>NC_090930.1:62291904-63781071 GCF_040938575.1 Ambystoma mexicanum
TGTGTCTTTGAAATTGTAAAATTTGTGCATGAAGATCACTATTTTTGGATTCCGATGAAATTTCACAAGTGCGATATTTTTCAATAAACTGTAAAACAGTGGCATCACTGTCTTTGCCAAATTTAGGAGCATCTTTAATCCATAAAAGAATGTTGATATGTGGTGCTCCTCTGGCTTGGTATTCTTTTCTCCAAAAGAAGTGTTGCACTTCTCCAAGGGGAGGAACAGTTTTATTACAAATAAAATGTAGCATAGCAATGAAGCGATGGTGAAAATATCTTGAAACATTAACAGGATCCAGAGAACAAAGTTCTCCAGGTTTTAGTATATCTATGTTTGTTGTGTTTTTGTTTGATATGCATAGGAAATCATGTAAATCTTCCCATGCATATTCTGCACAACTTAATGTAACAAACCAAGGGGGTGGGCCAAGGTTTCTGATCATACAACGTACATCTCTGTGACGTCGAAACCAGTACTCTTTAGTACCACGCATATCTGCTAATAGATTTGTAATATTTGATTGTAAAACCTCATCTTTTTGTTGCACTTTTTGTAATAATTGTGTAGCTGTCATATTTTGAAAGTGTGATCCTGATTTTAATATGTGTGCAACTCCGTAACATAAAGTTGCTAGTTCACTTTCAAAGAGTAGGTGGAATATGTATTCCACATTTTGTCTAAGGGGCCGATTCATGGAACAAACGTGCGCCGAAAATCCCAGCGCAAGCAGGCGCCAGGAGGCGCATGCGTGAGAAAGCAAGCGCACGCGCACGCGTGCGATTCAAGGAAGGCGCTGCGCTTGATTCCCACTGGTTGTGCGCCAAATCGGGCACTCACGTCATCAAATGGAATGCGCTACGAGCACAGCAAAAGCGCACATAGCGCAGCGCACACAACAAATGTAGGCGGAACAGTGGGCGTAACACGCGGAATGGGGAATAACGCGTGAAAAAGAAGGTGTAACTGGGGAAGTACTGCAGGGAACTACACAGAACGCCCACACGCACGCGAACAACCCGTATTCATGGATTCGAATACGGGAAACCCGCGCACGGCAAAAGACGCACACAGGTGTGAATGCGTCCGCCACATGAAGGCGGGCGGAAGCGTCCCCACGCACAGTATAAAAGTGCGCGCAACAAACACGTATATACAGCTACGATGAATGCCCCATTTGTCGCAGCACTGATCGTGGGACACCGCAGGAGGAGGAGAATAGCCAGGGCATATTTACACCACGGACAAGCCTTTTTGGGATGCCTGATGACCAGGTCTACGGCAGGTATAGGTTTACACCCCGTATTATCCTAGACCTGATCAGGGAGTGGGAAGATGACCTTACATCCCCCACCCTTTGCTCCCAAGCATTGAGCCCCTTGGAGAAGGTGGTCAATGTCCTGCATTTTTTGGCCACTGGGTCATTTCAGCGGACTACTGCCATAGTGGGGGGGGTCTCACAGGCCACGCAGTCACGCTGCCTACACCAGGTCTTGGAAATCATGACAGCGCACCCCTCAGTCCGCAGGCACATATACATGCCCAGAATACCCGCAGAAAGGCAGGCCGTTGTCCTGGACTTTTACAGGGTGGCACACTTCCCCAAAGTGCTTGGTGCCATAGATTACACCCATGTGCCCCTACGTCCACCTAGGGCCACTGAGCATATCTTCCGAAACCGCAAGCACTGGCATTCCATCTATGTACAGGTGGTATGCGATGCAAAGGGAATCATCATCTCTGTCTATGCAAACTACCTTGGCTCCACCCATGACAATTTCATATACAGAATGTCCGCCCTGAGCCGGGCCCTGGAAGCTGGGCAGCGCGGCGACACATGGCTCCTAGGTGAGTACAAATGCCCTTGCACATGCATGCATGTCACACACACACACACAAATACACAAACCCCAATAATCACAACCATTATCACCTCTCCAGGGGACATTGCCTACCCTCTGAGCAACCACATGATGACGCCAATCCGGAACCCCACCACACCACCCCAGGTAAGATACAACGTGGCCCATATTGCAACCAGGGCCATAGTGGAGCGCACATTTGGAGTGCTCAAGTCATGCTTCCGTTCCCTTGACCGCTCTGGTGGGCAGCTACGTTATGCACCCCCAGTAGTGTGCAGGATCATTGTGGCAGCATGTGTCCTGCACAATGTTGCAACACGGCAAGGCGTACCGGTGGACATGGTGGTGCCCCCACATCCCCAACCACAGGCACAGGCGCTGCCCATGGGTGGGGATAGGGAACGTGGTGAGGAAGCCCGGACCCAGCTTGTGGACACATTTTTCACCAAAACTCCCACCCCTGCGGAGTGCACACAGGCCTGGCACATACCAGGTGACAATCGATGATGACAAAGAGACAGTCAACTGTCACAACCTTACCACCCTGAGATTGTTGCCATGGAAGTTCCACATTGTGTGCTTCCCTAGCTACTTAAACACAAGCAATCCTGTGTGACCAAAAGGCACACATGCAAGGCGTGAATCACACACACCTGCAAAACAGGCTATGACTATCACTGTTATGTCACTCAAACCCTCCCAAACCACAACATGACATGGAAAGCAATAGCCATACACCAACACAGTACCAATAAGGTACACATTGGCATGTGAAAAATGTAAATTGGCATCAGACAATGATGTCTGACATGGAATCAGATAAAATGACTGACCAACAACCTCCCACCCAAAATAAGTCCTACTCAAATGCATTCCAAAAATCGTAGTTGTAACATAACAATGAATGCCTGTCTACATGCACATTGTGCACATGCAAAATCAACACTGCAGCTTCTGTGTGCCGTGTCCACCTCCTGAAACACCCTGCTCAGTGCACAGCACAGTTAACAGCCATTGCGTGTGATGCACACCCTGAGCATTACATCTAAGCGACAAACCACATCAAAAAGCAAATTAGGCATGTACAGGATCCACAATTGGTCATTGGACATGTGCGGCAGGGACACAGTGGGCACCAGAAGGAAAACAGAGTGTACACGTGGACATGGAAGGGTGGCTTTACATGTAGTGCATTATAGTGCGAGTGTGTGGGTCAGTAGGGACATGCGCTCAACATATGCATGTGCAATCAAGTGACCATTAGTGTCCTCTACACATCACATGTGAACATTCACCATGTGTACACCCCAGCATGTCAAACCACAACTCTCCCCTCACACCTGAAAGGTAAACACAACACAAGAACAGGCATTGATCAGCAGAACACATCATGTACATAGGATACCACAATTACAATGTCAGGGTGCCCATCACACTGCAGGGCAAGGCAACTATCACCAACAAAGCACCCCCCCTCCCTCACAAATCACCATGACCCACTGAACAACTGCACCGGGGTTATGGAGCATTCATCCTTGAATTTCACCTGGCCACAGGATCACCCTTCCCCTTTGTCACCATCTCCCACCTTGTGTGTAAAAAGTTGCCTGCACCCTAAGAGTCGACCTTGATTTGCAAAAACACTACATCCAAGAGAACTCAAAGCAGGCCAACACAGAAGCCAAGCAAAAAGTATGCAGGCAGAAAAACTAACCAGAACAGCCTCCAGTAGATGACTTGAAGTAGCAGTGCCTCACAAAGGCCAAGTACTACCACAATGACGTAACAACCAAGGTAGCAAAGTAAAACAATGTCACAATAGGATGTGTACCATGTGTGGTACATAACATAGAATGATGCACCACAAACGGATGTGTACTGTCACTGCTCCCGTGTACAGGCACAGGAGTGGAACCAACAACCCCACCGTGGTCTGGGTGGCTGCAAGGTCAAACTCACACAGGCCTCTGAGACCCTGGTGGGGAAGGAGGGTCAGGTATATGCAGTCGGACAGGCGTTGGCATACTGGATAACCGGAATGAGGGGCAGGAGAGGGGAATAGGATTGACAGGGGAAAGTAGGGAATGCCCAAAAATGCCGTACTCACATTAACACATACACAATCATACCAAACTTGTTCATCATGCACATAGAAGCAATTCACCGAAATGGAAGTCAAAGAGAAACTTATCTCTGGGGTGAGTGCTGGCCTCCTGCCTGCGCACTCTCAGGTCCGGTAACAGGAGCACTTCAATGCTGCAAAGAGAGCCACAGTTAGAAATCTGTGCGTGCCCATAACACACAAAGGGCCTCATTACGACCCTGGCGGTAAGGGGTTAACGCCAGCGTTAGCTGCGCCGACCCCTTACCGCCAACTACGAGGTCCCTTAGCGCCATGGCGCTTTTAACACCTGCTTTTAGCAGGTGTTAAAATCCATGGCGCTAAGGGACCATGGAGTTAATTACGCCACCGTAATTTACGGTGGCGTAATTAACGCCTTCCCCACTCCCATTATGCCCTATGGGGCAAAAATGGGAATGGGGAAGGGTAAATGGGGATTGGGGACTTACCGCCCGCCGACCTCGGAATGGGGCGGTAAGTCCGCCAACCACCATGGCGTAAACGTAGTTTACGCCATGGTGGTAAAGTCACGGCCCAGGCGGTAACTTACCGCCTGGGTCGTAATGAGGCCCAAACACACTACCAAATATGCCCCAAAGTAACAAACTACTCTACAAACAGACAATCTGGTGTGGATGCTTCGTACCCATACGTAATATTACCCTTGTGATGGTTCATACACAGTCAATGCAGTAAGTCAGGCGCCGGTGGGTGCGTGGCAAATGGAACACCAATGTGTCACGATTCACGCAACATGCAATGTTCCCTGGGTAAGCAGACAGACGCATATAGCAAGGTATGACTTCAGAACAAGTCGTGTTCCACCATGACTGAAATAAAGTAGGCAGTGCATGTTTCAAATTCTACCTGGAAATGAAATGCACTGCACCCGAGTCTGTCCCTTGCTGTCTGTCCCTGTGAGCTGCTTCTTTCCATGTCTCGGAATGCTACATGGGTGATACAAGTGCCTCAATGGACCATGGTGGACCGGAGGGTATGTGCCACTGCCCCTGCAGGTGCCCCAGAGAACCTTACAATCAACTAGCCTTGAGTCCACCAACACATCTGAGCTGTATTGTGCGCTTCAACACCAATATTCGTCCAAGCTCACCCTCAGTGCTGCTACTAAGCATGTATGTGCAACTGGCCTGGTGGAAGGTTGTGCCCCCCCTGTGCTGCTCACCTTGCCTGGAGTCCCTTGAAACACATCAGTAGTTTTAGGATGTATGATTGCAATCCCTGTGCCTCTGCTTGCGCACACATGTGCATGTGGGCACCACCAAACGTGTCCAGATTCCAGACATCCAATGGCCCATGTCTGCTGGCAAAGGTGGTCTGGAGGCTCATCCCCCTGCATAAAGGGCATGAAACACATGATTAATGCATTAGATCCATCTGTGTGTGTCTCTTCAGGCATCACATCACTGGACCATGTCAGAGACGTACATCAGAAATCACACCATCAGTCCGTCTTTCACAGCCAAAGTTTGGAACACACTATCTACGGCATGAATTGCAACAAGCACATGTACAGTAAAGATAAGAAACATACTACACAATGCATAGCAATGAATGTACACATGAATCATGAAACACCCCATCTAGCAAAAGCAGAACAGTGGTCAATAATACCCCAATCATCCCCACTAGGGGTGTTAACACAAGTTCCACAGCAGCAGACATGCCACAGATATGACAGTCCAAAGCCCTTGTGTAATAGGCTGTTACACCGAACCATCCTTGCGAGCCCATGGATAAGGGAAGCAGGAGTGGCATATGTGAGTCAAGGACCCCAAGCAGCAAACACATACACAAGACAAGCCTGAAGGGCCCAGCTGGAACAGACAGTGGATGCTTTCAAAAGCCACAACGCACCACACTGTCACATGAAAGCACAATAGACAAGCAATTTTAAACTATATTAACTAATTACACTAACTATGAAAAACCTACATTACCTAATTAAACTAACTATCAAACAGAAACTTAACTAACTAAACTAAAAGAAAAATCAAAAATGGCCACATACGACCCAGGGGGGGCAGCCAGGAGGGGGGAGGTACAGGGTGCTGGTTAACACCCACATGCGATGATGCTGAGCCAAAAAAAGAAACCTCCATGGGCTCAATGCCTGCACAGCCCGACCTATGTGGGAGATAGATTGTCGTCCGAGTCTGGCTCATCCTGTAAAGGAGGACGTGGCACAGTAGCCTGGCCACGCCTAGCTGCAGCTTGCCCCTCGTCGGCAGAAAGTCTGCCTGACGGGTGAGCCTGGTTCTGTATGGCAATGACTCCTAGGTCTGCATGCAGAACCGCCCATGATACACGTGCTTCCTCTTGCAAGGTAGCACGTGTAACACAGAGTTCCTCCTGCAAGGCCTGGCTGGACAACCACTGCACCTCCCGGCAAGCCTGTAGCTCAGCCGAGATGGTACGCTAAAGCTGTGCAAACCTCTCCTCTGACCGCTCCCTCTGGGACATTAGAAGGACACCCAGAGTGGATTTGAGGGAAGCATACTCCTCCCTCAGGGCCTCCATGTGTGCCTCTGCGTGAGCAGCAATTGCTTAATGCAGAGACGACATTTCAGCCTGGCGTGCCCTGTCTGAGGCCGCCATGCCCAGCCTGAGGGAGCGGGCCGTGGACAGTGCCGCCTGCTACTGGAGAAGCACCTGCTTAGCAAGGGGATAGGGCCACACGCTCCATGCTCTCAGCGATGCTCTCCATTGTTGCCCCCTGCCGTTCTGAATTGGCAGTCATGTCTTGCTCCCACTCAGTATACAGCAGTTGTGCACGGTGACCGCGTTGCTGGGCTTGACCCCTGCGGGACCCAAGGACCAGGTGCCCTCGTCGTGTTGGCACCGCCCGCGGCTGCACGACTACATGCCCCTGTCGACGTGATGTCCCAGGCACATCAGTGACTGGTGTGGAGGGTGACCCTGCATCCCGATCCACCACGGGCAGAGGTTCCAAGACTGTCTGACCCCTCAGTGCAGGTGTTGCGGACAGAGGAGTGTCCACATCAGAATCACTCACCCCTGACACATGGACCTGATGCTCATTTAACTCGACATGGACGTCAGAGTCGTCATCAGGGCTGGACTCATAGGCAGCCAGAGACAAGATGGCCTGTAGCACTTGGGGGTTTTCGTGGCCTGCCACCCCACGACCCCCACTTGTGCCAGGTTGATGTAGTGATACCAACCCTGTGCCTGGCATGACAACACCATCCTCTGGCTCCATTGTGTCATCATCTGAAAAATAGAGAGAAAAAAGGTCACTACACATGTCAGAAGCACACAACACACACACACACACCGACAACATCATGCAGACATGTGACACACAAAATAGAACCTGCCATGCATGCTGGGTCAACTTGGAATTGCTTCTGTGATCTGACCTGTTGAAAGGTGGCAGTTTGCATTGAAGTGGGTCTATGGAGTGCAGCCAATGTGTATGTTACCCACTACCTACATGTACAAGTACTTCATGGTGTGTGTCAGAAAATGTGAAGGCAGTGCAAGGTCAACTTCAGGCATCACGTGCAATGTGCATTCAATGGTTAGCATATCTACAAGCAAAGCACCCCGCCACCCAAGTGCAAAAGCAGGGATGCCTAGCATGGTATCAAAAGGCTGACCATAGACCTGGGTATTGACAGGCAGTGTTGACTGGCATCAACAGCTTCATGTGAGTCAAGTGACAACACTGCAAATGATGATGGGACAGTAAGCAGGAAACATGATGAAACGTCTGGGGGCCACCCACGTGTGAAGAAGACACTACACCAGTTGGACAGAGTCATTGGCCATTAAACAGGCTGAGGCCTGTGACCCACCCAGATTGTCAGACCCTAAACATGTGTGCAACGCAGTACTGAGCCACAGTTGACATGGGAAGGCTGATGAAATGCCATGCAATGTATGTCACCCAGGACTTGTGTAACAGTGATCATCCAGTCAAGGACACATAGAGGCATGCGTGCAATGCACATGGAGCATGAATGGGCACTCATGTCCCTGCGGGCCATCTGATCTCTGCACAGTACAAGTGAGATAGCCTGCATCAAGTACTAAGGATGTACCACACAGCATATGTCTGGCAGATTGTCTGCTGGAAGTTAGCATGTACACAGGACGCATGAACAGGAAAGTACCCAATGGCAAGATTGAAGCAGACCAGTGCAAAGGTGGAACTGGGGTGTAGAGTGGCGGAGGAGGGGCAAGGGAGCATGCCTACATGGAGTACCCGCATGCAGGCAGAGGACACATGCATGTCAGTCATGCTATGATATCGTGCCTGGGCTGAGAGGAAGGTCACCCCACGCTACATGCAGAAGGGCCAGTGAGCTGGAACATGGACCGGAGGGGCATACTGGTAACCAGCATGTGAGTAGGGTGCAATAGTGTTGATGCGGACAGTCCCATCTGCTCCACATGTCCACCATCCAGCAGAGCAGACATGCATCACGGATGCATTGCATTACTTGCACATCAGAACCATGTACACGTCACATGTAGTGGCAATCATGCACAACACATCCCACAAGTAAAACACACACGTCCTCAACAGACACGCATCAACACTCACTGGACTGGGCATCAAAGTCCGGCATCTCTCCCACTCCTTCGACCGATTCAGATGGTATGAACTCCGCAACGAGTGACTCATGCGGAGTGAGGACTTCCTCTTCTGGTGCAGGCCCACCGCCAGTCACCAGAGTCAAGTTGTAATTTGAGGCATGCTTAGCCTTAGCGCTGTGTTTGATGTAATTCCAACGCTTTTTGCACTCTTGCGCCGTGCGCACCTCATTGCCGAATGCACTGACATGTTCCGCAACATGCTTCCAGTGGGTATCACGTTGGGCAGCCGTAGTCTGACTATTAGCACCCACTAGCATGTCACGGCTCTGGCCCCGCACGTAGCCCACGAGGAAGTCCAGTTCCTGGTTGCAGAAAGGCTTCTTCCTCGACATGCAGGAGGTCGTGGCTGTGTGTGGGGTCCCAGCCTGTGCTGTAGGTGCAATCCTCCTCCTCTTGGATTGCGGCTCAGACCCTGGCTGGCTAATTCCACCCTGACCAGAATGGCCAGTGGGTTCGGTGGATTGAGCCAAGGGAGTGGCAGGTGGAGGGACGATCAAAGGCCTGACTTCTGTCAGTGGCAGCTGGGTGCCCTCTAATGGACCCTGCACAGCAACATCCGCTGTGGCAGGGTCATTGACCGCAACTGTCCTGGTTGGCAGACTCACAACCGGGGTATTGTTGGGTGCATCTGCCCCTGCACTTGCCAACACCCGGCTGTTTGGGGCAGCAGATGACATAACTGCCCCAGGGACACATGTCTTGGTCCGGGCAGCCCTGCGTGCCCCTACGGTTTCCCTCCTGGCCTGTTGGAAATCTTCCAAGGGCTCCTCAAGTGCCAACGCAGGCTGCACTGGCAGACCCTGAGCCTGGGTGGCGTTGTGTCCACAGCTGCACCTGCAGCTACCACTACCCTTGGGCCCGTGGCAGTCGATGGAACGGACTGCCGGGTCACACGGGCGCCAGTGCCAGATGCAGAAGCTGCATCTCCCGGAACCACAGGGGGTGGTGGCATGACTGCACAGACACATGGCACAACATCGTGCTCAAGTGGCGCACCGCTGCCTCTTCCCCCTCTGCGGCTGCCCTGGACACCCTGGAGTCCCCCTACTCCCTGGTCACCCCGGCCACTGACCATGCCCTGACCATGCCTGCCACGAGGACGCCCAGCTGAGGCGCCCCTCACCTTTGGTGTCCTCCCAACCATGGCACAGATGTAGTAGTGCCGGCACAGATGGAGTAGTGCCAATGGGAGGTGTACAACACAATTGACCTGGGCAATTGGGGTGAAGGGGCGGGAAGCAAGATGTTAACAGCCCCCCTGCACCTGCAAGGCTGTATGTGACCCCGGTGATGTAGTGACGGGTCACGCAATGCTCAGGCACCCCAAAACTTCTGGAAAACTGTGCACGCAACCTTGCACCCTACGTGCGTGGATTCAACCTCCCGCAGTACGCGGTGGCACCCAGTAACACGAAAAAAGCGTATGCGTGGGACACGCAGGCTACTATGACATCAAAAACGGTGCGATACACAGGGGCACCCGCAGTGGGAAAAATAGCATGCGCAACTCACCGTCTGACTAGCGCGATGCAGAAAAACACGCATAGCCAATACCCCAGCCAAAAGAAGAGATACGTCCTTGATAACTGTGAAGTTGTGATGGCGCCAGAAACAACACAAAGCAGCAACACACGTTGGTCTCCACGAAAGGCACGTACAGCAATCTGCTGGCCCCGCTCAACCTTTAACCCGTGCTGAGGGAAACGCCGGCATGTGTCACATCACTTACGTGCGTAGGCCCTTTCCTCGGATTACACGCATTCACACGGAGACGTGCATTTTTTCGCACGCGCGCTAATCCACTATGCTCAGATCACGGGGGAAGCGCCCGCGCACGCCCACGCGCATCACATCACAGAAGCGCTTACGCATTAATGGACTTTGGTCCAATGAAATCGCTGACGCGCTTACGCGCTAAGGGCCTTTCCTCGAATTACACGCTGACGTGCAATTTTTTCACGTGCCAAATCACTCCGTATCAAGCTGGCCACGCGAAAACACACAGAAGACCACGCTCCTGCCCTGAAGGCCATTTTCCTGCTCCCCAGATCCCCAAGCATGCTCCCACCTGCCATCTGCTGCTGCCTGACTGCCTGCTGCCCACGTGCCCTGCTATTTGGTGCCTGCACATCAGCCATCTGCAGGGGTCCAGTTGTTGTGTCCACCCCTGCTGGAACAGAAGACTCCCGACTGGGATACCATCGCTCCACAGCCCAGCCCAGGACCCAGTTGCCCACCCACGCCTGCCTCGGGGGTCGCCATGTCGGGGCAAACACCATCTGAGACCACTGGTGACCCCCAGCCAGAGGGGCAGAGGGCCACCAGCTTCAGTCAGAAGGAAGTTGGTGTCCTGGTGGAGCATGTCCTGGGGCATTATGATGCCCTCTTCGGAACATCACGCGCCAACAAGGAAGGACGGGATAGGATCTGGGACGACTTTGTGGTTGCCATCAACGCGGAGGGGGTGGCAACCCCCAACATCAAGCAAGTCAAGAAGCCCTGGGAGGACCTGAGGTCCAGGACCCTCATAAAGGCCCGGCGCCTCGTGGAGGGGAGCCGGGGCAGCATGAGTACCATCCAGATGAGGGTCGAGGAACGCGTAGGCCCAGCGCTCCATGCCCAGATCCTTCAGAGGCAGATCCGTCTGGAGTTGAGCAGTAAGTGGCCAAGCATTGCTGTGTGAGACAGGGCATGTTGCAGGGTGCTGGTTGTCTGATACTTGCCTGTATGTGTGACATAGGCCATGTACGTATGTGTGCGTGCAGGGACATCATGGTCATGCATGTGAGACCAGTAATGTGTGAACCACATGGTAGGTGCATGTGTTACAATGCAACATGAGGAGCAGCATGCAGAATGCACACATTAATGCATGCCTGTCTCTGTTATTGGACATGGATGGGGTGTGAGAGATGGGTGCTGCGGTCATGGACATGTATGGTGTCCATGTCTGTGTGTCTGACTTGCGTGTCTGTGACTTGTAAATGTCATGGATGCATGACATAAGTCTGTGACAATGTTCAGATTCACTGATGCAGCCTACTCATCCTTGTGAGGGTCCTGGAACGCGTAGGCCCAGCGCTCCACGCCCAGATCCTTCAGAGGCAGATCCGTCTGGAGTTGAGCAGAAAAGTGGCCAAGCATTGCTGTGTGAGACAGGGCATGTTGCAGGGTGCTGGTTGTCTGATACTTGCCTGTATGTGTGACATAGGCCATGTACGTATGTGTGCGTGCAGGGACATCATGGTCATGCATGTGAGACCAGTAATGTGTGAACCACATGGTAGGTGCATGTGTTACAATGCAACATGCGGAGCAGCATGCAGAATGTACACATTAATGCATGCCTGTCTCTGTTATTCGACATGGATAGGGTGTGAGAGATGGGTGCTGCGGTCATGGACATGTATGTAGTCCATGTCTGAGTGTCTGACTTGCGTGTCTGTGACTTGTAAATGCCATGGATGCATGACACATGTCTGTGACAATGTTCAGATTCACTGATGCAGCCTACTCATCCTTGTATCCACTGGGTCTGGGGTGTACGAGGCCAGATGGATGAAACTACGGTGAAGTGTGTGCATGTGATAGGCATGACCCATGATGCATATGAGTTTCAAACCAGCATTGTAGGTTTCAAGGGTCTCTTGGACATGTATGCTAATGTTCATTGCATGCGCCATGCCTGTTACTGCATGTGTTTTGTCTGCACTGACCCATGTGTTGTGGAGGGACATGATGGAAGTGATGTTTGACAGTGCCACTCATCTGCTATTGCTTCTTGTCTAGGGGACCATTGTACAGTACCCTGATGCTTGTGTTCTATGTCTCCCTCTACACAGCGGCAAGTGATGAAGAGGGCGGAGACAGCACTGTGGAGCAAAGTGGCAGGGGATGCCCTCACCGGCCGGCGACGCAAGGCCCAGTCACCCTCCCAGAATTTACCATTGTCTGGGAGTGAGGGGACTGGTGCTGCGTCTGCCACTACGGCTGCAGCGGAAGGGGTGGGTGAGCCCCCACAGGGGCTTGCAACGGCGGAAGACGGTGTGGAGCCATCCAGGTTGGTGGTTTCCACAGAGGAGGAGGAGGCTGCTACTGAGCCGCACATGGGGCCTGGTGGGGGTGGTACCACTGGTGCAAGTGGTGCAGTCCAAGGGCAGGGGCAGGAGGCAGCACAGGTCGCCGTGGAGGGGCCTGTGCATGTCACTGACACTGTGACTGCACCACCATGCACCAGCAGGGATGCCCCATCCCAGGCCCGTCCGCAGGTAGGGGGATGTCCATGTCATCTGACACTCCTCTACCTGCGGACGAGGGGACCCCTGGCCATATGGAGAAGGTCATGATTGGTGTCACGTTGCGCACGCGTGACATTCGTGATGACGGGCGTGCTTCCCGGGGGGAGCACGCACGTCATCACGAAGAGCAGCGTGCCAACGTGGCACAGTTCGGAGTGTCCATGGTTGGGGGTTTTGTACATGTGTCGGCCACTCTGGCGGCCCTCTCCTCCTCTGTGGAGACTATGCGCCAGTCGTTCTCCATGCCGTCTTCCGGCCCAGATGTCACCAGGGCCCCCTGTGGACCTGCCCTGACCAACGCAGCCAGCTCGGTGGGGATCCCATCCCTGCCACAGTCGGGAGTCGGAGGTCCAGCAGGGGTGGACACCACAGCAACTGCACCCCAGCAGATGGAGGATGTGCCGGTATCATTGGGCAGGGCACGTGCACAACAGCGTCGGTGGATTCTATCAGCCTGGATGCCGTCGTGCAGGCAGGAACAACGTGGGAGGCATCATGGCTCGGGGCCATCTACATCAGAGGGGCAGGTATCGGCCGGAGGGCAGGAGGACCCTGGAATGGGAGTGTCTTCCGTGTGGCAGCGGTTGGGCCAGCAGATAGGTGCGGAGCGGCGGCGGGCAGAGGAGGCACTGCTCACAATGGTCAGGGCGGAGAACTCCATGCGCAGGGCGCTGAGGCGGGCTGAGTCCCTCAAGGAAATTCGCAGGGAGTTGGAGGTGGACATGGCGTTATCCCTGTGAGACCTCGGGGCCAGAGAACAGGGCCGCCTCCAAGACATTGAACAGGAGTTTGATGATGCCCTGGCCCATGACATCAACAAATGAGCCGTTGGACTTGCCCGCCGCCATTTTATATAGTTCATTAGTGTTAAGTTTCATTTATTTTTTCTTTCATTTGGGGCGCATGGACTATGCCCCATATTTTTGTATATAGTTAGTAATTAGGTAGGTTTCATTGTAGGTTTCATTTATGTCGTTGGGCTCATGGACCCTGGATTTGCTATTTGTACATAGTTTTACAGTGGATTTTTCTCCTTCATCTTTTCTTTTTCTTCACCATGGAGCAATGGATATTACGCTTTTCTTTCCCTTTGGATTTGCTTTGTTGGACAGTGACTTTGGACACATTTTCATTTGGATTAATTTGGATTCTCATTTTATTTATTTATCATTTTTTGGGACATGCTGCATTTTGATTATTATTGGCATTATTGTGTGTTTTGATTTCATTCCCTTCATTTTGACTTTAATACATTTTTGTTTCTTACTTCAATGTATGGTCTTCTCTCATTGGTTGCATGCATGTCACAGTGTGGGTTTTCTCAGTCCTGTGTTGCCATTGTGTGGGTCTGACAGACTTGTACTCATGCGCATACTGCTTATTTATGATCTATCATGTAATGGGGATTTCAATTTGGAGTGGATGTAAAGCTTGGTTGGGTGTTTGGACTGGGGTGGCGTGGGGTGGGCTTTGGGTGGCCATAAGAGCCAGGAATCTAGATTGTGATGACCTGTTGGCTGGGGGACATGTGTCGGGGCCTGCTGGCAGGTGTCTGTCAATGATGGGGAGTGGAGGGACTGGGGGACATGTGTCGGGGCCTGCTGGCAGGTGCCTGTCAATGCTGGAGGGGGCGGGGGTGCAGGGGAAAATGAGTGGGGGCCTGCTGGAGAGGTGCCTGTCAATACTGGGGGGTGGGGGTGCAGGGGGACATGAGTGGGGGCCTGCTGGCAGGTGCCCCTCACTGCTGGGGGGTGGGGGTGCTGGGGGACATGTGTCGGGGCCTGCTGGCAGGTGCCTGTCAATGCTGGGGGGTGGGGGTGCCAGGGGACATGAGTGGGGGCCTGCTGGCAGGTGCCCCTCACTGCTGGGGGGTGGGGGTGCTGGGGGACATGTGTCGGGGCCTGCTGGCAGGTGCCTGTCAATGCTGGGGGGTTGGGGGTGCAGGAGGAAATGAGTGGGGGCCTTCTGGCAGGTGCCTGTCAATGATGGGAGGGTTGGGGGTGCAGGGGGACATGAGTGGGGGCCTGCTGGCAGGTGCCCCTCACTGCTGGGCGGTAGGGGTGCTGGGAGACATGACCAGGGGTGCAGGGTAGTCCCCTGTGGTGTGGGCTGCCTGCAGGGGCCGTGGAGGGGGTAGAGGGGACACCTGGGAGGACCTGTACCCTGCTGAAATTGCGTGTGAAACTTCCCGCGCACCCCTGAAATACACGTGCCCTGCTGAAATCGCGTGTGAAACTTCGCACGCACCCCTGAAATACACGTACCCAGGCCAATCGCGTGTAAAACTTCCCACGCACCCCTGAAATACACGTACCTAGGCCAATCACGTGTAAAACTTCCTGCGCACCCCTGAAGTACACGTACCCAGGCCAATCGCGTGTAAAACTTCCCGCGCACCCCTGAAATACACGTACCCTGCTGAAATCGTGTGTGAAACTTCCCACGCACTCCCGAAATACACGTACCCCACTCGCACAGGGCTTGTCGCGTGTGAAACTTTCCGCGCACCCCCGAAATACATGTACCCTGCTGAAATCGCGTGTGAAACTTCACACGAACCCCAGTAATACACGTACCCCGCTCGCACAGGGCCAATCGCGTGTGAAACTTCCCGCGAACCCCAGTAATACACGTACCCCGCTTGCCGTGCTGGTACAGGGTTAGCGCAGCCCTTTGCACTGGATTGGGGATTTTGATGGCTTTTCCCTGCGCGAGGGGCGTTCTTGGGGGCGTAACTGGCCTGCTGCAGGGTCGCTGCACCACTGTGCGCCACGGCTGGTTTTGGTAGCTAAAATCCATGAATACGCTGTGCACGGATATGGATTTTAGCGCACACGGCTGGCGCAGAGATTCACACGGGCTCACTGTGCGCCAGCCGCGTGCGCCACTTGTGCGCTAAATTCTATGAACTACCCCCTAAATCTGGGATCTTCAGAATACATCTGTAATGAGCGGTGTTCTGATGCTGATATTTGAATAGGTCTATCATCGTACCTTCCTCCTTTGCCAGTAGGAAAGAGTAGAGGAAAAGCACGTGCTTATATACTTTTTTCCCATATGCTGATTGGTGATCCTTTTGTTTGACGCATTTGGTACGTTTCCAGTGCATCTTCTATGGTGTCATTAGAGTGCAATGGATGAATTGTATAATGGTCTAAAGTGTTTGATATTGCAGCAGGATCTAGGAGTTCAAATCGACCAGCTTCTTGTGTCTCTTGAATTATTTCAGCTGTATCCTTCAAGTTTTCTTCAATATTAATTTCTTTGTAATATTCAATATTCTCTTTAAGATATTGCAAGGCTTCTCTAACTTTATTTAAATCTACCAGCTGTTGCCAATTTTTTTTGTCTTTTGTAGGTACTCCATTTACCAAGATAATTAAAGATTGTTGCATTGGACGTTGCACTCCTAGAGTGTGCACATTTTCTTTTAGATCTAATGGTAAATACACGACTTTTCCACAAATACCTTTCACTAATTCAGAGGGAGGTAATTTTGCAGTTTTTGGTTGAAGACGCATTATTGCTTGAAATGGGTGCACTGTTTGAATTATGATGCTCTCACATAAATTAAGTTGTTGAAGGGGTTTTGGTAGTGGATATAATTCCAAATTATTTGTGATAGCACGTGAAGGAGTTTGGTTGTTGTCAAGTTTTGTAGTGCAGTAACTACAAAGTATTACGGGGTCAGTTATTTCGTATTTGTTTTCTGCTATAAGGTAGAGCGCTAATTCAAACCATTTAGAATCTTCATTGTCTTCTATTTTGTATGATAGGTCTAGAGTTTTTGTGTTACTTTTATAAAAAGTTCTGCGGCAACATACACACACATGGTTTGGTACTTCAGCTGATGTACTTTTAAATTTTAGTATTTCTTTTTTGTATGTGTGTAGTAAAAGGTTGCCATGTGTAGAATTGTTACTAATTTGGTTTACAGCTATTTCATTCTGTAAGTGGGTTTTACTTCCAAAATATTTTTTCTGGATATAGTCGATTTCTTCTAGTACATCTTTTGCTGTATAATGAAGAAGAATGGTATTTAAATTGGATAGTGCTAAAGCAGGACTTTTAGCATAGTACCGTTTATAAACTAGATTTCTTATAGTTGAATGATGTGTTGATATCCTTTTGATATCATGGAAGGTGGTCTTGCAAGTAGGTCCTGTAATGCAGGCCAATGAATGTCCTTGTAGTCCTGTGTACTTGCGTACTGGACAAGTATCCATATTTTGCAGTAGTTTAATTTTGATTTTGTCTTTGCTTTTCACATATTGATTGAGGAATTGGCGTAAAGACTTGAACAATTGTTTGGGAATGTTACACATTGACGTGCATGGCCATTTGTACACTAGACATTCTGATTCAGTTGAATGGAGGGGTAATTCTATGTTTTGAGGACATATTTTTGTAAGGAGTTCTTCTTGTTCCCTTATGGTATTATTAACTTTTTCATAACCTCGACCACTGCTATGTATGGCAATTGTATTAGTTTGCTTTTGTTTGTACGCTTCTTCATTAAAGTATGGTTCTGTGCTCTTAGTGTGACTCCATTCACCTCCACAGATTCTTAAGAAGTTCTTTCTGTTGACATTTCGTTTATTTAGAAGTCTTTTTTGTAATTTAGTTATTAGTTTTGTTAGTGGTTTCATTTTGTTTAACACTAAAATAAATAACTTTCTTTTGAGAAGAATTGCACTGTCTATCAACGCTTCTAAGATTAATTTCCTACAATAGGTTTTAAGCGTTGAACCTGGTTTCTCTCCTGTTTTTATAAGATTTTGAAGGACTTTGTGACGGAACATTTTGGCTAAAATACTTTTCTTGGTATGCTTACTTTGAACTATATCAAGATTTAAAGAAGCAGTTTTATCTGTAGTGATAGCTGATTTTCTACTAATTGTTTTTTGGTTTGGTTTACATTTTGATAGAGGAGGCAAAGTTTTTGTACTTGAAACTTCTTTTCTTTCACTAAATGACTGTATTAGCTGTTTTGTTTCAACTTTTTTTTACAAATTGTGCTAGAGATGGATGCTTATGTTGGACACTTTTATTTTCATTTGCTCTACTTCTGCGTTGCTTTCTACAGACTTGATTTTTGGTAGGCATTCTTTAGGGTCTGTTGAAAAAAATAAAGAAGGTATGGGTTGTGGTGTTCTGCAATGTACGTGTGCTGTGTGCATGAGTGTTTGAGTAAGATGATGAAAATGTATGTAATGGTGTGTGATTGTGCATTGGGAACTACAACTAGTAGGGATGGGGATTCTTGTATTAATGTGTTACTAAACTGGGGTTCAGATGACAGAAAAAAGTAATCTAATGCTATACAATTAAAACAGTTGTTTGTTCTATAACATCTAAATTCTAGCGCTTGAGTTGGGTAATTTGTGTGTCGAAAAATAGGAATTTGTGGGCCATTCTGGCTGTAAATCGTTGTTTAAGACATGGGGACTTTTGGACAGAATGGTGCAGAATCTCTATTTTTAGGCACAGAAATAACATGAATTAACCTTACAGTGTGTTTGAGTAATAATACAAATATTATGGTGATATTCTACTTACTTGTCTAAAATGAACAGGTTACTTTTTAGTTGTTCTTTGTACTTCAAATTCGGTTGCTTCTTTTCAGGAGAATGGTCTTCACTGCAATTGTAAAAGAAATAAATTAGTAATTTTGTTTGTATATAGCACTGTTTTTAATTTAGACATTGATTTTTCAATTGAAATCCTCAGCGCCTTCCTCAAAACCATTCAAACTATCTTATTTACATAAGATACGTTGCACCACTTGAATACATATGATATGTTCTTAATGAACAAATTGTATTGCAATGACTAACTGTAGCAAACAAAATATCTTTACTATGTCTTGTGAAATTCATAATGTACCACTGAATACCATTATTCCTGTAACTAAGCTCTTCCAAGTAATAGTGCCTCAATGTCATGGGCTGCTTGTCCTATATAAATGTAAGTAATTAAATAAATAAAGAAATAAAACAAATGATGTAATTGTACAAGTATTATTGTTTGAGATTTGAACATAGAGTGTGCATGCAATTTTGTTTGACTATATGTAGTCTATATATTTCATTTACATTTTCTTAGTTTAACATGATTTAAATGTGTGTGTATAAAGAAATTAAATAGTATAAAGATGTGTAAGTGACAGTTGATTTTAGGAGATTGAAAAAAAGACAGTAGATTCATTTTACAGATTATACAAGCTAAAAGTCAGTTAGAAAATGTGTTCATGTACTGTACAGAAAATATGCATACCTGTAGTTTGTGTTCATGCATATGGATATGCATGGAGCTGCAAGTAGAAATCTTGGAGACTTGCACAGTATTTCTTGTAGATGGTGCTTGCCAATGATATGACACTTGTACTCAGAGATTCACAGTACATTTGCAGTGCTGATCTATGATGATGCAGTTAGATGTAGAGGTCTTGAATGTGATTGGTGGATGGTCATGTGACTTCTTAGCTACATCCAATGGCACAGAGAGTGAACTGGAAATGGTAGAAGGGCTGTTCATGTTACGATATGTCCGCGGACATGGCGGTAGTTTGCGGACATCGGGTGTTACATCCAGGGATTTTTAGGTTCAGAAGTCATGCAAATGAGAATGAGCACTGAAAGGGATTGGTCAGGAAAGTTTAGTGGGTGTGTTGTGCCAGGAGAGAGTTTCTCAGATACTCTTTTTGCTGAGAGAAGAACAGATAGCTATGGCTGTGTGTTTCAGAAAACAGATTGTTTGGATTGTGGGAGACTCGTGGATACATTGGTTGAAGGTGCATGCAGAAACCTGTGGAGTAGCTTTAGATCTTGGATTCCCACATGTGGAAGTACACTGGCATGGAGTACGTGGAATGAAGTGGTTGGACTTGTTACCTCTCTGTGCTACTTATGAGACAGAGCAACATCCAGATATAATTATAATTCATTGTGGAGGGAACAGTTTAGGACATGTGTCTGGAATTTCTTTGCAATTTGCAATGAAAGAAGGCCTTGGGAAGGTCATGGACATATTTCCAAATTCTCAAGTAATTTTTTCACGGATTGCGCAGAGACAAATGTGGCTTCGTTCTTCTTCATTTGGTCCACAAATGGAAAAAACAAGGCACAATGTCAATAAGGCTGTTTGTGCCTTTCTAAGAGATTTTGGCATGTCCTTTTTTCACAATGAAAATATTATGTTCGTAGTACATACATTTTTCGCAGAGATGGAGTACATCTAACATGCTGGCAATCAGAATTTTCTAAGAAACATACAAAATGCATTGTGACCTTTTTTAGAATGACAGCATCCATTTTGAAGTAGGTGTTGAGTATTTATAATTTTTGAAACACAACCACCTCCCAAAGGCTCTTTTCAGAGCCACCACTGTCCGCGGACTTCTAAAAAATACAAAGGGCCCTGCTTCATTTATTTTCACTTCTATTTTTTAACTGTGAAAGGCGGCTCTGAAAAGAGCCTTATTTTTTTTTTTTTGTTATTTAATTTTTTTTTTATTTTTTATACACGACACACTAGGAGAGGAGGGGAAAGGAGGGTAAAGGGGGGACACCAACCACAGGGATAAGAAAGGGCGAGCTGAGAGAGGAAGATGTAGAGTGGGTTTTATTTGGGTAGTGAGCAGGTCTTCTCTGCTCTGAGACAATAGTCTCAAAAGCACTACGAAGTCGCTCCCCCCTGCAGAGTACTGTGTCGCAGTACATACACACAACTGTGACCCTCGAAAAGTAAGGGTCATCAGCATTATGTATGGCCTGTGAGGCAGCTTGAGGAAGACGCTGTCCCACAGAGGTGTTCCTTGTGGTGACAGGATCAGAAACGGAGGATGAAGTAGAGGAAATCAACCTACTACGCTCCTCGCAAGGTACAACCTTGCGAATGGCCCCAGAGTGAAATGACCTTAGGTGTCGCTTCATGGTAGTGGTCCCAAATCTGTATGAACCATGCCTCCCGCGACTGAGTACCATTTTGCACTCATTGCAGGTGACTCGGTTCGCACGAGCCTTAGGACCATCCCCATGAATGGTAAATAACCCCCACACCCAAGACTCACGCCGAGTGCGGGTAGTAGGGATTTCCACTACCTCATTCTCATCATCCTCTCCTTCCTGCTCTGCATCCTCACTCCTGTTCCCCTCTTCAGGCCCTTGGGGAGGTGGTGGTGGTGGAGGGAGTGGGGTGGTACCCACCAGGTGCACCACCAGGTGCACCAGGTGGCAGTAGTGCAGCCATGGATGCCATCTCGATGATGGTGTAATCTGCAAGTTGCAGGAAAAATAGCTGTGCTCTGAAGAATAGCCAGAAACACAATGAGAGTAAGCTCTAGGGCGTGGTCTTTTATAGGGTTGCTTGTACGCAGATCAAACACAAAAAAAGGTTCAAAAACTTTCAAAAAAGTATGTAGAAACTCAGGATTAGTATGTAGGACTTGTGCTATGTTGAGTTTTTATTGCGAAATATTGTGGATTACTTGAAAATTTACTTTTAAATTGTTCGGGGACACGAACAGTGTGCGCATTCAGAACATGTGATCAGCATGGGCGCGGTCACATGATCGCTTCGCGAACATGTTCGCGAAGGAAGCGGATGTCCAAAAGGACACAAAATGCATGGACATTGGTATGCGCATGCGCGTTGATGTTCTACGGACACTGTTCGGGACCTGAAGTAATTAAAAGTGTGTCACACGTCACACAAACAGTTACGGACAACCGTTTGTTCTTAGAACAGTTTAACTTCCTTGCGAACAATACAGACAGACATAGCGTCCTCAGGACACCTCCATTTTCGTTTATTTACAAACATTTCAGAACACAGCGTGTGTTCTTAGAACAGTTTCAACTTGCTAGCGAACACTACGGACAGGTATAGTGTTCTTCAGGACACTTCCATTTTCATTTCTTTACGAACATTTCAGGACACTGCGTGTGTTCTAGAACAGTTTCAAATTGCTAGCGAACAGTACGGACAGGTATAGTGTTCTTCAGGACACCTCCATTTTCGTTTATTTACGAACATTTCAGGACACCACTTGTGTTCTTAGAACAGTTTCAACTTGCTAGCAAACACTACGGACAGGTATAGTGTTCTTCAGGACACCTCCATTTTCGTTTATTTATGAACATTTCAGGACACCACGTGTGTTCTAGAACAGTTTCAACTTGCTAGCGAACAGTACGGACAGGTATAGTGTTCTTCAGGATACCTCCATTTTCATTTATTTACAAACATTTCAGAACAACCGCGCTGTCCGCGGACACCTAAATTGTTTTTTTTTAAACTGAAACTAATTACAACACAATATAAAAATGTACCTTTATTTAACATATATTAACAATTCATGACAGAGAAGGTGAGGCAGAAACGGAAACAAAAACAGGAGAATTAGGGGTTTCAACATGATTGGTATCAGGTGAAGAAGGGATGGAAGTCTCATCAAAATGTTTTGGGTTATGGAGAGGGTTTGGGGATAATTGACTGGGATATGGTGAGGGGGGACAAGTACATGTGGGACAATGGTATGAGGTTTTTGTTTTAAAATGCTCCTCAACAAAAGTTTTCAAATTATTAAAATTGGTCAACAATATATCCATTTTTTCTTTTATGCTGTCAAGAGTGTTATCCGTAACAGTTTCTTCAGAGGTATTTTCTATTTTGGTATGCTCTGTACAAATAAAATATATATGTTAAATGTATATAAAATAATAATAATTAAATAGTTTATATTGTAAAGTGTGTACCATTAGTTTCACTATCTTCTGACATTTCCTCATGTGGGAAATGCTCCTCTAGCCATTCCAGAGTACTAGACATTTCTGTGAGAAAAAAAAAGAATATTTTTTTTATCTAATACATAAAGTTTATAAATATGTGAGTAAAATGAAGTACAATTACTATTTCAGGTAAGATATGTTCTGAGTACTCTGTAGGTCTGGTCTTGCTCTTAGTTGTGGAGTGTCTGTGAGGTCATTTTGTTGGAAGCCAATTTATCTTCTTTTGGTATATTCCATTTTAGAACATATTGTATTTAAATGAATGGTTAGTGTGTTACATATATGGGTTACATTTCTTATATATTACTACATATAATATGTATGTGTGCTGCTTTGTGAATTTTTCAAATCCTACTATGTTATGATATAACAATTAAACATACCCTCCCAGAGTTTTTAGGTAGTGGTACTGTTGTCCGAACATGTCCGCGGACATCAAAAAAGTTTGTGGACATCAAATTCAGTAGAAGGGGTTCAGTATGTTCCATATTACATGTACATAAAGTCAAAGTTATTATTGTTAAGTTGTGCTACTAAAAACCTATGAAATTCAGTGAAAAACCTTTGCTAAAGGGACGTTATGGTTAAGTTGCGCTACTAAAAACGAATGAAATTCAGTGAAAAAAATGTGTTAAAGGGACGTTATTGTTCCAAGTAAAACCGCAAAACCCTTGAAATCCGCCAGTTATGGTAAACTAAGCAACCATAACTCGCGCCACCACCGTGCACTGCTAAGCCTAACACCCAGGACATCAAAGATGACATCACAAATGTCATTGATGACATCACTGATGACATCAAATGTGCATTTACCTTTCATGAAAAGTCTGTACAAGGGATTCTTAGTGTAATGTTAATACAAAAAGTGTCAAAGATTATTGGAATAAATATCAAGTGCTAATTAGTGCATTAAGCTATGCATTGATATAAATAGCATTCTATTAATAACTTCAATCCAGTATACTAAGGTACTCATGTAGAAACATAGGCATTGTGTGCAGCATACATGATGGAGGTGCAATATTCATAAGCTTGCCATGTTGAATAGTGAAATGATAACTGTTTTCATATTAGAGTTTTGCATACAGTGAAACTTGTGATAAGTAGGTAATAAAACTCACTTACTACATAATTGCATTATTATAGACAAATCACAAAGAGACAACACCACATACAAATATGAATATATACAAGGGAATTGAAGTAAGAAAAAAAACAGCAATAGTAGCAGAAAGTGTTCATAACCTGACTGATTACCTTTATGCAGAGAAATGATTGCTCTGTTTCAAAGCTGTTACTTACCCTATCTATATATATATCACATGATGTGTCTGGACCCTAAGGAAAATAGTGTGAGTACAACATATAAAAATATGAGCATATACAGGGAAAGTACAGCAATAAAAAAACATTAAAAGTATCAGAAAGTGCTGATAAATCTACTGATAATTTGAATGCACAGAAAGGATTGCTGTCTTTCAAGGTTGTGTCTTCCCCTATGTATATGTTTCATATGATATAACTGGACCATAAGGGAATTATTGTAAGAACATACTTGAAGGATAAGTCTACAAATTTAGTACATTTACAATTTTTAGTTCCTGACTGTTACTGAAGAAAATCATGTGGCCTAGATATGTCAGGAAAGGAGAAAAGGGGGCGTCAGACATGTGATGTCATCAGTGATGTCATCAATGACATTTGTGATGTCATCTTTGATGTCCTGGGTGTTAGGCTAAGCAGTGGACGGTGGTGGCGCGAGTTATGGTTCTTAGCTTACCATAACTGGCGAATTTCAAGGGTTTTTCGGTTTTACTTGGAACCATAACGTCCTTTAACAAAGTTTTTTCACTGAATATCATAGGTTTTAGTAGCGTAACTTAACCACCTCTCCCTTTAACAATGTTTTTTCACTGAATTTCATAGGTTTTTAGTAGCACAACTTAACCATAACATCCCTTTAACAAAGTGTTTTCACTGAAATATATATATATATATATATATATATATATATATATATATATATATATATATATATATATATATATATATATATATATATATATGTGTATGTGTGTATATGTATCTGTGTGTGTATATGTTTGTGTATGCAAGCTGTGGCCCAGGGCGGGGCAATGGAGCATGAACGTTTTTTGGCAGGAGCATGGCATGTTTTACTGCCATTTTTGGGCAAAGGAAAGCCAACTTGAGTGTTATTATGTGAATGTGGAGTTGGACTGGGGGAAGGGTACAGCAGTTGGGCTGGCTGAGTCCTACTGTAGCATGGAATGGTGTACTCTCATTAAGGGCAAAGCCAACATGATGAGTGTTCTTACATGGGGGAGGGCATACTTCCTTATTTTGATGTACCTTTTTTTAAAACTGGTGGTATGGTCAAAGGCAACGTAAATATTCTCACATGGGGTGGGGAGGGCATTTCCGTTGCACTCAGAGCAATGTTATTTGACTATTTGACCAACTGCTCCCGCCCCCTACCTCTCCTCCCTGCTCCACTCCCTCACGCCCATATGCTCCCATTGGTGGAACGGGCCCATCCCCAGGAGGGTCTACACTCACTGGGCTCCGTTCCCAGCATTAGGCATTCTTCTACCTGGGGTGAGTGTTCGACCGCAGCCCCTCGGGTAAATTAATTTCTTTTGTGTGTGCTTCTATCGCTGCCTCAATAGTTGCAAGGCTCCTGCCTTGGGGAATTCATTAATTTACTTTGTTGGTGCTCCGAGCGGTACATGTGCCTGGCTCTCCCAAACCCTACCTCGCCTCCCTGCTTCCTGTTACCCTCCCACCCTCCAACCTACGCGCTCCGATTGGTGGAACTGGGCCCTTTTTTCTTTGGCTTTCTAGGCAGCCTCTGCCTGACAGCCCCCTCGGCGAAGGCCCCCGAGGCCAAGAACTGCTGCAGTTGGTGTCTGCCGGTGTCCGCCACGACAGGCCTGCAGCTGTCATCCTGCTGTAACTCTCCAGGTAAATCGAATCCGGGTGTTTTGCATTGTGCTGTGTTTAAAAACAAAGCCCCCCCCTTTAGGAAAGTTGAATAGGGAGTTTGCATTCTGGTAACTTAGGCACTGTTACTGGGTCTCTTTATGCTCCCTCCCAACCTAGATCCCACCGTAAGGCATGCCATTCACTGTTGTATGTTACTTGTTCTCCCTTTGTTGGCACCCTGGCCTCCCACCCACTGCACATCCCCAGTTGTGTGCCACAGGGCTGTGCGTCTCTCTCCGTTCCCTCAGGCCCGTCTCCTCTTTCCTTCGACCCTCTATGGTGCTCTACATCTTTCCTATCTTCTCTAACGGCCACCATATCTCCTAAACTCTTCCTCTCACTAAGTCTGATAGGAAGTACCTCAAAAGGGACATACTGGTCTCCAACCCAGGCCTCCCTATCGCTGATACCTACACCATCGCTTCCTACAGACAGACCCTTATCAATATCCTCTTTATCTTTCCCTCTTCAGGCCTATGGACCCCCCATATGGTCTCTGTGCTGTTCCCTTTTTCCTCCTCTGCCATTAATTTTGGCACTCAGTGGGAGGTCCTCATGGCCTCCTTCCACTCCTCCAAGACCATCATTAATGTCTATCTGAATGGCACCGTCTTGGTCCCGGGCCCTAAGCCCAATCTCCTCCTCTTCGATAGGTGTCTCCCGCGTCTTCTCAACTTCCTTCCTTCCCCTGCTACTCCAACCTACACCTCTCGGACTCCTCCGCTACCTCCCTCTCCCCGCTACCTCTCGGTATCCATCCTCATCTTCTCTGGCTACTCTGCCATGTTCTCCATCCGCAACCGCTCTGGCACCCCCACCATCCTCTCTGTCTACTCTGCCATCTCCTTCCTCCTCCTCTGCCCACTCTTGGTCCACTCTACCACCTCTGCAGGGCGTACCTCTTGCCTGTACCCCTCCAAGGAAGTCTTTCAAATGTGGCAATCTACTCCACGTCGCTACTCTGAACTTTCGCTCTGCTGTCAAACACTCCGACATCTGCCAACTCCTCGAAGAACTTGATCTGGATGTCCTCCATTTCACCGAGACATGGTTCACGGCCAGCTCTCTCACAAATGTTGACACTCATCTCCCTGATGGTTAAAAGATCTTCTCCGAACGCAGAAACAACCTTCTAAGAGGTAGAGTAGCTCTGATCTTTCCAGAGTGGATCCATGCTTCTGTCATTCCTATGCAGGCCTACTCCTCCTTTGAATGCCTGGTCTGTAGGCTCTCTATCTCTCCTGGCCTCTCTCTTACTGTGACCACCATCTACAGGCCACATGGTCAGGTTGCCCTCTTCCTCTCTGAGTGGGCTGACCTCTCTTCCTCTCTCCTTGCATCTACCTCTCAACTTCTCCACCTTGGAGACTGCAACATCCATCTGGATGGTTCTAACCCCTCCTCAGGGCTCTTTCGCAATCTCTGCGACTCTATCTCTCTCTTTCTATTTTACCCTCGGGCCCGAAACTCACTCAGCCGCACACACTCTGGATGTGCTCATATCCTCTGACACCCCTTCTGAAACCCTCTCACCACTCCTGTCTCCTGGGCCGACCACTTTCTTCTCTCTTCACACCTGACGCTCTCTGTACCCCAGGTGAAGCTGACCCCAGCTGTGCAACCCGCCTTCTCGGCCATCCGGCCCATGAAGCGTGTGTCAGTGGAGGCTTTTGCTGCTAGTTTCTCACATCCTCCTACGCCTGTGGCTGACTTACACTCTGACACAGCCATCTCTAACCTGCATCTCTCTAACACTCTTGATGTCCTTGCCCCTTTGATGAGGACCCGTTTGAAGCCTACCTCCAGTGCAACTCTTGGTATGACTAGAACCTTGCCACCTGTAAATGCAAGTACATGTTGGCTGAGAGGAAGTGGGGGAGCTCAGGCGCATCCTCTGACAAATTGGCCTGTCACCTGCTCCAAAGGCAGTACAGACTCTGTCCTGTCTCTACGAAGAGAGCCTACATTCAAGCCTGCATCTCTGCGGCCTCTAACAATATGGCTGAACTCTTCAAAATCTGCAAGGAGCTGGCCAATTCGGCTGCAGTGTCCATCTCTCTTGTTCCCTTGCAGGCCTTCTGCTCAGCACTGGCTTATCACTTCACTACTAAAACTCAGGACATCCTGTCCGCTCTCTCCTCTTCCTCTTCCTCTACCTCTACATCTCTCGGCCCCTCTCCAGCCGCCTCTCAAACTCCTACTATATTCTCCTCTTTCCCCGTGTTCACTCCTGACGACGTTTCAAGACGAGTCCGATCTATGAAAGGATCGTCCAAGCAGATTCTCCCCTGCTCCTCCAGACCCATCAAGGACCACATCGACACCCTCGCTCCAGCCTTGGCCAAATTCTGCAAACACTCTGTTGCCACAGGAACTTTCCCTCCCCCTAAAGCACTTCCTTGTGCACCCCGTCCTGAAAAAGCCATCTGCCGAGCCTTCCTCTGTGAAAAACTACCACCCAATCTCTATCACTCCTTTCCTAGGCAAACTCCTGGAAAAGCTGGCCATCTCCCAGTTTTCTCTCCATACCGAATCTGGTGGTTGTCTCCATGACCACTAGTCTTTCTTTATAGCAGCCCGAAGCAGGGAAACTACTCTCCTGAACACCCATGAAGACCTGCAGTAAAATCTCGACTCTAGCCTTCCTTCTGTCCTCATCCTCCTCAATCTCTCCTCTGCCTTTGACACAGTCAACCACGCCATCCCGATCAATCATCTCCATGAAACACTTGTGTATAGGCGCAGTATAAATGCCATATCATATCATATCATATAATGACAACCTGCGCATCACGGATCAGGCACTAGTCTGGTTGACCTCCTTCCTCTCCGATTGACCCTCCCATGTCCAACTGGGCTCCTTTCTCTCCACTACCTCTCTCTCCACATGTGGTGTTCCCCACGGCTCTAACCTCTCACCCCGGCTCTTCAACCTTTACTTGGCACCTCTGGTCCATCTCATCTCTACCTTCTCTCCTACCTTTCAGTGTTATTTTAATGACACTCAGCTCTCCATCAGGCTCCCCTCAGCCTCCTCTCCTCTCTCGCTCATTCCTGATTGTCTATCCGTGATTCAGGAATGGTGTGCCTCTAACGATCTCTGCCTGAATGCAAGTAAGACTGAGACCCTTCACATTGCGATCTCCTCTCCCGCTTTCCCTCTTTTACTCTGGCTGTCCTCCTTGGGTCCTCTAACTGCACCTTCTTGCGAGGCAAAAAACCTTGGTGTCATATTTGACTCCACCCTCTCTTTCTCTGCTCATATCACGGACATCTCTAAGAAGTCCCACTACCATCTGCACCTCCTCAGAGATATCCTTCCTTTTCTCACTTCCCCAGAAGAGACTTGAGACTTGTCCTTGGCCTTGGCCTCAAGTCCAGGGATCGTATCTCTCCAGCCCTGAAATCTCTCCACTGGCTGCAAGGATCAAGTTCAAGACCCTCTGCATTGTCCACAGGGCTTTCTGACCACACTATATCCAACTCTCACTTCAAAAACACTTTCCTTCTCAAGCCTTCCGCTCATCCACCTCATACTCTCTGAGGGTCAGACGCTTCTTCAGGTCCAGGCTGAGAGTGAGGGGTATATCTCTCTCCTTGGCTGGTGCCTCCCTCTGGAACAGCCTCCCAGCCTCTTCCAAACTTGAGCAGGCCCACCTAAGGTTCTGGAAGCAACTCAAGACCTTCCTTTTCGCTTCTGCTTTCTCTCTCTCTCTCTCTCCCCTGCTGATGTTCTTGTCTGCTGCACTAACTGGTTACCTGGCCCCCTCTGTACCTTAAGGTGACCAGACTCCTTAACGAGCAAGTTGCCCCATGCACTGCCCCCGGGCCTACCGTGTACTAGGGACTGTATCTGCAACCCTACAGTCCCCTGCCTCCTTGCACTTACTTAGAACCGGCCACCCCAGCGGCACTTATGAGCTGTGCTTATTGCTCTCTCCCTTTCCTTCTCCCTGGCACTTCTCCTCTCCCCTCCCGCTGCATGATCTGAATGTCACAAGGCCTAGTAAAATCGTTTGTTTTGTCTCCCCTTCCTTGTCTTGTTGTGCCTAGAAACACTTGTGTACAGGTGCTTTATAAATGGCATATCATATCATTGTGGTATGACATTTCTTACTGGCGTTACAAGTCAAATATATGATGAGTGGAACATTGGTGTTCTTATATGGGAGGATTTGTGTAATGATAATGGGCCTCATTACAACCTTGACAGTCTCCTGGCAGTAAATCCCCGCAAAACAACAAAGCCTTTCATTCTTGAAAGCTCGATAAATAAGCGCAAACTTCAGTTGGGTGATATGATTTATGTAAATATGTTCTCTTCTTACAGCATTTAGGTTTCTTGATAAACTGGGAGAAATCTGAACTAGTCCCATCCCAGTCGATGAAATTCCTGGGGTCCATTCTGGAAATGTTACAAGTCACACTCAGCTTACTGTTAGAGAGGGTGAACTCTATCAAAAGATGGCAAAGGAGAGGATATCCTTGAGACGGATAGCCAGGCTGGTGGGGCAACTGTCATTTTCGATTCAAGCCATTTTCCCAGGACCGCTCCATTACAGAGCATTACAACAACTAAAGATAGAACATATCAGACAGGGGCTGTCGTACGATCAGGAAGTCCCGATCTCACAGGAAGCGAGGATGTAACCAGAGTGGTGGTATTACCACATGGATTCCTGGAATGACAGGGCGATATTTGGCTCCTCCCCGGACCTCGTGATAGAGTGGGACGCCAGCCGATGGGACTGGGGAGCCCGGTGCAGTGAAATGTCTACCGGGGGAAGGTAGTCGGAAGAGGAGTTAGCCCTCCACATCAATTGTCTCAAACTGCTAGCGGGTTCATTCGCAGTCCACTGATGGATGCAAGAAGGTGTGGGATGTGCCATCCTACCCAAAAGGAACAATGGGCCTCATTACGAGGTTGGCGGCAGCCGCGCCGTTAAAAAAAAAAATACTGTCCTGCAGAATGTGGCCCAAGCGTGGCCTCTCCCAGCCAGTGAGGCGCGGGCCATCAACGCCATGGTCTTCCACTTTGTCTGGGGCTCAAAGATGGACAGAGTTAAGAGATCATCCATGTACAAGGAACCGCGCAAAGGAGGGAAAGGAATCCCGGACCTCCCTACAAGACTGCGGGCCTGCTTCGCCTGCACCTGCGTCAGGATTTCCCTGGGCAACGCCAACAAGACCCACTCAGCCTACCTCCTTTTCCGCTTCTTCCTCACACCAACATGGAGTAGGCTGGGCTGGGACAAGTGGGAAAACACGGCCCTGTACAACTGGGCGCTCCCTTGGTACTACAGGGAGAGGGAAAAGTTCATCGCAGATTTTGGCCTTCAGGGGCTGGTGCATGCATTGTGGAACCCGAGGACAATCCACAACCTGATCAGGACCCAAGACACCACAGACCCCATTGAGGACCTGCCAGCGGCCACAGTTACCCAGGTGTGGGAAAATGTGGCATCAAACAAACTCCTGAACATTCACAAGGACATTGTCTGGCGGACGGTGAGGGGGGCACTATCTGTGCGAGCATTCATGAACAGGCAGGGCCTCTGCCCACACAGGAGCTGCCCAAGGGGGTGCCCGGCAGAGGAAACAGCGTACCACCTTTTCTGGGCATGCCCCTTTGCAAGGAAACTGCGCAAGGCCCTGAACACTGAGTTGAGTGCTCACATCCCGCCCCAAGACATTATACACCAGTCTGTGCTGTATGGACTCTTTGCATAGACCCACACAGTAGAGGCAATCCAGAACTGCTGGAGGATCCTCTGCTGCCTGAAGGACTTTCTCCTCTACGCAAGGAAACGCCTGGTCCTCAATGATGAGCTGCTGACAACCGAAGCCTGCCGCAGGATTGTCCACGGCCTGCTAAGAGACTACGAAATCAAGGACAGCCTGGAAGATGGGGGCCCTGAGTAAAACCCCCAGCCCAGGCAATCACCCAAAAAAAAAAGAACTCTTAGCCTACTCAGGCAAAAACACGAACATTGTGTAAACCACAGACTCTGAAAAGAAAATATATATGTACCTACCCAAATGCCCAAAGTAAAATTGAAACCACCCCTTCTGCTTTGAGGGGGGAATGTAATTGCCACAAAAGTCTTCTTATTGAATTGAATGTATTACCCTTGTATCATCTTCAAGCACTTAATAAAGATATTTTTACAAAAAAAAAACTTTGTGCACTTACCTGGCAGGGGAGACACCATGATCACGGAGCGGTCTCGTTCTCCCAAGAGGGAGGGGTGCCTCCTCCTGCCAGGGGGTGATCACTGAACTTTATGGCGGGGCCATAAGCAATGCGAGGTGTCACGGGTGAAAGATCCCGGGCTTCTGCTGCGCTTTTAAACCCCGCTTGAAACCCTGCGGGGGCCGCGAACGAGGTGGGGGCGAAAGTGAAAGCCCAGGCAGAGAAGCAAGGCAACACCTGACGTGGACCTGGGGTGGAGCTGGGCTTAGTAACCTGGGCTGAACTGGAACCCCCTCACCTTACTTCAAAAGCCCCTCACGGGAAAAAAATTTAACTGGGGAAGTTGGAATCAGATGTGGGGAGGGAAAAAAAAATAAAAAAAAATAAATAAAAAAATTAAAAAATTCGTGTGGCAGTGAAAGCGGGATAAAAACCCAATTTTTGGGGACCTCCACTCCTACACTACACCGTAGGGGTCTATAATGCTGTACAAAGAATGACTATGGCATCGCCACATGCTCACAGGGCAGAGGTGTTCCTGCCTAGACCCAGACAGGCCCCCATCGCGGCTCCTTCTCTGCAGGAAGAGGTGTTCCTTCTCTGCAGGAAGAGGTGTTCCTGCCTAGACCCAGACAGGCCCCCATCGCGGTTCCTTCTCTGCAGGGAGAGGTGTTCCTGCCTAGACCCAGGCAGGCCCCCCTCGCGGCTCCTTCTCTGCAGGAAGAGGTGTTCCTGCCAAGACCCAGGCAGGCTCCCATCGCGGCTCCTTCTCTGCAGGAAGAGGTGTTCCTGCCTAAACCCAGGCAGGCCCCCATCGCGGCTCCTTCTCTGCAGGAAGAGGTGTTCCTGCCTAGACCCAGGCAGGCCCCCCTCGCGGTTCCTTCTCTGCAGGAAGAGGTGTTCCTGCCTAGACCCAGGCAGGCCCCCCTCGCGGCTCCTTCTCTGAAGGAAGAGGTGTTCCTGCCTAGACCCAGGCAGGCCCCCCTCGCGGCTCCTGAGGTGTCTGACTAGACCCAGGTGGAAGAGGTGTTCCTGCCTAGACCCAGACAGGCCTCCACCCGGACAGGCCCCCATCGCGGTTCCTTCTCTGCAGGAAGAGGTGTTCCTGCCTAGACCCAGGCAGGCCCCCATCGCGGTTCCTTCTCTGCAGGAAGAGGTGTACCTGCCTAGACCCAGACAGGCCCCCATCGCGGTTCCTTCTCTGCAGGAAGAGGTGTTCCTGCCTAGACCCAGACAGGCCCCATCGCGGTTCCTTCTCTGCAGGAAGAGGTGTTCCTGCCTAGACCCAGACAGGCCTCCACCCAGACAGGCCCCCATCGTGCTTCCTTCTCTGCAGGAAGAGGTGTTTCTGCCTAGACCCAGACAGGCCCCCATCGCGGTTCCTTCTCTGCAGGAAGAGGTGTTCCTGCCTAGACCCAGACAGGCCCCATCGCGGTTCCTTCTCTGCAGGAAGAGGTGTTCCTACCTAGACCCAGACAGGCCCCCATCGCGGTTCCTTCTTTGCAGGAAAAGGTGTTCCTGCTAGACCCAGACAGCCCCCTTCACGGTTCCCTCTCTGCAGGAAGAGGTGTTCTTGCCTAGACCCAGGCAGGCCCCCATCACGGTTCCTTCTCTGCAGGAAGAGGTGTTCCTGCCTAGACCCAGACAGGCCCCCCTCGCGGTTCCTTCTCTGCAGGAATGCAGGAAGAGGTGTTCCTGCCTAGACCCAGACAGGACCCCATCGCGGTTCCTTCTCTGCAGGAAGAGGTGTTCCTGCCTAGACCCAGACAAGCCCCATCGCGGTTCCTTCTCTGCAGGAAGAGGTGCACCTGCCTGTGGCGCTGCCCGATGAGGGGCGCGCACGCGGCGGCGTGACGTTGCACGCCGTCACGTGCAGTTTAAATAAACGGGGCGTTTCCCGGCCGCATCAGAGCGACCGGGAAGCCCGAACCAAGACAGACGTGGTGGTCCATGTTCTTGGGGCCGGGGCTTGTGGCGAAGCGCGCGGGGGGCGCCAGTGACCCTCAACAGTGGCGACGAGTGGGGGTAACGATGCCCGGGCACGGCAGTGACATTTTGAACAATTTTTCTCACCGGAACGAGGTCGAAGGACAGACTTCGTTTCATGCCGCGGGTAGTGCGTTTGCCCACGCGGCTGGCGGCCATTTTGTGTAACGGCTGTGGGACTTCAAGGAGCTCCGGTTTGGGCCCTGAAACGACCCCAGGCCTAATTTTTGGACGCTTTAGTAGCTAACAGCTACATCTACACGGAGGTGTGCATGTTTGGTGCATTAACTTAATTTTGGGTTTACTACGTCGAGTGGAAGCTAGGAGAAGGCCTATCTTGACTGGGCCTGCTCCATCCAGTCACTATCCTGCTACTAATTTTTGGAAAACCGAAAGGCATCCTGTTTTTTCGTCCCCTTCATCATCATCCTGGTGAACCCATCTGTCTTTATCCTCTTCATCATCGCAGAGGTGGCAGGACTCACTGCATCCTGGGGTGGTCCATGCTGAGAGTGACTGTGGGCTGAAGACTTGAGTTGCGGCCCCGATCAGCCTCATGGGGGTGCCTGTGCGCTCAAGCTCATGAGTGACACCGAAGACCAGGACGGAGCACACGGTGTGGCGGCGCAGTTTCATCCTTGTGCACCAGTGGCCCCACAGGGTTTTCTACCCCCGATGCAGCAACCAGTAGCTCCAGGAGACGGTCAGGCGGTGGTTCCCGCCCTTCAGACCCCAGTTCAACCTGCTGTTGCTCCGGGTGCTCAGCTGGCAGCGCCTGCCATGGCGCAGGTGCGTGCACATGCTGCCCTGCAGCCCATCCGCGAATTTGATGTGTCGGGCCCACCATCCAGCCTGGGGCCCCGATGGAGAAGGTGGGTGGACCGCCTGGACATGTATTTCAGGGCTGCGCAAGTAGTGGATGATGACACCAAGCTGGCCACGATGTTGTACTCGGCAGGGCCCTCTGTCCAGGAGATTTTCGAATCATTGCCACAAGGGAATGGAACCTATGATCATGCAAAGGCCGTCCTCCAGGCATACTTTTTACCCCTGGCCAACGCGGACTATGAGCGATTCGTGATGCTCTCTGCCAAGCAAAAGGATGATGAGACTCTAGACACGTTCTATGGGCGCCTGAGGCGTCTGTCACTCGCCTGCGCCTGGGGCGATGCGGAGGACATGATCAGGACCATGCTCATCCAGGCGTGCTCATCAGGCAAGCTCAGGCGCCAAGTGCTGAGGGAGCCGGGAATAACGCTCCAGCGCATCCTTGAGCTGGGAAGGAGCCACGAGGTGTCAGAGGCGAGAGCGGCAAGAATGGAGGCCGGGTCACGCCCCATAAAGACTGAAGAGATCTGCGCGATGTGGCGAGGGGGAAGAGGTGCTAGGAGGTATGGCGGTGGCACACGGGACAGAGCTGGGAGGGCAGGAGAGATTTGCCAAAAATGCGGATACGACCTGCCTCACCCAGCGGAGTGCCCTGCAGCTGGAAAGACATGTGGACGATGCGGCCTGCCAGACCACTTCTCAAGGGTGTGTAGGGCGGCTTTGCCGGTGCTGGTGCCAAGGGGTCAGGGCCGAGAAATCGCCACTCGCCAGGGTCGGCCATCCAATGTTGCCCAGGTAGACCAGGGCGAGGAAGAAGCTCAGGCGGAAGAAGCAGAGGAGGAAGATGAAGAGAACATTTTCTTCGTATCAAGTGTGGACCTCCTAAGAGGCAGACATCGACGACAACCCAGATGCGTGGTTGAGGTGAACCAGTCTACGGTCCGTGTACTCGTGGACACAGGGGCATCGGTGAACGTCATGGCCCGAGAACATTACAACGCCATGGATCGGCAGCCCAGGCTGGTCACGCCAAAGGCCCGCATCCTTGCGTTTGGTGGCGTGGAGCCCATCCCTCTGGATGGGGCCTTTGTGGCAAAAGTGGAACACGATGGCTCCCACATCACAGCCCGCTTCTACGTGACGCCAGTGAGTAAGAACACCTTGCTAAGTTGTGCAGCGGCGGAGGCTCTCGGCATCGTAAGTTCCGCGTACTCCGTCTACCTGGAGGACATTAATGACTTGCTAGAGAAGCATCAGGCCCTATTCAAGGGGATTGGACAGATGGTCGGAGAGCCGGTACGGCTGCACATAGACGAGTCGGTACAGCCGGTGGCCCTCAAACATCGGAGAGTACCTTTCCATCTCCGTGAGCAGGTAGATAAAGAACTGGACAGCCTCGTCGATCTAGATATCATCGAGAAGGTGGAGGGACCGACTCCCTGGGTGTCCCCCATAGTGGTGGCAAGGAAACTCAAACAACCGGGCGCAGTCAGAATCTGCGTAGACATGAGAATCCCCAACAGGGCCATCAGGAGAGAGAGGCACCTCACACCGACACTGGATGACATCATTGCGGAGGTGCAGGGTGCTAGATTCTTCTCGAAGCTAGACCTCAGGGCCGGATATCATCAGGTTGTCCTCCACCCCGACTCAAGGTACATTACCACCTTCACCACGCACCGGGGACTGTATCGCTACAAGAGATTGAGTTTTGGGGTGTCCTCGGCCGCGGAAGTATTCCAGAATATCATTTGGGGTGCCCTGGCCGACCTTGAGGGCGTCCTAAACATAAGCAACGACATTCTGGTCTTCGCGAGGACCGAGGTGGCCCACCTGAGGCGTCTGGCGAAAACCTTCGAGAGGCTGGAGTCGCTGGGACTCACACTACATAAGGAGAAGTGTGAATTTCTGCGCCCCTCCCTGGAGTTCTTCGGGTTTGTGTTCAAGGAAGGGGGGGTGTCGCCTGACCCCAGGAAGGTACTGGACATACAGAAGGCCCAACCACCAGAATCTGTGTCGGAGGTGCGAAGCTTTTTGGGCATGGTCACCTACTGTGGCCGGTTCATCAAGAACCTGGCGTCCAGATCTGAGCCCCTCCGAGCCCTGACAAGGAAGGACACTGTCTGGAATTGGGGTCCGCTGGAACAGGCGGCCTTCGATGACTTTAGGGGCGCCCTCACGGCCGAGGACACGATGTCATTCTTCGATCCTGCCCTACCATCAGAAATCATCGTCGATGCTAGCCCATTCGGCCTGGGGGCAGTGCTGACTCAGATTGACCGTGATGGCGGCGTCCGGCCAGTCGCATATGCCAGCAAGGCGCTGTCAGACGCCGAACAACGCTACTCGCAGATTGAGCGCGAGGCTCTGGCTGTGCTATGGGGATGCCGCCATTTCCGGCTCTATGTACTTGGACGCCCGGTGACGGTGGTCACCGACCACAAACCGCTGCTGCCGATCCTAGCAGGGTCGTCATCTAAACCGCCGGCACGCAGTGAGAGGTGGATGCTGGCTCTTCTAGAGTATGGGGTGACCCTGGTCTACCGGCCAGGGGTAAACAACACGGCTGACTATCTGTCCAGACACCCCGGGCCGCCTGGAGAAGGAGTTCGTGACGTCTGTGAGCAGGAAGCGGAGGAGCATGTTCAGGTCGTGGTGGAAGCTGCCACGCCGAATGCCATGCCTCTCCAGGAGCTGGAGGCTGCGGCGGCACAGGATGAGTGCTTCAGAGTATTGAGGCAGTCCATGCAGCAGGGCTCCTGGAAGTCTGCGCTTGAGGCCCTGGCGGGACGCACTCAGGAGGCCCGGTCGGCTCTTGAACAACTGTGGAAGGTTCATGAGGAACTGTCCTTCTCGACGTCGGGCCTGCTGCTTCGGGGCGACCGGATTGTAGTTCCCCAATCCAAGGTGGGTGAGGTGATCGCGCTGGCACACCGGGGCCACCAAGGGGCTGCCAAGACTAAGGCCCGCCTCCGGATGAAGGTGTGGTTCCCCGAGCTGGAACGCAAGGTGAACGAGTTCGTGGCGGCCTGTGTCTGGTGTCAAGCAGCATCGCCCCTACAGCGGGAACCGGTCATCGAGGCAATGCCGAGAGGGACCCATCCGTGGGAGGTGGTTCATGCCGATTTTGGGTCCACCACCATGGGCACCCACTTCCTGGTCCTGGTGGACGAGTACTCCCGCTACCCCGAGGTGGAGTTCGTCGAGTCTGTGGCGTTTGAACACGTGGTAGTGGCGGTGGAGAAAGTGTTTGCAGCTCACGGATTCCCGCACATGCTGTGTTCGGACAATGGGGCGCCTTTTCAGGGTGAACAATTTGCTGAGCTGATGGTGAGCTGCGGGGTGGTGCACCGGAAGATCATGCCCCTGTGGCCTCAAGCGAATGGGGAGGCAGAACGCCTGATGAGAACCCTCAATAAGACGTTTAGAATTGCCCAAGGCCAGGGGCAGTCCCTACACAGAGCCCTGTACCAGTTCTTGAGAGTGTACCGCACCACGCCACATGCGTCCACGGGAGTGGCCCCGGCAGAAGCAATGTTCAGGAGATGCCCGCGAGGGCTATTGCCGGAGGTCGGAGAACGGGAACCTGCGGTCATTGATGATCAACGGGTCGAGATGGACCGGCAAGCAAGGACGGACCAGGAAAACGGGCGGAGGTGGCTTCGCCCCCAACAGCTGGAGCCGGGCGATGAGGTACTCATTCGCAATCGGCACCCGCATGGGAAACTCTCCTTGCCATATGAGCCTGAGCCGCTGGATGTCGTGGCCGTCCGGGGCTCCATGGTGACGGCGTCGGATGGACGATCGGAAGTGACGAGGAACGTGAGTTTCTTTAAAAAGATCAGAGACCCCAGGACTGACCCACCTCTTGATCCGGACCTGGAAGGAGCCCTGGAGCCCGAGGGAGATCCACCCTGCATGCCGGAGTCTCCGATGCGAAGTCCGCAGGCGGACCGATCACCCGTGCCGGAGGCGAGCAGGAGGTACCCCCAGAGGGCTGGGCGAGGGAAACCGGCTCGCCTCACCGATTATGTGCTGGGACAATTGGCTGAGGATCCAGAGGGTGAGAAAGCCTAGTTAAGGGGACCCGGATGGATGCTAATAAAGGGGTGCTCCTGGGACAGAGTTTGTGTGAGTTGTTTGTGTTGTCCCGTTATTATCATGACTTGTTTCCGTTTGCAATGTTTTACAGTGTGCAGTGAAGAGTTAATGAGGATTGTTGGTTCTCCCCGAAAAAGGAGGAGTGTGGCGCTGCCCGATGATGGGCATGCACGCGGCGGCGTGACGTTGCACGCCGTCGCGTGCAGTTTAAATAAACGGGGCGTTTCCCGGCCGCATCAGAGCGACCGGGAAGCCCGAACCAAGACAGACGTGTCGGTCCATGTTCTTGGGGCCGGGGCTTGCGGCGAAGCGCGCGGGGGGCGCCAATGACCCTCAACACTGACTAGACCCAGACAGGCCTCCACCCAGAAAGGCCTCCATCGCGGTTCCTTCTCTGCAGGAAAGGCCCAAATGAAGGAAATCGGAGGAGAAACCAAGAAGCAATATCCGAGTCCCAGCGATAATGAACCGGATAACATTTGCATATGTGCAATATCTGCACACTCACCACCCTCTGTAAGGAGTGTGCCGGCTTATCACCCCATGTAGATATCTAACCATAGCGCCACAGGGAAGTTATAGTAAATTGATGTTCTTGGCGCTGGAATCCACAGGGTATCTGTTAGAATGTGACCAGTTGGGATTATTTGCTGTCCACCACCTGCACAGGTCCATCAATCCGGCTTCCCAATCACTGTTGCAACACACACCCTGCAGCCTTTACCTCCACAGGCCCTCTTCCTTGTCCCAATACTTACCTTTGAAGTTTCTACGGGACGAGGAAGAGTATGACTATGAGTAGTGGAGATTACTGGTAAGTAAGAGGCACAGCGTCCTGGACGCCTTTTAATGACCTGGCAAAGGCTTGGGAGGGATAAAGACCCCCAGTCCTCCGGTTTGAGGCAGCTGGCATCACTCTGCTGTGAAGCACAGCCAGGGCTCAGACCGCAAGAATCTGTCACATTTCCCACATCTGAGAGGTGTATTACTTTTAAGTAAATAAATACACTGCTCTCCGAGGTTAGAGACCAGTCATTTACATGACTGCTGGCAGCAGCAAAGGTAGAGGCAAAGGACAAAAACCTGCCCAGAGATATCAGTAGACCCCCCTCTATGTTGAAGCTAAAGGCCTAACTGCAGGGCGTGGCTTTTAGATGGCCCACTCCTCCAATAATTAGCATTAACTAAATAGCCTGTGAGTTGCAGAGGTGTAGACAGGGTAGGGCCTGAGCAATCTGGAGGGAAATGGGTAAGGAAGAAAAGTATATTTGTTTGTGTGTATGCCTGTATGAATGTATTTGTGTATGCATGCGAGGGAGTGTGTAAGCAGGGTTTATGTCTGGGAGGAGGTGTCTATAAGTGCATACATATGAATGCATGCAGTGGAAATGGTGTACATGGATGCGACTCAGTGAAAAAGTAGTGTAACTAACTCCCGGTGGGGACAGAGCAGATTAGAAAGGAGCAACTGTGCAACACATTTTACAAGGGTTGTGATCATGCTGGTTGACAGCCAATTGAGTTGAAATAGATTTCAGTTTAGCTGTAACTGATATCCGGTGGTAAAGTGGAGAAGTGTGCTTTAACCACACAAAGAACAGCTCCGGAATGGTGGAAATGGTTGAAAAAAGTAGTATAGCTGTTAACAGTAAAAAATATAAGTAGTGAACACAGCTCCCTGCCGTTTCCGTTCACTTCGATCGCTGGTGCGACTGCGCGTGCTATTGAGAGCACAGTGTAAATGTTCTGGCTGCTCGTAAGAATGACAGATCAGCATTGGGGGGTGTGTGACTTGCGGGTGTATATATATATATATATATATATATATTAGGATGTCCCAACCCACTCATCCAAGCCCTGCAACATCACTAGGCATTGCTGGCAGTAGCTACATCATAATGGCCACTGGAAAGCATGCTGCTCGCCAGAAATCACCAGAAAATGCGCAGTGAAAACCTGAAAAATAGGCTGCCATCCACTTTTGTCTATCTTAGTGAGCACCGGAGACCACTGCCAAAACCCATCCTTTGGCTGCTCACAGAGCAAAATCTCTGTCAAGGAATACAGAGCTGTCTCAAAAATCTGTTTTTATTTGGTGTCAAATTTGCTTAAATCATGGCTCACAAAACTACCAAAAAGATCCAACCTTCTTGTTGGGTGTTCCACATTACTCTACTGCAAGAATCCACATCAATACAATATCAGCAAAGAATCGTATGCTATTAGAGCAACATCCCCTTTTAAAGATATTTGATGGAAAGACAGCTGTCAGAATGGGTGTAGTACCGTTACTTGCCTCTGTCAGGTGCTGGCGATTTATAATTCTGACAGGAGAGCTGTGTTTCAGAAGTTAATTATGCCAAAGAAGAGAATTCCATCAAAATGTCACATCGAGTGCCACACAGTGATTTCATTGTTGGAAAAGACTCGATTTAAAGATATGTTGATTATTGTGAGTTTATAAATATATTTTTTACAAGGAAGTATGTTACAATTGATCAGAAAGTAACTTGATGCAGTTAAAACTCCAAAAGGCTTGCTTCCCATGAGAACCCTTCACACCTTTTCCCTGGAAAAAGGAAGCCTCCCCTGCCCTTGGATAAGAGATTGACAGACTGGTGTGGACAGGAACTAGCCAAGGCACCCTGGCATGTTGCTCTCAGTCAAGACAATGGGGGCTTTGGGATGAATAGAATATGCTGATTTGGGTGTGACTGGTCAACAACTGCTCTGGGAGAAACACGACATGTGACTCTCTGAGTCAGCCAGCTAGGGGCGGAGACAAACCATTGTGGATTCAGGTAGCCCAGCAAATACATGTTTTATAAAATTGCGTATGACAAATTTTACCAAGTTGACAAACATATGAAACTTTGGGATTCTTAAAATGAACAATTCACCCACAATTTAAGACTACATGACTCATTCTGACACGCTGATTTTTTCTCCAGTCAGGGGACAGAGAATCCTCTAACCTATTAAATCCTTAGGGGATTGGGCATAGAGAATCAGCCTACCCACCCACTTTGGAAACACATAAAAGGAGACTGTTTAGGACAGATAAGGGACACTCTTTTTTCCACTACTCACCGATTCCTGCGAAGCACTCTGCCAGACCAGATCCAGACAATATCCAGACAGAGACTCCAGACTCCAGATCCAGATCCAGAGACTAGAACTCTAGAACCCAAACTCTAGAATCGTGAAGCAGAGAGGCCTAAACCAAAAGCTGAACTCTTCTCAGCAGGCCTGTAGAATCTAGCAACCTGATTCTCAATTTCAACAGCCGGGCTGAGCTGTTCTATTCTAGCCAAGAACCCTGTGCTAGAACCAAGGTCCAGACCCAGAAAGCAGCGCTGTATCCAAGACCCGTCAGATCCAGTTCAAGAAGCCACGGACTGCCGTGCAGTGCTGAACGCAGAACCTAGAGGGCCTGAGACCTGCCTGGTGGTGAGAGTGAAGCCAAACCCCTTGACCAGATCTTTGACGAGGCCCATTCCATTCCAAAGCTAGGATTGAGTATCTAGTCTAGAACTGTCCTTAACCAATCTCTTAGTTTAAAATAATCCTCTTCCATCCATCTCAACCTGTCCAGAACTGCATTATAGAATCTTGTGTCCATCCTGTTGATTTCAAATCTGTAAAGCGCATCTGTCATTCCTGAAATCTTGATTTTATTTCTGCAAAATCTACCTTCACAAAAACATCCGTAACTTTTGAACCGCACGTCCTAGAAGCTGTCATTTTAAAGCTAAGATTCCAATTCATTATAGTTTTTCCATAATCGCGATTTACGCATGCGGAAAAATTGCCGCGAATTGCAATTTGGCTCAATTTCATTTTCTGTCAAAATAGCTGATCCTTGTTCTCAATTGCTGAAATTCGTTTTCAATTTGATAATCATTCATGAATCATTGCTAGTGTTGACCTGAACCAATCTCAAGTAACTATCACTCATCCTGAATCTCTTTTAGTGAATTAAAATCTATTTAGCATATTTTCACTTTCACTGCAATCACATTCAAAAGTATTTTTGCCTGTTTTAAAATCATACCTGTTTCTCTAAGCTTGCTGGGGAACTGGTATTGAACTGCATTCTTGATTGTCTTCCTGAAACCTGTGTGCCCTCATTTCCTCCTCTTCATATTGCATAAGGGGGGGAGTGAGTAGTCACAGGGGAAAAAGTGATCATATTGTCTTTTGTTGAAATCATATCACGTCTATTTCTGTGTTGCATTCTTACCCATGATTGCATTTCCTTGAATCACATAAAGTATTCTCTGCTACAGTATCCTTCATCTTCATACTCCTTAGTGATTAAAGAGATTGTCAATTTTGTAATATTACCCCTTGTTGATTACCGTCCATATTCATAAGTGTGCTATTCAGATATTCTTTTGTTCATAAAAGTGTGATATATATATAGGACTTGATTCATGGAATAATTAGCGCGGCGCAAGTGGGCAAAAACGTGCGAATCGCAGTGGAATAGCGAAAATCGCAGTGCAATTGCGAAAATCGCATGAAAAGCAGCGCACGTCGATTCATGGAAGGCCGTGCGCGAGAAAACCAGCGAATGTGCGATAAAAAAGTGCGCGGCGCACGTTGGCGCACAGGCCATCTAACAGCGTGCGCCAGGTCACAGCGAAAATCGCACAGGCCACAGCGAAATTCGCACGTAGCGCGGCGCACGCAACAAAAGTAGGTGGAACACGGGCGTAACACTCGGAATGGGGAACAACTTGCCAAAACGTGGGCGTCACGGGGGAAGTACAGGGCACAAGTGCGCGGAACGCCCACACGCTCGCCTACAACACGTATTCATGGAATAGAATAGGGCAAAAAAGCGCACGCTCAAACCAGCGCACAGGCACAAACACGACCGCCACAAGAAAGCAGGCGGTAGCGTCTCTGCGGCTGTAAGAAATGTGCGCCAAAAGGTGCGCCAACAAATAGCACCTATATACTGCCATGATGAATGTCCCATACTGTGGCCCTCCAGGAAAAATGACGTGCAAAGGGGTACCCACAAACACGGACACCCGCTGACAAAAAATACGTGTGCGTGGATACCGGGGTGCGCGGGAAGTCTAACACGCGATTTCAGCAGGGTACGTGCATCACAGGGGTTCGCGTGAAGTTATTCACGCGATCGGGCCTGGGGGAGCGGGCTATGTGTATTTCAGGGGTTCGCGTGAAGTTTCACACGCGATCGGGTCTGGGGGAGCGGGCTACGTGTATTACAGGGGTTCGCGTGAAGTTCCTCACGCGATCGGGCCTGGGGTAGCGGGCTACGTGTATATCAGGGGTTCGCGTGAAGTTCCTCACGCGATCGGGCCTGGGGGAGCGTGCCCCTGGTGGCTGGGGGTTGGGGGTGGTGGGAGACATGAGTGGGGGCCTGGTGGAGGGTGCCCCTGCACTGCTGGGGGGTGGGGGTGCAGGGGGACATGAGTGGGGGCCTGGTGGAGGGTGCCCCTGGTGGCTGGGGGGTGGGGGTGGTGGGAGACATGAGTGGGGGCCTGGTGGAGGGTGCCCATGCACTGCTGGGGGGTGGGGGTGCAGGGGGACATGGGTGGGGGCCTGGTGGAGGCTGCCCCTGGTGGCTGGGGGGTGGGGGTGGTGGGAGACATGAGTGGGGGCCTGGTGGAGGGTGCCCCTGGTGGCTGGGGGGTGGGGGTGGTGGGAGACATGAGTGGGGGCCTGGTGGAGGGTGCCCCTGCACTGCTGGGGGGTGGGGGTGCAGGGGGACATGAGTGGGGGCCTGGTGGAGGGTGCCCCTGCACTGCTGGGGGGTGGGGGTGCAGGGGGACATGAGTGGGGGCCTGGTGGAGGGTGCCCCTGGTGGCTGGGGGGTGGGGGTGGTGGGAGACATGAGTGGGGGCCTGGTGGAGGCTGCCCCTGCACTTCTGGGGGGTGGGGGTGGTGGGAGACATGCATTGTTGATCAGTAGTGCAAGGTGACATGTGGGTTGGCTGGGGGGCATGCCCATGGTGGATGGGCTGCCTGCGGGACATGAGCAGGGGTGCAGGGTAGTCCCCCGTGGTGTGGGCTGCCTGCAGGGGCCGTGGAGGTTGTGGAGCATACACCTGGGAGGACCCACACGGCCAATTCACGTGTAGTACTCCCCAGAACCCCTGAAATACACATACCCTGCAGAAATCGCGTGTGGAACTTCCCACGCACCCCTGGAATACACATACCCTGCTGAAATCGCGTGTCGAACTTCCCGCGCACCCCTGGAATACACGTACCCTGCTTGCACGGGGCCAATCGCGTGTGGAACTTCCCGCGCACCCCTGGAATACACGTACCCTGCTTGCACGGGGCCAATCACGTGAGAGACTTCACGCGAACCCCTGAAATACACGTAGCCCGCTCCCCCGGCCCGATCGCGTGAGAAAGTTCACGCGAACCCCTGTAATACACGTAGCCCGCTCCCCCAGGCCCGATCGCGTGAGAAACTACACGCGAACCCCTGAAATACACGTAGCCCGCTCCCCTAGGCCCGATCGCGTGAGAAACTTCACGCGAACCCCTGAAATACACGTAGCCCGCTCCCCCAGGCCCGATCGCGTGAGAAAGTTCACGCGAACCCCTGTAATACACGTAGCCCGCTCCCCCAGGCCCGATCGCGTGTGGAACTTCCCGCGCACCCCTGAAATACACATACCTTGCTCGCACTGGGCCAATCGCGTGTGGAACTTCCCGCGCACCCCTGAAATACACGTTCCCCGCTTGGCGTTTGCTGTTTGCCAGCCCGGTGAACTGGTCCAGGGTTAGCGCAGCCCTTTGCGATGATTTAGCGATTTTGATGGCTTTTCCTTGCGCGAGGGCGTTCTTGGGGGCGTAACTGGCGCTGCTGCAGGGTCGCTGCGATTCTCTGCGCCACGGCTGGTTTGGGAGCCTAAAATCCATGAATACGCTGTGCGCGGAAATCGGTTTTAGCGCACGTGCCTGGCGCAGTCAATCGCACGCGGACACTCTGCGCCAGCCGCTTGCGACACTTTTCTGCGAAATTCTATGAATTACCCTCATATTGTTTAATTCTTCAAATAAACCTTTTAATTTGCAAAACAAACCAACTTCTTGGCTCAGTGAGGTCAGGGGGATTCAAAGAGAGGGGTGTTATATAAGGTTTCATCATCCAGATTTAAAGAACTTTGACATAAAAATATATAAATAAGGGATTCCATAGGGCATCCCATCCTAAGCATTGACTTAGTTGGATTGCTGGATTGAAGTCACTTACAGATTGGGAGTTTGTCTGGGATTCTGGATTAGATATACCACGTGTGCAGCTTAATACAGTGTGCTAACTGACAGGATACATAAATTCTGTTGGGCTACTACGCTGTGTTACTCTGTAAACGCACCCCTCAAAAGGGAACGCTCTAAGGAAACGGTCTGTTTTGCAAAATAAAATAACAAACTTCTATAAGTCAGGAAGGAAATCAAGTTCCAGAATGGCGACATTGGTAGATATCAGGATAGCTAGAGAGCACCTCTTACATAAGCTATTTGTGAGAGATGAGTGGACTGAGCAGGACCAGAATGTGTGGTTGCAGGCGATCACACAACAGGTCACTGCAACTGGGTTAGATATCTGGAAGGATCAGGGTCCCTTACATGTGGCCCTGAGTGAACTATATATGGCCCCTAAGGCCAAGGATGAGCACGACAAGATTGTCAGGATAGCGGCATATTTATATTTATATATGGAAGCCATACAGGACAAATGTGCTGAAGGCCAAGATCTGGCAAGTAGGCAACTGATGGCATTAGAGAATGCCCAATCTGACCTGGACTCTTCTGAGCAGAGACTGCAGAGGAGCCAGGAGTCAGAAAACAAACGAAAGTAGGCAGTATATCATTAAAATCAAAGAGGACATGGGTATCCTGCAACAGGAAAGGGCAGGCCAGGATACCAGAATTCTGGCCTTGCAGAAGGAGTACCAAGAAGGTTTGACTCCCTACTGCAGAGACAGAAAAAGCTGGAGCAACAACTGGATTTCAATAGGGTATGCGCAGAGCAGGTAGTCACCCTGCAAAGCCACCTGGATAGAGAAAAGGCAGAGAGCAATGCATTATTTTTGAAAGACCTGGACACCCAGGCAGAATTTGAGGAAGAGCCCAGAAAGCGGGTGCCCTTCAAAGGCAGAGGGATGACCTGGCGGCACAGAGGCAGGCTTTTACTCAGGAAAGGGATACCTTAGGCCAGGAAGTCTTTAACTTAAAAGGGAAGCTGGAAGAAAATCACCTGGCCCTCCAGGGACTGGGTGATCTCCAAAAACAGCATCAAAACTTGTTGGAGCACACCAGGAGGGTGGAAGATGCTCTGGCAAGAAAGGAGCAGGCCAGTAGGGACGGGACACAGGAGGTAACCCTCCTGCAGCAAAAACTGGCCCAGTACTCCAGGACCAACCAGGAAGCACAGAGGAAAAATGAGGCTCTCTGCCAGCACAATGATAGGCTCCAGCAACAGGTAGCCATGCAGGAGAGACCGATAGAGTCTAGTAAGGCCTTGAATGAGGAACTGAAAGCTCAGGCTCTTGCATGTCAACAGGAAGCAGGGACTGATAGAGTTGAGGTTCACTGGGAAAGGGAAACACCTGGGCATAACCTCAGGAGCCCTAGTACCAGAGGCCTTCATCTCTCCCAGTACCTGGACTCTGCCACCCCCATGTCCCTGGCGCACATGAGCCCAAGGCCACGGGGATGGCAGATTACTATCTAGTCAGAAGTAGAGGGCTCATAGGCCAGTACCTCCCAGGTATGGATGGAGAGGCATCTGGGTATGGGCACCCAAGTACTGTGAAGTTTAGTGGGAACCCTAGGAGGGTAGGCCCACTAAGGGCATCCTGATAACATCTGCCCATTTAGGTCAGTGGGGGGATACCCATCAAATCTCGGGAGCAAGGAGGAATCTAAAGACTCCTCTGAGTGTCCCAGGACACAAGAGACTAGGTCCCCACATTCTGCCAGCCATTTCTAGGCTTGCAGAATCCGGGAAAACCTGGAAGATCAGGCGGGCACCTCTGGGAGCAGTGCGCTGAGTCAGAGGATGAATGGACCAGGGTTACCCGAACCAAGAAGGCCAATAAGGCAAAAAGGGCCTTGCTTAAGGACCCCTTAAAACAGATCAAAGCAATAAGGAGCATCATCACTCCTTATCATAAGAACTCCAAGTATTCTGTTTGGGAACACTTGGAGCTCTTTGAGCAAATGATGGAGACTTTCCATTTGAAAGACAGCAGTAGCTGCATTCAGTACGTAAAATGGACATTTGTAACGCTCACCTGATTCCCACGGAGGCGCCGCCCTGTTCTGGACTGCTGTGACCTCTTCTAAGGTGATGTGCAGGACTCGGAAGACGGACTGGACCGGACCCCCAAACCTCGCCTGTCTGGCCCGTAGAAGAATCCTTCTGTAGATGGAAAAGGGGATTAACTGTCTGTTGGATAATGTGTCGGATTCCCCCAATTCCCCCTCTCACACTCCTCGAACCCCCTCCGCTATTCCCGTAGAGTCTCACCTTAGAGTCTGAAAGGACGAGCTCTCCATCCTGCTTCCGATGCAGGGGCGTGTTGATTTCCAGTTACTTCACTGGATCTCGGGTTTGGTGAGTATTCAACTCCGCTTGACTTTATAAGGCTGTAAGTATTCAGTAGCAAAAGTTCAAGCCTTAATTGTCCGTTGTCCTTTTCTCTATTTCAGATTCAGGATGAAGAATCCGCGTAGAGGCATGGATTCGCCGAAGGTAAACTCTGGTGAGTCTTTTTGATGGATGATTCCCTTAGTGGTCTTGCTTTCACCCACTAATGCGTGTGTCTTTTTCCCCTTAGGGGCCGGGGTACGGAAGTGCCAAAGAAGCGGCGCCGACCTGAGGTGAGGAAACATTGTCCCAACAATAATCAGGTAAATCTTAAGGTGGAAGAATCAGGCCTTCCTCGATCTGTTCCTTCGCTCACCTTTGTTTTTGTCTCTTTTTCCCCTTAGGGGCCGGGGTACGGCAGTACCAAAGTAGCAGCGCCGACCCGAGGTGTGGAAAGATTGTCCCAACAATAATCAGGTAAGTCTTAAGGTGGAAGAATCAGGCCTTCCTCAATCTGTTCCTTCGCTCACCTTTGTTTTGTCTCTTTTTCTCCTTAGGCGCTGAAAGGCGACGGATGGTGCCAATGGTCGCTGAAGAGCCCGAGGGCACCTCGTGAAGGTGAGTGGAACTCGGCGCTGCAGCGAGCGATGCAATGCGCTTCTAAAAATAATGTCTTTTCTCAGGATCGTCGGAGTGATGGTTCCGGACTCCGGATGGAGGTAGGTAAAGTTCAATTATTCACCTTTCTCTCCTTTCCTTCCTTTTCAGGTGTTCCAGGTTGCAGGCGGGCGTGGCTGGAGCCAGGATGCAGGAGCAGACACGGTGAGCGTCCAGCTGCTAGATGCAGAACAACGCGAAGCGTGAGCTGCTGTCTGGGCGTGGTTTAAATAGCCCCCAAAGTAGTTCCAGGTAAGTATTCTTCCTCAGCCACGCCCGAGTGGTAAAATAGTCCATTTCAGACTTCAAGGAGGTCTGGATCCGGCAGCATGGTCTGCATCAGGTAAGTCCATCCAAGCACTCCCATAATGAGCCTTGCGCCTATGGTGCCAAGACTGATGCCTTCTATGAGCCTGGCGCCAAAGGCGCCAGGACAATGTCCAAAGAGCCCCTATAAGGGGTTGCTGGGTCCCTCCCTGGGGACATGATGTCTGCTTTCGGGGACGCTGGGCCTGAACTGGCTCCCCGGGAGTAGGCATCATGACAGCACTCTCCCCCAAGGCCCCTCCCAAGATTGTTCCCTCCGGGGGTTTTGGTTTGTTTGGGAAGATCCGGTGGAATTTCTTAATTAATCGAGGTGCATGTACTTGGTCACTGGGTTCCCACGACCTCTCCTGAGGCCCGTATCCCTTCCAATCGATTAGATAGAAAAGTTTTGACCTTAACATCTTTGAATCTAAAATGTTCTTCACCTCGAATTCAGGTTCTCCATCTATTTGAATGGGTTCTGGAGGCTTGATTAGTCTGGTTCCAGGTTGCACTGGTTTCAAAAGTGACACATGAAAAACAGGGTGAATTCGCATGTTAGCTGGTAAATCAAGTTTAACGGCCACTGGATTTATTATGGCCGTAATGGAGTAAGGCCCCAGATATTTTGGATTAAAAGTTCGAGGTCCCTTGAGTGATAAGTGCCTGGTAGCCAGCCATACTTGGTCCCCAATCTGGTACTGAGGTGCTTCACTCCGATGCAGGTCAGCATTCTTCTTGTATTTTCTCTTGGCTTGTTGTAAATGTCTAGTTGCTTCTTTGAAGGCTTGGGCAATTGTAGAATGCAGATGGTCCACTGCGGGCATTCCAAGGCCTTGAGGCGAGTCGAGGTCTGAGGTTCGAGGGTGATGCCCATATAAAGTATAAAAAGGACTTTGCCCAGTTCCAGAGTGTACCGAGTTATTATATGCATATTCGGCTATCCAAAGAATGTCTTTCCAGTTACTTTCAGATTGCTGCAACATACACCGTAAATATTGCTCAAGGGTCTGATTCGTCCTCTCTGTTTGACCATCGGTCTGAGGGTGGTGACTGGTCGATAATCTTACATCGATTTGTGCCAATTGACAACATCTATGCCAAAAGTGGGACATGAATTGGCTTCCCCGGTCTGAGATTAGTACAGACGGGAATCCATGTAAACAAACAATATTTTCAAGGAATTCTTTGGCTAGAACCGAAGCTGAAGGTAAACCTTTCAATGGAATGAAGTGGGCCATTTTGGAAAATAAATCCACAATAACAAGAATAGTGTTATATCCTGAACAAGGAGGTAAGTCTGAAATAAAATCCAATGACAGGGTGTGCCAAGGTGCTGGTGGAATGTCTAAAGGTTGAAGGAGACCGGCTGGTCTTTTCTTTTGGCCTTTATTTTGGGCGCAAACACCACAGGACATCACAAATGATTTAACATCTTTTCGCCAAGAAGGCCACCAGAATTGTCGTTTCACCTTTTCTTCCGTCTTGGCAATACCGGGGTGCCCCTCTATTAGTGTATCATGATAACGAGAAATAACGAGCTCATGTAATTCCTTGTGTGGCAGAAATAAGCGCCCTTGGAAATAAGGTAAATCATTATTTATAGTAAAGTCAGATCCCTTTTGTACCCAATCCTGTAAGTCTGTAGGGTCCAGGAGTTGTTTAACTCTAGCTTGAATGTCTTCAAGCGTTTGTAAAGAAGTCATGCCCAAAATTCTCTGTTGGGGAATTATCGGTACAGGTTCTGAGTTAGTATCAGTTTCTCCCATTCCTATTCGGGAAAGAGCGTCCGCTTTGCCATTCTTACAGCCAGGACGGTAGGTGATTACAAAATCGAATTCCGCAAAAAACAAAGCCCAACAGAGCTGTTGAGATGACTGAGCCTTGGCGGTCTTTAAATACTGTAAGTTCCGGTGGTCGGTGATCACCGTGATGGTATGTCTAGCGCCAAGAAGATAATGCCGCCAGGCTTTAAAGGCGGATTTAAAGGCTAACAGTTCTTTGTCAGTGATTGCGTAGTTAACCTCGGGTGCCGAGAATTTTCTGGACCAAAATGCAACGGGATGCAGTTGGTTAGTTTCGGGATCTCTTTGAGACAGGACAGCTCCCATGGCTAGGCTGGATGCGTCAGTTTCGACGACATAAGGGAGATCTGGGCGCGGGTGCTTCAATACAGGTGCGGAGGTAAATTTAGCTTTTAGTTCCTGAAAGGCCTGCTCGGCTTCTTCAGACCATTCGAAACGTTTATTTTTCCTTAAGAGCGCAGTGATGGGTTGAACCACACGAAAAAATTCCGGGATAAACCTGCGATAAAAATTGGCAAAGCCAAGCATGCTTTGAACACCTTTCACGGAGCTAGGCGATGGCCATTTGAGGATAGCATCCACTTTTCTTGAGTCCATGCGGACTCCTTTAGGTGTCAGGATGAAACCAAGAAACTCGACTTCTGTGGCATGGAAAACACATTTTTCAAGTTTAGCAAATAGTTTGTGTTGGCGCAATTTCTCGAGAACTGCTCTGACATGTTTTCTATGATCAGATTCCGAAGAGGAGTACACAAGAATGTCATCGATATATACGACAACACAAACGTCGATGAGTTCCCGAAAGACATCGTTCATGAAGTATTGATAGGCAGCCGGTGCATTGCACAATCCGAAAGGCATCACCTGGTACTCGAATAGCCCATATTTGGTGCGGAAGGCAGTTTTCCATTCATCGCCTTCCTTTACTCGCACCAGATGGTAAGCCCCCCGGAGATCTAACTTGGTGTATATGCTGGCATCCTTTACCTGGTCAAGGAGTTCAGGGATCAGAGGCAAAGGGTATCGGTTTTTAACAGTTATCTGGTTCAATGCGCGGTAGTCAATACAAGTTCTGAGGTCGCCTTCTTTTTTAGGCACGAAGAATAAAGCCGAGGATGTAGGAGACTTAGACGGGCGAATAAAACCATTGGCTAGGTACTGATCTAGATATTGTCGTAAATGAAGATTCTCGGGTTCGGTAAGGGCATAGATCCTGCTGCAAGGGGGTTGTGCACCGGGCAATAGATCGATCTGGCAATCGTACGACCTGTGAGGCGGTAGAGTGTTGGCCTGTTCCTTTTGGGAGACGTCTTGAAATTCTTGGTATTCTGGCGGTATTTGCAAAATGACAGGGGTTACTGTAGCTAGGCCAATATTTGGATTTCTTGGATAACAGGTTTGTGCACAATCTGGAAAGGTTATCCTCTTTGCTCGCCAGTCAATTCAAGGATTATGTGTTTCCAACCAAGGGATTCCTAGAATTACTTGAAATTGCGGAGCCTTGATTACATCAAACATAATTGCCTCCCGATGTCCGTCTTGACCCAACAATGTCAGTTCAGTAGTGGAGTGTGTTACCGGCCCAGAGGCGATTTCGGTTCCATCCACTGTGGTGATGACATCCTTACTGGTTTTAGGGCAAAGAGGGAGGTTGATCCTGGAAGCCAATTCACGATCCACATAGTTTCCTATAGCCCCACTATCGATGTATGCCTTAATGGCATGTAAACGCCCAGGCTGCTTCGGATTTACGAGGACCATTGGCATGATGAAATGCGAGGTCAGAGAGTTCGTTTTTAAGCTCGGCAAGAGGACCCCTACGCTTGTCGGGCGTGGTCGTTTCCCGACTCAGATTCCATCAGGTTCTTATCAGCGACTCCTACTGCCTTCTTAGACGGTTTTATAGGGCAATCTTGTAAAAAGTGTCCAGAAGCCCCACAATAAAGGCATAGTTGCATTTGCCGTCTTCGTTCACGATCTTTTTCAGTTAAAGGTCCTTTAACACCTCCAATTTGCATAGGTTCAGTAACTTCGGCACCTTTGGGTTTAACATGGGTTTTGACCAAAACCCGGTCTCAAACTTGGACCGATCTGCCTTTCTGTTTTGAAGCCTGTGATCTATTTGGACCACCAAGTCTATATATTCAGAGCAGTCTTGGGGTGGATGTACGACCTGGGCCAGGACATCCTTAAGTTCTCCACGTAGACCTCGATGGAATAACGTGATTCTTTTATCCTCCGGCCATCCAGTCTCCACAATTAACCTATTGAAGGTCGCGATATAGGCTAAGAGGTCCAGGTTACCCTGTCGTAGGGATAGAAGCTCGTTGTCCAGGGCCTGTGCCTGAGAATGCCGCGCAAAAAGTCTTTCCATGCTTGTCTGGAAGGCTTGAAAGTTCAGAAGAATTGGGTCATCTTGAGTAACCAGTGGAACTGACCAATCCACAGCACAGCCGCTGAGATATGATAGTACAAAAGCGACCTTGGTTTGGTCGTTAGGGAAGGCCCCAGGTCTGCAGAGGAAGTGCAATCGGCATTGATTCATGAATACGGCAAACCCTTTGCGGTCCCCGGCAAAACGTTCCGGTGGGGCCAGTGGCATATTTCCAGGTAGATTAATTTGCACGGGGTTATTTGAAACCACTGGGGCGGAATTACCCCCAGAACCTGGTAGAGGAGTTTGACCAGCCTGACCTTGTAATAGCTGTTTGGCAAGATCATCAGTTCGTTCTTTAGATACAATTAACTCTCTCCTGAGGGCATTCGTCTCCTGGCGAGCGGAATGAACTTCAGCCCGTAATTCCCCCAATAGCTGGGCTAGCTGGTCTGTCTCGGAAGTCTCCATAACACCCGGGTGGGAAATTGTAGGTAGGCTTCGCGTTCTGTAATGCTCACCTGATTCCCACGGAGGCGCCGACCTGTTCTGGACTGCTGTGACCTCTTCTAAGGTGATGTGCAGGACTCGGAAGACGGACTGGACCGGACCCCCAAACCTTGCCTGTCTGGCCCGTAGAAGAATCCTTCTGTAGATGGAAAAGGGGATTAACTGTCTGTTGGATAATGTGTCGGATTCCCCCCTTCCCCCTCTCACACTCCTCGAACCCCCTCTGCGATTCCCATAGAGTCTCACCTTAGAGTCTGAAAGGACGAGCTCTCCATCCTGCTTCCGATGCAGGGGCGCGTTGATTTCCAGTTACTTCACTGGATCTCGGGTTTGGTGAGTATTCAACTCCGCTTGACCTTATGAGGCCGTAATTATTCAGTAGCAAAAGTTCAAGCCTTAATTGTCTATTGTCCTTTTCTCTACTTCAGATGCAGGATGAAGAATCCGCGTAGAGGAATGGATTCGCCGAAGGTAAACTCTGGTGAGTCTTTTTGATGGATGGTTCCCTTAGTGGTCTTGCTTTCACCCACTAATGCGTGTGTCTTTTTCCCCTTAGGGGCCGGGGTACGGAAGTGCCAAAGAAGCGGCGCCGACCCGAGGTGAGGAAAGATTGTCCCAACAATAATCAGGTAAGTCTTAAGGTGGAAGAATCAGGCCTTCCTCAATCTGTTCCTTCGCTCACCTTTGTTTTTGTCTCTTTTTCCCCTTAGGGGCCGGGGTACGGCAGTACCAAAGTAGCAGCGCCGACCCGAGGTGTGGAAAGATTGTCCCAACAATAATCAGGTAAGTCTTAAGGTGGAAGAATCAGGCCTTCCTCAATCTGTTCCTTCGCTCACCTTTGTTTTGTCTCTTTTTCTCCTTAGGCGCTGAAAGGCGACAGATGGTGCCAATGGTCACTGAAGAGCCAGAGGCACCTCGTGAAGGTGAGTGGAACGCGGCGCTGCAGCGAGTGATGCGATGCGCTTCTAAAAATAATGTCTTTTCTCAGGATCGTCGGAGTGATGGTTCCGGACTCCGGATGGAGGTAGGTAAAGTTCAATTATTCACCTTTCTCTCCTTTCCTTCCTTTTCAGGTGTTCCAGGTTGCAGGCGGGCATGGCTGGAGCCAGGATGCAGGAGCAGACACGGTGAGCGTCCAGCTGCTAGATGCAGAACAACGCGAAGCGTGAGCTGCTGTCTGGGCGTGGTTTAAATAGCCGCCAAAGTAGTTCCAGGTAAGTATTCTTCCTCAGCCACGCCCGAGTGGTAAAATAGTCCATTTCAGACCTCAAGGAGGTCTGGATCCGGCAGCATGGTCTGCATCAGGTAAGTCCATCCAAGCACTCCCATAATGAGCCTGGCGCCTATGGTGCCAGGACTGATGCCTTCTATGAGCCTGGCGCCAAAGGCGCCAGGACAATGTCCAAAGAGCCCCTATAAGGGGTTGCTGGGTCCCTCCCTGGGGACATGATGTCTGCTTTCGGGGACGCTGGGCCTGGACTGGCTCCCCGGGAGTAGGCATCATGACAACATTCTCCAGAGAATACTCCAGTTTCTATGAAGGGCTGGAGGACCAAAACCATTCAAGATGATCCACATATAGGGCGGCCATCTTAGAGCACTTTTCTGTTCATAGAAATCCGCAAGAGGCTCGCAAGGCAGCCTACAATTAGCAATGTGGAGAGGATCAGGCCCCACAAGATATTTGTGCAGGAGTTGAAGCGTGCCTTTGCACAGACTACCAAAAGGGTGCGCACGGACAGTAATGAATTTGTCAATACGTTTTTCCATGCCTTACCCAAATACATCATGACCCAGCTAGTGAGAGATTTTCAAGAGAAAAGGTCACTAGACTGGGTCATTGAACAGGCCACCCGAATCTATGAGGTGCAGAAGCCTATAGAAAATAAAAATAATGCTCAGAAAAACCCCAAACCGACCAGCACCCCTGCTGCTGCCAAGGTGGCAGAGGTAAAGGTTGCCCCCATTTTGGATTTGGAGATGGGGGGCCTAAAGACTTGCCTGAACAGAATAATTCTAAGTCCAGAAGGCCCTTGGGCCAGTCACAAACAGGGAGTCAAGGAGGTAGTCCCACAAATGGGGTCCCTCACTCCCCTGACTATGTAAGTCCCCGCTACAAGGGAACCCTTCCCATCCTGGGTTATGTGTGGACTCCTCCAGCCCAAGGGAGGGGATCCAACCAAGCACCTAACCCAGGGAACCTCCCTTATAACTTCCCCCAGGAGGGCAGAAATTCACCAAATCCAGGGTAGAACTTTTTCCCCAGGTTTCCACAAAATTTCCAACCCCAAAATCATCCATCCTTCTTTCCCCACTTCCCTGAGCCCAGACCACCTAATCCAGGAGAGGGGAGGCCAAGGGTTGAGAGGTACCCAAATCTTCCCAACCCGGGGTTCTACCAGAGAAGGGATAGCTACCCTTCCCGGGATCAGCCCAGGGGAGAAAACAGAACCCCGTATCAGCCTGAGCGGGTTTCACAGTTAGAGCGGCAGGTCCAAAATATGGCACAGGATCTGGGTCGCATGCTGTGGGCTCAGCAAAACCCTCAGATGGGCATGCCGGTCTAGAATGCCCCAAACTCTGGACCTGGTGCTCCAGAACAATGACGGGGCAACACCCCGACAACCCACCGGTTCCCAGGGAGGAGGCACAAGGGGAAGGGGGGTGTAAAGCCTTGGATAAAGCTTCCTTCCCCACTTGTAAACAGCCCCTGGAAACCCAGGAACTGGAAACAAAATCTCATACCCCTGAAAGTCTGCCACCCAAGGAGCAGAGGGGGGGGTGGGTAGGAGAAACAATGGACCCAAACAGACCCACTTTGTGGAGGAGATACAGATCTTCCAATTTGAGGGAGAGGGATCCTCAGAGGATCCTGGGAAAAGGATCTTCTCCTTCAGAGATGGGGGAACTCCTCCCAAAGAAAAATGGGTCCCAAGGGATTCAAATCCCGACTGGGTAGATGTGGGGACTGAGCTAGCGCCGCCCATCATCCCATCCCAGAACCAACAACATCAAAATCCCCTGGTACAAACCCATCCTGGTGACTGCCTCCAAAAAGGGGGGGACCTCCTGAGAAGGTTGAAACCCCAATAGATTGCGTAAACAAGGTCCTCTGGACCCAGACTAGCCGACCAATAAAGTTAAAATAGAGTGTCAACCATGTTAGTTTAAACAGCACATGCCACATGGTTGAACAAAAATCTGACCAAGTAGAATTTCACTTCCAGACCAACCAAATTCCAGACGTGACAGTAATAGCAGTAGGACAACAGACTGGTGATGGGGGGTCCTCACTATTTCTGAAAATCAACCTTCCTTCCAGTTTAAGGTGGTATTCCACACTGGAAGGAAACACTCTGAAATTCTTCACCAAGCCAAAATCAGACATTCCCACTCCTATAGTACAGAAAGATGTGAAATCAGCTCAGAGCCTGGCTGATGTGCAGCAAATTGGAGAGCAGTTGTTCATCCCTGTTCAGTTAAATGAAGGGAAGGACTCTGTTCTCGCCCGAGTGTGTGTGAACCATAGTAAGAGCTTCATCAGCGAAGCCATGTTCCGCCAACTCCCAAAAGATCCAGCCATTCCCACATTCAAACTGATAGACAAATGGGAAATGGATCTGGAAGCACCCAATTCCAAACATCTCCTGCCAAGCAGGTGTATGCTCAAAATCTCCATTGGCAACAAGAGCATAGTCCATAATTGTTGGGTTGTGCGAGACGTCACTGCCGCCTTTCACTTAGGCAGTAACATTCTCAATCACTTTGCCATTAGTTTGGACCTAATAAACTTCAAAGCTTGGTCCCGGTTAGCGGATAATCCCATGTGCTTTGATGACCAAGAGAAAGCATTTAGGTCAGCTCAATTTCTACCTTATGCAGTGGAATTTCAGATTGGAGAGGAAGTCACCATCCCAGAAAGGACCCGACAATTATCCCTAGAAGTGAAAGTTAAAAGAGGACAGAAATTGAAATACGCTGATGCTTATATTCATCTAAATGCTTCTCTCCAACAGCAAGGGTTGGGGGTAAACCCAACACCAGTAGTCAATATAGAACATGACACCATTCCAATAGAGGTGGATAACAGCGACTTAAAGAGTATCACTCTAGCCGCAGGCACCATTGTTGGAATGGCGGTTGATGACTGACATTTCTCCATAGATTTAGGGAATGAACTGTTAGGACCAATCCCCAAGGACTGTTTTGACAGTGACAGTGATGACAATACAACACCAGACAGGATCTTTATCCGGCACGGGGAGAACTTTCTAGTGTACACTTCCTGCCCTTATGGGAAGGAAGATGTGACTTGTGACTTCAGGAGGGATGAGGTGATTTTCCAGGTCCATGAGGGCTGTCTTTCCCACCTCAAGCCACCAGTCCAAATCAGCCCTCTGACCAGGGACTTCTCCACCCAGCTGGAGGAGGCAGCTGAGATAGCGAAACCAGAGGTCTTTCCAGGCTTCAGGCGGGTGGTTGAAGAGAGAGTCAACCTAGCTGATGCCTGTGTGGCTCTGGAGCAGAAGCAAAGGCGGAAACAAGTCTTCTTGGATTTTCAAGATCTCTTTGCGGTGGACTAATATGACTGTGGTCGCACCGACATCCACACAACAACAATTCCCACGGACCCTGGCATGACTGCAGTGTTTGTGAAGCAATATCGCTTACCTCTCGCATCAATGGAGTCCCTGACTGAAATCATTAAGAACCTTGAGTCCCGTGGGTACAGCACCTTCAATAATCCGGTGCTGGGGATATTGAAGCCAAACGGCCAGTGGAGACTCTGCGCCGACCTTAGGGAGCTCAACAAACGGGTGCATACTTCCCGATGGCCTCTTCCCTACATTGACCAAGGACTGGCCCAGATGCAGGGGTCACAGGTATTCACTGCAATAGACCTGACCAATGGATACTGGACTGTGCCTGTCATTAGGGAGGACCAATACAAGCTGGCTTTTACCTTTGGGGGCCAGCAGTACACATGGACACGGACTCCCTTCGGATACATCAACTCCGGCAATGAGTTCAACATTTTCCTACACAAGGCCATGCCCGACCTGGGTCCAAGGGGTAACCTGGCTTATGTAGATGATGTCCTCATCAAGAGCTCAACTGTTGAGGAACACATAGCGGAGATCCGTTATGTTCTGACACAGTTGAGGGCCGCCGGAGCAAAACTTTCCTTTCAGAAAGCACAGTGGTGTAGAACCCGTGTTAATTTCTTGGGGCATGAGATTACTCCTCAGGGTCTCTGTCCCCAGGAAAAGAAAGTGGAAGCACTCCAGAAACTGAAGGACCCCACAACTGAAAGACCCCACTGGGCATTGAAGAATTACCGCCCATTTATCCAGGGGGAACACATCATAGTGGAGACTCCACACCAACCTCTGCAATATCTCCAAAGTGATAGAATCAGGGCCGGAAATGTTAGTAATTCCCGAATTACTTCCTGGATTCTGTCAATGCAAGGCTTTCCTATGGAGGTCAGATATGGCCAAAGCAAGAAGAGTCCCCTCGCGCAAGGTCTGGCTGACTTGCATGATTGTGCCAGAGAAAACTGTCTTGAGGACGAAAGTCTAAAAATAAAGGACAACACGGAGGCATACCTTAATTCCCCACACAAAGTCTTTGAAGGAGACAAGTGTGAGGGAATGCCTACTGTCTATGTGGATGGATGCTCTTACCATGTTGACAACAACGGGGAAAAAGAACTTGTGGCCGGCGTAGGGAATACATGGGTGAATGAGTCCCCAGAACCCTCCGCTGGGTACAAGATTGGTCCGCGAAGTAGTCAAGTGGCAGAGTTGATGGCTGTGCATCAAGCCATCCTCATTGCTGTCCAACATCAACTCCACGAACTGGTCATAATCACAGATTCAGATTATGTACGGAAACGGGTTCGTGGAGCACCTGGTTAACTGGAAAACCAGAGGCATGCTATGTGCTAACAACAAACCCTTGAAACATGGGAAGTTAATTCAAAATATCGATGATCTGGTCACCTCGAATGGGATGACCATCTACTGGAAAAAGATCAAGGGTCATTCCAAAGTAGAGGGGCCAGACAAAACTGGAAATGACTTAGCTGATTAGCTGGCCAAAACCAGGGCCATCCAAGGGGATCTAATAGAGATCGAGTCCCTGTTGGGGGAAATCCTGGTCACTGCTATCACTAGGTCCCAGACAAATGCTCACAATGATCTTTCAACTGCATAATGGAGTAAGGAGACCTCAGATGCTGATTTGATTACGGCTCAAAAAGGGGATCCAATAATTGGTAAGTTTTATAAACACATTGAGGACCCTGAGAACTTTCCCTGACAGATACCGATTACATTGGGAAAGAGGACCTCAGAGTGTTGATGAAATGTCCAAAAATGTTCTGAATCCAAGACGGTTTGTTGGTAAGGAAATCCCAAGCTGGCCATGACCAGTGGATGGATCCTACCTCATTCCGAAGCCTGATATTAAGTCACGCCCATGATGTAGCCACAGCCGGTCACAGGGGGTTTCATACAACACTTGAAATCTTAAGAGAGGTTGCATACTGGCCACACATGGGGCAGGACCTCGACCAATACTTGAAGGGGTGTCTTGTGTGTACACAATTTCAGCCAACATCCCTCACACACCATGCACCTCTCCAAAACAGGGGGATGACATTGCTATGGTCAGATTTACAAGTCGACTTTATCGGGCCCGTGATTCTCTCCTCTACGGGAAATAAGGACATGTTGACTGTGACATGCTTATTTGCTAAATGGGTGGAATGTCTCCCGGCCCCAAACTGCAAGGCAGAAACAGCAGCTGCCCTGATGATCAATCACATCTTTTCGTGTTTTGGACTACCCAAAGGATTGAGTCAGTCAGAGGTAGCCATTTCACCAGCGAAGTAATGACAAAGATGTGGGAGATACTTGGGGTTAAAAGGAAGCTGAACATTGCTTACCGGCTAGCCTCTACTGGTGCAGGTGAACGTTACAACAAAACCATTGTGAGCATCTTAAAAAGGTTTGTGGCAGATTCTGGGCCAAGTTGGGCTATCTTGTTCTAATGGCCATCAGATCTACCCCTTCATCTGCAACTAAAATGTCATTGTTTGAGTTGATGACTGGACGCAGGATGGTGCTTCCCCAGCATCTGCTTTACAGGACCCAAGAGCAGACATTGATAAATGCCTCCACAACTCATGAGTATGTTGAAAATTTAAGAAAACACCTTCAACATGCTTTTGCCTATGCTCAGCGAAATCTATAAAGATCAGCCGATAGCATGAAAACCCACTATGACTTGAAGACTACCAGGAAACAATACAATGTAGGAGACCGGGTCTATCTATACAATTTCCAAAGGAACCAGGCCAAATAGCAAAAATGTCTGCCTACCTGGAAGGGACCTTTTGAAATTGTAGACAAGGGGCCTCATTACGAATCAGGCGTTAAGGGGTTAACGGCGCCGTAAACGGCGCCGACCCTTAACGCCTGATTACAAGGTCCGTTAGCGCCATGGTGATATTAATGCCTGCTTTTTGCAGGCGTTAAAATCCATGGCGCTAAGGGACCATGGTGCTAATTACGCCACCGTAATTTACGGTGGCGTAATTAGCGCCTTCCCCACTCCCATTATGCCCTATGGGGCAAAAATGGGAATGGGGAAGGGTAAAATGGGAAATGGGGATTTACCACCCCACTCACCTTGGAATGGGGCGGTAAATCCGCCATCCACCATGGTGTAAACATAGTTTACACCATGGTGGTAAGGGTACGACCCAGGCGGTAACTTACCGCCTGGGTCGTAATGAGGCCCAAGATCTCACCAGTCGCCTCCAAGATCCGCATCCGCAAAGGCAGTTTGGCAGAGGGGGAAGATAAGTGGGTCCATATTAATCAGCTAAAATGTTGCCATCCCTGGCACACTCTGCAGCAACTGGAGGAGTCCTCTGGAACCCCAGAAGGGGCCACTCCAGATCAATAAAATTCGAACTCTAAAACCATTCCACACATTGGGCCTCATTACACGCAGGGCGGTAAACCATGGTGCTATTAGCACCATGGTCGCCGCCGGTACCATACCGGTACCACCATGGAGAAAAGGGGAATTACCACCTCATTCCAAGGTTGGCAGGGCGGTAATTCCCCCTTTCTCCATGGCCCTTCCCCTTTCCCATTTTTGCCCCATAGGGCATAATGGGAATGGGGAAGGAGCTAATTACGGTACCGTAAATTGCGGTACCGTAATTAGCCCCAAGATCCCTTTGCGGGACCCAACTTTAATGGCTGGTCTTCACCAGGCGTTAAGGTCGGGTCCCGCAAAGGGACCTCGTAGTAAGGCAGTAAGGGTTAACGTTCACCGGTACCCTTACCGGTGACCGTTAACCCTTACCGCCTTCCGTGTAATGAGGCCCATAGTCTATAAAATACAATAATAAGAATGCAAATGTCTCCTGATTTACAAAATGTATATGCCCGCCCCACTACATTTATAGTGGTGGGGAAATGTCTACGAATATGTTGTTGCCTTTTTGTTTTGTCATCCTAGGAGAGAGAAACCATGGAGACTGACCAAGGAGGACGACCCGGGGACCAGGAGCAAAGATCCGAGGGGCCCGGGTATCGCTCAATACTCCCATCAGGACTGGCGAGGAGAACCGATCGATCCATCCCTGATGGAGGAAAAGATGCTGGACTTTGCCATTTGTGGAATCCGGAGAGATGATGTGGCCATCCCAGTCTTGCAAAGTTCCATCGATGAAAGATCAACGGCTATCGCAAGAGGGGGGCTTGGGGGAAGTCTCAACCCACTCATCCAAGCGCTGCAACATCATTAGGCATTGCTGGCAGCAGAAACATCATAATGGCCACTGGAAAGCATGCTGCTCGCCAGAAATCACCAGAAAATGCGCAGTGAAAACCTGAAATATAGGCTGCCATCCACTTTTGCCTATCTTAGTGAGCACCGGAGACCACTGCCAAAACCCATCCTTTGGCTGCTCACAGTGCAAAATCTCTACCAAAGAATACAGAGCTGCCTCAAAAATCCATTTTTATTTGGTGTCAAATTTGCTAAAATCATGGCTCACAAAACCACCAAAAAGATCCAACCTTCTTGTTGGGTGTTCCACATTACTCTACTGCAAGAATCCACATCAATACAATGTCAGCAAAGAATCATATGCTATTAGAGCAACATCCCCTTTTAAAGATGTTTGATGGAAAAACAGCTGTCAAAATTGGAGTAGTACCGTTACTCGCCTCTGTCAGGTGCTGATGATTTATAATTCTGACAGGAGAGCTCTGTTTTCAGACGTTAACTATGCCAAAGAAGAGAATTCCATCAAAATGCCACATAGAGTGCCACACAGTGATTTCATTGTTGAAAAAGACTTGATTTAAAGATATGTTGCTTATTGTGAGTTTATAAATATATTTTTTTTACAAGGAAGTATGTAACAATTGATCAGAAAGTAACTTGATGCAGTTAAAACTCCAAAAGGCTTGTTTCCAATGAGAACCCTGCACACCTTTTCCCTGGACAAAGGAAGCCTCCCCTGCCCTTGCATAAGAGATTTACAGACTGGTGTGAACAGGAACTAGCCAAGGCACCCTGGCCTGCTGCTCTCAGTCAAGACAATGGATTCTTTGGGATGAATAGAATATGCTGATTTGGGTGTGACTGGTCAACAACTGCTCTGGGAGAAACAAGACATGTGACCCTCTGAGTCAGCCAGCTAGGAGCGGAGACAAACCGTTGTGGATTCAGGTAGCCCAGCAAATATATGTTTCATAAAATTGCGTATAACAAATTTTACCAAGCTGACAAAAATATGAAACTTTGGGATTCTTAAAATGAAAAATTCACCCACAATTTAAGACTAAGCTGGACGCTGTGTGATGTTCTGAGGCTAACCCCGGAATTATTAATATTGCAGCTGCAGTGTTTTTGCTATGAACATAAGAATTTACATGAATGTGCCCAGAGAGGATATGTATGCTTGTGTAAAGTTTGGTGCAGAACCAATATTGGGAAACCCACCAAAAGCGCGAATAAGTTGTCATTTCTGAACTAAAGCTCGTAGGAACATGGGACGTGAACAGACGTATTATGAACAACTTGTGTATCTGGGAAATATGTTTTTTGGGTAAAATTGATTTTCTCTGTAAAAGCAAAGGGGAGGGATTTCAGTTAAGCCATAAACATGACTCATTCTGACACGTTGATCTTTTCTCCAGTCAGGGGACAGAGAATCCTCTGACCTATCAAATCCTTAGCGGGGTTGGGCATAGAGAATCAGCCTACCCACCCACTTTGGAAACACATAAAAAGAGACTGTTTAGGACAGATAAGGGACACTCTTTTTTCCACTACTCACCGATTCCTGTGAAGCACTCTGCCAGACCAGATCCAGACAATATCCAGACAGAGACTGCAGACTCCAGATCTAGATCCAGAGACCAGAACTCTAGAACCCAAACTCTAGAACCTTGAAGCAGAGAGGCGTAAACCAAAAGCTGAACTCTTCTCAGCAGGCCTGTAGAATCTAGCAACCTGATTTTCACATTCAACAGCCGGGCTGAGCTGTTCTATTCTAGCCAATAACCCTGTGCAAGAACCAAGGTCCAGACCCAGAAAGCAGAGCTGTATCCAAGACCCGTCAGATCCAGTTCAAATTTAACTGTCATTTTAAAGCTAAGATCCTAAGCTTTACAACAAACCCATTCCAATTCATTATACTTTTTCGCGATTTACGCACACGGAAAAATTGCAGGAATTGCAATTTGGCTCAATTTCATTTTCTGTCAAAACAGCTGCTCCTTGTTCTCAATTGCTGAAATTCGTTTTCAATTTGATAATCATTCCTGAATCATTGCTAGTGTTGACCTGAACCAATCTCAAGTAACTATCACTCATCCTGAATCTCTTTTAGTGAATTAAAATCTATTTAGCATATTTTCACTTTCACTGCAATCACAATTCAAAAGTATTTTTGCCTGTTTTAAAATCATACCTGTTTCTCTAAGCTTGCAGGGGGAACTGGCATTGAACTGCATTCTTGATTGTCTTCCTGAAACCTGTGTGCCCTCATTTCCACCTCTTCATATTGCATACTGGGGGGAGTGTGTAGACACAGGGGAAAAAGTTATCATATTGTCTTTTGTTGAAATCATATCAAGTCTATTTCTGTGTTGCGTTCTTTCCCATTATTGCATTTCCTTGAATCACATAAAGTATTCTCTGCTACAGTATCCTTCATCTTCATACTCCTAAGTGATTAATTTTGTAATATTACCCCTTGTTGATTACCGTCATATTCATAAGTGTGCTATTCAGATATTCTTTTGTTCATAAAAGTATGATGTATATATTGTTTAATTCTTCAAATAAACCTTTTAATTTGCAAAACAAACCTACTTCTTGGCTCAGGGAGGTCAGGGGGATTCAAAGAGAGGGGCGTTATATAAGGGTTCATCATCCAGATTTAAAGAACTTTGACATAAAAATATATAAATAAGGGCTACCATTGGGCATCCCATCCTAAGCATTGACTTAGTTGGATTGCTGGATTGAAGTCACTTACAATATCTGTGTGTGTATGTGTATGCAAGCTGTGGCCCGGGGAGGGGCATTGGAGCATGAAATTTTTTGACAGGAGCATGGCATGTTTTACTGCCATTTTTGGGCAAAGGAAAGCCAACTTGAGTGTTATTATGTGAATGTGGGGTTGGAGTGGTGGAGGGTATGGCATTTGGGCTGGCTGAGTCCTACTCTAGCATGGAATGTTGTTCTCTCCATAAGGGCAAAGCCAACATGATGAGTGTTCTTACATGGGGAAGGGCATGCTTCCTTATTTTGTCGTACCTTTTTTTTAAACTGGGGGTATAGTCAAAGGCAACATACATATTCTTACATGGGGTGGGGAGGGCATTTGTGTTGCACGCAGAGCAATGTTTTTTGACCACCTGCTCCCGCCCCCTACCTCACCTCCCTACTCCCTGTTCCACTCCCTCATGCCCACATGCTCCCATTGGTGGAACGGGCCCGTCTCCACGAGGGTCTACACCCTCTGGGCTCCGTTCCCCGCACTAGGCATTCTCCTATCTGGGGTGAGTGTTCCACTGCAGCCCCTGGGGTAAATTACATTTTTTTGTGTGTGCTTCTATCGCAGCCTCACTAGTTGCAAGGCTCCTGCCTTGGGGAATATATTAATTTACTTTGTTGGTGCTCCAAGTGGTACATGTGCCTGGCTTCCCCACGCCCTACCTCGCCTCCCTGCTTCCTGTTCCCCTCCCTCCATCCCGCCCATGCGCTCCGATAGGTGGAACTGGGCCCTTTTTTCTTTGGCTTTCTAGGCAGCCTCTCCCTGGCAGCCCCCTCCTCGAAGGGCCTCAAGGCCAGGGACCGCTGCAGTTGGTGTCTGCCGGTGTCCGCCATGACAGGCCTACAGCTGTCATCCTGCTGTAACTCTCCAGGTAAGTCGAATCCACGTGTTTTTCATCATGCTGTGTTTAAAAACAAAGCCCCCCACTCAAGGGAAGTTGAATATGGGTGTTTTGCATTCTGCTAACTGTGGCACTGTTACTGGGTCTCTTTATGCTCCCTTCGACCCTAGATTCCACCGTAAGGTATGCCGTTCACTGTTGTATGTTACTTGTTCTCCCCCTGTGTCTTCCTTTGTTGTCACCCTGGCCTCTCCCCCACTGCGCATACCCAGTTGTGTGCCACAGGGCTGTGCGTCTCTCTCTGTTCCCTCATGCCGTCTCCTCTTTCCTTCGACCCTCTATGGTGCTCTCCATTTTTCCTAACTTCTCTAACGGCTACTCTATCTCCGATCCTATTCCTCTCACTAAGTCTGATAGGAAGTACCTCAAAAGGGACGTCCTGGTCTCCAACCCAGGCCTCCCTATCACTGATACCTACACCATCGCTTCCTCCAGACAGACCCTTATCAATATCCTCTTTGTCTTTCCATCTTCAGGCCTATGGACCCCCCATATGGTCTCTGTGCTGTCCCTTTTTTCCTCCTCTCCCATTAATTGTGGCACTCAGTGGGAGGTCCTCATGGCCTCCTTTCACTCCTCCAAGACCATCATTAATGTCTATCTGAATGGCACCGTCTTGGTCCAGGGCCCTGAGCCCAAACTTCTCCTTTTCGATAGGTGTCTCCCGCGTCTTCTCAACTTCCTTCCTTCCCCTGCTACTCCAACCGACATCTCTCTGGCTCCTCCGCTACCTCCCTCTCCCCGCCACCTCTCTGGAACCATCCTCATCTTCTCTGGCTACTCTGCCATGTTCTTCCTCCGCGACCTCTCTGGCACCCCCACCATTGTCTCTGTCTACTCTGCCATCTCCTTCCTCCTCCTCTGCCCACTCTCGGTCTCCTCTACCACCTCTGCAGGCGTACCTCTTGCCTGTACCCCTCCATGGAAGTCTTTCAAATGTGGCAATCTACTCCACGTCGCTACTCTGAACTCTCGCTCTGCTGTCAAACACTCCGACATCTGCCAACTCCTCGAAGAACTTGATCTGGTTGTCCTCGGTTTCACCGAGACATGGTTCACGGCCAGCTCTCTCACAAATGTTGACACTTTCCTCCCTGATGGTTAAAAGATCTTCTCTGAACGCAGAATCAACCTTCTAAGAGGTAGAATAGCTCTGATCTTTCCAGAGTTAATCCATGCTTCTGTCATTCCTATGCAGGCCTACTCCTCCTTTGAATGCCTGGTCTGCAGGCTTTCTATCTCTCGTGGCCTCTCTCTTACTGTGACCACCATCTACAGGCCACATGGTCAGGTTGCTCTCTTCCTCTCTGAGTGGGCTGACCTCTCTTCCTCTCTCCTTGCCTCTACCTCTCAACCTCCCCACCTTGGAGACTGCAACATCCATCTGGATGGTTCTAACCCCTCCTCAGGGCTCTTTCACAATCTCCGCGACTCTCTCCCTCTCTTTCTATTTTACCCTCAGGCCCGAAACTCACTCAGCCGCACACACTCTGGATGTGCTCATATCCTCTGACACCCTCTCTTAAACCCTCTCACCACTCCTGTCTCCTGGACCGACCACTTTCTTCTCTCTTCAAACCTGACGCTCTCTGTACCCCAGGTGAAGCTGACCCCAGCTGTGCAACCCACCTCCTCGGCCATCCGGCCCATGAAGCGTGTGTCAGTGGAGCGTTTTGTTGCTAGTTTCCCATCTCCTCCTATGCCTGTGGCTCACTTACACTCTGACACAGCCATCTCTAACCTACATCTCTCTAACACTCTTGATGTCCTTGCCCCTTTCATGAGGACCTGTTTGAAGCCTACCTCCAAGTGCAACTCTTGGCATGACTACAACCTCTCCACCCTTAAACGCAAGTGCATGTTGGCTGAGAGGAAGTGGAGGGTCTCAGGCACATCCTCTGACAAACTGGCCTGTCACCAGAGGTTGAAGTGGGCGGGAGCGGTCGGGAGCAGTGCTCCCATACTTTTTATTTTTAGGTTTTACTGTTCCTATACTTTTATTTTAAAAGGAAACCATTCTAGAATGGTTTAGTTTTAAAATAAAAGTGTAGGAAGAAGTTGAAGCTTGCCCTTCAGTGCAAATTCCCATAAATAGCAGGTTTGTTTGTTTGGGGGGTTGGACTGTGTGTGGGAGGGGAGCAGGGATGGGGTTTGTGGGGAGTGGGGCTGACCAGCAGGGAACATAGTTCCACTACTTCTTTTTGTACACTTTGAACACTGCCTGCGACCTGCTCCAAAGGCCATACAGACTCTCTGTCCTGTCTCCACGAAGAGAGCCTAAATTCAAGCCTGCATCTCTGCGGCCTCTAACAATATGGCCGCACTCTTCAAAATCTGCAAGGAGCTGGCCAATTCTGCTGCAGTCTCCACCTCTCCTGTTCCCTCGCAGGCCTTCTGCTCGGCACTGGCTTCTCACTTCACCACTGAAACTCAGGATATCCTGTCTGCTCTCTCCTCTACATCTCTCGGCCCCTCTCCAGCCGCCTCTCAAACTCCTACTATATTCTCCTCTTTCCCCGTGTTCAATCCTGACGATGTTTCAAGACAAGTCTGATCTATGAAAGGATCGTCCAAGCAGTTCTCCCCTGCTCCTCCAGAACCATCAAGGACCACATCGACACCCTCGCTCCCGCCTTGGCCAAATTCTGCAACCACTCTGTTGCCACAGTAACTTTCCCTCCCCCTTAAGCACTCCCTTGTACACCCTGTCCTGAAGAAGCCATCTGCCGAGCCTTCCTCTGTGAAAAACTACCGCCCAATCTCTATCGGACCTTTCCTAGGCAAACTCCTGGAAAAGCTGGCCATCTTCCAGCTTACTCTCCATACCGAATCTGTTGGTTATCTCCATGACCACCAGTCTTGCTTTACAGCAGCCCGAAGCAGGGAAACTACTCTCCTGAACACCCATGAAGACCTGCTGTCAAATCTCGACTCTAGCCTTCCTTCTGTCCTCAACCTCCTCAATCTCTCCTCTGCTTTCGACACGGTCAGCCACGCCTTCCTGATCAATCATCTCCATGAAACACTTGTGTATAGGAGCAGTATTAATGCCATATCATATCATATCATGACAACTTGTGCATCACGGATCAGGCACTAGTCTGGTTGACCTCCTTCCTCTCCGATTGACCCTCCCATGTCCAACTGGGCTCCTTTCTCTCCACCACCTCTCTCTCCACATGTCGTGTTCCCCAGGGCTCTGACCTCTCACCCCGGCTCTTCAACCTTTACTTGGCACCTATGGCTCATCTCATCTATACCTTCCCTCCTAACTTTCAGTGTGATTTCAATGACACTCAGCTCTCCATCAGGCTCCCCTCAGCCTCCTCTCTCCTCATCTCTCACTCATTCCTGATTGTCTATCCGTGATTCAGGAATGGTGAGCCTCTAACGATCTCTGCCTGAACGCCAGTAAGACTGAGACCCTTCTCATTGCGATCTCCTCTCCCGCTTTCCTTCTTTCACTCTGGCCGTCCTCCTTGGGCCCTCTAACTGCGCCTTCCTGCGAGGCAAAAAACCTTGGTGTCATCTTTGACTCCACCCCTCCTTCTCTCCTCATATCACGGACATCTCTAAGAAGTCCCACTACCAGCTGCACCTCCTCAGAGATATTCTTCCTTTTCTCACTTCCCCAGAAGCCCACTGTCTCTAGATCCCTGGTTCTCTCTAGGCTGAACTACTGCAACAGCCTCTTTCTAAATCTATATGCCTCTACTCTTCACCCTCAGCATCTAATCCAGAACAGGACCGTGAGACTTGTCCTTGGACTCAAGCCCAGGGATCGTATCTCTCTAGCCCTGAATTCTCTCCACTGGCTCCCGGTGGCTGCAAGGATCAAGTTCAAGACCCTCTGCATTTTCCATAAGGCTTTCTGAGGCCGGGGACCACACTATATCCAACTCTCACTTCAAAAACACTTTCCTTCTCAAGCCTTCCGCTCATCCACCTCATACTCTCTGAGGGTCAGACGCTTCTTCAGGTCCAGGCTGAGAGTGAGGGGTAGATCTCTCTCCTCGGCTGGTGTCTCCCTCTGGAACAGCCTACCAGCCTCTCTCAAACTTGAGCAGGCCCACCTAAGTTTCCGGAAGCAACTCAAGACCTTCCTTTTCGCTTCTGCTTTCTCTCCCCTGCTGATGTTCTTGTCTGCTGCACTAACTGGTTACCTGTCCCCCTCTGTACCTTCTGGTGACAGGGCTCCTTAACGAGCAAGTTGCCCCATGTACTGCCTCCGGGCCTACCATGCTCTAGGGTCTGTATCTGCAACCCTACAGTCCCCTGCCTCCTTGCACTTACTTAGAACCGGCCACCCCAGCAGCACTTATGAGCGGCGCTTATTGCTCTCTCCCTTTCCTTCTCCCTGGCACTTCTCCTCTCCCTTCCCCCTGCATGAACTGAATGTCACAAGGGCTAGTAAGATCGTTTGTTTTGTCTCCCCTTCCTTGTCTTGTTGTGCCTAGAAACACTTGTGTACAGGTGCTTTATAAATGACAAATCCTATCATATCATTGTGGTATGACATTTCTTACTGGCGTTACAAGTCATATATATGATGAGTGGTACATTAGTGTTCTTATATAGGGGGGGAAGCGCGTAATGAAAATGGGCCTCATTACAACCTTGCCGGTCTCCTGGCGGTAAATCCCTGCAAAACAACACAGCCTTTCATTCTTCAAAGCTCGATAAATAAGTGCAAACTTCGGTTGGGTGATATAATTTATGTAAATATGTTCTCTTGTTACAGCAGTTAGGTTTCTTGATAAACTGGGAGAAATCGGTACTAGTCCCATCCCAGTCGATGGAATTCCTGGGGTCCATTCTGGAAATGTTACAGGTCACACTCAGCTTACCGTTAGAGAGGGTGAACTCTATCAAAAGATGGCAAAGGAGAGGATATCCTTGAGACGGATAGCCAGGCTGGTGGGGCGACTGTCATTCTTGATTCAAGCCATTTTCCCAGGAACGCTCCATTACAGAGCACTACAACAACTAACGATAGAATATATCAAACAGGGGCTGTCGTACGATCAGGAAGTCCCAATCTCACAGGAAGCGAGGATGTAACCAGAGTGGTGGTATCACCACATGGAAGCCTGGAATGAAAGGGCGATATTTGGCTCCTCTCCAAACCTCGTGATAGAGTGGGACGCCAGTCGATGGACGTGGGGAGCCCGGTGTGGCGAAATGTCTACCGGGGGAAGGTCGTCGGAGGAGGAGTTAGCCTTGCGCATCAATTGTCTCGAACTGCTAGCGGGTTCATTTGCAGTCCACTGCTGGATGCAAGAAAGTGCGATATGCGCCATCCTACCCAAAAGGAACAATGGGTCTCATTACGAGTTTGTCAGTAGCCGTGCCATTAAAAATGGAGCGGCTGCCGCCAAACCTATGATTTTACCACACCCGCCAGTGGGGACGAACATGGGCATTCCGACTTTGGCGGACCCGGTCCTTCCCCATTGCCGAGTGCCAGAAATGAGGAACTCCTCATTCCTATTTGAGCCCCATAGGGCCCCATAGGGCTCAATGGGAATGGGGAGGCCGGATGAACCGGCACCGTTCATAACGGTGCATCCGACATGCTGTGCACACGGGTGCCGCTCTGCCTGCCAGGTCCAACATAGTACTGGGCTCCCCAGGGGAGCCTCACCCACTCGTTCAGACAAGGAAGTTGAGCCTGATAGCCTGGGCGATTTCAGGAGATCCTAGGCCAAGCCGGGCCTTGCGGGAGAAGCTCAAGGGTTCATCAGGGAAACCTGGGCCCCGGGGACCGGGAAGGCTTACAGAGTCGCATGGCGTAAGTGGAGTAGTTGATGCATGGAGAGGGAGATACATCCCGCTCAAACAGATGTCATTTATGTGGTGAACTTCCTAGCTAATCAAGTGGCACAGACCAAAGCATACAGAACGATTAACGCCTATCGGTCGGCGATCTCGGCTGGTCACAAATACGTCAAGGGTTAACCCGTGGGTGAACATCCCTTGATTTGTAGATTATTGAAAGGAGTTAGATGCATGAGATCCCAGATGCCAAAATATTCGCAACTGTGGGACGTGAGTATTGTGCTAAACATGTTTGAGGCATGGTCGGATAACGTAGAATTATGCAGGCAAGTACTTTTGGCGAAACTGACCACACTGCTGTGCCTTATTTCATGCAATAGGGTTTCAGAAGTCAAAGCTTTGGAGGTAGCCAGAAAATCTTTTTCACCTACGGGTGTTACATTGTACATAGAAACAAGGAAAAAAACAGGGATCAGGACTATGGATGATGCTGCCTTTCCAGCGACCCAGGTTATGTCCAGTCAGGTGCTTGAAAGCTTACGAGGCCATGGCATAGCAGTTAAGACCCCCGGGAGAATCTCAGCTTTTGATAGCAGTAAGGAATGTTTTGACAGATGCAGTGTCTAAGCCGGTTGGTACATGAAGAATAATCAATGAGGATAAGAGAGTTCAGGAGTTTGCCGGTTGGGACGTAAGTTCAGTTGTCGACCATTTTCAGAAAGCGGAAGATACAAGGAAGATGTGGATGTTTATATTGGACTGTTAAGATGTGATTGGACTGTTGAGATCATGTGGTACTATTTAACCAATAGAACACAAACTTCAAATTTCTCCTATGATCACGGATATTGTAGTTCATTTGATAGTTTGGTTTATGTAAATATTAATTGGTTGGCTGCTTGAGAAGTAATGAGTTGAGTTGAGCATGATCCTTCGCCTCTGAGTCTTTAATAGAATCATGACTTTCTATAACGAATGTGTTGAAAATTAGTATTCTCTGTTCTTGTTTCTCGGATAAGGCGCAGATCATTGGGAGCATGGCTGTCGGCCAGGGTGACATTTATAAATTGGACATGTCACCTATGTGCATTCAAAAACAATGTTGGAATACCAAAATGGTTTTCCCTTTTTCTTTCCATGTTTTCTTTTGTATCTTGTTAGGGAGAATTCTCTGTTTAGGCTGATTTTCCTAACCTAGTGAGTCCCCCAGCAGCTTTGCTGGATTTTTGGGGTTTATTTTTTTCTCCTGCCAAGAGTGAGACTCTTTTACCCTCACTCTTGGGCATGATTTGAGTGTGTTTCTTTGAATCTAGATGTGTTTAATGGGCTCTGGGGTATTTTACTCCATAGGGCCTCAGTGCAGTAACACAGGGGTGTCATAGTGACCCCCAGTATAGACTCCATACCCTGGGACTGACTACTGTCTCCCAGGGCATGTAAAGCCACCATTGACTTTACTAGTCTTAAATTCTGAACAGAACCAGTACAAACCATCATATTGTGGACGTACTGGCTGGGGCAATTCGATTGCCCCAGGGTCTGTTAGTCTAGAGGGCACGTCTCCGTCCCCCCTGGTCGAGTTTTGGCTGGTGGCAGTGGATACTACTTTTTATATTCAACCGCGAATATTTTCCTATGGGATTTCCCATTGTTTTAGGCTACTATCTTTATTGAATTATTTACAGTAGCCTCGAACACACCGCCGGTTTATTTAATTAATATTAATTCTCCGGTTGGTATTTTTTGCCAAAACCTGATTCTAAAATGGCGTTTGTGTTCTCTTCTGTGACTCCAACCCAAGTCGAGCCCTTTGTTTCACTTTTTGGCGGGCCTCTCCACAGAAGCCCTCCAAAGTGGTGCTACTTTGTCTGGGGTACTTAGGAGGGGTGGAGGGGAATTTAGGCACCCTGGACTGAGTTGCCTAGGCAACTCAAGTCGCACTCCATCCTGATTGGCCCAAGTGGTGAGCCGGCCGGCTCACCACTTAGCATGTTCGAGTGACAGCTAGGCTGAGTGAATGGGGGTTTGCTGCATAAATGCAGGGCTTTGGGGACTGGAACTTCAGAAGTCGCCACAGGACCTAAGAATCCGACGAGGGAGAAGCCGAGACAACCTGCCACGACACCACCACCGGTGGAGCCCTGCTGGACTGCCTCACCACTTTTCCCAACGACAGAGGAGATCTCCCGCCGGAGAGTCTTCTTCCTTTGACTGGTGGGGATAACCAGTTTCACTGTCTTTTCGCCTTCCCGACGTACCTCGTGGCCGCCTTGCCTGTGCCAAGCACCCCGGCAACCGGGATACCACGTTTTACCACGACCGCGAAACAAAGGTACCACCTTTAACCGGAAAACTCTGTGGCTGGTTTCTTCCCTGGTAGTGCAACGACCTTCATCTTTCCTCCAAGTCGAGATCTTCTCTTCCCCTGGACGACGACGCAACTTGCACCCACTACCAGGAACAACTGCCACCGCTGGAGGATCCTTCCGGCTTAAGGTACCGTGTTCCTCCTGGCTTCCCTTGTTACCGATTGTACGGGGTAGATTTAGCCCCTGGCTTTCGAACCTGGGTTAGCCTTGGACACCCTGGCTAAACTTTCCTAAGCCTCTCTAAACTCTTTTTGAACCCTCTTCAAGACTTTCTAAGCCTAGTGTAACTGTGTGATCTTGGGCGCATTTGTGCTCTGCTCTCTCTAAGAGTGGGCCCAGCCTTTGGACTTTGGCTCACCAGTGACTTTTGCTCTTCTGCCTTGCTAACAGTGCTCCTGAATCTTAGAGTGGTGTACCTTTCCATATTCTGTCTTTTTCCCTCCCTTTCTCACAAACTTATTGGAGTGCCATCTAGTTAAGCGCTCACCTCTGTATGAAAATAAGTGGTGTTTTACAGTGACTTATCTGATAAGGAAAAAGGGGTGTATATATTATAATAGTAACTGTGTTTAGAATATTTTACAATAAGAGTGCTGGAGTGTTTTCAACAGTGTGTTTTTAAATAAATAATTATATACTTTGATACCAAAGCTCTGGTCAGTGTTTGCTTGTACTGTTGTATCTGAGTGCCTATTGTGTATACTTTGCATACTGCCTAACTCTTCTTGAGGGAAGTCTGACTGCTCAGCCACAGCTACCAGGTAAATCTGGGTGGTACAGACTGCTACCAAGTGGGTTTACTGCCAACACCTGTAGTCTTAAATCGTTTGCAGTGTTCCCTAAGGGAACTGCACAGGTTTCTGCCTAACATATCTCTTATGAAAAACAGTGCGTGAACTTCATTGATGGAGTATTAACTTAGATTCCCTTTGCTTGTTGGCTATTTTTCAGATTACAAGATGTTCTCTTTGGTGGTTTTATAAATCTTTGTCCTGAAGATGGCTGGGTCGGGTTGGAAGGAGGGACCCCAGACCCGAAACTCGAGTTGGCAAGAAATTCTCACTTGGGTGTAATTTGCTTTCTGGTTTCTAATGTATGGCCGTAGTACATGTAATTCAACATAGCCGGCCTGTTGAAGCAAACCATTCAAGGCATCGGCCCTCATTACGACCCTGGCGGAAAGTGACTGACCGGACCGCCACAGCGTAAATAGCGTTTCCGCCATTGCACGATGGAGCAAAGTGCGGCCCATTCCGACCCATCGGGCACGAGCACCACGGCATGGCGGAAGTGCAAAGTCCGCGATGGCGGAAATGACCCCAAAACGGCCCACACCGCCGCCGTACGGCGCCCTAGGTGCAATACCGCCACCCATTTTAGCGGACACCGCAGTGAGCGCCAACCGGAAAGTACGGTGACCGTAAATATACGGAAACGGAAGTAAAAACATGGGCCCGGAACGGGAAACAACACGCCGTACACCTATAAAACCACAAAATCCACACAACCACTAAAAACACTACCCTGAGACACATCCCAACCCGTCATCCACCCTAGTGAAACCAAGAAAAATGGGAAAAGTAGCGAAGAAAGCGTGCGACCGCAAGCGGCAGGTCCACTTCTCCCGTGAGGAACTCACCGTGCTTACAGAGACCCTCCAGGAGAATGCCGCCGCCGTCTTCTCCACGCAAATGACCAGGACGGCACTTGCGAACAAGAAGGCCATATGGGCCCTGGTGGCACAGCGGGTAAGTGCGGTGGGGACCGCACCCCGCAACCCACAGCAATGCAGAAAGCGATGGGACGACCTGCGGATACGCGTCCGTAGCATACTTTCTGCCAACCGCAACATTGCCACAGCCACCGGGGGAGGATCGGAATCACCCATCAAGTTGACCCCCTGGGAAGAAATCTGTGCCTCCACCATAGGAATGGAGAGCATAGAGGGAGTCGGAGGGATGGAGAAAGGAGTGCAGACATCCGGAGAATCCGGTAGGTGGCCCAAATAAAACCATGCCAAATCCACAATGTCCAAACATGTGAATCACATGTGTCCACATAGCGCAACAGTAACACATGGCCAGGAGAACGTCCACACACATTGGCCTGATAGCGCACTTTAAAACTCACAATAAATACATAAATAATTAAAAACCCCAAAAACACCCACTACACGTGCAGCAGGCACACCCTAACTGCAGGCTGCCAAACAACTGCACCCTCACTCCACACACAAATGAAAGCACCTCCAAGGCCCCGACCCAAATCACCCTCAGGTACCACCCCAATGCATGTGATACATTGCCATTCCAATTCCCACAGACCCATTAATAACGCTCGCCCTCCTTTACTCCACCACAGGGTCCGATCCAAACGACGAGCTTCAGGACACCCCTACCAGCACACCTGCAAAGAGGGCCAAGACCAACGGCCAAAGACCCTCCACCTCAGCTGCACGCATCAAGACACGGCAGCAGCACAAATCAAGTGGCAGCACAGAGAAGGGAACATCAACAGGCACCCCAGCAGCCAGCATGCCCACAACAGCAGCACCACAGGTCCCCCCAATGGATGCCACAGAAGGCACTGCCTCTGGTGGCAGCAGCACCATAGGTGACACCCCATTAATGGCAGCATGCTCCGACACAGAAGACGGGGATGTCGAAGTCAGATCCATCCATGACCTGTCCCAATCCCCCTGTCTGTTCCATCCCGTACACCATGAGGATACCACGCAGGGGCACCCACAAGACGACGACTGGCCATCCCCCACAAGCCCTGTGGCAGGGCAACATGAGGCGAACAGCCACTCTGTGACACCACCGCAAATGGCCATGGCCCAGCAGAGGCAACAGTCCCTCGACCAGTTAATCGTGCAACAGCAGCAACTGGCCACGCTCCTCAAGGACCATGCCTATGAATGTGGGGGCACTAAGGCAGACATAGAAACATCAACTGAGACACTTAGGGCAGAAATGGAGAGAAGTACAGAGACACTAAGGGCACAAATGGAGAGTAGCACCGAGTGCCTGAGAGTCCAAATGGAGAGTAGCACCGAGAGCCTGAGAGTCCAAATGGAGAGAAGCACCGATAGCCTGAGGGGGGAACTGCATGCGACGTCCAAAGACGTATGTGCCGAACTTGCCGCAGTGCGCCGTGTGCTCACTGAGCTCTCACAAACCCTTAGGGACATGCATGGACGTGAGCAGGCAGAGACATCATCCGTTGCAAGTTCCGTCCAGGGCAGCCCCCAACGTAGATCTGGGAGGAACCTGCGCTCCACAGGCAGGGGTGCCCCTGATACCCGCAGAGGGGGCTTGCAATAGCGACTGCCCACTGACAATGAGCATCTTTGGACACTGGTGTTCAAGGGGGGAGGTAGGAGGGTGGAGGGGGTGTGTTGGGCTCACTTGGGTGGCGGGTCGATAGGGTGTTCAACATGATATCACATATGCCATAAACAATGCACGATCAACCAATGAGATGTGTGGACAGTGATCTTTGTGTACTAGGCCATCAAAGGCGTACAGTCCATATTGTGCATGTACCAGACACACACAGTGCCACGAGTCCCGTGTCCATGTATCAGCCACCAGGCGTGAGTGCTAGAAGCATGCATCAATGAGATGCTGACGAATGTCACGGCCCTCCTGTGCCTCGCGGACTCCTTGAGGTGCTGCCACATCCCCACCCTCATCATGACCATCTTCAGGTGCTTGCAGTTCTGCGTCAGGGGGCATGGGCACATTTCTACGTACGCACATGTTGTGTAGCATGACACATGCCATCACCATCTTTGCAACCTTCTCATGGCGGTACAGGAGTGCCCCGCCAGACCTGCTGAGGCACCGGAAACGAGTCTTCAGTAGGCCGAATGCCTGTTCAATGACTACACGGGTACGTGAGTGGGCATGGTTGTAGTCCTCCTCATGCTGGTCCCGTGGGTTCCGGACTGGTGTGAGGAGCCATCTCTTCAGTGGATATCCGGCATCACCTGTATGTGGACGATAAACGAATTATGTGAAATGCCATTGCTACGTACGCACCCCCCCCCCTTCCTGCCAGGTCATTGCCGCATCACATACCCCACATCATCATGCATGAAATGAGACTCACCGAGTAGCCAGGATCTGTACCCTGCGTGTCGCTCCATGTAGCGTGGTATTGTTGAGTTCCTCAAGACCATAGAATCATGGGTTGATCCAGGGAATCGGGCACAACAATGTGTAATGATCCTGTTGGAGTCACACACCATTTGTACATTCAGAGAATGAAATTGTTTTCGGTTGCGGTACTGGGCCTCCATGGCATGTGGGACGACCAATTCCACATGGGTGCAGTCGATGGCACCAAGGCAACCCGGTATGCCGCCAAGTGCATGGAATCCCACTTTTGTGTTGGTAATTTCCTGCTCCGAGCGTGGTAGAGAGATGTAGTCATCTGCGTGCTGCAGGAGGGCATCGAGCACTTGCAATAGTGTCCGTGAGAACAGTGGCTGAGAAATGCCATGCAACTGTCCGACTGTGTGCTGGTAGGTGCCTGTGGCCAGGAAGTGGAGTACAGACACCACCTTCAGTAGGGGTGGGATGGCGGTTGGGCTATCTATCATGCTGACAAGGTCAGCCTGTGTCATGTCCACAATGGCGGCTATGGTGTCCCGGTCCAAACGGTAGAGGGTGTGGATCTGCTCATCAGTGAGGTTGAACGGATGTGCTCGGAGGCATGGGATTGCGGGCTGCCTGCGTGGTGGTAGTGGCTGTGCTGGCGGCCCTTGCTGGCCCTGCCTTGCCCTCCTCCTCCTCCTGCGTCTCCTCCGTGCGGCCGGTTGTAGTTGGTGTTCGTCTTCTTCTTGGAGTTGGAGTACTTGCAGTGCTATCAGGTCCCCCAGGGCCAACATCGCGAGTCCTGCCGGTAGCATTTCGGAGTGGGTGTGGTTGTGGGAGGAGACTGGGTGTGCTATTTATGTGTTTTCAGGCTGTATGGCCTCCACCTGTGGTGATTCATTCCACCTGTTGAAGCTGCTCTCCCCTTTGGCCGAGCACGTCCCGCACACAACGCTGCAATTCGAGGAATGGCATCTTGCTATTACAATCATGTATTTGTACCCGATGGCCGTGTAACATTGGTTGATATGTTCATTCGGCTATGGTCCCATTGTTTCACATACTATCTTAGCAGTCGCGAACAGACTTGTGAAGGGTCAGTGGAACGTAGTACTCGAGTAACGGTGGACCCTCATGCATCACTGTACCGAGTTGCAACGACGGGCGGGGCGTCCCATTTGTGAGTGAAGGCAGTTGCCATTTTCACACACTGCCGCACTAGATGGATTAATTTGTGATTTCAAGCGGCCACAGATGCCTTTTCGACGTGATGTTGCAAATGAGGAATTCGAAGGGCGGCGCTTTCGGTTATCAGCTAGCGGCGAGGAGATGCCCACAGGTCTGACTGCAAATATAACGTTCTATTGTTCAATGTCCTTGGGACAGGGGCCATGGCGAGGATGCAATTATTGATATGAATAGTTTGGGATGCGCAATAGCGAAGTGGACGATGAGGCCGGACGTTCCCAAATACATGTTACTTCACAACACTGGAATTACGGGCTGGGGCACAGTGGATTTTGCAGGCTGCATAACGCACAGACTCAATGGAATTCTCACATGTTATGTGAGTATGGAAACAGGCGTTATCATTACGGGATGAGGGAATGATGAATGGATGCATGGACAGATGATTTGATACAGTGTTTGCCATGTACAGGGCTTCTTGGAATCTGTCCGCCTCCCCTGCGCTATGTGATGCAGGGCTGCCATAGTGGGACCATCGTCTATCTGGCCTTGTTGAGCCCTCCCTGTCTCGACGCGCCTTCAGACACTTGTGTCCATGCACGTTACCAATCCCATCTGATGGATTCTGTTTTCACAGACGCATGCACAGGTACACTCGTTTGTGATGGTGTTTTCACCTCGATATAGATAGTTATGAGTCGCAAGTGGTTTTTGGGTGGTGATGATCCTTTGGAGTGGGCTAGCATGCATGTGGCTGTGGATTTAGTGTGATCATTGAAGTGAGTTGTTCGAATGTAGTTCTGATGGCCATTCTATTCTTTTTCTTTTCTTTTGGTTGACAGGTATCTCCTCCCCTTTTGCCACTGCCATCTGTATGCCACTCCTGCAGATGGCTTTTACTCCCGACACCTGCTGCTTCGTGTTAATCAGTGGAGCAGCATTACGATCTTATGGGACGATCGCCAATGGGCCACATGCCCTTACGCAGTACTAGTGGCTCGGAGCAACATTTCGGCCTTTCAGCTGGACTAGTGCCTCCCCATTGGGACGGCCCTGCGGTTCTGTGCGCTTCCATGTTGCCTTTTCGTACGAGAATGTGGCCCTGTGTACCATGAAGGAACAGGGCGTCACACAAGAAGTAGCTGGTCATTTCTTGCGGATGCAGCCCACAATGGTGAAATGTGTTTTGGAGTTCATGGCCTAATGGCTGTATGGGCTTGGTGAATTTGTTGTGCATTAAATTTCTATTCTGATATGGGCCGTGTAGCGTTCTTCTTTGCAAGTGATGTGGCATATTCCTATTTGGGGAGCGATGTATTGTGAGGAGATCTGCATTGGGTTCCAGCTTCGGAGTATAGTTGCGTGGTACTGTGCTGGGCGCGTTTGCCTACGAAGCCCAGTGAGGTCAGGGATGAGGGCTGCCAATATGACTGTTTGAATGATGTCATGCTCAGGGGCGGGGGATTAGGTTTTGTGTAACAGATGCCGGTCAGCCAGGTGGACTGGTGGAATGATGTGATTTTCGGAATATTGCTGGTCACAGGTGCCTGTGTTTGCGTGCGTTTCTTGGTGGGAGACTGAGGTCATGTCCATTGGAATGGCTTCTGTATTCGTGCCATCTGTGCCCTGCAGCTCCCATTGGCCCCTCTTGAGATTCTTTTGTTCGTTGGCATGCATGGGTGACTTGTACATTTCACTGGTTGCATTGTGACTTCATTGCACCTACGGGGAGTTGTACAATGTGGCCAGGGAGCGGTGTACAGGCACTCAGTGGGGCCGTTTACGGTTGATTCGCGATGCCGTACTTCTCACCATGGCGGAATGGTACTTTCCGCCGTGCTTGATGGCGTTAGGTACATGTCCGCTAGGGTCGGAATTCGCGTACCGTTGCGCCATGGTGGTATTTACGGTTTGGCATGGCGCGCGCGCGCGTACTTGGTGCAGTTAGCGTTGGCGTTCACTACGGTGTCGCTAATGGCATCGTACTTTGCGGTGACGGGTCATAGTCGCACCGAGCGCTATTCGATGGCGGTATTGCATTTCCGCCATCGTTTTTCGATTTCCGCCAGGGTCGTAATGAGGGCCATCGAGTTTTAGAGTGACGGGTGTTGAGATGAATTAATAGTTCCATCTTGTGTCTCATTTGTTTTTATGAATCAGTTTGTGCAGGAGCGAATGTGGTATGATTGGTTTACTTCTATGTTTGGTATGTCTGGGTTGAATGTGGGACCTGTTTACACGCAGGGAGTCATGCACTCACACTTTTTTACTGTATGATAATGGCCCTCATTACGACCCTGGCGGAAAGTGACTGACCGGACCGCCACAGCGTAAATAGCGTTTCCGCCATTGCACGATGGAGCAAAGTGCGGCCCATTCCGACCCATCGGGCACGAGCACCACGGCATGGCGGAAGTGCAAAGTCCGCGATGGCGGAAATGACCCCAAAACGGCCCACACCGCCGCCGTACGGCGCCCTAGGTGCAATACCGCCACCCATCTTAGCGGACACCGCAGTGAGCGCCAACCGGAAAGTACGGTGACCGTAAATATACGGAAACGGAAGTAAAAACATGGGCCCGGAACGGGAAACAACACGCCGTACACCTATAAAACCACAAAATCCACACAACCACTAAAAACACTACCCTGAGACACATCCCAACCCGTCATCCACCCTAGTGAAACCAAGAAAAATGGGAAAAGTAGCGAAGAAAGCGTGCGACTGCAAGCGGCAGGTCCACTTCTCCCGTGAGGAACTCACCGTGCTTACAGAGACCCTCCAGGAGAATGCCGCCGCCGTCTTCTCCACGCAAATGACCAGGACGGCACTTGCGAACAAGAAGGCCATATGGGCCCTGGTGGCACAGCGGGTAAGTGCGGTGGGGACCGCACCCCGCAACCCACAGCAATGCAGAAAGCGATGGGACGACCTGCGGATACGCGTCCGTAGCATACTTTCTGCCAACCGCAACATTGCCACAGCCACCGGGGGAGGATCGGAATCACCCATCAAGTTGACCCCCTGGGAAGAAATCTGTGCCTCCACCATAGGAATGGAGAGCATAGAGGGAGTCGGAGGGATGGAGAAAGGAGTGCAGACATCCGGAGAATCCGGTAGGTGGCCCAAATAAAACCATGCCAAATCCACAATGTCCAATCATGTGAATCACATGTGTCCACATAGCGCAACAGTAACACATGGCCAGGAGAACGTCCACACACATTGGCCTGATAGCGCACTTTAAAACTCACAATAAATACATAAATAATTAAAAAACCCAAAAACACCCACTACACGTGCAGCAGGCACACCCTAACTGCAGGCTGCCAAACAACTGCACCCTCACTCCACACACAAATGAAAGCACCTCCAAGGCCCCGACCCAAATCACCCTCAGGTACCACCCCAATGCATGTGATACATTGCCATTCCAATTCCCACAGACCCATTAATAACGCTCGCCCTCCTTTACTCCACCACAGGGTCCGATCCAAACGACGAGCTTCAGGACACCCCTACCAGCACACCTGCAAAGAGGGCCAAGACCAACGGCCAAAGACCCTCCACCTCAGCTGCACGCATCAAGACACGGCAGCAGCACAAATCAAGTGGCAGCACAGAGGAGGGAACATCAACAGGCACCCCAGCAGCCAGCATGCCCACAACAGCAGCACCACAGGTCCCCCCAATGGATGCCACAGAAGGCACTGCCTCTGGTGGCAGCAGCACCATAGGTGACACCCCATTAATGGCAGCATGCTCCGACACAGAAGACGGGGATGTCGAAGTCAGATCCATCCATGACCTGTCCCAATCCCCCTGTCTGTTCCATCCCGTACACCATGAGGATACCACGCAGGGGCACCCACAAGACGACGACTGGCCATCCCCCACAAGCCCTGTGGCAGGGCAACATGAGGCGAACAGCCATTCTGTGACACCACCGCAAATGGCCATGGCCCAGCAGAGGCAACAGTCCCTCGACCAGTTAATCGTGCAACAGCAGCAACTGGCCACGCTCCTCAAGGACCATGCCTATGAATGTGGGGGCACTAAGGCAGACATAGAAACATCAACTGAGACACTTAGGGCAGAAATGGAGAGAAGTACAGAGACACTAAGGGCACAAATGGAGAGTAGCACCGAGTGCCTGAGAGTCCAAATGGAGAGTAGCACCGAGAGCCTGAGAGTCCAAATGGAGAGAAGCACCGATAGCCTGAGGGGGGAACTGCATGCGACGTCCAAAGACGTATGTGCCGAACTTGCCGCAGTGCGCCGTGTGCTCACTGAGCTCTCACAAACCCTTAGGGACATGCATGGACGTGAGCAGGCAGAGACATCATCCGTTGCAAGTTCCGTCCAGGGCAGCCCCCAACGTAGATCTGGGAGGAACCTGCGCTCCACAGGCAGGGGTGCCCCTGATACCCGCAGAGGGGGCTTGCAATAGCGACTGCCCACTGACAATGAGCATCTTTGGACACTGGTGTTCAAGGGGGGAGGTAGGAGGGTGGAGGGGGTGTGTTGGGCTCACTTGGGTGGCGGGTCGATAGGGTGTTCAACATGATATCACATATGCCATAAACAATGCACGATCAACCAATGAGATGTGTGGACAATGATCTTTGTGTACTAGGCCATCATAGGCGTACAGTCCATATTGTGCATGTACCAGACACACACAGTGCCACGAGTCCCGTGTCCATGTATCAGCCACCAGGCGTGAGTGCTAGAAGCATGCATCAATGAGATGCTGACGAATGTCACGGCCCTCCTGTGCCTCGCGGACTCCTTGAGGTGCTGCCACATCCCCACCCTCATCATGACCATCTTCAGGTGCTTGCAGTTCTGCGTCAGGGGGCATGGGCACATTTCTACGTACGCACATGTTGTGTAGCATGACACATGCCATCACCATCTTTGCAACCTTCTCATGGCGGTACAGGAGTGCCCCGCCAGACCTGCTGAGGCACCGGAAACGAGTCTTCAGTAGGCCGAATGCCTGTTCAATGACTACACGGGTACGTGAGTGGGCATGGTTGTAGTCCTCCTCATGCTGGTCCCGTGGGTTCCGGACTGGTGTGAGGAGCCATCTCTTCAGTGGATATCCGGCATCACCTGTATGTGGACGATAAACGAATTATGTGAAATGCCATTGCTACGTACGCACCCCCCCCTTCCTGCCAGGTCATTGCCGCATCACAAACCCCACATCATCATGCATGAAATGAGTCTCACCGAGTAGCCAGGATCTGTACCCTGCGTGTCGCTCCATGTAGCGTGGTATTGTTGAGTTCCTTAAGACCATAGAATCATGGGTTGATCCAGGGAATCGGGCACAACAATGTGTAATGATCCTGTTGGAGTCACACACCATTTGTACATTCAGAGAATGAAATTGTTTTCGGTTGCGGTACTGGGCCTCCATGGCATGTGGGACGACCAATTCCACATGGGTGCAGTCGATGGCACCAAGGCAACCCGGTATGCCGCCAAGTGCATGGAATCCCACTTTTGTGTTGGTAATTTCCTGCTCCGAGCGTGGTAGAGAGATGTAGTCATCTGCGTGCTGCAGGAGGGCATCGAGCACTTGCAATAGTGTCCGTGAGAACAGTGGCTGAGAAATGCCATGCAACTGTCCGACTGTGTGCTGGTAGGTGCCTGTGGCCAGGAAGTGGAGTACAGACACCACCTTCAGTAGGGGTGGGATGGCGGTTGGGCTATCTATCATGCTGACAAGGTCAGCCTGTGTCATGTCCACAATGGCGGCTATGGTGTCCCGGTCCAAACGGTAGAGGGTGTGGATCTGCTCATCAGTGAGGTTGAACGGATGTGCTCGGAGGCGTGGGATTGCGGGCTGCCTGCGTGGTGGTAGTGGCTGTGCTGGCAGCCCTTGCTGGCCCTGCCTTGCCCTCCTCCTCCTCCTGCGTCTCCTCCGTGCGGCCGGTTGTAGTTGGTGTTCGTCTTCTTCTTGGAGTTGGAGTACTTGCAGTGCTATCAGGTCCCCCAGGGCCAACATCGCGAGTCCTGCCGGTAGCATTTCGGAGTGGGTGTGGTTGTGGGAGGAGACTGGGTGTGCTATTTATGTGTTTTCAGGCTGTATGGCCTCCACCTGTGGTGATTCATTCCACCTGTGCAAGCTGCTCTCCCCTTTGGCCGAGCACGTCCCGCACACAACGCTGCAATTCGAGGAATGGCATCTTGCTATTACAATCATGTATTTGTACCCGATGGCCGTGTAACATTGGTTGATATGTTCATTCGGCTATGGTCCCATTGTTTCACATACTATCTTAGCAGTCGCGAACAGACTTGTGAAGGGTCAGTGGAACGTAGTACTCGAGTAACGGTGGACCCTCATGCATCACTGTACCGAGTTGCAACGACGGGCGGGGCGTCCCATTTGTGAGTGAAGGCAGTTGCCATTTTCACACACTGCCGCACTAGATGGATTAATTTGTGATTTCAAGCGGCCACAGATGCCTTTTCGACGTGATGTTGCAAATGAGGAATTCGAAGGGCGGCGCTTTCGGTTATCAGCTAGCGGTGAGGAGATGCCCACAGGTCTGACTGCAAATATAACGTTCTATTGTTCAATGTCCTTGGGACAGGGGCCATGGCGAGGATGCAATTATTGATATGAATAGTTTGGGATGCGCAATAGCGAAGTGGACGATGAGGCCGGACGTTCCCAAATACATGTTACTTCACAACACTGGAATTACGGGCTGGGGCACAGTGGATTTTGCAGGCTGCATAACGCACAGACTCAATGGAATTCTCACATGTTATGTGAGTATGGAAACAGGCGTTATCATTACGGGATGAGGGAATGATGAATGGATGCATGGACAGATGATTTGATACAGTGTTTGCCATGTACAGGGCTTCTTGGAATCTGTCCGCCTCCCCTGCGCTATGTGATGCAGGGCTGCCATAGTGGGACCATCGTCTATCTGGCCTTGTTGAGCCCTCCCTGTCTCGACGCGCCTTCAGACACTTGTGTCCATGCACGTTACCAATCCCATCTGATGGATTCTGTTTTCACAGACGCATGCACAGGTACACTCGTTTGTGATGGTGTTTTCACCTCGATATAGATAGTTATGAGTCGCAAGTGGTTTTTGGGTGGTGATGATCCTTTGGAGTGGGCTAGCATGCATGTGGCTGTGGATTTAGTGTGATCATTGAAGTGAGTTGTTCGAATGTAGTTCTGATGGCCATTCTATTCTTTTTCTTTTCTTTTGGTTGACAGGTATCTCCTCCCCTTTTGCCACTGCCATCTGTATGCCACTCCTGCAGATGGCTTTTACTCCCGACACCTGCTGCTTCGTGTTAATCAGTGGAGCAGCATTACGATCTTATGGGACGATCGCCAATGGGCCACATGCCCTTACGCAGTACTAGTGGCTCGGAGCAACATTTCGGCCTTTCAGCTGGACTAGTGCCTCCCCATTGGGACGGCCCTGCGGTTCTGTGCGCTTCCATGTTGCCTTTTCGTACGAGAATGTGGCCCTGTGTACCATGAAGGAACAGGGCGTCACACAAGAAGTAGCTGGTCATTTCTTGCGGATGCAGCCCACAATGGTGAAATGTGTTTTGGAGTTCATGGCCTAATGGCTGTATGGGCTTGGTGAATTTGTTGTGCATTAAATTTCTATTCTGATATGGGCCGTGTAGCGTTCTTCTTTGCAAGTGATGTGGCATATTCCTATTTGGGGAGCGATGTATTGTGAGGAGATCTGCATTGGGTTCCAGCTTCGGAGTATAGTTGCGTGGTACTGTGCTGGGCGCGTTTGCCTACGAAGCCCAGTGAGGTCAGGGATGAGGGCTGCCAATATGACTGTTTGAATGATGTCATGCTCAGGGGCGGGGGATTAGGTTTTGTGTAACAGATGCCGGTCAGCCAGGTGGACTGGTGGAATGATGTGATTTTCGGAATATTGCTGGTCACAGGTGCCTGTGTTTGCGTGCGTTTCTTGGTGGGAGACTGAGGTCATGTCCATTGGAATGGCTTCTGTATTCGTGCCATCTGTGCCCTGCAGCTCCCATTGGCCCCTCTTGAGATTCTTTTGTTCGTTGGCATGCATGGGTGACTTGTACATTTCACTGGTTGCATTGTGACTTCATTGCACCTACGGGGAGTTGTACAATGTGGCCACGGAGCGGTGTACAGGCACTCAGTGGGGCCGTTTACGGTTGATTCGCGATGCCGTACTTCTCACCATGGCGGAATGGTACTTTCCGCCGTGCTTGATGGCGTTAGGTACATGTCCGCTAGGGTCGGAATTCGCGTACCGTTGCGCCATGGTGGTATTTACGGTTTGGCATGGCGCGCGCGCGCGTACTTGGTGCAGTTAGCGTTGGCGTTCACTACGGTGTCGCTAATGGCATCGTACTTTGCGGTGACGGGTCATAGTCGCACCGAGCGCTATTCGATGGCGGTATTGCATTTCCGCCATCGTTTTTCGATTTCCGCCAGGGTCGTAATGAGGGCCATCGAGTTTTAGAGTGACGGGTGTTGAGATGAATTAATAGTTCCATCTTGTGTCTCGTTTGTTTTTATGAATCAGTTTGTGCACGAGCGAATGTGGTATGATTGGTTTACTTCTATGTTTGGTATGTCTGGGTTGAATGTGGGACCTGTTTACACGCAGGGAGTCATGCACTCACACTTTTTTACTGTATGATAATGGCCCTCATTACGACCCTGGCGGAAAGTGACTGACCGGACCGCCACAGCGTAAATAGCGTTTCCGCCATTGCACGATGGAGCAAAGTGCGGCCCATTCCGACCCATCGGGCACGAGCACCACGGCATGGCGGAAGTGCAAAGTCCGCGATGGCGGAAATGACCCCAAAACGGCCCACACCGCCGCCGTACGGCGCCCTAGGTGCAATACCGCCACCCATCTTAGCGGACACCGCAGTGAGCGCCAACCGGAAAGTACGGTGACCGTAAATATACGGAAACGGAAGTAAAAACATGGGCCCGGAACGGGAAACAACACGCCGTACACCTATAAAACCACAAAATCCACACAACCACTAAAAACACTACCCTGAGACACATCCCAACCCGTCATCCACCCTAGTGAAACCAAGAAAAATGGGAAAAGTAGCGAAGAAAGCGTGCGACTGCAAGCGGCAGGTCCACTTCTCCCGTGAGGAACTCACCGTGCTTACAGAGACCCTCCAGGAGAATGCCGCCGCCGTCTTCTCCACGCAAATGACCAGGACGGCACTTGCGAACAAGAAGGCCATATGGGCCCTGGTGGCACAGCGGGTAAGTGCGGTGGGGACCGCACCCCGCAACCCACAGCAATGCAGAAAGCGATGGGACGACCTGCGGATACGCGTCCGTAGCATACTTTCTGCCAACCGCAACATTGCCACAGCCACCGGGGGAGGATCGGAATCACCCATCAAGTTGACCCCCTGGGAAGAAATCTGTGCCTCCACCATAGGAATGGAGAGCATAGAGGGAGTCGGAGGGATGGAGAAAGGAGTGCAGACATCCGGAGAATCCGGTAGGTGGCCCAAATAAAACCATGCCAAATCCACAATGTCCAATCATGTGAATCACATGTGTCCACATAGCGCAACAGTAACACATGGCCAGGAGAACGTCCACACACATTGGCCTGATAGCGCACTTTAAAACTCACAATAAATACATAAATAATTAAAAACCCCAAAAACACCCACTACACGTGCAGCAGGCACACCCTAACTGCAGGCTGCCAAACAACTGCACCCTCACTCCACACACAAATGAAAGCACCTCCAAGGCCCCGACCCAAATCACCCTCAGGTACCACCCCAATGCATGTGATACATTGCCATTCCAATTCCCACAGACCCATTAATAACGCTCGCCCTCCTTTACTCCACCACAGGGTCCGATCCAAACGACGAGCTTCAGGACACCCCTACCAGCACACCTGCAAAGAGGGCCAAGACCAACGGCCAAAGACCCTCCACCTCAGCTGCACGCATCAAGACACGGCAGCAGCACAAATCAAGTGGCAGCACAGAGGAGGGAACATCAACAGGCACCCCAGCAGCCAGCATGCCCACAACAGCAGCACCACAGGTCCCCCCAATGGATGCCACAGAAGGCACTGCCTCTGGTGGCAGCAGCACCATAGGTGACACCCCATTAATGGCAGCATGCTCCGACACAGAAGACGGGGATGTCGAAGTCAGATCCATCCATGACCTGTCCCAATCCCCCTGTCTGTTCCATCCCGTACACCATGAGGATACCACGCAGGGGCACCCACAAGACGACGACTGGCCATCCCCCACAAGCCCTGTGGCAGGGCAACATGAGGCGAACAGCCATTCTGTGACACCACCGCAAATGGCCATGGCCCAGCAGAGGCAACAGTCCCTCGACCAGTTAATCGTGCAACAGCAGCAACTGGCCACGCTCCTCAAGGACCATGCCTATGAATGTGGGGGCACTAAGGCAGACATAGAAACATCAACTGAGACACTTAGGGCAGAAATGGAGAGAAGTACAGAGACACTAAGGGCACAAATGGAGAGTAGCACCGAGTGCCTGAGAGTCCAAATGGAGAGTAGCACCGAGAGCCTGAGAGTCCAAATGGAGAGAAGCACCGATAGCCTGAGGGGGGAACTGCATGCGACGTCCAAAGACGTATGTGCCGAACTTGCCGCAGTGCGCCGTGTGCTCACTGAGCTCTCACAAACCCTTAGGGACATGCATGGACGTGAGCAGGCAGAGACATCATCCGTTGCAAGTTCCGTCCAGGGCAGCCCCCAACGTAGATCTGGGAGGAACCTGCGCTCCACAGGCAGGGGTGCCCCTGATACCCGCAGAGGGGGCTTGCAATAGCGACTGCCCACTGACAATGAGCATCTTTGGACACTGGTGTTCAAGGGGGGAGGTAGGAGGGTGGAGGGGGTGTGTTGGGCTCACTTGGGTGGCGGGTCGATAGGGTGTTCAACATGATATCACATATGCCATAAACAATGCACGATCAACCAATGAGATGTGTGGACAATGATCTTTGTGTACTAGGCCATCATAGGCGTACAGTCCATATTGTGCATGTACCAGACACACACAGTGCCACGAGTCCCGTGTCCATGTATCAGCCACCAGGCGTGAGTGCTAGAAGCATGCATCAATGAGATGCTGACGAATGTCACGGCCCTCCTGTGCCTCGCGGACTCCTTGAGGTGCTGCCACATCATCACCCTCATCATGACCATCTTCAGGTGCTTGCAGTTCTGCGTCAGGGGGCATGGGCACATTTCTACGTACGCACATGTTGTGTAGCATGACACATGCCATCACCATCTTTGCAACCTTCTCATGGCGGTACAGGAGTGCCCCGCCAGACCTGCTGAGGCACCGGAAACGAGTCTTCAGTAGGCCGAATGCCTGTTCAATGACTACACGGGTACGTGAGTGGGCATGGTTGTAGTCCTCCTCATGCTGGTCCCGTGGGTTCCGGACTGGTGTGAGGAGCCATCTCTTCAGTGGATATCCGGCATCACCTGTATGTGGACGATAAACGAATTATGTGAAATGCCATTGCTACGTACGCACCCCCCCCCTTCCTGCCAGGTCATTGCCGCATCACATACCCCACATCATCATGCATGAAATGAGACTCACCGAGTAGCCAGGATCTGTACCCTGCGTGTCGCTCCATGTAGCGTGGTATTGTTGAGTTCCTCAAGACCATAGAATCATGGGTTGATCCAGGGAATCGGGCACAACAATGTGTAATGATCCTGTTGGAGTCACACACCATTTGTACATTCAGAGAATGAAATTGTTTTCGGTTGCGGTACTGGGCCTCCATGGCATGTGGGACGACCAATTCCACATGGGTGCAGTCGAGGGCACCAAGGCAACCCGGTATGCCGCCAAGTGCATGGAATCCCACTTTTGTGTTGGTAATTTCCTGCTCCGAGCGTGGTAGAGAGATGTAGTCATCTGCGTGCTGCAGGAGGGCATCGAGCACTTGCAATAGTGTCCGTGAGAACAGTGGCTGAGAAATGCCATGCAACTGTCCGACTGTGTGCTGGTAGGTGCCTGTGGCCAGGAAGTGGAGTACAGACACCACCTTCAGTAGGGGTGGGATGGCGGTTGGGCTATCTATCATGCTGACAAGGTCAGCCTGTGTCATGTCCACAATGGCGGCTATGGTGTCCCGGTCCAAACGGTAGAGGGTGTGGATCTGCTCATCAGTGAGGTTGAACGGATGTGCTCGGAGGCGTGGGATTGCGGGCTGCCTGCGTGGTGGTAGTGGCTGTGCTGGCGGCCCTTGCTGGCCCTGCCTTGCCCTCCTCCTCCTTCTGCGTCTCCTCCGTGCGGCCGGTTGTAGTTGGTGTTCGTCTTCTTCTTGGAGTTGGAGTACTTGCAGTGCTATCAGGTCCCCCAGGGCCAACATCGCGAGTCCTGCCGGTAGCATTTCGGAGTGGGTGTGGTTGTGGGAGGAGACTGGGTGTGCTATTTATGTGTTTTCAGGCTGTATGGCCTCCACCTGTGGTGATTCATTCCACCTGTGCAAGCTGCTCTCCCCTTTGGCCGAGCACGTCCCGCACACAACGCTGCAATTCGAGGAATGGCATCTTGCTATTACAATCATGTATTTGTACCCGATGGCCGTGTAACATTGGTTGATATGTTCATTCGGCTATGGTCCCATTGTTTCACATACTATCTTAGCAGTCGCGAACAGACTTGTGAAGGGTCAGTGGAACGTAGTACTCGAGTAACGGTGGACCCTCATGCATCACTGTACCGAGTTGCAACGACGGGCGGGGCGTCCCATTTGTGAGTGAAGGCAGTTGCCATTTTCACACACTGCCGCACTAGATGGATTAATTTGTGATTTCAAGCGGCCACAGATGCCTTTTCGACGTGATGTTGCAAATGAGGAATTCGAAGGGCGGCGCTTTCGGTTATCAGCTAGCGGCGAGGAGATGCCCACAGGTCTGACTGCAAATATAACGTTCTATTGTTCAATGTCCTTGGGACAGGGGCCATGGCGAGGATGCAATTATTGATATGAATAGTTTGGGATGCGCAATAGCGAAGTGGACGATGAGGCCGGACGTTCCCAAATACATGTTACTTCACAACACTGGAATTACGGGCTGGGGCACAGTGGATTTTGCAGGCTGCATAACGCACAGACTCAATGGAATTCTCACATGTTATGTGAGTATGGAAACAGGCGTTATCATTACGGGATGAGGGAATGATGAATGGATGCATGGACAGATGATTTGATACAGTGTTTGCCATGTACAGGGCTTCTTGGAATCTGTCCGCCTCCCCTGCGCTATGTGATGCAGGGCTGCCATAGTGGGACCATCGTCTATCTGGCCTTGTTGAGCCCTCCCTGTCTCGACGCGCCTTCAGACACTTGTGTCCATGCACGTTACCAATCCCATCTGATGGATTCTGTTTTCACAGACGCATGCACAGGTACACTCGTTTGTGATGGTGTTTTCACCTCGATATAGATAGTTATGAGTCGCAAGTGGTTTTTGGGTGGTGATGATCCTTTGGAGTGGGCTAGCATGCATGTGGCTGTGGATTTAGTGTGATCATTGAAGTGAGTTGTTCGAATGTAGTTCTGATGGCCATTCTATTCTTTTTCTTTTCTTTTGGTTGACAGGTATCTCCTCCCCTTTTGCCACTGCCATCTGTATGCCACTCCTGCAGATGGCTTTTACTCCCGACACCTGCTGCTTCGTGTTAATCAGTGGAGCAGCATTACGATCTTATGGGACGATCGCCAATGGGCCACATGCCCTTACGCAGTACTAGTGGCTCGGAGCAACATTTCGGCCTTTCAGCTGGACTAGTGCCTCCCCATTGGGACGGCCCTGCGGTTCTGTGCGCTTCCATGTTGCCTTTTCGTACGAGAATGTGGCCCTGTGTACCATGAAGGAACAGGGCGTCACACAAGAAGTAGCTGGTCATTTCTTGCGGATGCAGCCCACAATGGTGAAATGTGTTTTGGAGTTCATGGCCTAATGGCTGTATGGGCTTGGTGAATTTGTTGTGCATTAAATTTCTATTCTGATATGGGCCGTGTAGCGTTCTTCTTTGCAAGTGATGTGGCATATTCCTATTTGGGGAGCGATGTATTGTGAGGAGATCTGCATTGGGTTCCAGCTTCGGAGTATAGTTGCGTGGTACTGTGCTGGGCGCGTTTGCCTACGAAGCCCAGTGAGGTCAGGGATGAGGGCTGCCAATATGACTGTTTGAATGATGTCATGCTCAGGGGCGGGGGATTAGGTTTTGTGTAACAGATGCCGGTCAGCCAGGTGGACTGGTGGAATGATGTGATTTTCGGAATATTGCTGGTCACAGGTGCCTGTGTTTGCGTGCGTTTCTTGGTGGGAGACTGAGGTCATGTCCATTGGAATGGCTTCTGTATTCGTGCCATCTGTGCCCTGCAGCTCCCATTGGCCCCTCTTGAGATTCTTTTGTTCGTTGGCATGCATGGGTGACTTGTACATTTCACTGGTTGCATTGTGACTTCATTGCACCTACGGGGAGTTGTACAATGTGGCCAGGGAGCGGTGTACAGGCACTCAGTGGGGCCGTTTACGGTTGATTCGCGATGCCGTACTTCTCACCATGGCGGAATGGTACTTTCCGCCGTGCTTGATGGCGTTAGGTACATGTCCGCTAGGGTCGGAATTCGCGTACCGTTGCGCCATGGTGGTATTTACGGTTTGGCATGGCGCGCGCGCGCGTACTTGGTGCAGTTAGCGTTGGCGTTCACTACGGTGTCGCTAATGGCATCGTACTTTGCGGTGACGGGTCATAGTCGCACCGAGCGCTATTCGATGGCGGTATTGCATTTCCGCCATCGTTTTTCGATTTCCGCCAGGGTCGTAATGAGGGCCATCGAGTTTTAGAGTGACGGGTGTTGAGATGAATTAATAGTTCCATCTTGTGTCTCATTTGTTTTTATGAATCAGTTTGTGCACGAGCGAATGTGGTATGATTGGTTTACTTCTATGTTTGGTATGTCTGGGTTGAATGTGGGACCTGTTTACACGCAGGGAGTCATGCACTCACACTTTTTTACTGTATGATAATGGCCCTCATTACGACCCTGGCGGAAAGTGACTGACCGGACCGCCACAGCGTAAATAGCGTTTCCGCCATTGCACGATGGAGCAAAGTGCGGCCCATTCCGACCCATCGGGCACGAGCACCACGGCATGGCGGAAGTGCAAAGTCCGCGATGGCGGAAATGACCCCAAAACGGCCCACACCGCCGCCGTACGGCGCCCTAGGTGCAATACCGCCACCCATCTTAGCGGACACCGCAGTGAGCGCCAACCGGAAAGTACGGTGACCGTAAATATACGGAAACGGAAGTAAAAACATGGGCCCGGAACGGGAAACAACACGCCGTACACCTATAAAACCACAAAATCCACACAACCACTAAAAACACTTCCCTGAGACACATCCCAACCCGTCATCCACCCTAGTGAAACCAAGAAAAATGGGAAAAGTAGCGAAGAAAGCGTGCGACTGCAAGCGGCAGGTCCACTTCTCCCGTGAGGAACTCACCGTGCTTACAGAGACCCTCCAGGAGAATGCCGCCGCCGTCTTCTCCACGCAAATGACCAGGACGGCACTTGCGAACAAGAAGGCCATATGGGCCCTGGTGGCACAGCGGGTAAGTGCGGTGGGGACCGCACCCCGCAACCCACAGCAATGCAGAAAGCGATGGGACGACCTGCGGATACGCGTCCGTAGCATACTTTCTGCCAACCGCAACATTGCCACAGCCACCGGGGGAGGATCGGAATCACCCATCAAGTTGACCCCCTGGGAAGAAATCTGTGCCTCCACCATAGGAATGGAGAGCATAGAGGGAGTCGGAGGGATGGAGAAAGGAGTGCAGACATCCGGAGAATCCGGTAGGTGGCCCAAATAAAACCATGCCAAATCCACAATGTCCAATCATGTGAATCACATGTGTCCACATAGCGCAACAGTAACACATGGCCAGGAGAACGTCCACACACATTGGCCTGATAGCGCACTTTAAAACTCACAATAAATACATAAATAATTAAAAACCCCAAAAACACCCACTACACGTGCAGCAGGCACACCCTAACTGCAGGCTGCCAAACAACTGCACCCTCACTCCACACACAAATGAAAGCACCTCCAAGGCCCCGACCCAAATCACCCTCAGGTACCACCCCAATGCATGTGATACATTGCCATTCCAATTCCCACAGACCCATTAATAACGCTCGCCCTCCTTTACTCCACCACAGGGTCCGATCCAAACGACGAGCTTCAGGACACCCCTACCAGCACACCTGCAAAGAGGGCCAAGACCAACGGCCAAAGACCCTCCACCTCAGCTGCACGCATCAAGACACGGCAGCAGCACAAATCAAGTGGCAGCACAGAGGAGAGAACATCAACAGGCACCCCAGCAGCCAGCATGCCCACAACAGCAGCACCACAGGTCCCCCCAATGGATGCCACAGAAGGCACTGCCTCTGGTGGCAGCAGCACCATAGGTGACACCCCATTAATGGCAGCATGCTCCGACACAGAAGACGGGGATGTCGAAGTCAGATCCATCCATGACCTGTCCCAATCCCCCTGTCTGTTCCATCCCGTACACCATGAGGATACCACGCAGGGGCACCCACAAGACGACGACTGGCCATCCCCCACAAGCCCTGTGGCAGGGCAACATGAGGCGAACAGCCATTCTGTGACACCACCGCAAATGGCCATGGCCCAGCAGAGGCAACAGTCCCTCGACCAGTTAATCGTGCAACAGCAGCAACTGGCCACGCTCCTCAAGGACCATGCCTATGAATGTGGGGGCACTAAGGCAGACATAGAAACATCAACTGAGACACTTAGGGCAGAAATGGAGAGAAGTACAGAGACACTAAGGGCACAAATGGAGAGTAGCACCGAGTGCCTGAGAGTCCAAATGGAGAGTAGCACCGAGAGCCTGAGAGTCCAAATGGAGAGAAGCACCGATAGCCTGAGGGGGGAACTGCATGCGACGTCCAAAGACGTATGTGCCGAACTTGCCGCAGTGCGCCGTGTGCTCACTGAGCTCTCACAAACCCTTAGGGACATGCATGGACGTGAGCAGGCAGAGACATCATCCGTTGCAAGTTCCGTCCAGGGCAGCCCCCAACGTAGATCTGGGAGGAACCTGCGCTCCACAGGCAGGGGTGCCCCTGATACCCGCAGAGGGGGCTTGCAATAGCGACTGCCCACTGACAATGAGCATCTTTGGACACTGGTGTTCAAGGGGGGAGGTAGGAGGGTGGAGGGGGTGTGTTGGGCTCACTTGGGTGGCGGGTCGATAGGGTGTTCAACATGATATCACATATGCCATAAACAATGCACGATCAACCAATGAGATGTGTGGACAATGATCTTTGTGTACTAGGCCATCATAGGCGTACAGTCCATATTGTGCATGTACCAGACACACACAGTGCCACGAGTCCCGTGTCCATGTATCAGCCACCAGGCGTGAGTGCTAGAAGCATGCATCAATGAGATGCTGACGAATGTCACGGCCCTCCTGTGCCTCGCGGACTCCTTGAGGTGCTGCCACATCCCCACCCTCATCATGACCATCTTCAGGTGCTTGCAGTTCTGCGTCAGGGGGCATGGGCACATTTCTACGTACGCACATGTTGTGTAGCATGACACATGCCATCACCATCTTTGCAACCTTCTCATGGCGGTACAGGAGTGCCCCGCCAGACCTGCTGAGGCACCGGAAACGAGTCTTCAGTAGGCCGAATGCCTGTTCAATGACTACACGGGTACGTGAGTGGGCATGGTTGTAGTCCTCCTCATGCTGGTCCCGTGGGTTCCGGACTGGTGTGAGGAGCCATCTCTTCAGTGGATATCCGGCATCACCTGTATGTGGACGATAAACGAATTATGTGAAATGCCATTGCTACGTACGCACCCCCCCCCCCTTCCTGCCAGGTCATTGCCGCATCACATACCCCACATCATCATGCATGAAATGAGACTCACCGAGTAGCCAGGATCTGTACCCTGCGTGTCGCTCCATGTAGCGTGGTATTGTTGAGTTCCTCAAGACCATAGAATCATGGGTTGATCCAGGGAATCGGGCACAACAATGTGTAATGATCCTGTTGGAGTCACACACCATTTGTACATTCAGAGAATGAAATTGTTTTCGGTTGCGGTACTGGGCCTCCATGGCATGTGGGACGACCAATTCCACATGGGTGCAGTCGATGGCACCAAGGCAACCCGGTATGCCGCCAAGTGCATGGAATCCCACTTTTGTGTTGGTAATTTCCTGCTCCGAGCGTGGTAGAGAGATGTAGTCATCTGCGTGCTGCAGGAGGGCATCGAGCACTTGCAATAGTGTCCGTGAGAACAGTGGCTGAGAAATGCCATGCAACTGTCCGACTGTGTGCTGGTAGGTGCCTGTGGCCAGGAAGTGGAGTACAGACACCACCTTCAGTAGGGGTGGGATGGCGGTTGGGCTATCTATCATGCTGACAAGGTCAGCCTGTGTCATGTCCACAATGGCGGCTATGGTGTCCCGGTCCAAACGGTAGAGGGTGTGGATCTGCTCATCAGTGAGGTTGAACGGATGTGCTCGGAGGCGTGGGATTGCGGGCTGCCTGCGTGGTGGTAGTGGCTGTGCTGGCAGCCCTTGCTGGCCCTGCCTTGCCCTCCTCCTCCTCCTGCGTCTCCTCCGTGCGGCCGGTTGTAGTTGGTGTTCGTCTTCTTCTTGGAGTTGGAGTACTTGCAGTGCTATCAGGTCCCCCAGGGCCAACATCGCGAGTCCTGCCGGTAGCATTTCGGAGTGGGTGTGGTTGTGGGAGGAGACTGGGTGTGCTATTTATGTGTTTTCAGGCTGTATGGCCTCCACCTGTGGTGATTCATTCCACCTGTGCAAGCTGCTCTCCCCTTTGGCCGAGCACGTCCCGCACACAACGCTGCAATTCGAGGAATGGCATCTTGCTATTACAATCATGTATTTGTACCCGATGGCCGTGTAACATTGGTTGATATGTTCATTCGGCTATGGTCCCATTGTTTCAAATACTATCTTAGCAGTCGCGAACAGACTTGTGAAGGGTCAGTGGAACGTAGTACTCGAGTAACGGTGGACCCTCATGCATCACTGTACCGAGTTGCAACGACGGGCGGGGCGTCCCATTTGTGAGTGAAGGCAGTTGCCATTTTCACACACTGCCGCACTAGATGGATTAATTTGTGATTTCAAGCGGCCACAGATGCCTTTTCGACGTGATGTTGCAAATGAGGAATTCGAAGGGCGGCGCTTTCGGTTATCAGCTAGCGGCGAGGAGATGCCCACAGGTCTGACTGCAAATATAACGTTCTATTGTTCAATGTCCTTGGGACAGGGGCCATGGCGAGGATGCAATTATTGATATGAATAGTTTGGGATGCGCAATAGCGAAGTGGACGATGAGGCCGGACGTTCCCAAATACATGTTACTTCACAACACTGGAATTACGGGCTGGGGCACAGTGGATTTTGCAGGCTGCATAACGCACAGACTCAATGGAATTCTCACATGTTATGTGAGTATGGAAACAGGCGTTATCATTACGGGATGAGGGAATGATGAATGGATGCATGGACAGATGATTTGATACAGTGTTTGCCATGTACAGGGCTTCTTGGAATCTGTCCGCCTCCCCTGCGCTATGTGATGCAGGGCTGCCATAGTGGGACCATCGTCTATCTGGCCTTGTTGAGCCCTCCCTGTCTCGACGCGCCTTCAGACACTTGTGTCCATGCACGTTACCAATCCCATCTGATGGATTCTGTTTTCACAGACGCATGCACAGGTACACTCGTTTGTGATGGTGTTTTCACCTCGATATAGATAGTTATGAGTCGCAAGTGGTTTTTGGGTGGTGATGATCCTTTGGAGTGGGCTAGCATGCATGTGGCTGTGGATTTAGTGTGATCATTGAAGTGAGTTGTTCGAATGTAGTTCTGATGGCCATTCTATTCTTTTTCTTTTCTTTTGGTTGACAGGTATCTCCTCCCCTTTTGCCACTGCCATCTGTATGCCACTCCTGCAGATGGCTTTTACTCCCGACACCTGCTGCTTCGTGTTAATCAGTGGAGCAGCATTACGATCTTATGGGACGATCGCCAATGGGCCACATGCCCTTACGCAGTACTAGTGGCTCGGAGCAACATTTCGGCCTTTCAGCTGGACTAGTGCCTCCCCATTGGGACGGCCCTGCGGTTCTGTGCGCTTCCATGTTGCCTTTTCGTACGAGAATGTGGCCCTGTGTACCATGAAGGAACAGGGCGTCACACAAGAAGTAGCTGGTCATTTCTTGCGGATGCAGCCCACAATGGTGAAATGTGTTTTGGAGTTCATGGCCTAATGGCTGTATGGGCTTGGTGAATTTGTTGTGCATTAAATTTCTATTCTGATATGGGCCGTGTAGCGTTCTTCTTTGCAAGTGATGTGGCATATTCCTATTTGGGGAGCGATGTATTGTGAGGAGATCTGCATTGGGTTCCAGCTTCGGAGTATAGTTGCGTGGTACTGTGCTGGGCGCGTTTGCCTACGAAGCCCAGTGAGGTCAGGGATGAGGGCTGCCAATATGACTGTTTGAATGATGTCATGCTCAGGGGCGGGGGATTAGGTTTTGTGTAACAGATGCCGGTCAGCCAGGTGGACTGGTGGAATGATGTGATTTTCGGAATATTGCTGGTCACAGGTGCCTGTGTTTGCGTGCGTTTCTTGGTGGGAGACTGAGGTCATGTCCATTGGAATGGCTTCTGTATTCGTGCCATCTGTGCCCTGCAGCTCCCATTGGCCCCTCTTGAGATTCTTTTGTTCGTTGGCATGCATGGGTGACTTGTACATTTCACTGGTTGCATTGTGACTTCATTGCACCTACGGGGAGTTGTACAATGTGGCCAGGGAGCGGTGTACAGGCACTCAGTGGGGCCGTTTACGGTTGATTCGCGATGCCGTACTTCTCACCATGGCGGAATGGTACTTTCCGCCGTGCTTGATGGCGTTAGGTACATGTCCGCTAGGGTCGGAATTCGCGTACCGTTGCGCCATGGTGGTATTTACGGTTTGGCATGGCGCGCGCGCGCGTACTTGGTGCAGTTAGCGTTGGCGTTCACTACGGTGTCGCTAATGGCATCGTACTTTGCGGTGACGGGTCATAGTCGCACCGAGCGCTATTCGATGGCGGTATTGCATTTCCGCCATCGTTTTTCGATTTCCGCCAGGGTCGTAATGAGGGCCAATGTCTTTTGTTTTTAGGTCTCACCTGTATTACAAACCTTTAACTTTTGCATATTTATTTTACATTCGTGATTGATATGCTCACATTTATTTTCAAAAAATCCAATATGCATTTCAAAATTCTGTTTATTTTAAATAATTCCACTCTAAAAATATTTTGAAATTAGTTGTTCCCACTGAAAACAGTGGAGGAGCATGTTTGTTGTACCTTGTCACCTGCCTGTGTCACTTTCAAACCTGGGGCTGCCTTCTGATCTTTCTTTTTGTAGCCAGATGGAGTTGGGCTACATTTGGGCTACTTTCCTGACTTTATTTGGCTATATGTAGGTATCCCTTTCTGAATACCATTACCATAGAAGCCATTCTTTTTTGAGAGGTGCAGTACCACTGATGTCCTCCTTCACACAAAAGAATGAGGACATCTGTATGTTGCCAGTTGTACTGCTTTTCTCTAATCTCAATGTGATTTCTTATGAGGACATCTGTATGTCGTCAGTGGTACTGCACTTCTCTAATCTCAATGTGATTTCTTATGAGGACATCTGTATGTTGCCAGTGGTACTGCACCTCCCAAATAAACAAAGTTATGAGGACATCTGTACATTGTAGTTCATTGGAGAGGTGCAGAAACACTGACACATGTTTTCTCCTGCTCCCCACCTGCTTCTATTTCTATTTCCTGTTTCCCTGGTCCTTGTTCACAACACAGATCTTTGATACTAGTAGGTTGAGATCTTGGCCAGAGTTGTTCATATCAATCCAGGTATTGAGAGCACCCATCAACAGTGAGCTGTCTGCTGTATTCTCAAGTATGGACTCCAGGTCTCCCCATTCTGTGATAAAGGTGGGATTGCTTCCAGGGAAGCAGTGGGCCATGATGATCAGACTACAGTTGTAGGAGTTTGGATGAGCTTGTAAGGCTGCGTGATCATAGGAAGTGGTGATTTTTCTTTCAGTAATGTGGCACTTCAATGTGTTGGGGTTCATCCGGGTTATGTGCCCACCCTTTTCTGTGTTGTCAGTTTTTGACCAGGATTGTTGAGTTTACAGGGGCCCAGATATCGAGGGTTGAAGTGAAGTTGCCAATGACCCAGGTTTCTGCTGGGGCCCAGCATGCAATATTTTCTGCTTCCATAAGGTGTTTGGTATTAGATTCATTCTTCATCAATAATCAAACATTGATGCTCTCAAATACAATGTGATTTAGGTCTAGCGTTGAAGCACCTAGAATCCAGTTCCACGTTTCAAATTCTAAATACAACATTCATGTCATATTTTAAATTGTATTGTGCAGTTTTATAACTAAATTATCAACCCAAAAGTGATTTAAAGCAATCATTCTACTTTTGCTTATTTTTCTTCTTCAAAAGGACTGTATATCAGAATGCATGTTTTATACTCCTTTACTTTTCCAAAAGAAAGTATATCTTATTTCATATTTTTGAGAAGTGAAGTACCACTGACAACAAACAGATACCCTGACAAGAAATATCAATGTAATGTCTTATGCGGACATCTGTAGGTTATCACTGGTACTGCACCTCACCAATCACAGTGTGATTTCACATGTGGACATCTGCAGGTTGTCAGTGCTACTGCACTTCTCCAATAAAGTCAGTTGGGAGGACATCTGCAGGTTGTCAGTGCTACTGCACTTCTCCAATAAAGTCAGTTGTGAGGACATCTGCAGGTTGTCAGTGCTACTGCACTTCTCCAATAAAGTCAGTTGTGAGGACATCTGCAGGTTGCAGTTGATTGGAGAGGTGCAGTACCACTGACAGCATAAAGGTGTCCTTGTAAGAAATCACATTGAGATAAGAATTCCAATGTAGGACAAGTACGACCAAAGCCTGCAATTAAACATGCACAATAATAATTGTATAAAGAATTGTATATATAATTGAAAGATGTCACCCCACATTTGCGCTGTTGCTCCTCCCCCTTCCGTGCTGTCTCGCCTATTTCTTGTGCTATCCCTCCTCCCCCTTGCACTGTCCCTCCTCCCCTCTTACATTGTTGCTCCTTACCCCTTGCACTATTGCTCCTTTCCCTACTTGTGCTGTACTTTCTACTCTCCTTGCGCTATCCATCCTCACTCCTTCCGCTGTCTCTCCTCCTCCTTGTACTGTCCTTTCTTACCCCTTGCACTGCCCATCCTCCCTCCTTACGCTGTGCCTCCTCCCAGATGCGCCGTCCCTCCTTCCACTTGCGCTGTCACTCCTTCGCTATCTGTTGTCCCTCCTTCCTAACCTGCTGACCCTCCTTCCCAACCTGCTGTCACTCCTTCCCCTTTATGCTTTTGCTTTTCCCCCTTACACTTGTGCTCCTCACCCTGGTGCTGTTGTACCCCCTTGCGCTGTTGCCCCTCCTGCCCTGCGCTACCGCTCCATCCCCTTGTGTTGCCGTTCCTTCCCCCTTGTGCTGGCGCTCTTTCCCTCTCTCGCGCTGTCGCTCTGCACATCTTTGTGCTGTCGATCAGGCCCTTTTCTGCTGTTGCTCTGCCTCGTCATTGCCCTCACTCCTTCCCCCATTTGCACTGTCACTCCTTCCCTGTTGTGCTGTGTCTCCTCCCCATGTGCTGTCGCTTCTTCCACTTGCACTTTTGATCCTCCCCCTTGTGCTGTCGTACCCAGAGGAGTAACTTTGCTGAAAATGTTGGGGGGCACATCATGACAACTGAAAGAAAGGGGCGGTGTGGATTGGGCAAACGTTGGAACTGAGGGATACGACTAAACTACTACTCCGACCTTACCACTCCCCCCACGCACTGGCATGTTCCTCCTCACCCTGTCTATCATGCAATGCCTTGCATGCGCGTGACTCGCCACCAGCTCACTCAGCTGTGCCACCTCACATTTCCTGTGCTGTTCAATTCCCCTGCTCACCCAACCCCTGCTCCACTACTTCACTAGACCATGGGCAGGCCCCCTCTGCTAACTCTAGACTCACCTTATCATCCCCCACCCCTTCAGAATGACCCCTGAGGCGTCGCTAGACCCTCGGCCACTAGTTTTCTCTGGGCTTTCCTGTTCTGCTTATTACTGCACTTCTCTTATCCCCTTACATTCCCCATAGAATGTCCCTGATCTTCAAGTACCTGTCTGCCCCATCTCAGATTCCCCTATGTATGTGCCCACTCCCCATCGCAGCTCAACCCCCTTCACTCGCCCTCGCAGTACCCCACACTTCCCTAGCCATGACTCGCTTCCTCTCCCCGAAGCCCCTCTTCCATCACCTCACCTACCTATCTACCCACGTTCTCCCCTCCCACGTGGCATCTCACATCCCCCTGGACAAGTCACCCATCACCTCATGCTCACCTGTTCACCCCTTACACACAGCACCTCACCCGCCCCACGTGTCGCCTTCTCACTGTGCTGCTGCCTGTCTCCCATCACCTCACCTACGCCTGGCAGCCCCTCCCACGTCGCACCTCACATCCCTTGTCCGCTTCTAACTACGCTGCTGGAGGCCAGCATGAAAAAAGAGTTCCTGGTAGTAGGAACATACTCAAAGGTATGTACTGGGACGAGGAAGAGTAGGACTAGAAGTAATGAATATTACCGGTAAGTAATCCGGGCAATGGTTTATGGTTTGGAAATCTCCCATGCAAAGATCGGCAGGTAGTGTGTTGCCCCAATACTGGCTGGATGTGTCCTAAACACGTTGCTGCTATCCCGTGAAGTAAATGGTTGTGCATTTATAATTTAGAAAGCTATTTAAAAAAAAAAGAGAAATGTATTACCATAATAAAAGGTGCACGCCTTTTTTTATTAATAATCACATGTACAAAGCTACTTTCCTCTTTAAGGAAGCAGTCATCACTATCTCGTTTTGTTTAATTTGCAACATCTTTTCAGGGGTGTCAGTAACCAAAACAAGCAACGGCAGCGCCAACAGTTTTGGCTTTTGTGTAGGCATGGCACAGGCCTTTTTCCAGGTACTGCTATAGTGGTACAACCTGGCCACAGCTGGTAAATGGTATGATGATGACCTGATCATACGATGTCAGTGACTGGCAAATGCCTTTCTAATACCTAAACGCGCCAACATGGATGCCATTGCTTGCTGGTCAGGAGCAGGTGCAAGGACACACATATAGCCTATGAATCAAGTGGCTGCAGGCACATTTGGTTAAGATGTTTTTACTTCATTGAGCTAATTTACAGCTGCCACTAAACCATTAACGCCCAGAAAACTGCTTAAAAACAACACTCGTGGGCCCTATACTGCACAAGCGGTGATATAAATGGGTGATAGATATAGCTCAAAAAGATGCCAGGTCGGAGTGTTTTGGGCAGGGAGAGGCATGTGGTGGGTTGGACTTGCCATAGTGATTACTATTGCCCTGGCCGGCAATGGGTTGGTAAAAAGCCAAACATCCACAAGCTGTGTCAATCCTGACATCCCATATCCCCTATCTTTACTCCAATGCCATGGGCGGTGATAAAGTGCCACCTAACAGCCAGAACTTCAAAGTAGATTGGAGTCACTTTCATTTTACTGTAAAGACTGTCAAGTAAGACCATGTTCCACCAATTTTACTTTCTTCTTAAAAGAAAAGACTGATCTGCAATATGTATTGTTTTGTCCCAATTAGATATATTTTTGGCTTAACAGATCGAGTTTTTAAACAGACATTTCCTTAGGTGCGTTCCAGAAATTGCACAAACTTAGACAGTGCAGGTACTGGTTGTGTGACAAGATACCAATATGAGGGCTCACAATCAGCAATACAGCCGAACTCCCCAAAGGGACCGGCGCTGGTGGTGCATTTGCACACAGTGTGGGTGACTTGCACACGTCACAGGCTGATGTTTTACAGTCATTGAGATTGCCCTGTGAACTCTCTATGGCTCACTAATTGCAAAATAAAATTGAATTCAGCTCACCTGGTGGTCACAATGCAATGCAGCCCCCAGGCCCTCCTGCCAAAAGATGGGGGGAGGACAAAAAGGCATGACACATAAGTTGGGGGGGACAAAACCCCCTGTACCTCCCTATAATTACACCCATGGTCGTACCTCCCCTTGCTATGTGGCCTCTCCCACCTTGCACTGTCACTCCTGGCCTTTGCGCTCTTTCTCTCTAGTGCTGTTACCCCACACAGCTTTGTGCTGTCGATTATCCCCCCTGCCCAGTCATTCCTTCCCCCATGTGCGCTGTCCCTCCTTTTCCTTGGCACTGTTGCTTCTCCCACCTTGCGCTATTTCCCCTCACCCTTGCCCTGATGTACCTCCCCTTGTGCTGCCGCCCCTCCCGCCTTGCACTGTCACTCCTTCCCCCTTGCACTGTCACGCCTTCCCCTTGTGCTGTTCCTCCTTCCCCCTTACGCTGTCGCTTCTGTCCCTTGGGCTATTGGTCCTCCCCTTGTGCTGTCACCCCTCCCGTTTTACGCTGTCGCTCCTGGCCCTTGCACTGACGCTCTTTCTCTCTCTAGTGCTGTTGCTCCGCAAAGCTTTGCGCTGCTGCTCAGCCCCCCTTTGTGCTCTTGCTCCGCCCCCTCTTTGCCCTGTCGTTCCTTCCCCCCATTTGCACTTTCAATCTTTCCTTTAAATGTTCTCCAGTGCTCCTGTGTAGTGTTGCTGGCCTAGCTTTCATCTATTGGATTTTCATATTCTCCCTCGTTTACCCATTTATTTCTTATTCCTCCCCACAGGGCTCCCCTCTGCCCCCCTGCACTGGCCCTGCCTTTCATAGACTCCCATGCTGTAATGTCTTCCTCGCTGTGCTGTCATTTCACATTCCTTCCGTCCATGCTAAATGCAAAATGCAATAAGCTACAAACACCCAAACTATTGGCGTTGCCAATGCTTGTTTGTATTGGTGTGCAGGTTCAAGTCAACATAAACCAACATTTGGGGCGGTGTTAAAGCCCAGTGGTCGCTGCGCTCCTACGTCATCCTCGGGCAGCAACAGAATTAGCAGAGAGAACTATTCATGCCACCAAAGAAGGCACAGACAGAGCCTGAACCAATAGGGACGTCTGGAGAAGCCGAAAAGCAAAATCACTGCTGGAGAGAATGTAAAACTGTGCACATCAGTGTATTTACTTTTGCAATGTCTGTCCAGCTTGTCTTATCCATAAAGTGCATTGTGTTGAATGTTGTGAGAAGCTGCTGTGAATTCTGCAAAATGTCTTACTATGTTTTATAAATGTGAATTTCGATTACCCCCATCATAGCGCCTCACTGAGGCGATTACCCCCTTCATGGCGCCTCACTGAGTGGGTCACTCTAGAGCTCCAAACTCCTGCCCAGGACTGTGAAGCCCCGCCCTCAAACCCCGCCCCCTTCTTCAGGCAACCTGTGGGAAATATCCGTTTACCCACAACGCATTGCGTGTAATCTGCATCCGTGCAATCTTTAGTGTGATCAAAAGTATCTTTTCTATTCTTACATAAATGCATTTTTTCTGACGACGCTTGTGGTTCTGTTTTCCAAATCATATATAAATATATATTGTACATCTATGGAACATTTGTAGAAACCACCATACGTGTTCAGTGTACTGATTCTTATCGGTGCCACTTAACTGATTCCGTTCGCTGTAATTTTTTCACGGATTGACTTGCTCGTGGTCACTTGCACTTCGTGTGGCAGTGAGAGCGGGCGAGGCAATCAATTTTTGGGGACCTCCACTCCTACACTGCACTACACCGTGGGGGTCTATAATGCTGTACAAATAATAGCTGTGGCATCGCCAGACGGGCCTCCACCGCGGCTCCTTCTCTGCAGGAAGAGGTGTTCCTGCCTAGACCCAGACGGGCCCCCATCGCGGCTCCTTCTCTGCAGGAAGAGGTGTTCCTGCCTAGTCCCAGACTGGCCCCCATCGCGGCTCCTTCTCTGCAGGAAGAGGTGTTCCTGCCTAGACCCAGACAGGCCCCCATCGCGGTTCCTTCTCTGCAGGAAGAGGTGTTCCTGCCTAGACCCAGACAGGCCCCCATCGCGGTTCCTTCTCTGCAGGAAGAGGTGTTCCGCAAGTGCGCTTAACAAATGCAAATAAATAAATAAATAAATAATAGACCCAGACAGGCCCCCATCGCGGTTCCTTCTCTGCAGGCAGAGGTGTTCCTGCCTAGACCCAGACCGGCCTCCACCGCGGTTCCTTCTCTGCAGGAAGAGGTGTTCCTGCCTAGACCCAGGCGGCCCCCATCGCGGCTCCTTCTCTGCAGGAAGAGGTGTTCCTGCCTAGACCCAGACGGGCCCCCATCGCGGTTCCTTCTCTGCAGGAAGAGGTGTTCCTGCCTAGACCCAGACAGGCCCCCATCGCGGTTCCTTCTCTGCAGGAAGAGGTGTTCCTGCCTAGACCCAGACAGGCCCCCATCGCGGTTCCTTCTCTGCAGGAAGAGGTGTTCCTGCCTAGACCCAGACAGGCCCCCATCGCGGTTCCTTCTCTGCAGGAAGAGGTGTTCCTGCCTAGACCCAGACCGGCCTCCACCGCGGTTCCTTCTCTGCAGGAAGAGGTGTTCCTGCCTAGACCCAGACCGGCCTCCACCGCGGTTCCTTCTCTGCAGGAAGAGGTGTTCCTGCCAGACGGGCCTCCATTGCAGTTCCTTCTCTGCAGGAAAGGCCCAAATGAAGGAAATCGGAGGAGAAACACACTTAGCCGGCAAGAAATGTTTCCCGGTGTAACAGCAGACTCCTGATTTACTCGAGCGCAAGGAACTTGACTGGCCCCTTGCTGTAGGTGAGTTATGATACAATACAACGGTGCATTTGGCACAAGTTATTTAAATAATTCCATCCGCTTATTTGACAACGCGTGGAATCACTGCATGAGACTCGTCAGAACTATGAAGGCAGTGGTCTATTATATATGCATCTACCACGTAGCACGTCCATAGCTGGAATTCAGGGTTTTGGTAATCAATCGTGATGCCTTGAAAACACGTGATAGACTTCAGAGCCCATAAGTCACTGGGTTACCTGATCTGCGTATATTTATTTAGCACGCAACAACTCAATAGCTGTCATCCACGACTGCTTATAAACATGAGTAAGAACACATTTTGGTGCTCTACCCATGTTATGTACGTAGCTTTAAATGCCATGTTGCGTAATTCAAATGGCTCAACAAGATTAATGCAAATATAAGCAGAACGTTTGCATAATTATGATAGGTTCTGGCACTTTATATGGATGGAAAATCACTAATTAAACAGAAACAAATTAAGAATTAGAATTTACTTAGTGTAATGAGCCCTGACCGATTCTGTTACTTCCTACAGCTGCTGCTCATCCATTCTAACAGATGAAAGTGCCTGCAGTATGAATACAGCACCACCGTGAACTAAGCTGAGTGGAGTTTCTTGTCTTCACCAGTTCGTCACAAGTTTAACCACTAAAGGTATTTTTAACCAGTTAGTGTTACTAACTGACAAATATTCAAGTGACTAAGTAGCGCATAGCCAATACTGGCTATGTATTTTTACAGATACAGTGCATGAAAATAAACTGAATGCCGTTTAGGAGCTGGATGAAAAATGCCGATTAAAGTTACCATACACGTCCCAAAGAAATTGAGAAACACTCAGGTTAGCCCAAGAAACTACAGTTTCAACACTGTCAGTTACCACCGTTTTTAGTTTTGGCTGATAAAATGCTCTTAGTAAAACACCTTTTTTATGTATTCCATTTTAGATGTTCTATTAATGGGAAAGTATCTATTACTGAAAACAACAAAATTGTCTCTGTCCTGAAGACGGCCACTATTACCATCAGAACCAACGGCACCAGAGAGAGTTCCGTATGAGTCAGAAAGGCCGAAACATATGTCGACTTGCTAATAGGAACTTTTTCACTTTCTTGATTCCTATCTCTCACTTTCAGTAAATTGCAAAAGGGCAGCTGGCGTGTATCAAGCAACTCGCAGTTACCCTACACAAACGTAGGTAAATTAGAACAGAGTGGTTAAGAAACAAAGCACAGAACTAGATCACCCGCTCTGGTCAAAAAACCTTTGCGGCATACATTACAGTTGGGAGACTCCAATATATTTGACTCTTCCCTGAAATTATATGTGTCCATGCTTGCAGTAATACACACTGTTTTTCCCGTTACCTTTCTCCATGTAATCTGGCATCTTGAAAGGTCTGGTGGGTTTACACCACTTAGATTGTAAGGGACTAGCACAGTTTGTTTTTTTAGATCTAGGCACTTGAATGCCCTTTTTATTTTAGGCATGTGTTGTCTGAACAATAAAAAGAAAATATTTTTGTAAATTACGCGTGGTAAGAGTAATCTTAAAATTACATGAGATTACCTTGGATTTAACCTGGTGTGACTCAGGGTCTTAAGGTAGGGGAAGGCGACCTATTATCCTTTGCTTTCAGCGTATCAGTCTCCCATTGATAGTGTCTTCCCCCCGATAACAAAAAACTGGGAGTGCCCAATTTTGAAATACCACAAGAAGAGAGCCTACATTCAAGCCTGCATCTCTGCGGCCTCTAACAATATGGCTGCACTCTTCAAAATCTGCAAGGAGCTGGCCAATTCTGCTGCAGTCTCCACCTCTCCTGTTCCCTTGCAGGCCTTCTGCTCAGCACTGTCTTCTCACTTCACCACTGAACCTCAGGACACCCTGCCCGCTCTCTCCTCTTCCTCTCCCTCTCCCTCTATATCTGTCGGCCCCTCTCCAGCGGCCTCTCAAACTCCTACTATATTCTCCTCTTCCCCGTGTTCACTCCTGACGATGTTTCGAGACCAGTCCGATCTATGAAAGGATCGTCCAAGCAGATTCTCCTCTGCTCCTCCAGAACCATCAAGGACTACATTGACACCCTCGCTCCAGCCTTGGCCAATTTCTGCAACCACTCTGTTGCCACAGGAACTTTCCCTCCCCCTAAAGCACTCCCTTGTTCACCCCGTGCCGAAGAAGCCATCTGCCGAGCCTTCCTCTGTGAAAAACTACCGCCCAATCTCTATCACTCCTTTCCTAGGCAAACTCCTGGAAAAGCTGGCCATCTCCCAGCTTACTCTCCATAACGAATCTGGTGGTTGTCTCCATGACCGCTAGTCTTTCTTTATAGCATCCCGAACCAGGGAAACTACTCTCCTGAACTCCCATGAAGACCTGCTGTCAAATCTTGACACTAGCCTTCCTTCTGTCCTCAACCTCCTCGATCTCTCCTCTGCTTTTGACACGGTCAACCACGCCATCTTGATCAAACATCTCCATGAAACACTTGTGTATAGGCACAGTATAAATGCCATGTCATATCATAGCATTTCATATCATGACAACCTGGGCATCGCGGATCAGGCCCCAGCCTGGTTGACCTCCTTCCTCTCCGATTGACCCTCCCATGCCCAACTGGGCTCTTTTCTCTCCACCACCTCTCACTCCACATGTGGTGTTCCCCAGGGCTCTAGCCTCTCACCACGGCTCTTCAACCTTTACTTGGCAATTCTGGTCCATCTCATCTCTACCGTCTCTCCTAACTTTCAGTGTTATTTTAATGACACTCATCTCTCCATCAGGCTCCCCTCAGCCTCCTCTCCTCTCTCGCTCATTCTTGATTGTCTATCCGTGATTCAGGAATGGTGAGCCTCTAACGATCTCTGCCTGAACGCCAGTAAGACTGAGGCCCTTCTCATTGCGATCCCCTCTCTCACTTTCCCTCTTTCACTCTGGCCGTCCTCCTTGGGCCCTCTAACTGTGCCTTCCTGTGAGGCAAAAAACCTTGGTGTCATCTTTGACTCCACCCTCTCCTTCTCTCCTCATATCATGGACATCTCTAATAAGTCCCACTACCAGCTGCACCTCCTCAGAGATATTCTTCCTTTTCTCACTTCCCCAGTAGCCCACTGTCTCTAGATCCCTGGTTCTCTCTAGGCTGGACTACTGCAACAGCCTCTTTCTAAATCTGCCTGCCTCTACTCTTCGCCCTCTGCATCTAATCCAGAACAGGACCGTGAGACTTGTCCTTGGCCTCAAGCCCAGGGATCGTATCTCTCCAGCCCTGAAATCTCTCCACTGGCTCCCGGTGGTTGCAAGGATCAAGTTCAAGACCCTCTGCATTGTCCACAAGGCTTTCTGAGGCCGGGGACCACACTATATCCAACTCTCACTTCCTAAACACTTTCCTTCTCAAGCCTCCCGCTCATCCACCTCATACTCTCTGAGGGTCAGACGCTTATTTAGGTCCAGGCTGAGAGTGAGGGGTAGATCTCTCTCCTCGGCTGGAGCCTCCCTCTGGAACAGCCTCCCAGCCTCTCTCAAACTTGAGCAGGCCCACCTAAGGTTCCGGAAGCAACTCAAGACCTTCCTTTTTGTCTCTGCTTTCTCTCTCTCTCTCTCTCTCCCTCTCTCTCTCTCTCTCTCTCTCCCCTGCCGATGTTCTTGTCTGCTGCACTAACTGGTTACCTGGCCCCCTCTGTACCTTATGGTGACCAGGTTCCTTAACGAGCAAGTTGCCCCATGCACTGCCCCCGCGCCTACCGTGCACTAGAGACTGTATCTGCAACCCTACAGTCCCGTGCCTCCTGGCACTTACTTAGAACCGGCCACCCCAGCGGCACTTATGAGCTGTGCTTATTGCTCTCTCCCTTTCCTTCTCCCTGGCACTTTTCCTCTCCCTTCCCCCTGCATGATCTGAATGTCACAAGGCCTAGTAAGATCTTTGTTTTGTCTCCCCTTCCTTGTCTTGTTGTGCCTAGAAACACGTGTGTACAGGTGCTTTATGAATGACATATCATATCATATCATATCATTGTGGTATGACTTTTCTTACTGGCGTTACAATTCAAATATATCATGAGTGGAACATTAAGGGGCCGATTCATGGAATAAATGTGCACCGAAAATAATGGCGGAAGCAGGCGCAAGCTGGCACAAGCGTGAAAAAACAGGCGCGTGTTTTCCTCGGGATGTGCGCCAAACCTGTGCGTGGCGCACACGTCATTGCAACATCCCGAACACCGTGCGTGACGCGCACAGGGAAAGCGCACAACGTCCGTGCACACACCAAAACGGGGGTGGGACACAGGGCGTAACACGCGGAATGGGGAACAACGCATGAAAAAGAAGGCGTAACAGGGGAAGTACTGCAGGGAAATACACACACGTGAACAACCTGTATTAATGGATTCGAATACCGGAAACCCGCGCACGGCAAAAGACGTACATAGGCGTCAACACGTCCGCCACACGAAGGCAGGCGGAAGCGTCCCTGCGCACAGTATAAAAGTGCGCGCAAACAACAAACATGTATATAAAGCTACAATGAATGCCCCATTTGTCGCAGCACTGATCGTGGGACACCGCAGGAGGAGGAGAATAGCCAGGGCCCGCATTTTCTTTCCACGACCAGCCTTTTTGGGATGCCTGACGACCACGTCTATGGCAGGTATAGGTTTCCACCTCATATCATCCTAGACCTCGTCAGGGAGTGGGAAGATGACCTTACATCACCCACCCTGTGCTCCCAAGCAGTGAGCCCCTTGGAGAAGGTGCTCAATGTCCTGCATTTTTTGGCCACTGGGTCATTTCAGCGGACAACTGCCATAGTGGGGAGGGGGTCTCACAGGCCACGCAGTCACGCTGCCTATACCAGGTGTTGGCAATCATCACTGCACGCCCCTCATCCCGCAGGCACATATACATGCCCAGAACACCTGCAGAAATGCAGGCCGTGGTCCAGGACTTTTACAGGGTGGCACACTTCCCCAAAGTGCTCGGTGCCATAGATTGCACCCATGTGGCCCTACATCCACCCAGGGCCACTGGGCACATCTATCGGAACCGCAAGCACTGGCATTCCATCAACGTGTAGGTTGTATGCGATGCTAAAGGAATCATCACCTCTGTCTATGCAAACTACCCTGGCTCCAGGCATGACGGTTTCATATACAAAATGTCTGCCCTGAGCCTGGCTCTGGAAGCTGGGTAGCATGGTGACACATGGCTCCTAGGTGAGTACAAATGCCTGTGCACATGCATGCATGTCACACACAGCCAAATACCAAAACCCTAATAATTACAACTATTATCACCTCCCCAGGGGACAGTGCCTACCCTCTGAGCAACCACATGATGACGCCAACCTGGAGCCCCACCACCCCACCATAGGTAAGATACAACGATGCCCATATTGCAACCAGGGGCATAGTGGAGCGCACATTCGGAGTGCTCAAGTCACGCTTCTGCTCCCTTGACTGCTCTGGTGGGCAGCTACTATATGCACCCCCAGTAGTATGCAGGATCATTGTGGCAGCATGTGTCCTGCACAATGTTGCAACACGGCGGGAGGAACCGGTGGACATGGTGGTGCCCCCACATCCCCAACCACAGGCACAGGCGCTGCCCATGGGAGGGGACAGGGCATGTGGCGAGGCAGCCCGGACCCATCTTGTGGCCACATTCTTCACCTAAACTCCCACCATTGCGGAGTGCACACAGGCCTGGCAAATACCAGGTGACAATCGATGATGACAAAGAGACAGTCAACTGTCACAACCTTACCACCCTGAGAATGTTGCCACGGAAGTGCTACATTGTGTGCATCCCTACCTACTTAAACATAACCAATCCTGTGTAACCAAAAAAGGAACACATGCAAGGTATGATATGATATGATATGGTATTTGTATATGTATGTCACACCCCCCCACACCCCCCAAAACAGGCCATGACAATCCCTGGTATGTCACCCAAACCCTCCACACCCACATCACCCTTGTCTGCCACATCATGACATGGCATGCAATAGCAAAAGCCCAACACATGACCAATAAGATACGAAGTGACATGTGATAAATGGAAAGTGTCCCGAGACAATGACGCCTGACATGGAATCAGATGAAATGACTGACCAACAGCCTCCCACACATACCAAGCCATACACAAATGCTATCCACCAGTCCTACCATGTACACAACACTGAATGCCTGTTCACATGCACATTGGGCAAGCCAAAATCCCTACTCCCGAACCTGTGTGCTGTGTGTGTCTCCTGCAACACACTGCTCAGCACACAGCACATTGAGCAGCCATTGTGTTGCAGAAACACCTTGAGCACCACATGAAAATGACAAATTATATAAATAACCAATTGATGCATGTACAGGATCCCCAAATGGTCATAGATCATGCGCTGCAGGGACACAGAGGGCCAGAGAAGGCAATCTGTGTGCACTTGTGGCCATGGAAAGGTGGTTGTACGTGTGGTGGATCATTGTGCAACTGTGTGTGTCATTAGCGACATGCACTCAATATATGCATGTGAAATAAAGTGACCCTCAGTGTCCTGCACACATCACATGTGAACATTGCCCATGTGAACACCCCAGCATGTCAAACCACACCAATCCCCTGACACCTGAAAAGTAAAGACAACACAGGAACAGGCATTGACCAGCACAACACATCATGTACATAGTACCCCACAATTACAATGTCAGAGTGCCCAAAACACTGTAGCCCAAGACAACTGTCCAACAACAAAAGGCCCTCCCTCATTTACACATCACTGTGACCTTCTGAACAACTGTGTCTGGGGTATGTAGCCTTTTTCCTTCAAGTCTACCTGGCTACAGGATCACACTACCCCTCGGTCGCCATGTTCCAGCTTGCGTGTAAATAGGGTCCAGCCCCCTCAGAGGCCACCTTGACTGGTAAAAATACCAAATCGCAGAGAACTCCAAGTAGCCAAACCCCCAAACTAGGGAAAAAGCCTGTAGGCACCAAAAAACCCAGGAAGAGTCTCCAGTAGATGACTTGAAGTAGCAGGAAATGTTAAAGCACATGTACAAGCACAATGATAGAACACCCAAGGTAGCACAGTTGCACAATGGTCCAACAGGATGGGTACCATCTACGGTACATAACATACAATGATGATGCAACAACAGATGGGTACTGTCACAGCTCTAGTGTCCAGGCGCAGGAGTGGCACGAACCAACCACCCCCTCCGTGGTTTGTGCTCCTGCAAGGTCAAACTTACACAGGCCTCTGAAACCCCGGCGGGGAAGGAGGGTCAGGGATATGTAGCATGGACAGGCATTGGTAATCAGGAGACCTGGAAAGAGGGGCAGGAGAGGGGAGGTGGATTTGCAAGGGAAAGTAGGCAAAATACAACTATTCACAAAAACACATACTCAATTTGAGAAAACATGTTCATCATGCACATTGTACCAAAATAGTCAAATGCAAGCCAAAGAGAGACTTATCTCTGGGGTGAGTGCTGGCCTCCTGCCTTTGCACTCTCAGGTCCGGTAACAGGTGCACTTCAATGCTGCAAAGAGAGCGTGAGTTACTAATCTGAATGTGTGATGACAACACACACACACAACCCCATCCATGCCCCAAAGTAAGTGACTTCTCCACAAACAAGCACCCCTGTCTGCTGCTTTGTACCCATACGTTCGCTTGGCCCACCGATGGTTCATACACTGTCAATGCAGTAAGGCAGGCGCATGTGACCGTGCAGGAAATGGAAGACCAATGGGTCAAGAATCACACATGATACAATGGTCCCTGGGTGAGCTGCTAGACGCGTATAGCAAGGTGCAACCTCAGTACAAGTTGTGTTCTCGCAGCCGCATATTTATTTCAATAGGTAGTGCACCTGGCAATTAGCACATGCAAATGACATGCACTGCCAATGAGTCTGTGCCTCGCTGGGTGTCCCTGTGCGTTGTATCAGTATCTGGCTAGGAATGCTACTACCCTAATAACTATGCTTCAATGGAGCAGGAGGTACTCCAGGATATGTTTGATGGCCCCTGTGTGTGCCCCTGACAAATTGTAAAGCCACTTGGCATTTGGCCCTCAACGCATGCCAGCTGTACTGTGTGCTTCTCCAACAATGCCTGGCAAAGCTCCCCAGCACTGGTGCTACTTAGCATGCATGTGAAAGTGGCCTGGTGGAAGGTTGGCTGCGGTGTCGGCCCTTGGGCTGCTCACCTTGGCTGGCTGGAGATCCTGGAAACACGTCTGCTTCTGTTGGAAGTCTTCGCACAAGCCCAGTGCCTCTGCTTGCATACACATCCACATGTCTGCACCACCGAATGTGCCCAGTTCTCTGGATTAGTCGCCCCTGTGTCTGCTGGCAAAGGTAATCTGGAGGCTCAACTTCCTGCAGAAAGGGCATAAAATAAATGAATAAGACGTGAACGTTACATGTGTGTGTGTTCATGCTGGTTGTCACTGGTCCAGGTCACAGACCTACATCCAAACTCCTCTCACCATCAGTGTCACTTTGACAGGCCAAGGGTGCAGGCTACTGTCTACAGCATGAAGTGCATCAAGCACATATACAGGCAAGAAAAGAACATACATCACAATCCACATCAATTAATGGAGACATCAATCACGTACTCACCCAAATTGATCACAGACATGGGGTGGATAAAACACAACAAATCCCCACTAGGGGTGTTAACACAAGTAGTACAGCAGCAGACAGGCCACAGTTCCGAGGAAAGTCCAAAGCCCTTGTGTAATATTTTGTAACATCGAACCATCCTAGCGAGCCCATGGAGAAGGGAAGCAGGAGTGGCCTATGTGAGTCAGGACCCCAAGCTGCAAACACATACACGAGACAAGCTTGAAGGGCCCAGCTGGAACAGACAGTGGATGCCTTAAAAAGCCACAAAGCACCACACTTTCACATGAATGCACAGTAGACAAACAATATTTAACAATATTAACTAATTAAACTAACAATGAACAACCTACATAACCTAATTAAAATAACTATCAAATAGTCCATATTAACTAACTAAACTAAAAGCAAAAATGGCCACATATGACCCGGGGGGAGGCACCCAGGAGGGGGAGTTACAGGGTGCACCTCAACACCCACATGCAATGAAGTTGAGACAAATAAAAACATCCATGGGCTCAATGCCTGCACACCACGACCTGTGTGGAAGATAATTCGTCGTCCGAGTCTGCCTCATCCTGTAAAGGACGACGTGGCAAAGGAGCCTGACCACGCCTAGGCGCAGCTTGCCCCTCGTCGGCAGCAAGTCTGCCGGATGGGTGAGCCTGGTTCTGTGTGGCAATGACATGCAGATCTGCATGCAGAACCTCCTGTGATGCAAATGCTTCCTCTTGCAAGGTAACACGCGTAACACTGAGTTCTTCCTGCGTGGTCTGTCTGGACAACTGATGAGTCTCCCGGCAAGCACGTAGCTCAGCCGAGATGGTACGCTCAAGCTGCTCAAACCTCTCCTCTGACCGCTCCCTCTGGGACATCAAGAGGACACCCAGAGTGGATCAGAGGGAAGCATACTCACCCTTCATGGCCTTCATGTGTGCCTCTGTGTGAGCAGCAATTGCTTGACGCAGAGACAACATTTCAGCCTGGCATGCCCTGTCTGAGGCCGCCATGCCCAGCCTGAGCGAGCGGGCCGTGGATTGCGCCGCCTGCCGCTGTAGAAGCACCTGCCTAGCAGGGGGGAGCACGGATTGGGCCACACATTCCATGCTCGCAGCAATGTTATCAAGTGCTGCCCCCTGACGTTCTGAATTGGCAGTCATGTCTTGCTTCCACTCAGTATACCTCGGTGGCGCGCGGCCACTGCATTGCTGGGCTTGAAACCTGCGGGACCCAAGGACCGGCCATCCTCGTTGGGTTGGCACCGCCCGCAGCTACACGACTACATGCCCCTGTCTACGTGATGGCCCAGGCACATCAGCGACTGGTGTGGAGGGTGACCCTGCGTCCCGATCCACCACAGGCGGAGGTCCCACCACTGTCTGGCCTCTCCTGACATATGGACCTGATGCACATCCAACTCGACATGGCTGTCAGAGTGTTCATCTGGGCTGGACTCATTGCCAGCCAAAGACAAGATGGTCTGAAGCACACGTGGGTTCTCGTGGTCTACCACCCCACGACCCCCATTTGTGCTGGGTTGCGGTTGTGATAACAACCCTGTGCCTGGCATGACAACACCATCCTCTGGCTTAATTGCGTCATCATCTGAAAAGTGGAGAGAAAAAAACATTAGTACACATGTTAGAAGCACATGACACACATACACATAGACATCACACAGACAGCCAACACATGAAGCAGACATGTCACAACCAAAAGAGAACCTGCCATGCATGCCTGGTCAATTTGACATTGCATCAGTGAGTAGGCATGTAGAACGGTGTAACACGGCTCAGAGGTGGGTTCATGCAGTGCAGTACATGTGTACGTTACTCACTATCTACATGAACAAGTACTTCATGATGTGTATCAAAAAACATGAAGCCAGTGGAAGGGCCAGTTAAGGCATCACGTGCAATGTGCATGCAATGGGTTGCATGGCTACAAGCAAACCCCCCCCCCCCCAGTGAAAATGCAGGGATGCCTTGCATGGTAGCAAAAGGCTGACCAGAGACGTGTATTGGCAGACAAAGTTGACTAGCATCAATGTCATCATCTGAGTCAACTGACAACACAGCAGATGATGATGGGACAGTAAGCAGGACACATGACGAACCCTCAGTAGTACACCCAAGTGTGCAAAAGCCACTACACCAGTTGGACAGAGTCAGTGGGCCTGAAACTGGGGGAGGACTGTGCCCCACACAGACTGTGACACCCTGAACATGTGTGTGATACAGGACAGGGTCAGAGTGGGCATAGGATGGCTGAAGAAATCCCATGAAATGTTGCTCATACAAGACACGTACTACAATGATCATCCAGGCAAGGACACATAGGGGCATGCATGGAATGCACATGGAGCATGAATGGGCACTCATGTCCCTGCAGAGCATCTGCCATCTGCACAGTCCAAGTGATACACCCTGCATGAAGGCCAGAGGATGTACCCCACTGCATGTGTCTGGCAGATTGGCTGGTGGAAGTTAGCATGTACACAGGAGACTTGGACAGGCCATTGCAGTACACCAAAATGATGCACAACAGTGCAATGGTGTAATTGGGGTGCAGGGGGTGGAGGGGCAAGGGGGCATGCCTACGTGGAGTACCCGCATGCAGGCAGAGGACACATGCACGTCAGTCATGCAATGACATAGTCCCAGTGCTGAGAGGAAAACCACCCCTGGCTACATGCAGAAGGGCCAGAGAGCAGGAACATGGACCGGAGGGGCATCTGGGTGACTAACATGTGAGTAGGGTGCAAGTGTGGTGATGAGGACAGTCCCCGTCTGCTCTACATGTCCACCATCCTGCACAGCAAGCACGCATCAGTGAAGCATTGCATGACTAGCACATGAGAACCATGTACACATAGCAATTAGTGGCAGCCAAGCACAACATATCACATAGGCAAAACACACATGGGCTGGACATAGACGCAACAACACTCACTGGACTGGGCATCAAAGTCCTACATCTCTCCCACTCCTTCGACCAATTCTTGTGGTATGAAGTCTGCAATGAGTGCCTCGTGCGGAGTGAGGTCATCCTCCTCAGGTGGTGGCCCACCGCCAGTCACCAGAGTCATGCTGTAATTAGAGGCATGCTTGGCATTAGCGCTGCGTTTGAGGTCATTCCAACGCTTCTTGCACTCGGCAGCTGTGTGCACCTCATGGCCGAATGCAATCACATCATCCACAATATGCTTCCAGTGGGTATTCCGATGGGCAGCCGTAGTTTGACAATTCGGCCCCACTAGCATGTCACGTCTGTGGGCCTGCACGTAGTCCACAAGGGAGTCCAGTTCCTGCTTGCAGAAAGGCGTGCAGGAGGCCGTGGCTGTGTCTGGGTCCCAGCCTGTGATGCAGATGCAACCTTCCTCCTCTTGGATGGTGGCGCGGACCCTGGCTGGCGAATGCCGCCCTGATCAGTATGGCCAGTGGGACCAGTGGATTGAACCAAGGGAGTGGCAGGTTGAAAGACGACCGAAGGCCTGACTTGCGTCAATGGCTGCTGGGTGCCCTGGAATGGACCCTGCGCAGCAACATCCGCTGTGCCAGGGTCATTGACCGCGACTGTCCTGGTTGGTAGACTCACAACCGGGGTGTTGTTGGCTGCATCTGCCCCTGCACTTGCCAACACCCGGCTGTTCGGGGAAGCAGAGGACATTGCTGCCCCAGGGACACGTGTCTCGGTCAGGGCAGCCCTACGTGCACCTACTATGTTCCTCCTGACCTGCTGGAAATCTTCCAGGGACTCTTCAAGTGCCAACGCAGCCTGCGCTGGCAGACCCTGAGCCTGGGTGGTGGTGTCCACAGCTGCACCTGCAGCTACCACTACCCTTGGGCCCGTGGCAGTCGATGAAATGGACTGCCGGGTCACACGGGCACCAGTGCCAGATGCAAGAACTGCATCTCCCAGAGCCGCAGGGGGTGGTGGCATGACTGCACCAACACATGGCACATCATTGTGCTCAAGTGGCGCACCCCTGCCTCTTCCCCCTCTGCGGCCACCCTGGACACCCTGGAGTCCCCCTACTCCCTGGTCACCCCAGCCACATCCCTGACCACGCCCGCCACGAGGAGTACGCCCAGCTGAGGCGCCCCTCACCTTTGGTGGCCTCCCAACCATGGCACAGATGGAGTAGTGCCGGCACAGATGGAGAAGTGCCAATGGGAGGTGTACATCACAATTGTCCTGGGCAATTGGGGTGAAGGGGGTGGGATACAAGATGTTATAAGCACCCCTGCACCTGCAAGGCTGTATGTGACCCCGGTGATGAATTGACGGGTCACGCAACGCTCAGGCACCCCAAAACTGCAGTAAAACCGTGCACGCACCCCGGTAGCCCACGTGTGTGGAATTAACCTCCCGCAGTACGCGCAGGCTACTATGACCTCGAAAACGGGTACGCGATACACAGGGGCACCCACAGTGGGAAAAATAGCATGCGCGACTCACCGTCAGACTAGCGTGATAGTGAAAAACAAGCGTAGCCAATACCCCCGCCAAAAGAAGCGATACGTCCTTGATAGCTGTGAAGTAGTGATGGTGCGCGAAACAACACGAAGTAGCAAAACACACATCGGTCTCCTCGAAAGGCACGTACAGCGAACTGACGGGACCCACTCACCTTTAACCCGTGCTGAGGGAAACGCCTGTGCACGTCACGTCACTTACGCGCTTAGGTCCTTTCCTCAGATTACACGCATTAACACGTGGACTGCTGTTTTTTCACATGCTGAATCACTATGCACCCGTCACGAGGGAAACGCCTGCGTGCGTAACGTCACAGATGCACTTGCACACTAAGGGCCTTTCTTCGAATTACGCGCTGACGTGCACTTTTTTCACGTGCCAAATCACTCCGTATCAAGCTGGCCACACGAAAACACACGAAAGACCACGCTCCTGCCCAAAAGGCCATTTTCCTGCTCCCAAGAGCCCCAGGCACGCTCCCACCTGCCATCTGCTGCTGCCTGCCTGCTGCCCACGTGCCCTGCTATTTGGTGCCTGCAAGTCAGCCATCTGCAGGGGTCCAGTTGCTGTGTCCACCCCTGCTGGAACAGAAGACTCCCGACTGGGATACCATCGCTCCACAGCCCAGCCCCAGGATCCAGTTGCCCACCCACGCCTGCCTCGGGGGTCGCCATGTCGGGTCAAACACCATCCGAGACCACTGGCGACCCCCAGCCAGAGAGGCAGAGGGCCACCAGCTTCAGTGAGAAGGAAGTTGTTGTCCTGGTGGAGCATGTCCTGGGGCATTATGATGCCCTCTTCACACCATCACGTGCCGACAAGGAAGGACGGGAGAGGATCTGGAAGGACGTTGTGGTTGCCATCAACGCGGAGGGGGTGACAACCCGCGACATCAAGCACGTCCGGAAGCGCTGAGAGGACCTCATGTCCAGGACCCTCAACAAGGCCCGGCACCTCGTGAAGGCAGAGGATGCAGAGGGGTGCCGGGTCCACCTGAGCAACATTCAGATGACGGTCCTGGAAAGCATAAGCCCAGCGCTCCATGCCCAGATCCTTCAGAGGAAGACCCGTCTGGAGTCGGGTGGTAAGTGGCTATGAAACAGGGCATGTTGCAGTGTGCTGGTAGTCAGCTACTTGCCTGTATGTGTAACATAGGCCGTGTATAGATGTGTGTGCGCCGGGAAATCATGGTAATGCATGTGAGACCAGTAATGCGTGAACCACATGGATGGTGCATGTGTTCCAATGAGACATGAGGCGCCGCATGCGGAATGCATGCCAGTCCCTGTTCTTGGACATGGGTGGGGGGTGAGAGATGGGTGCTGCTCTCATGTACATGTATGGTGTGCATGTCTGTTTGTCTGAGAAGCATGTGTGGGACTTTGAAACGCCATGGATGCATGACACATGTCCGTGACGATGTGTGGATTCACTCATGCAGTCTGGTCACCGTTGTATCCACTGTGTCTGTGGTGTACGAGCCATGATGCATGACCCTCCGGTGTTGTGTGTGCATGGGATCAGTATGAGCCATGATGCATGTGAGTTTTAAGGCAAAATTTATGTTAATAGAGGCCCTTGTACATGGATGCTGATGTTGATTGCATGCGCCGTGCCTGTTTCTACATGGGTGTTGAATATAAGCACTCTGAAAACCGCAGGAAAACCCCACACCCTGGGCTAGGGTATTAATGTAACACAGTATACTGAAAGAATTTATCCAGAGGTTGTTTCTTAGTTTTTAAAGGTATCAAAAATGTATTTATTGAGATACATCATTTGCAAAAAATGAATTAATCATTAATTAATGCACACATATTAAATTACATTATTGCAGGAGAGCATAAGACACCAGATAATAAAATCCTATACCAGATAAATTAGCCCTAATTTATGAAATGCTACCACTTATGAATTGTACTAAATGTTTTAGTTCAAATGTTTTTACTGTGAGTGAATGAGGCTGATTGATTTGTGTTGCAAATGCTGGTGATGTTAGGATTTTATTATCTGGTGTCTTATGCTCTCCTGCAATAATGTAATTTCATATGTGTGCATTAATTAATGATTAATTCATTTTTTGTAAATGATGTATCTCAATAAATACATTCTACATGGGTGTTGCCTGCATTGACCCATGTGTTGTGGAGGGACAGGATGGAAGTGACGTTTGACAATGCCACTCATGTGTTATTGCTTCCTGTCTAGGGGACTATCGTACAGTACCGTGATGCTTGTGTTCTATGTCTCCCTCCATGCAGCGTTGAGTGAAGAAGAGGGCGGAGACAGCGCTGTGGAGCTAAGCGGCGGAGATGCCTCCACCGGGCGGCGACGCAAGGCCTAGACACCCTCCAAGGAATTGCCATCATCCAGGAGGGAGAGGACTGGTGCCGCGTCTGCCACTACGGCTGTAGCGGAAGGGCCGGGTGAGTCCCCACAGGGGCTTGCAATGGCGGAAGACGGTGTGGAGACATCCAGGTCGGTGGTCTCCACAGAGGAGGAGGAGCCCGCTACTGAGCCGCACATGGGGCCTAGTGGGGGTTGTACCACTGGTGCGAGTGGTGCAGTCCACGGCCAGGGTCAGGAGGTAGCACAGGTCACCGCTGAGGGGCCTGTGCATGTCGCTGGCACTGACCCTGTGACTGCACCACCATGCACCTGCAGGGTTGCCCCGTCCCAGGCCCATCCGCAGATAGGGGGGAGGCCCACATCATCTGGCTCTCCATTACCTGCGGCCGAGGAGTCCCATGACCGTATGGGCTCTGTCCTGATTGGTGTCGCGTTGCGCACGTGTGTCATTCGTGATGACGTGCGTGCTTCCTGGGGGGACCATGCACGGCATCACAAAGAGCTGCGCGGCAACGTGGCACAGTTGGGAGGGGCCATGGTCGGTGGGTTCCTACATGTGTCGTGCACTCTGGCGGACCTCTCCTCCTCTGTGGAGACTATGCGCCAGTCGTTCTCCCTGCTGTCTTCCGGCCCAGATTCCACCAGGGGCCCCTGTGGACCTGGCCTGACCAACACAGCCAGCTTGTTGGAGATCCGATCCCTGCCACAGTCGGGAGTCGGCGGTCCAGCAGGGGTGGACACCACAACTGGAGACCAGCAGATGGAGGATGTGCAGGCATCATCGGACAGGGCACATGGACAGCAGCAGGAGCAGGCTATAGGTGGGAGCGATGATGGCTCGGGGCCATCAACATCAGAGAGGCAGGCATCGGCCAGAGGGCAGGAGAACCCTGGAATGGGAGTGTCTTCCGTCTGGCTGCGGTTGGGCCAGCGGATAGATGCAGAGCGGCAGCGGGTGGAAGAGGCGCGGCTCACCATGGTCAGGGCGGAGTTCTCCATGCGTCGGGCATTGAGGCGGGCTGAGTGCCTCGAGGCAACTCGCAGGGAGTTGGAACAGGCCATGAGTGCATCCCTGCGAGACCTCTGGGCCAGGACAGAGTCCCGCCTCCAGGAGATAGACATGGAGTTCGATGATGCCCTGGCCCACAGCATCACAGAGTGAGCTGCAGGACTTGCCCGCCGCCATTGTATATAGTTAGTTAGTGATAGGTTTCCTTTCTTTTTTTTTTATTTTGGGACGCTTGGACAATGCCCTGCGTTTTTGTATATAGTTGTAAATTAGGTAGGGTTTTGTATATAGGTTTTATTTCATTTGTTGGGCTCAGGGACCCTTGTTGCAATATTTGTACATAGTTGGACAGTGGATTTTTTTTCTTACATCATTTACCCTCACCATGGATCAATAGATTTTTGGATTTTGGTTTCCTTTGGATTTACTTTGGTGGACAAGGATTTTTGACAAACTTCATTTTGGATTCATTTGGATTGTGTCATCATTATTATAATTTTTTTTAACATGCTTTTTTTCTTGTTTATGATTATTTACATGCTTTGAATCATTTTTATTATTTTTGTGAACAATCCATTTTGATTTCTTACTTCCATGTGTGGTATTTGCTCTTTGGTTTACTGCATGTCACAATGTGGGTATACACAATTACTCACACCCAGTGTGTGTGTGTGTGTGTGACGGACATGTGTTGATGTGCATATTTGACTTTTGGTTAGTGACAAGTAATAGGCCTTTCAGTGTGGGGTGGATAGGAAACTTGATTGGGTGTCAAGACTGGGGTGGCGTGCAGTGGGATTTTGGTGGACATGAGGCCCATGAATGTGCATCTTTATGACATGTTGGGTGGGGACATGAGTCGGGGCCTGCTGGCAGGTGCCCGTCAATGCTGGGTGGATGGGGGTGCTGGGGGACATGAGTCGGGGCCTGCTGGCAGGTGCCCGTCAATGCTGGGTGGATGGGGGTACTGGGGGACATGAGTCAGGCCCTGACCCTCAATGCTGGGTCGATGGGGGTACTGGGGGACATGAGTCAGGCCCTGACCCTCAATGCTGGGGGGGCGAGCCTGCTGGCAGGTGCCCGTCAATGCTGGGTGGATGGGGGTACTGGGAGATATGAGTCGGGGCCTGCTGGCAGGTGCCCGTCAATGCTGGGGGGGTGAGGGTGCTGGGGGACATGAGTCCGGGCCTGCTGGCAGGTGCCCGTCAATGCTGGGGGGGTGGGGGTGCTGGGGGACATGAGTCGGGGCCTGCTGGCAGGTGCCCATCAATGCTGAGTGGATGGGGTGCTGGGGGACATGTGTCAGTGCTCACTTGTGCGTGGTGACATGTGGGCTGGCTGGGGGGCTTCGCCAAGATGGATGGGCTGCCTGTGTGGCATGGCCAGGGGTGCAGTGTGTTCCCCTGTGTTGTGGTCTGCCTGTAGGCCCTGGGGAGGGGCGAGGGGGTACACCTGGGAGGACACACACTGCCAATTCATTGGGGCACCCCCGTAATACACGTACCCCGCTCGCACAGGGCCTATCGCATGTAAAACTTCCCGCGCCCCCCCTAAATACACGTACCCCGCTTGCACAGGGCCTATCGCATGTACAACTTCCCGCGCATCCGCAAAATACACATACCCCCCTCGCACAACGCCAATCGCATGTAAAACTTCCTGCGCACCCCCGAAATACACGTACCGCGCTCGCACAAGGCCAATCGCGTGTAAGACTTCCCGCGCAACCCCAAAATACATGTACCTCGCACGCACAAGGCCAATCGCGTGTCAAACTTCCCACGCAACCCCCATAAATACATGTCCCCCACTCGCACAAGGCCAATCGCGTGTAAGACTTCCCGTGCACCCCCAAAATACACGTACCCTGCTCGCACAGGGCCAATCGCGTGTAAAACTTCCCCTGCACCCCCGAAATACACGTACCCCGCTCGCACAAGGCCAATTGCGTGTAAGACTTCCAACGCACCCCCGATATACACGTAACCCGCTCGCACAGGGTCAATCGCGTGTAAAACTTCCCACGCACCCCCTAAATACACGTACCCTGCTCGCACAAGGCCAATTGCATGTAAAACTTCCCGCGCACCCCGAAATACACGTACCCCACTCGCACAAGGCAAATCGCGTGTAAGACTTCTCGCGCACCCCCAAAATACACGTACCCCGCTCGCACAAGGCCAATCGCATGTAAAACTTCCCGCGCACCCCGAAATACACGTACCCCACTCGCACAAGGCAAATCGCGTGTAAGACTTCCCACGCACCCCCAAAATACACGTACCCCGCTCGCACAAGGCCAACCGCATGTGAAACTTCCTGTGCATCCCCAAAATACACGTACCCCGCTCGCACAGTGCCAATCGCGTGTAAAACTTCCCGCGCACCCCCGAAAAACACATACCCCACTCGCACAAGGCCAATCGGGTGTAAAACTTCCCTCGCACCCCCGAAATACACGTACCCACTCGCACAAGGCCAATCGCGTGTAAGACTTCCCACGCACCCCCGAAATACACGTACCCCACTCGCACAGGGCCAATCGCGTGTAAAACTTCCCGCGCACCCCCGCAATACACGTACCCCGCTCACACAAGGCCTATCGCGTGTAAAACTTCCCTTGCACCCCCGAAATACACGTACCCCGCTCGCACAAGGCCAATCGCATGTAAGACTTCCCACACACCCCCGAAATACACGTACCCCACTCGCACAGGGCCAATCGCGTGTAAAATTTCCCGCGCACCCCCGAAATACACGTACCCCACTCGCACAAGGCCTATCGCGTGTAAAACTTCCCGCGCACCCCCGAAATACACGTACCCCGCTCGCACAGGGCCTATCGCGTTTGATTCTCCCCACGCAGCGGGGAGTTTTACATACGTTTCCGTGGTTGGGGGGCTGTATGCTGGTCCACTGGCCTGTGCGCCATGTACGGGATTTGTGCACTGTTTATGGTGCATGGGGAGGGGTTGGGGCGTAACTGGTTCTTTTGCAGGGTCGCAGCGCCACTCTGCGCCACCACTGGTTATGGATGTTAAAATCCATGAATACGCTGTGCGCGGAAATGGATTTTGGCGCACGCGGCTGGCGCAGACTGCCGCACGCACACACTGTGCACCAACCGTGTGCGCCACTTGTGCACTGAATTCTATGAATTACTCCCTAAGTGTTCTTATATGGGGGGATTTGTGCAATGATAATGGGCCTCATTACAACCTTGCCGGTCTCCTGGCGGTAAATCCCCGCAAAACAACATAGCCTTTCATTCTTCAAAGCTCGATAAATAAGCGCAAACTTCCGTTGGGTGATATAATTTATGTAAATATGTTCTCTTCTTACAGCATTTAGGTTTCTTGATAAACTGGGAGAAATCAGAACTAGTCCCATCCCAGTTGATGAAATTCCTGGGGTTCATTCTGGAAATGTTACAGGTCACACTCAGCTTACCGTTGGAGAAGGTGAACTCTATAAAAAGGGCCATAAAGAGCATGATGGCAAGCTAGATGATATCCTTGAGGGGGATCGCCAGGCTGGTGGGACAACTGTCATTCTCGATTCAAGCCATTTTCCCAGGACCGCTCCATTACAGAGCATTACAACAACTAAAGATAGAACATATCAGACAGGGGATGTCGTACGATCAGGAAGTCCCGATCTCACAGGAAGCGAGGATGTAACCAGAGTGGTGGTATTACCACATGGATGCCTGGAATGACAGGGCGATATTTGGCTCCTCCCCGGACCTTGTGATAGAGTGGGATGCCAGCCGATGGGCCTGGAGAGCCCGGTGCAGTGAAATGTCTACCGGGGGAAGGTAGTAGGAAGAGGAGTTAGCCCTCCAGATCAATTGTCTCAAACTGCTAGCGGGTTCATTCGCAGTCCACTGCTGGATGCAAGAAGGTGCGAGATGCGCCATCCTACCCAAAAGGAACAATGGGCCTCATTACGAGGTTGGCGGCAGCCCGTGATTTTACCGGCACCCGCCAATGGGGACGAACGTGGGCATTCTGACTTTGGCGGACCCGATCCGTCCCCATTGCCGGGTGCCGGTAATGAGGAACTCCCCATTCCCATTTGAGCCTCATAGGGCTTTATGTGAATGGGGAGGTCAGATGCACGCGGGTGCCGCTCTGCCTGCCAGGTCCGACATAGTACTGGGCCCCCCAAGGAGCCTCACCCACTCGTTCAGACAAGGAAGTTGAGCCTGATAGCCTGGGCGATTTCAGGAGATCCTAGGCCAAGCCGGGCCTTTCGGGAGAAGCTCAAGGGTCCATCAGGGAAACTTGGGCCCCGGGGACCGGGAAGGCTTACAGAGTCGCATGGCGTAAGTGGAGTAGTTGGTGCATGGAGAGGGGGATACATCCCACTCGAACAGATGCCATTTATGTGGTGAACTTCCTAGCTAATCAAGCGGCACAGACCAAAGCATACAGAACGATTAACGCCTATCGGTCGGCGATCTCGGCTGGTCACGAATACGTCAGGGTAAACCCGTGGGTGAACATCCCTTGATTTGTAGATTATTGAAAGGAGTTAGATGCATGAGATCCCAGATGCCAAAATATTCGCGACTGTGGGACGTGAGTATTGTGCTAAACAGGTTTGAGGCATGGTCGGATAACGTATAATTATGCAGGCAAGTACTTTTGGCGAAACTGACCACACTGCTGTGCCTTATTTCATGCAATAGGGTTTCAGAAGTCAAAGCTTTGGAGGTAGCCAGAAAATCTTTTTCACCTACGGGTGTTGCATTGTACATAGAAACAAGGACAAAAACAGGGATCAGGACTATGGATGATGCTGCCTTTCCAGCGACCCAGGTTATGTCCAGTCAGGTGCTTGAAAGCTTACGAGGCCATGGCATAGCAGTTAAGATCCCCGGGAGAATCTCAGCTTTTGATAGCAGTAAGGAAGCCTTTTAGAGCTGTAGCGTCAGCTACGTTAGCAAAATTGGTAAAATGGTGCATGGATCAAGCTGGCATTGACGTGGAACAGTTTGGCGCTCACTCGACTAGAGGGTCGATGGCATACACAGCTTTTATAATGGGAGCACGCCTGGAGGATATCTGGAAGGCGGCCAATTGCTCGCAAAACTTGTATTATAGACCAATACATCAGGTGGCTACGTTGCTGGTAAGTAAGCTTTAAATTAGCATAATCTGAGTCTTGACATAGAATACAGATTTTCAACACATTCGTTATAGAAAGTAATGGTTCTATTAAAGACTCGCCGTGAAGGATTATTCCACCCTTTCAATCGCTCAATCCATTTTTGGGGGACCTCCACTCCTACACTACACCGTGGGGGTCTATAATGCTGTACAAAAAACAGCTGTTGCATCGCCACCTACTCATCGCGGCTCCTTCTCTGCAGGAAGAGGTTCTCCTCCATAGACCCAACAGGCCCCCATCGCGGTTCCTTCTCTGCAGGAAGAGGTGTTCCTGCCTAGACCCAGACATGCCCCATCGCGGTTCCTTCTCTGCAGGAAGAGGTGTTCCTGCCTAGACCCAGACAGGACCCCATCGCGGTTCCTTCTCTGCAGGAAGAGGTGCTCCTGCCTAGACCCAGACGGGACTCCATCGCGGTTCCTTCTCTGCAGGTAGAGGTGCTCCTGCCTAGACCCAGACAGGCCCCCATCGCGGTTCCTTCTCTGCAGGAAGAGGTTCTCCTCCATAGACCCAACAGGCCCCCATCGCGGTTCCTTCTCTGCAGGAAGAGGTGTTCCTGCCTAGACCCAGACAGGCCCCCATCGCGGCTCCTTCTCTGCAGGAAGAGGTGTTCCTGCCTAGACCCAGACAGGCCCCCATCGCGGTTCCTTCTCTGCAGGAAGAGGTGTTCCTGCCTAGACCCAGACAGGCCCCATCGTGGCTCCTCTGCAGGAAGAGGTGTTCCTGCCTAGACCCAGATAGGACCCCATCGCGGTTACTTCTCTGCAGGAAGAGGTGTTCCTGCCTAGACCCAGACAGGCCCCCATCGAGGTTCCCTCTCTGCAGGAAGAGGTGCTCCTGCTTAGACCCAGACAGGCCCCCATCGCAGTTCCTTCTCTGCAGGAAGAGGTGTTCCTGTCTAGACCCAGACAGGCCCCCATCGCAGTTCCTTCACTGCAGGAAAATCGCAGGAGAACCCGAGAAGTAATATCTGAGGCCCAGAGATAATGAACCGGATAACATTTGCATATGTGCAATGTCTGCACACTCACCACCCTCTGTAAGGAATGGGCCGGGTTATCACCCCATGTGGATACCTACATGGTAGCGCCACAGGCCAGTTTGAGTAAATTGTTGTTATTGGCGCTGGAATCCACAGGGTATCCCTTTGAATTTGTCCAGTTGGGATTATTTGCTGTCCACCCCCTGCCCAGGTCCATTGTTCCATCTGAGCAATCCCTGTTGCAACGCACACCCTGCAGCCATTACCTCCAGCAGGCCCTCTTCCTTGTCCCAATACCCGTTGACGTGTGTACTGGGACGAGGAAGAGTATGCCTATGAGTAGTGGAGGTTACCTGTAAGAAGGGGGCCACAAGCGGCATCCTGGACGGCCTTTTAATGACCTGCCAAGGGATTGGGAGGCCTAAAGACCAGTGGTCGAAGTGAGCGGGAGCAGTGCTCCTCTACTTTTCTAAATGAACTTTTACAGCTCCTATACTTTTATATTAAAAAGAAACTGTTCCGGAACGGTTTCGTTTTAAAATAACAGTGCAGGAAGAAGTTGAAACTTGCACTTTCAGTGCACTGCACTGAACATTCCCTTAAACAGCAGGCAAATGTGTTTGGGGGTTTGTATTGTGGGAGGGGGCAGGGCAATTAGGGTTGTGAGGAGCTGGGCAGGCTAGCAGGGAACATGGTTCCACTACTTCTTTTCTTACACTTCGACCACTGCTAAAGGCCGCCCCACAACACACAAGTTCAGGCAGCAGGCATCACTCTGCTGTGCCGCCCAGCCAGGGCTCCGACAGCAAGAACCTGTCATATTTCCCACATCTGAACGTGGTTATTTACTTACTTTTAAGTAAGTAAATACACCCTCTCCGAGGTGAGAGAGCAGTCATTTACATGACTGCTGGCAGCAGCAAGGGTAGAGGCAAAGGACAAAAACCTGCCCAGAGATATCACTAGACCCCCCTCTATGTTGAAGCTAAAGGACTAACTGCAGGGCGTGGCTTTTAGATGCCCCACGCCTCCAATAATTAGCATTAACTAATGGCCTGTGAGTTGCAGAGGTGTGGACAGGGCAGGGCCTGAGCAATCTGGAAGGAAATGGGTAAGGAGGAAAAGTATAATTGTTTGTGTGCATGCATGTATGAATGTATTTGTGTATGCATGCGAGGGAGTGTGTAAGCAGGGTTTATGTCTGCGAGGAGGTGTCTATAAGTGCATACATATGATTGCATGCAGTGGAAATGGTGTACATGGATGCGACTCAGTGATATAAGTGTATCGAAAGAGTAGTGTAACTGACTCCGGGTGGGGATAGAGCAGGTAGGAAAGGAGTGACTGTGCAACACAGTTTTCAAGGGTTGCAATCATGCTGGTTGACAGCCAATTGAGTTGAAATAGATTTCAGTTTAGCTGTAACTGATATCCGGTGGTAAAGTGGAGAAGTGTGCTTTAACCTTATAAAAAACAGTTCCGCAATGGTGGAAATAGTTGAAAAAAGTAGTGTAGCTGTTAACAGTAAAAATATAAGTAGTGAACACTGCTCCCTACCGTTTCCGTTCACTTCGATCGCTGGTGCGACTGCGCGTGCTAATGAGAGCACAGTGTAAATGTTCTGGGTGCTCGTAAGAATGACAGATCAGCATTGGGGGGTGCGCGACTTGCGGGTTAATGTATATATATATATATATCTGTGTGTGTATGTGTGTATATGTATCTGTGTGTGTATATGTGTGTGTATGCAAGCTGTGGCCCTGGGAGGGGCATTGGAGCATGAACATTTTTTAGCAGGAGCATGGCATGTTTTACTGCCATTTTTGGGCAAAGGAAAGCCAACTTGAGTGTTATTATGTGAATGTGGAGTTGAAGTGGGGGGAGGGTATGGCAGTTGGGCTGGCTGAGTCCTACTGTAGCATGGAATGCTGTACTCACATTAAGGGCAAAGCCAACATGATGAGTGTTCTTACTTGGGGAAGGGCATGCTTCCTTATATTTAGATGTACCTTTTTTTAAAACTGGTGGTATGGTCAAAGTCAACGTAATTATTCTTACATGGGGTGGGGATGGCATTTGTGTTGCACGCAGAGCAATGTTTTTTGAGCAACTGCTCCCGCCCCCTACCTCTCCTCCCTACTCCCTGTTCCACTCCCTCATGCCCACATGCTCCCATTGGTGGAACGGGCCCATCTCCACGAGGGTCTACACCCTCTGGGCTCCGTTCCCAGCACTAGGCATTCTCCTACCTGGGGTGAGTGTTCCACCGCAGCCCCTGGGGTAAATTTATTTCTTTTGGGTGTGCTTCTAGCACAACCTCACTAGTTGCAAGGCTCCTGCCTTGGGGAATTCATTAGTTTACTTTGTTGGTGCTCCGAGTGGTACATGCGCCTGGCTCCCCCACACCCTACCTTGCCTCCTTGCTTTCTGTTCCCCTCCCTCCCTCCCGCCCACACGCTCTGATTGGTGGAACTGGGCCCTTTTTTCTTTGGCTTTCTAGGCAGCCTCTGCCTGACAGCCCCCTCGGCCAAGGACCCAGAGGCCAAGGACCGCTGTATTTGGTGTCTGCCAGTGTCTGCCATGACAGGCCTGCAACCGTCATCCTGCTGTAACTCTCCAGGTAAGTCGAATCCGGGTGTTTTGCATTGTACTGTGTTTTAAAACAAAGCCCCCCCTCTAGAAAAGTTGAATCTGGGAATTTTGCATTCTGGTAACTGGCACTGTTACTGGGTCTCTTTATGCTCCCTCCCACTCTAGATCCCGCCATAAGGCGTGCCGTTCACTGTTGTATGTTACTTGTTCTCCCCCTGTGTCTTCCTCTGTTGTCACCCTGGCCTCTCCCCCACTGCGCATCCCCAGTTGTTTGTCACAGGGCTGTGCGTCTCTCTCCGTTCCCTCAGGCCCGTCTCCTCTTTCCTTCACACCCTCTATGTTGCTCTCCATCTTTCCTATCTTCTCTAACTGCTACTTGTAAAGACCGGAGGGGGGGGGGGGGTGTCTGTACTTCCGCTCTCTATATGGTAGAGGAGAGGCACAGAGGACCCCAGCCAAGATTCTCTATTGTGGTAGCAATGGACGAGCAATCAAGGCCTAGCTTCTCAGTAGGTGATGCAGGCTGGTTCTTAAGTACAGTGTAGTCCCCAAGCACCCACAAAGGAATGTCCGCACACTGGATCGGTTAAAACACAGTCTTTATATAATCAATATTCAAGGTTATGTACAGTATCACGATAACTCAGTTTGTACTCGGAAAATCGGCAATGGTAAATATACACAATTCTAAAGTGGTACCACAAACGTTATTAGATCTCATTAAAGTGCATACGGTCAGAAAGACACACAGATCAAAATAAAGAGGAAACCAGCAGTAGAGAGGAAGGGAAGAAGGAGAGTAGAACAATTGGCAGAATACTGGTCACTACCGCTAAACACAGTTCTGTGTTGAGGTCCCGCCACCTGGGCAACCTGTAGAATAAAGATACATGCCCATCGGCGGGAAAGCTTAAACGTCCTGCGAGGAAGAGGCGTCCTGGGTACCTCGGTGTCGATAGTTCTGGACCGCAAAGAGTTGAAGAACTGTGGCCCAGCAAGGGCGTTGAGTCGTCGGCGTCTCTGTGGTCTTTGGGTGGCGGGAAACCCACCTGTGGATGTTCCTCGGGGGGTCGACGGTCAGGCCTTCTCCAGCAGGATACAGCAGTGACGATGCAGACGAGCGTGTCCTTGGATCAATGAAGTTCTTAGGCAATGGGAGCACATCGGCTCCGCTCGGGGACGGCGGTCGTCGACAGTGGCGGACAACAGTCCGGGCGCTTCTCCTTGGAGTTCTGCAGCAGTCCCCGTATCGGGTCGGCAGCCTGTCGAAGGTCTGTCTACCAGGGAGCTTAGGCAAAGATAAGCTGTGCACGAATGGTCCCTCGTAGCTCGGGAAGAGGGCGTCTTACCAGGTCCTCTCTGGGTCAGTCTTTGAAGGCACAGCAGCTTTCAGATTGTGAAGGAGAGCAACAGCAATTCTTCTCATCCAGCAGGGTTTCAAGGTCAAGCGTCAGTTACTCCAGTTACTCGTCGTAGTGGACTTCAGCTTCTGAACACGATTCCTAGCAGTGAGAGGTCCCCACATATACTGTTGATCTCCCATTCCTTCCGCTGGGTCACACTCAAGCATCCAATCACGACTACGGGCATTCATGCAGTCAGGCAGCCAATCAGGCACGCAGTGCATTCAGGCCATTCACTTCTCTCCAGACACTCACAACAAGTTATGTGTATTGGGACAAGTACCGAGCCATTCAATACTCTACACTGCATTCAAACCGGTCTCGGGAAGGGCTGTCTCAGTCATTGTGTCAACCACCAGATACTAGACACCCATCACATAGAATGCGTATTCGTCACACACTCCATCCACCCGGGTCCCACCCACAGGTGTACCCACAACATACGGTCGTTGGGAAGGCTCCAGCCAGTCTGGTCAGCACATCCCCACACTACCATATGAGGAACTTCCACCCAACAGCCAGTCAGGGGGAAGGGACAGAGTCAGGGCTTCCCAGGACTTCGGGAAGATCAAGGTAACAGGCGATGGAAGACAGGAGGCCATAGGGGCCATTTTGTCTCCATCAGGAAACTACCGATTCCAATGACAGGGCCTGGGCATCCCAAAATGGAGGACGCTCAGGGCACCAGCCAATTCAGCACGGAGCTGCCACCAGCCCGTACCCTGCTCTGTGGGTCACACACAGGTGCCCAAAAACATACACTAGGTGCACAGGGTTGCACCACTACCCATGGGTGCTATAAGGGTATCCCATGGGTCTGTTCACCAAACCAAACGAGAGAGCTGCACCGCCAGGAGTCCCATATGAACTCCTGCGCAGAAAACACGACAGAACACACGCTAAAAAGCAATAAAGGACAAGGATACAGAGGCCCTGTCCTGCCGATGCATTTCCAGCATCAAAGTGCCCCCCCCCCAGACTGAGGTTAGGGTGCCTAATCTCCCACGGGATAGACACCCTCATCCAGACGGTCAACATACCTTCTGGAAAGGCCATCTGCATTATCGTGAATCTGCCCTGGTCTGTGCTCTATGGTGAAGTCTAGCCCTTGCAGGCTAATGGACCACCTGAGCAGTTTCGGGTTCTCACCCTTCATCTGCATAAGCCACTTCAGGGGCTTATGATCTGTTTGGACCTTGAAGGTAGACCCTGTAAGGTAGGGCCTAAAACGCCTAAGGCTCCAAACTATGCTAAAACATTCCTTTTCAACAGTAGCCCACCTAAGTTCTCTACCATTGAGTTGTCTACTGATGAATATGATAGGATGTTCCCTCCCTTTGTCATCTAACTGGGACAAGACAGCTCCAATTGCGGTGTCGCAGGCATCCGTCTGGACGATAAAGCGCCGGCTGTAGTCAGGTGCCCACAACACAGGGGCCCTACACAGACTTTCTTTCAAGCCATCAAAGGCCCTCTGACAGTCTTCAGTCCAATTAACCTTTCTAGGTGGTTTGGGTGAAGTCAGAGCTGTCAGGGGTGCAGCTATGGTTCCATAGTCTGCCATGAAATTGCGATAGTACCCAGTGAGGCCCAAAAAGGCTCTCACCTGGGTTTGAGTAATGGGAGTCTCCCAGTCATGCACATCCTGTACCTTACTGGGAAGAGGTTGAATTTGACCCCCTTCTACCTCATGACCAAGATATGTGACCTTCCCCTGTGCTATCTGGCACTTAGTGGCCTTGACAGTGAAGTTAGCCCTTTTCAAGGCCTGCAACATTTTATCCAGATGTGTCAAATGCGCTTCCCAGGTGGAACTGTAGACGGCAATGTCGTCTAAGTAAGCCACACAAAAGGCTTCCAGCCCACTGGGCGCATGGTTGACCAATCTCTGGAAAGTGGCAGGGGCATTCTTCAATCCAAAACACATGACTCTAAACTGGTAGAGTCCCTCTGGTGTTGAGAACGCTGTCTTTTCCTTGGCATGGTCCGTCAGAGCTATTTGCCAATAATATGAGGTAAGGTTGAAGGTGCTCACAAATTTGGCAGCACCTATGGTGTCCATGAGCTCGTCAGGCCTGGGCAATGGGTGCGTGTCAGTTTTGGTGACGGCATTGACTCCTCGGTAGTCCACACAGAACCTCCAATCCTTGGTACCTGCCTGGGAACTTGCCTTGGGGACAAGGACCACTGGACTAGACCAGGAACTGGTTGAGGGTTCAATAACACCCAGATCCAACATCTTGGCGACCTCAGCCTGGGTGTGGTTCTTGACTGTATCTGACATACGGTAGCACCTGCTTTTGGCAGGCACACTGTCACCAGTGTCAATCTCGTGCCTACACCACGGTGTAAGGCCTGGTGTCAGTGAAAACAGAGAGGCATACTGCTGGAGCAAAGCCCTGCAGGCCCTCTGCTGCTCTGTTGTCAAATCTGACGAGAGATGTACTCCCTCCACTGAGCAATCCTGAGGGTTGCTATGCAGCAAATCAGGAAGGGGCTCACTCTCATCCTCTTCTTGCTCTGAAGCTAGCAAGAGACATGAGACTTCGGCTCGCCTGTGGAAAGGCTCGAGCCTATTAACGTGGAATACCTGAGGGGCTACTCCTGGGATTCCCATGTTAACCAGATAATTGACTTTGCCCATCTCAGAGATGATCCTGAAGGGTCCAGTCCATTTATCTGCCAAAGCCTGAGGCTTGGTAGGCTCCATCACGAGGACCTCCTGTCCCGGAGTCCAGTCCACTTGGGATGCTTTAAGGTCATGCCAGTACTTATTCAATTCCTGTCTGGCCCTAGGATCCGCTGTTGCCTGGCCCATCATCTGTGTCATCCTCCATCTGAGGCCTAACACATAGTCCCCCACTTGTTTGGTGAGACCTGGAGGGGCGGCCTCCAAACCTTCTCTGATCAAGGCAAGGGGCCCCCCTCAAGGGATGTCAAAAGGGTAACTCAAAGGGGCTGAAACCAACACCCTCTTGAGGTACCTCTCTGTAAGCAAACAGCAAGCATGGCAGGAGAAGATCCCACTTCTTCCTTAGGGGCTCTTCCAAAGCGCCTAGCATGCCCTTGAGAGTTTTGTTAAATCTTTCAATCAGACCCTTGCTGGGGATGGTAAGAGGTGGAGAACATGTAGGTTACCCCGCACTCTTTCCACATGGTTTTCATGTAACTCGACATGAAGTTGGATCCTCTGTTAGGGAATCCAACACGGGGTGAAAATGCCCAGGAGAGCCCTGGCAACCACCTTGGCTGTAACCGTCCGAAGGGGTATAGCCTCAGGGTACCTGGTGGCATGATCTACCAGGACCAGGATGAACCGATGTCCACCTGAAGTGGGAGGGTCAAGGGGACTGACGATGTCGATGCCCACCCTCTCAAATGGTGTGCCCACCACTGGCAATGGTTGCAGTGGGGCAATGACACTGCCTCCAGTCTTGCCAGACAACTGACAAGTTGGGCAGTTCCTGCAGGGGGACTCCACTTCTACTCCCATCCGCGGCCAGTAGAAATGGGCAGAGAGCCTCTGCTTAGTCTTCTTGGTCCCAAGATGACCAGCTAAGGGCACCTCATGCACCAACTGCAGTAGGAAGGACCTGTAAACCTGGGGTACCACCAACCTCTTGAGTGCACCAGGTTTAGGCTTAGTGGGCTCACTAACAAGGAGCTCACCCTCCCAATAGATCCGGAATGTCCTATGCACTTCTCCTTGTGCCTGGGACAGGGCCTGTTTCCTCAGACCCTCGAGAGAGTGGCACTCTCTCTGTCCCTTACAGAAGTCCACCCGAGAGCGTCCCCCTTCAGCTAACAAGCATTGAAGGTTGGGATGATCCTCCGGGTTGAGAGCCTCTCCCACAGGAAAGTCTTCTGGCTCTTCTCCCCAAGGAGTTGAGATGGGATTCACCACTGGACCCAGCCCGTCCGGAGCATGTACCCCAATGGGTGCTGTGGGAACAGCAGAAAGAGAAGGAGCTCCCTCCACAGAGGTGGCCTTCTTACTCTTCCGTTTCCTTCGTGCCTTGAATGTCCCCGTCGGCGAGGGTGCCGGGCTCGAGCCGGACCCTGTGTGACCTGCGATTGGGTGACCGCTACCGCAGCCATGGGTAGACCATCCGTGATCATCCCCAACTCGACCACATCGTTTCCCAACAAAATGTTCGCAGGTAGGTTGTCCTGAACCAGGACCGGAAGCTTTGTTGTCTTGTCTCCAATCGTAATGTTGACTAAGGCTACAGGCGATAATTTGGGAGGCCCACCAGCTAACCTGGTGGTTCTCAGAGGAGCACCTATATAGTCCTCTGGCTTGAGCAGGGTCCTGTCCACCACTGTCATGCTTGCCCCAGTGTCTCTCAAACCAGTAGAAGGCTGGCCATTCAAGAGGACACTTCTCAAAAACCTACGATTGTTCTGTGAGATAGTTGCCAGTACTTCTGTGTACTGGTCCCAGGCCCCAAGGGACACTAAGGAAAACTCTACGGGAGCACCGAAGGTGATCCCAGTAGAGGAGGGGAGGACAGTGGCCTCCACCTCTGGTACGGAGTAGGGGTAGGTCAGGCTGAAAGCCTGGACTCCAAGTGCCTTACCCTTACACTTGGGGTCACCCCTTCGGTGATCCAGAGCCCCACAATCCCAACATGTGCCGGGCGTGCAAGGTACGGTACTGGAACCACTGGGACCCTGCTTTGCAGCAGGCGGACCACTACTCTTACTCCCACCCACAACAGACTTATCCCCACTAGGTTTTTGCGTCTTCGGAGAGGAAGGTTTTGGTTTACTCGACTGTGACTGCTTTTGGGGCTCCTCAGCTTTCTGAGAGGCCCCATTTTCTTTGTCATTGTCCTTCCCACTGGAGTCCTTAGGGGACACCCAGTGATAGACCCACTTGTCAGCCAACCTAGCCACCTTAAAGGGGTCTAAAATGTTCTGGTCAGCAACATACTGACGCAGCTCTGGTGAACAGACTTCCGAAAAAAATGCTCAAAAAACAAGAGGTGGGACAATTCAATAAACATTTTCACTTTGTAACCATCAATCCACCCCATCATGTTCATGTGCGCAGCACTCACCCAGTCAATCCAAGACACATTCTCTTGCTTCTTAAAATCTCTGAACCGTTTAAGATATTGGGTAGGCGTCTTGCCAAAATTGGCAATTAAAGCAGACTTCATGCACTCATACTGACCCCTTTCTTCCACACTCAGCTTCAGAATACAGTCATATCCAGTTTGAGGCACTCTGCTTAACAAACACTTATCCCAATCTCTTTTATCAACATCGTGAATTGCACAAGCCATTTCAAACGCTTCAATCCATTGGAGGATATCAGAACCCTCCACATACACACCAACCAAATCTTTCATAAACTTGGTTGCTGGGGACCTGACACTCTCAACTGGTTTAGCTGAAGTCTCCACTCGAGCTTTCTCTAACTGGATTCGCTGACATTCAGTGTCCCGGTTCTTGAGTTCAAGGTCCTTATCTTTGAGTTCAAGATCCCTATTCTTGAGCTCTACTTGCTGGGCCAACTCCTCTTTCTTAAACTCAGCATCTATTTCCAAATTGCGATATTCAAAGGCCAACTTCAAACTTAATAATTCAAGCTCTAAGACACTGCTGGGGTTCGGAACAGAGGCAGCAGGAATGGTGGCATTCCCAGAATCAGATTCGGCGACAACCCTCAGGGTAGAGTCCTCATTGGTTGCATCCCCCCCTTCAAGAGTTTCACCATCAGTCTGGTAGTCTACCAGGGCAGCTATCAGCTCAGCCCTAGACTTATCCACAAAGTCTAACTCCCTGTCTTCACAAGCACTCTGGAGAGCCTCTAAGCTCTTCCTAGTCAATTTACCATTCGCAATAGATTCCATTGCTTGTAATGCAGTTATCTTGTACACAACGAAACCTTAATTTAACAAAGTGCAGATATCCTTCGTAAGTGGCATGGTTATGCACTGATTCTTAAATCCATAAGCATCCCATCGCTGCCACCAGTGTAAAGACCAGAGGGGGGTGTCTGTACTTCTGCTCTCTATATGGTAGAGGAGAGGCACAGAGGACCCCAGCCAAGATTCTCTATTCAGTAGCTATGGTCGAGCAATCAAGGCCTAGCTTCTCAGGAGGTGATGCAGGCTGGTTCTAAAGTAAAGTGTAGTCCCCAAGCCCCCACAAAGGAATGTCCACACACTGTATTAGTTAAAACACAGTCTTTATATAATTAATATTCAAGGTTATGTACACTATCACAATAACTCACTTTGTGCTCAGAAAATCAACAATGATAAATATATACAGTTCTACAGTGGTACCACAAATATTATCAGATCTCATTAAAGTGCATCAACTATACTGCCAAAATGTCACACAGATCAATAAAGAGGAAACCAGCAGTAGAGAGGGGAAGGAAAGCAAGATGGTTGAACAATTGGCAAAATACTGGCCCCTACCAACTAGGCACAGTTCTGTGTAGAGATCCCCCCCCCACCTGGGCAACCTGTAAAGCAAAGATGTATCACAAGCCCAGTCCATATATTGTTCCATGAGTCTTATTTCCCTCTACAATAGTTCTACAGCCCCAATGTACCTGGAATTGTAGTGTTCGTCAACGGGAAATCGACGGCCCTTCTTGAGTGCCCTTTCTTTAAGGCAGGAGTCACGGGTCGTCCAACGTCCGACGGAGGAACAGGTTGAACTACGGCAGTGAAGTGGCAGCTTCGTTCCTAGCGGTGCTCATCGACGACGGAGCGTTGGCATCCTGCAAGGAAGAGGCGTGCGGGGCACCTCATTGATGATAGTTCTGGACCGCAAAGAGATGATGAAGAACGGTGTCCCAGCAAGGGCGTCGAGTCGTCAGCGTCTCTGTGATCTTTAGGTGGCGGGAAACCCACCGGTGGGTGCTCCTCAGTGCGTCTACGTTGTGCCTTCTCCAGCAGGATAAAGCGGGCAAACGGGAGCACTGTGGCTTCAGTCGGCGACGGCAGTCATCGACAGAGGCGGGCAACAGTCCGGGCACTTCTCTTTGAGATTCCGTGGCAGTCCCCGTCTCCAGTCGGCAGCCTGTCGAAGGTCTGTCTACCAGGGGCTTTGGCAAAGATCAGCTGGTGCACGATGGTCCCTCGTAGCTCAGGTAGAGGGCGCCTTACCAGGTCCTCTCTGGGTCAGTCCTTGGAGACACAGCCGCTTTCAGATTGATGAAGGAGAGCAACAGCCATTCTCCTCTTCCAGCAGGGCTTCAAGGTCAAGCTTCAGTTTCACTCTAGTTTCTCTTCAGCTTCTGAACACGAATTCTAGCAGTGAGAGGCTCCCAGATATACTGTTGATCTCCCATTCATTCTGCTGGGTCACACTCAGGCAACCAATCGGTCAGAAGGGCATTCATGCAGGCAGGCAGCCAATCAGGTGCATAGTGCATTCAGGCCATTCACTTCTCTCCAGACACTCACGACAAGTTATGTGTATTGGGACAAGTACCCAGCCATTCAACACTCCAAACTGCATTCATACCAGTTTCTGGCAGGGCTGTCTCAGTCATTGTGTCAAACACCAGATACTAGACACCCACAACACAGAATGCATATTCGTCACACACTCCATTCACCCAGGTCCCACCCACAGGCGTACCCACAACATACAGACATTGGGAAGGCTCCAGCCAGTCTGGTCAGCACTTCACAACAACACCATATATGGAATTTCCACCCAACAGCTGGTCAGGGGGGAGGGACAGAGTCAGGGCTTCCCAGGACTTTGGGAAAACAAGGTAACAAGCAATAGAAAGCAAAAGGCCACGGGGGCCATCTTATTTCCTATCAGGAATCAACGGATCCCAATGGCAGGGCCTGGGTATCCCAAAATGGAGGATACTCAGAGCACCTGTCAAATTCAGCATGGAGCTGCCACCAGCCCATACCCTGCTCTGTGGGCCACCCACGGGTGCCCAAAAACATACACTAGGGGCACAGGGTTGTACCCCCCACCCATGGGTGCCATAAGGGTATCCCCTGGTTCTGTTCACCAAACCAAAAGAGAGAGCTGCACCGCCAGGAGTCCCACATGAACTCCTGCGTGGAAAACACGACAGAACACACAATAAAAAGCGATAAAGGACAAGGATTCAGAGGCCCTGTCCCTCTGATGCATTTCCAGCATCACAGTCGTACATCCCCTTACGCTGTCGGCCCTCCCGCCTTGCACTGTCGCTCCTGGCCCTTGCGCTCTTTCTCTCTAGTGCTGTTACCCCACACAGCTTTGTGCTGTCGATTAGCCCGTCCTTTGTGCTGTTGCTCTGCCCCCCATGCCCTGTCATTCCTTCCCCCATTTGCGCTGTCCCTCCTTTTCCTTTGCACTGTTGCTTCTCCCACCTTGCGCTATTGCCCCTCACCCCTGTGCTGGTGTACCTCCCCTTGTGCTGCCGCCCCTCCCGCCTTGCCCTGTCACTCCTTCCCCCTTGCACTGTCTCTCCTTCCCCTTGCGCTGTTCCTCCTTCCCCCTTACGCTGTCGCTTTTCCCCCTTTGGCTATTGATCCTCCCCCTTGTGCTGTCACCCCTTCCGTTTTACGCTGTCGCTCCTGGCCCTTGCACTGGCGCTCTTTCTTTCTCTAGTGCTGTCGCTCCGCACAGCTTTGCGCTGCTGATTAGCCCCTTTTGTGCTCTTGCTCCGCCCCCTCTTTGCCCTGTCGTTCCTTCCCCCATTTGCGCTTTCAATCTTTCCTTTAAATGTTCTCCAGTGCTCCTGTGTAGTGTTGCTGGCCTAGCTTTCATCTGTTGGATTTTGATATTCTCCCTCGTTTACCCATTTATTTCTTATTCCTCCCCACAGGGCTTCCCTCTGCCCCCCTGCCCTGGCACTGCCTTTTATTGCCTCACATGCTGTAATGTCTTCCTCGCTGTGCTGTCATTTCACATTCCTTCCGTCCATGCTAAATGCAAAATGCAATAAGCTACAAACGCCCAAACTATTGGCGTTGCTAATGCTTGTTTGTATTTGGGAGCCAGCTCAAGCAACATAAGCCAACATTTGGGGCGGTGCTGAAGCCCAGTGGTTGCTGCGCTCCCACGTCATCCTCGGGCAGCAAAAGCATTAGCAGAGAGGACTATTCATGCCACCAAAGAAGGCACAGACAGAGCCTGAACCAATAGGGACGTCTGGAGAAGCTGAAAAGCAAAATCACTGCTGTGGAGAATGTAAAACTGTGCACATCAGTGTATTTACTTTTGCAATGTCTGTCCAGCTTGTCTTATCCATAAAGTGCATTGTGTTGTATGTTGTGAGAAGCTGCTGTGAATTCTGCATGATGTCTCACTATTTTTAATAAATGTGAATTTCGATTACCCCCATCATAGCGCCTCACTGACGCGATTACCCGAATCATGGCGCCTCACTGAGTGAGTCACTCTAGAGCTCCAGACTCCTTCCCAGGACTGTGAAGCCCCGCCCTCAAACCCCGCCCCCTTCTTCAGGCAACCGTGGTAAATATCAGTTTACCCACAACGCATTGCGTGTAATCTGCATCCTTTCCTATTCTTACATTCATGCATATTGACTGACGATGCTTGTGGTTTTGTTTTCCAAACACTATATATATATATATATTATATATATATATATATATATATTGTACCTCTATGGAACATTTGTAGAAAATACTATACCTGTTCAGTGTGCTTATTCTTTTCGGTTCCACATAACTGATTACCATTAAGGGAGGACCCGCAAAGGGAACTCGTAGTAGGGCGGTAATGACCCCCATGGAGTCCGATAAGACTCCATGAGGAGATTTGATGTGATCACTGACACGGGCAATGCTGGTAATGAGGGCTGCTGGTAATGAGGGCTTTATTTGCCGGTAGGGCACCTGACTTACCACCAGCTTTCAGCTGGAGGTAAGCCAATGTGCCCCCTTTGGGCACCTTGGCACCATCGACGGCCTATCATCAAGAGAGATGGCATCCGGTGACTTGGGCTGCAGCTGATCCGTCTTTATATCCGAGATAACTCTCTCTTTCTGCACGGCATGCAAGCTCACAACAGTCAGCTCATGATTTGATAAAGAGCTAATATCAGTGACCTCGTAGCCTTCATTTTCACTTACACTTTGCTCGTTCACTGGCCAACTCGTTAGTGCGCCCTTTTATGCACCACGCCTCCTTTTTTTCGTATTTAGTTTACTCTTCTTTTTCTTTACTTGCTCTTGAGAAGACACCAACTGTATTTTATCTTTTTGTGTTGTCCCATTTTGCATGGTAATGATTTTTTGTATTGTTTTTAGAAACTTGGGTCCTAGCCGATTTTGTTGCCTGCATTGTTTCCTAGTAAGGTGTGTGCTGGAGACTTCACCCGTTTCATTTGCGGTTCCCTCAGTTGCCCCATTTTCTGGAGCAGTGATCGCCATTTCCTCCACGTCCACTCTTCCTCGTCCCAGTACTTATCTCATGAGTTACCGGTAAGTAATCAGAGCATTTCCTCCTACCGCACTGCAGTATTGCGAATATCAAGTTCTAACGCAGGGGTCAATTCATCCAGATCTTTGTCTCCGTCTATATCATGAGGAATATTTTTGTTCTTTTCTTCCTCCAGAATTTTGCCGTTCATATGTAATAGGACTTTCATAGCGAATTGAAAGACTGAAAGTTGTGCCTCTATATCTGCATATACTGGTATCCGCTCATTGCATTGACAACGAAAGCATCGACAGCCCAACCATCTAAAAAAAAGCATCTAAAAAGAAGAAAAGAAGCATTTAATGCATTTTTTTTATATGCTAAAGGGTTTAGTTTAATAAAAAATGGGGTTTTAAGGTTAAAAAAAGGGATTTGGGGGAACCTCCCCATTAAAAAAAATACTAATGATGCATTAGATGCTGTTTTTTAGATGCTTTTTTTAGATGGTATGGCATTAGATGCTTATTTTTAGATGGAATGGCATTACATGCTTTTTTTAGATGCTTTTTTTTAGATGGAATGGCATTACATGCTTTTTTTAGATGCTTTTTTTTAGATGCTTTTTTTTAGATGGTATGGCATCAGATGCTTTTGTTTAGATGCATTTTTTTAGATGCTTTTTTTTAGATGGTATGACAGATGCTTTTTTTTAGATGGTATGGCATTAGATGCTTTTTTTTAGATGCTTTTTTTAGATGGTTTTTTTAGATGGTATGGCATTAGATGCTTTATTTTGGACGGTATGGCATTAGATGCTTTTGTTTAGATGCTTTTTTTAGATGCTTTTTTTAGATGGTATGGCATTAGATGCTTTTTTTTAGATGCTTTTTTTAGATGCTTTTTTTAGATGGTATGGCATTAGGTGCTTTTTTAGATGGTATGGCATTAGATGCTTTTTTTTAGATGCTTTTTTTTAGATGCTTTTTTTAGATGGTATGGCATAAGATGCTTTTTTTTTAGATGGTATGGCATTAGATGCTTTTTTTTAGATGGAATGGCATTACATGCTTTTTTTAGATGCTTTTTTTTAGATGGAATGGCATTACATGCTTTTTTTAGATGCTTTTTTTTAGATGCTTTTTTTTTAGATGGTATGGCATCAGATGCTTTTGTTTAGATGCATTTTTTTAGATGCTTTTTTTTAGATGGTATGACAGATGCTTTTTTTTAGATGGTATGGCATTAGATGCTTTTTTTTAGATGCTTTTTTTAGATGGTTTTTTTAGATGGTATGGCATTAGATGCTTTATTTTGGACGGTATGGCATTAGATGCTTTTTTTAGATGCTTTTTTTTAGATGCTTTTTTTAGATGGTATGGCATTAGATGCTTTTTTTTAGATGCTTTTTTTAGATGCTTTTTTTAGATGGTATGGCATTAGGTGCTTTTTTAGATGGTATGGCATTAGATGCTTTTTTTTAGATGCTTTTTTTTAGATGCTTTTTTTAGATGGTATGGCATTAGATGCTTTTTTTTACATGCATTTTTTTAGATGCTTTTTTTTAGATGGTATGACAGATGCTTTTTTTTAGATGGTATGGCATTAGATGCTTTTTTTTAGATGCTTTTTTTAGATGCTTTTTTTAGATGGTATGGCATTAGATGCTTTTTTTAGATGCTATGGCATTAGATGCTTTTTTTAGATGCTTTTTTTAGATGCTATGGCATTAGATGCTATGGCTGTCGATAGAATGACTATAAACCCCATATACCACCTCTGCGGCCGGCACTGTATTTGATGTGTCTAGTTCCGCTTCCATCAGGCATAGGTTAGGCGAGACAGATAGTCTTCGTGAGGTAACTTCAGCCTCTGGAGTCGTTGCAATAGGGGTCATAGATGTATTTCTAACTACGCTTGGCTCCTTATTCCTTCATTGATGTCAATTTCTGGTAATTTAGACGCAGTTAAAGTATCTTTTAACGTATAGCATAGTTCTAACAAGGAGTAGCTGTTATCTGTTGGGGGTTCGTCCTTGGCCCCATGCGTGCGCGCAAGCCCTCACCCTGAAAGGACCACACAGCTCACATGTCCTTTCAGTTCGGGCTTCCCGGTCGCTCTGCGGCGGCCGGGAACGCCCCGTTTATTTATGCAGCACGTGGCGGCGTGCAATGTCACGCCGCCGCGTGCGCGCCCCACACGGGGCAGCGCCACATTATCGATGGCGGAGAAAGGTGCACCTGTCAGATTAATTATATCAAGGTTTCCTCCGTCCTCCTTCTGTGTTGGAGTTGAGCTGTTCATTTGCGGACAATTAGCCGACAGCACTGCTGGGCCCTTGGAAACGTAGCCTGTTATAGTGCCGGCACCTGGATCTTTACGGGGAGAGCTGGTTGCCTGTAAATCACTTTTGTTGCCCTTGGTGCAGGCTTGTGAGTTATTCAGTGCCTTGTCATTTTTGTAAGGGGGATTTTTCCTCAAATTATAGTTATTTCTTTTTGCTCAGACTTTGCCTGGCATCTTTATATGAGTTATTCCGAATTTCTCTCAGAAGGTAGAATTGATGCAGTGGATTTAGTCAAATTATAGTTATTTCTTTTTGCTCAGACTTTGCCTGGCATCTTTATATGAGTTATTCCGAATTTCTCTCAGAAGGTAGAATTGATGCAGTCGATCGTGCTGTTCGGCGTTCCACCAAGCACCAAGTCCCCGGTTCCGATAACACAGGGAGATACTAAGAGTTCAGCTGTCATCTCCTTGTCTTGGTATAGGAGGTGGGGGGGGGGTTGCAGCTAGTCGGCTCCTCTTTCCTCTGAACTCTGAGGAACGGGTGTAACACTCACTTCACTCTGCACAGATAGAAAAGATTTATCAAGCAGCTCAGAGGCCAGTCTGACCCACAGTCACTGCTTAAAGTATCCAAGTGTAGCAAATATTGATGAATTCAAAGCAGCTCAAAGGCCAGTCTGACCCACAGTCACTGCTTAAAGTGCCCAAGTGTCGCAACTATTGATTTCACAAGCAGTTCAAAGGCCAGTCTGACCCCAGTCACTGCTTAAAGTGCCCAAGTGTAGCAACTATTGATTTCACAAGCAGCTCAAAGGCCAGTCTGACCCACAGTCACTGCTTAAAGTGCCCAAGTGTCGCAACTATTGATTTCACAAGCAGCTCTAAGGCCAGTCTGACCCCAGTCACTGCTTAAAGAGCCCAAGTGTCGCAACTATTGATTTCACAAGCGGCTCAAAGGCCAGTCTGACCCACAGTCACTGCTTAAAGAGCCCAAGTGTAGCAACTATTGATGATTTCACAAGCAGCTCAAAGGCCAGTCTGACCCACAGTCACTGCTTAAAGAGCCCAAGTGTCACAACTATTGATTTCACAAGCGGCTCAAAGGCCAGTCTGACCCACGGTCACTGCTTAAATGAACAAATAGCCAACATTTCCCAAGCAGCTCCAGGGCTAAGGAGGTCTACTTAAGCGGGAAGACCGCAAAACTTCTTTACCTCTCAAAGTTCCATGCCTAGCACCGTTCTTGGTTGTAGGCACCACTCACTGTCAACACTACACAGTTCACTACCGAACCGTGGATGTTGCCTATAGAGAGTATGTTAGTTCCTGGGGGGTTTCTGAAGGTAGAGTCTTTAACAGCTAATGTCGTGCACTTGGTGCTCAATCAAAGTATGTGAAGGTCCTTCGGCTGCACATGGATTAGGTCTGCAAGTCTTTACCAGATACTTTGCCATAGGATTGTGGTGGCCCACCACAGGTCACCAGGATGGGCCACACCAGACGCTGGGATCACCCAGCTGACCAATCGAGCTGCGATCACGCAGCGAGACCAGGGACAGGGGACACACTGCACAAAGTCCGGATGACCAGGCGTAACAGCGTGGCTTGGGGCACCCAGCTGATGGCAGCCTCGGGTCTGGGGGCACACAGGCCAGGGCTGCAAAACCAGGCCATGGACACACGGCAAACACCAAACAAGAATCGCACAGACATGAGTTTCCGCTTCCTGGGTCTCTGCTGCACTGCCCCTCACTTGCCAGCACAGCCCCTTTCATTAGGGAGCGTCATGACACAGGGGGTCATTACGACTCGGGCGGTAAGGGATACCGGGCACCAGTAAGGAGACCGGTGCCCGGTAATCCCTTACCGCCCAATTCCGAGGTCCCTTAGCGGGACCCGTAAAGGATGTGTGGTTGTTAGCAGGCCCGTAATTAGCACCTTCCCCGTTCCCATTGAGCCCTATGGGGGCCCTATGGGGGCTCAATGGGAATGGGGAATGGTTGGGTGAATGAGGATTTACCGGGTCTGCACAGGTCGTAATGTCCCGGTAAGTCCTCATTCACCCAGACCAGACACAGACCCGGGTTTGGAGGCAGCCATGGCGCAAATAGCGCCATGGCTACCTCCAAACTCGTGATGAGGGCCACAGTCTTGATGCTGTATCTTTAAAGGGCAACAGGCCCACAGTTAAATGGGCCACACAGCACATCCCTCCTTTATTATAAACAAAAAAACATAGCACACATCAAACTACGACCCCATGTATGGGCCTGCAACTATGGTGTAATCCAGTCCACACACCAGTCTAGTAAACTATTCAAATCACTGCAAACAACGGGTGCATTCCAGTCCGCACCCCACAGGGCCCGAAGGCGGACACGGGAAATCAAAAGATGCCTGGATCAAACTGCCCGCTTGCGCTGCTGCGGGACAAGAAGAACACATTTTCCTCCTCTTCTTCCTCTGCATAGTTTAGTTATACAGTTCCCTCCTTTGCTCTTCGGCAACCTGGAACACTGCCACTTTGGGGGTCTTCCTCCCTGCGACCTTCTTTGATGCTCCTCCTGCTGATGGCCCCACCATGCTGGCCGGCGTTGGAGCTGGGCACGACCTGTGCAAAGTGATCCACCTTTCCACACCTCCCACAGATATGTCCTTTGGCCGAGCACTCCTGCGTGTGCGGGAGATTCCATCCACACTGATGGCATATGGTGGTGCCTGGGTCTCTCCGTGGCCAATCCCCTCTTCTCATTGGCCTACTTCCTTGCCACTTGCTGACGGACGACACCTCTTCCAACTTGACCCGTTGCATGGGGGCCTCCAGTTTGAACGGCTGCATGGCGGTGTCAATAGCCGAGGCACGCACCTCCGCCAACACCTGGGTGCAGCCCAGCTCCAGGTTCCGGTCGAGACCCAGTCCTGGCTTCTGGAGGACCTGTTTTTGCAACTTCGTCGAGCTACAGTCATATATTATCTGCACTCTGATCTCATCGTTCTCGAAGTTGCCCAGGGCGCAGGACAGCGCAATTCCGTGCAGCTTCCCATGAAATGCTTTGAGGCTCTCCCCTTCCTCCTGTCTCTCGTGTCTCATCCTGAACCGTTCATAATCCCGGTTGACCATGGGCATGAAGTATTCGTTCAGTGCTGCAACAGCTGCGTCATACATTTGATCCCCTGCCCGCAAGGTTTAGAACAGTCTCTGGACAGCCAGGCCAGCTGAATACAGGAACGTTGGTCATTTGGCTCTGTCCTTAATCTCAACGTCCTCGAAGTACAGTTCTAGGTTTTCCACCCACACCGTCCATCGGGGTCCTAGACTAGCCAGAGCCCCCACCACATCAAATGGATACAGCGGCGCAAGCTGCATATTCTGCCGGTATTCCCCATCGTTTCCTTCTTTGGCATCCCCCATGATGGTTACTGGGCGTGCCACCACTGGCGCGCACCGGTGATGGGCCGTGGCTTGCTTGACCACACTCCGTAGACCACAGAAGGGGGCACAGGCACTCCGGGTGGAGCCGCTACCCTTCAGGTCATGTTGGTGGTGGAGAAATGTCCTGAGGGGTTGGTATGCCCTCACCCCGCAAAAGCGCACGAGTGCTCCCTGCGGAGCCTCTACCTTTCGGAGTCTCTGGAGACAATGGAGGAGCCACTAGGATAGCATATGGAAGGGCCCTGTGGGCTGTTCTGGTGCCCTGTTGGCCCTCAGGGCAACAGGTGTGCTGGGTGGGCTGCGCTGTAACTTGTCCATGCTATGGGTAACACTTGGTGGGGCCTCTCTCTTGTCTTTCCTTTTCCTGTGACCAGCGGAGATGCCCGACTGCTGCCCCTCTCTGTCTCAGTGGGGGATGCAGAATGGTACACCACCCTACTGGTCCTGGGGTGGGCGACCCCCCCCGGGTGGCCACCTCCCCCACCCCCCCATTACCCGCCCGAACCCCCCCACCCTACTGGGCCTGGGCTCCCCCCCATCACCCCCCCATCACCCCCCCACAACCCCCCACCCTACTGGGCCTGGGGTGGGCGACCACCCCAACCCCCCATTACCCGCCCGAACCCCCCCACCCTACTGGGCCTGGGCACCCCCCCATCACCCCCCCCACCCTACTAGCCTCACCTGATGCGAGATGATGAGCAGGCCACCACGAGGCCCGGTGCGGCTGCAGGATGAGACTACTTTCTTTGTTCAACCTGTTTCGGGGTTGGCCGCTTGCCTGGAGCTCCTTTGTTGCACGGTGACGATAGGCCTTGATGCTGTATCTTAAAAGGGCAACAGGCCCACCATAGGGTAGCAGCAAAACAAAGATTGTATATCTAAGAGCTAAGTAAAGAAATAGCTGTCACATCGTCTCCTCTTGGTGGACCACGGTAAGCCACACTCACACTCAGCTATTAACAGACTGGGGTACTGCACCCTTTTTGGCTACTGGCTCTGCGAGGACATCTATTAATAGACTGCGGTACTGCACCCTTTTCGGTTACTGACTCTGCGAGGACATCTAGCAATAGACTCGAGTACTGCATCCTTTTGCTACGGACTCAGCGAGGACCTCTAGTAATAGAATGGAGTACTGCACCCTTTTCGGTTACTGACTCTGCGAGGACATCTATTAATACACTGCGGTACTGCATTCTTTTCGGTTACTGACTCTGCGAGGACATCTATTAATACACTGCGGTACTGCACCCTTTTCGGTTACGGGCTCTGCGAGGACATCTATTAATAGACTACGGTACTACACCCTTTTGCTACTAGCTCTGCGAGGACATCTATTAACAGACTGCAGTACTGCATCCTTTTCGGTTACTGACTCTGCGAGGACATCTAGCAATAGACTCGAGTACTGCACCCTTTTGCTACGGACTCAGCGAGGACCTCTATTAACAGACTGCAGTACTGCATCCTTTTCGGTTACTGACTCTGCGAGGACATCTAGCAATAGACTCGAGTACTGCACCCTTTTGCTACGGACTCAGCGAGGACCTCTATTAACAGACTGCAGTACTGCATCCTTTTCGGTTACTGGCTCTGCGAGGACATCTAGCAATAGACTCGAGTACTGCACTCTTTTGCTACGGACTCAGCGAGGACCTCTATTAACAGACTGCAGTACTGCATCCTTTTCGGTTACTGACTCTGCGAGGACATCTAGCAATAGACTCGAGTACTGCACCCTTTTGCTAGGGACTCTTCGAGGCCTTCTATCATTATCTTCTTCACAATGAACCTGACATGACTGAATGCACTTTCAGCCTAACACTAAATAATAACATACCATTGTACGTTCTTTCTTTTGTGAGCAAAAGACCATTGTTCTTCATGTATATAAGTGAATAAAATAAACTATATAATGATATGATATGATAGTTTATTTATATCGCGCCTATACACAATGGGACTCATTATGAGTTCGGCGGCAGCCATGCCGCTATTGGCGGCATGGCTGCCGCAGAAATCGCGTCCGGGTCCTCGGAATGAGGACTTACCGGGCCATTCCGAGTTCGGAAGGCCCCGTGATTCCTCCCTCCAAGGACCCGGACCCGGTCCTTCCCCATTTCCATTTCAGACCCCAAAGGGCTGAATGGGAACGGGAGAGGGAGCAAACAACGGGCCATTACGAGTTGGCCCGTTGTTTGCTCCCTCTTCCCTTCTCGGGACCCGGTAAGCACGCCTGGTTTGACCAGCCGTTGCTTCCTGTGTCCCGCGAGGGGACCTCGTAATGAGGTGGTACGGGGTAAATGGCACCGGCACCTTTTACGGCGCCGTTTACCCCGTACCGCCAGGGTCGTAATGAGCCCCAATGTGTTTCAAAGCGCTTCAAGGCAAGGGAGGGAACAAGGGAAAATACAATGACATTCTTACAGGCCATGAAAAGTAAGGATGTGAAATTAACTATCCTACTAGGCCTGACGACATTTCTGGTAGAGCCGAAGAAAACAAAAGGAGAGGGACAGGGGTGCAGAAAGGGAGGGGAGGAACAAAATAAGCGACTATTGTACTAGGCCTGTCATTTTCAGATAGTGCTGAGGGGAGGGGGGAACAAATAAGAGGAGAGGGGAGGAGACAGACAAGGTTGCTATCATACTAGGTCCAGGGAAAATTCAGATAGAGTAAGTGCATAGAAGAAAGTAAGGGGAGGAGAGAGGAAAAGGGAGAGGAGCAGGGAACAGAGAGTAAGAAGTCAAAAAGAGTGGAGAAGCAAGAGGGGAGCGCAAATACAATTGCAGAAGTCTGTAGTAACACATAATGTTGCAAGCCAGGATACAAGATGAAGATGGGAACAGCATGATTCAGGGCCACCACGAGTACAAGATGCAAAGGAAGTCCAGCATGAGAGTTGAGAAACGGTGACACACAATGAAACAAGGAAGTCCATAAAAGTGAAGTCCGGCATTGGCCACAAGACGGTGATGGTGAAACCAGAATGTATCAGGACAGACTCCTGGGGGGGAGCAGGGTAAAAGAATCAGCAAAACAGGCAACAACTGTGTGCGAGAAGGGTGGGAGGCACAAAGGAACATCACAGGGGGACCAGAGGGGTGCGGATGGCCTGTGGGGACAGAGGAATTAAACAGATGTAGGTGCATGCTTACCTGCTGTCTGAGCAGGGGTTCAGGCACTGGGTTCTCCTGGTCCGAACAGGTCCAAACAGGAATTGTACTTTTCTTTGTCTGCCCTTCACTACTCTTCACTAATATGACATCAGGCTTTAATAAAAAATAAAAAAAAGGAAACTGTATAAACATATGAGCTGTTGTCATGGTGACTGAAATCAGCAGGATAACATACCCATGATGATAAATAACCATACTATTTCTCCTCAGCACTCACCCCACTGTACCTTACTGGAACCATTGACTTATGGCACCTGGTTTTGACTCGATGTGCCATAATGGGACCTGGGCTCTAGGACCCATGAACGTATACCTGGAACTGTTTGACATCACTACCAATCCCCCCACATCTAGAGGCTGTAAAGCTTTGTTTTCACTCTTCCTGGTGTCACCTCTATTGTGGGGGCCTCTTCTTAACCCCCGAGTGACCTTCAGGGTAAGTATGCATTTGGGCATCCCTTTAGGAGCAGACTCTGGTACTTTACCTTTAGCCAAACACCTTTCCTGGATCTGGGTTGGCATGTATCACTGGACCATTGAATGCACACTCTCACATTCAGTCCGGAGACATACCTAAATTAGAATGCACTTTTCTTATATCTAGTGCAGGGAACACACTCTACTTTATTAATTTGTATAGCGCTAGAAACAAGCCTAAAGGCATAGGAGCGCTGACAAAACATACACCACGCACACATAAACCAAACCAGTGAGCAGCAGCCGAGGGGGCCCAAGTTCAAGGGATCAATGAAATAGGAATGTCTTCAGTCCAGGTTTACATTTATAAAGCGATGGACATGTCCTTAAGTCTGGTGGGAGAGCGTTCCAGCTTCTTGGTGCTGCATGATAGAAAGATCCCTGGATGACGCAGTTGAGATTGGCCCTGGGGACATGAAGCAGGGCCAAGTTGTTTGACCTCAACACTATACGTGCAGGCAGCCAGGAGAGGCCCTTGGATAGGTAACCTGGGCTAGTACCATAAAGTCACTTATGTGTATTACAAAAGGAGTCTGAAGTTAATTCTACCATAAATAGGCAGCCAGTGTAAGGCCCCCCTGGCTCCTGAGACATGGGGCCTCATTACGACCCAGGCGGTAAGTTACCGCCTGGGCCGTGACTTTACCACCATGGCGTAAACTATGTTTACGCCATGGTGGTTGGCGGACTTACCGCCCCATTCCGAGGTCGGCGGGGCGGTAAGTCCCCAATCCCCATTTACCCTTCCCCATTCCCATTTTTGCCCCATAGGGCATAATGGGAGTGGGGAAGGCGTTAATTACGCCACCGTAAATTACGGTGGCGTAATTAACTCCATGGTCCCTTAGCGCCATGGATTTTAACACCTGCTAAAAGCAGGTGTTAAAAGCGCCATGGCGCTAAGGGACCTCGTAATTGGCGGTAAGGGGTCGGCGCAGCTAACGCTGGCGTTAACCCCTTACCGCCAGGGTCGTAATGAGGCCCATGGTCTTTTTTGGGAGAGCCTTCAGCAGCTCTGACCAAATTATTCTGGACTATTTGTAGTTGCAGGAGGCTGGCACAATAATCCAATTTTGCACCAATTATGGCTTCTGCAACAGCGGTATAGTTATCATGAGTCAGAAAGGTTTTCAACTGGGCAAACAGTTTCAAACAATATGAGGTAAACTACATGTGGCTACTCCTATGCACCTTCATACTGAGTTCTTGGTCAAGGACTATGCCCAGAGTCTTCACTTTGGGAAGTTTGACTATGGCACAGCCCACTAGCTGAAATTCCTGATAGTCTGAACTTGGCTCCTTCAGACGAGCCGCCGTACCAACTATCATAAGCTCTGCCTTGGAGTCTTTTAGGGCTAGACCATTGTCCGCCATCCAGGCATGAATGAGGGTGAAGATGCATTGAGGACCTTAGTGCCCCTTGTGTGGTTCCCAGAAAGGGGAATGAGACACTTAGTATCATCCGCATAGTTGGTGTAATATTCAGCCTCCGAACCCAGTAGATCATACAGGGGCCTCATAAAGATGTTATATAGGTTGGGGGACAAGCAGTAGCCCCTAGGGACACTGCAAGTCACAACAACGTCATTTGCCTTGGACTTATCAAAGAAGACTCTGGTTGTCCGATCAGTCAGGAATGACCTGACCCAGCTGGTTGCTGCTTGCAAAAAGGAGGCAGAGTGGACAAGCCTCGCAACTAGCATGTCATGATCAACCAGATCGAAGGCAGCCGACAGGTCTACCAGCATCAAAAGAGCATCAGAAAATCCACCATGGCTTAGACATTAATGGAGTCTTGTGACCACCAAGGAGTCCAAATTGTGTTATTTTAATAGGGGTATGAGGCGTGGTCCTGTATGTAAACAGCATTCATTCAATAGGATGCAGATGTCCCAGTCTGTTCTGTTTTGCTAATTGTATGGTGGATGGTACAACTGTATTGAACCTCTCCACCAAACCTTTAGCGTGGGGGTGGTAGAGATTGTGTGCTTTATTTCCCTGGTGTAGCCTTAACTGAGCAGCTATGGTGGGGCAGAGCAGCTGGGCTAATTGGCGGTCAGCCTGCTGAGTTTGTCGTTGCTTGGTTTCCTGGTCTGCATTCACGTTCAAGGCGATGAAGCCGTCATCTATCTCTGCTCTCTCCAACCATCCCAGCATTCTCATGTGTTACAACCCAAAGAGTAGTACAAGGGAGTACCTTTTCAATCAATGTTACATTTTGACATGTGGCCCGCCCACATTTCCAGTCTAAACAGAAAAAATCGTAGTGGGGAGGATATCTCACGCTCACACCATACACTTAATGTAAGTTTAAACATAATGCAAGTCCAACATCACTATTCTTCAAAATAACTCGGAGTCAATCCAAGAGATCCATTTGCGTAGTGCTTCTCAAATTTGAATATCTTTAATTCATCAAGAAAAAACAGCCGACACGTGTTTCGACCACTGGTCGTTCTCAAGGCTGTACAAAATTATAAATTCATTCAATATTTAAATTATTAAAAAAAAACATACCATATATTGCCACATGTCAGGTAAGGATGAGGGAACATTCACGCCATGATCAAGAGTTTAAATCGATGTTCAAAGGAAAAAACATAAATTGAAACCACAGTTTAGTTTCTCACTCAATACTGTCTGATCCACAAAGTTAAACGGTTCTTAACTATATTTCACTGTAAGACCCACTTGTATATTCTCTCCAAATTTAAACAAAGTTAAAGGAATAACAATTAGACTTCAAAGTATTAACTTCATACATGGTTAGTTACCTCTAAATGAGAAACTTAAACCCACACACCTAGTGAAACCATTCTAGCAAGACCAAAATGTGGGTTTCCAAAATAAAAGTGTGAATGTGTCTTCATTCTCTTGTTAGTACTTTGTTATACAGTTATACTGTGATTAAAGCTTACCCCATAAACTATTCTCTATAACTCTCAAATTTGAGGTCTGAATGTCAGTTGATCACACTTGATCAATCCTGTATGGAAAAACCCTATCATTATTGCATATTCACTTCTATAAAGGCTGAAAATCCCATAAAATAATATCATAAATAATGGAACTGATCACCCACCTGTACGGATGAGTTTGATGAATCAAGTATGAAATATATGCTGTAAACTCCTGTAATCTCATACGTGTAAATTGTAGGCTCCAAAATTCAAAGTTCTCCTACAAAATAATGGACTCAACTTAGTACAAGTATCTAAAAATCCTCACCTCCATTAAGCCAATTAATTACCCTGTTAGTCAATGTCATTCCATTACCCCCCAAATTCCAAAAGGAGACACAAAAAACGACCCCTTTCCCTCTTAAAATTGTGGTTCATAAATACATACCAATCCATGGGCTAGATCCCAGATACTAGTCATCTATTTGCTCCAGAGGGCTCCCCGCGAATATCGCCGGCTCCAAAATACGCTGCTTACGTGAAAAAGCGGGCCGCACAATGATGACGTTGCACGTACATGTACGTGATGATGTCACACGTGCGTTTAATGTAAACAAATGTTAAAGTCACTAATATTATAGACGGTATCACTCGCCGCTCATTCACAACATGGGTTCTCAAATTCTTATTAAATAGCTGTTAACTACCTAGCAAGATGTTTATCATTGCCTCATATATACAAACAGTTAGTATTTACAGAATCTTACTCAGTTATTATACCCTTAATATATATGGATGTGCATTTAGGTTGGTATGACAAGGTCTCATTCAGTAATTGTGCCCTCATAGTATATGTTTGTATGAATTTAGATTGATGTGTTGCTACTATGTTTTACCCCAGACCAATTCATTCTCTTAGACACATTAATATATTTGTCTCTTAAAGGGGGCGCTGTTGCGTCTCCATACTTATACTCTCACCGAGGTTTAAATAAAATTGTTATCATGTATTCCATCATTCTGGTAAAGGGTATAATGGTCTATCTCAGGGATAATAACAATTCTTTTCCAGAATGTGGATACATACAATATACAAGCTTCATGGTTACCACCATGAAGATATTCCCGAGGTTCTCAGAGGAATATTCACCTCCATTCCAACAGATCTTACCACCTCGAGCTGTAAATTGAGTAGCGAAGGACAGATGTATTTGATGTTGGACAGACTCTGAGCAGACAAAGTCTACCTTCACTCTGAATATTTAACCATGCGTCTGTGATTTCTAGTGATTCTAATTTCAGGTAATCCCAGACTGATTGTTAGGCAGAATCCTGTGCAGTGCCCTTGGGGACCACTACACACAATTAAGACTAAAAATGGTAGTACAATTTCACCTTTGGTACAAACCTGTACTACACAGAAAAAGTGGTAGCAAGAGCAAATGCCCATTAGTAGAGATTACACAAAGGAATACAATTACTGTGACTCAAGCAAACACTGACTTAAGGTTTCTGGTTAAAAAGTAAAAGTAAATTTATTTTTAGACCATCTGTTCACAATACACTTCACTTCTATTAAATTAAAACCACACTTCAAATACACTACACACAACCAATTCCCCTTGTGCAGATCAATTCAAGGTAAGTACCTTTGGATTTGACAGACCTGTGTTGTGAAACAAAGACGTTACCGTGGGTTAATACGCGATCACTTTTTGACAGTAATGACAGTTCGGTTTTACCAAAGAAAGGCGTACCCGCGAGATGAATTATTACCGTAGTCAAACACACTTAGCACATGAATTAACACAAGAGAATAGGGGATAAAAATCATAGGCAATACTTTTGTCAAGACAGCTGGAATCCGAAGACACTTTTTATTTTTATTTATTTATTTATTGTATTTGATTAAAAATCTTTACAATTTCTTATTCAAACTTGAGACATTAACATATTTCATATTTAAGTTCCTAACATATAACATACATAGATATAAAAATGACAAAATTAAGAATTGTTTAACCTACATACAACAATGCACTTGATAAAAAACTTGAGTAGTCATATATGAAAATTTCAAAAAAGACCTAACAAATCTCTGTCTCTTCACAGTTCAATTCCTTCAACTTGAAATCAATTTTAGCCAAGATCAATGTTAATCTGATAATAAGCTTAATGCTGTCTCCCCTCATACATCTTTCCCATAAAGCCTCTCGAGACACAGTGGAGCATGAACACATAAAGATCCCAAACATAGAAAGTCGCAAAGTCGCAAGTCCCCACAGGGTTCACAATAGATAAGCAGGTGTTTAGGAGACTCCATTACTGTAACTTTTTTCCAAAAATGACCTGAGTCCATTGTAAATTGGATGTCATTTTACCCCATTGGAGCAGCCTTTCATTAGTTTGATATTGATTCAATTTATATCGTAGATACAGGAAACGACCTGAGGCAGAGGGGAATTGCAAGATGTATCTGGGTCTGTCCCCCCACTTCCTTCCAGAGGGGCCGAACTCATAATACGATCTATAAGAGCCAGTTCAATCTGCCTGACACCTCCAATAATACAGGCGCATTTTCAATTTACAGCTTGGTAAACCCAGTATAAGATCCTCCTTTGAGATCCCCATCATGTCCATTAGATCATTCATTTTTTTCCGCATAGTCTGATAATGAATTAAAGCATCCAAGAATCAGCTGTTCATTCAGATCTTCATAAAGTGAATTACAGGGTGGGTCTAGCATTTTTGCATAGTTATTTAATAACCGCCAATTCCGTTTAGCAGAGAGTGGTAAAAGACCTAATTCATGGCAGACTATGGGCCTCATTACGACCCTGGCGCTAAGTGGTTAACGGCGCCGTAAAAGGCTTACTATGAGGTCCCTTTGCGGGACCCGACCAGAACGGCTGGTCTGGACCAGCCGTTAAAGTAGGGACCCGCAAAGGGACCTCGCAGGCAATTACGGTACCGCAATTTGCGGTACCGTAATTGCTGCCTTCCCCTTTCCCATTGAGCCCTATGGGGCAAAAATGGGAATGGGGAAGAGCCATGGGGAAATGGGAAAATACCGCCCCACCAACCTTGGAATGGGGTGGTATTTCCCCATTTCCCCATGGCGGACTCGTTACAACACCGGCTAATAGCGCCATGGTTTAGCACCGGTGTTGTAATGAGGGCCTATATCATTAGGAATGGAGAAGGCTAAGCCGAGTACTTTTTTCCAGACACCCCCTTGTAGGGTATCTATAATATCATCCACAGTATTTTCCCATAATTAATCTAATTTGGAGACTAGGGGTCTAATTTTTTCTTGGATTTTTTCCTTCCACTAGGACTTAGAAAAGGACTCCGATAAAGATTACCCAGATATTTGGGGGCCGATTCATGGAACAAATGTGTGCCTAAAATCGTGGCGCAAGCTGGTGCAAGTGTGTAAAAGCAAGCATACGTGCACGCGTGCAATTCATGGAAGGCCCTGCACGTGTTTTCCCCGGGATGTGCACCAAATCCGCGGGTGGCGCACACGTTACTGTAACATCCCGAATGCTGTGCGCGACGCGCACAGGGAAAGCACACAACGTGTAGCGCACACACCAAAAGGGGGCGGAACACCGAGCGGAACGCGTGGAATTGGGAACAATGCGTGAAAATAAGGGCGTAACTGGGGATGTACTGCTGGGAAGTACACGGAACGCCCACACGCACGCGAACTATACGTATTCATGGAATCGAATAGGGGAAACCCGTGCACGGCCAAAGACACGCACAGGCCTAAGCACGTCCGCCACACGAAGGCAGGCGGTAGCGTCCCTGCGCATTACAAAAGTGTGCGCAAACAACAAACACGTATATACACCTACAATGAATGTCCCATTCTGTGGCCCCTGTTAGGGAGAATTCTCATTTATGGCTAATTTCCCTCACCTAGTAAGTCCCCCAGCAGCTTTGCTGGACTTCTGGAGTTTATTTTTTTCCACTTGGTAAGAGTGTGAGCTTTTCCCCCACTATTGCCTATGTTTTGCCGTGTGTATTTCTCTGTTTTTATAATTGTGGACTCTGAAGTACCCCACTTCAGTAGCCCCCTTCTTTCTGTGTGTCACCTGCACCTTCAGTGCCGTGGCACAGGGTTGTCTTTGAGACTCCCCCCAACTCCATTTCTGAGGCTGACTACAGTTCCCCAGAAAAGGGTAAAGTTGCCATTAACTTTACTTAATCAATCTACGACACATCCAGTACACCCCATCTTCCATGGAGTACTGGAAAGGGTTAATTTGTATCCCTTTTTATCTGTACCTCCTAGAGCATTGTATTGCTCTTTTAACGTTTAGACTTGGCTGGTGGCAGTGGTATCTACCCTAACTTTCCTACCGCGATTATATTAGATAAAAGTGGTATTGTTCTTGGCTATTATATTAGCCTCGAACATAATCCTGCTGGACCAAATCGTCTTTCTTTTGGCTCCGGGTGGGTTTATTATTTCTTTTTGTTAAAGTCCTTCTTGTGTTTTACTTTGCGCTGCAAACTAGGTTCGCCTCCTTTGTTCACTGTCTTTTGGCGGGCTTCTGCTCAGAAGCCCTCCACCAGGCGCCTGGGTGTCTAGGTGGGCTGAATGTGAAGGAGGGGTGTAGTCACCCGTTGCACAGGGTATCCTAGGAAACCCAAGTCGCACTTTGCCATGATTGGCTGAGGTGGTTGTCCGGGCTGGACAACCCCCCTGCTGGGTGATTGACAGCCAGGCTGTGTGAATGGGGGTTTTGCGCATAAAAGGCAGGTCTCTTGGGCTAGGAGTCAGAGAGTCGCCACTGGAACTACAAGGAACTGAAGAGAAGCGGAGAGAACGATGGCTGCTGCAACTATCTCATCCCGATGAAGCCCTGCTGCAGTCCTGAGCTATCTACCCTTCAACAACTAAGAGAAGATCCAGTCTGGAGTCTTCTTCCCTTGAGCCTGGTGGGGATAATCAGCTCATCTTCTACAGCCAGAGGATCCTCTTCCTTGGTCGAAATCGCTGCACACAGCTGTAGTGGTCCGGATAGCCATTTGAAAAGCCTCTCCTGTTTTTAAGGAGCGCACCTTTTATTCATTGTTGCTGCTGCCGGCTTCATCCCTGTGTGGTGCAGACCCCCCTTCAGACGTCCTCCTTCACAACGAAGCTCCAGGAATCGTGGGTATGCGGGAAACCAACAGGAACAACTGCCAGGGCACCAGCTGCACCATTGGAATAAGGTACTGTGTACTGCTTGAGGAAACTGGGTGAACCCTTTTTTCTTCATTTCCAAGGCTTGGCCTTGTCTTCCCTCCTTCTTATAACTTTTGCTTCCAAACATTGACAATATCGAAGTACTCTTGGCTACGTTGAATCGTGAACTATTAGGCTGTGTGATCTTCGGCAACAGGCCCCCGGTGTCACTTGACCCTGGCTCCGGCCCTTTGACTTTTGAACTCTTCTCTCTGAGTGTTTCTCGATTCTGTCTGCCTAACCAAAATATTGCCTGTGATTTTTGCCTCCAACTCCGTCTGAGTATCTCAGGTGCTAAGCATGGTTTTGCCCCGGTAGCATTTCAATGTCGCGGATACGCGTTTAGTTAGTAGACCGAACTGTCAAAAAGTGATCTCAATCGTATTCATGGTAACGTGTTTTGTTCATAACACCGGTTCATTCCAACACAGGGTACTTACCTTGAGACATACTGTACAAAGTGAATTGGTTAGTTGTAGTATATTTGACGTTTGGTTTGTGTTTAAGTTTAATAGAAGTGTGTGTTTATAACGAATGGTTTAAAAATAAATGTACTTATATTTTTCTACCTGAAACCTTGAGTCAGTGTTTGCTTGAGTCACAGTAATTGCGGTCCCTTTGTGTAATCTCTGCTACTGCTCATATACTCTTGAGATAAGCCTGGCTGCTCCGCCACTGCTACCACTCTGACATAGTAGTACAGGCTTTTACCAAAGGTAAAACATGCATTGCCACCTGTAGTTTTAATTGTGTGTAGTGGTCCCTAAGGGCACTGCACAGGATTCTGCCTAACAGCCCCCTAGGAGAAATGACGTGTCACACAATGCTCAGGCATCCCCAAAAAGCAAGAAAAGAGATACGCGACCCCTGTAGCCCACATGTGTGTAAAATAACAGCACATACAGAGCGATGGAAACCCACGTGGGACCTATAACCTGTGCCGAGGGAAATGCACGCGCATGTTATGTCACAGACGCGCTTACACGCTAAGGGCCTTTCTTCGAATTACACGCTGACGTGCAGTTTTTTCACGTGCCAAATCACTCCGTATCAAGCTAGCCACGCGACAACACACGGAAGACCATGCTCCTGCCCAGAAGGCCATTTTCCTGCCCCCCAGAGCCGCGAGCTAACTCCCACCAACCATCTGCTGCTGCCTTCTGGCAAGGTGCCCGGCTATTTGGTGCCTGCACATCAGCCATCGCCAGGGGTGCAGTTGCTGTGACCACCCCTGCTGGAACAGAAGACTCCCGACTGAAGTTCCATCGCACCACAGCCCAGCACCAGGACCCAGTTGCCCACCCACCTGCCTCTGGGGTTGCCATGTCGGGGCAGACACCATCAGAGACCACTGGCGACCCCCAGCCAGAGAGCATAGGGCTACCAGCTTGAGTGCCGCAGAAGTTGGTATCCTGGTGGAGCAAGTCCTGGTGCATTATGATGTCCTCTTTGGAAGACCACGCGCCGACAATGATGGACGGAAGAGGATCTGGAAGGACATTGTGGCTGCCATCAACGTGGAGGGGGTGGCAGCCCGCGACATACGACATGTCTGGAAGTGCTGGGAGGACTTCAGGTCCAGGACCCTCAGGAAGGCCCGGTGCCTCTTGGAGGCAGCGGATGCAGAGGGGTGCGGGGTCCGCCTTACCGACGACCAGATGAGGGTCCTGGAACGCATACGACCAGCGCTTCACCTCCAGGTCCTTGAGAGGCATACCCGTCCGGAGTCGAGCGGTAAGTGTCCATCTGTACTGATTGGACGCAGTGCATGTTGAGGTGTGCCAGGTGTGTGCAGCTTGGACAAATGTCTTGAAAGGCCCAATTATGGATGTGTATGCGCAGGGACATGAGCCTGCCACATGTGAGTCCAGTCATGTGTAAGGCACATCAATGGTGTATGTGTTCAAATGCATGATGCACGAATGAATGTGGGGATGCACACATGTTAGCATTTCTGTGTATGTACTATGGCATGGTTGGGGTGTGACACATGGATGCTGGTTCCACCTTCATGTACGTGCATGCCATACATGTGCGTGTGTGTGTTTGACATGTGTGCAAATGTGATACGCCATGGATGCATGTGACACAGACATGTAAGAACCCCATTGGCAGATGTGACATAGTTGCCGATGATTGCACTGTGACAGGTGGTGGAGATGTACAGATGCATGTATGTCTGGTGGCGTGTGTGCATGTGTTCGGCACTCCCCGTCTTGCATGTGACGTCAGGCTAACCTTCTCATGTTCATGCTGTTGCATGTGTATGGATGCTGCTGCCTGATGCACGATTCCTGTTAATTTGCGCATGTGTGTGGGTTCAATTGATATGTGTGTTGGGGCGTGTGATACCGACTGTGAAGTTTGAGACTGCCACTCATGTGCAACTGTCATGTGTGTATCAGACCATTGTACAGTGCCCTGATGCCTGTGTTCTGTCTCTCCCTGTCCGCAGCGTCAACTGATGAAAAGGGCGGAGACAGTGCTGTGGAGCACAGCGGCAGGGATCCCACCGCCAGCAGGAGACGCAAGGCCCAGCTTCCCTCCCAGGTTGACATCTCTTTGGGGAGTGAGGAGTCTGGTGCCACGTCCGCAGCCACAGCTGCCGAGGGAAGGTCCAAGAGGCAGAAGTTGGAGGTGGACTCCTCGGCAGCAGAAGGGGCAACTGAGCCCACACAGGGGCCTATGGAGGAAGATGGCACAGAGTCATCCAGGTTGGTGGGGGGTTCGGTTGAAAAGGAGGCCGTGGAAGGCCCACGCACGGGGCCTGGATGGGGGATTCCACTGGTGCTAGTGGTGCAGTCCAGGGGCAGGGACAGGAGGCAGCACAGGCCGCTGCGGAGGTGCCTGTGTGTAATCCTGTCCCCGATCCTGTGACTGCATCATCCGGCACCAGCAGGGATGCCTCCGTCCAGACCCGTTTTCAGGGAGGGGATGAGCTCACAACAACTGGCCTTCCTCTCCTTGCGGACGTGGCAATCCGGGACCGTGTTGAGCCTGTCCTAACTGGGGTGGTGTTGCGTCAACATGGTATTCGGGGTGGCGTGCAGGGTTCTCGTGAGGACAATGCACGTCATTTCGAATACCTCATTGACCGCGTCGACCGACTAGGAGGGGTCAGCAGGGCTGGGTTCCTCCGTGTGCTGGAACATCTGGCGACCCCCTCCTCAACTGAACCCCCTATGCGTCAGTCGTCCTCTGTGCCATCTTCCTGCCCAAGTATCACCTGGCCACCCTGTGCAGCTGCCCCTGAGCCAGTGGCCAGGCTGGTGGAGGACACATCCCTTCCACAGTCGGGAGTCGGAGGTCCAGCAGGGGTGGCCACCCCAACAACTGGACCCCAGCAGGAGGAGGACGTGCAGGCATCGACAGGCAGGGCACATGCACGGCAGCAGCAGGCTCAAGGTGGGAGCGATGATGGCTCGGGGCCATCAACATCACAGGGGCAGGCATCGGCCGGCGCGCAGGAGGACCCTGGATTGGGAGTGTCTTCCATGTGGAAGCGGTTGGGCCAGCAAATAGATGCGGAGCGGCGACGGGCAGAAGAGGCACGGCTCACTATGGTCAGGGCGGAGAACTCCCTGCGCAGGGCATTGAGGTGGGCTGAGTGCCTCGAGGCAACTCGCAGGGAGTTGGAGGAGGCCATGGCTGCATCCCTGCGAGACCTCGAGGCCAGGGGAGAGGCCCGCCTCCGGGACGTTGAAGAGAAGTTCAATGATGCCCTGGCCCGGAACATCGAAGAGTGAGCCGTAGGACTTGCCCGCTGCCTTTGTACATAGTTCTTTAGGGTTAGGTTTCCTTTGTTTTTTCTCTTATTACTCCACTTCATGTATATAGTTTTTTATTCTTAGGACTTTTTGGTAGGTTTCATTTGTTTTGGGGATCATGGACCCTTTGGACTTGGATTGTATATAGTTGAAGACTTGCACATACTTTCTTTTTTGACATTTCCATGGATCAATGGTTTCCTTTTTTAGGGATAATCTTTTCATATTGACATTGGCGATGGACCACTTTTCTTTTTTCATGGCGTGGCTATCTGTTTTTCATTGGATTTTCTGTATTCTTTGGTAATATCTGTCATTGTTTATTGCTTTCCAAGTTTGATTTTCTTTATGTAATTTCATTATGTTTTTAATACATTGATTCTAGCTTCATGATTGGTGCTGTGAACTCTCATTGGTTTTGTGCATGTCTCTATGAGCATTGCCTCAGTCATGTGTTGCCACTGAGTGGCTCTGTTGTACACTCATGCATGGCCAAGCTGGTTCTTTTGAGACTCTCATGGCATGGCTAATTTGGGAGTGGATGCAGTGGATGGTTGCGTGCTTGTACTAGGGGGCAGGGGGGCTTTGGGTTGGCATTAGGGCCATGGGTCTGTTTTGTTATGACATGTTGTTTGGTGGCCCATGTGTCGGGGCCTGCTGGCAGGTGCCCGTCAATGGTGGAGGGGTGGGGAGGTGGGGGACATGAGTCGGGGCCTTCTGGCAGGTGCCCGTCAATGGGGGTGGGGGGATGGGGGACATGAGTCAGGGGCTGGCTGGCAGGTACCCGTCAATGGGGGTGGGGGGTTGGGGACATGAGTCGGGGCCTGCTGGCAGGTGCCCGTCAATGGGGGTGGGGGACATGAGTCGGGGCCTGCTAGCAGGTGCCCGTCAATGGGGGTGGGGGACACGAGTTGGGGCCTGCTGACAGGTGCCCGTCAATGGGGGTGGGGGACATGTGTCGGGGCTCCCAAGTGCATGGTGCCATGTGACCTGTCTGAGGGGCATGCCCAGGGGTGATGGGCTGCCTGCGGGGTATGGACTGGGGTGATGGGCTGCCTGTGGGGCATGCCCAAGGGTGTGGGGTGGTCCCCTGTGGTGTTGGCTGCCTGCGGGGCATGGGTGGGGGGGCCACACCCTGGAGGGCACACACTGCCAAATTGCGTAAAACTTCACACGCACCCCTCAGAATATACGTACCCCGCTCGCTCCACGCCTATCGTGTGTGAAACTTCACACGGACCCCTCAGAATACATGTACTCCGCTCGCGCCAGGCCTATCGCGTGTGAAACTTCACAAACACCCCTCGGAATACACGTACCCCGCTCGCGCCAGGACTATCGCGTGTGAAACTTCACCCGCACCCCTCGAAATACATGTACCCTGCTTGCACCAGGCCTATCGCATGTCAAACTTCACACGCACCCCTCAGAATACACGTACCCTGCTCGCGCCAGGCCTATCGCATGTAAAACTCCACGCGCACCCCCAGAATACACGCAGGCAGCCCATCCACCTTCCCCATGCCCTGCAGGCAGCCCATCACCCCAGTCCATACCCCACAGGCAGCCCATCACCCTGGGCATGCCCCGCAGGCAGCCCATCAACCCAGTCCATACCCCGCAGGCAGCCCATCCACCTTGGTCATGCTCCACATGCCGCCCACTCCACGGAGGGATTTTTTCCACGTGTTTTTGCTGGCGCAAGCGGGGTATGTGTATTCCGAGGGGTGCGTGTGAAGTTTTACACGTGATAGGCCTGGCGCGAGCGGGGTACGTGTATTCCGAGGGGTGCGTGGGGAGTTTTACACACGATAGACCTGGCGCAAGCGGGTACGTATATTCCGGGGGTGCGTGTGAAGTTTTACACGCGATTTCGCTGGCGCAAGTGGGGTACGTGTATTCCAAGGGGTGCGTGGGGAGTTTTACACACGATTGGCCTGGCGCAAGCGTGGTTCTTTAATCTAAAAATCTCTATATTAACGAAGTGTACGTGCTGTTTTTTATCATAGACGGGCTTCCTCTGCTTTACCATCTCCAATAACTGAGTATCAATCCTCTTTGATATGATTATATCTAATCGTACCGGATCAGGATATAACAATGACATGATTCTATCCATTAATGGGTCGGCTTTAGTCCGACAAATCAACTGATGACATGTTGAAGGGTTCCATATAACCGATAGACCAGCCCTGTCATTTTCTACCAATTTCAAGACCAGGTTGGGTGCATAACCACAGCTATCTAAGTTCAATTTTAAGGAGATTGCCTGATGGTCCCCAAAGCCCAAATTCTTTATGTCAATAGAATCAGATGAATTGTAAAGTACAGAAGACAGACAAAAGTGATCAATGTGAGAGGTCAATCCTCCTCGCGACCATGTGTGTGCAGATTCCTTCTCTCTTGTTGGCACTACTTGAATATCCCAATTGAGGAAGTAGTCCACCCATTTTTTTCCCTTTCTTAACAATAGGAGATGAGGTTGATACTTGACGCCCAGAACACAATTCATGAAACAAGCAGGTAGAATTGAAATCACCCCCCACCACAACCCCCACCTGAGCATGACGTGTAAATGCACCTTCCAGGATTGTGTCAAGAGTGTCAACTATCTCATTAAATGAGGTTGTGATCTTATTCCAGTAAATGCACATAATTAATAAAGGGTTTTCACATGAGAGACTGGGGGTTAGTTCAACAGCTAATACAGTAGAATCCTTGTAAATAAGTTTTGATGTTAGTTTACAAGTAGTATTAACAAGAATGGCTAACCCCCCCCCCCGAAGGCCTGCCCATTTTCCCTCTAGAGCACGGGTGCACAACATACGGCCCGCGGGCCAAGTGCGGCCCGGCATGTTATTTTTTGCGGCCCGCGGCAATTAAGGACTTTTCTAATGGAGAGCAGCCCGCAATTAGCAACGGCCTCCATCCATTAGGAAAGTCTTTGCTTGACTTTCCTTTCTCATTTAAACTCAGCAGAGCTGCCAGAATGCAGGTTCTGCTCCCTGGAGTGAGGTGTTCAAGTTGGCTGCATTGCCCAGGGCAGTTGGCTGCTGCCTCTTGTATAGGAGGGGGAAGAGCCATAAACATGTAAATACCAATAAAGTAGTTTGGGGCGCCCATATGCGCCTGGGGTGATGGCTGCTTTCCTGCCTATAAAGTGCTTTCAGAGTCAAAGTCACATCCCTTTGTGTGCGGAGAAAGACGCATGCAGAATGGGCTTTCATGCAGCGCCTGCTATTGTGTATGCAAGTGGTGTGTACATCACTTGGCCTCAAGTATACATAGCTAACAGCAGGACGGCTCCAGTAATTAATAAATATTCCCCTGCAATAGACATAAACACGATCCGCGCACACACCTAAAAGCATTGTGCTTTCATTTAAAAAGGAATGCACATATATATAACTGGGATATATACAGGATAGCGGACAGCTAGCATTATCCATGTATGTGTTCTGCATAACAGACAAACCTGCTGAACAATAGGCAGTGAATGGCACCGACAGCGGATATATGTACAAAAAGTAAACTATGTCAGAAATCGAAGTGGGCGGGAACGGTGATCCCAAACTTTTTATTTTTAACTTTCACTGTTCCTATACTTTTATTTTAAAAGTAAACCTTTCTGGAATGGTTTAGTTTTAAAATAAAAGTATAGGAAGAAGTTAAAGCTTGCACTTCAGTGCACTGCACATTCTCATACATAGCAGGTGTGTTTGGTGGGGGGTTTGGATTGTGTGTGGGAGGGGGCGCAGGGATGTAGTTTGTGCTGTGCAGACCATCAGGGAACATAGTTTTGATTACAAACAAATAAATAAAAAAATAAAAAATAAAATAGTTCCACTACTTCTTTTCATACACTTCGACCAGTGAACAATGTAGGAGGCACAGTGCAGAGATATTTTGATGCCAATGCCGTTTAGCCGACTCCCAAAGGAACAGCCATCTCTGCTTTTCTGATCTGCATCCTTGAATTGTTTTTGCCCTAATCCCCTCACCTCTCTTGTGTATGCACAAATGGAAGAGTTCATGATTCGCATCACCTGTTTTATAGCAGACCCCTCATAATCCACACTTATGTGTGTTGAGGGATGCCACCATGGCATTCTAAGCATCCTCCTCAGTAAGAACACTAACTACCAAAGGCATGGGGATGATGTTTGTTGTGGGGGTGAGGAGGCATGGGGATGGTGTTTTGTTTGTGGGTGCATCGTGTTTGCTTGAGTGGTGGGTGTCTTGGGGCATAGTGTTTGGTGAGGGGTGGGTGTCGTGGGGCATAGTGTTTGGTGAGGGGTGGGTGCCTTGGGGCATAGTGTTTGCTTGAGGGATGGGTGTCTTGGGGCATAGTGTTTGGTGAGGGGTGGCTGTCTTGGGGCATAGTGTTTGCTTGAGGGGTGGGTGTCTTGGGGCATAGTGTTTGGTGAGGGGTGGGTGTTGTAGGGCCTAGTGTTTGGTTGGGGGTGGGTGTCATGGGGCATAGTTTTTGCTTGAGGGGTGGGTGTCGTGGGGCATAGTGTTTGGTTGGGGGTGGGTGTCTTGGGGCATAGTGTTTGCTTGAGGGGTGGGTTTCTTGGGGCATAGTGTTTGGTGAGGGGTGGGTGTTGTAGGGCATAGTGTTTGGTTGGGGGTGGGTGCCATGGGGCATAGTGTTTGATGTGGGGTGGGTGTCATGAGGCATAGTGTTTGCTTGAGGGGTGGGTGTCGTGGGGCATAGTGTTAGGTTGGGGTGGGTGTCGTGGGGCATAGTGTTTGGTGAGGGGCGGGTGTCATGGGACATAGTGTTTGGTTGGGGGTGGGTGTCATGAGGCATAGTGTTTGCTTGAGGGGTGGGTGTCGTGGGGCATAGTGTTTGGTTGGGGGTGGGTGTCGTGGGGCATAGTGTTTGGTGAAGGGTGGGGGCCATGGGGCATAGTGTTTTGTTGGGGGTGGGGGCCATGGGGCATAGTGTTTGGTGAGGGGTGGGTGTTTTGGGGCATAGTGTTTGCATGAGGGGTGGGTGTCTTGGGGCATAGTGTTTGGTGAGGGGTGGGAGCCATGGGGCATAGTGTTTGCTTGAAGGGTGGTTGTCTTGGGGCATAGTGTTTGGTGAGGGGTGGGTGTCTTGGGGCATATTGTTTGCTTGAGGGGTGGGTGTCTTGGGGCATAGTGATTGCTTTAGGGGTGGGTGTCTTGGGGCATTGTGTTTGCATGAGGGGTGGGTGTTTTGGGGCATAGTGTTTGCATGAGGGGTGGGTGTCATGGGGCATAGTGTTTGGTTGGGGAGTGGGGGCCATGGGGCATAGTGTTTGCTTGAGGGGTGGGTTTGCTTGAGGGGTGGGTGTCTTGGGGCATAGTGTTTGCTTGAGGGGTGGGCGTCTTGGGGCATAGTGATTGCTTTAGGGGTGGGTGTCTTGGGGCATTGTGTTTGCATGAGGGGTGGATGTTTTGGGGCATAGTGTTTGCATGAGGGGTGGGTGTCATGGGGCATAGTGTTTGGTTGAGGGGTGGGTGTCTTGGGGCATAGTGTTTGCTTTAGGGGTGGGTGTCTTGGGGCATTGTGTTTGCATGAGGGGTGGGTGTTTTGGGGCATAGTGTTTGCATGAGGGGTGGGTGTCATGGGGCATAGTGTTTGGTTGAGGGGTGGGAGCCATGGGGCTTAGTGTTTGGTTGAGGGGTGGGTGTCGTGGGGCATAGTGTTTGGTGAGGGGTGGGTGTCATGAGGCATAGTGTTTGCTTGAGGGGTGGGTGTCGTGGGGCATAGTGTTTGGTTGGGGGTGGGTGTCGTGGGGCATAGTGTTTGGTGAAGGGTGGGGGCCATGGGGCATAGTGTTTTGTTGGGGGTGGGGGCCATGGGGCATAGTGTTTGGTTGAGGGGTGGGTGTCATGGGGCTTAGTGTTTGGTTGAGGGGTGGGGCATAGTGTCGCACTCCAAGAGTGAACCCAAAAATAAAGCTAAAGCAGGCACAGTTAGGAGATGTACATCCTTTGCTTTTTGTGTAAACCTGACTCAACGAAGGCCATGCTCCTCTTGGGGAATCCAAACAGCAAAGTATAGCAGTCCAAAATAATGCAATGCCCAATCAAGTGTCAATAAAATATATATAATTTAATTAAACAGATGATATGCAATAACTAAATAGAAATACATAACAATGGAAAATGTGTAGTACAAAATATAAGTTTGAAATACAAATAAAAATCATTACACCTCAATAACGTATTCTTTTTCCATGTGTTTACTAAAAATTAGGGGTTGAAAAAGCCTCCTGCCACGCCGCCACCCACAGCACCTACAGCCCCATTCACATTTACTTTTCGGCCCACTATAGCCATCATGTACGGTACTTTCGCCCTCTGTCAAAATCAGTTGTACACCCCTGCGAGTCTAGAGGCAGGATGAGAGTGACATTCAAACCCTTCCACATTAAAATGGACTACATGCATTGTTTCCTGTAACAAGACAACAGCGGGATAGCTGTTTCCATCAACAGTTCCCCACCATCGATTGAAATTTGCCAATCCACAGCTATTCCACGAGAGGCATTCAAAAGGGATCTCATACTGCACCGGGCTAGGGTGGCGCTAATGAAGTCATCCCCGGCAGCACTGTGGATAGTTTATTAGATGCAGAAAAAGCAGCAGCCATGGCTAGTATTTGCCTTACAAAATCTTCATTGAGATGCGGCACCTGATCCCGCTCTGTATTCTGATTTTCAGTTGTTACAGGAGCAATTGTTTTGTCCAAAAAGATTTTAGCCTCTAATTCAGAATGTATGATATATGGAGTCAAACCAACTACTCAAAATTCTCTCCCTACTCCCAGACTAGTTTCATAATTAACCTGGAGTAAAATCCACATATCATCTTGTTGTTACGAGTGGTAGCTAATCTCACCCAATCAATATCTTCTGAGCATAGTGTTCTTAAATAAGGAATCGTGTGGAAAGCTTTTAACAAGGAAGAGCGATTCAAGTTAAGTTTAACATTAACCTTAGGGTCACTCTCCCATCCCAGTATATAAGGCTGATCTTGATTTAAGTCAAAATCATGCATTTCCTCTTTTTGTATGATACTCATACCACCAGTCGATTCAACTGCTGCTGGGGCAACCATTCCAGTGGGGAGCTAAATAGCCTTTACTATAGGTATCTCCACCTTCATTGGTTCTGTATTTGCACCATTATTTTGTGGCTGATCATTCATCAACACTTTTTTCTTACAGCTCTTTGGACTAACAAGCACAATATCTTCAGATCCTTGAACATCCTTGCCCAAGATCCCCATCACATCATCCATGGCTCACCAGAGGCCACATTAACAACCTCCCCCCTTCCTATTGACTTCTTCCTATTCTCCATCAATCCTTTCTCTTTTATTTTTTCTTTAATAAATGAGGTTCTCTTGTGGACCATAGGATAGAACTGGGAAAGCGACAATTGCAGCCCCCCCATCACAGGGCCTGGAATATCAGGGCTAGTTGATGGTACAGTTTTGCTCTCATTTTTTGTCCTGTTTCATTTTACAGTATCATCCACACTCACTTTCTTTTTTGACCCTACCGTGTTTAGTATCGTGGGTAGCAGCTTGCCTGCGAGGGCCGCCCGATCATGGAACTCCCTCCCTACTGATCTGGACGTTGCATGTAGGCTGCAGCCCATGTCCATAGCAATCGAAACAGGACATTACATCTCCCATTTCCTTAACACAAGACCTGGGGTTTGTTAGTTAATTTCCTCTATCCACCTGGGAGGTTTGCGTATCACTCTTTGTGAAGGGCTGCGAGCAGGTGGCACGCCACTTGCAGGGCAATCACTGGCACTGTCATCAGCGTCTCTGTTTTCTTCTCTGTACTCAGATTCCAGGTCAGAGGAGTATTCCTCTGAAGCGAGGTGGGTGCTCTCCTGGGTTTTGTCACCCTTGAATCTTCGAAAGAATGATGAGTTCCGTGTGATGTGTGTCACACTCATTGGTTGAGGCTTGAAGCCAGGGATGTCTTTGGCATCTTCTGCTTGTCGTACCAGTGCTTGGTCCTCTATATGGATGTTGCATGGTTTTTCCTTCATTCGTAGATCTGCATATTCCTTCATTTTTGCTTTGCTCTCCTTATCCTTTGTCCGTGCCATGTCGATATAAGTGTCGGGAAGGATGCTGTTTGGATTGTGTGGCAGCGTGGTTCTTACCACTCGTCCAAACATTAAAGCCAAGGAACATGCTCCTGTTGTGCTGTGTGGTGTATTTCTGTAGTCCCTTAGTAGAGTGCATATGGCCAGCATGAAAGAACAATTGGTAATGGAGCAGACTTGGAGAGTTTGTTTCAGGTTCCCCATAATTCTCTCCAACGTTCCATTGGCCTGTGGACACAGAGGCGTAATCTTGCGATGTTGAAAACCGAGATGTTCCGCAAACATGGCGAAGTCATGTCCACTGAAAGGTGGACCGTTGTCTGATTTCACTATGGTTGGAACTCCATAGTCCATAAAATGTCTTGTCTAAAGCCGGTATGACAACCTGGGCGCTGGTGGAGTGAATGAGATGCACCTCTGGAAATCTGGACATCTCGTCAACGATTATCAACACATACTTTCCGTTGGCCAGTGGACCAAACATGTCGACAGCCACTTTGTCCCATACCCGTGCTGGCATTGAGGACATCTTGAGAGGCTGTGGCAAAGTGCGTGGAGCGACTGCCTTGCACGCGATGCATTTGCCTAGTAGCTGTTCTACTTTCTCGTTCATCTGGGGAAACCATACCTTGGTTATAAGCTGTCGGTTTGTCGACACAACTCCCCTGTGTCCCGAGTGTGCTAGTGCGAGCACTTGCTCTTGTAGATCTGCCGAGATGACAATTCTGTTTTCTTTCAGCCAGAGCCCTTGCAGAGACATGGCTAGGGAGTGTCTGATAAGTTTGAATGTGTGAAAATGTCTCTCTTCCTCTGGTGAAATGGGTTCTCCATGATTGTCCTTGACGTGCCACTGACCTGATAGCAGACATTCCTCTATTCGGAGGAGTAGGTGGTCCTTCTTCAAGGCTTCTGCTAGTTGGGCACTCGTTATTGATTTGGGGAGTGCGTTGGTTATTAGGTAATGTATGTATTGGCTCGCTTTAATGGACTGACGCTCATCGTGAACTGGGAGCGGGTGTCTAGACAAGAAGTCTGCCGGGTGGTTTTGATTGATTGATTTTGAAGGAGTATTCTTGCAGCCTTAGTCCCCATCTCGCAATGCGCAGTGGCATTTTAGCTGTTGGTTTGCTATAAATTGTGGTGAGGGCTTGGCAGTCAGTGATAATGGTGAATGCGCGTCCATAAAGAAACAGGTGGTAGTGTTCACCGCCTATACAACCACTAGGCTTTCCTTCTCCGGTTGTGAGTATGCGAATTCGGTTGCTGAGAGGCTGCGGCTTGCGTATGCTATGATGTGCCACAGGGAGGTAGGAGAGGCTCCAGGTTGTGTCTGTGCTAATAAAGCCTCTAACCCGACCGGGATGGCGTCCACTGTCAGTTCCGTGTTGAGGTCTGGGTCATAGTATGCCATGCAAGAGGCTGACGCAATGCATTTCTTGATTTCCTGGAAAGCTTCTTCACATTCATGGGACCAGTAAAGTTCTTGATTTTTCCCCATGAGTAGTTGAAGGGGTGTGCTCACTGACGCAAAGGGGGTCATTACGAGTTTGGAGGTAGCCATGGTGCTATTAGCGCCATGGCTGCCTCCAAACTCGTGTCCGGGTCCTGGTACTTTGAATGGGGACTTACCGGGTCATTCCAACCTTGGAGGACCCGGTAAGTCCCCATTCAAAATACCCATCCCCATTCCCATTCGAGCCCCCATAGGGCTCAATGGGAATGGGGAGGGAGCTAATAATGGGCCCATTAGCTCCATGGGCCCTTAGTGGCTCCCGCTAAGGGCGGCTGGTAAAACCAGCCGTCCTTAGCGGGAACTGCTAAGGGACGTTGGAATGCGGCGGTAAGGGGTTAACGGCACCGGCATCCTTACCAGCGCCGTTAACCCCTTACCGCCGCACTCGTAATGAGGCCCAAAGTCTTGGATGTATCTCGCACAGTAGCTTGCCATGCCCGGAAATGATTGTACTGCAGACACTGAGGTGGGTGTGGGAGCCTCTACCAATGCTTGCACCTTTTCGGGGTCAGGTTGTAGACCACTGCTTGAAAATATGTGTTCGAAGAATTTTAGAGTTGACTTACTGAATTCGCATTTGTCGGGGTTGAGTGTAAGATGAGCATCCTCCAGGGCCATGCATACTCTCCTTAGGGTGTCGTCGTGAATTTCTTGTGTGGAGCCGAAGATCAGGATATCATCACTATAATTCAAACAATTTGGGATATGCTTGATGACCTGGTGAATCTCATTTTGGAATGTTTCGGCTGCTGATGATACGCCGAAGCTAAGCCTTTTGAGCCTAAAAAGTCCTAGGTGCGTAGAGAATGTGGTAATGTATCTGGAGGACGGATGCAGTTAAAGTTGGTGATAGCCATTATTTAAGTCTAATTTTGAAAATACTTTGGCACCATGAAATACATGCATCATGTTCGTCATCCGGGGTGCAAGGTGACGTTCCCTTTCTATGGCCACGTTGGGGGCCCGCATGTCCACACAGATTCGTATGCTGGTGTTGTTCTTCTTTTTGGGCACGGGCCTGATGGGGGACATCGATGGTGTGGGCCCTGATGCAGGTTCAATTATTCTTGTTCTAATAGGGACTGGATTTCATTTTCTACATATTTTTAATATTAAGGGGGATGCCCCTATAGTGTTGAGCGACCGGTGGTATTTGTGTATTGATGTGTAATTTGATCTGTTTGTCCTTGAGCTTGCCCAGTCCTTTGAACAATGATGGAAACATTTTCTGTATCATGTCCTTTGGGTTGGTCGTGTATGCAGACATGATCTGGTACATTATATGTATGAGGCCCATCTGAATGGCCGACCGAAAGCTCAGTATGCTTCCGCCTGGTACTTCTCCGTTTTTTGACGTATATTTTAACTTTCAGACATTTGTCCTTGTATTGGCATGTGGCTGTGAACATGCTTCGGCATTTAAGGGGCTTGCTCGACCCATATGGGTAGATTTGCGTGTCGGCTCGCTTAATTCTTTCTTGCTTGTTAGGGACTTGTAGGTGTCCTCGCTGATCACATTTACCATGGCAACGGTGTCGATCAGAAATTCACGACTCTGTCCATTTAGCTGTAGTAATAATGGGCTGTATTCTGTGGCAATGCTGTTCCCTAGGGCATGGACGTACCCTCTTTGTCTGTCTCCGCTGAATGAGGAGGAGTGCGAGTCTCGTCGACGCTGTGGAGATTCCTCCAGATATCTGACTTTTTGTCTCAGGGCCCTTCGTTGCGAGTCCCACCTGCTCATGTGAAGACTGGAGTGATCTCTTTTCTTCGCGCCATCTGTCTCTGTGCGATGATTCACGTGGGTCGCTATGGGAGCTGCGCCTCCTATTGGTGGGGGATCGCCCCGGATTGTGCTGTGGGCTTTCCCGCCTTGAGCGATGGGCATCCTGTCTCCTGGACTCTGCTGGTTTCCGCTGATTGATAGAATGTAATGTTTCTGCAGACCGACTGGAAATGATTCTCACTTCCGCATTTGCCACAGTGGTGTCCTATGGCTGGACATTGGCCGACGTGTGGGAACTTGTACCCGCATCTGTAGCATTTCTTTTGTTCTGCTGAATTTTCTGGTGTGCGAATGGGGCCCACGGTGGCTGAGGATGCGGACTGTGTAATTTTAATGTTGCCAAGTGATGCTGTAGAGATAAAGCAGAGTCTGCTCTCGGTAGCTGGAGGATTTCTTCCAGGGTTCTGCTCTTTTGCAGCAATTTCTTCCGGAATTCGGGAGACTCACAGCCTGCTAATGCTTGCGACTTCAGTTCTTCTTCTGTGGAATATCTGTCAAAGTCACAATATTTGGCGCGTTTTCGCAATCTCATCACAAAATCCATATTTTCTCCTTTATCTTGGGTGGTAGTGTGAAAAATATGTCTCTCGTAATCTATGTTCCTCAATGGCACAAAGTAATTATTCAGTGAGTCACTTACCCCTTGCAATGGGTCAGTATTATTCTCTGGCATTTCAGACACTATGGGCCTCATTACAACCCTGGCGGTTTCCGTGCTTGTAAAACATAATTTCATAATAAAGAAGAACCAAAAGTCATTCATGGGCTTTTCGCTCATATTGATCTTTTAATACTGTCAAGTAATTCACAGGTGGTATTTTCTCAACATGTTTCAGTTCATAAATATGTAAATGTCGAACATTCTTCAGGAGTAGTTCTATGCTGAAAGATTTACTGAGATGATCTTTAAAGTGTGCTAACCTGTCAGAACTGTCTCTATCCCATGATTATTATGCACACCCACTTAAAACCCTGGTCAACTCCACCAGGCCTGTAAATAAGTGGACCAGGCTGACACAGCGCAGACGGTGCCTTCTAAGGGAACCCCACTGATGCAGTAACACTATGCAGGAGGAAGTAATAAACAACATAGAAACACCACTACGTCCAAGCTGTACTAACGAGATTCCAAATATAGGACAAACAAAACAGTTGCATATCAGAAATAACTGTACGGGTGGTCACAGGGCTGCCGTGGCTACTTATAGCCCTCCACGTTCCTGCTGATACCACTGTCCTTTGCTCCTAGCCACCGGTGAGAGCAGACACCTCACCACTCAGAAAGTGGTTCCAAAACTAATCTTTGGTGCTAAGACCACCACCGGGTACATTCCCTGGTCTGAACTAGAGCCACTCCTTTGGAGAAAGGTGCTGCATCTGCCAGGTTCAATGGCGGGAATCAGATATGAATTCGGTTTACTACCACTGGGAATGTTTGTGGAGTGAAGGGTGTTGCAACTATATGCTTCAAATTTACTAACCCCCGGTCCTCTGTATATGCTAATCTAGGGATCGAAATGGGTGAAGGCACAAGTAAGGCTCTTTTGAATTGGAAATGCAAGTGTGAGGACCTGTTGGACAAGATAGAGTCTTCCGCTGAGGAAATTACTACTAATCTTAACAAACTGAAGTTAAAACTTTACAGATATTAATGGATTAAGGCGAGGGAGATTTTACTGGAACACTGATGTTTTAGTGATCATTTTAATTGGAATGTAACATTTTTTAACATTATTGCTCCCTATTTGATCAAACACCTGTGAAGTGTTTTTATAACTACAGTGCTAAAACAGGAATTGAATGTGCTACCATCACTGGATGTCCTAGGCATGAGGCAGAAGTCTCCTCTGGATCAAAGGTTATGTCCTTACTGTGGACATAGCATTGAGACCCTAAGACATTTGTGCATGGAGTGCCCTGCCCTTGAGAATCAACGCTATGAGAAGTTGAACAGATGTATACAGAACCTAGAAATTACTAGGGCTCAACAGTTATGGGTCTGTATCCAAAACACAAATTATTTCATTGTTAATTGCAATTTTCGAATTTGTGGAAATGGTATTGACTGATTTTATTAGTGCATTTTAGTCCTGATCTTAAAATAGTTTTTTGTACTTTTCTATGAATTGGCTTGTAAGGAATGTTTAATTGTTTTGAAACAAAATTGTAACGTATTGAATGTTAATTGTTTTCACTGTGTTAATGTGGTTTATGTGTGAAAGGGTCAGCTGTGCAACCAAAGCAGACAATACATAAATAAATAAATAGATTGCTTTGCGCCGGAGACCTTGACAGCTGTGGGAGTTACGTAGATTACTTCAAACGGGCTCTCGAATCTGGGGTCCTTCCATTGTTGAACGAAGAGCTGATGAAGACACAGTCACCTGGGAAAAGCTGTGGTTGCTGCAGCTGCGATGACTCCTGTTGTGGCCACGATGATCATGATCATGTCATTGGAGCCCAACCTGGTGAGATATAAACCTGATGAAACCCACTCAAATTTAAGCAGAAGTATGTGCATCTCTAAGAGTGTGTGTGGGTGTGAGCAGGGTATGCAATCTCCTGCCTGTTACTGTTTCACGTGGGGCGAGGCGATGGTCAGTCCCTGGCTGATTGTGTAGAGCAAATAAAGCAAGAGGCACACAGTGCAACCAACCTTTCTTAAGCGTGTTACATAATTTTGCAAGTTTCTGCTTTAACAAACGGTTCATGCAGTGCACGACCCCGCTGGCTTTTGGGTGAAAAATAGTGCATAGTTTGGGTTTTACACCTAGCAAAGAGCCTTTTTACTTCAACATTTCAATAAAAAAAATGAGTACCATTGTCAGACCTGTGAACATCACAAATACCCCATCAGGGAAACACTTCACATACTAGAAAGTTTGCTGCAGACCTAGTGTGAGGGTGAACACATGAACCTGCTTCAATCCATCATGACAATGTTCAGACCCCAACAAATATGTGATGAAAGTTACTGCACCTGTTAACCATGTCCAAGTAATCGATATGTAGATGGTAAAATGGCCCTGAAGGGCGGGCACGTCGCCTTGAACATTTGAAGTGTGCAACCAGTGGTATATGTTTGGCAAGTAATACAGTTCGCTATGTTATCAGCAATAAGTGCTTGCAGGTTTGGGATAAACCAATCCTCTTGTAAATCGGCAGCAATGTATTGTTTGGATGTGTGTGAGGGAAAGTGCAACTGATCAAGGGCGACGATGAGTAACGCTTGAGACATAATGGGCTTGCCTGAAATATTCAGCCTCCATGTGAGGTCTGTGAGAGACAATGGACACCCCCTCTTTATCCATAATTCTTTTTCCTGCTGGGGGGTGTATGCTTGTAATTCAATGAGCTGGGTCAGGGGATGGGCGTTGTAAGGTAATTTCCACATGCGATAAAATCAATTCAGTGGAGACTGTGGCATTTGGGTTCTGTAAGTAAGCTGCCCCTTTGGCTGCTAAATCTGCTGCATGGTTGCCTTTAGCAATTGGGTCTGTACTGGTTGTGTGAGCTATGCATTTTACCACTGCTACTTCCACAGGGAGATATAATGCATCTATTAACCTGGAGAGTAACGCGGCATGCTGCAAGGGCATAACATGGGATTTCTTAAACCACTGCCTTTGCCATCTGGACAGGCCGGAATGTATAGTAGATCTAACATAAACTGAGTCTGAACAGATGGTAGTGGAGCACCCTTGGGAAAGTTCTAATGCTGTTATAAGTGCTACGCGTTCTGCTTCATGCGCAGAGTAGTGTGAGGGCAGTGGCATCTTTGCTTACACATGGTATTCCCCAGATTCGAGGCTCAATACTGCTGCTCCCATGTGCCTTGCTCCTGTTTTCTGATATTTTGTCGACAAACCATCAATGAAGATCACCTTCCCCTCTTTGAGCAGTTCCTCCCTTACATGGGCAGTTTCACCGGTAGTTTCCTCATAGGTAGTTCAATCATGCATCGTGCCATTTGGATGTATTGGCTCCAAAATAATGGTTGCTGGATTCATGGTGTAACATCTCACAATATGAATAGAGGGGTTTCACAGAATGACCTCATACCCTGATGCTCGTTGGATGGTGAGAGTAGATTTTTGCTTTTCTAGGATTGAAAGAACTGCATGCTCCACTTAAAGTGTGACAAGGCGGAGGCCACCAGGGGGCGCAGGCAACATGGCTGCCTGAGCTGAGAGCTCCGTACACAGCCCCGGGTAACCATCGGCAGAGAACCAGAGCAAGGGCCCCATCGTTCTCAAGACCCCCCCACAAAGCCATGGGAACCAGTGGCCCCCAGTTGGGTCCAACTCTGGCGCCTCACCGAGACGTCTGCGCCGAGTTGGACCGCATTGAAGAATTTGTGGCCCCTCCCCACAGCCTCGCTTGGAGCCCTGGTGGAGGCCGCGGCGGCCACGCTGATCGCGGACGAGGAGAGGCGTGCCGCGGCACCACGGCCAGGGCCCGCCTCGGGTGAAGGGGAGCCTGCAGAGGTGACCGGCGGATGGAGAGCGGACAGCCCCGGGGACATTGAGGCTTCGAGACTCGGGGACCCAGGCGAGCCCCGTGAGGCCGCGGCCGCGCGGCTCTGGGAGGAGGGAACCCAGTGCCCTGGTCCGCAGTGATGCGCGTCCGGACTGAGCTCAAGGTGAGATCGCCCCGGCCACCAACGTGTCAACAAATCTGGGGGGCCGACGCGGGAGCACGCCCCCCAGCCTTGACCCCCCCAAACCCCTGGGGCGAACGGGGTGTGGAGACAGGACGCGGGCTCCCCGCCATCCGGGGCGGGCCTCGGGTGACCGCTGCGGTGCGGCTCCGAGAGGCGCGAGCTCTGTGCTCAAGCCCACCTCGTGGGCCCATAAGCAACCTACACGGGGGCCGGCACAGAGTGGAATACGCCCGGCCCCTGCCAACGGGCGGATGGGTGAGCCTGGGGGCCAATGCGGGAGCGTGTCCCCCCCACCCCACCACCACACCACGAACTGGGGAGGCACCAGAACTATTGTCCGTACCCCCCCTCATCATCTCGGGGGTGTTGGAGAGGCATTCCAGCACGCTGGCTGTGGAGACACCACGGTAAAGGAAGGCAAGGAGGCCCTGACCCCCCCCTCCCCCGGGGCCATCGCAGGAGTACGTCCTCACCTCGATGGACCGAGAGGCACGGACAACTACGGACTACAGGTGAGGGGCCACCAGAGCCACTATCCCCTCTTTCACCCCCCAAGACTGGGACCCCCTGAGTGTACCTCGAGAGGGCTGGGCTGTCGAGGCACTCCGGAGGACACTGTTGGCACCAGATCCTCGTTTAACCACCTGGGGTGCATCCTGCGCCCTAGAGCCTCGGGTTGAACTCCTGTCACTACCCCGAACCCAGTACCTCCACCGGTCGAACTCGGAGACTATCACTAGGGGGGCACCGCTCCGCTCTGGGTCCACCTGTTCCACCTCCAGGGTTACCAACCACATACAACGTACTCCCATCACCAAAGCCGCTGGCTGAACAGGGCGGAGCGACAGCAGCCCACCGGAACCAGCGCCCCATGAGCTGGAAAGAGACTCTTGCCAAATACCAATTTGTGGCCACTGAGGGCGACATGGCCGCTGGGGGCGCGTCTGCCCCCCCTTCTGACCTGGGGGCCATACAAAACAATATCCAGATAATCCTAGAGGAGATACGTGGGATGAGAACTGACATGGGCGCCAAACTGGCCGACCTTACTACTAAAGTCACTACCCTCGAGGATCGGATGGAGGGGGTTGAAAACAACCAGCTTTCTACGGCACTCCTCGAGACCCAAATGGAGACCCAAATGGAAGCCAGATTCCAAGACATGCAACGATGGGAAGAGGAACTCCGGTTCAAAGTGGACGATATGGAAAACAGGGTGAGGAGGAATAATCTGCGCATCTTTGGGCTGGTGGAATCCAAAGGCGAAACCACACAAGGCCTTGAGGGCAAAGTACTTGATATCATATTGAGAACAAATTTGACAGGATCCACCGGGCGGGCGGAGGGGGCGGGGGCCCGCGCTCGGTGCTGGCTCGACTGCATCACTACAAGGACAAAGCTAAAATTCTGGAGAGGGCAAAGAACCTTGGCAACATTCCGTACGGGGATTCTAGGGTGTATATCTTTCAAGATCTATCAGCCCTCAACCTGCTAATGAGGAAAAAATGCGGCAACATCACAAGGTGGCTCCAGGGAAAGGGGGTCAGATACCGCTGGGGCCATCCCTTCTATTTATCGTTTGAATGGCAGGGAGAGAGACATCATTTGGTTTCGGAGGAGGACATCCAAAGGGCCACGGATGATCTGCTGGGCGGCCAAGCTGGTCACTCGGGCAGTAGAGAGGGAGGAACCCGGGACCCCCCAGGGGATCCAGACAGATCAGGAAAGTCCAACGGCAAGTCTAAGGTCAAGGGGACTCGCAAGTTCCGAAAAACCAGGCACCCTTCGACGGCCTCCGAGGACCATCTGAAATCATGACAACACCACCCTTTCGGGGGTTGTGGAAATCAATGGGTGCTCCTTAATTCCATGCTGCCATAGTGCTGGAGTTTGGGGCCTGGGCCTGTGAGGTTGTGGCCGGGCACCACGTTGGTGCAGTGTTCGACCCGCCAGGTTGAAGGGCGGGAAGCAGTTTAATGCAATGTTAATGGTTTTGTTGGGTTGACCCACGTATGGGGTCCGAGAGTGTAAAATGTTGGATTGACGTGGGGGCCATAGCTCTTGGACCCTACTCTAGACACTTCCACCAAGGAGTGGGTGGGGTCGACTCATTTGGAAAGTGAGAGATGGGAATCCCTAATATAAGAAACACCCGGGGCTGGGTTTGGAGTCCTTGGTGGTTCGTTGACCAACCCCGACACCAGTTGGGGGGGTGTGGACGAACGCCTTGCAATGAAAGGGAATGGGGGCAGGGGAGGGGGTGGGTGGGGTGTCTTGGGTGAAGGGGGTGGGTGGAGAAAGCGGGGGGAGGGGGGAATAGCCGAATCGAAATGGAGTTTCCTATTCAGATACGGACCACACAACAGCACTCCACCACGGGGCAGAAAGAGGAGGCCTCTCCATTCGACAATGGTTGAAGGCAAGATAGGCACACTTAATGTCAAGGGTCTGAACTCTCAGAATAAGAGATCCCTGACTAGTAACATGTTCCACAAACAGCAACTGATGGTGCTCTTCCTCCAAGAAACTCACTACAGACAAGGCAAGGAATCGACCATAAGGGGGAGGGACATAGGATCCAACTTCTGGGCCTCCCATAGAAGTTCAAAGAAGGAGGGGGTTGGGATCCTCCTGAATAAGGCATTTCACCTCTCAGATAGTGAAACCAAAAGGGGCTTCGGGGGCGGTTCCTGGCGATCAAGGGCACCCATGAGGGCGAGCCCATCACCCTGGCCACCCTTTACGCACCCAACTCAGGCCAGATCAGGTTCCTGACCCAAATCATGGGGGTAATGGACGAATGGGCAGAAGGTGCCATGATACTCGGGGGTGACTTTAATCTCATAATGGACCCCAAACTAGATTGGTGGACAGCCCGAGGGGTTGAGCCTAAGGTGACATCCAAGGACAATCTGTCATTACGGACCCTCCTGAGGGAACACTACTGGGAGGATGTCTGGCGGGAGGCACACCCAGAACCGGGGGATACACATTTCCCCCCCCCCACATCACACCTACACCAGAATCGACCTGTTTTTAACTTCAAAGGAGGGGGCGGGGTGGCCACAGACCCGAGAGGTGAGGCAATAACTTGGTCCGATCACGAGCTCCTAGTGGCGAGTTGGTCCCTTCCCATCTCTCCTCGTTCAACCCATTGGAGATGCAACAACACACTTCTTAGGGACCCGGTCTTTAGAGACTTCCTGAGAAGCGAAATGGTGGCATATTTTGGGACAAACGATAATGGGGAAACAGGTATGGTGACGGTGTGGGAGGCGGCAAAGGCCACATTTCGTGGCCTCCTCAAAGCAGAGGGAGCCAGACGCAAACGCGAGAGAGGGCTCATCGAGGCCAGGATACGTGAGGACCTCGGGACCCTGCGGGGCAGACTTAATCAGGGGAGGGCTGAAAGGGAATCCATCCTGGCGGAAATGCGAGAGAAACGGCAGGCCCTATATATTGTTCTTATAGGGGAGGTGGTTAAGAAACTGAGATACACACGGCAGAGGTACTATGAGAAGGGAGACAGGGCTGGAACGCTGTTGGCACGAAGAGCTAGGGGATGTCGATTCGAGAGAAGGGTTGGTCCCATCAGAGGCAGGGGGGTACCATGCTTAATAACAAGGCAGATGTGGTGGGCTCCTTTGCAGACTATTATAGGGACCTGTATGCAAAACAGGGGGGAGCATCCCTAGAGGAGATCCAGGCATATTTGGAGGAGTATCCCTTGCCCCGTCTGACAGAGGTTGAGCTCCAGGGACTGGAGGCAGACATAACTGTAGAGGAGGTCGAGGCAGCCATTAAGAGACTAAGGATGGGCAAGGCTCTGGGGGGAGATGGGTACACCGCCGATTTTTATAAACAATTTTCACCCATGTTGTTGGAGCCCTTAGCCAAGCTTTTCAATCAAATCCGGAGCGAGGAGACGGTCCCGCCCACTTTCCTGTAGGCCCTCATTACGGTCATCCCTAAGCCAGGAAAAGACCTCAGGGAACGTGGCTCCTACAGACCCATCTCCCTCTTAAACCTCGACGCTAAGATTTTCACTCGAATTTTGGCCTCTCGCCTGGAAAAGTGCCTTCCTCGACTGGTTCACCCGGACCAGGCTGGCTTCATACTAAACAGACAGGCCTCAGACAACATGCGTAAAACCCTCCATGTGCTATATTCAAGAGAAACCCGAGACGAGGGGGCTCTGCTTCTATCCCTAGATGCAGAGAAGGCCTTCGATAGGGTGAGCTGGGCGTTCATGGGGGAAGTCTTGTCTGCGGTGGGGATGGGCCGGAGGTGGTTGGGATGGATGGCGGCACTGTACTCCACCCCTATAGCCAGGATGGTGGCCAATGGGATGAAGTCGGAGTCTTTCCCCCTGGTGCGGGGAACAAGATAGGGATGCCCACTATCCGCCCTGATATACGCCTTAGTTATGGAACCCTGGGCAATTTCGGTACGTAACAACAAAACCATCGCAGGAGTGCGGTTGGGCGACTCCCATTGCAAGATCAGCCTGTTTGCTGATGATGTCCTTCTGTACATCACCAAACCATTGCAAACGATCCCCCATGTGTTACATGCCCTGTCGCGCTAGGGCAACTTCTCTGGGTACAAGGTCAAACTAGATAAGTCTGTGGCTTTTGTGGGAGGTCAGTTGCCGGAAACGGAAGTAAAATATGTAGAGAGTCTCCCCTTCCAGTTGCAGAGAGGAGGGTTCCGACACCTGGGAATTCAAATCCCGTCCACCCCGGGTGACCTCTTTTCGTGCAATTTCACCCCAATGTGGACAGCCGTTAAGAGAGACATGAAGAGGTGGGCGAGGGCGGGGTTCTCATGGATGGCACGACTTAATCTGATCAAAATGATAATACTCCCTAAGTTTCTCTTCCTGTTTCAGATGCTCCCCACCCAGGTGCCTAAACCTTTCTTGGACTCAATGAAGCGGGCATTGCTTAGATTCCTCTGGGCGGGAAAGAAACATAGAATCTCTTATGATGTCTTAACAAGACTCAAGGAAGATGGAGGGGTGGGATTCCCTGATTTCGACGCATATTATAGGGCTTCCCAGTTGAGGATCCGTTGACCATTTTAACCCTGGGACAAAGAAGCAGTGGGTGGCCCTAGACAATAGACTTCTCGCTCCAGTCACGCTTCATGAAAAACTATGGGTCCCAAGAGCACGTATTCCCAAGAGGGCACTCCAACATCCAGTGCTGGGGGTCCTCTGGTCGGTTTGGAAGGAGGGGAGTTACTTCAGGTGGCTCACAATCTGGCCTTCCCCGCTGAGTTGCATTTGGGCGTCACCGTTCCTGGCTAAAATAGCAGAACCAGCCGCATACCAGAGTTGGTATGAGGCGGGCCTCGTCAGGGCTTGCCATCTGTGGGTGGGAGGGTCCTTCATGCCCCTTCAGGATCTTGAGGAAGCTTTGGGCTCGCTACCTCCAGCTTAAGGGAGTTCTCTCGGAACCCTCGTGGGGGGACACCCTTAGGAGGGACCTAACAGACTTCGAGAAAACAATCATCTCCACTCGGGGCTCCAAAGGGGTGATATCTCGCCTATACAAACTCCTCTTGTTTTCAATACCAAGGGATCCCCCTCCATCACGGATGCAATGGGAAAGGGACCTTGGCAAGGCAATAGACGACAGGAGATGGACCAAGATGTGTATCCGAGCCCACCGCTCGACTATGTTTCCTCAGTATAGACATCAAGCATTAAAGGTCCTACACATATGGCACTATTCCCCTCAGAGATTATCCAGAATGATCCCAGGCTATGACCCACACTGTTGGAAATGCCGAAACACCATTGGAGATTATATGCACATGTGGTGGTCCTGCCCCAGGGTACAGATGTATTGGGGGGAGGTCCTATCCTGGATCAGGGGGGTTGATGGAATCGATAGACCCTGCTGCCCTTGGTTGCTCCTTTTCGGGATTGAGGTGGGGGGCGATCAGGAAGACACCCAGGGTCACATGCTTCAGGTCATGCTAGTGGCAGCCAGGTGTTGCCTGGCCCAAAAATGGAAGAACCCAAACATACCACAGGAGAAGGAATGGGTCACCAAGGTTCGAGCAATATATGACATGGAGTTTCTAATGCATGTTCTTGATGAATCTGAGTTAACATTGAGGAATGCTGGCTTCCATAGTACGATTGCTCGGTCTGAGGGGTTAAGCCCTCACCGATGGCCTGGCTTGGACCCCTAGACATTGTGAGACTGGGGACGCTAAAAGCACTCATCAAACAGGGCATGTTCCCCCCACATTATGTTGAGCCCAAGACTAAGTGTGCACAGAAATATTCGACAACCATGTTACGTGGATGCTCCTTGTGGACCGGTGTGTTAAATCTAAAATTGACTCTCGTTCATCGGCTAGGGGGGTGGGGGGGTTGGCGGGGGGTAAAAGCCTTATTGGTGGGAATGTTCTTTACAAGTGTCCATCTGATTTATGGTGCAATGTTTGCGGTAATAACCTACAAAATGTCAATAAAAACATATTTTCAACATATTACTGACAAGGCATCCCATGGTAATGGTAGATGATTTCTGCATGGGGAAATGTAGTGGCCGCCAGATCCTGCTTACACAGGAAGTACCCCTGCATGACAGGGTCCACGAGACCACTGAAATAAGCCAGAGGAACACAGTGTTTTTGTAATATGATGTGGGTAAAACACAGGCATTACGGATCACGTTTTTGAGCTCCTGAAATGATTCAGTCACCTGCACTGTCCAAACAATTGGTCCTTTTATTATTTGTGCTTCTTTAGCCCTTGCAAGAGGGGTTTGGTATAAGATGAATAGTAAAATATCCATGCTCAAAAATAGTTACATAAACCTAACAACTGCAGCAACTGCTTAACAGTAGGCGGCTGTGATGTGTTCTATACTGCTGCTGCACTTTCTGGCGTTATTCTTCTCCCTGCTGATATCATCTCTCCTAGGTACACAACCTCTTGCTGACAACATTATAGTTTATCCTTGTCCACCTTGTAACCCTTCTCTGCCAATAAGATCAGAGGTTTTACTGAATCATTTCTACATAGTAGCTTTTCAGTCTTACTACAGACCAGGAGGCCGTCCACATACTGGATCGCTGTGCTCTGGGTTTGTAAGTTTCCTAGGTCCATCTGTAGCACCCTGTCAAAAATGCTGGGGGACTCACAGTGCTCTTGGGGCAACTGTATGTGTTGAAACCTATGTCCCCTGTAGGTAAACGCTGGAAGTGGGTGTAAATGGATAGAGAAAAAGGTATTCTTGCGGTCTACTCCAGTGAATTAAGTGGCTTCCATGGGAATATTACAAAGGATGGTGGCGGGATTGGGAACCGCTGGGAATTCTGCCTCCACAATGTTTTTTAAAGGGTGCAGATTCTGCAACATCCTCCACAACGACCCTTTTGCTTTTTTCATAGGGTAAATGGCTGTGTTACATGGTGATTCTGATGGCTGTATTATGCCCTGCTGCCATAAACCCAGAAGAGAGGAATATATGCCTTTGTCTGCTTCTTTTGACATGGGAAATTAGTTCACTCTGAGCAGAATTGCACCTAGTTTTAGTATGATGCACACCACCCCTATGCTTTACAGCAGCCTTACATCATGTGGGCTACTGGTCCACAAATGGCTGGGCAACCTCTCTAAGGGGGTAATTCATAGAATTTAGCGCACAAGTGGCGCACGCGGCTTGCGCAAAGTGTGCGCGTGCGCATCTCTGCGCCAGCCGCGTGCGCTAAAATCCATTTCCGCGCACAGCGTATTCATGGATTTTAGCTACCAAATCCAGCTGTTGCGCACAGTGGCGCCGCGGCCCTGCAGCAGCAAAAGTTATGCCCCCAAGAACGCCCCTCGCGGAGGGAAAAGCCATCCAAATCCCCAATCCAGCGCAAAGGGCTGCGCTAACCCTGTACCAGTATACATGGCCGCCACACAGCACACAGCAAACGGGGTACGTGAATTACTGGAGATCGCAGGAAGTTTCACACGCGATTGACCCTGTGCGAGTGGGGTACGTGCATTACTGGGGTTCGCGGGAAATTCCACACGTGATTGGCCCTGTGTGAGTAGGGTACGTGTATTACTGGTGTTCGCGGGAAGTTTCACATGCGAAAGGGCCTGTGCGAGCGGGGTAGGTGTATTACTGGGGTTCGCGGGAAGTTCCACACGCGATTGGCCCTGTGCGAGTGGGGTACGTGTATTACTGGGGCTCGCGGGAGGTTTCACACGCGATTGGCCCTGCGCGAGTGGGGTACGTGTATTACTGGGGTTTGCGGGAAGTTTCACACGCGAAAGGGCCTGTGCGAGTGGGATACGTGTATTACTGGGGTTTGCGGGAAGTTTCACACACGATTTGAGCAGGGTACGTGTATTTCGGGGGGTGCGCGGGAAGTTTCACACGCGATTGTCCCTGTGCGAGTGGGGTATGTGTATAACTGGGGTTCCCGTGAAGTCTCAAACGCGATTGGATCCGGGTACATGTATTTTGGGGGTGCGTGGGAAGTTTCACACGCGATTGACCGTGTGCGAGCGGGATACGTGTATTACTGGGGTTCGCGGGAAGTTTCACACACGATTGGCCCTGTGCGACTGGGGTACGTGTATTACTGGGGTTCGCAGGAAGTTTCACACGCGATTGGCCCTGTGCGAGTGGGGTACGTGTATTACTGGGCTTTGCGGGAAGTTTCACACTCGATTGGCCCTGTGCGAGTGGGGTTCGTGTATTACTGGGGTTCGTGGGAAGTTTCACACGTGAAAGGGCCTGTGCGAGTGGGGTACGTGTATTACTGGGGTTCGCGGGAAGTTTCACACACGAAAGGGCCTGTGCGAGTGGGGTACGTGTATTGCTGGGGTTTGCGGGAAGTTTCACACGCGAAAGGGCCTGTGCGAGTGGGGTACGTGTATGACTGGGGTTCGCGTGAAGTCTCACACGCGATTTGAGCAGGGTACGTGTATTTCGGGGGGTGCGCGGGAAGTTTCACACGCGATTGGCCCTGTGCGAGTGGGGTACGTGTATTACTGGGCTTCACGGTAAGTTTCACACGAGAAAGGGCCTGTGCGAGTGGGGTACGTGTATTACTGGGGTTTGCGGGAAGTTTCACACTCGAAAGGGCCTGTGCGAGTGGGGTACGTGTATTACTGGGGTTACGGGAAGTTTCACACGCGAAAGGGCCTGTGCGAGTGGGGTACGTGTATAACTGGGGTTCGCGTGAAGTCTCACATGCGATTTGAGCAGGGTACGTGTATTTCGGGGGGTGCGCGGGAAGTTTCACACGCGATTGGCCCTCTGCGAGCGGGGTACGTGTACTACTGGGGTTCGCGGGAAGTTTCACACGCGATTGGCCCTGTGCGATTGGGGTATGTGTCGTACTGGGGTTCGCGGGAAGTTTCACACGCGATTGGCCCTGTGCGAGTGGGGTACGTGTATTACTGGGCTTCGCGGGAAGTTTCACACGCGATTGGCCCTGTGCGAGTGGGGTTCGTGTATTACTGGGGTTCGCGGGAAGTTTCACATGCGAAAGGGCCTGTGCGAGTGGGGTATGTGTGTTACTGGCGTTCGCGGGAAGTTTCACACGCGAAAGGGCCTGTGTGAGTGAGGTACGTGTATTACTGGGGTTCCCGGGAAGTTTCACACGCAAAAGGGCCTGTGCGAGTGGGGTACGTGTATAACTGGGGTTCGCGTGAAGTCTCACACGCGATTTGAGCAGGGTACGTGTATTTCGGGGGGTGCGCGGGAAGTTTCACACGCGATTGGCCCTGTGCGAGCGGGGTACGTGTATTACTGGGGTTCGCGGGAAGTTTCACACGCGATTAGCCCTGTGCGAGTGGGGTATGTGTATTACTGGGGTTCACGGGAAGTTTCACACGTGAAAGGGCCTGTGCGAGTAGGGTACGTGTATTACTGGGGTTCGCGGGAAGTTTCACATGCGAAAGGGCCTGTGCGAGTGGGGTACGTGTATTACTGGGGTTCGCGGGAAGTTTCACTCACGATTTGAGCAGGATATGTGTATTTCAGGGGGTGCGTGGGAAGTTTCACACGCGATTGGCCCTGTGCAAGCGGGATACGTGTATTACTGGGGTTCGCGTGAAGTCTCACATGCGATTTGAGCAGGGTATGTGTATTTCGGGGGTGCGCGGGGAGTCCTACACGTGAATTGGCAGTGTGGGTCCTCCCAGGTGTTCCCTCTACACCCTCCCACACCACAGGGAACTACCCTGCACCCCTCGTCATGTCCCGCAGGCAGCCCATCCACCATGGGCATGCTCCCCAGCCAAGGCACATGTCAGCTTGCACTACTGATCACCAACTCATGTCCCCCAGCACCCCCCCAGCAGTGCGGGGCACCCGCCAGCAGGCCCCCACTCATGTCCCACTCATGTCCCCCTGCATCCCCACCCCCCAGCAGTTCAGGGCACCTGCCAGCAGGCCCCCACTCATGTCCCACTCATGTCCCCCTGCACCCCCACCCCCCAGCAGTGCAGGGCACCTGCCAGCAGGCCCCCACTCATGTCCCACTCATGTCCCCCTGCATCCCCACCCCCGGCAGTGCGGGACACCTGCCAGCAGGCCCCCACTCATGTCCCACTCATGTCCCCCTGCACCCTCACCCCCCAGCAGTGCAGGGCACCTGCCAGCAGGCCCCCACTCATTTCCCACTCATGTCCCCCTGCACCCCCACCCCCAGCAGTGCAGGGCACCTGCCAGCAGGCCCCCACTCATGTCCCACTCATGTCCCCCTGCCCCCATGTCATGACGATCCTCAAGCATGAAACCAATGAGATAATACCACACATCGAATTGAGCAGGGTACTTGTATTTCAGGGGGTGCGTGGGAAGTTTCACACGCGATTGGCCCTGTGCGAGCGGGGTACTTGTATAACTGGGGTTCGCGTGAAGTCTCACACGCGATTTGAGCAGGGTATGTGTATTTCGGGGGTGTGCGAGGAGTCCTACACGTGAATTGGCAGTGTGGGTCCTCCCAGGTGTTCCCTCTATACCCTCCACGGCCCCTGCAGGCAGCCCACACCACAGGGGACTACCCTGCACCCCTGGTCATGTCCCGCAGGCAGCCCATCCACCATGGGCATGCCCCCCAGTCAAGGCCCATGTCAGCTTGCACTACTAATCACCAACACATGTCCCCCAGCACCCCCCCAGCAGTGCGGGGCACCTGCCAGCAGGCCCCCAATCATGTCCCACCCATTTCCCCCTGCACCCCCACCCCCCAGCAGTGCAGGGCACCTGCTAGCAGGCCCCCACTCATGTCCCCGTGCACCCCCACCCCCCAGCAGTGCAGGGCACCTGCCAGCAGGCTCCCACTCATGTCCCACTCATGTCCCCCTGCACCCCCACCCCCCAGCAGTGCAGGGCACCTGCCAGCAGGCCCCCACTCATGTCCCCCTGCACCCCCACCCCCCGGCAGTGCGGGACACCTGCCAGCAGGCCCCCACTCATGTCCCACTCATGTCCCCCTGCACCCCCACCCCCAGCAGTGCAGGGCACCTGCCAGCAGGCACCCACTCATGTCCCACTCTTGTCCCCCTGCCCCCACGTCATGACGATCCTCAATCATGGCCCTTATGGCCAGCCTCCCCAGGCCAAAGACCCAACCAAGTATTGCATCCACCCACATAGAAAAGGCAATTACATGATACAACCCCAAAGGCAAGTATGTAAATGAACACATGTCCGTCACACACACACAATGGGTGCAAGTGAATGTGAAAACCCATATCATGACATGCATGAAACCAATGAGATAATACCACATCGAAGTATGAAGAAAAAAATGTATTAAACACAACATGAATGTAATTCAAATTAAACACACAACAATGGGAATAATTAAAGAAATGCTGCATGTCCGTAAAAGAATAAAAAACAAGAAATCATAATCCAAAGAAATCCAAAAGAAATGGTGTCCAAAGTCACAGTCCAACAAAGCAAATCTAAGGGAAAAAATAAAGTGAAATCCATTGCTCCATGGTGAAAATAAAAAAAATGAGAATAATCCAATGGTGAACTATGTACAAATGAACAATCCAGGGTCCATGAGCCCAACTGATGAAATTAAACCTACCAAAAATACTACCTAATAAAAAACTATATACAAAAACGTGGTGCATTGTCCAAGCGCAACCAAAATAAAAAAAAAAGGAAAGGAAACCTAACACTATCTAACTATATACAATGGCGGGGGGCAAGTCCTGCGGCTCACTCTGTGGTGTCCCGGGCCAGGGCATCATCGAACTCCATGTTGATGTCCCGGAGGCGGGCCTCTGCCCTGGCACTCATGGCCTGTTCCAACTCCCTGCGAGTCACCTCGAGGCACTCTGCCCGCCTCAACGCCCGACGCATGGAGAACTCTGCCCTGACCATGGTGAGCCGTGCCTCTTCCGCCCGCCGCTGCTCCGCATCTATGCGCTGGCCCAACCGCAGCCACATGGAAGACACATCCATTCCAGGGTCCTCCTGCCCTCTGGCCGATGCCTGCCCCCCTGATGCCGATGGCCCCGAGCCACCATTGCTCCCACCTAGAGCCTGCTCCTGCTGCTGCTGCTGTCCATGTGCCCTGTCCGATGATGCCTGCACATCCTCCATCAGCTGGTCTCCAGTTGTGGTGTCCACCCCTGCTGGCCCGCCGACTCCCGACTGTGGCAGGGATGGGATCTCCACCAAGCTGGCTGTGTTGGTCAGGCCAGGTCCACAGGGGGCCCTGGTGGAATCTGGGCCGGAAGACGGCAGAAAGAACGACTGGTGCATAGTCTCCACAGAGGAGGAGAGGTCCGCCAGAGTGCGCGTCACATGTAGGAACCCACCAACCCGGACCCCTCCCAACAGTGCCACGTCGCAACGCTGCTCTTCGTGATGACGTGCGTTCTCTGCCCAGGAAGAACGCACGTCATCACGAATGTCAATGCGACACTAATCAGGACGGAGCCCATATGTTCATGGGACCCCTCGTCCACAGGTAGTGGAGAGGCAGATGACATGGCACTCTCCCCTCCCTGCTGATGGGCCTGGGACGAGGCCTCCCTGCTGGTGCATGGTGGTGCAGTCACAGGGTCAAGGACAGGGACATGCACAGGCCCCTCTGCGGTGACCTGTGCTGCCTCCTGACCCTGGCCGTGGACTGCACCAATTGCACCAGTGGTACTACCCCCACCAGGCCCCATGTGCGGCTCAGTAGCGGGCTCCTCCTTCTCTGTGGAGACCACCAAGCTGGATGTCTCCGTACCGTCTTCCGCCATTGCAAGCTCCTGTGGGGGCTCACCCGGCCCTTCCGCCACAGCCATAGTGGCAGACACGGCACCAGCCCCCTCGCTCCTGGATGATGGCAAGTCCTGGGAGGGTGGCTGGGCCTTGCGTCGCCACCCAGTGGAGGCATCCCCGCTGCTTGGCTCCACAGCCCTCTTCTTCACTTGACGCTGCGTAGAGGGAGACATAGAACACAAGCATCAGGGTACAGTACAATATTACCCTAGACAGGAAGCAATAACACATGAGTGGCAGTGTCTAACGTCACTTCCATCCTGTCCCTCCACAACACATGGGTGAATGCACGTAACACACATACATAAACAGGCATGGCGCCTGCAATCAACATCAGCATCCATGTACAAGGGCCTCTATTAATCAAAATGTTGCCTTCAAACTCACATGCATCCTGGATCACACTGATCCCATGCACACACATCCCCGGAGGGTCATGCATCATGCCTTGTACACCACAGACACAGTGGATAGACACAGTGCATACAACGGTGACCACACTGCATGAGTGAATCTACACATCATCACGGACATGTGTCATGAATCCATGGAGTATCAAAGTCACAGACACACTTCTCAGACACACACATGTGCACCATACATGTACATGACAGCAGCACCCATCCTCACACCCCCACCATGTGCAAGAACAGACACTGGCATGCTTTCATGTGTGCATTTGCCATACAGCTCCCCATGTAGCATTGGAACTCATGCACCAACCATGTGGTTCGCACATTACTGGTCTCACATGCATGACCATGATGTTCCTGCACACACACATCCATACATGGCCCATGTCACACATACAGGCAAGTATCAGACTGCCAGCACACTGCAACATGCCCTGTCTCACACACCAATGCTTGGCCACTTACCGCTCAACTCCAGGCGGGTCTTCCTCTGAAGGATCTGGGCGTGAAGTGCTGGGCATACGTGTTCCAGGACCCTCAATTGGATGTCACTCATGCTGACCCGGCCCACCTCCGCGAGGCGCCGGGCCTTGTGGAGGGTCCTGGACTTGAGGTCCTCCCAGCGCTTCTTGACATGCTTGATATCGCGGGTTGCCACCCCCTCCGCGTTGATGGCAACCACTACGTTGTCCCAGATCCTCTCCCGTCCTTCCTTGTTGGCGCGTGATGTTCCGAAGAGGGCATCATAATGCCCCAGGACATGCTCCACCAGGACACCAACTTCCTTCACACTAAAGCTGGTGGCCCTCTGCCTCTCTGGCTGGGGGTCGCCAGTGGTCTCAGATGGTGTTTGCCCTGACATGGCGACCCCCGAGGCAGGCGTGGGTGGGCAACTGGGTCCTGGGGCTGGGCTGTGGAGCAATGGTATCCCAGTCTGGAGTCTTCTATTCTAGCAGGGGAGGACACAGCAACTGGAACCCTGGCTGATGTGCAGGCATTAAATAGCAGGGCACGTGGGCAGCAGGCAGTCAGGCAGCAGCAGATGGCAGGTGGGAGCGTGCTCGGGGCTCTGGGGGGCAGTAATTCGGCCTTCTGGGCAGGAGCGTGGTCTTCCATGTGCTTACGCGTGGCCAGCTTGATACGGAGTGATTTGGCACGTGAAAATCTTGCACGTCAGCGTGTAATTCGCGGAAAGGGCCTTAGCGCGTAAGCGCGTTAGCACGCATACGCGATTTCATTGGACCAAAGGCCCCTAGCGCGTAAGCGCATCTGTGACGTATCGCGCACGGGCGTTGCCCTGGCACGGGTTGAAGATCCCACGTGGCTTTCCATTGCTCTGTACGTGCTTTTCGTGGGGTGCGTGTGTGTGTTTTCCAGCCGTTGGGGTTCACACGCTATTACTTCACAGCGGGTGGGTGTTGGCTACCCGTTCTTCTACACACAAGGCAGAAGGTCAGTGGTATCCTGCTCGCCCAGGGCCAATCGCGTGTGAAACTTCCCGCAAACCCCAGTAATAAACGTACCCCACTCGCACAGGGCCCTTTCGTGTGTAAAACTTCCCACGCACCCCCGAAATACACGCACACGCTATTTTTCACACAGCGGGTGTCGTGTTTGTCACATACCCCTTTTTTTTACGGCCATACTGGCCTGCCTGTTGATCGCATATGTTTTTTTTGGGCTCCTGGCTGCCACACCGTACTACGTGTGTCATTTTTGCACGCACGTGGGCTACTGGGGGGCGCTTGTCTCTTTTTCTTCTTTTTATGGGGTGCCTGTGAGTTGCGTGCACGTCATTTATCCTAGGGGGCCACAGTATGAGACATTCATCATAGCTGTATATACGTGCTTTTTATTTGCGCACACTTTTGTAATGCACAGGGACGCTACCGCCTGCCTTCGTGTGGCGGACGTGTTGAGGCCTGTGCGTGTCTTTGCGTGGGTTTGCCCTATTCGATTCCATGAATATGTGCGGTTCGCGTGCGTTTGGGCGTTCCGTGTACTTCCCAGCAGTACTTCCCCAGTTACGCCTTCTTTTTCACGCGTTGTTCCCCATGCCGCGTGTTACGCCCTGTGTCCCGCCCCCTTTTTGGTGTGTGCGCTGATGTTGTGCGCTTTCCCTGTGCGCGTCGCACACGGCGTTTGAGCTTTTGCAATGACTTGTGCGCCTGTGTGTGAAACACTCGGGTTTGGCGCACATCCCAAGGAAAACACGCACAGGGACTTCCATGAATCGCACGCGTGCGCCTGTTTTTCATGCTTGCGCCAAGATTTTCGGCACACGTTTATTCCATGAATCAGCCACTAAATGTTTCTGCAAATGCAATGGCAATGCTTTGGCAAGGAGCAGGGGGTGGGAACTTCTGTGTTGGGTCAATGCATGAAACTGCGCACCATTCAATGTCATCCTCTTACAGACTGGACAGTTTTACATGGTCTGCATGGTGATAAATAACTCCACATGTAACATGATAATGGTACCTGGCGACCTTTCCTGTTGGGCAGCTGGTCTAAACAGAAATTCAGCGGATATGTGCAAAGGTTTTCCCTGAATCCCTGCACCTGACCTAACAGTACTGTTACCCCATAGAGGAAGAAATCTGGATGGAGTGGTGCGCCTCTCAAGGTGCTGCAGCCACACATTGCTTGTATTACTGCAAAGGCCCTAGTGTGGTATGTGCCCGGTATAGAACACACTGGGCCTTCCTCCGAAAACAAAATAGTCATGTTCAACTTACTCACAAGATCCCTGGCCTGAAGATTAACTGGGGAGAGCCTAGTGAATACACTAAGGGGACTGATCATTCTTGCATACATACGGTGACAGGTAACTCTTCAGTTAAAGGACCCAATATGATAGCTTCTGAAAACCCCTGTGTGTCCATTACTTTGTCTGACAGCGGGACGCCCCTTGCGTAATGCAGGATCTAGTAGCCCTTGTGTCGAACAAAAAAGAGAATTTTGGATCCCTTATCTTCACTCATAATCAGGGTTCCTCATCCGGGTCAGCAGTTACTAATAGTACTGGACACTGGGCTGTCCTATTGAGGGTTAACATTCAATCCTAGGAGCGGGAAAGCATTGCCCCCTAACATGCTTGCGCCCGTTGTGGTATCATAGAATGAGGATTCAGACCAAGAGGAGGCTTGTTGATTGCTATAGAATTTGATTAAAAAGAAAAGGGAGCATAACTATCCCTGAAACTAGAGGTAGTTTCCCTGCCTCAACAAAACTATAATGCGTGCCTGCCAGGAGGTCGGTGGTGTCCAAAAGAAAGTATTCCGTCATGGTCAAAATCACTATCCCATCTCTACCACTTGAACACATAAAAAGAAGAATGGCTGCCTTCCACTGGGTACAAGTCTCTTAAGGTATGCTTGCCAAAGTTCCACCATGTCCAGGGAGTAGGAGAATGACTCCCTTCTCCTAGACTAGAGTCACTTCTTGGTAGATTTTCTTAGCGGTGTAATTTGCAAGTTCCTCATTAATTACTTCAACTCACTCCAAGCAGACTGGGTCTTCTTCTCATCCAAATTTCCTGACCTTTGGATCTCTCTTCCCACTGCTCAGCATAGGCTCTAATTCAACACTTTCATCACAGGTGTTCCCACTGGGAGAAGTGAGAGGCTTTGTAACTATTCGGGGATATTCTATTTCCCTCTTAACAATACCAATTACATACAGTCTTTCAAGCTTTCCCGGCCCCTCCCAGACTTCTCACAGTTCCCGTAACCTTCTCTCATGGAACTCTTCAACAGTTTTTCAGGGGGACGCGGGTTCGTTACTCCACTTTTCCCAACTACTTGTACTGGGTTTACATGACTTGGCAACCCACTGCTGCTTCTAGTTCTTTCTTCCACTCGTCTTGGGTCATCTCGACTTAGCGACCCGCTGCTGCTTCTACTTCTTTATGCTACTCGCATTAGGACTGCTTGGCTTAGTGAGCTGCAGCTATGTTTGCTTCTTTCTACCACTCGTATTGGGTCCACTCGTTTTAGCAACCTAGTACTGTTGGTGGTCTGGGCGCAAGTATCGGACAATTCAGTCCACCAGTAACAGGTTGCGCTACCACCAAAGTTCCTCATGCTTCCCAAACAATTGCCTAAAAGGCTCCGAGTTAGGATAGTGTGGGCAGTCTGAGCGTAGTTCTTGGACCATACGGTCCACCCACCACAGGTCACGCAACCACAAGACTGTCTCTCAGCTTCCGGAGCGCGAGCTCTGAACAGACTAGGTAGACGTGTTCTGGGTGTCCTTCCATCCATCTTCTCAACTCTGTACCACTGCCTCACAACAGTTCTATGACACTTAGCTTTGGGTTTACAAGCTCTCTGTCGGATTCCAGGCTCGCTGACCATAGACTTCCAGGTATCGTTCTTGTTGTTCTTTGTTAGTGTTTAGCTTAAAGAGTTGGGCCTGCCCCAATGCAACATCTGTTCGATTTACAACACAACAGCTGTTTGAATATTCTTCATGCTTTGCTGTAGCGTTCTTGAGCTCTTCCCCATACTAGTATCTGCCAATACTAGACTATCTGATACATTACAATAACACATTGTCTCAGATATCATAATCGGCAAGGAAGGGCTAGGTGATGTTGTGGCCTGTGGGAGTTTGGGTTAGAAGGGCCACATCCTGGATTCAGATCCTTATCCGCAGGATGGGAGTTCATCCCCATGAGGTCCTCCCACATATTACCACCCTTAGGGGAACTATCCGTCAGCGGCCTCATCACTGTAGCCTCATGGAAAAGGGCTCCTGTCTGGGGAGTAGTGATGTCATCTTTAGGATCGTCACACCGTTTAGTAAGTTACTGTACATTGTAGCAATGTGTTCTTATTGCACAGCTGAGTGGGGGGCTGGGTACAATTATGTGCCTGATGCCGCACTGGTTGTTGCTGTACAGGGTCTGGGGTAAATTGGGGGCTGCTGGTTGAAGGCTGTTTGAGAGCTAAAGGTGGGTTGATACATTGGGACACTATGGTGGAAGGGTATGGCCGGCCTGTTCCTGCATTCTCATGCAAAAGGACTCATCTTCCAACAAGACCAACATTGCTGCCCCATTCGGGGTCTCATGCTTTCAAATCCTCCCCTCCACCCATCTGAAAATGTCCTCTTCCTCTCTGGAAAGTTCCTATTTCCGTCCTTGCATTCCTAGGCTCCTGTGCCCATGCCTGCGGGGGGCTGTGCGCAGGTTGCCCTTCCAGAGTGCCTGTTATTACTGCCCCTTCCATGCTTAGCTTAGCTATTTTTTTGGTACAAACTTTGCTTCTGCCCTTTGTGTCTGTACTGCCTGATCCTTATCCTTCTCCTGTTTGCGATGACAATAATGTATTATGTGTGCCTGTATCTCAGGCCACGACTTTGCTTCTTTTCCAACTATTTTTTAAAAATCTGCTTGTACTTCCAAGGGGAGCCCCTTGAGTAACACGTGATCAGAAATTGTGATATTTCTGTCCCGTGACTCCTCCATCTCTAAATGCCTCATCTCTTGTATCTGCTGTATATAAAGTGTGAGCCTTTTTAGATTGCAGGTCAGGTCTGTCGGGGTACAAGTCCGTTAAAAGGTTCCATACTTGCATTCGACAGTTGTTAAATGGGGAGCCATCATGGGTGGTATTATTAAACGTTATCCCCTTATACTCAGGCTTTCACCATACCACGTCCGCCTGCTCCACTAGCAGGCAGGCAAACAGACTGTCCATGTTCCCCACCGCTAGTTGATGCCTGCTGTATGTTTCTCAAGGGCATAAATCCACTTGCCAGCTCCCACTGTAAGGAAGGGCAGGGCACACTCGAGCTGCCTGGGCATGAAGCAGCAAGGGCATTGGAGCAGCCTGGGCATGAAGCAAGAAGGGTATCAAGAATGAATGCAGCTGTTTGGCAGTGGCAATATTACAAGTCTTCCTTATACATAATTATAGACTTCTAACCAGGTCTCCCAAAAATTGATTCTACCATCATCACGCCACACGAAGTGCGAGTGAATGACACGTATAATCGGGCGTGGTTTAAATAGCAACACACTACTAACCTTAAGTAGTACCTATAAGAACCAACACACTGCACAGCTATGGTCGCCTATAGTTGTACACATATTATGGGGGAAAGAAAACTAGAAGCGGCGTCGGGCAGAAATTAAGAATTTATTTAAGATTAGAAGAGAAACTTGTGATCATTCAGAAGATTGCACGGATGCAGATTACCGCAAGGCGTTATGGGTAAACTAATATTTACCACGGGTGCGTGAGGAAGGGGGCGGGGCGCGAGAAGGGGCTACATTCTACACCCACTGAGTTGACCCTGTTTAATTCACCCTCTGGATGCCCCCTTATTGCCAGGACTGATGGTGGTTGCCCACCGTCTTACCCGACCCCCAGACCCCCCTCTGGCAGGTGCTCCCCCTGATTATTCCTGTAAGTAGCTTCTTATCCAGAAAACTGTCTCCAGCTCTTTCTAAAAAGCGAATGTAAAATAATCACTTTCAGCCATGACACACATGCCACCTGCCATGGTTCATGCATGTTCAGAGCCACCGAGCAATGCATTGTGGGTATGCAAATGATCACAAGTGCCTGCTTTATCATTAAAACTATAAGGCAGAGGTGAACTTCCAGTGATGGCCACTGGGAGGCACTGTGGCATCTGTGACTTGACTGAAATTGCTTCTTCTGCTTTCACATTTCATGCAGAAGGTATTTTTTTTCTCTTGCTTTCATAGCCACCATAACTCTGCTCTTCTTCCTTAGGAAAGCCTGCAGTTCTGCTGATAGCCAATAGATGTCCTCACGGGAATTCACACTGTTCATGTTGCAGGCAGTGCTTTTGTTGTCTGCCTTTCCTTGTGGGTGTTTAAAGGTATTATAACCTAGTGAGTCTTCACTGCAGAGCTTGAGGAATCCTAACTGTTGCCTTTTCATCTCACATCCATTTCTCACAGAGGTACATCAGGGTGATCCCAAGGTCAGGCTCAAGTGGGGGTTGCAGGGTTGCTGGTGACAGGTAAAAGGTGGGTGTTTAAAGGATCTAGGCCCTGATTCATGGAATTTATTGAGCAGTAAATAGGGACTTTGTGCTGCAAATCGCGTGTGATACTCCCTTCATCGATTCATAGAATTCACTGCACAGTACTTTTTTGCAGTACTTCGCGCAGGCTCAACACGTCTGTGCGTGCAGCCGAGTGCCTTGCGTGAGACCCACACCATGCAGATTGTGAGTGTTGCATGCATAGAGGGCCAAGTAGGGGGTGGAACTCGGAAAATGAGGAAGAACAATGGAAAATGTGGGTGCTACGAGGGAGGGCCCGCAGGCACTCCATCGCACGCCCACAAATGCACAGAACGAGATGATTTCATGGATCCAACTGCGCAACATCTTGGGGAAATGGCCATGCAAAGCCCTCATTCTATCTGCCACCCAAAGGCAGTCCTACAGACACTTGCACATAGGATTCACCACGCAGAAGTGAGATTGCATGTTGGATTTAGGGGTGCGTGTATGCAGCTGTGGTTGTGATCTAACTTAGGGGTGTCCATTAGCGGTGTAGTGGGGTGCAGGAACGGTTTACGGGGTTGGCACGCACATTTTTCTGAGTTTTACCTGAGTTACAGCAATTTTAACGCATGTCTTTTGGGGTGCAAGTAACTATTATGAGGGACCCCGCACAGTGCCCTTGAGGTGCAGACCTGGTTGCAGGGGACCCCATGCACTGCTTCAACGGTGCATGTTTTCGTGCCTGAGGAGCAGTCAAATGTAGCTGTTTGTGGCTGTTGTTGCATTGCAGGGTAGCGTGTAAGAGACGTTCCGGCTGCAACTTGCATGTATGGTTCCTTTGCATGAACAACTCCATGAATAAGCGGAGCGTGCAGAAAAGCCTTTGTCCGCAGGCTCGCGCAGAGTCGTTCTCAGTGCGGAGGCTTTGCAGGATCTCTGCACACTATCCATGAATCAGGTCCAAAGTGCCTCATTCACAGAACTCTTTGCACGCTGAAATGATACTTGGTGCACTTTTCAGCATCCAAAAGTCCCTTCATTGATTCATGTAATGGATCTTGCGTGCATTTCTGGCACTTTGCGGGGACTTTGCATGGGTCCGTCACGTCTTTGGGCCCGATTCATGTAATAACTTGGACAGAAAATCGGTAACATGAATGCCAAACTGCATTCAAAATTCTGTTAATCGATTCATGAAATGAAATGCGCGGGACATGTCTAGGACCTGCATGGACATCGCGCTGTTTTGGCATAGCTCTGCGTGCAGCCCGAGGCCTGCGCAGAGTGCGGAGAAGGCAGCAGAACTCGTAAATTAGGAAGAACAAGGGAAAAACTGGGCGTTCCAAGGGACGGGACGCATGCAGTCCATGGCACGCCCACAAATGCGCATGACAAAGTGTATTCATGGATGTGACCGCACAACCTCTCGCTTGAGAATGCCCATGCAAATCGCTTGATCTCTGCGCCACCTGAAGGGAAGCGTAAGGACACTTGCGCATAGGAAGCGCTGAACGGAGGTGAGTTTGCATGTCGGACTTAGGTGTGCGTGCATGCAGAGGTGTTTTCAATCAGACCTAGGGGTGCTTGTACGCAGTGTATTGGGGTGCTTGGCCGGTTTACGGGGATTCGCACACAGTTTGACAGGAAAATAATTCATTTATGGGAAACTATACGCATGTTCTCGGGGTGTTGGTTGCTGTTATGGGGCACCCTGCGCAGTGTAGCTGAGGTGCAGGCTTGCTTGGGGTGGATCCCACACACTGTTCACGGGATGCGTGTGTTCACGCCCTTTGAGTCTGCAAGTGTAGGTGAATGTGGCAGTTTTGGCTTTGCGTGGGAATGTGTCAGGGGCGTTCCGGCCGCGACTTTCGTATAGGCCTTCTTTGCAGGAACAATTCCATGAATACGCTGGGTATGCATTTTTTCTTATGCGAGCAGGCTAGCGCAGAGTTGTTCTCGGTGTGCAGTCTTTGCTGGATATATGCGTGGATTCCCATGATTTGCCCCTTTATGTGTAGTCTCCTGCTTTGCGCGACACTCCATGTAAAGAGTGGAACGGGTCTATGCAAAGAAATAAAAAGGGGGCGGAACATGCATAGTCCCCATTCTCTCAGCAGAATGAGGAAGAACAAGGACTAACGTGGGTGTGTTGAGGGAAGGGCCACACAAGGCCAAGAAAAGCGCAAACATAACCAAATTCATGGATTCCACTCACAACTTCATGTCGGGCAAAGTCAGACACAAACCTCGGGATGTTACTGCATGTCGATAGGAGCCACAGGAGACTTTGCACATAGGAACCAAAGCACAAAGGTGAGGGTAGCATAGCAATTTATGGGTGATGGTATGTAGTTGAGGGGCCACTTGTAGTTAGGGGTGATTGTATGCATATTAGCGGGGAGAAGCCTTGACTTACAGGCGTTCGCATGCAGGTTATCTGTGTGCTGCTTTGAGTTACGGGAAATAGCACACAGAGTAGCAGGTGCTGACTTGGGATATGGGGGTTTCTACGTAGTGTTGCCTGGGTGCTGCCTTGTTTGCGGGGGATGCCCCACAGATTTACCAGGGTGCTTGATGTTGCGGATGAGGAAGGAGCAAAGGTAGACATCTGTGGGTGCATTCTCTTTGCGTGGGGGCATGTTGGGTGTGTTCCTGGTCAAACAAAATTTTCTTTGCGCATCAGAGTACTTTGCATTTTGAGATCCATGAATACGCAGAAACACGCAATTAAAACTTTGCACGCAGGTTCGCGCAAAGTCATTTTCAGCGCGTGGGGATTTCTGCGCAAATTCCAATGAATCAGGCCCGAAGTGTCATACCCTGTAGCCGCTTATACCTGTCCCCCATTCGTCGTTAGGACCATCCCCCCACTACCTTATTTGGAGTCACTGCTGACGTCACCTTTGGTGTGCCTATACCTACCCCCTTTCCATACCGGGGTTAGTGTACATATTGCTAGTGTAAGTTTCTGTTTTATTTGTGGCTAGGGTGATTTGGGTAGACACTTCTAATAAATATTTGTGACTATACTGGATTCGCGACCACCCCTGACTGGCGGGCACCATGCTCAAGGACTGGCTTCAGGTAGTCAGCTGGGCTGAGGGAGCTAAGCCTGAATGTTGCTTCATAATAAGGTGGGGTTCCATGGAGCACTCCCCTCCATCAGGTGCTCAAGGTGAAGGAGTCCTTAAAGTCCTCACTGGCAAGGTCAAGGGTTGTGGGCTAACACACCAGTCATTCCTAGACGAAGCCCTGCCTCACGCAGCGCTGCATCCAGTCACCCCGCAGCGCCCAGTCTGGGTGCTCTTATGGCTGCACCCGCAAGCACCTCTAGCTCATCTGTGACTAGCGCACACGCCAGTGCTTTCGTAAAGGCTTTCGTAAAGGATATGAATTAATTTAAAATGTGTATATAGCGCGTACATGCAAAATGCACCACAGCGCTGTACAAGATTCTATATATAATAAATACATTGAGCAAATACACACAAACAGTAAAATCTCTCTAAAAACAGGAATCACAAAACAAATAAATCATTAAAGCAAATTTAACAACATCATTTAATAAAAGAGACTCCCATGCTTTCCTGAACTCATGCTTTCCTGAACCTCAAATACTTTGGGACCTCCTGGAGATGAATTAGTAGAGCATTTCAACAAGAGACTGCAGCACCAGGAAAAGACCTTTTCAGGGTATAAACTTGCTTCATTTCACAAACTTCTAAATGAAGTGAATCGTGACTGTGGCGACCTCTGGACCCCCTGGAAATATTCTGTTTCTCCCCTAGTAAGATGGAGGCTGCAAACACTTTGCTTTGCAAACAATGCACAATAGCTTCAAAGTAATTCTTGCATCCAGGGGCGACCAGTGAAGTGATGTAAAACAGGAGCTATAGTCTCAACCCTCTGAGCACCATAAACCACACGTGCAGCTTGGTGGAGAACCGCTTTCAGCGGGGTCAAGGGTCAAGGAAGAACTAGGGAGACTTGTTCATAGAATTTCCAAAATCAATACTGGAAAGAACCAAAGATAGAAATAATGAACGAAAAAGAGAAGAGGTTTCCACAGATTTAAGGAAAACAAAGGGTCATTTGCAGATTTTACCAACGCAGGTATGTGTGGAACAAGTGTCAGTCACGAGTCAAGTGAACCCCATGATTTAGCAGGATGTGAAACACCTGAGAATGAACCCGGAAGTGGTGCTTTCCTAAACCAGAAGAGTGAGAAAACAAAAGAAACTCCGACTTGCACGGATTCAGTTTTATAAAATGGTCAGATATCCAAATCTCTATACACGGCTGAGCTTGCGATGCGATTGGCAAATAGAGTTGGCTGTCACCAGCATTCTGCTGCATTCCCCCCCCATGCTTTATAGCCAAATTACCCAGAGTATCCACGCACACATTAAAAGCTAATGGTGATCAAATGGACCCCTGAGGGACACCAATGGGAACAAGAAATGGATCAGAACTATTCTCACCCATAAAAACAACTGACCATCAAAAATGATCAAAACCAGATAAAAACCTGGCCTCAGATTCCAGAACAGTGGCAGATTTACGGACTGAGAGAGTTCAGCGTAAGAATGCGGTATTTCCTCCCCATGCCTGCGCATTTTATTATACAGGAATAAAGCAAAATAAGGCAACTCATGTCGGAAGCAGAAGGCCGGGCAGGTGGAAGATTGGTTTTTCAACAGGGTAAATAGAGCTTCGGGCTGATTAGCAGCGAATTCTACCCTAGAATTACAATATTCCGCCTCCAACATCTTAGCAGAATAACAGCACATTTTTGTTTTACATTTTAAAATTGTGATCTGATGAAAATGGACACCACGTGTGTTCTGAGGCAATAACAAGTTGTGATTGTAAGTTGAAGGCTTGAAAGACCCCCGGGGGCGACGGCCTGTCTAGTGCTGTTTCCATATGTTGGGGGGCAATTACATCTACATCAGATTTCACTGAGCAATGCCTGCCTCTTGATATGGCAACATTCTCAGGTACTGAGAGAAGGCACCGAGCATGAATTAACCTGGATTCTGTTCTAACACAGGAGATCTCTTGTCTTGGCCTTGAGTAAAGTCTTGCTGTGTGGCTCTAGGGAAAGCCACCAGTGAGTGATCAGACCAATTGATCATCAAGAACTCGACCTTTGATTGAAAGTTATGAGCACTAATAACCCGATATAAAAGGTTACCCTTGAATGCCTCGGAACACAACAATTTTGATGAAAATCTAAAAGCCCAAACAATTAGGAAAGGGAGTAAAAACCCTTACAAGCTGCATTACCCCATGGAACATGAACATCTCCAATAAAAAAACAACAAGGAGAGAATACATGTGCATTGGTCATAAAATCCATCACTTCAGACACAAAAACATCATTACCCATGGGGTGATAAATCACAAAAACCTACAGGGCTGATGACACATGGATACACATGTTAAATGCAATACATTAAAAGGAAGAGAAAGAGTTAATAATCAATTGAGAAGATTTAACATGATTGTGGTATAGCAACCCCTCCTCCTTGGTGAAGCCTACCATGCAATAGTGATTAGGTACTAAAAGGTCAACATTGTATAAAGAATTGACATTAAACAATGCTTATTAATAAATATAAAGTCAACATGAGAAAAACGCTATCCTAAATCCGTGCAACGTGAGCAACAGCAGATCGGGCATTAACATGCAGGCGTTAATAGACCGGAATGCAACGTGAGCAACAGCAGATCGGGCATTAACATACAGGCCTTAATAGACCGGAATGCTCCGCCTATCCTCGGCTGGAGCGCTACATGTATAAGTTAGCGCTGTTCTATTGCCTAAGAGGGTTCGCAACATTATGTCACGCAGCGGATAAGAGCAGTGAGATGGAAAAAATAGTGTTTACCCGGACCAGGCTGGCATCATACTAAACAGACAGGCCTCAGACAACATGCGTAAAACCCTCCATGTGCTATATTCAAGAGAAACCCGAGACGAGGGGGCTCTGCTTCTATCCCTAGATGCAGAGAAGGCCTTCGATAGGGTGAGCTTGGCGTTCATGGGGGAAGTCTTGTCTGCGGTGGGGATGGGCCGGAGGTGGTTGGGATGGATGGCGGCACTGTACTCCACCCCTATAGCCAGGGTGGTGGCCAATGGGATGAAGTCGGAGTCTTTCCCCCTGGTGCGGGGAACAAGACAGGGATGCCCACTATCCGCCCTGATATACGCCTTAGTTATGGAACCCTGGGCAATTTCGGTACGTAACAACAAAACCATCGCAGGAGTGCGGTTGGGTGACTCCCATTGCAAGATCAGCCTGTTTGCTGATGATGTCCTTCTGTACATCACCAAACCATCGCAAACGATCCCCCATGTGTTACATGCCCTGACGCGCTAGGGCAACTTCTCTGGGTACAAGGTCAACCTAGATAAGTCTGTGGCTTTTGTGGGAGGTCAGTTGCCGGAAACGGAAGTAAAATATGTAGAGAGTCTCCCCTTCCAGTTGCAGAGAGGGGGGTTCCGACACCTGGGAATTCAAATCCCGTCCACCCCGGGTGACCTCTTTTCGTGCAATTTCACCCCAATGTGGACAGCCGTTAAGAGAGACATGAAGAGGTGGGCGAGGGCGGGGTTCTCATGGATGGCACGACTTAATCTGATCAAAATGATAATACTCCCTAAGTTTCTCTTCCTGTTTCAGATGCTCCCCACCCAGGTGCCTAAACCTTTCTTGGACTCAATGAAGCGGGCATTGCTTAGATTCCTCTGGGCGGGAAAGAAACATAGAATCTCTTATGATGTCTTAACAAGACTCAAGGAAGATGGAGGGGTGGGATTCCCTGATTTCGACGCATATTATAGGGCTTCCCAGTTGAGGATCCGTTGACCATTTTAACCCTGGGACAAAGAAGCAGTGGGTGGCCCTAGACAATAGACTTCTCGCTCCAGTCACGCTTCATGAAAAACTATGGGTCCCAAGAGCACGTATTCCCAAGAGGGCACTCCAACATCCAGTGCTGGGGGTCCTCTGGTCGGTTTGGAAGGAGGGGAGTTACTTCAGGTGGCTCACAACCTGGCCTTCCCCGCTGAGTTGCATTTGGGCGTCACCGTTCCTGGCTAAAATAGCAGAACCAGCCGCATACCAGAGTTGGTATGAGGCGGGCCTCGTCAGGGCTTGCCATCTGTGGGTGGGAGGGTCCTTCATGCCCCTTCCGGATCTTGAGGAAGCTTTGGGCTCGCTACCTCCAGCTTAAGGGAGTTCTCTCGGAACCCTCGTGGGGGGACACCCTTAGGAGGGACCTAACCGACTTCGAGAAAACGATCATCTCCACTCGGGGCTCCAAAGGGGTGATATCTCGCCTATACAAACTCCTCTTGTTTTCGATACCAAGGGATCCCCCTCCATCACGGATGCAATGGGAAAGGGACCTTGGCGAGGCAATAGATGACAGGAGATGGACCAAGATGTGTATCCGAGCCCACCGCTCGACTATGTTTCCTCAGTATAGACATCAAGCATTAAAGGTCCTACACAGATGGCACTATTCCCCTCAGAGATTATCCAGAATGATCCCAGGCTATGACCCACACTGTTGGAAATGCCGAAACACCATTGGAGATTATATGCACATGTGGTGGTCCTGCCCCAGGGTACAGATGTATTGGGGGGAGGTCCTATCCTGGATCAGGGGGGTTGATGGAATCGATAGACCCTGCTGCCCTTGGTTGCTCCTTTTCGGGATTGAGGTGGGGGACGATCAGGAAGACACCCAGGGTCACATGCTTCAGGTCATGCTAGTGGCAGCCAAGTGTTGCCTGGCCCAAAAATGGAAGAACCCAAACATACCACAGGAGAAGGAATGGGTCACCAAGGTTCGAGCAATATATGACATGGAGTTTCTAATGCATGTTCTTGATGAATCTGAGTTAACATTGAGGAACGCTGGCTTCCATTTTTTGAAAAGTACGATTGCTCGGTCTGAGGGGTTAAGCCCTCACCGATGGCCTGGCTTGGACCCCTAGACATTGTGAGACTGGGGACGCTAAAAGCACTCATCAAACAGGGCATGTTCCCCCACATGGGGGTGTCATTATGTTGAGCCCAAGACTAAGTGTGCACAGAAATATTCGACAACCATGGTACGTGGATGCTCCTTGTGGACCGGTGTGTTAAATGTAAAATTGACTCTCGCTCATCGGCTAGGGGGGTGGGGGGGTTGGCGGGGGGTAAAAGCGTTATTGTTGGGAATGTTCTTTACAAGTGTCCATCTGATTTATGGTGCAATGTTTGCGGTAATAACCTACAAAATGTCAATAAAAACATATTTTCAACATATTACTGACAAGGCATCCCATGGTAATGGTAGATGATTTCTGCATGGGGAAATGTAGTGGCCGCCAGATCCTGCTTACACAGGAAGTACCGCTGCATGACAGGGTCCACGAGACCACTGAAATAAGCCAGAGGAACACAGTGTTTTTGTAATATGATGTGGGTAAAACACAGGCATTACTGATCACGTTTTTGAGCTCCTGAAATGATTCAGTCACCTGCACTGTCCAAACAATTGGTCCTTTTATTATTTGTGCTTCTTTAGCCCTTGCAAGAGGGGTTTGGTATAAGATGAATAGTCAAACATCCATGCTTGAAAATAGTTACATAAACCTAACAACTGCAGCAACTGCTTAACAGTAGGCGGCTGTGATGTGTTCTGTACTGCTGCTGCACTTTCTGGCGTTATTCTTCTCCCTGCTGATATCATCTCTCCTAGGTACACAACCTCTTGCTGACAACATTATATTTATCCTTGTCCACCTTGTAACCCTTCTCTGCCAATAAGATCAGAGGTTTTACTGAATCATTTCTACATAGTAGCTTTTCAGTCTTACTACAGACCAGGAGACCGTCCACATACTGGATCGCTGTGCTCTGGGTTTGTAAGTTTCCTAGGTCCATCTGTAGCACCCTGTCAAAAATGCTGGGGGACTCACAGTGCTCTTGGGGCAACTGTATGTGTTGAAACCTATATCCCCTGTAGGTAAACGCTGGAAGTGGGTGTAAATGGATAGAGAAAAAGGCATTCTTGCGGTCTACTCCAGTGAATTAAGTGGCTTCCATGGGAATATTACAAAGGATGGTGGCGGGATTGGGAACCGCTGGGAATTCTGCCTCCACAATGTTTTTTAAAGGGTGCAGATTCTGCAACATCCTCCACAACGACCCTTTTGCTTTTTTCATAGGGTAAATGGCTGTGTTACATGGTGATTCTGATGGCTGTATTATGCCCTGCTGCCATAAACCCAGAAGAGAGGAATATATGCCTTTGTCTGCTTCTTTTGACATGGGAAATTAGTTCACTCTGAGCAGAATTGCACCTAGTTTTAGTATGATGCACACCACCCCTATGCTTTACAGCAGCCTTACATCATGTGGGCTACTGGTCCACAAATGGCTGGGCAACCTCTCTAAGGGGGTAATTCATAGAATTTAGCGCACAAGTGGCGCACGCGGCTTGCGCACAGTGTGCGCGTGCGCATCTCTGCGCCAGCCGCGTGCGCTAAAATCCATTTCCGCGCACAGCGTATTCATGGATTTTAGCTACCAAATCCAGCTGTTGCGCACAGTGGCGCCGCGGCCCTGCAGCAGCAAAAGTTATGCCCCCAAGAACGCCCCTCACGCAGGGAAAAGCCATCCAAATCCCCAATCCAGCGCAAAGGGCTGCGCTAACCCTGTACCAGTATACATGGCCGCCACACAGCACACAGCAAACGGGGTACGTGAATTACTGGAGATCGCGGGAAGTTTCACACGCGATTGACCCTGTGCGAGTGGGGTACGTGCATTACTGGGGTTCGCGGGAAATTCCACACGTGATTGGCCCTGTGTGAGTAGGGTACGTGTATTACTGGTGTTCGCGGGAAGTTTCACATGCGAAAGGGCCTGTGCGAGCGGGGTAGGTGTATTACTGGGGTTCGCGGGAAGTTCCACACGCGATTGGCCCTGTGCGAGTGGGGTACGTGTATTACTGGGGTTCGCGGGAGGTTTCACACGCGATTGGCCCTGCGCGAGTGGGGTACGTGTATTACTGGGGTTTGCGGGAAGTTTCACACGCGAAAGGGCCTGTGCGAGTGGGATACGTGTATTACTGGGGTTTGCGGGAAGTTTCACACACGATTTGAGCAGGGTACGTGTATTTCGGGGGGTGCGCGGGAAGTTTCACACGCGATTGTCCCTGTACGAGTGGGGTATGTGTATAACTGGGGTTCCCGTGAAGTCTCAAACGCGATTGGATCCGGGTACATGTATTTTGGGGGTGCGTGGGAAGTTTCACACGCGATTGACCGTGTGCGAGCGGGATACGTGTATTACTGGGGTTCGCGGGAAGTTTCACACACGATTGGCCCTGTGCGACTGGGGTACGTGTATTACTGGGGTTCGCAGGAAGTTTCACACGCGATTGGCCCTGTGCGAGTGGGGTACGTGTATTACTGGGCTTTGCGGGAAGTTTCACACTCGATTGGCCCTGTGCGAGTGGGGTTCGTGTATTACTGGGGTTCGTGGGAAGTTTCACACGTGAAAGGGCCTGTGCGAGTGGGGTACGTGTATTACTGGGGTTCGCGGGAAGTTTCACACACGAAAGGGCCTGTGCGAGTGGGGTACGTGTATTGCTGGGGTTTGCTGGAAGTTTCACACGCGAAAGGGCCTGTGCGAGTGGGGTACGTGTATGACTGGGGTTCGCGTGAAGTCTCACACGCGATTTGAGCAGGGTACGTGTATTTCGGGGGGTGCGCGGGAAGTTTCACACGCGATTGGCCCTGTGCGAGTGGGGTACGTGTATTACTGGGCTTCACGGTAAGTTTCACACGAGAAAGGGCCTGTGCGAGTGGGGTATGTGTATTACTGGGGTTTGCGGGAAGTTTCACACTCGAAAGGGCCTGTGCGAGTGGGGTACGTGTATTACTGGGGTTGCGGGAAGTTTCACACGCGAAAGGGCCTGTGCGAGTGGGGTACGTGTATAACTGGGGTTCGCGTGAAGTCTCACATGCGATTTGAGCAGGGTACGTGTATTTCGGGGGGTGCGCGGGAAGTTTCACACGCGATTGGCCCTCTGCGAGCGGGGTACGTGTACTACTGGGGTTCGCGGGAAGTTTCACACGCGATTGGCCCTGTGCGATTGGGGTATGTGTCGTACTGGGGTTCGCGGGAAGTTTCACACGCGATTGGCCCTGTGCGAGTGGGGTACGTGTATTACTGGGCTTCGCGGGAAGTTTCACACGCGATTGGCCCTGTGCGAGTGGGGTTCGTGTATTACTGGGGTTCGCGGGAAGTTTCACATGCGAAAGGGCCTGTGCGAGTGGGGTATGTGTGTTACTGGCGTTCGCGGGAAGTTTCACACGCGAAAGGGCCTGTGTGAGTGAGGTACGTGTATTACTGGGGTTCCCGGGAAGTTTCACACGCAAAAGGGCCTGTGCGAGTGGGGTACGTGTATAACTGGGGTTCGCGTGAAGTCTCACACGCGATTTGAGCAGGGTACGTGTATTTCAGGGGGTGCGCGGGAAGTTTCACACGCGATTGGCCCTGTGCGAGCGGGGTACGTGTATTACTGGGGTTCGCGGGAAGTTTCACACGCGATTAGCCCTGTGCGAGTGGGGTATGTGTATTACTGGGGTTCACGGAAAGTTTCACACGTGAAAGGGCCTGTGCGAGTAGGGTACGTGTATTACTGGGGTTCGCGGGAAGTTTCACATGCGAAAGGGCCTGTGCGAGTGGGGTACGTGTATTACTGGGGTTCGCGGGAAGTTTCACTCACGATTTGAGCAGGATATGTGTATTTCAGGGGGTGCGTGGGAAGTTTCACACGCGATTGGCCCTGTGCAAGCGGGATACGTGTATTACTGGGGTTCGCGTGAAGTCTCACATGCGATTTGAGCAGGGTATGTGTATTTCGGGGGTGCGCAGGGAGTCCTACAGGTGAATTGGCAGTGTGGGTCCTCCCAGGTGTTCCCTCTACACCCTCCCACACCACAGGGGACTACCCTGCACCCCTCGTCATGTCCCGCAGGCAGCCCATCCACCACGGGCATGCTCCCCAGCCAAGGCACATGTCAGCTTGCACTACTGATCACCAACTCATGTCCCCCAGCACCCCCCCAGCAGTGCGGGGCACCCGCCAGCAGGCCCCCACTCATGTCCCACTCATGTCCCCCTGCATCCCCACCCCCCAGCAGTTCAGGGCACCTGCCAGCAGGCCCCCACTCATGTCCCACTCATGTCCCCCTGCACCCCCACCCCCCAGCAGTGCAGGGCACCTGCTAGCAGGCCCCCACTCATGTCCCACTCATGTCCCCCTGCATCCCCACCCCCGGCAGTGCGGGACACCTGCCAGCAGGCCCCCACTCATGTCCCCCTGCACCCTCACCCCCCAGCAGTGCAGGGCACCTGCCAGCAGGCCCCCACTCATTTCCCACTCATGTCCCCCTGCACCCCCACCCCCAGCAGTGCAGGGCACCTGCCAGCAGGCCCCCACTCATGTCCCACTCATGTCCCCCTGCCCCCACGTCATGACGATCCTCAAGCATGAAACCAATGAGATAATACCACACATCGAATTGAGCAGGGTACGTGTATTTCAGGGGGTGCGTGGGAAGTTTCACACGCGATTGGCCCTGTGCGAGCGGGGTACTTGTATAACTGGGGTTCACGTGAAGTCTCACACGCGATTTGAGCAGGGTATGTGTATTTCGGGGGTGCGCGAGGAGTCCTACACGTGAATTGGCAGTGTGGGTCCTCCCAGGTGTTCCCTCTATACCCTCCACGGCCCCTGCAGGCAGCCCACACCACAGGGGACTACCCTGCACCCCTGGTCATGTCCCGCAGGCAGCCCATCCACCATGGGCATGCCCCCCAGTCAAGGCCCATGTCAGCTTGCACTACTAATCACCAACACATGTCCCCCTGCACCCCCCCAGAAGTGCGGGGCACCTGCCAGCAGGCCCCCAATCATGTCCCACTCATTTCCCCCTGCACCCCCACCCCCCAGCAGTGCAGGGCACCTGCTAGCAGGCCCCCACTCATGTCCCCGTGCACCCCCACCCCCCAGCAGTGCAGGGCACCTGCCAGCAGGCTCCCACTCATGTCCCACTCATGTCCCCCTGCACCCCCACCCCCCAGCAGTGCAGGGCACCTGCCAGCAGGCCCCCACTCATGTCCCCCTGCACCCCCACCCCCCGGCAGTGCGGGACACCTGCCAGCAGGCCCCCACTCATGTCCCACTCATGTCCCCCTGCACCCCCACCCCCAGCAGTGCAGGGCACCTGCCAGCAGGCACCCACTCATGTCCCACTCTTGTCCCCCTGCCCCCACGTCATGACGATCCTCAATCATGGCCCTTATGGCCAGCCTCCCCAGGCCAAAGACCCAACCAAGTATTGCATCCACCCACATAGAAAAGGCAATTACATGATACAACCCCAAAGGCAAGTATGTAAATGAACACATGTCCGTCACACACACACAATGGGTGCAAGTGAATGTGAAAACCCATATCATGACATGCATGAAACCAATGAGATAATACCACATCGAAGTATGAAGAAAAAAATGTATTAAACACAACATGAATGTAATTCAAATTAAACACACAACAATGGGAATAATTAAAGAAATGCTGCATGTCCGTAAAAGAATAAAAAACAAGAAATCATAATCCAAAGAAATCCAAAAGAAATGGTGTCCAAAGTCACAGTCCAACAAAGCAAATCTAAGGGAAAAAATAAAGTGAAATCCATTGCTCCATGGTGAAAATAAAAAAAATGAGAATAATCCAATGGTGAACTATGTACAAATGAACAATCCAGGGTCCATGAGCCCAACTGATGAAATTAAACCTACCAAAAATACTACCTAATAAAAAACTATATACAAAAACGTGGTGCATTGTCCAAGCGCAACCAAAATAAAAAAAAAAGGAAAGGAAACCTAACACTATCTAACTATATACAATGGCGGGGGGCAAGTCCTGCGGCTCACTCTGTGGTGTCCCGGGCCAGGGCATCATCGAACTCCATGTTGATGTCCCGGAGGCGGGCCTCTGCCCTGGCACTCATGGCCTGTTCCAACTCCCTGCGAGTCACCTCGAGGCACTCTGCCCGCCTCAACGCCCGACGCATGGAGAACTCTGCCCTGACCATGGTGAGCCGTGCCTCTTCCGCCCGCCGCTGCTCCGCATCTATGCGCTGGCCCAACCGCAGCCACATGGAAGACACATCCATTCCAGGGTCCTCCTGCCCTCTGGCCGATGCCTGCCCCCCTGATGCCGATGGCCCCGAGCCATCATTGCTCCCACCTAGAGCCTGCTCCTGCTGCTGCTGCTGTCCATGTGCCCTGTCCGATGATGCCTACACATCCTCCATCAGCTGGTCTCCAGTTGTGGTGTCCACCCCTGCTGGCCCGCCGACTCCCGACTGTGGCAGGGATGGGATCTCCACCAAGCTGGCTGTGTTGGTCAGGCCAGGTCCACAGGGGGCCCTGGTGGAATCTGGGCCGGAAGACGGCAGGAAGAACGACTGGTGCATAGTCTCCACAGAGGAGGAGAGGTCCGCCAGAGTGCGCGTCACATGTAGGAACCCACCAACCCGGACCCCTCCCAACAGTGCCACGTCGCAACGCTGCTCTTCGTGATGGCGTGCGTTCTCTGCCCAGGAAGAACGCACGTCATCACGAATGTCAATGCGACACTAATCAGGACGGAGCCCATATGTTCATGGGACCCCTCGTCCACAGGTAGTGGAGAGGCAGATGACATGGCACTCTCCCCTACCTGCTGATGGGCCTGGGACGAGGCCTCCCTGCTGGTGCATGGTGGTGCAGTCACAGGGTCAAGGACAGGGACATGCACAGGCCCCTCTGCGGTGACCTGTGCTGCCTCCTGACCCTGGCCGTGGACTGCACCAATTGCACCAGTGGTACTACCCCCACCAGGCCCCATGTGCGGCTCAGTAGCGGGCTCCTCCTTCTCTGTGGAGACCACCAAGCTGGATGTCTCCGTACCGTCTTCCGCCATTGCAAGCTCCTGTGGGGGCTCACCCGGCCCTTCCGCCACAGCCGTAGTGGCAGACACGGCACCAGCCCCCTCGCTCCTGGATGATGGCAAGTCCTGGGAGGGTGGCTGGGCCTTGCGTCGCCACCCAGTGGAGGCATCCCCGCCGCTTGGCTCCACAGCCCTCTTCTTCACTTGACGCTGCGTAGAGGGAGACATAGAACACAAGCATCAGGGTACAGCACAATATTACCCTAGACAGGAAGCAATAGCACATGAGTGGCAGTGTCTAACGTCACTTCCATCCTGTCCCTCCACAACACATGGGTGAATGCACGTAACACACATACATAAACAGGCATGGCGCCTGCAATCAACATCAGCATCCATGTACAAGGGCCTCTATTAATCAAAATGTTGCCTTCAAACTCACATGCATCCTGGATCACACTGATCCCATGCACACACATCCCCGGAGGGTCATGCATCATGCCTTGTACACCACAGACACAGTGGATAGACACAGTGCATACAACGGTGACCACACTGCATGAGTGAATCTACACATCATCACGGACATGTGTCATGAATCCATGGAGTATCAAAGTCACAGACACACTTCTCAGACACACACATGTGCACCATACATGTACATGACAGCAGCACCCATCCTCACACCCCCACCATGTGCAAGAACAGACACTGGCATGCTTTCATGTGTGCATTTGCCATACAGCTCTCCATGTAGCATTGGAACTCATGCACCAACCATGTGGTTCGCACATTACTGGTCTCACATGCATGACCATGATGTTCCTGCACACACACATCCATACATGGCCCATGTCACACATACAGGCAAGTATCAGACTGCCAGCACACTGCAACATGCCCTGTCTCACACACCAATGCTTGGCCACTTACCGCTCAACTCCAGGCGGGTCTTCCTCTGAAGGATCTGGGCGTGAAGCGCTGGGCATACGTGTTCCAGGACCCTCAATTGGATGTCACTCATGCTGACCCGGCCCACCTCCGCGAGGCGCCGGGCCTTGTGGAGGGTCCTGGACTTGAGGTCCTCCCAGCGCTTCTTGACATGCTTGATGTCGCGGGTTGCCACCCCCTCCGCGTTGATGGCAACCACTACGTTGTCCCAGATCCTCTCCCGTCCTTCCTTGTTGGCGCGTGATGTTCCGAAGAGGGCATCATAATGCCCCAGGACATGCTCCACCAGGACACCAACTTCCTTCACACTAAAGCTGGTGGCCCTCTGCCTCTCTGGCTGGGGGTCGCCAGTGGTCTCAGATGGTGTTTGCCCTGACATGGCGACCCCCGAGGCAGGCGTGGGTGGGCAACTGGGTCCTGGGGCTGGGCTGTGGAGCAATGGTATCCCAGTCTGGAGTCTTCTATTCTAGCAGGGGAGGACACAGCAACTGGAACCCTGGCTGATGTGCAGGCATTAAATAGCAGGGCACGTGGGCAGCAGGCAGTCAGGCAGCAGCAGATGGCAGGTGGGAGCGTGCTCGGGGCTCTGGGGGGCAGTAATTCGGCCTTCTGGGCAGGAGCGTGGTCTTCCATGTGCTTACGCGTGGCCAGCTTGATACGGAGTGATTTGGCACGTGAAAATCTTGCACGTCAGCGTGTAATTCGCGGAAAGGGCCTTAGCGCGTAAGCGCGTCAGCACGCATACGCGATTTCATTGGACCAAAGGCCACTAGCGCGTAAGCGCGTCTGTGATGTATCGCGCATGGGCGTTGCCCTGGCACGGGTTGAAGATCCCACGTGGCTTTCCATTGCTCTGTACGTGCTTTTCGTGGGGTGCGTGTGTGTGTTTTCCAGCCGTTGGGGTTCACACGCTATTACTTCACAGCGGGTGGGGGTTGGCTACCCGTTCTTCTACACACAAGGCAGAAGGTCAGTGGTATCCCGCTCGCCCAGGGCCAATCGCGTGTGAAACTTCCTGCAAACCCCAGTAATAAACGTACCCCACTCGCACAGATCCCTTTCGTGTGTAAAACTTCCCACGCACCCCCGAAATACACGCACACGCTATTTTTCACACAGCGGGTGTCGTGTTTGTCGCATACCCCTTTTTTTTACGGCCATACTGGCCTGCCTGTTGATCGCATATGTTTTTTTTGGGCTCCTGGCTGCCACACCGTACTACGTGTGTCATTTTTGCACGCACGTGGGCTACTGGGGGGCGCTTGTCTCTTTTTCTTCTTTTTATGGGGTGCCTGTGTGTTGCGTGCACGTCATTTATCCTAGGGGGCCACAGTATGAGACATTCATCATAGCTGTATATACGTGCTTTTTATTTGCGCACACTTTTGTAATGCACAGGGACGCTACCGCCTGCCTTCGTGTGGCGGACGTGTTGAGGCCTGTGCGTGTCTTTGCGTGGGTTTGCCCTATTCGATTCCATGAATATGTGCGGTTCGCGTGCGTTTGGGCGTTCCGTGTACTTCCCAGCAGTACTTCCCCAGTTACGCCTTCTTTTTCACGCGTTGTTCCCCATGCCGCGTGTTACGCCCTGTGTCCCGCCCCCTTTTTGGTGTGTGCGCTGATGTTGTGCGCTTTCCCTGTGCGCGTCGCACACGGCGTTTGAGCTTTTGCAATGACTTGTGCGCCTGTGTGTGAAACACTCGGGTTTGGCGCACATCCCAAGGAAAACACGCACAGGGACTTCCATGAATCGGACGCGTGCGCCTGTTTTTCATGCTTGCGCCAAGATTTTCGGCACACGTTTATTCCATGAATCAGCCCCTAAATGTTTCTGCAAATGCAATGGCAATGCTTTGGCAAGGAGCAGGGGGTGGGAACTTCTGTGTTGGGTCAATGCATGAAACTGCGCACCATTCAATGTCATCCTCTTACAGACTGGACAGTTTTACATGGTCTGCATGGTGATAAATAACTCCACATGTAACATGATAATGGTACCTGGCGACCTTTCCTGTTGGGCAGCTGGTCTAAACAGAAATTCAGCGGATATGTGCAAAGGTTTTCCCTGAATCCCTGCACCTGACCTAACAGTACTGTTACCCCATAGAGGAAGAAATCTGGATGGAGTGGTGCGCCTCTCAAGGTGCTGCAGCCACACATTGCTTGTATTACTGCAAAGGCCCTAGTGTGGTATGTGCCCGGTATAGAACACACTGGGCCTTCCTCCGAAAACAAAATAGTCATGTTCAACTTACTCACAAGATCCCTGGCCTGAAGATTAACTGGGGAGAGCCTAGTGAATACACTAAGGGGACTGATCATTCTTGCATACATACGGTGACAGGTAACTCTTCAGTTAAAGGACCCAATATGATAGCTTCTGAAAACCCCTGTGTGTCCATTACTTTGTCTGACAGCGGGACGCCCCTTGCGTAATGCAGGATCTAGTAGCCCTTGTGTCGAACAAAAAAGAGAATTTTGGATCCCTTATCTTCACTCATAATCAGGGTTCCTCATCCGGGTCAGCAGTTACTAATAGTACTGGACACTGGGCTGTCCTATTGAGGGTTAACATTCAATCCTAGGAGCGGGAAAGCATTGCCCCCTAACATGCTTGCGCCCGTTGTGGTATCATAGAATGAGGAGTCAGACCAAGAGGAGGCTTGTTGATTGCTATAGAATTTGATTAAAAAGAAAAGGGAGCATAACTATCCCTGAAACTAGAGGTAGTTTCCCTGCCTCAACAAAACTATAATGCGTGCCTGCCAGGAGGTCGGTGGTGTCCAAAAGAAAGTATTCCGTCATGGTCAAAATCACTATCCCATCTCTACCACTTGAACACATAAAAAGAAGAATGGCTGCCTTCCACTGGGTACAAGTCTCTTAAGGTATGCTTGCCAAAGTTCCACCATGTCCAGGGAGTAGGAGAATGACTCCCTTCTCCTAGACTAGAGTCACTTCTTGGTAGATTTTCTTAGCGGTGTAATTTGCAAGTTCCTCATTAATTACTTCAACTCACTCCAAGCAGACTGGGTCTTCTTCTCATCCAAATTTCCTGACCTTTGGATCTCTCTTCCCACTGCTCAGCATAGGCTCTAATTCAACACTTTCATCACAGGTGTTCCCACTGGGAGAAGTGAGAGGCTTTGTAACTATTCGGGGATATTCTAATTCCCTCTTAACAATACCAATTACATACAGTCTTTCAAGCTTTCCCGGCCCCTCCCAGACTTCTCACAGTTCCCGTAACCTTCTCTCATGGAACTCTTCAACAGTTTTTCAGGGGGACGCGGGTTCGTTACTCCACTTTTCCCAACTACTTGTACTGGGTTTACATGACTTGGCAACCCACTGCTGCTTCTAGTTCTTTCTTCCACTCGTCTTGGGTCATCTCGACTTAGCGACCCGCTGCTGCTTCTACTTCTTTATGCTACTCACATTAGGACTGCTTGGCTTAGTGAGCTGCAGCTATGTTTGCTTCTTTCTACCACTCGTATTGGGTCCACTCGTTTTAGCAACCTAGTACTGTTGGTGGTCTGGGCGCAAGTATCGGACAATTCAGTCCACCAGTAACAGGTTGCGCTACCACCAAAGTTCCTCATGCTTCCCAAACAATTGCCTAAAAGGCTCCGAGTTAGGATAGTGTGGGCAGTCTGAGCGTAGTTCTTGGACCATACGGTCCACCCACCACAGGTCACGCAACCACAAGACTGTCTCTCAGCTTCCGGAGCGCGAGCTCTGAACAGACTAGGTAGACGTGTTCTGGGTGTCCTTCCATCCATCTTCTCAACTCTGTACCACTGCCTCACAACAGTTCTTTGACACTTAGCTTTGGGTTTACAAGCTCTCTGTCGGATTCCAGGCTCGCTGACCATAGACTTCCAGGTATCGTTCTTGTTGTTCTTCGTTAGTGTTTAGCTTAAAGAGTTGGGCCTGCCCCAATGCAACATCTGTTCGATTGACAACACAACAGCTGTTTGAATATTCTTCATGCTTTGCTGTAGCATTCTTGAGCTCTTCCCCATACTAGTATCTGCCAATACTAGACTATCTGATACATTACAATAACACATTGTCTCAGATATCATAATCGGCAAGGAAGGGCTAGGTGATGTTGTGGCCTGTGGGAGTTTGGGTTAGAAGGGCCACATCCTGGATTCAGATCCTTATCCGCAGGATGGGAGTTCATCCCCATGAGGTCCTCCCACATATTACCACCCTTAGGGGAACTATCCGTCAGCGGCCTCATCACTGTAGCCTCATGGAAAAGGGCTCCTGTCTGGGGAGTAGTGATGTCATCTTTAGGATCGTCACACCGTTTAGTAAGTTACTGTACATTGTAGCAATGTGTTCTTATTGCACAGCTGAGTGGGGGGCTGGGTACAATTATGTGCCTGATGCCGCACTGGTTGTTGCTGTACAGGGTCTGGGGTAAATTGGGGGCTGCTGGTTGAAGGCTGTTTGAGAGCTAAAGGTGGGTTGATACATTGGGACACTATGGTGGAAGGGTATGGCCGGCCTGTTCCTGCATTCTCATGCAAAAGGACTCATCTTCCAACAAGACCAACATTGCTGCCCCATTCGGGGTCTCATGCTTTCAAATCCTCCCCTCCACCCATCTGAAAATGTCCTCTTTCTCTCTGGAAAGTTCCTATTTCTGTCCTTGCATTCCTAGGCTCCTGTGCCCATGCCTGCGGGGGGCTGTGCGCAGGTTGCCCTTCCAGAGTGCCTGTTATTACTGCCCCTTCCATGCTTAGCTTAGCTATTTTTTTGGTACAAACTTTGCTTCTGCCCTTTGTGTCTGTACTGCCTGATCCTTATCCTTCTCCTGTTTGCGATGACAATAATGTATTATGTGTGCCTGTATCTCAGGCCACGACTTTGCTTCTTTTCCAACTATTTTTTAAAAATCTGCTTGTACTTCCAAGGGGAGCCCCTTGAGTAACACGTGATCAGAAATTGTGATATTTCTGTCCCGTGACTCCTCCATCTCTAAATGCCTCATCTCTTGTATCTGCTGTATATAAAGTGTGAGCCTTTTTAGATTGCAGGTCAGGTCTGTCGGGGTACAAGTCCGTTAAAAGGTTCCATACTTGCATTCGACAGTTGTTAAATGGGGAGCCATCATGGGTGGTATTATTAAACGTTATCCCCTTATACTCAGGCTTTCACCATACCACGTCCGCCTGCTCCACTAGCAGGCAGGCAAACAGACTGTCCATGTTCCCCACCGCTAGTTGATGCCTGCTGTATGTTTCTCAAGGGCATAAATCCACTTGCCAGCTCCCACTGTAAGGAAGGGCAGGGCACACTTGAGCTGCCTGGGCATGAAGCAGCAAGGGCATTGGAGCAGCCTGGGCATGAAGCAGGAAGGGCATTGGAGCTGCCTGGGCATGAAGCAGGAGGGGCATTGGAGCTGCCTGGGCATGAAGCAAGAAGGGTATCAAGAATGAATGCAGCTGTTTGGCAGTGGCAATATTACAAGTCTTCCTTATACATAATTATAGACCTCTAACCAGGTCTCCCAAAAATTGATTCTACCTTCATCACCGCCACACGAAGTGCGAGTGAATGACACGTACAATCGGGCGTGGTTTAAATAGCAACACACTACTAACCTTAAGTAGTACCTATAAGAACCAACACACTGCACAGCTATGGTCGCTTATAGTTGTACACATATTATGGGGGAAAGAAAACTAGAAGCGGCGTCGGGCAGAAATTAAGAATTTATTTAAAATTAGAAGAGAAACTTGTGATCATTCAGAAGATTGCACGGATGCAGATTACCGCAAGGCGTTATGGGTAAACTAATATTTACCGCGGGTGCGTGAGGAAGGGGGCGGGGCGCGAGAAGGGGCTACATTCTACACCCACTGAGTTGACCCTGTTTAATTCACCCTCTGGATGCCCCCTTATTGCCAGGACTGATGGTGGTTGCCCACCGTCTTACCCGACCCCCAGACCCCCCTCTGGCAGGTGCTCCCCCTGATTATTCCTGTAAGTAGCTTCTTATCCAGAAAACTGTCTCCAGCTCTTTCTAAAAAGTGAATGCAAAATAATCACTTTCAGCCATGACACACATGCCACCTGCCATGGTTCATGCATGTTCAGAGCCACCGAGCAATGCATTGTGGGTATGCAAATGATCACAAGTGCCTGCTTTATCATTAAAACTATAAGGCAGAGGTGAACTTCCAGTGATGGCCACTGGGAGGCACTGTGGCATCTGTGACTTGACTGAAATTGCTTCTTCTGCTTTCACATTTCATGCAGAAGGTATTTTTTTTCTCTTGCTTTCATAGCCACCATAACTCTGCTCTTCTTCCTTAGGAAAGGCTGCAGTTCTGCTGATAGCCAATAGATGTCCTCACGGGAATTCACACTGTTCATGTTGCAGGCAGTGCTTTTGTTGTCTGCCTTTCCTTGTGGGTGTTTAAAGGTATTATAACCTAGTGAGTCTTCACTGCAGAGCTTGAGGAATCCTAACTGTTGCCTTTTCATCTCACATCCATTTCTCACAGAGGTACATCAGGGTGCTCCCAAGGTCAGGCTCAAGTGGGGGTTGCAGGGTTGCTGGTGACATGTAAAAAGTGGGTATTTAAAGGATCTAGGCCCTGATTCATGGAATTTATTGAGCAGTAAATAGGGACTTTGTGCTGCAAATCGCGTGTGATACTCCCTTCATCGATTCATAGAATTCACTGCACAGTACTTTTTTGCAGTACTTCGCGCAGGCTCAACACGTCTGTGCGTGCAGCCGAGTGCCTTGCGTGAGACCCACACCATGCAGATTGTGAGTGTTGCATGCATAGAGGGCCAAGTAGGGGGTGGAACTCGGAAAATGAGGAAGGACAATGGAAAATGTGGGTGCTACGAGGGAGGGCCCACAGGCACTCCATCGCACGCCCACAAATGCACAGAACGAGATGATTTCATGGATCCAACTGCGCAACATCTTGGGGAAATGGCCATGCAAAGCCCTCATTCTATCTGCCACCCAAAGGCAGTCCTACAGACACTTGCACATAGGATTCACCACGCAGAAGTGAGATTGCATGTTGGATTTAGGGGTGCGTGTATGCAGCTGTGGTTGTGATCTAACTTAGGGGTGTCCATTAGCGGTGTAGTGGGGTGCAGGAACGGTTTACGGGGTTGGCACGCACATTTTTCTGAGTTTTACCTGAGTTACAGCAATTTTAACGCATGTCTTTTGGGGTGCAAGTAACTATTATGAGGGACCCCGCACAGTGCCCTTGAGGTGCAGACCTGGTTGCAGGGGACCCCATGCACTGCTTCAACGGTGCATGTTTTCGTGCCTGAGGAGCAGTCAAATGTAGCTGTTTGTGGCTGTTGTTGCATTGCAGGGTAGCGTGTAAGAGGCGTTCCGGCTGCAACTTGCATGTATGGTTCCTTTGCATGAACAACTCCATGAATAAGCGGAGCGTGCAGAAAAGCCTTTGTCTGCAGGCTCGCGCAGAGTCGTTCTCAGTGCGGAGGCTTTGCAGGATCTCTGCGCACTATCCATGAATCAGGTCCAAAGTGCCTCATTCACAGAACTCTTTGCACGCTGAAATGATACTTGGTGCACTTTTCAGCATCCAAAAGTCCCTTCATTGATTCATGTAATGGATCTTGCGTGCATTTCTGGCACTTTGCGGGGACTTTGCATGGGTCCGTCACGTCTTTGGGCCCGATTCATGTAATAACTTGGACAGAAAATCGGTAACATGAATGCCAAACTGCATTCAAAATTCTGTTAATCGATTCATGAAATGAAATGCGCGGGACATGTCTAGGACCTGCATGGACATCGCGCTGTTTTGGCATAGCTCTGCCAGCAGCCCGAGGCCTGCGCAGAGTGCGGAGAAGGCAGCAGAACTCGTAAATTAGGAAGAACAAGGGAAAAACTGGGCGTTCCAAGGGACGGGACGCATGCAGTCCATGGCACGCCCACAAATGCGCATGACAAAGTGTATTCATGGATGTGACCGCACAACCTCTCGCTTGAGAATGCCCATGCAAATCGCTTGATCTCTGCGCCACCTGAAGGGAAGCGTAAGGACACTTGCGCATAGGAAGCGCTGAACGGAGGTGAGTTTGCATGTCGGACTTAGGTGTGCCTGCATGCAGAGGTGTTTTCAATCAGACCTAGGGGTGCTTGTACGCAGTGTATTGGGGTGCTTGGCCGGTTTACGGGGATTCGCACACAGTTTGACTGGAAAATAATTCATTTATGGGAAACTATACGCATGTTCTCGGGGTGTTGGTTGCTGTTATGGGGCACCCTGCGCAGTGTAGCTGAGGTGCAGGCTTGCTTGGGGTGGATCCCACACACTGTTCACGGGATGCGTGTGTTCACGCCCTTTGAGTCTGCAAGTGTAGGTGAATGTGGCAGTTTTGGCTTTGCGTGGGAATGTGTCAGGGGCGTTCCGGCCGCGACTTTCGTATAGGCCTACTTTGCAGGAACAATTCCATGAATACGCTGGGTATGCATTTTTTCTTATGCGAGCAGGCTAGCGCAGAGTTGTTCTCGGTGTGCAGCCTTTGCTGGATATATGTGTGGATTCCCATGATTTGCCCCTTTATGTGCAGTCTCCTGCTTTGCGCGACACTCCATGTAAAGAGTGGAACGGGTCTATGCAAAGAAATAAAAAGGGGGCGGAACATGCATATTCCCCATTCTCTCAGCAGAATGAGGAAAAACAAGGTCTAACGTGGGTGTGTTGAGGGAAGGGCCACACAAGGCCAAGAAAAGCGCAAACAGAACCGAATTCATGGATTCCACTCACAACTTCATGTCGGGCAAAGTCAGACACAAACCTCGGGATGTTACTGCATGTCGATAGGAGCCACAGGAGACTTTGCACATAGGAACCAAAGCACAAAGGTGAGGGTAGCATAGCAATTTATGGGTGATGGTATGTAGTTGAGGGGCCACTTGTAGTTAGGGGTGATTGTATGCATATTAGCGGGGAGAAGCCTTGACTTACAGGCGTTCGCATGCAGATTATCTGTGTGCTGCTTTGAGTTACGGGAAATAGCACACAGAGTAGCAGGTGCTGACTTGGGATATGGGGGTTTGTGCGTAGTGTTGCCTGGGTGCTGCCTTGTTTGCGGGGGATGCCCCACAGATTTACCAGGGTGCTTGATGTTGCGGATGAGGAAGGAGCAAAGGTAGACATATGTGGGTGTATTCTCTTTGCATGGGGGCATGTTGGGTGTGTTCCTGGGCAAACTAAATTTTCTTTGCGCATCAGAGTACTTTGCATTTTGAGATCCATGAATACGCAGAAACACGCAATTAAAACTTTGCACACAGGTTCGCGCAAAGTCATTTTCAGCGCGTGGGGATTTCTGCGCAAATTCCAATGAATCAGGCCCGAAGTGTCATACCCTGTAGCCGCTTATACCTGTCCCCCATTCGTCGTTAGGACCATCCCCCCACTACCTTATTTGGAGTCACTGCTGACGTCACCTTTGGTGTGCCTATACCTACCCCCTTTCCATACCGGGGTTAGTGTACATATTGCTAGTGTAAGTTTCTGTTTTATTTGTGGCTAGGGTGATTTGGGTAGACACTTCTAATAAATATTTGTGACTATACTGGATTCGCGACCACCCCTGACTGGCGGGCACCATGCTCAAGGACTGGCTTCAGGTAGTCAGCTGGGCTGAGGGAGCTAAGCCTGAATGTTGCTTCATAATAAGGTGGGGTTCCATGGAGCACTCCCCTCCATCAGGTGCTCAAGGTGAAGGAGTCCTTAAAGTCCTCACTGGCAAGGTCAAGGGTTGCGGCTAACACACCAGTCATTCCTAGACGAAGCCCTGCCTCACGCCGCGCTGCATCCAGTCACCCTGCAGAGTCCAGTCTGGGTGCTCTTATGGCTGCACCCGCAAGCACCTCTAGCTCATCTGTGACTAGCGCACGCGCCAGTGCTTTTGTAAAGGCTTTCGTAAAGGATATGAATTTATTTAAAATGTGTATATAGCGCGTACATGCAAAATGCACCACAGCGCTGTACAAGATTCTATATATAATGAATACATTGAGCAAATACACACAAACAGTAAAATCTCTCTAAAAACAGGAATCACAAAACAAATAAATCATTAAAGCAAATTTAACAACATCATTTAATAAAAGAGACTCCCATGCTTTCCTGAACTCATGCTTTCCTGAACCTCAAATACTTTGGGACCTCCTGGAGATGAATTAGTAGAGCATTTCAACAAGAGACTGCAGCACCAGGAAAAGACCTTTTCAGGGTATAAACTTGCTTCATTTCACAAACTTCTAAATGAAGGGAATCGTGACTGTGGCGACCTCTGGACCCCCTGGAAATATTCTGTTTCTCCCCTAGTAAGATGGAGGCTGCAAACACTTTGCTTTGCAAACAATGCACAATAGCTTCAAAGTAATTCTTGCATCCAGGGGCGACCAGTGAAGTGATGTAAAACAGGAGCTATAGTCTCAACCCTCTGAGCACCATAAACCACACGTGCAGCTTGGTGGAGAACCGCTTTCAGCGGGGTCAAGGGTCAAGGAAGAACTAGGGAGACTTGTTCATAGAATTTCCAAAATCAATACTGGAAAGAACCAAAGATAGAAATAATGAACGAAAAAGAGAAGAGGTTTCCACAGATTTAAGGAAAACAAAGGGTCATTTGCAGATTTTACCAACGCAGGTATGTGTGGAACAAGTGTCAGTCACGAGTCAAGTGAACCCCATGATTTAGCAGGATGTGAAACACCTGAGAATGAACCCGGAAGTGGTGCTTTCCTAAACCAGAAGAGTGAGAAAACAAAAGAAACTCCGACTTGCACGGATTCAGTTTTATAAAATGGTCAGATATCCAAATCTCTATACACGGCTGAGCTTGCGATGCGATTGGCAAATAGAGTTGGGTGTCACCAGCATTCTGCTGCATTCCCCCCCCCCCACCCATGCTTTATAGCCAAATTACCCAGAGGTTCCACGCACACATTAAAAGCTAATGGTGATCAAATGGACCCCTGAGGGACACCAATGGGAACAAGAAATGGATCAGAACTATTCTCACCCATAAAAACAACTGACCATCAAAAATGATCAAAACCAGATAAAAACCTGGCCTCAGATTCCAGAACAGTGGCAGATTTACGGACTGAGAGAGTTCAGCGTAAGAATGCGGTATTTCCTCCCCATGCCTGCGCATTTTATTATACAGGAATAAAGCAAAATAAGGCAACTCATGTCGGAAGCAGAAGGCCGGGCAGGTGGAAGATTGGTTTTTCAACAGGGTAAATAGAGCTTCGGGCTGATTAGCAGCGAATTCTACCCTAGAATTACAATATTCCGCCTCCAACATCTTAGCAGAATAACAGCACATTTTTGTTTTACATTTTAAAATTGTGATCTGATGAAAATGGACACCACGTGTGTTCTGAGGCAATAACAAGTTGTGATTGTAAGTTGAAGGCTTGAAAGACCCCCGGGGGCGTCGGCCTGTCTAGTGCTGTTTCCATATGTTGGGGGGCAATTACATCTACATCAGATTTCACTGAGCAATGCCTGCCTCTTGATATGGCAACATTCTCAGGTACTGAGAGAAGGCACCGAGCATGAATTAACCTGGATTCTGTTCTAACACAGGAGATCTCTTGTCTTGGCCTTGAGTAAAGTCTTGCTGTGTGGCTCTAGGGAAAGCCACCAGTGAGAGATCAGACCAATTGATCATCAAGAACTCGACCTTTGATTGAAAGTTATGAGCACTAATAACCCGATATAAAAGGTTACCCTTGAATGCCTCGGAACACAACAATTTTGATGAAAATCTAAAAGCCCAAACAATTAGGAAAGGGAGTAAAAACCCTTACAAGCTGCATTACCACATGGAACATGAACATCTCCAATAAATAAACAACAAGGAGAGAATACATGTGCATTGGTCATAAAATCCATCCCTTCAGACACAAAAACATCATTACCCCCATGGGGAGATAAATCACAAAAACCTACAGGGCTGATGACACATGGATACACATGTTAAATGCAATACATTAAAAGGAAGAGAAAGAGTTAATAATCAATTGAGAAGATTTAACATGATTGTGGTATAGCAACCCCTCCACCGGCTTGGTGAAGCCTACCATGCACTAGTGATTAGGTACTAAAAGGTCAACATTGTGTAAAGAATTGACATTAAACCATGCTTCCTAATAAATATAAAGTCAACATGAGAACAACGCTATCCTAAATCCGTGCAACGTGAGCAACAGCAGATCGGGTATTAACATGCAGGCGTTAATAGACCGGAATGCAACGTGAGCAACAGCAGATCGGGCATTAACATACAGGCCTTAATAGACCGGAATGCTCCGCCTATCCTCGGCTGGAGCGCTACATGTATAAGTTAGCGCTGTTCTATTGCCTAAGAGGGTTCGCAACATTATGTCACGCAGCGGATAAGAGCAGTGAGATGGAAAAAATAGTGTTTACCCGGACCAGGCTGGCATCATACTAAACAGACAGGCCTCAGACAACATGCGTAAAACCCTCCATGTGCTATATTTAAGAGAAACCCGAGACGAGGGGGCTCTGCTTCTATCCCTAGATGCAGAGAAGGCCTTCGATAGGGTGAGCTGGGCGTTCATGGGGGAAGTCTTGTCTGCGGTGGGGATGGGCCGGAGGTGGTTGGGATGGATGGCAGCACTGTACTCCACCCCTATAGCCAGGGTGGTGGCCAATGGGATGAAGTCGGAGTCTTTCCCCCTGGTGCGGGGAACAAGACAGGGATGCCCACTATCCGCCCTGATATACGCCTTAGTTATGGAACCCTGGGCAATTTCGGTACGTAACAACAAAACCATCGCAGGAGTGCGGTTGGGTGACTCCCATTGCAAGATCAGCCTGTTTGCTGATGATGTCCTTCTGTACATCACCAAACCATCGCAAACGATCCCCCATGTGTTACATGCCCTGACGCGCTAGGGCAACTTCTCTGGGTACAAGGTCAACCTAGATAAGTCTGTGGCTTTTGTGGGAGGTCAGTTGCCGGAAACGGAAGTAAAATATGTAGAGAGTCGCCCCTTCCAGTTGCAGAGAGGGGGGTTCCGACACCTGGGAATTCAAATCCCGTCCACCCCGGGTGACCTCTTTTCGTGCAATTTCACCCCAATGTGGACAGCCGTTAAGAGAGACATGAAGAGGTGGGCGAGGGCGGGGTTCTCATGGATGGCACGACTTAATCTGATCAAAATGATAATACTCCCTAAGTTTCTCTTCCTGTTTCAGATGCTCCCCACCCAGGTGCCTAAACCTTTCTTGGACTCAATGAAGCGGGCATTGCTTAGATTCCTCTGGGCGGGAAAGAAACATAGAATCTCTTATGATGTCTTAACAAGACTCAAGGAAGATGGAGGGGTGGGATTCCCTGATTTCGACGCATATTATAGGGCTTCCCAGTTGAGGATCCGTTGACCATTTTAACCCTGGGACAAAGAAGCAGTGGGTGGCCCTAGACAATAGACTTCTCGCTCCAGTCACGCTTCATGAAAAACTATGGGTCCCAAGAGCACATATTCCCAAGAGGGCACTCCAACATCCAGTGCTGGGGGTCCTCTGGTCGGTTTGGAAGGAGGGGAGTTACTTCAGGTGGCTCACAACCTGGCCTTCCCCGCTGAGTTGCATTTGGGCGTCACCGTTCCTGGCTAAAATAGCAGAACCAGCCGCATACCAGAGTTGGTATGAGGCGGGCCTCGTCAGGGCTTGCCATCTGTGGGTGGGAGGGTCCTTCATGCCCCTTCCGGATCTTGAGGAAGCTTTGGGCTTGCTACCTCCAGCTTAAGGGAGTTCTCTCGGAACCCTCGTGGGGGGACACCCTTAGGAGGGACCTAACCGACTTCGAGAAAACGATCATCTCCACTCGGGGCTCCAAAGGGGTGATATCTCGCCTATACAAACTCCTCTTGTTTTCGATACCAAGGGATCCCCCTCCATCACGGATGCAATGGGAAAGGGACCTTGGCGAGGCAATAGATGACAGGAGATGGACCAAGATGTGTATCCGAGCCCACCGCTCGACTATGTTTCCTCAGTATAGACATCAAGCATTAAAGGTCCTACACAGATGGCACTATTCCCCTCAGAGATTATCCAGAATGATCCCAGGCTATGACCCACACTGTTGGAAATGCCGAAACACCATTGGAGATTATATGCACATGTGGTGGTCCTGCCCCAGGGTACAGATGTATTGGGGGGAGGTCCTATCCTGGATCAGGGGGGTTGATGGAATCGATAGACCCTGCTGCCCTTGGTTGCTCCTTTTCGGGATTGAGGTGGGGGACGATCAGGAAGACACCCAGGGTCACATGCTTCAGGTCATGCTAGTGGCAGCCAAGTGTTGCCTGGCCCAAAAATGGAAGAACCCAAACATACCACAGGAGAAGGAATGGGTCACCAAGGTTCGAGCAATATATGACATGGAGTTTCTAATGCATGTTCTTGATGAATCTGAGTTAACATTGAGGAACGCTGGCTTCCATTTTTTGAAAAGTACGATTGCTCGGTCTGAGGGGTTAAGCCCTCACCGATGGCCTGGCTTGGACCCCTAGACATTGTGAGACTGGGGACGCTAAAAGCACTCATCAAACAGGGCATGTTCCCCCACATGGGGGTGTCATTATGTTGAGCCCAAGACTAAGTGTGCACAGAAATATTCGACAACCATGTTACGTGGATGCTCCTTGTGGACCGGTGTGTTAAATCTAAAATTGACTCTCGCTCATCGGCTAGGGGGGTGGGGGGGTTGGCGGGGGGTAAAAGCGTTATTGTTGGGAATGTTCTTTACAAGTGTCCATCTGATTTATGGTGCAATGTTTGCGGTAATAACCTACAAAATGTCAATAAAAACATATTTTCAACATATTACTGACAAGGCATCCCATGGTAATGGTAGATGATTTCTGCATGGGGAAATGTAGTGGCCGCCAGATCCTGCTTACACAGGAAGTACCGCTGCATGACAGGGTCCACGAGACCACTGAAATAAGCCAGAGGAACACAGTGTTTTTGTAATATGATGTGGGTAAAACACAGGCATTACTGATCACGTTTTTGAGCTCCTGAAATGATTCAGTCACCTGCACTGTCCAAACAATTGGTCCTTTTATTATTTGTGCTTCTTTAGCCCTTGCAAGAGGGGTTTGGTATAAGATGAATAGTCAAACATCCATGCTTGAAAATAGTTACATAAACCTAACAACTGCAGCAACTGCTTAACAGTAGGCGGCTGTGATGTGTTCTGTACTGCTGCTGCCCTTTCTGGCGTTATTCTTCTCCCTGCCAATGATATTATCTGTCCTAGGTACACAACCTCTTGCTGACAACATTATAGTTTATCCTTGTCCACCTTGTAACCCTTCTCTGCCAATAAGATCAGAGGTTTTACTGAATCATTTCTACATAGTAGCTTTTCAGTCTTACTACAGACCAGGAGGCCGTCCACATACTGGATCGCTGTGCTCTGGGTTTGTAAGTTTCCTAGGTCCATCTGTAGCACCCTGTCAAAAATGCTGGGGGACTCACAGTGCTCTTGGGGCAACTGTATGTGTTGAAACCTATGTCCCCTGTAGGTAAACGCTGGAAGTGGGTGTAAATGGATAGAGAAAAAGGCATTCTTGCGGTCTACTCCAGTGAATTAAGTGGCTTCCATGGGAATATTACAAAGGATGGTGGCGGGATTGGGAACCGCTGGGAATTCTGCCTCCACAATGTTTTTTAAAGGGTGCAGATTCTGCAACATCCTCCACAACGACCCTTTTGCTTTTTTCATAGGGTAAATGGCTGTGTTACATGGTGATTCTGATGGCTGTATTATGCCCTGCTGCCATAAACCCAGAAGAGAGGAATATATGCCTTTGTCTGCTTCTTTTGACATGGGAAATTAGTTCACTCTGAGCAGAATTGCACCTAGTTTTAGTATGATGCACACCACCCCTATGCTTTACAGCAGCCTTACATCATGTGGGCTACTGGTCTACAAATGGCTGGGCAACCTCTCTAAGGGGGTAATTCATAGAATTTAGCGCACAAGTGGCGCACGCGGCTTGCGCACAGTGTGCGCGTGCGCATCTCTGTGCCAGCCGCGTGCGCTAAAATCCATTTCCGCGCACAGCGTATTCATGGATTTTAGCTACCAAATCCAGCTGTTGCGCACAGTGGCGCCGCGGCCCTGCAGCAGCAAAAGTTATGCCCCCAAGAACGCCCCTCGCGCAGGGAAAAGCCATCCAAATCCCCAATCCAGCGCAAAGGGCTGCGCTAACCCTGTACCAGTATACATGGCCGCCACACAGCACACAGCAAACGGGGTACGTGAATTACTGGAGATCGCGGGAAGTTTCATACGCGATTGACCCTGTGCGAGTGGGGTACGTGCATTACTGGGGTTCGCGGGAAATTCCACACGTGATTGGCCCTGTGTGAGTAGGGTACGTGTATTACTGGTGTTCGCAGGAAGTTTCACATGCGAAAGGGCCTGTGCGAGCGGGGTAGGTGTATTACTGGGGTTCGCGGGAAGTTCCACACGCGATTGGCCCTGTGCGAGTGGGGTACGTGTATTACTGGGGTTCGCGGGAGGTTTCACACGCGATTGGCCCTGCGCGAGTGGGGTACGTGTATTACTGGGGTTTGCGGGAAGTTTCACACGCGAAAGGGCCTGTGCGAGTGGGATACGTGTATTACTGGGGTTTGCGGGAAGTTTCACACACGATTTGAGCAGGGTACGTGTATTTTGGGGGGTGCGCGGGAAGTTTCACACGCGATTGTCCCTGTACGAGTGGGGTATGTGTATAACTGGGGTTCCCGTGAAGTCTCAAACGCGATTGGATCCGGGTACATGTATTTTGGGGGTGCGTGGGAAGTTTCACACGCGATTGACCGTGTGCGAGCGGGATACGTGTATTACTGGGGTTCGCGGGAAGTTTCACACACGATTGGCCCTGTGCGACTGGGGTACGTGTATTACTGGGGTTCGCAGGAAGTTTCACACGCGATTGGCCCTGTGCAAGTGGGGTACGTGTATTACTGGGCTTTGCGGGAAGTTTCACACTCGATTGGCCCTGTGCGAGTGGGGTTCGTGTATTACTGGGGTTCGTGGGAAGTTTCACACGTGAAAGGGCCTGTGCGAGTGGGGTACGTGTATTACTGGGGTTCGCGGGAAGTTTCACACACGAAAGGGCCTGTGCGAGTGGGGTACGTGTATTGCTGGGGTTTGCTGGAAGTTTCACACGCGAAAGGGCCTGTGCGAGTGGGGTACGTGTATGACTGGGGTTCGCGTGAAGTCTCACACGCGATTTGAGCAGGGTACGTGTATTTCGGGGGGTGCGCGGGAAGTTTCACACGCGATTGGCCCTGTGCGAGTGGGGTACGTGTATTACTGGGCTTCACGGTAAGTTTCACACGAGAAAGGGCCTGTGCGAGTGGGGTACGTGTATTACTGGGGTTTGCGGGAAGTTTCACACTCGAAAGGGCCTGTGCGAGTGGGGTACGTGTATTACTGGGGTTGCGGGAAGTTTCACACGCGAAAGGGCCTGTGCGAGTGGGGTACGTGTATAACTGGGGTTCGCGTGAAGTCTCACATGCGATTTGAGCAGGGTACGTGTATTTCGGGGGGTGCGCGGGAAGTTTCACACGCGATTGGCCCTCTGCGAGCGGGGTACGTGTACTACTGGGGTTCGCGGGAAGTTTCACACGCGATTGGCCCTGTGCGATTGGGGTATGTGTCGTACTGGGGTTCGCGGGAAGTTTCACACGCGATTGGCCCTGTGCGAGTGGGGTACGTGTATTACTGGGCTTCGCGGGAAGTTTCACACGCGATTGGCCCTGTGCGAGTGGGGTTCGTGTATTACTGGGGTTCGCGGGAAGTTTCACATGCGAAAGGGCCTGTGCGAGTGGGGTATGTGTGTTACTGGCGTTCGCGGGAAGTTTCACACGCGAAAGGGCCTGTGTGAGTGAGGTACGTGTATTACTGGGGTTCCCGGGAAGTTTCACACGCAAAAGGGCCTGTGCGAGTGGGGTACGTGTATAACTGGGGTTCGCGTGAAGTCTCACACGCGATTTGAGCAGGGTACGTGTATTTCGGGGGGTGCGCGGGAAGTTTCACACGCGATTGGCCCTGTGCGAGCGGGGTACGTGTATTACTGGGGTTCGCGGGAAGTTTCACACGCGATTAGCCCTGTGCGAGTGGGGTATGTGTATTACTGGGGTTCACGGAAAGTTTCACACGTGAAAGGGCCTGTGCGAGTAGGGTACGTGTATTACTGGGGTTCGCGGGAAGTTTCACATGCGAAAGGGCCTGTGCGAGTGGGGTACGTGTATTACTGGGGTTCGCGGGAAGTTTCACTCACGATTTGAGCAGGATATGTGTATTTCAGGGGGTGCGTGGGAAGTTTCACACGCGATTGGCCCTGTGCAAGCGGGATACGTGTATTACTGGGGTTCGCGTGAAGTCTCACATGCGATTTGAGCAGGGTATGTGTATTTCGGGGGTGCGCGGGGAGTCCTACACGTGAATTGGCAGTGTGGGTCCTCCCAGGTGTTCCCTCTACACCCTCCCACACCACAGGGGACTACCCTGCACCCCTCGTCATGTCCCGCAGGCAGCCCATCCACCACGGGCATGCTCCCCAGCCAAGGCACATGTCAGCTTGCACTACTGATCACCAACTCATGTCCCCCAGCACCCCCCCAGCAGTGCAGGGCACCCGCCAGCAGGCCCCCACTCATGTCCCACTCATGTCCCCCTGCATCCCCACCCCCCAGCAGTTCAGGGCACCTGCCAGCAGGCCCCCACACATGTCCCACTCATGTCCCCCTGCACCCCCACCCCCCAGCAGTGCAGGGCACCTGCCAGCAGGCCCCCACTCATGTCCCACTCATGTCCCCCTGCATCCCCACCCCCGGCAGTGCGGGACACCTGCCAGCAGGCCCCCACTCATGTCCCACTCATGTCCCCCTGCACCCTCACCCCCCAGCAGTGCAGGGCACCTGCCAGCAGGCCCCCACTCATTTCCCACTCATGTCCCCCTGCACCCCCACCCCCAGCAGTGCAGGGCACCTGCCAGCAGGCCCCCACTCATGTCCCACTCATGTCCCCCTGCCCCCACGTCATGACGATCCTCAAGCATGAAACCAATGAGATAATACCACACATCGAATTGAGCAGGGTACGTGTATTTCAGGGGGTGCGTGGGAAGTTTCACACGCGATTGGCCCTGTGCGAGCGGGGTACTTGTATAACTGGGGTTCGCGTGAAGTCTCACACGCGATTTGAGCAGGGTATGTGTATTTCGGGGGTGCGCGAGGAGTCCTACACGTGAATTGGCAGTGTGGGTCCTCCCAGGTGTTCCCTCTATACCCTCCACGGCCCCTGCAGGCAGCCCACACCACAGGGGACTACCCTGCACCCCTGGTCATGTCCCGCAGGCAGCCCATCCACCATGGGCATGCCCCCCAGTCAAGGCCCATGTCAGCTTGCACTACTAATCACCAACACATGTCCCCCTGCACCCCCCCAGAAGTGCGGGGCACCTGCCAGCAGGCCCCCAATCATGTCCCACTCATTTCCCCCTGCACCCCCACCCCCCAGCAGTGCAGGGCACCTGCTAGCAGGCCCCCACTCATGTCCCCGTGCACCCCCACCCCCCAGCAGTGCAGGGCACCTGCCAGCAGGCTCCCACTCATGTCCCACTCATGTCCCCCTGCACCCCCACCCCCCAGCAGTGCAGGGCACCTGCCAGCAGGCCCCCACTCATGTCCCCCTGCACCCCCACCCCCCGGCAGTGCGGGACACCTGCCAGCAGGCCCCCACTCATGTCCCACTCATGTCCCCCTGCACCCCCACCCCCAGCAGTGCAGGGCACCTGCCAGCAGGCACCCACTCATGTCCCACTCTTGTCCCCCTGCCCCCACGTCATGACGATCCTCAATCATGGCCCTTATGGCCAGCCTCCCCAGGCCAAAGACCCAACCAAGTATTGCATCCACCCACATAGAAAAGGCAATTACATGATACAACCCCAAAGGCAAGTATGTAAATGAACACATGTCCGTCACACACACACAATGGGTGCAAGTGAATGTGAAAACCCATATCATGACATGCATGAAACCAATGAGATAATACCACATCGAAGTATGAAGAAAAAAATGTATTAAACACAACATGAATGTAATTCAAATTAAACACACACCAATGGGAATAATTAAAGAAATGCTGCATGTCCGTAAAAGAATAAAAAACAAGAAATCATAATCCAAAGAAATCCAAAAGAAATGGTGTCCAAAGTCACAGTCCAACAAAGCAAATCTAAGGGAAAAAATAAAGTGAAATCCATTGCTCCATGGTGAAAATAAAAAAAATGAGAATAATCCAATGGTGAACTATGTACAAATGAACAATCCAGGGTCCATGAGCCCAACTGATGAAATTAAACCTACCAAAAATACTACCTAATAAAAAACTATATACAAAAACGTGGTGCATTGTCCAAGCGCAACCAAAATAAAAAAAAAAGGAAAGGAAACCTAACACTATCTAACTATATACAATGGCGGGGGGCAAGTCCTGCGGCTCACTCTGTGGTGTCCCGGGCCAGGGCATCATCGAACTCCATGTTGATGTCCCGGAGGCGGGCCTCTGCCCTGGCACTCATGGCCTGTTCCAACTCCCTGCGAGTCACCTCGAGGCACTCTGCCCGCCTCAACGCCCGACGCATGGAGAACTCTGCCCTGACCATGGTGAGCCGTGCCTCTTCCGCCCGCCGCTGCTCCGCATCTATGCGCTGGCCCAACCGCAGCCACATGGAAGACACATCCATTCCAGGGTCCTCCTGCCCTCTGGCCGATGCCTGCCCCCCTGATGCCGATGGCCCCGAGCCATCATTGCTCCCACCTAGAGCCTGCTCCTGCTGCTGCTGCTGTCCATGTGCCCTGTCCGATGATGCCTACACATCCTCCATCAGCTGATCTCCAGTTGTGGTGTCCACCCCTGCTGGCCCGCCGACTCCCGACTGTGGCAGGGATGGGATCTCCACCAAGCTGGCTGTGTTGGTCAGGCCAGGTCCACAGGGGGCCCTGGTGGAATCTGGGCCGGAAGACGGCAGGAAGAACGACTGGTGCATAGTCTCCACAGAGGAGGAGAGGTCCGCCAGAGTGCGCGTCACATGTAGGAACCCACCAACCCGGACCCCTCCCAACAGTGCCACGTCGCAACGCTGCTCTTCGTGATGGCGTGCGTTCTCTGCCCAGGAAGAACGCACGTCATCACGAATGTCAATGCGACACTAATCAGGACGGAGCCCATATGTTCATGGGACCCCTCGTCCACAGGTAGTGGAGAGGCAGATGACATGGCACTCTCCCCTACCTGCTGATGGGCCTGGGACGAGGCCTCCCTGCTGGTGCATGGTGGTGCAGTCACAGGGTCAAGGACAGGGACATGCACAGGCCCCTCTGCGGTGACCTGTGCTGCCTCCTGACCCTGGCCGTGGACTGCACCAATTGCACCAGTGGTACTACCCCCACCAGGCCCCATGTGCGGCTCAGTAGCGGGCTCCTCCTTCTCTGTGGAGACCACCAAGCTGGATGTCTCCGTACCGTCTTCCGCCATTGCAAGCTCCTGTGGGGGCTCACCCGGCCCTTCCGCCACAGCCGTAGTGGCAGACACGGCACCAGCCCCCTCGCTCCTGGATGATGGCAAGTCCTGGGAGGGTGGCTGGGCCTTGCGTCGCCACCCAGTGGAGGCATCCCCGCCGCTTGGCTCCACAGCCCTCTTCTTCACTTGACGCTGCGTAGAGGGAGACATAGAACACAAGCATCAGGGTACAGTACAATATTACCCTAGACAGGAAGCAATGACACATGAGTGGCAGTGTCTAACGTCACTTCCATCCTGTCCCTCCACAACACATGGGTGAATGCACGTAACACACATACATAAACAGGCATGGCGCCTGCAATCAACATCAGCATCCATGTACAAGGGCCTCTATTAATCAAAATGTTGCCTTCAAACTCACATGCATCCTGGATCACACTGATCCCATGCACACACATCCCCGGAGGGTCATGCATCATGCCTTATACACCACAGACACAGTGGATAGACACAGTGCATACAACGGTGACCACACTGCATGAGTGAATCTACACATCATCACGGACATGTGTCATGAATCCATGGAGTATCAAAGTCACAGACACACTTCTCAGACACACACATGTGCACCATACATGTACATGACAGCAGCACCCATCCTCACACCCCCACCATGTGCAAGAACAGACACTGGCATGCTTTCATGTGTGCATTTGCCATACAGCTCCCCATGTAGCATTGGAACTCATGCACCAACCATGTGGTTCGCACATTACTGGTCTCACATGCATGACCATGATGTTCCTGCACACACACATCCATACATGGCCCATGTCACACATACAGGCAAGTATCAGACTGCCAGCACACTGCAACATGCCCTGTCTCACACACCAATGCTTGGCCACTTACCGCTCAACTCCAGGCGGGTCTTCCTCTGAAGGATCTGGGCGTGAAGCGCTGGGCATACGTGTTCCAGGACCCTCAATTGGATGTCACTCATGCTGACCCGGCCCACCTCCGCGAGGCGCCGGGCCTTGTGGAGGGTCCTGGACTTGAGGTCCTCCCAGCGCTTCTTGACATGCTTGATGTCGCGGGTTGCCACCCCCTCCGCGTTGATGGCAACCACTACGTTGTCCCAGATCCTCTCCCGTCCTTCCTTGTTGGCGCGTGATGTTCCGAAGAGGGCATCATAATGCCCCAGGACATGCTCCACCAGGACACCAACTTCCTTCACACTAAAGCTGGTGGCCCTCTGCCTCTCTGGCTGGGGGTCGCCAGTGGTCTCAGATGGTGTTTGCCCTGACATGGCGACCCCCGAGGCAGGCGTGGGTGGGCAACTGGGTCCTGGGGCTGGGCTGTGGAGCAATGGTATCCCAGTCTGGAGTCTTCTATTCTAGCAGGGGAGGACACAGCAACTGGAACCCTGGCTGATGTGCAGGCATTAAATAGCAGGGCACGTGGGCAGCAGGCAGTCAGGCAGCAGCAGATGGCAGGTGGGAGCGTGCTCGGGGTTCTGGGGGGCAGTAATTCGGCCTTCTGGGCAGGAGCGTGGTCTTCCATGTGCTTACGCGTGGCCAGCTTGATACGGAGTGATTTGGCACGTGAAAATCTTGCACGTCAGCGTGTAATTCGCGGAAAGGGCCTTAGCGCGTAAGCGCGTTAGCACGCATACGCGATTTCATTGGACCAAAGGCCCCTAGCGCGTAAGCGTGTCTGTGACGTATCGCGCACGGGCGTTGCCCTGGCACGGGTTGAAGATCCCACGTGGCTTTCCATTGCTCTGTACGTGCTTTTCGTGGGGTGCGTGTGTGTGTTTTCCAGCCGTTGGGGTTCACACGCTATTACTTCACAGCGGGTGGGTGTTGGCTACCCGTTCTTCTACACACAAGGCAGAAGGTCAGTGGTATCCCGCTCGCCCAGGGCCAATCGCGTGTGAAACTTCCCGCAAACCCCAGTAATAAACGTACCCCACTCGCACAGATCCCTTTCGTGTGTAAAACTTCCCACGCACCCCCGAAATACACGCACACGCTATTTTTCACACAGCGGGTGTCGTGTTTGTCGCATACCCCTTTTTTTTACGGCCATACTGGCCTGCCTGTTGATCGCATATGTTTTTTTTGGGCTCCTGGCTGCCACACCGTACTACGTGTGTCATTTTTGCACGCACGTGGGCTACTGGGGGGCGCTTGTCTCTTTTTCTTCTTTTTATGGGGTGCCTGTGTGTTGCGTGCACGTCATTTATCCTAGGGGGCCACAGTATGAGACATTCATCATAGCTGTATATACGTGCTTTTTATTTGCGCACACTTTTGTAATGCACAGGGACGCTACCGCCTGCCTTCGTGTGGCGGACGTGTTGAGGCCTGTGCGTGTCTTTGCGTGGGTTTGCCCTATTCGATTCCATGAATATGTGCGGTTCGCGTGCGTTTGGGCGTTCCGTGTACTTCCCAGCAGTACTTCCCCAGTTACGCCTTCTTTTTCACGCGTTGTTCCCCATGCCGCGTGTTACGCCCTGTGTCCCGCCCCCTTTTTGGTGTGTGCGCTGATGTTGTGCGCTTTCCCTGTGCGCGTCGCACACGGCGTTTGAGCTTTTGCAATGACTTGTGCGCCTGTGTGTGAAACACTCGGGTTTGGCGCACATCCCAAGGAAAACACGCACAGGGACTTCCATGAATCGCACGCGTGCGCCTGTTTTTCATGCTTGCGCCAAGATTTTCGGCACACGTTTATTCCATGAATCAGCCCCTAAATGTTTCTGCAAATGCAATGGCAATGCTTTGGCAAGGAGCAGGGGGTGGGAACTTCTGTGTTGGGTCAATTCATGAAACTGCGCACCATTCAATGTCATCCTCTTACAGACTGGACAGTTTTACATGGTCTGCATGGTGATAAATAACTCCACATGTAACATGATAATGGTACCTGGCGACCTTTCCTGTTGGGCAGCTGGTCTAAACAGAAATTCAGCGGATATGTGCAAAGGTTTTCCCTGAATCCCTGCACCTGACCTAACAGTACTGTTACCCCATAGAGGAAGAAATCTGGATGGAGTGGTGCGCCTCTCAAGGTGCTGCAGCCACACATTGCTTGTATTACTGCAAAGGCCCTAGTGTGGTATGTGCCCGGTATAGAACACACTGGGCCTTCCTCCGAAAACAAAATAGTCATGTTCAACTTACTCACAAGATCCCTGGCCTGAAGATTAACTGGGGAGAGCCTAGTGAATACACTAAGGGGACTGATCATTCTTGCATACATACGGTGACAGGTAACTCTTCAGTTAAAGGACCCAATATGATAGCTTCTGAAAACCCCTGTGTGTCCATTACTTTGTCTGACAGCGGGACGCCCCTTGCGTAATGCAGGATCTAGTAGCCCTTGTGTCGAACAAAAAAGAGAATTTTGGATCCCTTATCTTCACTCATAATCAGGGTTCCTCATCCGGGTCAGCAGTTACTAATAGTACTGGACACTGGGCTGTCCTATTGAGGGTTAACATTCAATCCTAGGAGCGGGAAAGCATTGCCCCCTAACATGCTTGCGCCCGTTGTGGTATCATAGAATGAGGAGTCAGACCAAGAGGAGGCTTGTTGATTGCTATAGAATTTGATTAAAAAGAAAAGGGAGCATAACTATCCCTGAAACTAGAGGTAGTTTCCCTGCCTCAACAAAACTATAATGCGTGCCTGCCAGGAGGTCGGTGGTGTCCAAAAGAAAGTATTCCGTCATGGTCAAAATCACTATCCCATCTCTACCACTTGAACACATAAAAAGAAGAATGGCTGCCTTCCACTGGGTACAAGTCTCTTAAGGTTTGCCAAAGTTCCACCATGTCCAGGGAGTAGGAGAATGACTCCCTTCTCCTAGACTAGAGTCACTTCTTGGTAGATTTTCTTAGCGGTGTAATTTGCAAGTTCCTCATTAATTACTTCAACTCACTCCAAGCAGACTGGGTCTTCTTCTCATCCAAATTTCCTGACCTTTGGATCTCTCTTCCCACTGCTCAGCATAGGCTCTAATTCAACACTTTCATCACAGGTGTTCCCACTGGGAGAAGTGAGAGGCTTTGTAACTATTCGGGGATATTCTAATTCCCTCTTAACAATACCAATTACATACAGTCTTTCAAGCTTTCCCGGCCCCTCCCAGACTTCTCACAGTTCCCGTAACCTTCTCTCATGGAACTCTTCAACAGTTTTTCAGGGGGACGCGGGTTCGTTACTCCACTTTTCCCAACTACTTGTACTGGGTTTACATGACTTGGCAACCCACTGCTGCTTCTAGTTCTTTCTTCCACTCGTCTTGGGTCATCTCGACTTAGCGACCCGCTGCTGCTTCTACTTCTTTATGCTACTCGCATTAGGACTGCTTGGCTTAGTGAGCTGCAGCTATGTTTGCTTCTTTCTACCACTCGTATTGGGTCCACTCGTTTTAGCAACCTAGTACTGTTGGTGGTCTGGGCGCAAGTATCGGACAATTCAGTCCACCAGTAACAGGTTGCGCTACCACCAAAGTTCCTCATGCTTCCCAAACAATTGCCTAAAAGGCTCCGAGTTAGGATAGTGTGGGCAGTCTGAGCGTAGTTCTTGGACCATACGGTCCACCCACCACAGGTCACGCAACCACAAGACTGTCTCTCAGCTTCCGGAGCGCGAGCTCTGAACAGACTAGGTAGACGTGTTCTGGGTGTCCTTCCATCCATCTTCTCAACTCTGTACCACTGCCTCACAACAGTTCTTTGACACTTAGCTTTGGGTTTACAAGCTCTCTGTCGGATTCCAGGCTCGCTGACCATAGACTTCCAGGTATCGTTCTTGTTGTTCTTCGTTAGTGTTTAGCTTAAAGAGTTGGGCCTGCCCCAATGCAACATCTGTTCGATTGACAACACAACAGCTGTTTGAATATTCTTCATGCTTTGCTGTAGCGTTCTTGAGCTCTTCCCCATACTAGTATCTGCCAATACTAGACTATCTGATACATTACAATAACACATTGTCTCAGATATCATAATCGGCAAGGAAGGGCTAGGTGATGTTGTGGCCTGTGGGAGTTTGGGTTAGAAGGGCCACATCCTGGATTCAGATCCTTATCCGCGGGATGGGAGTTCATCCCCATGAGGTCCTCCCACATATTACCACCCTTAGGGGAACTATCCGTCAGCGGCCTCATCACTGTAGCCTCATGGAAAAGGGCTCCTGTCTGGGGAGTAGTGATGTCATCTTTAGGATCGTCACACCGTTTAGTAAGTTACTGTACATTGTAGCAATGTGTTCTTATTGCACAGCTGAGTGGGGGGCTGGGTACAATTATGTGCCTGATGCCGCACTGGTTGTTGCTGTACAGGGTCTGGGGTAAATTGGGGGCTGCTGGTTGAAGGCTGTTTGAGAGCTAAAGGTGGGTTGATACATTGGGACACTATGGTGGAAGGGTATGGCCGGCCTGTTCCTGCATTCTCATGCAAAAGGACTCATCTTCCAACAAGACCAACATTGCTGCCCCATTCGGGGTCTCATGCTTTCAAATCCTCCCCTCCACCCATCTGAAAATGTCCTCTTCCTCTCTGGAAAGTTCCTATTTCCGTCCTTGCATTCCTAGGCTCCTGTGCCCATGCCTGCGGGGGGCTGTGCGCAGGTTGCCCTTCCAGAGTGCCTGTTATTACTGCCCCTTCCATGCTTAGCTTAGCTATTTTTTTGGTACAAACTTTGCTTCTGCCCTTTGTGTCTGTACTGCCTGATCCTTATCCTTCTCCTGTTTGCGATGACAATAATGTATTATGTGTGCCTGTATCTCAGGCCACGACTTTGCTTCTTTTCCAACTATTTTTTAAAAATCTGCTTGTACTTCCAAGGGGAGCCCCTTGAGTAACACGTGATCAGAAATTGTGATATTTCTGTCCCGTGACTCCTCCATCTCTAAATGCCTCATCTCTTGTATCTGCTGTATATAAAGTGTGAGCCTTTTTAGATTGCAGGTCAGGTCTGTCGGGCTACAAGTCCGTTAAAAGGTTCCATACTTGCATTCGACAGTTGTTAAATGGGGAGCCATCATGGGTGGTATTATTAAACGTTATCCCCTTATACTCAGGCTTTCACCATACCACGTCCGCCTGCTCCACTAGCAGGCAGGCAAACAGACTGTCCATGTTCCCCACCGCTAGTTGATGCCTGCTGTATGTTTCTCAAGGGCATAAATCCACTTGCCAGCTCCCACTGTAAGGAAGGGCAGGGCACACTTGAGCTGCCTGGGCATGAAGCAGCAAGGGCATTGGAGCAGCCTGGGCATGAAGCAGGAAGGGCATTGGAGCAGCCTGGGCATGAAGCAGGAAGGGCATTGGAGCTGCCGGGGCATGAAGCAGGAAGGGCATTGGAGCTGCCTGGGCATGAAGCAGGAGGGGCATTGGAGCTGCCTGGGCATGAAGCAAGAAGGGTATCAAGAATGAATGCACCTGTTTGGCAGTGGCAATATTACAAGTCTTCCTTATACATAATTATAGACCTCTAACCAGGTCTCCCAAAAATTGATTCTACCATCATCACCGCCACACGAAGTGCGAGTGAATGACACGTATAATCGGGCGTGGTTTAAATAGCAACACACTACTAACCTTAAGTAGTACCTATAAGAACCAACACACTGCACAGCTATGGTCGCCTATAGTTGTACACATATTATGGGGGAAAGAAAACTAGAAGCGGCGTCGGGCAGAAATTAAGAATTTATTTAAGATTAGAAGAGAAACTTGTGATCATTCAGAAGATTGCACGGATGCAGATTACCGCAAGGCGTTATGGGTAAACTAATATTTACCGCGGGTGCGTGAGGAAGGGGGCGGGGCGCGAGAAGGGGCTACATTCTACACCCACTGATGTTGGCTTCCGACGTAGGTCGGAAGCGAAAGTAAACTAAATCAGGCTCCGACAATGATTCACGCAATGATACGCGGGAGCCAAGTCAGTGAATGCACACTCTTTATTAACTACGCCAGCACTGGCGTTAGAGGCGGTAACCCCGCCTCTTCCCTTTTTCTGTGGCCACGCCACAGCCGGTCATGAACATTAAAAGAGGACTAAAACTTTAAATAAACGTGTCCGTGAAACTAGGACACAACATCTCCCCCCCACTTAAATGAGGAGCTCATAACCTTACATTTCTTCTATCCACCGAGGGGGTCGGCGAATGGTCCTTTTGGAGGGGCTTTTCCGTGGGGTCTTCTCCCACCGCACTGGTGTGTCACTGTCGCTGTCGTCCGCGTCTTCCACTTCGACCTGATATTCCGATTCCACTTCTGAGGATTCCTGGTCAGTCATCGAGTGGTCGGTGATCGGTTCCGAGTGTCCCTTAAAGTTCTTGAAGAATGACGAGTTTCTCGTAATAGTCCCTGTGGGGCTGGCTGCTGTTATCATGGAGCCATTTACGTGCGTCACTTCTAGGGGTTCGGGCCTGAATGCCGGAGTGTCCTTGGTGCTTTGTTCTTGCCTCACCAGCACTACGTCTCCCACTTGGATGTGGCACGGCTTGGCCTGTCTCTTTTGATCGGTGTATGTCTTGGTCAGCTGTTTGCTCCTCGTGTCTTTTGTGATGGCGTCGTCCACGGCCGTTGGTGACGGACGGGCGTGAGGATTGTGGGGCAGTTGTGTTCGTAGGATACGCCCGAACATTAGGGTGGACGGACACACCCCTGTGGTGCTGTGTGGGGTGTTCCGGTATTCACGTAGGAGGGTGCAAATGGCCTGCATGAATGACCGATTCGTGATGGAACATACTTGTAGGGTTCTCTTGAGAGAGCTCATGAATTTTTCCGCCATTCCGTTTGCTTGCGGCCACAGCGGTGTGATTGTTCGATGTTGAAAACCAAGATGTTCCGCAAACATTGCGAAGTCATGCCCGCTGAATGGAGGGCCATTGTCCGACTTGACTACCGATGGAATGCCGTAGTCAGCGAACGTCTTGTCCAGGGCGGGTATGACTGCTTGAGCACTTGTTGAGTGAATGAGGTGCACCTCCGGGAATCGTGACATTTCATCCACAATTACTAGCACGTATTTCCCGTTTGCCAGTGGTCCAAACATATCTACAGCCACTCGGTCCCACACTTGTGGAGGCATCGCAGACGGCTGTAGGGGTGCCGGGAAGGTTCGGTGACCCACCGCTTGGCAGGTGAGGCACTTGCCTAGGATCTGTTCCACCTGTTCGTCTAGTTTGGGGAACCAGACCTTTGTCCTCAGTTGTCTCTTGGTGGACACAATTCCGCGGTGTCCAGCGTGTGCTATGTCCAGTATTTGTTTCTGCAGGCTGGATGGTATTACAATTCTGTTCTCTTTGAGCAGCAGGCCTTCTGGGGACACAGATAGGGTGTGTCGTATTAGTTTGAAAACGCGGAGTTGAGCCTGTTCGGCTTCGGTCAGGTCTTTGACATGCCATCGGTCTGTTCGCAGACATTCTTTTATGAGGGACAGCATTTTGTCAGTAGAGGTGGCTTCCACAAGTTGAGCAATGGAGACATGTTTGGGGAGTGCATTGTTGACTAGGAAGTTAAGATATTGATTTGCTTTCAAGGATTGCCGTTCTACTTGAGCAGGTAGTGGGTATCGGGAGAGAAAGTCAGCTGGGTTGTTCTCTTTGCCCGGGCGATGTATGATCTTGAAGGAATATTCCTGTAGGCGTAGACCCCATTTGGCGATTCGGGGTGGCATTTTGGCCGTGGGTTTGCCATATATCGTTGTCAGTGCTTGGTGATCAGTCACAACCGTGAAGGGGCGGCCATATAGAAAGAGGTGGTAGTGCTCGCACGCCCATACCACGGCAAGGCTCTCCTTTTCGGGTTGCGAGTATGCGCACTCTGCCTTTGATAGACTCCGGCTGGCGTAGGCTACTATGCGCTTGGGTGCATTGGGCGGCGCTCCCGGTCTGGATTGGGCTAGAATGGCCCCTAAGCCTACCGGGCTGGCGTCCACAGTGAGTTCCGTGTCATAACTGGGGTCATAGTAGGCCATGCATGACGCAGAGGATATGCGCCTTTTGATTTCCTGAAATGCTGCCTCGCATTCTGTTGTCCACTCAAATGCCTGGTCTTTCCCGGTGAGGGCTCTTAGCGGGGTGCTTACAGACGCAAAGTCTTGAATGTATCTCGTGCAATAGCTGGCCATGCCCAGGAACGATCGTATGCCGGACGCCGAAATGGGAGTGGGGGCATCCACCAGGGCTTGCACTTTCTCAGGGTCGGGGCGCATGCCTTTGTTTGAGAAGATGTGGCCAAAGAATTTCAGGGTGGTCTTGTTGATCTCACACTTTTCCGGGTTGAGCGTGAGATTGGCGTTTTCTAGCGCCATGCAGACCCTTCGTAGCGTGTCATCGTGGCTTTCTTGGGAGGTGCCGAAGATGAGAATGTCATCACTGTAATTCAAACAGTGCGGTATGTGCTTTATTATTTGGTGTATCTCGTTCTGAAAGATCTCAGCTGCAGATGATACGCCAAAGCTTAACCTCTTGTATCTGAAAAGTCCTAGATGAGTTGAGAAAGTGGTTATGTATCGAGAGGACGGGTGAAGTTCAAGTTGGTGGTAGCCCTTGTTTAGATCAAGCTTCGAAAAGACGGTGGCTCCGTGTAGTAGGTGTATCATGTCCGTCATGCGTGGAGCCAAGTGTCGTTCTCTTTCGATGGCTACATTTGGGGCCCGCATGTCTACGCAGATGCGTATTTTGGAGGTGCCGTCCTTCTTGGGTACCGGTACTATGGGTGATACCCATGGGGTCGGGCCCGACGCTGGTTCAATTATGCCTTGTTGGAGCAGTGAGTGAATCTCATCTTCCACTTGCCGTTGTATGTTGAGGGGAATGCCCCTGTAGTGTTGGGCGATGGGTTTTACTTGCTGATTAATGTGCAGCTTGATTTGTTTGTCCTTTAAACACCCAAGTCCTTTGAAGAGTGACGGGAATATCTTTTGTATCATGTCTTTGGCGCCAGAGGTGTATGCAGACATGATCTGATACATGATGCTGATGAGGCCCATTTGTATCGCTGTGCGGAAACTCAGGATGCTTCCTCCCGGGACTTCACCTTTTATTACGTATATCTTTACTTTCTGGTTCTGCTCCTTGTAGCTGCAGCGTGCAGTGAACATTCCGATACAGTCTAGCGGCCTGTTGGATCCGTAGGGGTATATTAGTGTGTCGGCTGTCTTCAGGTCTTTCTTGACTTCAAGTGATTTGTATATTATGTCATTGATGACGTTCACAGTAGCGCCGGTGTCTATTAGGAATTCTAGGTTTTGGCCATTTAGTTGGAGTAGTAGGGTCGGACTGTATTCGGCCGCTGTGGCATTTCCAATGGCATGTACATATGCTCTTTTCCTTTCTCCACTGGATGAGGATGACCTTAAAGGCTGTCTGTCCTGCGGCGAGTCATCGACGTACCTTATCCTGTGCCTTGGTCTGCGGTGTGGAGAGTGGCGTCTGCTCTCTCGGTGGGTGGACGTTTCTCTCTCTCTCCTCTCTTCTCGCCTCCTTGACGAAGGCGCTTGTTCTTTGGATGAGCTGTGAGAGCGCCTCCTTCCGTATGTGGAGCCTCGATGTGAGTTATTGCGCGGGCTTTCCTTTCTTGGACGTCCGCCTTCTCTGCTGCTTCCCGCAGTTTGAAGGAATTTGATGTTCCTGCAGACGGACTGGAAGTGGTTGTCCCCTCCGCATTTATCACATTGATGTCCGATTGCAGGGCACGGGCCTGTATGTGGAAAGCGGAAACCACAGCGATAGAATTTTTTTTGGTCCGACGGGCTGGCAGGCGTGCGGAGGGGGCAAAGGGAGGCTGATTTGGCATTATGTGTGATGGAAATGTTGCCTAGAGATTCCGTTTGAAGGGTTAGTGCAGCATCGGCTCTTGCAATTTGGAGAATCTCCTCTAGTGTTCTGCTCTTTTGTAGTAATTTCTTGCGAAAGTCAGGAGAACCGCATCCTGCTATGGTTTGGGATTTCAGGGCTTCTTCGGTAGAATATTTGTCGAAATCACAGTACTTCGCTCTTTTTCTTAGTCTCATGACGAAGTTGTCCATGGTTTCATCTTTGTCTTGCGTCGTGGTGTGGAACACATGTCTCTCGTAGTCGACGTTCCGTAGGGGTGCGAAGTATGCATTCAATGCGTCAATTATGCCTTGAAAAGAGTTGGTTTTGTCCTCGGGCATTTCAAACACGATGTCTCTTACCACAGGGCCCAGAGAGTGAAGTAGGATGCCCCTCAAGCGGCGTTCTTCTCGCACACCCGAGGCGTCGATGTAAATGTGAAGTTCTTTCAGCCACCTGGCCCATCTGGGCGCCAGGCTGTTGGTGTCCGTCATGTCGAAATGAGGGACTGCTTGTAGCTGCAGAGATTCAGAGGATGTGTCCTCACCATTGTTGACTGTTCTTGGAGTGGAGCTGGCTTGGGGGCTCTGTAGGCCACTGTCAATATTGTCCGTTAACATGTCGGTGGATGATGTAGCCTGGCTGCTCTGTTGTGACGCTGTACTCACGGGAATGGCTTGTGTTGAGGGACCTGCGCCACTTCTTGTAGCGGCTCGGTCGCGCCCGCTGAACATAGGGGCTAGCGGTGACTTTGGCAGCATGAAGGCGTCATGTGCAGGAGTAGGCCCTTGGATGTCGGGCTGCCGCGTTTCTTCTTGAGAGATAAGGCAGGTTGATAAGGGGGCTGCCGTGTCCAGGCAGCAGCTGTGGTCGGTGAGCCACACGTAAAATGCAGGCTGCCAGCTGATGCGTGCAGCCGACGGTTGCTGTGCTCCTTCACTGCCCCTCAGTCTTCGGCGAGCAGGCTGCCAGCTGATGCGTGCAGCCGCCGGATGCTGAGCTCCTTCACTGCCCCTCAGACGTTGCTGTCTTCGGCGAGCGAGCGTGGGCGGGCCGGTGGCGAGCAGCAGACGCCGGAGGCAGTGGATGCGGCGCGGCCCTCACGCGGCGCTGAAGTTGCCTGCAGGCGGGCGGATGCCGGAGGCAGAGGCGGTGTAGCGCGGTCCCCGCGCGACGCTGGGGTTGCCTGTAGATGGGCGTGGGTCGAAGTTCCTCGTCGCCAGTGTTGGCTTCCGACGTAGGTCGGAAGCGAAAGTAAACTAAATCAGGCTCCGACAATGATTCACGCAATGATACGCGGGAGCCAAGTCAGTGAATGCACACTCTTTATTAACTACGCCAGCACTGGCGTTAGAGGCGGTAACCCCGCCTCTTCCCTTTTTCTGTGGCCACGCCACAGCCGGTCATGAACATTAAAAGAGGACTAAAACTTTAAATAAACGTGTCCGTGAAACTAGGACACAACAACTGAGTTGACCCTGTTTAATTCACCCTCTGGATGCCCCCTTATTGCCAGGACTGATGGTGGTTGCCCACCGTCTTACCCGACCCCCAGACCCCCCTCTGGCAGGTGCTCCCCCTGATTATTCCTGTAAGTAGCTTCTTATCCAGAAAACTGTCTCCAGCTCTTTCTAAAAAGCGAATGTAAAATAATCACTTTCAGCCATGACACACATGCCACCTGCCATGGTTCATGCATGTTCAGAGCCACCGAGCAATGCATTGTGGGTATGCAAATGATCACAAGTGCCTGCTTTATAATTAAAACTATAAGGCAGAGGTGAACTTCCAGTGATGGCCACTGGGAGGCACTGTGGCATCTGTGACTTGACTGAAATTGCTTCTTCTGCTTTCACATTTCATGCAGAAGGTATTTTTTTTCTCTTGCTTTCATAGCCACCATAACTCTGCTCTTCTTCCTTAGGAAAGGCTGCAGTTCTGCTGATAGCCAATAGATGTCCTCACGGGAATTCACACTGTTCATGTTGCAGGCAGTGCTTTTGTTGTCTGCCTTTCCTTGTGGGTGTTTAAAGGTATTATAACCTAGTGAGTCTTCACTGCAGAGCTTGAGGAATCCTAACTGTTGCCTTTTCATCTCACATCCATTTCTCACAGAGGTACATCAGGGTGATCCCAAGGTCAGGCTCAAGTGGGGGTTGCAGGGTTGCCGGTGACAGGTAAAAGGTGGGTGTTTAAAGGATCTAGGCCCTGATTCATGGAATTTATTGAGCAGTAAATAGGGACTTTGTGCTGCAAATCGCGTGTGATACTCCCTTCATCGATTCATAGAATTCACTGCACAGTACTTTTTTGCAGTACTTCGCGCAGGCTCAACACGTCTGTGCGTGCAGCCGAGTGCCTTGCGTGAGACCCACACCATGCAGATTGTGAGTGTTGCATGCATAGAGGGCCAAGTAGGGGGTGGAACTCGGAAAATGAGGAAGAACAATGGAAAATGTGGGTGCTACGAGGGAGGGCCCGCAGGCACTCCATCGCACGCCCACAAATGCACAGAACGAGATGATTTCATGGATCCAACTGCGCAACATCTTGGGGAAATGGCCATGCAAAGCCCTCATTCTATCTGCCACCCAAAGGCAGTCCTACAGACACTTGCACATAGGATTCACCACGCAGAAGTGAGATTGCATGTTGGATTTAGGGGTGCGTGTATGCAGCTGTGGTTGTGATCTAACTTAGGGGTGTCCATTAGCGGTGTAGTGGGGTGCAGGAACGGTTTACGGGGTTGGCACGCACATTTTTCTAAGTTTTACCTGAGTTACAGCAATTTTAACGCATGTCTTTTGGGGTGCAAGTAACTATTATGAGGGACCCCGCACAGTGCCCTTGAGGTGCAGACCTGGTTGCAGGGGACCCCATGCACTGCTTCAACGGTGCATGTTTTCGTGCCTGAGGAGCAGTCAAATGTAGCTGTTTGTGGCTGTTGTTGCATTGCAGGGTAGCGTGTAAGAGGCGTTCCGGCTGCAACTTGCATGTATGGTTCCTTTGCATGAACAACTCCATGAATAAGCGGAGCGTGCAGAAAAGCCTTTGTCCGCAGGCTCGCGCAGAGTCGTTCTCAGTGCGGAGGCTTTGCAGGATCTCTGCGCACTATCCATGAATCAGGTCCAAAGTGCCTCATTCACAGAACTCTTTGCACACTGAAATGATACTTGGTGCACTTTTCAGCATCCAAAAGTCCCTTCATTGATTCATGTAATGGATCTTGCGTGCATTTCTGGCACTTTGCGGGGACTTTGCATGGGTCCGTCACGTCTTTGGGCCCGATTCATGTAATAACTTGGACAGAAAATCGGTAACATGAATGCCAAACTGCATTCAAAATTCTGTTAATCGATTCATGAAATGAAATGCGCGGGACATGTCTAGGACCTGCATGGACATCGCGCTGTTTTGGCATAGCTCTGCCAGCAGCCCGAGGCCTGCGCAGAGTGCGGAGAAGGCAGCAGAACTCGTAAATTAGGAAGAACAAGGGAAAAACTGGGCGTTCCAAGGGACGGGACGCATGCAGTCCATGGCACGCCCACAAATGCGCATGACAAAGTGTATTCATGGATGTGACCGCACAACCTCTCGCTTGAGAATGCCCACGCAAATTGCTTGATCTCTGCGCCACCTGAAGGGAAGCGTAAGGACACTTGCGCATAGGAAGCGCTGAACGGAGGTGAGTTTGCATGTCGGACTTAGGTGTGCGTGCATGCAGAGGTGTTTTCAATCAGACCTAGGGGTGCTTGTACGCAGTGTATTGGGGTGCTTGGCCGGTTTACGGGGATTCGCACACAGTTTGACAGGAAAATAATTCATTTATGGGAAACTATACGCATGTTCTCGGGGTGTTGGTTGCTGTTATGGGGCACCCTGCGCAGTGTAGCTGAGGTGCAGGCTTGCTTGGGGTGGATCCCACACACTGTTCACGGGATGCGTGTGTTCACGCCCTTTGAGTCTGCAAGTGTAGGTGAATGTGGCAGTTTTGGCTTTGCGTGGGAATGTGTCAGGGGCGTTCCGGCAGCGACTTTCGTATAGGCCTACTTTGCGGGAACAATTCCATGAATACGCTGGGCATGCATTTTTTCTTATGCGAGCAGGCTAGCGCAGAGTTGTTCTCGGTGTGCAGCCTTTGCTGGATATATGCGTGGATTCCCATGATTCGGCCCTTTATGTGCAGTCTCCTGCTTTGCGCAACACTCCAAGTAAAGAGTGGAACGGGCCTATGCAAAGAAATAAAAAGGGGGCGGAACATGCATATTCCCCATTCTCTCAGCAGAATGAGGAAGAACAAGGACTAACGTGGGTGTGTTGAGGGAAGGGCCACACAAGGCCAAGAAAAGCGCAAACATAACCGAATTCATGGATTCCACACACAACTTCATGTCGGGCAAAGTCAGACACAAACCTCGGGATGTTACTGCATGTCGATAGGAGCCACAGGGGACTTTGCACATAGGAACCAAAGCACAAAGGTGAGGGTAGCATAGCAATTTATGGGTGATGGTATGTAGTTGAGGTGCCACTTGTAGTTAGGGGTGATTGTATGCATATTAGCGGGGAGAAGCCTTGACTTACAGGCGTTCGCATGCAGATTATCTGTGTGCTGCTTTGAGTTACGGGAAATAGCACACAGAGTAGCAGGTGCTGACTTGGGATATGGGGGTTTGTACGTAGTGTTGCCTGGGTGCTGCCTTGTTTGCGGGGGATGCCCCACAGATTTACCAGGGTGCTTGATGTTGCGGATGAGGAAGGAGCAAAGGTAGACATCTGTGGGTGTATTCTCTTTGCGTGGGGGCATGTTGGGTGTGTTCCTGGTCAAACAAAATTTTCTTTGCGCATCAGAGTACTTTGCATTTTGAGATCCATGAATACGCAGAAACACGCAATTAAAACTTTGCACGCAGGTTCGCGCAAAGTCATTTTCAGCGCGTGGGGATTTCTGCGCAAATTCCAATGAATCAGGCCCGAAGTGTCATACCCTGTAGCCGCTTATACCTGTCCCCCATTCGTCGTTAGGACCATCCCCCCACTACCTTATTTGGAGTCACTGCTGACGTCACCTTTGGTGTGCCTATACCTACCCCCTTTCCATACCGGGGTTAGTGTACATATCGCTAGTGTAAGTTTCTGTTTTATTTGTGGCTAGGGTGATTTGGGTAGACACTTCTAATAAATATTTGTGACTATACTGGATTCGCGACCACCCCTGACTGGCGGGCACCATGCTCAAGGACTGGCTTCAGGTAGTCATCTGGGCAGAGGAAGTTAAGCCTGAATGTTGCTTCATAATAAGGTGGGGTTCCATGGAGCACTCCCCTCCATCAGGTGCTCAAGGGGAAGGAGTCCTTAAAGTCCTCACTGGCAAGGTCAAGGGTTGCGGGCTAACACACCAGTTATTCCTAGACTAAGCCCTGCCTCACGCCGCGCTGCATCCAGTCACCCCGCAGCGCCCAATCTGGGTGCCCTTATGGCTGCACCCGCAAGCACCTCTAGCTCATCTGTGACTAGCGCACACGCCAGTGCTTTCATAAAGGCTTTCGTAAAGGATATGAATTTATTTAAAATGTGTATATAGCGCGTACATGCAAAATGCATCACAGCGCTGTACAAGATTCTATATCTGATAAATACATTGAGCAAATACACATGAACAATAAAATATCTCTAAAAACAGGACTCACAAAACAAATAAATCATTAAAGCAAATTTAACAGCATCATTTCATAAAACAGAATTCCATGACCATGTTTTGAGTGCTTTCCTGAACCTCAAATACTTTGGGACCTCCTGGAGATGAGCTTGCGATGCGATTGGCAAATAGAGTTGGGTGTCACCAGCATTCTGCTGCATTCCCCCCCCCCCACCCATGCTTTATAGCCAAATTACCCAGAGGTTCCACGCACACATTAAAAGCTAATGGTGATCAAATGGACCCCTGAGGGACACCAATGGGAACAAGAAATGGATCAGAACTATTCTCACCCATAAAAACAACTGACCATCAAAAATGATCAAAACCAGATAAAAACCTGGCCTCAGATTCCAGAACAGTGGCAGATTTACGGACTGAGAGAGTTCAGCGTAAGAATGCGGTATTTCCTCCCCATGCCTGCGCATTTTATTATACAGGAATAAAGCAAAATAAGGCAACTCATGTCGGAAGCAGAAGGCCGGGCAGGTGGAAGATTGGTTTTTCAACAGGGTAAATAGAGCTTCGGGCTGATTAGCAGCGAATTCTACCCTAGAATTACAATATTCCGCCTCCAACATCTTAGCAGAATAACAGCACATTTTTGTTTTACATTTTAAAATTGTGATCTGATGAAAATGGACACCACGTGTGTTCTGAGGCAATAACAAGTTGTGATTGTAAGTTGAAGGCTTGAAAGACCCCCGGGGCGACGGCCTGTCTAGTGCTGTTTCCATATGTTGGGGGGCAATTACATCTACATCAGATTTCACTGAGCAATGCCTGCCTCTTGATATGGCAACATTCTCAGGTACTGAGAGAAGGCACCGAGCATGAATTAACCTGGATTCTGTTCTAACACAGGAGATCTCTTGTCTTGGCCTTGAGTAAAGTCTTGCTGTGTGGCTCTAGGGAAAGCCACCAGTGAGTGATCAGACCAATTGATCATCAAGAACTCGACCTTTGATTGAAAGTTATGAGCACTAATAACCCGATATAAAAGGTTACCCTTGAATGCCTCGGAACACAACAATTTTGATGAAAATCTAAAAGCCCAAACAATTAGGAAAGGGAGTAAAAACCCTTACAAGCTGCATTACCCCATGGAACATGAACATCTCCAATAAATAAACAACAAGGAGAGAATACATGTGCATTGGTCATAAAATCCATCCCTTCAGACACAAAAACATCATTACCCCCATGGGGAGATAAATCACAAAAACCTACAGGGCTGATGACACATGGATACACATGTTAAATGCAATACATTAAAAGGAAGAGAAAGAGTTAATAATCAATTGAGAAGATTTAACATGATTGTGGTATAGCAACCCCTCCTCCTTGGTGAAGCCTACCATGCAATAATGATTAGGTACTAAAAGGTCAACATTGTATAAAGAATTGACATTAAACAATGCTTATTAATAAATATAAAGTCAACATGAGAACAACGCTATCCTAAATCCGTGCAACGTGAGCAACAGCAGATCGGGCATTAACATGCAGGCGTTAATAGACCGGAATGCAACGTGAGCAACAGCAGATCGGGCATTAACATACAGGCCTTAATAGACCGGAATGCTCCGCCTATCCTCGGCTGGAGCGCTACATGTATAAGTTAGCGCTGTTCTATTGCCTAAGAGGGTTCGCAACATTATGTCACGCAGCGGATAAGAGCAGTGAGATGGAAAAAATAGTGTTTACCCGGACCAGGCTGGCATCATACTAAACAGACAGGCCTCAGACAACATGCGTAAAACCCTCCATGTGCTATATTCAAGAGAAACCCGAGACGAGGGGGCTCTGCTTCTATCCCTAGATGCAGAGAAGGCCTTCGATAGGGTGAGCTGGGCGTTCATGGGGGAAGTCTTGTCTGCGGTGGGGATGGGCCGGAGGTGGTTGGGATGGATGGCGGCACTGTACTCCACCCCTATAGCCAGGGTGGTGGCCAATGGGATGAAGTCGGAGTCTTTCCCCCTGGTGCGGGGAACAAGACAGGGATGCCCACTATCCGCCCTGATATACGCCTTAGTTATGGAACCCTGGGCAATTTCGGTACGTAACAACAAAACCATCGCAGGAGTGCGGTTGGGTGACTCCCATTGCAAGATCAGCCTGTTTGATGATGATGTCCTTCTGTACATCACCAAACCATCGCAAACGATCCCCCATGTGTTACATGCCCTGACGCGCTAGGGCAACTTCTCTGGGTACAAGGTCAACCTAGATAAGTCTGTGGCTTTTGTGGGAGGTCAGTTGCCGGAAACGGAAGTAAAATATGTAGAGAGTCTCCCCTTCCAGTTGCAGAGAGGGGGGTTCCGACACCTGGGAATTCAAATCCCGTCCACCCCGGGTGACCTCTTTTCGTGCAATTTCACCCCAATGTGGACAGCCGTTAAGAGAGACATGAAGAGGTGGGCGAGGGCGGGGTTCTCATGGATGGCACGACTTAATCTGATCAAAATGATAATACTCCCTAAGTTTCTCTTCCTGTTTCAGATGCTCCCCACCCAGGTGCCTAAACCTTTCTTGGACTCAATGAAGCGGGCATTGCTTAGATTCCTCTGGGCGGGAAAGAAACATAGAATCTCTTATGATGTCTTAACAAGACTCAAGGAAGATGGAGGGGTGGGATTCCCTGATTTCGACGCATATTATAGGGCTTCCCAGTTGAGGATCCGTTGACCATTTTAACCCTGGGACAAAGAAGCAGTGGGTGGCCCTAGACAATAGACTTCTCGCTCCAGTCACGCTTCATGAAAAACTATGGGTCCCAAGAGCACGTATTCCCAAGAGGGCACTCCAACATCCAGTGCTGGGGGTCCTCTGGTCGGTTTGGAAGGAGGGGAGTTACTTCAGGTGGCTCACAACCTGGCCTTCCCCGCTGAGTTGCATTTGGGCGTCACCGTTCCTGGCTAAAATAGCAGAACCAGCCGCATACCAGAGTTGGTATGAGGCGGGCCTCGTCAGGGCTTGCCATCTGTGGGTGGGAGGGTCCTTCATGCCCCTTCCGGATCTTGAGGAAGCTTTGGGCTCGCTACCTCCAGCTTAAGGGAGTTCTCTCGGAACCCTCGTGGGGGGACACCCTTAGGAGGGACCTAACAGACTTCGAGAAAACGATCATCTCCACTCGGGGCTCCAAAGGGGTGATATCTCGCCTATACAAACTCCTCTTGTTTTCGATACCAAGGGATCCCCCTCCATCACGGATGCAATGGGAAAGGGACCTTGGCGAGGCAATAGATGACAGGAGATGGACCAAGATGTGTATCCGAGCCCACCGCTCGACTATGTTTCCTCAGTATAGACATCAAGCATTAAAGGTCCTACACAGATGGCACTATTCCCCTCAGAGATTATCCAGAATGATCCCAGGCTATGACCCACACTGTTGGAAATGCCGAAACACCATTGGAGATTATATGCACATGTGGTGGTCCTGCCCCAGGGTACAGATGTATTGGGGGGAGGTCCTATCCTGGATCAGGGGGGTTGATGGAATCGATAGACCCTGCTGCCCTTGGTTGCTCCTTTTCGGGATTGAGGTGGGGGACGATCAGGAAGACACCCAGGGTCACATGCTTCAGGTCATGCTAGTGGCAGCCAAGTGTTGCCTGGCCCAAAAATGGAAGAACCCAAACATACCACAGGAGAAGGAATGGGTCACCAAGGTTCGAGCAATATATGACATGGAGTTTCTAATGCATGTTCTTGATGAATCTGAGTTAACATTGAGGAATGCTGGCTTCCATTTTTTGAAAAGTCCGATTGCTCGGTCTGAGGGGTTAAGCCCTCACCGATGGCCTGGCTTGGACCCCTAGACATTGTGAGACTGGGGACGCTAAAAGCACTCATCAAACAGGGCATGTTCCCCCCACATTATGTTGAGCCCAAGACTAAGTGTGCACAGAAATATTCGACAACCATGGTACGTGGATGCTCCTTGTGGACCGGTGTGTTAAATCTAAAATTGACTCTCGTTCATCGGCTAGGGGGGTGGGGGGGGTTGGCGGGGGGTAAAAGCGTTATTGTTGGGAATGTTCTTTACAAGTGTCCATCTGATTTATAGTGCAATGTTTGCGGTAATAACCTACAAAATGTCAATAAAAACATATTTTCAACATATTACTGACAAGGCATCCCATGGTAATGGTAGATGATTTCTGCATGGGGAAATGTAGTGGCCGCCAGATCCTGCTTACACAGGAAGTACCGCTGCATGACAGGGTCCACGAGACCACTGAAATAAGCCAGAGGAACACAGTGTTTTTGTAATATGATGTGGGTAAAACACAGGCATTACTGATCACGTTTTTGAGCTCCTGAAATGATTCAGTCACCTGCACTGTCCAAACAATTGGTCCTTTTATTATTTGTGCTTCTTTAGCCCTTGCAAGAGGGGTTTGGTATAAGATGAATAGTGAAATATCCATGCTCGAAAATAGTTACATAAACCTAACAACTGCAGCAACTGCTTAACAGTAGTAGGCTGCGGTGTGTTCTGTACTGCTGCTGCACTTTCTGGCGTTATTCTTCTCCCTGCTGATATTATCTCTCCTAGGTACACAACCTCTTGCTGACAACATTATAGTTTATCCTTGTCCACCTTGTAACCCTTCTCTGCCAATAAGATCAGAGGTTTTACTGAATCATTTCTACAAAGTAGCTTTTCAGTCTTACTACAGACCAGGAGGCCGTCCACATACTGGATCGCTGTGCTCTGGGTTTGTAAGTTTCCTAGGTCCATCTGTAGCACCCTGTCAAAAATGCTGGGGGACTCACAATGCTTTTGGGGCAACTGTATGTGTTGAAACCTATGTCCCCTGTAGGTAATCGCTGGAAGTGGGTGTAAATGGATAGAGAAAAAGGCATTCTTGCGGTCTACTCCACTCCAGTGAATTAAGTGGCTTCCATGGGAATATTACAAAGGATGGTGGCGGGATTGGGAACCGCTGGGAATTCTGCCTCCACAATGTTTTTTAAAGGGTGCAGATTCTGCAACATCCTCCACAACGACCCTTTTGCTTTTTTCATATTGTAAATGGCTGTGTTACATGGTGATTCTGATGGCTGTATTATGCCCTGCTGCCATAAACCCAGAAGAGAGGAATATATGCCTTTGTCTGCTTCTTTTGACATGGGAAATTAGTTCACTCTGGGCAGAATTGCACCTAGTTTTAGTATGATGCACACCACCCCTATGCTTTACAGCAGCCTTACATCATGTGGGCTACTGGTCCACAAATGGCTGGGCAACCTCTCTAAGGGGGTAATTCATAGAATTTAGCGCACAAGTGGCGCACGCGGCTGGCGCACAGTGTGCGCGTGCGAATCTCTGCGCCAGCCGCGTGCGCTAAAATCCATTTCCGCGCACAGCGTATTCATGGATTTTAGCTACCAAATTCAGCTGTTGCGCACAGTGGCGCAGCGACCCTGCAGCAGCGAAAGTTACGCCCCCAAGAACGCCCCTCGCGCAGGGAAAAGCCATCCAAATCCCCAATCCAGCGCAAAGGGCTGCGCTAACCCTGTACCAGTATACATGGCCGCCACACAGCACACAGCAAACGGGGTACGTGTATTACTGGGGTTCGCGGGAAGTTTCACACGCGATTGGCCCTGTGCGAGTGGGGTACGTGCATTACTGGGGTTCGCGGGAGGTTTCACACGCGATTGGCCCTGCGCGAGTGGGGTACGTGTATTACTGGGGTTTGCGGGAAGTTTCACACACGATTTGAGCAAGGTACGTGTATTTCGGGGGGTGCGCGGGAAGTTTCACACGCGATTGTCCCTGTGCGAGTGGGGTATGTGTATAACTGGGGTTCGCGTGAAGTCTCAAACGCGATTGGATACGGGTACATGTATTTTGGGGGTGCGCGGGAAGTTTCACACGCGATTGACCCTGTGCGAGCGGGATACGTGTATTACTGGGGTTCGCGGGAAGTTTCACACGCGATTGGCCCTGTGCGAGTGGGGTACGTGCATTACTGGGGTTCGCGGGAGGTTTCACACGCGATTGGCCCTGTGTGAGTAGGGTACGTGTATTACTGGTGTTCGCGGGAAGTTTCACATGCGAAAGGGCCTGTGCGAGCGGGGTAGGTGTATTACTGGGGTTCGCGGGAAGTTCCACACGCGATTGGCCCTGTGCGAGTGGGGTACGTGTATTACTGGGGTTCGCGGGAGGTTTCACACGCGATTGGCCCTGCGCGAGTGGGGTACGTGTATTACTGGGGTTTGCGGGAAGTTTCACACGCGAAAGGGCCTGTGCGAGTGGGATACGTGTATTACTGGGGTTTGCGGGAAGTTTCACACACGATTTGAGCAGGGTACGTGTATTTCGGGGGGTGCGCGGGAAGTTTCACACGCGATTGTCCCTGTGCGAGTGGGGTATGTGTATAACTGGGGTTCCCGTGAAGTCTCAAACGCGATTGGATCCGGGTACATGTATTTTGGGGGTGCGTGGGAAGTTTCACACGCGATTGACCGTGTGTGAGCGGGATACGTGTATTACTGGGGTTCGCGGGAAGTTTCACACACGATTGGCCCTGTGCGACTGGGGTACGTGTATTACTGGGGTTCGCAGGAAGTTTCACACGCGATTGGCCCTGTGCGAGTGGGGTACGTGTATTACTGGGCTTTGCGGGAAGTTTCACACTCGATTGGCCCTGTGCGAGTGGGGTTCGTGTATTACTGGGGTTCGTGGGAAGTTTCACACGTGAAAGGGCCTGTGCGAGTGGGGTACGTGTATTACTGGGGTTCACGGGAAGTTTCACACACGAAAGGGCCTGTGCGAGTGGGGTACGTGTATTGCTGGGGTTTGCGGGAAGTTTCACACGCGAAAGGGCCTGTGCGAGTGGGGTACGTGTATGACTGGGGTTCGCGTGAAGTCTCACACGCGATTTGAGCAGGGTACGTGTATTTCGGGGGGTGCGCGGGAAGTTTCACACGCGATTGGCCCTGTGCGAGTGGGGTACGTGTATTACTGGGCTTCACGGTAAGTTTCACACGAGAAAGGGCCTGTGCGAGTGGGGTACGTGTATTACTGGGGTTTGCGGGAAGTTTCACACTCGAAAGGGCCTGTGCGAGTGGGGTACGTGTATTACTGGGGTTGCGGGAAGTTTCACACGCGAAAGGGCCTGTGCGAGTGGGGTACGTGTATAACTGGGGTTCGCGTGAAGTCTCACATGCGATTTGAGCAGGGTACGTGTATTTCGGGGGGTGCGCGGGAAGTTTCACACGCGATTGGCCCTCTGCGAGCGGGGTACGTGTACTACTGGGGTTCGCGGGAAGTTTCACACGCGATTGGCCCTGTGCGATTGGGGTATGTGTCGTACTGGGGTTCGCTGGAAGTTTTACACGCGATTGGCCCTGTGCGAGTGGGGTACGTGTATTACTGGGCTTCGCGGGAAGTTTCACACGCAATTGGCCCTGTGCGAGTGGGGTTCGTGTATTACTGGGGTTCGCGGGAAGTTTCACATGCGAAAGGGCCTGTGCGAGTGGGGTATGTGTGTTACTGGCGTTCGCGGGAAGTTTCACACGCGAAAGGGCCTGTGTGAGTGAGGTACGTGTATTACTGGGGTTCCCGGGAAGTTTCACACGCAAAAGGGCCTGTGCGAGTGGGGTACGTGTATAACTGGGGTTCGCGTGAAGTCTCACACGCGATTTGAGCAGGGTACGTGTATTTCGGGGGGTGCGCGGGAAGTTTCACACGCGATTAGCCCTGTGCGAGTGGGGTATGTGTATTACTGGGGTTCACGGGAAGTTTCACACGTGAAAGGGCCTGTGCGAGTAGGGTACGTGTATTACTGGGGTTCGCGGGAAGTTTCACATGCGAAAGGGCCTGTGCGAGTGGGGTACGTGTATTACTGGGGTTCGCGGGAAGTTTCACTCACGATTTGAGCAGGATATGTGTATTTCAGGGGGTGCGTGGGAAGTTTCACACGCGATTGGCCCTGTGCAAGCGGGATACGTGTATTACTGGGGTTCGCGTGAAGTCTCACATGCGATTTGAGCAGGGTATGTGTATTTCGGGGGTGCGCGGGGAGTCCTACACGTGAATTGGCAGTGTGGGTCCTCCCAGGTGTTCCCTCTACACCCTCCCACACCACAGGGGACTACCCTGCACCCCTCGTCATGTCCCGCAGGCAGTCCATCCACCATGGGCATGCTCCCCAGCCAAGGCACATGTCAGCTTGCACTACTGATCACCAACTCATGTCCCCCAGCACCCGCCCAGCAGTGCGGGGCACCCGCCAGCAGGCCCCCACTCATGTCCCACTCATGTCCCCCTGCATCCCCACCCCCCAGCAGTGCGGGACACCTGCCAGCAGGCCCCCACTCATGTCCCACTCTTGTCCCCCTGCCCCCACGTCATGACGATCCTCAATCATGGCCCTTATGGCCAGCCTCCCCAGGCCAAAGACCCAACCAAGTATTGCATCCACCCACATAGAAAAGGCAATTACATGATACAACCCCAAAGGCAAGTATGTAAATGAACACATGTCCATCACACACACACAATGGGTGCAAGTGAATGTGAAAACCCATATCATGACATGCATGAAACCAATGAGATAATACCACATCGAAGTATGAAGAAAAAAATGTATTAAACACAACATGAATGTAATTCAAATTAAACACACAACAATGGGAATAATTAAAGAAATGCTGCATGTCCGTAAAAGAATAAAAAACAAGAAATCATAATCCAAAGAAATCCAAAAGAAATGGTGTCCAAAGTCACAGTCCAACAAAGCAAATCTAAGGGAAAAAATAAAGTGAAATCCATTGCTCCATGGTGAAAATAAAAAAAATGAGAATAATCCAATGGTGAACTATGTACAAATGTCCCACTCATGTCCCCCTGCACCCTCACCCCCCAGCAGTGCAGGGCACCTGCCAGCAGGCCCCCACTCATTTCCCACTCATGTCCCCCTGCACCCCCACCCCAGCAGTGCAGGGCACCTGCCAGCAGGCCCCCACTCATGTCCCACTCATGTCCCCCTACCCCCACGTCATGACGATCCTCAAGCATGAAACCAATGAGATAATACCACACATCGAATTGAGCAGGGTACGTGTATTTCAGGGGGTGCGTGGGAAGTTTCATACGCGATTGGCCCTGTGCGAGCGGGGTACTTGTATAACTGGGGTTCGCGTGAAGTCTCACACGCGATTTGAGCAGGGTATGTGTATTTCGGGGGTGCGCGAGGAGTCCTACACGTGAATTGGCAGTGTGGGTCCTCCCAGGTGTTCCCTCTATACCCTCCACGGCCCCTGCAGGCAGCCCACACCACAGGGGACTACCCTGCACCCCTGGTCATGTCCCGCAGGCAGCCCATCCACCATGGGCATGCCCCCCAGTCAAGGCCCATGTCAGCTTGCACTACTAATCACCAACACATGTCCCCCTGCACCCCCCCAGCAGTGCGGGGCACCTGCCAGCAGGCCCCCAATCGTGTCCCACTCATTTCCCCCTGCACCCCCACCCCCCAGCAGTGCAGGGCACCTGCTAGCAGGCCCCCACTCATGTCCCCGTGCACCCCCACCCCCCAGCAGTGCAGGGCACCTGCCAGCAGGCTCCCACTCATGTCCCACTCATGTCCCCCTGCACCCCCACCCCCCAGCAGTGCAGGGCACCTGCCAGCAGGCCCCCACTCATGTCCCCCTGCACCCCCACCCCCCGGCAGTGCGGGACACCTGCCAGCAGGCCCCCACTCATGTCCCACTCATGTCCCCCTGCACCCCCACCCCCAGCAGTGCAGGGCACCTGCCAGCAGGCACCCACTCATGTCCCACTCTTGTCCCCCTGCCCCCACGTCATGACGATCCTCAATCATGGCCCTTATGGCCAGCCTCCCCAGGCCAAAGACCCAACCAAGTATTGCATCCACCCACATAGAAAAGGCAATTACATGATACAACCCCAAAGGCAAGTATGTAAATGAACACATGTCCGTCACACACACACAATGGGTGCAAGTGAATGTGAAAACCCATATCATGACATGCATGAAACCAATGAGATAATACCACATCGAAGTATGAAGAAAAAAATGTATTAAACACAACATGAATGTAATTCAAATTAAACACACAACAATGGGAATAATTAAAGAAATGCTGCATGTCCGTAAAAGAATAAAAAACAAGAAATCATAATCCAAAGAAATCCAAAAGAAATGGTGTCCAAAGTCACAGTCCAACAAAGCAAATCTAAGGGAAAAAATAAAGTGAAATCCATTGCTCCATGGTGAAAATAAAAAAAATGAGAATAATCCAATGGTGAACTATGTACAAATGAACAATCCAGGGTCCATGAGCCCAACTGATGAAATTAAACCTACCAAAAATACTACCTAATAAAAAACTATATACAAAAACGTGATGCATTGTCCAAGCGCAACCAAAATAAAAAAAAAAGGAAAGGAAACCTAACACTATCTAACTATATACAATGGCGGGGGGCAAGTCCTGCGGCTCACTCTGTGGTGTCCCGGGCCAGGGCATCATCGAACTCCATGTTGATGTCCCGGAGGCGGGCCTCTGCCCTGGCACTCATGGCCTGTTCCAACTCCCTGCGAGTCACCTCGAGGCACTCTGCCCGCCTCAACGCCCGACGCATGGAGAACTCTGCCCTGACCATGGTGAGCCGTGCCTCTTCCGCCCGCCGCTGCTCCACATCTATGCGCTGGCCCAACCGCAGCCACATGGAAGACACATCCATTCCAGGGTCCTCCTGCCCTCTGGCCGATGCCTGCCCCCCTGATGCCGATGGCCCCGAGCCATCATTGCTCCCACCTAGAGCCTGCTCCTGCTGCTGCTGCTGTCCATGTGCCCTGTCCGATGATGCCTGCACATCCTCCATCAGCTGGTCTCCAGTTGTGGTGCCCACCCCTGCTGGCCCGCCGACTCCCGACTGTGGCAGGGATGGGATCTCCACCAAGCTGGCTGTGTTGGTCAGGCCAGGTCCACAGGGGGCCCTGGTGGAATCTGGGCCGGAAGACGGCAGGAAGAACGACTGGTGCATAGTCTCCACAGAGGAGGAGAGGTCCGCCAGAGTGCGCGTCACATGTAGGAACCCACCAACCCGGACCCCTCCCAACAGTGCCACGTCGCAACGCTGCTCTTCGTGATGGCGTGCGTTCTCTGCCCAGGAAGAACGCACGTCATCACGAATGTCAATGCGACACTAATCAGGACGGAGCCCATATGTTCATGGGACCCCTCGTCCACAGGTAGTGGAGAGGCAGATGACATGGCACTCTCCCCTACCTGCTGATGGGCCTGGGACGAGGCCTCCCTGCTGGTGCATGGTGGTGCAGTCACAGGGTCAAGGACAGGGACATGCACAGGCCCCTCTGCGGTGACCTGTGCTGCCTCCTGACCCTGGCCGTGGACTGCACCAATTGCACCAGTGGTACTACCCCCACCAGGCCCCATGTGCGGCTCAGTAGCGGGCTCCTCCTTCTCTGTGGAGACCACCAAGCTGGATGTCTCCGTACCGTCTTCCGCCATTGCAAGCTCCTGTGGGGGCTCACCCGGCCCTTCCGCCACAGCCGTAGTGGCAGACACGGCACCAGCCCCCTCGCTCCTGGATGATGGCAAGTCCTGGGAGGGTGGCTGGGCCTTGCGTCGCCACCCAGTGGAGGCATCCCCGCCGCTTGGCTCCACAGCCCTCTTCTTCACTTGACGCTGCGTAGAGGGAGACATAGAACACAAGCATCAGGGTACAGCACAATATTACCCTAGACAGGAAGCAATAGCACATGAGTGGCAGTGTCTAACGTCACTTCCATCCTGTCCCTCCACAACACATGGGTGAATGCACGTAACACACATACATAAACAGGCATGGCGCCTGCAATCAACATCAGCATCCATGTACAAGGGCCTCTATTAATCAAAATGTTGCCTTCAAACTCACATGCATCCTGGATCACACTGATCCCATGCACACACATCCCCGGAGGGTCATGCATCATGCCTTGTACACCACAGACACAGTGGATAGACACAGTGCATACAACGGTGACCACACTGCATGAGTGAATCTACACATCATCACGGACATGTGTCATGAATCCATGGAGTATCAAAGTCACAGACACACTTCTCAGACACACACATGTGCACCATACATGTACATGACAGCAGCACCCATCCTCACACCCCCACCATGTGCAAGAACAGACACTGGCATGCTTTCATGTGTGCATTTGCCATACAGCTCCCCATGTAGCATTGGAACTCATGCACCAACCATGTGGTTCGCACATTACTGGTCTCACATGCATGACCATGATGTTCCTGCACACACACATCCATACATGGCCCATGTCACACATACAGGCAAGTATCAGACTGCCAGCACACTGCAACATGCCCTGTCTCACACACCAATGCTTGGCCACTTACCGCTCAACTCCAGGCGGGTCTTCCTCTGAAGGATCTGGGGGTGAAGCGCTGGGCATACGTGTTCCAGGACCCTCAATTGGATGTCACTCATGCTGACCCGGCCCACCTCCGCGAGGCGCCGGGCCTTGTGGAGGGTCCTGGACTTGAGGTCCTCCCAGCGCTTCTTGACATGCTTGATGTCGCGGGTTGCCACCCCCTCCGCGTTGATGGCAACCACTACGTTGTCCCAGATCCTCTCCCGTCCTTCCTTGTTGGCGCGTGATGTTCCGAAGAGGGCATCATAATGCCCCAGGACATGCTCCACCAGGACACCAACTTCCTTCACACTAAAGCTGGTGGCCCTCTGCCTCTCTGGCTGGGGGTCGCCAGTGGTCTCAGATGGTGTTTGCCCTGACATGGCGACCCCCGAGGCAGGCGTGGGTGGGCAACTGGGTCCTGGGACTGGGCTGTGGAGCAATGGTATCCCAGTCTGGAGTCTTCTATTCTAGCAGGGGAGGACACAGCAACTGGAACCCTGGCTGATGTGCAGGCATTAAATAGCAGGGCACGTGGGCAGCAGGCAGTCAGGCAGCAGCAGATGGCAGGTGGGAGCGTGCTCGGGGCTCTGGGGGGCAGTAATTCGGCCTTCTGGGCAGGAGCGTGGTCTTCCATGTGCTTACGCGTGGCCAGCTTGATACGGAGTGATTTGGCACGTGAAAATCTTGCACGTCAGCGTGTAATTCGCGGAAAGGGCCTTAGCGCGTAAGCGCGTTAGCACGCATACGCGATTTCATTGGACCAAAGGCCCCTAGCGCGTAAGCGCGTCTGTGACGTATCGCGCACGGGCGTTGCCCTGGCACGGGTTGAAGATCCCACGTGGCTTTCCATTGCTCTGTACGTGCTTTTCGTGGGGTGCGTGTGTGTGTTTTCCAGCCGTCGGGGTTCACACGCTATTACTTCACAGCGGGTGGGTGTTGGCTACCCGTTCTTCTACACACAAGGCAGAAGGTCAGTGGTATCCCGCTCGCCCAGGGCCAATCGCGTGTGAAACTTCCCGCAAACCCCAGTAATAAACGTACCCCACTCGCACAGGGCCCTTTCGTGTGTAAAACTTCCCACGCACCCCCGAAATACACGCACACGCTATTTTTCACACAGCGGGTGTCGTGTTTGTCGCATACCCCTTTTTTTTACGGCCATACTGGCCTGCCTGTTGATCGCATATGTTTTTTTTGGGCTCCTGGCTGCCACACCGTACTATGTGTGTCATTTTTGCACGCACGTGGGCTACTGGGGGGCGCTTGTCTCTTTTTCTTCTTTTTATGGGGTGCCTGTGAGTTGCGTGCACGTCATTTATCCTAGGGGGCCACAGTATGAGACATTCATCATAGCTGTATATACGTGCTTTTTATTTGCGCACACTTTTGTAATGCACAGAGACGCTACCGCCTGCCTTCGTGTGGCGGACGTGTTGAGGCCTGTGCGTGTCTTTGCGTGGGTTTGCCCTATTCGATTCCATGAATATGTGCGGTTCGCGTGCGTTTGGGCGTTCCGTGTACTTCCCAGCAGTACTTCCCCAGTTACGCCTTCTTTTTCACGCGTTGTTCCCCATGCCGCGTGTTACGCCCTGTGTCCCGCCCCCTTTTTGGTGTGTGCGCTGATGTTGTGCGCTTTCCCTGTGCGCGTCGCACACGGCGTTTGAGCTTTTGCAATGACTTGTGCGCCTGTGTGTGAAACACTCGGGTTTGGCGCACATCCCAAGGAAAACACGCACAGGGACTTCCATGAATCGCACGCGTGCGCCTGTTTTTCATGCTTGCGCCAAGATTTTCGGCACACGTTTATTCCATGAATCAGCCACTAAATGTTTCTGCAAATGCAATGGCAATGCTTTGGCAAGGAGCAGGGGGTGGGAACTTCTGTGTTGGGTCAATGCATGAAACTGCGCACCATTCAATGTCATCCTCTTACAGACTGGACAGTTTTACATGGTCTGCATGGTGATAAATAACTCCACATGTAACATGATAATGGTACCTGGCGACCTTTCCTGTTGGGCAGCTGGTCTAAACAGAAATTCAGCGGATATGTGCAAAGGTTTTCCCTGAATCCCTGCACCTGACCTAACAGTACTGTTACCCCATAGAGGAAGAAATCTGGATGGAGTGGTGCGCCTCTCAAGGTGCTGCAGCCACACATTGCTTGTATTACTGCAAAGGCCCTAGTGTGGTATGTGCCCGGTATAGAACACACTGGGCCTTCCTCCGAAAACAAAATAGTCATGTTCAACTTACTCACAAGATCCCTGGCCTGAAGATTAACTGGGGAGAGCCTAGTGAATACACTAAGGGGACTGATCATTCTTGCATACATACGGTGACAGGTAACTCTTCAGTTAAAGGACCCAATATGATAGCTTCTGAAAACCCCTGTGTGTCCATTACTTTGTCTGACAGCGGGACGCCCCTTGCGTAATGCAGGATCTAGTAGCCCTTGTGTCGAACAAAAAAGAGAATTTTGGATCCCTTATCTTCACTCATAATCAGGGTTCCTCATCCGGGTCAGCAGTTACTAATAGTACTGGACACTGGGCTGTCCTATTGAGGGTTAACATTCAATCCTAGGAGCGGGAAAGCATTGCCCCCTAACATGCTTGCGCCCGTTGTGGTATCATAGAATGAGGAGTCAGACCAAGAGGAGGCTTGTTGATTGCTATAGAATTTGATTAAAAAGAAAAGGGAGCATAACTATCCCTGAAACTAGAGGTAGTTTCCCTGCCTCAACAAAACTATAATGCGTGCCTGCCAGGAGGTCGGTGGTGTCCAAAAGAAAGTATTCCGTCATGGTCAAAATCACTATCCCATCTCTACCACTTGAACACATAAAAAGAAGAATGGCTGCCTTCCACTGGGTACAAGTCTCTTAAGGTTTGCCAAAGTTCCACCATGTCCAGGGAGTAGGAGAATGACTCCCTTCTCCTAGACTAGAGTCACTTCTTGGTAGATTTTCTTAGCGGTGTAATTTGCAAGTTCCTCATTAATTACTTCAACTCACTCCAAGCAGACTGGGTCTTCTTCTCATCCAAATTTCCTGACCTTTGGATCTCTCTTCCCACTGCTCAGCATAGGCTCTAATTCAACACTTTCATCACAGGTGTTCCCACTGGGAGAAGTGAGAGGCTTTGTAACTATTCGGGGATATTCTAATTCCCTCTTAACAATACCAATTACATACAGTCTTTCAAGCTTTCCCGGCCCCTCCCAGACTTCTCACAGTTCCCGTAACCTTCTCTCATGGAACTCTTCAACAGTTTTTCAGGGGGACGCGGGTTCGTTACTCCACTTTTCCCAACTACTTGTACTGGGTTTACATGACTAGGCAACCCACTGCTGCTTCTAGTTCTTTCTTCCACTCGTCTTGGGTCATCTCGACTTAGCGACCCGCTGCTGCTTCTACTTCTTTATGCTACTCGCATTAGGACTGCTTGGCTTAGTGAGCTGCAGCTATGTTTGCTTCTTTCTACCACTCGTATTGGGTCCACTCGTTTTAGCAACCTAGTACTGTTGGTGGTCTGGGCGCAAGTATCGGACAATTCAGTCCACCAGTAACAGGTTGCGCTACCACCAAAGTTCCTCATGCTTCCCAAACAATTGCCTAAAAGGCTCCGAGTTAGGATAGTGTGGGCAGTCTGAGCGTAGTTCTTGGACCATACGGTCCACCCACCACAGGTCACGCAACCACAAGACTGTCTCTCAGCTTCCGGAGTGCGAGCTCTGAACAGACTAGGTAGACGTGTTCTGGGTGTCCTTCCATCCATCTTCTCAACTCTGTACCACTGCCTCACAACAGTTCTTTGACACTTAGCTTTGGGTTTACAAGCTCTCTGTCGGATTCCAGGCTCGCTGACCATAGACTTCCAGGTATCGTTCTTGTTGTTCTTCGTTAGTGTTTAGCTTAAAGAGTTGGGCCTGCCCCAATGCAACATCTGTTCGATTGACAACACAACAGCTGTTTGAATATTCTTCATGCTTTGCTGTAGCGTTCTTGAGCTCTTCCCCATACTAGTATCTGCCAATACTAGACTATCTGATACATTACAATAACACATTGTCTCAGATATCATAATCGGCAAGGAAGGGCTAGGTGATGTTGTGGCCTGTGGGAGTTTGGGTTAGAAGGGCCACATCCTGGATTCAGATCCTTATCCGCAGGATGGGAGTTCATCCCCATGAGGTCCTCCCACATATTACCACCCTTAGGGGAACTATCCGTCAGCGGCCTCATCACTGTAGCCTCATGGAAAAGGGCTCCTGTCTGGGGAGTAGTGATGTCATCTTTAGGATCGTCACACCGTTTAGTAAGTTACTGTACATTGTAGCAATGTGTTCTTATTGCACAGCTGAGTGGGGGGCTGGGTACAATTATGTGCCTGATGCCGCACTGGTTGTTGCTGTACAGGGTCTGGGGTAAATTGGGGGCTGCTGGTTGAAGGCTGTTTGAGAGCTAAAGGTGGGTTGATACATTGGGACACTATGGTGGAAGGGTATGGCCGGCCTGTTCCTGCATTCTCATGCAAAAGGACTCATCTTCCAACAAGACCAACATTGCTGCCCCATTCGGGGTCTCATGCTTTCAAATCCTCCCCTCCACCCATCTGAAAATGTCCTCTTCCTCTCTGGAAAGTTCCTATTTCTGTCCTTGCATTCCTAGGCTCCTGTGCCCATGCCTGCGGGGGGCTGTGCGCAGGTTGCCCTTCCAGAGTGCCTGTTATTACTGCCCCTTCCATGCTTAGCTTAGCTATTTTTTTGGTACAAACTTTGCTTCTGCCCTTTGTGTCTGTACTGCCTGATCCTTATCCTTCTCCTGTTTGCGATGACAATAATGTATTATGTGTGCCTGTATCTCAGGCCACGACTTTGCTTCTTTTCCAACTATTTTTTAAAAATCTGCTTGTACTTCCAAGGGGAGCCCCTTGAGTAACACGTGATCAGAAATTGTGATATTTCTGTCCCGTGACTCCTCCATCTCTAAATGCCTCATCTCTTGTATCTGCTGTATATAAAGTGTGAGCCTTTTTAGATTGCAGGTCAGGTCTGTCGGGGTACAAGTCCGTTAAAAGGTTCCATACTTGCATTCGACAGTTGTTAAATGGGGAGCCATCATGGGTGGTATTATTAAACGTTATCCCCTTATACTCAGGCTTTCACCATACCACGTCCGCCTGCTCCACTAGCAGGCAGGCAAACAGACTGTCCATGTTCCCCACCGCTAGTTGATGCCTGCTGTATGTTTCTCAAGGGCATAAATCCACTTGCCAGCTCCCACTGTAAGGAAGGGCAGGGCACACTTGAGCTGCCTGGGCATGAAGCAGCAAGGGCATTGGAGCAGCCTGGGCAAGAAGCAGGAAGGGCATTGGAGCTGCCTGGGCATGAAGCAGGAGGGGCATTGGAGCTGCCTGGGCATGAAGCAAGAAGGGTATCAAGAATGAATGCAGCTGTTTGGCAGTGGCAATATTACAAGTCTTCCTTATACATAATTATAGACTTCTAACCAGGTCTCCCAAAAATTGATTCTACCATCATCACCGCCACACGAAGTGCGAGTGAATGACACGTATAATCGGGCGTGGTTTAAATAGCAACACACTGCTAACCTTAAGTAGTACCTATAAGAACCAACACACTGCACAGCTATGGTCGCCTATAGTTGTACACATATTATGGGGGAAAGAAAACTAGAAGCGGCGTCGGGCAGAAATTAAGAATTTATTTAAGATTAGAAGAGAAACTTGTGATCATTCAGAAGATTGCACGGATGCAGATTACCGCAAGGCGTTATGGGTAAACTAATATTTACCGCGGGTGCGTGAGGAAGGGGGCGGGGCGCGAGAAGGGGCTACATTCTACACCCACTGAGTTGACCCTGTTTAATTCACCCTCTGGATGCCCCCTTATTGCCAGGACTGATGGTGGTTGCCCACCGTCTTACCCGACCCCCAGACCCCCCTCTGGCAGGTGCTCCCCCTGATTATTCCTGTAAGTAGCTTCTTATCCAGAAAACTGTCTCCAGCTCTTTCTAAAAAGCGAATGTAAAATAATCACTTTCAGCCATGACACACATGCCACCTGCCATGGTTCATGCATGTTCAGAGCCACCGAGCAATGCATTGTGGGTATGCAAATGATCACAAGTGCCTGCTTTATCATTAAAACTATAAGGCAGAGGTGAACTTCCAGTGATGGCCACTGGGAGGCACTGTGGCATCTGTGACTTGACTGAAATTGCTTCTTCTGCTTTCACATTTCATGCAGAAGGTATTTTTATTCTCCTGCTTTCATAGCCACCATAACTTTGCTCGTCTTCCTTAGGAAAGGCTGCAGTTCTGCTGATAGCCAATAGATGTCCTCACGGGAATTCACACTGTTCATGTTGCAGGCAGTGCTTTTGTTGTCTGCCTTTCCTTGTGGGTGTTTAAAGGTATTATAACCTAGTGAGTCTTCACTGCAGGGCTTGAGGAATCCTAACTGTTGCCTTTTCATCTCACATCCATTTCTCACAGAGGTACATCAGGGTGATCCCAAGGTCAGGCTCAAGTGGGGGTTGCAGGGTTGCTGGTGACAGGTAAAAGGTGGGTGTTTAAAGGATCTAGGCCCTGATTCATGGAATTTATTGAGCAGTAAATAGGGACTTTGTGCTGCAAATCGCGTGTGATACTCCCTTCATCGATTCATAGAATTCACTGCACAGTACTTTTTTGCAGTACTTCGCGCAGGCTCAACACGTCTGTGCGTGCAGCCGAGTGCCTTGCGTGAGACCCACACCATGCAGATTGTGAGTGTTGCATGCATAGAGGGCCAAGTAGGGGGTGGAACTCGGAAAATGAGGAAGAACAATGGAAAATGTGGGTGCTACGAGGGAGGGCCCGCAGGCACTCCATCGCACGCCCACAAATGCACAGAACGAGATGATTTCATGGATCCAACTGCGCAACATCTTGGGGAAATGGCCATGCAAAGCCCTCATTCTATCTGCCACCCAAAGGCAGTCCTACAGACACTTGCACATAGGATTCACCACGCAGAAGTGAGATTGCATGTTGGATTTAGGGGTGCGTGTATGCAGCTGTGGTTGTGATCTAACTTAGGGGTGTCCATTAGCGGTGTAGTGGGGTGCAGGAACGGTTTACGGGGTTGGCACGCACATTTTTCTGAGTTTTACCTGAGTTACAGCAATTTTAACGCATGTCTTTTGGGGTGCAAGTAACTATTATGAGGGACCCCGCACAGTGCCCTTGAGGTGCAGACCTGGTTGCAGGGGACCCCATGCACTGCTTCAACGGTGCATGTTTTCGTGCCTGAGGAGCAGTCAAATGTAGCTGTTTGTGGCTGTTGTTGCATTGCAGGGTAGCGTGTAAGAGGCGTTCCGGCTGCAACTTGCATGTATGGTTCCTTTGCATGAACAACTCCATGAATAAGCGGAGCGTGCAGAAAAGCCTTTGTCCGCAGGCTCGCGCAGAGTCGTTCTCAGTGCGGAGGCTTTGCAGGATCTCTGCGCACTATCCATGAATCAGGTCCAAAGTGCCTCATTCACAGAACTCTTTGCACGCTGAAATGATACTTGGTGCACTTTTCAGCATCCAAAAGTCCCTTCATTGATTCATGTAATGGATCTTGCGTGCATTTCTGGCACTTTGCGGGGACTTTGCATGGGTCCGTCACGTCTTTGGGCCCGATTCATGTAATAACTTGGACAGAAAATCGGTAACATGAATGCCAAACTGCATTCAAAATTCTGTTAATCGATTCATGAAATGAAATGCGCGGGACATGTCTAGGACCTGCATGGACATCGCGCTGTTTTGGCATAGCTCTGCCAGCAGCCCGAGGCCTGCGCAGAGTGCGGAGAAGGCAGCAGAACTCGTAAATTAGGAAGAACAAGGGAAAAACTGGGCGTTCCAAGGGACGGGACGCATGCAGTCCATGGCACGCCCACAAATGCGCAAGACAAAGTGTATTCATGGATGTGACCGCACAACCTCTCGCTTGAGAATGCCCATGCAAATCGCTTGATCTCTGCGCCACCTGAAGGGAAGCGTAAGGACACTTGCGCATAGGAAGCGCTGAACGGAGGTGAGTTTGCATGTCGGACTTAGGTGTGCGTGCATGCAGAGGTGTTTTCAATCAGACCTAGGGGTGCTTGTACGCAGTGTATTGGGGTGCTTGGCCGGTTTACGGGGATTCGCACACAGTTTGACAGGAAAATAATTCATTTATGGGAAACTATACGCATGTTCTCGGGGTGTTGGTTGCTGTTATGGGGACCCTGCGCAGTGTAGCTGAGGTGCAGGCTTGCTTGGGGTGGATCCCACACACTGTTCACGGGATGCATGTGTTTGCGTCCTTTGAGCCTACAAGTGTAGATGAATGTGGCAGTTTTGGCTTTGCGTGGGAATGTGTTAAGCGTGTTCCGGCTGCGACTTTCATATAGGCCTACTTTGCGGGAACAATTCCATGAATACGCTGGGTATGCATTTTTTCTTATGTGAGCAGGCTAGCTCAGAGTTGTTCTCGGTGTGCAGCCTTTGCTGGATATATGCGTGGATTCCCATGATTTGCCCCTTTATGTGCAGTCTCCTGCTTTGCGCGACACTCCATGTAAAGAGTGGAACGGGTCTATGCAAAGAAATAAAAAGGGGGCGGAACATGCATATTCCCCATTCTCTCAGCAGAATGAGGAAAAACAAGGTCTAACGTGGGTGTGTTGAGGGAAGGGCCACACAAGGCCAAGAAAAGCGCAAACAGAACCGAATTCATGGATTCCACTCACAACTTCATGTCGGGCAAAGTCAGACACAAACCTCGGGATGTTACTGCATGTCGATAGGAGCCACAGGAGACTTTGCACATAGGAACCAAAGCACAAAGGTGAGGGTAGCATAGCAATTTATGGGTGATGGTATGTAGTTGAGGGGCCACTTGTAGTTAGGGGTGATTGTATGCATATTAGCGGGGAGAAGCCTTGACTTACAGGCGTTCGCATGCAGATTATCTGTGTGCTGCTTTGAGTTACGGGAAATAGCACACAGAGTAGCAGGTGCTGACTTGGGATATGGGGGTTTGTACGTAGTGTTGCCTGGGTGCTGCCTTGTTTGCGGGGGATGCCCCACAGATTTACCAGGGTGCTTGATGTTGCGGATGAGGAAGGAGCAAAGGTAGACATCTGTGGGTGTATTCTCTTTGCGTGGGGGCATGTTGGGTGTGTTCCTGGTCAAACAAAATTTTCTTTGCGCATCAGAGTACTTTGCATTTTGAGATCCATGAATACGCAGAAACACGCAATTAAAACTTTGCACGCAGGTTCGCGCAAAGTCATTTTCAGCGCGTGGGGATTTCTGCGCAAATTCCAATGAATCAGGCCCGAAGTGTCATACCCTGTAGCCGCTTATACCTGTCCCCCATTCGTCGTTAGGACCATCCCCCCACTACCTTATTTGGAGTCACTGCTGACGTCACCTTTGGTGTGCCTATACCTACCCCCTTTCCATACCGGGGTTAGTGTACATATTGCTAGTGTAAGTTTCTGTTTTATTTGTGGCTAGGGTGATTTGGGTAGACACTTCTAATAAATATTTGTGACTATACTGGATTCGCGACCACCCCTGACTGGCGGGCACCATGCTCAAGGACTGGCTTCAGGTAGTCAGCTGGGCTGAGGGAGCTAAGCCTGAATGTTGCTTCATAATAAGGTGGGGTTCCATGGAGCACTCCCCTCCATCAGGTGCTCAAGGTGAAGGAGTCCTTAAAGTCCTCACTGGCAAGGTCAAGGGTTGCGGCTAACACACCAGTCATTCCTAGACGAAGCCCTGCCTCACGCCGCGCTGCATCCAGTCACCCTGCAGAGCCCAATCTGGGTGCCCTTATGGCTGCACCCGCAAGCACCTCTAGCTCATCTGTGACTAGCGCACGCGCCAGTGCTTTCATAAAGGCTTTCGTAAAGGATATGAATTTATTTAAAATGTGTATATAGCGCGTACATGCAAAATGCACCACAGCGCTGTACAAGATTCTATATATAATAAATACATTGAGCAAATACACACAAACAGTAAAATCTCTCTAAAAACAGGAATCACAAAACAAATAAATCATTAAAGCAAATTTAACAACATCATTTAATAAAAGAGACTCCCATGCTTTCCTGAACTCATGCTTTCCTGAACCTCAAATACTTTGGGACCTCCTGGAGATGAATTAGTAGAGCATTTCAACAAGAGACTGCAGCACCAGGAAAAGACCTTTTCAGGGTATAAACTTGCTTCATTTCACAAACTTCTAAATGAAGTGAATCGTGACTGTGGCGACCTCTGGACCCCCTGGAAATATTCTGTTTCTCCCCTAGTAAGATGGAGGCTGCAAACACTTTGCTTTGCAAACAATGCACAATAGCTTCAAAGTAATTCTTGCATCCAGGGGCGACCAGTGAAGTGATGTAAAACAGGAGCTATAGTCTCAACCCTCTGAGCACCATAAACCACACGTGCAGCTTGGTGGAGAACCGCTTTCAGCGGGGTCAAGGGTCAAGGAAGAACTAGGGAGACTTGTTCATAGAATTTCCAAAATCAATACTGGAAAGAACCAAAGATAGAAATAATGAACGAAAAAGAGAAGAGGTTTCCACAGATTTAAGGAAAACAAAGGGTCATTTGCAGATTTTACCAACGCAGGTATGTGTGGAACAAGTGTCAGTCACGAGTCAAGTGAACCCCATGATTTAGCAGGATGTGAAACACCTGAGAATGAACCCGGAAGTGGTGCTTTCCTAAACCAGAAGAGTGAGAAAACAAAAGAAACTCCGACTTGCACGGATTCAGTTTTATAAAATGGTCAGATATCCAAATCTCTATACACGGCTGAGCTTGCGATGCGATTGGCAAATAGAGTTGGGTGTCACCAGCATTCTGCTGCATTCCCCCCCCCCATGCTTTATAGCCAAATTACCCAGAGGTTCCACGCACACATTAAAAGCTAATGGTGATCAAATGGACCCCTGAGGGACACCAATGGGAACAAGAAATGGATCAGAACTATTCTCACCCATAAAAACAACTGACCATCAAAAATGATCAAAACCAGATAAAAACCTGCCCTCAGATTCCAGAACAGTGGCAGATTTACGGACTGAGAGAGTTCAGCGTAAGAATGCGGTATTTCCTCCCCATGCCTGCGCATTTTATTATACAGGAATAAAGCAAAATAAGGCAACTCATGTCGGAAGCAGAAGGCCGGGCAGGTGGAAGATTGGTTTTTCAACAGGGTAAATAGAGCTTCGGGCTGATTAGCAGCGAATTCTACCCTAGAATTACAATATTCCGCCTCCAACATCTTAGCAGAATAACAGCACATTTTTGTTTTACATTTTAAAATTGTGATCTGATGAAAATGGACACCACGTGTGTTCTGAGGCAATAACAAGTTGTGATTGTAAGTTGAAGGCTTGAAAGACCCCGGGCGATGGCCTGTCTGGTGCTGTTTCCATATGTTGGGGGGCAATTACATCTACATCAGATTTCACTGAGCAATGCCTGCCTCTTGATATGGCAACATTCTCAGGTACTGAGAGAAGGCACCGAGCATGAATTAACCTGGATTCTGTTCTAACACAGGAGATCTCTTGTCTTGGCCTTGAGTAAAGTCTTGCTGTGTGGCTCTAGGGAAAGCCACCAGTGAGTGATCAGACCAATTGATCATCAAGAACTCGACCTTTGATTGAAAGTTATGAGCACTAATAACCCGATATAAAAGGTTACCCTTGAATGCCTCGGAACACAACAATTTTGATGAAAATCTAAAAGCTCAAACAATTAGGAAAGGGAGTAAAAACCCTTACAAGCTGCATTACCCCATGGAACATGAACATCTCCAATAAATAAACAACAAGGAGAGAATACATGTGCATTGGTCATAAAATCCATCCCTTCAGACACAAAAACATCATTACCCCCATGGGGAGATAAATCACAAAAACCTACAGGGCTGATGACACATGGATACACATGTTAAATGCAATACATTAAAAGGAAGAGAAAGAGTTAATAATCAATTGAGAAGATTTAACATGATTGCGGTATAGCAACCCCTCCTCCTTGGTGAAGCCTACCATGCAATAGTGATTAGGTACTAAAAGGTCAACATTGTATAAAGAATTGACATTAAACAATGCTTATTAATAAATATAAAGTCAACATGAGAACAACGCTATCCTAAATCCGTGCAACGTGAGCAACAGCAGATCGGGCATTAACATGCAGGCGTTAATAGACCGGAATGCAACGTGAGCAACAGCAGATCGGGCATTAACATACAGGCCTTAATAGACCGGAATGCTCCGCCTATCCTCGGCTGGAGCGCTACATGTATAAGTTAGCGCTGTTCTATTGCCTAAGAGGGTTCGCAACATTATGTCACGCAGCGGATAAGAGCAGTGAGATGGAAAAAATAGTGTTTACCCGGACCAGGCTGGCATCATACTAAACAGACAGGCCTCAGACAACATGCGTAAAACCCTCCATGTGCTATATTCAAGAGAAACCCGAGACGAGGGGGCTCTGCTTCTATCCCTAGATGCAGAGAAGGCCTTCGATAGGGTGAGCTGGGCGTTCATGGGGGAAGTCTTGTCTGCGGTGGGGATGGGCCGGAGGTGGTTGGGATGGATGGCGGCACTGTACTCCACCCCTATAGCCAGGGTGGTGGCCAATGGGATGAAGTCGGAGTCTTTCCCCCTGGTGCGGGGAACAAGACAGGGATGCCCACTATCCGCCCTGATATACGCCTTAGTTATGGAACCCTGGGCAATTTCGGTACGTAACAACAAAACCATCGCAGGAGTGCGGTTGGGTGACTCCCATTGCAAGATCAGCCTGTTTGCTGATGATGTCCTTCTGTACATCACCAAACCATCGCAAACGATCCCCCATGTGTTACATGCCCTGACGCGCTAGGGCAACTTCTCTGGGTACAAGGTCAACCTAGATAAGTCTGTGGCTTTTGTGGGAGGTCAGTTGCCGGAAACGGAAGTAAAATATGTAGAGAGTCTCCCCTTCCAGTTGCAGAGAGGGGGGTTCCGACACCTGGGAATTCAAATCCCGTCCACCCCGGGTGACCTCTTTTCGTGCAATTTCACCCCAATGTGGACAGCCGTTAAGAGAGACATGAAGAGGTGGGCGAGGGCGGGGTTCTCATGGATGGCACGACTTAATCTGATCAAAATGATAATACTCCCTAAGTTTCTCTTCCTGTTTCAGATGCTCCCCACCCAGGTGCCTAAACCTTTCTTGGACTCAATGAAGCGGGCATTGCTTAGATTCCTCTGGGCGGGAAAGAAACATAGAATCTCTTATGATGTCTTAACAAGACTCAAGGAAGATGGAGGGGTGGGATTCCCTGATTTCGACGCATATTATAGGGCTTCCCAGTTGAGGATCCGTTGACCATTTTAACCCTGGGACAAAGAAGCAGAGGGTGGCCCTAGACAATAGACTTCTCGCTCCAGTCACGCTTCATGAAAAACTATGGGTCCCAAGAGCACGTATTCCCAAGAGGGCACTCCAACATCCAGTGCTGGGGGTCCTCTGGTCGGTTTGGAAGGAGGGGAGTTACTTCAGGTGGCTCACAACCTGGCCTTCCCCGCTGAGTTGCATTTGGGCGTCACCGTTCCTGGGTAAAATAGCAGAACCAGCCGCATACCAGAGTTGGTATGAGGCGGGCCTCGTCAGGGCTTGCCATCTGTGGGTGGGAGGGTCCTTCATGCCCCTTCCGGATCTTGAGGAAGCTTTGGGCTCGCTACCTCCAGCTTAAGGGAGTTCTCTCGGAACCCTCGTGGGGGGACACCCTTAGGAGGGACCTAACAGACTTCGAGAAAACGATCATCTCCACTCGGGGCTCCAAAGGGGTGATATCTCGCCTATACAAACTCCTCTTGTTTTCGATACCAAGGGATCCCCCTCCATCACGGATGCAATGGGAAAGGGACCTTGGCGAGGCAATAGATGACAGGAGATGGACCAAGATGTGTATCCGAGCCCACCGCTCGACTATGTTTCCTCAGTATAGACATCAAGCATTAAAGGTCCTACACAGATGGCACTATTCCCCTCAGAGATTATCCAGAATGATCCCAGGCTATGACCCACACTGTTGGAAATGCCGAAACACCATTGGAGATTATATGCACATGTGGTGGTCCTGCCCCAGGGTACAGATGTATTGGGGGGAGGTCCTATCCTGGATCAGGGGGGTTGATGGAATCGATAGACCCTGCTGCCCTTGGTTGCTCCTTTTCGGGATTGAGGTGGGGGACGATCAGGAAGACACCCAGGGTCACATGCTTCAGGTCATGCTAGTGGCAGCCAAGTGTTGCCTGGCCCAAAAATGGAAGAACCCAAACATACCACAGGAGAAGGAATGGGTCACCAAGGTTCGAGCAATATATGACATGGAGTTTCTAATGCATGTTCTTGATGAATCTGAGTTAACATTGAGGAACGCTGGCTTCCATTTTTTGAAAAGTCCGATTGCTCGGTCTGAGGGGTTAAGCCCTCACCGATGGCCTGGCTTGGACCCCTAGACATTGTGAGACTGGGGACGCTAAAAGCACTCATCAAACAGGGCATGTTCCCCGCACATTATGTTGAGCCCAAGACTAAGTGTGCACAGAAATATTCGACAACCATGTTACGTGGATGCTCCTTGTGGACCGGTGTGTTAAATCTAAAATTGACTCTCGCTCATCGGCTAGGGGGGTGGGGGGGGTTGGCGGGGGGTAAAAGCGTTATTGTTGGGAATGTTCTTTACAAGTGTCCATCTGATTTATGGTGCAATGTTTGCGGTAATAACCTACAAAATGTCAATAAAAACATATTTTCAACATATTACTGACAAGGCATCCCATGGTAATGGTAGATGATTTCTGCATGGGGAAATGTAGTGGCCGCCAGATCCTGCTTACACAGGAAGTACCCCTGCATGACAGGGTCCACGAGACCACTGAAATAAGCCAGAGGAACACAGTGTTTTTGTAATATGATGTGGGTAAAACACAGGCATTACTGATCACGTTTTTGAGCTCCTGAAATGATTCAGTCACCTGCACTGTCCAAACAATTGGTCCTTTTATTATTTGTGCTTCTTTAGCCCTTGCAAGAGGGGTTTGGTATAAGATGAATAGTCAAACATCCATGCTTGAAAATAGTTACATAAACCTAACAACTGCAGCAACTGCTTAACAGTAGGCGGCTGTGGTGTGTTCTGTACTGCTGCTCCACTTTCTGGCGTTATTCTTCTCCCTGCTGATATCATCTCTCCTAGGTACACAACCTCTTGCTGACAACATTATAGTTTATCCTTGTCCACCTTGTAACCCTTCTCTGCCAATAAGATCAGAGGTTTTACTGAATCATTTCTACATAGTAGCTTTTCAGTCACTACAGACCAGGAGGCCGTCCACATACTGGATCGCTGTGCTCTGGGTTTGTAAGTTTCCTAGGTCCATCTGTAGCACCCTGTCAAAAATGCTGGGGGACTCACAGTGCTCTTGGGGCAACTGTATGTGTTGAAACCTATGTCCCCTGTAGGTAAACGCTGGAAGTGGGTGTAAATGGATAGAGAAAAAGGCATTCTTGCGGTCTACTCCAGTGAATTAAGTGGCTTCCATGGGAATATTACAAAGGATGGTGGCGGGATTGGGAACCGCTGGGAATTCTGCCTCCACAATGTTTTTTAAAGGGTGCAGATTCTGCAACATCCTCCACAACGACCCTTTTGCTTTTTTCATAGGGTAAATGGCTGTGTTACATGGTGATTCTGATGGCTGTATTATGCCCTGCTGCCATAAACCCAGAAGAGAGGAATATATGCCTTTGTCTGCTTCTTTTGACATGGGAAATTAGTTCACTCTGAGCAGAATTGCACCTAGTTTTAGTATGATGCACACCACCCCTATGCTTTACAGCAGCCTTACATCATGTGGGCTACTGGTCCACAAATGGCTGGGCAACCTCTCTAAGGGGGTAATTCATAGAATTTAGCGCACAAGTGGCGCACGCGGCTTGCGCACAGTGTGCGCGTGCGCATCTCTGCGCCAGCCGCGTGCGCTAAAATCCATTTCCGCGCACAGCGTATTCATGGATTTTAGCTACCAAATCCAGCTGTTGCGCACAGTGGCGCCGCGGCCCTGCAGCAGCAAAAGTTATGCCCCCAAGAACGCCCCTCGCACAGGGAAAAGTCATCCAAATCCCCAATCCAGCGCAAAGGGCTGCGCTAACCCTGTACCAGTATACATGGCCGCCACACAGCACACAGCAAACGGGGTACGTGAATTACTGGAGATCGCGGGAAGTTTCACACGCGATTGACCCTGTGCGAGTGGGGTACGTGCATTACTGGGGTTCGCGGGAAATTCCACACGTGATTGGCCCTGTGTGAGTAGGGTACGTGTATTACTGGTGTTCGCGGGAAGTTTCACATGCGAAAGGGCCTGTGCGAGCGGGGTAGGTGTATTACTGGGGTTCGCGGGAAGTTCCACACGCGATTGGCCCTGTGCGAGTGGGGTACGTGTATTACTGGGGTTCGCGGGAGGTTTCACACGCGATTGGCCCTGCGCGAGTGGGGTTCGTGTATTACTGGGGTTCATGGGAAGTTTCACACGTGAAAGGGCCTGCGGGAAGTTTCACACGCGAAAGGGCCTGTGCGAGTGGGATACGTGTATTACTGGGGTTTGCGGGAAGTTTCACACACGATTTGAGCAGGGTGTATTTCGGGGGGTGCGCGGGAAGTTTCACACGCGATTGTCCCTGTGCGAGTGGGGTATGTGTATAACTGGGGTTCCCGTGAAGTCTCAAACGCGATTGGATCCGGGTACATGTATTTTGGGGGTGCGTGGGAAGTTTCACACGCGATTGACCGTGTGCGAGCATGATACGTGTATTACTGGGGTTCGCGGGAAGTTTCACACACGATTGGCCCTGTGCGACTGGGGTACGTGTATTACTGGGGTTCGCAGGAAGTTTCACACGCGATTGGCCCTGTGCGAGTGGGGTACGTATATTACTGGGCTTTGCGGGAAGTTTCACACTCGATTGGCCCTGTGCGAGTGGGGTTCGTGTATTACTGGGGTTCATGGGAAGTTTCACACGTGAAAGGGCCTGTGCGAGTGGGGTACGTGTATTACTAGGGTTCGCGGGAAGTTTCACACACGAAAGGGCCTGTGCGAGTGGGGTACGTGTATTGCTGGGGTTTGCGGGAAGTTTCACACGCGAAAGGGCCTGTGCGAGTGGGGTACGTGTATGACTGGGGTTCGCGTGAAGTCTCACACGCGATTTGAGCAGGGTACGTGTATTTCGGGGGGTGCGCGGGAAGTTTCACACGCGATTGGCCCTGTGCGAGTGGGGTACGTGTATTACTGGGCTTCACGGTAAGTTTCACACGAGAAAGGGCCTGTGCGAGTGGGGTACGTGTATTACTGGGGTTTGCGGGAAGTTTCACACTCGAAAGGGCCTGTGCGAGTGGGATACGTGTATTACTGGGGTTGCGGGAAGTTTCACACGCGAAAGGGCCTGTGCGAGTGGGGTACGTGTATAACTGGGGTTCGCGTGAAGTCTCACATGCGATTTGAGCAGGGTACGTGTATTTCGGGGGGTGCGCGGGAAGTTTCACACGTGATTGGCCCTCTGCGAGCGGGGTACATGTACTACTGGGGTTCGCGGGAAGTTTCACACGCGATTGGCCCTGTGCGTTTGGGGTATGTGTCATACTGGGGTTCGCGGGAAGTTTCACACGCGATTGGCCCTGTGCGAGTGGAGTACGTGTATTACTGGGCTTCGCGGGAAGTTTCACACGCGATTGGCCCTGTGCGAGTGGGGTTCGTGTATTACTGGGGTTCGCGGGAAGTTTCACATGCGAAAGGGCCTGTGCGAGTGGGGTATGTGTGTTACTGGCGTTCGCGGGAAGTTTCACACGCGAAAGGGCCTGTGTGAGTGAGGTACGTGTATTACTGGGGTTCCCGGGAAGTTTCACACGCAAAAGGGCCTGTGCGAGTGGGGTACGTGTATAACTGGGGTTCGCGTGAAGTCTCACACGCGATTTGAGCAGGGTACGTGTATTTCGGGGGTGCGCGAGGAGTCCTACACGTGAATTGGCAGTGTGGGTCCTCCCAGGTGTTCCCTCTATACCCTCCACGGCCCCTGCAGGCAGCCCACACCACAGGGGACTACCCTGCACCCCTGGTCATGTCCCGCAGGCAGCCCATCCACCATGGGCATGCCCCCCAGTCAAGGCCCATGTCAGCTTGCACTACTAATCACCAACACATGTCCCCCTGCACCCCCCCAGCAGTGCGGGGCACCTGCCAGCAGGCCCCCAATCATGTCCCACTCATTTCCCCCTGCACCCCCACCCCCCAGCAGTGCAGGGCACCTGCTAGCAGGCCCCCACTCATGTCCCCGTGCACCCCCACCCCCCAGCAGTGCAGGGCACCTGCCAGCAGGCTCCCACTCATGTCCCACTCATGTCCCCCTGCACCCCCACCCCCCAGCAGTGCAGGGCACCTGCCAGCAGGCCCCCACTCATGTCCCCCTGCACCCCCACCCCCCGGCAGTGCGGGACACCTGCCAGCAGGCCCCCACTCATGTCCCACTCATGTCCCCCTGCACCCCCACCCCCAGCAGTGCAGGGCACCTGCCAGCAGGCACCCACTCATGTCCCACTCTTGTCCCCCTGCCCCCACGTCATGACGATCCTCAATCATGGCCCTTATGGCCAGCCTCCCCAGGCCAAAGACCCAACCAAGTATTGCATCCACCCACATAGAAAAGGCAATTACATGATACAACCCCAAAGGCAAGTATGTAAATGAACACATGTCCGTCACACACACACAATGGGTGCAAGTGAATGTGAAAACCCATATCATGACATGCATGAAACCAATGAGATAATACCACATCGAAGTATGAAGAAAAACATGTATTAAACACAACATGAATGTAATTCAAATTAAACACACAACAATGGGAATAATTAAAGAAATGCTGCATGTCCGTAAAAGAATAAAAAACAAGAAATCATAATCCAAAGAAATCCAAAAGAAATGGTGTCCAAAGTCACAGTCCAACAAAGCAAATCTAAGGGAAAAAATAAAGTGAAATCCATTGCTCCATGGTGAAAATAAAAAAAATGAGAATAATCCAATGGTGAACTATGTACAAATGAACAATCCAGGGTCCATGAGCCCAACTGATGAAATTAAACCTACCAAAAATACTACCTAATAAAAAACTATATACAAAAACGTGGTGCATTGTCCAAGCGCAACCAAAATAAAAAAAAAAGGAAAGGAAACCTAACACTATCTAACTATATACAATGGCGGGGGGCAAGTCCTGCGGCTCACTCTGTGGTGTCCCGGGCCAGGGCATCATCGAACTCCATGTTGATGTCCCGGAGGCGGGCCTCTGCCCTGGCACTCATGGCTTGTTCCAACTCCCTTCGAGTCACCTCGAGGCACTCTGCCCGCCTCAACGCCCGACGCATGGAGAACTCTGCCCTGACCATGGTGAGCCGTGCCTCTTCCGACCGCCGCTGCTCCGCATCTATGCGCTGGCCCAACCGCAGCCACATGGAAGACACATCCATTCCAGGGTCCTCCTGCCCTCTGGCCGATGCCTGCCCCCCTGATGCCGATGGCCCCGAGCCACCATTGCTCCCACCTAGAGCCTGCTCCTGCTGCTGCTGCTGTCCATGTGCCCTGTCCGATGATGCCTGCACATCCTCCATCAGCTGGTCTCCAGTTGTGGTGTCCACCCCTGCTGGCCCGCCGACTCCCGACTGTGGCAGGGATGGGATCTCCACCAAGCTGGCTGTGTTGGTCAGGCCAGGTCCACAGGGGGCCCTGGTGGAATCTGGGCCGGAAGACGGCAGGAAGAACGACTGGTGCATAGTCTCCACAGAGGAGGAGAGGTCCGCCAGAGTGCGCGTCACATGTAGGAACCCACCAACCCGGACCCCTCCCAACAGTGCCACGTCGCAACGCTGCTCTTCGTGATGGCGTGCGTTCTCTGCCCAGGAAGAACGCACGTCATCACGAATGTCAATGCGACACTAATCAGGACGGAGCCCATATGTTCATGGGACCCCTCGTCCACAGGTAGTGGAGAGGCAGATGACATGGCACTCTCCCCTACCTGCTGATGGGCCTGGGACGAGGCCTCCCTGCTGGTGCATGGTTCTGCAGTCACAGGGTCAAGGACAGGGACATGCACAGGCCCCTCTGCGGTGACCTGTGCTGCCTCCTGACCCTGGCCGTGGACTGCACCAATTGCACCAGTGGTACTACCCCCACCAGGCCCCATGTGCGGCTCAGTAGCGGGCTCCTCCTTCTCTGTGGAGACCACCAAGCTGGATGTCTCCGTACCGTCTTCCGCCATTGCAAGCTCCTGTGGGGGCTCACCTGGCCCTTCCGCCACAGCCGTAGTGGCAGACACGGCACCAGCCCCCTCGCTCCTGGATGATGGCAAGTCCTGGGAGGGTGGCTGGGCCTTGCGTCGCCACCCAGTGGAGGCATCCCCGCCGCTTGGCTCCACAGCCCTCTTCTTCACTTGACGCTGCGTAGAGGGAGACATAGAACACAAGCATCAGGGTACAGTACAATATTACCCTAGACAGGAAGCAATAACACATGAGTGGCAGTGTCTAACGTCACTTCCATCCTGTCCCTCCACAACACATGGGTGAATGCACGTAACACACATACATAAACAGGCATGGCGCCTGCAATCAACATCAGCATCCATGTACAAGGGCCTCTATTAATCAAAATGTTGCCTTCAAACTCACATGCATCCTGGATCACACTGATCCCATGCACACACATCCCCGGAGGGTCATGCATCATGCCTTGTACACCACAGACACAGTGGATAGACACAGTGCATACAACGGTGACCACACTGCATGAGTGAATCTACACATCATCACGGACATGTGTCATGAATCCATGGAGTATCAAAGTCACAGACACACTTCTCAGACACACACATGTGCACCATACATGTACATGACAGCAGCACCCATCCTCACACCCCCACCATGTGCAAGAACAGACACTGGCATGCTTTCATGTGTGCATTTGCCATACAGCTCCCCATGTAGCATTGGAACTCATGCACCAACCATGTGGTTCGCACATTACTGGTCTCACATGCATGACCATGATGTTCCTGCACACACACATCCATACATGGCCCATGTCACACATACAGGCAAGTATCAGACTGCCAGCACACTGCAACATGCCCTGTCTCACACACCAATGCTTGGCCACTTACCGCTCAACTCCAGGCGGGTCTTCCTCTGAAGGATCTGGGCGTGAAGCGCTGGGCATACGTGTTCCAGGACCCTCAATTGGATGTCACTCATGCTGACCCGGCCCACCTCCGCGAGGCGCCGGGCCTTGTGGAGGGTCCTGGACTTGAGGTCCTCCCAGCGCTTCTTGACATGCTTGATGTCGCGGGTTGCCACCCCCTCCGCGTTGATGGCAACCACTACGTTGTCCCAGATCCTCTCCCGTCCTTCCTTGTTGGCGCGTGATGTTCCGAAGAGGGCATCATAATGCCCCAGGACATGCTCCACCAGGACACCAACTTCCTTCACACTAAAGCTGGTGGCCCTCTGCCTCTCTGGCTGGGGGTCGCCAGTGGTCTCAGATGGTGTTTGCCCTGACATGGCGACCCCCGAGGCAGGCGTGGGTGGGCAACTGGGTCCTGGGACTGGGCTGTGGAGCAATGGTATCCCAGTCTGGAGTCTTCTATTCTAGCAGGGGAGGACACAGCAACTGGAACCCTGGCTGATGTGCAGGCATTAAATAGCAGGGCACGTGGGCAGCAGGCAGTCAGGCAGCAGCAGATGGCAGGTGGGAGCGTGCTCGGGGCTCTGGGGGGCAGTAATTCGGCCTTCTGGGCAGGAGCGTGGTCTTCCATGTGCTTACGCGTGGCCAGCTTGATACGGAGTGATTTGGCACGTGAAAATCTTGCACGTCAGCGTGTAATTCGCGGAAAGGGCCTTAGCGCGTAAGCGCGTTAGCACGCATACGCGATTTCATTGGACCAAAGGCCCCTAGCGCGTAAGCGCGTCTGTGACGTATCGCGCACGGGCGTTGCCCTGGCACGGGTTGAAGATCCCACGTGGCTTTCCATTGCTCTGTACGTGCTTTTCGTGGGGTGCGTGTGTGTGTTTTCCAGCCGTTGGGGTTCACACGCTATTACTTCACAGCGGGTGGGTGTTGGCTACCCGTTCTTCTACACACAAGGCAGAAGGTCAGTGGTATCCCGCTCGCCCAGGGCCAATCGCGTGTGAAACTTCCCGCAAACCCCAGTAATAAACGTACCCCACTCGCACAGGGCCCTTTCGTGTGTAAAACTTCCCACGCACCCCCGAAATACACGCACACGCTATTTTTCACACAGCGGGTGTCGTGTTTGTCGCATACCCCTTTTTTTACGGCCATACTGGCCTGCCTGTTGATCGCATATGTTTTTTTTGGGCTCCTGGCTGCCACACCGTACTACGTGTGTCATTTTTGCACGCACGTGGGCTACTGGGGGGCGCTTGTCTCTTTTTCTTCTTTTTATGGGGTGCCTGTGAGTTGCGTGCACGTCATTTATCCTAGGGGGCCACAGTATGAGACATTCATCATAGCTGTATATACGTGCTTTTTATTTGCGCACACTTTTGTAATGCACAGGGACGCTACCGCCTGCCTTCGTGTGGCGGACGTGTTGAGGCCTGTGCGTGTCTTTGCGTGGGTTTGCCCTATTCGATTCCATGAATATGTGCGGTTCGCGTGCGTTTGGGCGTTCCGTGTACTTCCCAGCAGTACTTCCCCAGTTACGCCTTCTTTTTCACGCGTTGTTCCCCATGCCGCGTGTTACGCCCTGTGTCCCGCCCCCTTTTTGGTGTGTGCGCTGATGTTGTGTGCTTTCCCTGTGCGCGTCGCACACGGCGTTTGAGCTTTTGCAATGACTTGTGCGCCTGTGTGTGAAACACTCGGGTTTGGCGCACATCCCAAGGAAAACACGCACAGGGACTTCCATGAATCGCACGCGTGCGCCTGTTTTTCATGCTTGCGCCAAGATTTTCGGCACACGTTTATTCCATGAATCAGCCACTAAATGTTTCTGCAAATGCAATGGCAATGCTTTGGCAAGGAGCAGGGGGTGGGAACTTCTGTGTTGGGTCAATGCATGAAACTGCGCACCATTCAATGTCATCCTCTTACAGACTGGACAGTTTTACATGGTCTGCATGGTGATAAATAACTCCACATGTAACATGATAATGGTACCTGGCGACCTTTCCTGTTGGGCAGCTGGTCTAAACAGAAATTCAGCGGATATGTGCAAAGGTTTTCCCTGAATCCCTGCACCTGACCTAACAGTACTGTTACCCCATAGAGGAAGACATCTGGATGGAGTGGTGCGCCTCTCAAGGTGCTGCAGCCACACATTGCTTGTATTACTGCAAAGGCCCTAGTGTGGTATGTGCCCGGTATAGAACACACTGGGCCTTCCTCCGAAAACAAAATAGTCATGTTCAACTTACTCACAAGATCCCTGGCCTGAAGATTAACTGGGGAGAGCCTAGTGAATACACTAAGGGGACTGATCATTCTTGCATACATACGGTGACAGGTAACTCTTCAGTTAAAGGACCCAATATGATAGCTTCTGAAAACCCCTGTGTGTCCATTACTTTGTCTGACAACGGGACGCCCCTTGCGTAATGCAGGATCTAGTAGCCCTTGTGTCGAACAAAAAAGAGAATTTTGGATCCCTTATCTTCACTCATAATCAGGGTTCCTCATCCGGGTCAGCAGTTACTAATAGTACTGGACACTGGGCTGTCCTATTGAGGGTTAACATTCAATCCTAGGAGCGGGAAAGCATTGCCCCCTAACATGCTTGCGCCCGTTGTGGTATCATAGAATGAGGAGTCAGACCAAGAGGAGGCTTGTTGATTGCTATTGAATTTGATTAAAAAGAAAAGGGAGCATAACTATCCCTGAAACTAGAGGTAGTTTCCCTGCCTCAACAAAACTATAATGCGTGCCTGCCAGGAGGTCGGTGGTGTCCAAAAGAAAGTATTCCGTCATGGTCAAAATCACTATCCCATCTCTACCACTTGAACACATAAAAAGAAGAATGGCTGCCTTCCACTGGGTACAAGTCTCTTAAGGTATGCTTGCCAAAGTTCCACCATGTCCAGGGAGTAGGAGAATGACTCCCTTCTCCTAGACTAGAGTCACTTCTTGGTAGATTTTCTTAGCGGTGTAATTTGCAAGTTCCTCATTAATTACTTCAACTCACTCCAAGCAGATTGGGTCTTCTTCTCATCCAAATTTCCTTACCTTTGGATCTCTCTTCCCACTGCTCAGCATAGGCTCTAATTCAACACTTTCATCACAGGTGTTCCCACTGGGAGAAGTGAGAGGCTTTGTAACTATTCGGGGATATTCTAATTCCCTCTTAACAATACCAATTACATACAGTCTTTCAAGCTTTCCCGGCCCCTCCCAGACTTCTCACAGTTCCCGTAACCTTCTCTCATGGAACTCTTCAACAGTTTTTCAGGGGGACGCGGGTTCGTTACTCCACTTTTCCCAACTACTTGTACTGGGTTTACATGACTTGGCAACCCACTGCTGCTTCTAGTTCTTTCTTCCACTCGTCTTGGGTCATCTCGACTTAGCGACCCGCTGCTGCTTCTACTTCTTTATGCTACTCGCATTAGGACTGCTTGGCTTAGTGAGCTGCAGCTATGTTTGCTTCTTTCTACCACTCGTATTGGGTCCACTCGTTTTAGCAACCTAGTACTGTTGGTGGTCTGGGCGCAAGTATCGGACAATTCAGTCCATCAGTAACAGGTTGCGCTACCACCAAAGTTCCTCATGCTTCCCAAACAATTGCCTAAAAGGCTCCGAGTTAGGATAGTGTGGGCAGTCTGAGCGTAGTTCTTGGACCATACGGTCCACCCACCACAGGTCACGCAACCACAAGACTGTCTCTCAGCTTCCGGAGCGCGAGCTCTGAACAGACTAGGTAGACGTGTTCTGGGTGTCCTTCCATCCATCTTCTCAACTCTGTACCACTGCCTCACAACAGTTCTTTGACACTTAGCTTTGGGTTTACAAGCTCTCTGTCGGATTCCAGGCTCGCTGACCATAGACTTCCAGGTATCGTTCTTGTTGTTCTTCGTTAGTGTTTAGCTTAAAGAGTTGGGCCTGCCCCAATGCAACATCTGTTCGATTGACAACACAACAGCTGTTTGAATATTCTTCATGCTTTGCTGTAGCGTTCTTGAGCTCTTCCCCATACTAGTATCTGCCAATACTAGACTATCTGATACATTACAATAACACATTGTCTCAGATATCATAATCGGCAAGGAAGGGCTAGGTGATGTTGTGGCCTGTGGGAGTTTGGGTTAGAAGGGCCACATCCTGGATTCAGATCCTTATCCGCGGGATGGGAGTTCATCCCCATGAGGTCCTCCCACATATTACCACCCTTAGGGGAACTATCCGTCAGCGGCCTCATCACTGTAGCCTCATGGAAAAGGGCTCCTGTCTGGGGAGTAGTGATGTCATCTTTAGGATCGTCACACCGTTTAGTAAGTTACTGTACATTGTAGCAATGTGTTCTTATTGCACAGCTGAGTGGGGGGCTGGGTACAATTATGTGCCTGATGCCGCACTGGTTGTTGCTGTACAGGGTCTGGGGTAAATTGGGGGCTGCTGGTTGAAGGCTGTTTGAGAGCTAAAGGTGGGTTGATACATTGGGACACTATGGTGGAAGGGTATGGCCGGCCTGTTCCTGCATTCTCATGCAAAAGGACTCATCTTCCAACAAGACCAACATTGCTGCCCCATTCGGGGTCTCATGCTTTCAAATCCTCCCCTCCACCCATCTGAAAATGTCCTCTTCCTCTCTGGAAAGTTCCTATTTCCGTCCTTGCATTCCTAGGCTCCTGTGCCCATGCCTGCGGGGGGCTGTGCGCAGGTTGCCCTTCCAGAGTGCCTGTTATTACTGCCCCTTCCATGCTTAGCTTAGCTATTTTTTTGGTACAAACTTTGCTTCTGCCCTTTGTGTCTGTACTGCCTGATCCTTATCCTTCTCCTGTTTGCGATGACAATAATGTATTATGTGTGCCTGTATCTCAGGCCACGACTTTGCTTCTTTTCCAACTATTTTTTAAAAATCTGCTTGTACTTCCAAGGGGAGCCCCTTGAGTAACACGTGATCAGAAATTGTGATATTTCTGTCCCGTGACTCCTCCATCTCTAAATGCCTCATCTCTTGTATCTGCTGTATATAAAGTGTGAGCCTTTTTAGATTGCAGGTCAGGTCTGTCGGGGTACAAGTCCGTTAAAAGGTTCCATACTTGCATTCGACAGTTGTTAAATGGGGAGCCATCATGGGTGGTATTATTAAACGTTATCCCCTTATACTCAGGCTTTCACCATACCACGTCCGCCTGCTCCACTAGCAGGCAGGCAAACAGACTGTCCATGTTCCCCACCGCTAGTTGATGCCTGCTGTATGTTTCTCAAGGGCATAAATCCATTTGCCAGCTCCCACTGTAAGGAAGGGCAGGGCACACTTGAGCTGCCTGGGCATGAAGCAGCAAGGGCATTGGAGCAGCCTGGGCATGAAGCAGGAAGGGCATTGGAGCTGCCTGGGCATGAAGCAGGAGGGGCATTGGAGCTGCCTGGGCATGAAGCAAGAAGGGTATCAAGAATGAATGCAGCTGTTTGGCAGTGGCAATATTACAAGTCTTCCTCATACATAATTATAGACCTCTAACCAGGTCTCCCAAAAATTGATTCTACCATCATCACCGCCACACGAAGTGCGAGTGAATGACACGTATAATCGGGCGTGGTTTAAATAGCAACACACTACTAACCTTAAGTAGTACCTATAAGAACCAACACACTGCACCGCTATGGTCGCCTATAGTTGTACACATATTATGGGGGAAAGAAAACTAGAAGCGGCGTCGGGCAGAAATTAAGAATTTATTTAAGATTAGAAGAGAAACTTGTGATCATTCAGAAGATTGCACGGATGCAGATTACCGCAAGGCGTTATGGGTAAACTAATATTTACCGCGGGTGCGTGAGGAAGGGGGCGGGGCGCGAGAAGGGGCTACATTCTACACCCACTGAGTTGACCCTGTTTAATTCACCCTCTGGATGCCCCCTTATTGCCAGGACTGATGGTGGTTGCCCACCGTCTTACCCGACCCCCAGACCCCTCTCTGGCAGGTGCTCCCCCTGATTATTCCTGTAAGTAGCTTCTTATCCAGAAAACTGTCTCCAGCTCTTTCTAAAAAGCGAATGTAAAATAATCACTTTCAGCCATGACACACATGCCACCTGCCATGGTTCATGCATGTTCAGAGCCACCGAGCAATGCATTGTGGGTATGCAAATGATCGCAAGTGCCTGCTTTATCATTAAAACTATAAGGCAGAGGTGAACTTCCAGTGATGGCCACTGGGAGGCACTGTGGCATCTGTGACTTGACTGAAATTGCTTCTTCTGCTTTCACATTTCATGCAGAAGGTATTTTTTTTCTCTTGCTTTCATAGCCACCATAACTCTGCTCTTCTTCCTTAGGAAAGGCTGCAGTTCTGCTGATAGCCAATAGATGTCCTCACGGGAATTCACACTGTTCATGTTGCAGGCAGTGCTTTTGTTGTCTGCCTTTCCGTGTGGGTGTTTAAAGGTATTATAACCTAGTGAGTCTTCACTGCAGAGCTTGAGGAATCCTAACTGTTGCCTTTTCATCTCACATCCATTTCTCACAGAGGTACATCAGGGTGATCCCAAGGTCAGGCTCAAGTGGGGGTTGCAGGGTTGCTGGTGACAGGTAAAAGGTGGGTGTTTAAAGGATCTAGGCCCTGATTCATGGAATTTATTGAGCAGTAAATAGGGACTTTGTGCTGCAAATCGCGTGTGATACTCCCTTCATCGATTCATAGAATTCACTGCACAGTACTTTTTTGCAGTACTTCGCGCAGGCTCAACACGTCTGTGCGTGCAGCCGAGTGCCTTGCATGAGACCCACACCATGCAGATTGTGAGTGTTGCATGCATAGAGGGCCAAGTAGGGGGTGGAACTCGGAAAATGAGGAAGAACAATGGAAAATGTGGGGGCTACGAGGGAGGGCCCGCAGGCACTCCATCGCACGCCCACAAATGCACAGAACGAGATGATTTCATGGATCCAACTGCGCAACATCTTGGGGAAATGGCCATGCAAAGCCCTCATTCTATCTGCCACCCAAAGGCAGGCACACAGACACTTGCGCATAGGATTCACCACGCAGAAGTGAGATTGCATGTTGGATTTAGGGGTGCGTGTATGCAGCTGTGGTTGTGATCTAACTTAGGGGTGTCCATTAGCGGTGTAGTGGGGTGCAGGAACGGTTTACGGGGTTGGCACGCACATTTTTCTGAGTTTTACCTGAGTTACAGCAATTTTAACGCATGTCTTTTGGGGTGCAAGTAACTATTATGAGGGACCCCGCACAGTGCCCTTGAGGTGCAGACCTGGTTGCAGGGGACCCCATGCACTGCTTCAACGGTGCATGTTTTCGTGCCTGAGGAGCAGTCAAATGTAGCTGTTTGTGGCTGTTGTTGCATTGCAGGGTAGCGTGTAAGAGACGTTCCGGCTGCAACTTGCATGTATGGTTCCTTTGCATGAACAACTCCATGAATAAGCGGAGCGTGCAGAAAAGCCTTTGTCCGCAGGCTCGCGCAGAGTCGTTCTCAGTGCGGAGGCTTTGCAGGATCTCTGCGCACTATCCATGAATCAGGTCCAAAGTGCCTCATTCACAGAACTCTTTGCACGCTGAAATGATACTTGGTGCACTTTTCAGCATCCAAAAGTCCCTTCATTGATTCATGTAATGGATCTTGCGTGCATTTCTGGCACTTTGCGGGGACTTTGCATGGGTCCGTCACGTCTTTGGGCCCGATTCATGTAATAACTTGGACAGAAAATCGGTAACATGAATGCCAAACTGCATTCAAAATTCTGTTAATCGATTCATGAAATGAAATGCGCGGGACATGTCTAGGACCTGCATGGACATCGCGCTGTTTTGGCATAGCTCTGCGTGCAGCCCGAGGCCTGCGCAGAGTGCGGAGAAGGCAGCAGAACTCGTAAATTAGGAAGAACAAGGGAAAAACTGGGCGTTCCAAGGGACGGGACGCATGCAGTCCATGGCACGCCCACAAATGCGCATGACAAAGTGTATTCATGGATGTGACCGCACAACCTCTCGCTTGAGAATGCCCATGCAAATCGCTTGATCTCTGCGCCACCTGAAGGGAAGCGTAAGGACACTTGCGCATAGGAAGCGCTGAACGGAGGTGAGTTTGCATGTCGGACTTAGGTGTGCGTGCATGCAGAGGTGTTTTCAATCAGACCTAGGGGTGCTTGTACGCAGTGTATTGGGGTGCTTGGCCGGTTTACGGGGATTCGCACACAGTTTGACAGGAAAATAATTCATTTATGGGAAACTATACGCATGTTCTCGGGGTGTTGGTTGCTGTTATGGGGCACCCTGCGCAGTGTAGCTGAGGTGCAGGCTTGCTTGGGGTGGATCCCACACACTGTTCACGGGATGCGTGTGTTCACGCCCTTTGAGTCTGCAAGTGTAGGTGAATGTGGCAGTTTTGGCTTTGCGTGGGAATGTGTCAGGGGCGTTCCGGCCGCGACTTTCGTATAGGCCTTCTTTGCAGGAACAATTCCATGAATACGCTGGGTATGCATTTTTTCTTATGCGAGCAGGCTAGCGCAGAGTTGTTCTCGGTGTGCAGTCTTTGCTGGATATATGCGTGGATTCCCATGATTTGCCCCTTTATGTGCAGTCTCCTGCTTTGCGCGACACTCCATGTAAAGAGTGGAACGGGCCTATGCAAAGAAACAAAAAGGGGGTGGAACATGCATAGTCCCCATTCTCTCAGCAGAATGAGGAAGAACAAGGTCTAACGTGGGTGTGTTGAGGGAAGGGCCACACAAGGCCAAGAAAAGCGCAAACATAACCGAATTCATGGATTCCACTCACAACTTCATGTCGGGCAAAGTCAGACACAAACCTCGGGATGTTACTGCATGTCGATAGGAGCCACAGGGGACTTTGCACATAGGAACCAAAGCACAAAGGTGAGGGTAGCATAGCAATTTATGGGTGATGGTATGTAGTAGAGGGGCCACTTGTAGTTAGGGGTGATTGTATGCATATTAGCGGGGAGAAGCCTTGACTTACAGGCGTTTGCATGCAGATTATCTGTGTGCTGCTTTGAGTTACGGGAAATAGCACACAGAGTAGCAGGTGCTGACTTGGGATATGGGGGTTTCTACGTAGTGTTGCCTGGGTGCTGCCTTGTTTGCGGGTGATGCCCCACAGATTTACCAGGGTGCTTGATGTTGCGGATGAGGAAGGAGCAAAGGTAGACATCTGTGGGTGCATTCTCTTTGCGTGGGGGCATGTTGGGTGTGTTCCTGGTCAAACAAAATTTTCTTTGCGCATCAGAGTACTTTGCATTTTGAGATCCATGAATACGCAGAAACACGCAATTAAAACTTTGCACGCAGGTTCGCGCAAAGTCATTTTCAGCGCGTGGGGATTTCTGCGCAAATTCCAATGAATCAGGCCCGAAGTGTCATACCCTGTAGCCGCTTATACCTGTCCCCCATTCGTCGTTAGGACCATCCCCCCACTACCTTATTTGGAGTCACTGCTGACGTCACCTTTGGTGTGCCTATACCTACCCCCTTTCCATACCGGGGTTAGTGTACATATTGCTAGTGTAAGTTTCTGTTTTATTTGTGGCTAGGGTGATTTGGGTAGACACTTCTAATAAATATTTGTGACTATACTGGATTCGCGACCACCCCTGACTGGCGGGCACCATGCTCAAGGACTGGCTTCAGGTAGTCAGCTGGGCTGAGGGAGCTAAGCCTGAATGTTGCTTCATAATAAGGTGGGGTTCCATGGAGCACTCCCCTCCATCAGGTGCTCAAGGTGAAGGAGTCCTTAAAGTCCTCACTGGCAAGGTCAAGGGTTGCGGCTAACACACCAGTCATTCCTAGACGAAGCCCTGCCTCACGCCGCGCTGCATCCAGTCACCCTGCAGAGCCCAGTCTGGGTGCTCTTATGGCTGCACCCGCAAGCACCTCTAGCTCATCTGTGACTAGCGCACACGCCAGTGCTTTCGTAAAGGCTTTCGTAAAGGATATGAATTAATTTAAAATGTGTATATAGCGCGTACATGCAAAATGCACCACAGCGCTGTACAAGATTCTATATATAATAAATACATTGAGCAAATACACACAAACAGTAAAATCTCTCTAAAAACAGGAATCACAAAACAAATAAATCATTAAAGCAAATTTAACAACATCATTTAATAAAAGAGACTCCCATGCTTTCCTGAACTCATGCTTTCCTGAACCTCAAATACTTTGGGACCTCCTGGAGATGAATTAGTAGAGCATTTCAACAAGAGACTGCAGCACCAGGAAAAGACCTTTTCAGGGTATAAACTTGCTTCATTTCACAAACTTCTAAATGAAGTGAATCGTGACTGTGGCGACCTCTGGACCCCCTGGAAATATTCTGTTTCTCCCCTAGTAAGATGGAGGCTGCAAACACTTTGCTTTGCAAACAATGCACAATAGCTTCAAAGTAATTCTTGCATCCAGGGGCGACCAGTGAAGTGATGTAAAACAGGAGCTATAGTCTCAACCCTCTGAGCACCATAAACCACACGTGCAGCTTGGTGGAGAACCGCTTTCAGCGGGGTCAAGGGTCAAGGAAGAACTAGGGAGACTTGTTCATAGAATTTCCAAAATCAATACTGGAAAGAACCAAAGATAGAAATAATGAACGAAAAAGAGAAGAGGTTTCCACAGATTTAAGGAAAACAAAGGGTCATTTGCAGATTTTACCAACGCAGGTATGTGTGGAACAAGTGTCAGTCACGAGTCAAGTGAACCCCATGATTTAGCAGGATGTGAAACACCTGAGAATGAACCCGGAAGTGGTGCTTTCCTAAACCAGAAGAGTGAGAAAACAAAAGAAACTCCGACTTGCACGGATTCAGTTTTATAAAATGGTCAGATATCCAAATCTCTATACACGGCTGAGCTTGCGATGCGATTGGCAAATAGAGTTGGGTGTCACCAGCATTCTGCTGCATTCCCCCCCCCCCACCCATGCTTTATAGCCAAATTACCCAGAGGTTCCACGCACACATTAAAAGCTAATGGTGATCAAATGGACCCCTGAGGGACACCAATGGGAACAAGAAATGGATCAGAACTATTCTCACCCATAAAAACAACTGACCATCAAAAATGATCAAAACCAGATAAAAACCTGGCCTCAGATTCCAGAACAGTGGCAGATTTACGGACTGAGAGAGTTCAGCGTAAGAATGCGGTATTTCCTCCCCATGCCTGTGCATTTTATTATACAGGAATAAAGCAAAATAAGGCAACTCATGTCGGAAGCAGAAGGCCGGGCAGGTGGAAGATTGGTTTTTCAACAGGGTAAATAGAGCTTCGGGCTGATTAGCAGCGAATTCTACCCTAGAATTACAATATTCCGCCTCCAACATCTTAGCAGAATAACAGCACATTTTTGTTTTACATTTTAAAATTGTGATCTGATGAAAATGGACACCACGTGTGTTCTGAGGCAATAACAAGTTGTGATTGTAAGTTGAAGGCTTGAAAGACCCCCGGGGGCGACGGCCTGTCTAGTGCTGTTTCCATATGTTGGGGGGCAATTACATCTACATCAGATTTCACTGAGCAATGCCTGCCTCTTGATATGGCAACATTCTCAGGTACTGAGAGAAGGCACCGAGCATGAATTAACCTGGATTCTGTTCTAACACAGGAGATCTCTTGTCTTGGCCTTGAGTAAAGTCTTGCTGTGTGGCTCTAGGGAAAGCCACCAGTGAGTGATCAGACCAATTGATCATCAAGAACTCGACCTTTGATTGAAAGTTATGAGCACTAATAACCCGATATAAAAGGTTACCCTTGAATGCCTCGGAACACAACAATTTTGATGAAAATCTAAAAGCCCAAACAATTAGGAAAGGGAGTAAAAACCCTTACAAGCTGCATTACCCCATGGAACATGAACATCTCCAATAAATAAACAACAAGGAGAGAATACATGTGCATTGGTCATAAAATCCATCCCTTCAGACACAAAAACATCATTACCCCCATGGGGAGATAAATCACAAAAACCTACAGGGCTGATGACACATGGATACACATGTTAAATGCAATACATTAAAAGGAAGAGAAAGAGTTAATAATCAATTGAGAAGATTTAACATGATTGTGGTATAGCAACCCCTCCTCCTTGGTGAAGCCTACCATGCAATAATGATTAGGTACTAAAAGGTCAACATTGTATAAAGAATTGACATTAAACAATGCTTATTAATAAATATAAAGTCAACATGAGAACAACGCTATCCTAAATCCGTGCAACGTGAGCAACAGCAGATCGGGCATTAACATGCAGGCGTTAATAGACCGGAATGCAACGTGAGCAACAGCAGATCGGGCATTAACATACAGGCCTTAATAGACCGGAATGCTCCGCCTATCCTCGGCTGGAGCGCTACATGTATAAGTTAGCGCTGTTCTATTGCCTAAGAGGGTTCGCAACATTATGTCACGCAGTGGATAAGAGCAGTGAGATGGAAAAAATAGTGTTTACCCGGACCAGGCTGGCATCATACTAAACAGACAGGCCTCAGACAACATGCGTAAAACCCTCCATGTGCTATATTCAAGAGAAACCCGAGACGAGGGGGCTCTGCTTCTATCCCTAGATGCAGAGAAGGCCTTCGATAGGGTGAGCTGGGCGTTCATGGGGGAAGTCTTGTCTGCGGTGGGGATGGGCCGGAGGTGGTTGGGATGGATGGCGGCACTGTACTCCACCCCTATAGCCAGGGTGGTGGCCAATGGGATGAAGTCGGAGTCTTTCCCCCTGGTGCGGGGAACAAGACAGGGATGCCCACTATCCGCCCTGATATACGCCTTAGTTATGGAACCCTGGGCAATTTCGGTACGTAACAACAAAACCATCGCAGGAGTGCGGTTGGGTGACTCCCATTGCAAGATCAGCCTGTTTGCTGATGATGTCCTTCTGTACATCACCAAACCATCGCAAATGATCCCCCATGTGTTACATGCCCTAAAGCGCTAGGGCAACTTCTCTGGGTACAAGGTCAACCTAGATAAGTCTGTGGCTTTTGTGGGAGGTCAGTTGCCGGAAACGGAAGTAAAATATGTAGAGAGTCTCCCCTTCCAGTTGCAGAGAGGGGGGTTCCGACACCTGGGAATTCAAATCCCGTCCACCCCGGGTGACCTCTTTTCGTGCAATTTCACCCCAATGTGGACAGCCGTTAAGAGAGACATGAAGAGGTGGGCGAGGGCGGGGTTCTCATGGATGGCACGACTTAATCTGATCAAAATGATAATACTCCGTAAGTTTCTCTTCCTGTTTCAGATGCTCCCCACCCAGGTGCCTAAACCTTTCTTGGACTCAATGAAGCGGGCATTGCTTAGATTCCTCTGGGCGGGAAAGAAACATAGAATCTCTTATGATGTCTTAACAAGACTCAAGGAAGATGGAGGGGTGGGATTCCCTGATTTCGACGCATATTATAGGGCTTCCCAGTTGAGGATCCATTGACCATTTTAACCCTGGGACAAAGAAGCAGTGGGTGGCCCTAGACAATAGACTTCTCGCTCCAGTCACGCTTCATGAAAAACTATGGGTCCCAAGAGCACGTATTCCCAAGAGGGCACTCCAACATCCAGTGCTGGGGGTCCTCTGGTCGGTTTGGAAGGAGGGGAGTTACTTCAGGTGGCTCACAACCTGGCCTTCCCCGCTGAGTTGCATTTGGGCGTCACCGTTCCTGGCTAAAATAGCAGAACCAGCCGCATACCAGAGTTGGTATGAGGCGGGCCTCGTCAGGGCTTGCCATCTGTGGGTGGGAGGGTCCTTCATGCCCCTTCCGGATCTTGAGGAAGCTTTGGGCTCGCTACCTCCAGCTTAAGGGAGTTCTCTCGGAACCCTCGTGGGGGGACACCCTTAGGAGGGACCTAACCGACTTCGAGAAAACGATCATCTCCACTCGGGGCTCCAAAGGGATGATATCTCGCCTATACAAACTCCTCTTGTTTTCGATACCAAGGGATCCCCCTCCATCACGGATGCAATGGGAAAGGGACCTTGGCGAGGCAATAGATGACAGGAGATAGACCAAGATGTGTATCCGAGCCCACCGCTCGACTATGTTTCCTCAGTATAGACATCAAGCATTAAAGGTCCTACACAGATGGCACTATTCCCCTCAGAGATTATCCAGAATGATCCCAGGCTATGACCCACACTGTTGGAAATGCCGAAACACCATTGGAGATTATATGCACATGTGGTGGTCCTGCCCCAAGGTACAGATGTATTGGGGGGAGGTCCTATCCTTGATCAGGGGGGTTGATGGAATCGATAGACCCTGCTGCCCTTGGTTGCTCCTTTTCGGGATTGAGGTGGGGGACGATCAGGAAGACACCCAGGGTCACATGCTTCAGGTCATGCTAGTGGCAGCCAAGTGTTGCCTGGCCCAAAAATGGAAGAACCCAAACATACCACAGGAGAAGGAATGGGTCACCAAGGTTCGAGCAATATATGACATGGAGTTTCTAATGCATGTTCTTGATGAATCTGAGTTAACATTGAGGAACGCTGGCTTCCATTTTTTGAAAAGTATGATTGCTCGGTCTGAGGGGTTAAGCCCTCACCGATGGCCTGGCTTGGACCCCTAGACATTGTGAGACTGGGGACGCTAAAAGCACTCATCAAACAGGGCATGTTCCCCCCACATTATGTTGAGCCCAAGACTAAGTGTGCACAGAAATATTCGACAACCATGTTACGTGGATGCTCCTTGTGGACCGGTGTGTTAAATCTAAAATTGACTCTCGCTCATCGGCTAGGGGGGTGGGGGGGTTGGCGGGGGGTAAAAGCGTTATTGTTGGGAATGTTCTTTACAAGTGTCCATCTGATTTATGGTGCAATGTTTGCGGTAATAACCTACAAAATGTCAATAAAAACATATTTTCAACATATTACTGACAAGGCATCCCATGGTAATGGTAGATGATTTCTGCATGGGGAAATGTAGTGGCCGCCAGATCCTGCTTACACAGGAAGTACCCCTGCATGACAGGGTCCACGAGACCACTGAAATAAGCCAGAGGAACACAGTGTTTTTGTAATATGATGTGGGTAAAACACAGGCATTACTGATCACGTTTTTGAGCTCCTGAAATGATTCAGTCACCTGCACTGTCCAAACAATTGGTCCTTTTATTATTTGTGCTTCTTTAGCCCTTGCAAGAGGGGTTTGGTATAAGATGAATAGTCAAACATCCATGCTTGAAAATAGTTACATAAACCTAACAACTGCAGCAACTGCTTAACAGTAGGCGGCTGTGGTGTGTTCTGTACTGCTGCTGCCCTTTCTGGCGTTATTCTTCTCCCTGCTGATATCATCTCTCCTAGGTACACAACCTCTTGCTGACAACATTATAGTTTATCCTTGTCCACCTTGTAACCCTTCTCTGCCAATAAGATCAGAGGTTTTACTGAATCATTTCTACATAGTAGCTTTTCAGTCTTACTACAGACCAGGAGGCCGTCCACATACTGGATCGCTGTGCTCTGGGTTTGTAAGTTTCCTAGGTCCATCTGTAGCACCCTGTCAAAAATGCTGGGGGACTCACAGTGCTCTTGGGGCAACTGTATGTGTTGAAACCTATGTCCCCTGTAGGTAAACGCTGGAAGTGGGTGTAAATGGATAGAGAAAAAGGCATTCTTGCGGTCTACTCCAGTGAATTAAGTGGCTTCCATGGGAATATTACAAAGGATGGTGGCGGGATTGGGAACCGCTGGGAATTCTGCCTCCACAATGTTTTTTAAAGGGTGCAGATTCTGCAACATCCTCCACAACGACCCTTTTGCTTTTTTCATAGGGTTAATGGCTGTGTTACATGGTGATTCTGATGGCTGTATTATGCCCTGCTGCCATAAACCCAGAAGAGAGGAATATATGCCTTTGTCTGCTTCTTTTGACATGGGAAATTAGTTCACTCTGAGCAGAATTGCACCTAGTTTTAGTATGATGCACACCACCCCTATGCTTTACAGCAGCCTTACATCATGTGGGCTACTGGTCCACAAATGGCTGGGCAACCTCTCTAAGGGGGTAATTCATAGAATTTAGCGCACAAGTGGCGCACGCGGCTTGCGCACAGTGTGCGCGTGCGCATCTCTGCGCCAGCCGCGTGCGCTAAAATCCATTTCCGCGCACAGCGTATTCATGGATTTTAGCTACCAAATCCAGCTGTTGCGCACAGTGGCGCCGCGGCCCTGCAGCAGCAAAAGTTATGCCCCCAAGAACGCCCCTCACGCAGGGAAAAGCCATCCAAATCCCCAATCCAGCGCAAAGGGCTGCGCTAACCCTGTACCAGTATACATGGCCGCCACACAGCACACAGCAAACGGGGTACGTGAATTACTGGAGATCGCGGGAAGTTTCACACGCGATTGACCCTGTGCGAGTGGGGTACGTGCATTACTGGGGTTCGCGGGAAATTCCACACGTGATTGGCCCTGTGTGAGTAGGGTACGTGTATTACTGGTGTTCGCGGGAAGTTTCACATGCGAAAGGGCCTGTGCGAGCGGGGTAGGTGTATTACTGGGGTTCGCGGGAAGTTCCACACGCGATTGGCCCTGTGCGAGTGGGGTACGTGTATTACTGGGGTTCGCGGGAGGTTTCACACGCGATTGGCCCTGCGCGAGTGGGGTACGTGTATTACTGGGGTTTGCGGGAAGTTTCACACGCGAAAGGGCCTGTGCGAGTGGGATACGTGTATTACTGGGGTTTGCGGGAAGTTTCACACACGATTTGAGCAGGGTACGTGTATTTCGGGGGGTGCGCGGGAAGTTTCACACGCGATTGTCCCTGTGCGAGTGGGGTATGTGTATAACTGGGGTTCCCGTGAAGTCTCAAACGCGATTGGATCCGGGTACATGTATTTTGGGGGTGCGTGGGAAGTTTCACACGCGATTGACCGTGTGCGAGCGGGATACGTGTATTACTGGGGTTCGCGGGAAGTTTCACACACGATTGGCCCTGTGCGACTGGGGTACGTGTATTACTGGGGTTCGCAGGAAGTTTCACACGCGATTGGCCCTGTGCGAGTGGGGTACGTGTATTACTGGGCTTTGCGGGAAGTTTCACACTCGATTGGCCCTGTGCGAGTGGGGTACGTGTATTACTGGGCTTCACGGTAAGTTTCACACGAGAAAGGGCCTGTGCGAGTGGGGTACGTGTATTACTGGGGTTTGCGGGAAGTTTCACACTCGAAAGGGCCTGTGCGAGTGGGGTACGTGTATTACTGGGGTTGCGGGAAGTTTCACACGCGAAAGGGCCTGTGCGAGTGGGGTACGTGTATAACTGGGGTTCGCGTGAAGTCTCACATGCGATTTGAGCAGGGTACGTGTATTTCGGGGGGTGCGCGGGAAGTTTCACACGCGATTGACCCTCTGCGAGCGGGGTACGTGTACTACTGGGGTTCGCGGGAAGTTTCACACGCGATTGGCCCTGTGCGATTGGGGTATGTGTCGTACTGGGGTTCGCGGGAAGTTTCACACGCGATTGGCCCTGTGCGAGTGGGGTACGTGTATTACTGGGCTTCGCGGGAAGTTTCACACGCGATTGGCCCTGTGCGAGTGGGGTTCGTGTATTACTGGGGTTCGCGGGAAGTTTCACATGCGAAAGGGCCTGTGCGAGTGGGGTATGTGTGTTACTGGCGTTCGCTGGAAGTTTCACACGCGAAAGGGCCTGTGTGAGTGAGGTACGTGTATTACTGGGGTTCCCGGGAAGTTTCACACGCAAAAGGGCCTGTGCGAGTGGGGTACGTGTATAACTGGGGTTCGCGTGAAGTCTCACACGCGATTTGAGCAGGGTACGTGTATTTCGGGGGGTGCGCGGGAAGTTTCACACGCGATTGGCCCTGTGCGAGCGGGGTACGTGTATTACTGGGGTTCGCGGGAAGTTTCACACGCGATTAGCCCTGTGCGAGTGGGGTATGTGTATTACTGGGGTTCATGGGATGTTTCACACGTGAAAGGGCCTGTGCGAGTAGGGTACGTGTATTACTGGGGTTCGCGGGAAGTTTCACATGCGAAAGGGCCTGTGCGAGTGGGGTACGTGTATTACTGGGGTTCGCGGGAAGTTTCACTCACGATTTGAGCAGGATATGTGTATTTCAGGGGGTGCGTGGGAAGTTTCACACGCGATTGGCCCTGTGCAAGCGGGATACGTGTATTACTGGGGTTCGCGTGAAGTCTCACATGCGATTTGAGCAGGGTATGTGTATTTCGGGGGTGCGCGGGGAGTCCTACACGTGAATTGGCAGTGTGGGTCCTCCCAGGTGTTCCCTCTACAGCCTCCCACACCACAGGGGACTACCCTGCACCCCTCGTCATGTCCCGCAGGCAGCCCATCCACCATGGGCATGCTCCCCAGCCAAGGCACATGTCAGCTTGCACTACTGATCACCAACTCATGTCCCCCAGCACCCCCCCCAGCAGTGCGGGGCACCCGCCAGCAGGCCCCCACTCATGTCCCACTCATGTCCCCCTGCATCCCCACCCCCCAGCAGTTCAGGGCACCTGCCAGCAGGCCCCCACTCATGTCCCACTCATGTCCCCCTGCACCCCCACCCCCCAGCAGTGCAGGGCACCTGCCAGCAGGCCCCCACTCATGTCCCACTCATGTCCCCCTGCATCCCCACCCCCGGCAGTGCGGGACACCTGCCAACAGGCCCCCACTCATGCCCCACTCATGTCCCCCTGCACCCTCACCCCCCAGCAGTGCAGGGCACCTGCCAGCAGGCCCCCACTCATTTCCCACTCATGTCCCCCCGCACCCCCACCCCCAGCAGTGCAGGGCACCTGCCAGCAGGCCCCCACTCATGTCCCACTCATGTCCCCCTGCCCCCATGTCATGACGATCATCAAGCATGAAACCAATGAGATAATACCACACATCGAATTGAGCAGGGTACTTGTATTTCAGGGGGTGCGTGGGAAGTTTCACACGCGATTGGCCCTGTGCGAGCGGGGTACTTGTATAACTGGGGTTCGCGTGAAGTCTCACACGCGATTTGAGCAGGGTATGTGTATTTCGGGGGTGCGCGAGGAGTCCTACACGTGAATTGGCAGTGTGGGTCCTCCCAGGTGTTCCCTCTATACCCTCCACGGCCCCTGCAGGCAGCCCACACCACAGGGGACTACCCTGCACCCATGGTCATGTCCCGCAGGCAGCCCATCCACCATGGGCATGCCCCCCAGTCAAGGCCCATGTCAGCTTGCACTACTAATCACCAACACATGTCCCCCTGCACCCCCCCAGCAGTGCGGGGCACCTGCCAGCAGGCCCCCAATCATGTCCCACTCATTTCCCCCTGCACCCCCACCCCCCAGCAGTGCAGGGCACCTGCTAGCAGGCCCCCACTCATGTCCCCGTGCACCCCCATCCCCCAGCAGTGCAGGGCTCCTGCCAGCAGGCTCCCACTCATGTCCCACTCATGTCCCCCTGCACCCCCACCCCCCAGCAGTGCAGGGCACCTGCCAGCAGGCCCCCACTCATGTCCCCCTGCACCCCCACCCCCCGGCAGTGCGGGACACCTGCCAGCAGGCCCCCACTCATGTCCCACTCATGTCCCCCTGCACCCCCACCCCCAGCAGTGCAGGGCACCTGCCAGCAGGCACCCACTCATGTCCCACTCTTGTCCCCCTGCCCCCACGTCATGACGATCCTCAATCATGGCCCTTATGGCCAGCCTCCCCAGGCCAAAGACCCAACCAAGTATTGCATCCACCCACATAGAATAGGCAATTACATGATACAACCCCAAAGGCAAGTATGTAAATGAACACATGTCCGTCACACACACACAATGGGTGCAAGTGAATGTGAAAACCCATATCATGACATGCATGAAACCAATGAGATAATACCACATCGAAGTATGAAGAAAAAAATGTATTAAACACAACATGAATGTAATTCAAATTAAACACACAACAATGGGAATAATTAAAGAAATGCTGCATGTCCGTAAAAGAATAAAAAACAAGAACTCATAATCCAAAGAAATCCAAAAGAAATGGTGTCCAAAGTCACAGTCCAACAAAGCAAATCTAAGGGAAAAAATAAAGTGAAATCCATTGCTCCATGGTGAAAATAAAAAAAATGAGAATAATCCAATGGTGAACTATGTACAAATGAACAATCCAGGGTCCATGAGCCCAACTGATGAAATTAAACCTACCAAAAATACTACCTAATAAAAAACTATATACAAAAACGTGGTGCATTGTCCAAGCGCAACCAAAATAAAAAAAAAAGGAAAGGAAACCTAACACTATCTAACTATATACAATGGCGGGGGGCAAGTCCTGCGGCTCACTCTGTGGTGTCCCGGGCCAGGGCATCATCGAACTCCATGTTGATGTCCCGGAGGCGGGCCTCTGCCCTGGCACTCATGGCCTGTTCCAACTCCCTGCGAGTCACCTCGAGGCACTCTGCCCGCCTCAACGCCCGACGCATGGAGAACTCTGCCCTGACCATGGTGAGCCGTGCCTCTTCCGCCCGCCGCTGCTCCGCATCTATGCGCTGGCCCAACCGCAGCCACATGGAAGACACATCCATTCCAGGGTCCTCCTGCCCTCTGGCCGATGCCTGCCCCCCTGATGCCGATGGCCCCGAGCCATCATTTCTCCCACCTAGAGCCTGCTCCTGCTGCTGCTGCTGTCCATGTGCCCTGTCCGATGATGCCTGCACATCCTCCATCAGCTGGTCTCCAGTTGTGGTGTCCACCCCTGCTGGCCCGCCGACTCCCGACTGTGGCAGGGATGGGATCTCCACCAAGCTGGCTGTGTTGGTCAGGCCAGGTCCATAGGGGGCCCTGGTGGAATCTGGGCCGGAAGACGGCAGGAAGAACGACTGGTGCATAGTCTCCACAGAGGAGGAGAGGTCCGCCAGAGTGCGCGTCACATGTAGGAACCCACCAACCCGGACCCCTCCCAACAGTGCCACGTCGCAACGCTGCTCTTCGTGATGGCGTGCGTTCTCTGCCCAGGAAGAACGCACGTCATCAGGAATGTCAATGCGACAATAATCAGGACGGAGCCCATATGTTCATGGGACCCCTCGTCCACAGGTAGTGGAGAGGCAGATGACATGGCACTCTCCCCTACCTGCTGATGGGCCTGGGACGAGGCCTCCCTGCTGGTGCATGGTGGTGCAGTCACAGGGTCCAGGACAGGGACATGCACAGGCCCCTCTGCGGTGACCTGTGCTGCCTCCTGACCCTGGCCGTGGACTGCACCAATTGCACCAGTGGTACTACCCCCACCAGGCCCCATGTGCGGCTCAGTAGCGGGCTCCTCCTTCTCTGTGGAGACCACCAAGCTGGATGTCTCTGTACCGTCTTCCGCCATTGCAAGCTCCTGTGAGGGCTCACCCGGCCCTTCCGCCACAGCCGTAGTGGCAGACACGGCACCAGCCCCCTCGCTCCTGGATGATGGCAAGTCCTGGGAGGGTGGCTGGGCCTTGCGTCGCCACCCAGTGGAGGCATCCCCGCCGCTTGGCTCCACAGCCCTCTTCTTCACTTGACGCTGCGTAGAGGGAGACATAGAACACAAGCATCAGGGTACAGTACAATATTACCCTAGACAGGAAGCAATAACACATGAGTGGCAGTGTCTAACGTCACTTCCATCCTGTCCCTCCACAACACATGGGTGAATGCACGTAACACACATACATAAACAGGCATGGCGCCTGCAATCAACATCAGCATCCATGTACAAGGGCCTCTATTAATCAAAATGTTGCCTTCAAACTCACATGCATCCTGGATCACACTGATCCCATGCACACACATCCCCGGAGGGTCATGCATCATGCCTTGTACACCACAGACACAGTGGATAGACACAGTGCATACAACGGTGACCACACTGCATGAGTGAATCTACACATCATCACGGACATGTGTCATGAATCCATGGAGTATCAAAGTCACAGACACACTTCTCAGACACACACATGTGCACCATACATGTACATGACAGCAGCACCCATCCTCACACCCCCACCATGTGCAAGAACAGACACTGGCATGCTTTCATGTGTGCATTTGCCATACAGCTCCCCATGTAGCATTGGAACTCATGCACCAACCATGTGGTTCGCACATTACTGGTCTCACATGCATGACCATGATGTTCCTGCACACACACATCCATACATGGCCCATGTCACACATACAGGCAAGTATCAGACTGCCAGCACACTGCAACATGCCCTGTCTCACACACCAATGCTTGGCCACTTACCGCTCAACTCCAGGCGGGTCTTCCTCTGAAGGATCTGGGCGTGAAGCGCTGGGCATACGTGTTCCAGGACCCTCAATTGGATGTCACTCATGCTGACCCGGCCCACCTCCGCGAGGCGCCGGGCCTTGTGGAGGGTCCTGGACTTGAGGTCCTCCCAGCGCTTCTTGACATGCTTGATGTCGCGGGTTGCCACCCCCTCCGCGTTGATGGCAACCACTACGTTGTCCCAGATCCTCTCCCGTCCTTCCTTGTTGGCGCGTGATGTTCCGAAGAGGGCATCATAATGCCCCAGGACATGCTCCACCAGGACACCAACTTCCTTCACACTAAAGCTGGTGGCCCTCTGCCTCTCTGGCTGGGGGTCGCCAGTGGTCTCAGATGGTGTTTGCCCTGACATGGCGACCCCCGAGGCAGGCGTGGGTGGGCAACTGGGTCCTGGGGCTGGGCTGTGGAGCAATGGTATCCCAGTCTGGAGTCTTCTATTCTAGCAGGGGAGGACACAGCAACTGGAACCCTGGCTGATGTGCAGGCATTAAATAGCAGGGCACGTGGGCAGCAGGCAGTCAGGCAGCAGCAGATGGCAGGTGGGAGCGTGCTCGGGGCTCTGGGGGGCAGTAATTCGGCCTTCTGGGCAGGAGCGTGGTCTTCCATGTGCTTACGCGTGGCCAGCTTGATACGGAGTGATTTGGCACGTGAAAATCTTGCACGTCAGCGTGTAATTCGCGGAAAGGGCCTTAGCGCGTAAGCGCGTTAGCACGCATACACGATTTCATTGGACCAAAGGCCCCTAGCGCGTAAGCGCGTCTGTGACGTATCGCGCACGGGCGTTGCCCTGGCACGGGTTGAAGATCCCACGTGGCTTTCCATTGCTCTGTACGTGCTTTTTGTGGGGTGCGTGTGTGTGTTTTCCAGCCGTTGGGGTTCACACGCTATTACTTCACAGCGGGTGGGTGTTGGCTACCCGTTCTTCTACACACAAGGCAGAAGGTCAGTGGTATCCCGCTCGCCCAGGGCCAATCGCGTGTGAAACTTCCCGCAAACCCCAGTAATAAACGTACCCCACTCGCACAGGGCCCTTTCGTGTGTAAAACTTCCCACGCACCCCCGAAATACACGCACACGCTATTTTTCACACAGCGGGTGTCGTGTTTGTCGCATACCCCTTTTTTTTACGGCCATACTGGCCTGCCTGTTGATCGCATATGTTTTTTTTGGGCTCCTGGCTGCCACACCGTACTACGTGTGTCATTTTTGCACGCACGTGGGCTACTGGGGGGCGCTTGTCTCTTTTTCTTCTTTTTATGGGGTGCCTGTGAGTTGCGTGCACGTCATTTATCCTAGGGGGCCACAGTATGAGACATTCATCATAGCTGTATATACGTGCTTTTTATTTGCGCACACTTTTGTAATGCACAGAGACGCTACCGCCTGCCTTCGTGTGGCGGACGTGTTGAGGCCTGTGCGTGTCTTTGCATGGGTTTGCCCTATTCGATTCCATGAATATGTGCGGTTCGCGTGCGTTTGGGCGTTCCGTGTACTTCCCAGCAGTACTTCCCCAGTTACGCCTTCTTTTTCACGCGTTGTTCCCCATGCCGCGTGTTACGCCCTGTGTCCCGCCCCCTTTTTGGTGTGTGCGCTGATGTTGTGCGCTTTCCCTGTGCGCGTCGCACACGGCGTTTGAGCTTTTGCAATGACTTGTGCGCCTGGGTTTGGCGCACATCCCAGGGAAAACACGCACAGGGACTTCCATGAATCGCACGCGTGCGCCTGTTTTTCATGCTTGCGCCAAGATTTTTGGCACACGTTTATTCCATGAATCAGCCACTAAATGTTTCTGTAAATGCAATGGCAATGCTTTGGCAAGGAGCAGGGGGTGGGAACTTCTGTGTTGGGTCAATGCATGAAACTGCGCACCATTCAATGTCATCCTCTTACAGACTGGACAGTTTTACATGGTCTGCATGGTGATAAATAACTCCACATGTAACATGATAATGGTACCTGGCGACCTTTCCTGTTGGGCAGCTGGCCTAACAGAAATTCAGCGGATATGTGCAAAGGTTTTCCCTGAATCCCTGCACCTGACCTAACAGTACTGTTACCCCATAGAGGAAGAAATCTGGATGGAGTGGTGCGCCTCTCAAGGTGCTGCAGCCACACATTGCTTGTATTACTGCAAAGGCCCTAGTGTGGTATGTGCCCGGTATAGAACACACTGGGCCTTCCTCCGAAAACAAAATAGTCATGTTCAACTTACTCACAAGATCCCTGGCCTGAAGATTAACTGGGGAGAGCCTAGTGAATACACTAAGGGGACTGATCATTCTTGCATACATACGGTGACAGGTAACTCTTCAGTTAAAGGACCCAATATGATAGCTTCTGAAAACCCCTGTGTGTCCATTACTTTGTCTGACAGCGGGACGCCCCTTGCGTAATGCAGGATCTAGTAGCCCTTGTGTCGAACAAAAAAGAGAATTTTGGATCCCTTATCTTCACTCATAATCAGGGTTCCTCATCCGGGTCAGCAGTTACTAATAGTACTGGACACTGGGCTGTCCTATTGAGGGTTAACATTCAATCCTAGGAGCGGGAAAGCATTGCCCCCTAACATGCTTGCGCCCGTTGTGGTATCATAGAATGAGGAGTCAGACCAAGAGGAGGCTTGTTGATTGCTATAGAATTTGATTAAAAAGAAAAGGGAGCATAACTATCCCTGAAACTAGAGGTAGTTTCCCATCCTCAACAAAACTATAATGCGTGCCTGCCAGGAGGTCGGTGGTGTCCAAAAGAAAGTATTCCGTCATGGTCAAAATCACTATCCCATCTCTACCACTTGAACACATAAAAAGAAGAATGGCTGCCTTCCACTGGGTACAAGTCTCTTAAGGTATGCTTGCCAAAGTTCCACCATGTCCAGGGAGTAGGAGAATGACTCCCTTCTCCTAGACTAGAGTCACTTCTTGGTAGATTTTCTTAGCGGTGTAATTTGCAAGTTCCTCATTAATTACTTCAACTCACTCCAAGCAGACTGGGTCTTCTTCTCATCCAAATTTCCTGACCTTTGGATCTCTCTTCCCACTGCTCAGCATAGGCTCTAATTCAACACTTTCATCACAGGTGTTCCCACTGGGAGAAGTGAGAGGCTTTGTAACTATTCGGGGATATTCTAATTCCCTCTTAACAATACCAATTACATACAGTCTTTCAAGCTTTCCCGGCCCCTCCCAGACTTCTCACAGTTCCCGTAACCTTCTCTCATGGAACTCTTCAACAGTTTTTCAGGGGGACGCGGGTTCGTTACTCCACTTTTCCCAACTACTTGTACTGGGTTTACATGACTTGGCAACCCACTGCTGCTTCTAGTTCTTTCTTCCACTCGTCTTGGGTCATCTCGACTTAGCGACCCGCTGCTGCTTCTACTTCTTTATGCTACTCGCATTAGGACTGCTTGGCTTAGTGAGCTGCAGCTATGTTTGCTTCTTTCTACCACTCGTATTGGGTCCACTCGTTTTAGCAACCTAGTACTGTTGGTGGTCTGGGCGCAAGTATCGGACAATTCAGTCCACCAGTAACAGGTTGCGCTACCACCAAAGTTCCTCATGCTTCCCAAACAATTGCCTAAAAGGCTCCGAGTTAGGATAGTGTGGGCAGTCTGAGCGTAGTTCTTGGACCATACGGTCCACCCACCAAAGGTCACGCAACCACAAGACTGTCTCTCAGCTTCCGGAGCGCGAGCTCTGAACAGACTAGGTAGACGTGTTCTGGGTGTCCTTCCATCCATCTTCTCAACTCTGTACCACTGCCTCACAACAGTTCTTTGACACTTAGCTTTGGGTTTACAAGCTCTCTGTTGGATTCCAGGCTCGCTGACCATAGACTTCCAGGTATCGTTCTTGTTGTTCTTCGTTAGTGTTTAGCTTAAAGAGTTGGGCCTGCCCCAATGCAACATCTGTTCGATTGACAACACAACAGCTGTTTGAATATTCTTCATGCTTTGCTGTAGCGTTCTTGAGCTCTTCCCCATACTAGTATCTGCCAATACTAGACTATCTGATACATTACAATAACACATTGTCTCAGATATCATAATCGGCAAGGAAGGGCTAGGTGATGTTGTGGCCTGTGGGAGTTTGGGTTAGAAGGGCCACATCCTGGATTCAGATCCTTATCCGCAGGATGGGAGTTCATCCCCATGAGGTCCTCCCACATATTACCACCCTTAGGGGAACTATCCGTCAGCGGCCTCATCACTGTAGCCTCATGGAAAAGGGCTCCTGTCTGGGGAGTAGTGATGTCATCTTTAGGATCGTCACACCGTTTAGTAAGTTACTGTACATTGTAGCAATGTGTTCTTATTGCACAGCTGAGTGGGGGGCTGGGTACAATTATGTGCCTGATGCCGCACTGGTTGTTGCTGTACAGGGTCTGGGGTAAATTGGGGGCTGCTGGTTGAAGGCTGTTTGAGAGCTAAAGGTGGGTTGATACATTGGGACACTATGGTGGAAGGGTATGGCCGGCCTGTTCCTGCATTCTCATGCAAAAGGACTCATCTTCCAACAAGACCAACATTGCTGCCCCATTCGGGGTCTCATGCTTTCAAATCCTCCCCTCCACCCATCTGAAAATGTCCTCTTCCTCTCTGGAAAGTTCCTATTTCCGTCCTTGCATTCCTAGGCTCCTGTGCCCATGCCTGCGGGGGGCTGTGCGCAGGTTGCCCTTCCAGAGTGCCTGTTATTACTGCCCCTTCCATGCTTAGCTTAGCTATTTTTTTGGTACAAACTTTGCTTCTGCCCTTTGTGTCTGTACTGCCTGATCCTTATCCTTCTCCTGTTTGCGATGACAATAATGTATTATGTGTGCCTGTATCTCAGGCCACGACTTTGCTTCTTTTCCAACTATTTTTTAAAAATCTGCTTGTACTTCCAAGGGGAGCCCCTTGAGTAACACGTGATCAGAAATTGTGATATTTCTGTCCCGTGACTCCTCCATCTCTAAATGCCTCATCTCTTGTATCTGCTGTATATAAAGTGTGAGCCTTTTTAGATTGCAGGTCAGGTCTGTCGGGGTACAAGTCCGTTAAAAGGTTCCATACTTGCATTCGACAGTTGTTAAATGGGGAGCCATCATGGGTGGTATTATTAAACGTTATCCCCTTATACTCAGGCTTTCACCATACCACGTCCGCCTGCTGCACTAGCAGGCAGGCAAACAGACTGTCCATGTTCCCCACCGCTAGTTGATGCCTGCTGTATGTTTCTCAAGGGCATAAATCCACTTGCCAGCTCCCACTGTAAGGAAGGGCAGGGCACACTCGAGCTGCCTGGGCATGAAGCAGCAAGGGCATTGGAGCAGCCTGGGCATGAAGCAGGAAGGGCATTGGAGCTGCCTGGGCATGAAGCAGAAGGGGCATTGGAGCTGCCTGGGCATGAAGCAAGAAGGGTATCAAGAATGAATGCAGCTGTTTGGCAGTGGCAATATTACAAGTCTTCCTTATACATAATTATAGATCTCTAACCAGGTCTCCCAAAAATTGATTCTACCATCATCACCGCCACACGAAGTGCGAGTGAATGACACGTATAATCGGGCGTGTTTTAAATGGCAACACACTACTAACCTTAAGTAGTACCTATAAGAACCAACACACTGCACAGCTATAGTCGCCTATAGTTGTACACATATTATGGGGGAAAGAAAACTAGAAGCGGCGTCGGGCAGAAATTAAGAATTTATTTAAGATTAGAAGAGAAACTTGTGATCATTCAGAAGATTTCAAGGATGCAGATTACCGCAAGGCGTTATGGGTAAACTAATATTTACCGCGTGTGCGTGAGGAAGGGGGCGGGGCGCGAGAAGGGGCTACATTCTACACCCACTGAGTTGACCCTGTTTAATTCACCCTCTGGATGCCCCCTTATTGCCAGGACTGATGGTGGTTGCCCACCGTCTTACCCGATCCCCAGACCCCCCTCTGGCAGGTGCTCCCCCTGATTATTCCTGTAAGTAGCTTCTTATCCAGAAAACTGTCTCCAGCTCTTTCTAAAAAGCGAATGTAAAATAATCACTTTCAGCCATGACACACATGCCACCTGCCATGGTTCATGCATGTTCAGAGCCACCGAGCAATGCATTGTGGGTATGCAAATGATCACAAGTGCCTGCTTTATCATTAAAACTATAAGGCAGAGGTGAACTTCCAGTGATGGCCACTGGGAGGCACTGTGGCATCTGTGACTTGACTGAAATTGCTTCTTCTGCTTTCACATTTCATGCAGAAGGTATTTTTTTTCTCTTGCTTTCATAGCCACCATAACTCTGCTCTTCTTCCTTAGGAAAGGCTGCAGTTCTGCTGATAGCCAATAGATGTCCTCACGGGAATTCGCACTGTTCATGTTGCAGGCAGTGCTTTTGTTGTCTGCCTTTCCTTGTGGGTGTTTAAAGGTATTATAACCTAGTGAGTCTTCACTGCAGAGCTTGAGGAATCCTAACTGTTGCCTTTTCATCTCACATCCATTTCTCACAGAGGTACATCAGGGTGATCCCAAGGTCAGGCTCAAGTGGGGGTTGCAGGGTTGCTGGTGACAGGTAAAAGGTGGGTGTTTAAAGGATCTAGGCCCTGATTCATGGAATTTATTGAGCAGTAAATAGGGACTTTGTGCTGCAAATCGCGTGTGATACTCCCTTCATCGATTCATAGAATTCACTGCACAGTACTTTTTTGCAGTACTTCGCGCAGGCTCAACACGTCTGTGCGTGCAGCCGAGTGCCTTGCGTGAGACCCACACCATGCAGATTGTGAGTGTTGCATGCATAGAGGGCCAAGTAGGGGGTGGAACTCGGAAAATGAGGAAGAACAATGGAAAATGTGGGTGCTACGAGGGAGGGCCCGCAGGCACTCCATCGCACGCCCACAAATGCACAGAACGAGATGATTTCATGGATCCAACTGCGCAACATCTTGGGGAAATGGCCATGCAAAGCCCTCATTCTATCTGCCACCCAAAGGCAGTCCTACAGACACTTGCACATAGGATTCACCACGCAGAAGTGAGATTGCATGTTGGATTTAGGGGTGCGTGTATGCAGCTGTGGTTGTGATCTAACTTAGGGGTGTCCATTAGCGGTGTAGTGGGGTGCAGGAACGGTTTACGGGGTTGGCACGCACATTTTTCTGAGTTTTACCTGAGTTACAGCAATTTTAACGCATGCCTTTTGGGGTGCAAGTAACTATTATGAGGGACCCCGCACAGTGCCCTTGAGGTGCAGACCTGGTTGCAGGGGACCCCATGCACTGCTTCAACGGTGCATGTTTTCGTGCCTGAGGAGCAGTCAAATGTAGCTGTTTGTGGCTGTTGTTGCATTGCAGGGTAGCGTGTAAGAGGCGTTCCGGCTGCAACTTGCATGTATGGTTCATTTGCATGAACAACTCCATGAATAAGCGTAGCGTGCAGAAAAGCCTTTGTCCGCAGGCTCGCGCAGAGTCGTTCTCAGTGCGGAGGCTTTGCAGGATCTCTGAGCACTATCCATGAATCAGGTCCAAAGTGCCTCATTCACAGAACTCTTTGCACGCTGAAATGATACTTGGTGCACTTTTCAGCATCCAAAAGTCCCTTCATTGATTCATGTAATGGATCTTGCGTGCATTTCTGGCACTTTGCGGGGACTTTGCATGGGTCCGTCACGTCTTTGGGCCCGATTCATGTAATAACTTGGACAGAAAATCGGTAACATGAATGCCAAACTGCATTCAAAATTCTGTTAATCGATTCATGAAATGAAATGCGCGGGACATGTCTAGGACCTGCATGGACATCGCGCTGTTTTGGCATAGCTCTGCCAGCAGCCCGAGGCCTGCGCAGAGTGCGGAGAAGGCAGCAGAACTCGTAAATTAGGAAGAACAAGGGAAAAATTGGGCGTTCCAAGGGACGGGACGCATGCAGTCCATGGCACGCCCACAAATGCGCATGACAAAGTGTATTCATGGATGTGACCGCACAACCTCTCGCTTGAGAATGCCCATGCAAATCGCTTGATCTCTGCGCCACCTGAAGGGAAGCGTAAGGACACTTGCGCATAGGAAGCGCTGAACGGAGGTGAGTTTGCATGTTGGACTTAGGTGTGCGTGCATGCATTGGTGTTTTCAATCAGACCTAGGGGTGCTTGTACGCAGTGTATTGGGGTGCTTGGCCGGTTTACGGGGATTCGCACACAGTTTGACAGGAAAATAATTCATTTATGGGAAACTATACGCATGTTCTCGGGGTGTTGGTTGCTGTTATGGGGCACCCTGCGCAGTGTAGCTGAGGTGCAGGCTTGCTTGGGGTGGATCCCACACACTGTTCACGGGATGCGTGTGTTCACGCCCTTTGAGTCTGCAAGTGTAGGTGAATGTGGCAGTTTTGGCTTTGCGTGGGAATGTGTCAGGGGCGTTCCGGCCGCGACTTTCGTATAGGCCTACTTTGTAGGAACAATTCCATGAATACGCTGGGTATGCATTTTTTCTTATGCGAGCAGGCTAGCGCAGAGTTGTTCTCGGTGTGCAGCCTTTGCTGGATATATGTGTGGATTCCCATGATTTGCCCCTTTATGTGCAGTCTCCTGCTTTGCGCGACACTCCATGTAAAGAGTGGAACGGGTCTATGCAAAGAAATAAAAAGGGGGCGGCACATGCATATTCCCCATTCTCTCAGCAGAATGAGGAAAAACAAGGTCTAACGTGGGTGTGTTGAGGGAAGGGCCACACAAGGCCAAGAAAAGCGCAAACAGAACCGAATTCATGGATTCCACTCACAACTTCATGTCGGGCAAAGTCAGACACAAACCTCGGGATGTTACTGCATGTCGATAGGAGCCACAGGAGACTTTGCACATAGGAACCAAAGCACAAAGGTGAGGGTAGCATAGCAATTTATGGGTGATGGTATGTAGTTTAGGTGCCACTTGTAGTTAGGGGTGATTGTATGCATATTAGCGGGGAGAAGCCTTGACTTACAGGCGTTCGCATGCAGATTATCTGTGTGCTGCTTTGAGTTACGGGAAATAGCACACAGAGTAGCAGGTGCTGACTTGGGATATTGGGGTTTGTACGTAGTGTTGCCTGGGTGCTGCCTTGTTTGCGGGGGATGCCCCACAGATTTACCAGGGTGCTTGATGTTGCGGATGAGGAAGGAGCAAAGGTAGACATCTGTGGGTGTATTCTCTTTGCGTGGGGGCATGTTGGGTGTGTTCCTGGTCAAACAAAATTTTCTTTGCGCATCAGAGTACTTTGCATTTTGAGATCCATGAATACGCAGAAACACGCAATTAAAACTTTGCACGCAGGTTCGCGCAAAGTCATTTTCAGCGCGTGGGGATTTCTGCGCAAATTCCAATGAATCAGGCCCGAAGTGTCATACCATGTAGCCGCTTATACCTGTCCCCCATTCGTCGTTAGGACCATCCCCCCACTACCTTATTTGGAGTCACTGCTGACGTCACCTTTGGTGTGCCTATACCTACCCCCTTTCCATACCGGGGTTAGTGTACATATTGCTAGTGTAAGTTTCTGTTTTATTTGTGGCTAGGGTGATTTGGGTAGACACTTCTAATAAATATTTGTGACTATACTGGATTCGCGACCACCCCTGACTGGCGGGCACCATGCTCAAGGACTGGCTTCAGGTAGTCAGCTGGGCTGAGGGAGCTAAGCCTGAATGTTGCTTCATAATAAGGTGGGGTTCCATGGAGCACTCCCCTCCATCAGGTGCTCAAGGTGAAGGAGTCCTTAAAGTCCTCACTGGCAAGGTCAAGGGTTGCGGCTAACACACCAGTCATTCCTAGACGAAGCCCTGCCTCACGCCGCGCTGCATCCAGTCACCCTGCAGAGCCCAATCTGGGTGCCCTTATGGCTGCACCCGCAAGCACCTCTAGCTCATCTGTGACTAGCGCACGCGCCAGTGCTTTCGTAAAGGCTTTCGTAAAGGATATGAATTTATTTAAAATGTGTATATAGCGCGTACATGCAAAATGCACCACAGCGCTGTACAAGATTCTATATATAATAAATACATTGAGCAAATACACACAAACAGTAAAATCTCTCTAAAAACAGGAATCACAAAACAAATAAATCATTAAAGCAAATTTAACAACATCATTTAATAAAAGAGACTCCCATGCTTTCCTGAACTCATGCTTTCCTGAACCTCAAATACTTTGGGACCTCCTGGAGATGAATTAGTAGAGCATTTCAACAAGAGACTGCAGCACCAGGAAAAGACCTTTTCAGGGTATAAACTTGCTTCATTTCACAAACTTCTAAATGAAGTGAATCGTGACTGTGGCGACCTCTGGACCCCCTGGAAATATTCTGTTTCTCCCCTAGTAAGATGGAGGCTGCAAACACTTTGCTTTGCAAACAATGCACAATAGCTTCAAAGTAATTCTTGCATCCAGGGGCGACCAGTGAAGTGATGTAAAACAGGAGCTATAGTCTCAACCCTCTGAGCACCATAAACCACACGTGCAGCTTGGTGGAGAACCGCTTTCAGCGGGGTCAAGGGTCAAGGAAGAACTAGGGAGACTTGTTCATAGAATTTCCAAAATCAATACTGGAAAGAACCAAAGATAGAAATAATGAACGAAAAAGAGAAGAGGTTTCCACAGATTTAAGGAAAACAAAGGGTCATTTGCAGATTTTACCAACGCAGGTATGTGTGGAACAAGTGTCAGTCACGAGTCAAGTGAACCCCATGATTTAGCAGGATGTGAAACACCTGAGAATGAACCCGGAAGTGGTGCTTTCCTAAACCAGAAGAGTGAGAAAACAAAAGAAACTCCGACTTGCACGGATTCAGTTTTATAAAATGGTCAGATATCCAAATCTCTATACACGGCTGAGCTTGCGATGCGATTGGCAAATAGAGTTGGGTGTCACCAGCATTCTGCTGCATTCCCCCCCCCATGCTTTATAGCCAAATTACCCAGAGTATCCACGCACACATTAAAAGCTAATGGTGATCAAATGGACCCCTGAGGGACACCAATGGGAACAAGAAATGGATCAGAACTATTCTCACCCATAAAAACAACTGACCATCAAAAATGATCAAAACCAGATAAAAACCTGGCCTCAGATTCCAGAACAGTGGCAGATTTACGGACTGAGAGAGTTCAGCGTAAGAATGCGGTATTTCCTCCCCATGCCTGCGCATTTTATTATACAGGAATAAAGCAAAATAAGGCAACTCATGTCGGAAGCAGAAGGCCGGGCAGGTGGAAGATTGGTTTTTCAACAGGGTAAATAGAGCTTCGGGCTGATTAGCAGCGAATTCTACCCTAGAATTACAATATTCCGCCTCCAACATCTTAGCAGAATAACAGCACATTTTTGTTTTACATTTTAAAATTGTGATCTGATGAAAATGGACACCACGTGTGTTCTGAGGCAATAACAAGTTGTGATTGTAAGTTGAAGGCTTGAAAGACCCCCGGGGGCGACGGCCTGTGTGGTGCTGTTTCCATATGTTGGGGGGCAATTACATCTACATCAGATTTCACTGAGCAATGCCTGCCTCTTGATATGGCAACATTCTCAGGTACTGAGGTAAGGCACCGAGCATGAATTAACCTGGATTCTGTTCTAACACAGGAGATCTCTTGTCTTGGCCTTGAGTAAAGTCTTGCTGTGTGGCTCTAGGGAAAGCCACCAGTGAGTGATCAGACCAATTGATCATCAAGAACTCGACCTTTGATTGAAAGTTATGAGCACTAATAACCCGATATAAAAGGTTACCCTTGAATGCCTCGGAACACAACAATTTTGATGAAAATCTAAAAGCCCAAACAATTAGGAAAGGGAGTAAAAACCCTTACAAGCTGCATTACCCCATGGAACATGAACATCTCCAATAAATAAACAACAAGGAGAGAATACATGTGCATTGGTCATAAAATCCATCCCTTCAGACACAAAAACATCATTACCCCCATGGGGAGATAAATCACAAAAACCTACAGGGCTGATGACACATGGATACACATGTTAAATGCAATACATTAAAAGGGAGAGAAAGAGTTAATAATCAATTGAGAAGATTTAACATGATTGCGGTATAGCAACCCCTCCTCCTTGGTGAAGCCTACCATGCAATAATGATTAGGTACTAAAAGGTCAACATTGTATAAAGAATTGACATTAAACAATGCTTATTAATAAATATAAAGTCAACATGAGAACAACGCTATCCTAAATCCGTGCAACGTGAGCAACAGCAGATCGGGCATTAACATGCAGGCGTTAATAGACCGGAATGCAACGTGAGCAACAGCAGATCGGGCATTAACATACAGGCCTTAATAGACCGGAATGCTCCGCCTATCCTCGGCTGGAGCGCTACATGTATAAGTTAGCGCTGTTCTATTGCCTAAGAGGGTTCGCAACATTATGTCACGCAGCGGATAAGAGCAGTGAGATGGAAAAAATAGTGTTTACCCGGACCAGGCTGGCATCATACTAAACAGACAGGCCTCAGACAACATGCGTAAAACCCTCCATGTGCTATATTCAAGAGAAACCCGAGACGAGGGGGCTCTGCTTCTATCCCTAGATGCAGAGAAGGCCTTCGATAGGGTGAGCTGGGCGTTCATGGGGGAAGTCTTGTCTGCGGTGGGGATGGGCCGGAGGTGGTTGGGATGGATGGCGGCACTGTACTCCACCCCTATAGCCAGGGTGGTGGCCAATGGGATGAAGTCGGAGTCTTTCCCCCTGGTGCGGGGAACAAGACAGGGATGCCCACTATCCGCCCTGATATACGCCTTAGTTATGGAACCCTGGGCAATTTCGGTACGTAACAACAAAACCATCGCAGGAGTGCGGTTGGGTGACTCCCATTGCAAGATCAGCCTGTTTGCTGATGATGTCCTTCTGTACATCACCAAACCATCGCAAACGATCCCCCATGTGTTACATGCCCTGACGCGCTAGGGCAACTTCTCTGGGTACAAGGTCAACCTAGATAAGTCTGTGGCTTTTGTGGGAGGTCAGTTGCCGGAAACGGAAGTAAAATATGTAGAGAGTCTCCCCTTCCAGTTGCAGAGAGGGGGGTTCCGACACCTGGGAATTCAAATCCCGTCCACCCCGGGTGACCTCTTTTCGTGCAATTTCACCCCAATGTGGACAGCCGTTAAGAGAGACATGAAGAGGTGGGCGAGGGCGGGGTTCTCATGGATGGCACGACTTAATCTGATCAAAATGATAATACTCCCTAAGTTTCTCTTCCTGTTTCAGATGCTCCCCACCCAGGTGCCTAAACCTTTCTTGGACTCAATGAAGCGGGCATTGCTTAGATTCCTCTGGGCGGGAAAGAAACATAGAATCTCTTATGATGTCTTAACAAGACTCAAGGAAGATGGAGGGGTGGGATTCCCTGATTTCGACGCATATTATAGGGCTTCCCAGTTGAGGATCCGTTGACCATTTTAACCCTGGGACAAAGAAGCAGTGGGTGGCCCTAGACAATAGACTTCTCGCTCCAGTCACGCTTCATGAAAAACTATGGGTCCCAAGAGCACGTATTCCCAAGAGGGCACTCCAACATCCAGTGCTGGGGGTCCTCTGGTTGGTTTGGAAGGAGGGGAGTTACTTCAGGTGGCTCACAACCTGGCCTTCCCCGCTGAGTTGCATTTGGGCGTCACCGTTCCTGGCTAAAATAGCAGAACCAGCCGCATACCAGAGTTGGTATGAGGCGGGCCTCGTCAGGGCTTGCCATCTGTGGGTGGGAGGGTCCTTCATGCCCCTTCCGGATCTTGAGGAAGCTTTGGGCTCGCTACCTCCAGCTTAAGGGAGTTCTCTCGGAACCCTCGTGGGGGGACACCCTTAGGAGGGACCTAACAGACTTCGAGAAAACGATCATCTCCACTCGGGGCTCCAAAGGGGTGATATCTCGCCTATACAAACTCCTCTTGTTTTCGATACCAAGGGATCCCCCTCCATCACGGATGCAATGGGAAAGGGACCTTGGTGAGGCAATAGATGACAGGAGATGGACCAAGATGTGTATCCGAGCCCACCGCTCGACTATGTTTCCTCAGTATAGACATCAAGCATTAAAGGTCCTACACAGATGGCACTATTCCCCTCAGAGATTATCCAGAATGATCCCAGGCTATGACCCACACTGTTGGAAATGCCGAAACACCATTGGAGATTATATGCACATGTGGTGGTCCTGCCCCAGGGTACAGATGTATTGGGGGGAGGTCCTATCCTGGATCAGGGGGGTTGATGGAATCGATAGACCCTGCTGCCCTTGGTTGCTCCTTTTCGGGATTGAGGTGGGGGACGATCAGGAAGACACCCAGGGTCACATGCTTCAGGTCATGCTAGTGGCAGCCAAGTGTTGCCTGGCCCAAAAATGGAAGAACCCAAACATACCACAGGAGAAGGAATGGGTCACCAAGGTTCGAGCAATATATGACATGGAGTTTCTAATGCATGTTCTTGATGAATCTGAGTTAACATTGAGGAACGCTGGCTTCCATTTTTTGAAAAGTACGATTGCTCGGTCTGAGGGGTTAAGCCCTCACCGATGGCCTGGCTTGGACCCCTAGACATTGTGAGACTGGGGACGCTAAAAGCACTCATCAAACAGGGCATGTTCCCCCCACATTATGTTGAGCCCAAGACTAAGTGTGCACAGAAATATTCGACAACCATGGTACGTGGATGCTCCTTGTGGACCGGTGTGTTAAATCTAAAATTGACTCTCGTTCATCGGCTAGGGGGGAGGGGGGGGGGTTGGCGGGGGGTAAAAGCCTTATTGTTGGGAATGTTCTTTACAAGTGTCCATCTGATTTATGGTGCAATGTTTGCGGTAATAACCTACAAAATGTCAATAAAAACATATTTTCAAAACAAAGTGTGACAAGGCATCCCATGGTAATGGTAGATGATTTCTGCATGGGGAAATGTAGTGGCCGCCAGATCCTGCTTACACAGGAAGTACCCCTGCATGACAGGGTCCACGAGACCACTGAAATAAGCCAGAGGAACACAGTGTTTTTGTAATATGATGTGGGTAAAACACAGGCATTACTGATCACGTTTTTGAGCTCCTGAAATGATTCAGTCACCTGCACTGTCCAAACAATTGGTCCTTTTATTATTTGTGCTTCTTTAGCCCTTGCAAGAGGGGTTTGGTATAAGATGAATAGTCAAACATCCATGCTTGAAAATAGTTACATAAACCTAACAACTGCAGCAACTGCTTAACAGTAGGCGGCTGTGGTGTGTTCTGTACTGCTGCTGCCCTTTCTGGCGTTATTCTTCTCCCTGCTGATATCATCTCTCCTAGGTACACAACCTCTTGCTGACAACATTATAGTTTATCCTTGTCCACCTTGTAACCCTTCTCTGCCAATAAGATCAGAGGTTTTACTGAATCATTTCTACATAGTAGCTTTTCAGTCTTACTACAGACCAGGAGGCCGTCCACATACTGGATCGCTGTGCTCTGGGTTTGTAAGTTTCCTAGGTCCATCTGTAGCACCCTGTCAAAAATGCTGGGGGACTCACAGTGCTCTTGGGGCAACTGTATTTGTTGAAACCTATGTCCCCTGTAGGTAAACGCTGGAAGTGGGTGTAAATGGATAGAGAAAAAGGCATTCTTGCGGTCTACTCCAGTGAATTAAGTGGCTTCCATGGGAATATTACAAAGGATGGTGGCGGGATTGGGAACCGCTGGGAATTCTGCCTCCACAATGTTTTTTAAAGGGTGCAGATTCTGCAACATCCTCCACAACGACCCTTTTGCTTTTTTCATAGGGTAAATGGCTGTGTTACATGGTGATTCTGATGGCTGTATTATGCCCTGCTGCCATAAACCCAGAAGAGAGGAATATATGCCTTTGTCTGCTTCTTTTGACATGGGAAATTAGTTCACTCTGAGCAGAATTGCACCTAGTTTTAGTATGATGCACACCACCCCTATGCTTTACAGCAGCCTTACATCATGTGGGCTACTGGTCCACAAATGGCTGGGCAACCTCTCTAAGGGGGTAATTCATAGAATTTAGCGCACAAGTGGCGCACGCGGCTTGCGCACAGTGTGCGCGTGCGCATCTCTGCGCCAGCCGCGTGCGCTAAAATCCATTTCCGCGCACAGCGTATTCATGGATTTTAGCTACCAAATCCAGCTGTTGCGCACAGTGGCGCCGCGGCCCTGCAGCAGCAAAAGTTATGCCCCCAAGAACGCCCCTCGCGCAGGGAAAAGCCATCCAAATCCCCAATCCAGCGCAAAGGGCTGCGCTAACCCTGTACCAGTATACATGGCCGCCACACAGCACACAGCAAACGGGGTACGTGAATTACTGGAGATCGCGGGAAGTTTCACACGCGATTGACCCTGTGCGAGTGGGGTACGTGCATTACTGGGGTTCGCGGGAAATTCCACACGTGATTGGCCCTGTGTGAGTAGGGTACGTGTATTACTGGTGTTCGCGGGAAGTTTCACATGCGAAAGGGCCTGTGCGAGCGGGGTAGGTGTATTACTGGGGTTTGCGGGAAGTTCCACACGCGATTGGCCCTGTGCGAGTGGGGTACGTGTATTACTGGGGTTCGCGGGAGGTTTCACACGCGATTGGCCCTGCGCGAGTGGGGTACGTGTATTACTGGGGTTTGCGGGAAGTTTCACACGCGAAAGGGCCTGTGCGAGTGGAATACGTGTATTACTGGGGTTTGCGGGAAGTTTCACACACGATTTGAGCAGGGTACGTGTATTTCGGGGGGTGCGCGGGAAGTTTCACACGCGATTGTCCCTGTGCGAGTGGGGTATGTGTATAACTGGGGTTCCCGTGAAGTCTCAAACGCGATTGGATCCGGGTACATGTATTTTGGGGGTGCGTGGGAAGTTTCACACGCGATTGACCGTGTGCGAGCGGGATACGTGTATTACTGGGCTTTGCGGGAAGTTTCACACTCGATTGGCCCTGTGCGAATGGGGTTCGTGTATTACTGGGGTTCGTGGGAAGTTTCACACGTGAAAGGGCCTGTGCGAGTGGGGTACGTGTATTACTGGGGTTCGCGGGAAGTTTCACACACGAAAGGGCCTGTGCGAGTGGGGTACGTGTATTGCTGGGGTTTGCGGGAAGTTTCACACGCGAAAGGGCCTGTGCGAGTGGGGTACGTGTATGACTGGGGTTCGCGTGAAGTCTCACACGCGATTTGAGCAGGGTACGTGTATTTCGGGGGGTGCGCGGGAAGTTTCACACGCGATTGGCCCTGTGCGAGTGGGGTACGTGTATTACTGGGCTTCACGGTAAGTTTCACACGAGAAAGGGCCTGTGCGAGTGGGGTACGTGTATTACTGGGGTTTGCGGGAAGTTTCACACTCGAAAGGGCCTGTGCGAGTGGGGTACGTGTATTACTGGGGTTGCGGGAAGTTTCACACGCGAAAGGGCCTGTGCGAGTGGGGTACGTGTATAACTGGGGTTCGCGTGAAGTCTCACATGCGATTTGAGCAGGGTACGTGTATTTCGGGGGGTGCGCGGGAAGTTTCACACGCGATTGGCCCTCTGCGAGCGGGGTACGTGTACTACTGGGGTTCGCGGGAAGTTTCACACGCGATTGGCCCTGTGCGATTGGGGTATGTGTCGTACTGGGGTTCGCGGGAAGTTTCACACGCGATTGGCCCTGTGCGAGTGGGGTACGTGTATTACTGGGCTTCGCGGGAAGTTTCACACGCAATTGGCCCTGTGCGAGTGGGGTTCGTGTATTACTGGGGTTCGCGGGAAGTTTCACATGCGAAAGGGCCTGTGCGAGTGGGGTATGTGTGTTACTGGCGTTTGCGGGAAGTTTCACACGCGAAAGGGCCTGTGTGAGTGAGGTACGTGTATTACTGGGGTTCCCGGGAAGTTTCACACGCAAAAGGGCCTGTGCGAGTGGGGTACGTGTATAACTGGGGTTCGCGTGAAGTCTCACACGCGATTTGAGCAGGGTACGTGTATTTCGGGGGGTGCGCGGGAAGTTTCACACGCGATTGGCCCTGTGCGAGCGGGGTACGTGTATTACTGGGGTTCGCGGGAAGTTTCACACGCGATTAGCCCTGTGCGAGTGGGGTATGTGTATTACTGGGGTTCACGGGAAGTTTCACACGTGAAAGGGCCTGTGCGAGTAGGGTACGTGTATTACTGGGGTTTGCGGGAAGTTTCACATGCGAAAGGGCCTGTGCGAGTGGGGTACGTGTATTACTGGGGTTCGCGGGAAGTTTCACTCACGATTTGAGCAGGATATGTGTATTTCAGGGGGTGCGTGGGAAGTTTCACACGTGATTGGCCCTGTGCAAGCGGGATACGTGTATTACTGGGGTTCGCGTGAAGTCTCACATGCGATTTGAGAAGGGTATGTGTATTTCGGGGGTGCGCGGGGAGTCCTACACGTGAATTGGCAGTGTGGGTCCTCCCAGGTGTTCCCTCTACACCCTCCCACACCACAGGGGACTACCCTGCACCCCTCGTCATGTCCCGCAGGCAGTCCATCCACCATGGGCATGCTCCCCAGCCAAGGCACATGTCAGCTTGCACTACTGATCACCAACTCATGTCCCCCAGCACCCGCCCAGCAGTGCGGGGCACCCGCCAGCAGGCCCCCACTCATGTCCCACTCATGTCCCCCTGCATCCCCACCCCCCAGCAGTGCGGGACACCTGCCAGCAGGCCCCCACTCATGTCCCACTCTTGTCCCCCTGCCCCCACGTCATGACGATCCTCAATCATGGCCCTTATGGCCAGCCTCCCCAGGCCAAAGACCCAACCAAGTATTGCATCCACCCACATAGAAAAGGCAATTACATGATACAACCCCAAAGGCAAGTATGTAAATGAACACATGTCCATCACACACACACAATGGGTGCAAGTGAATGTGAAAACCCATATCATGACATGCATGAAACCAATGAGATAATACCACATCGAAGTATGAAGAAAAAAATGTATTAAACACAACATGAATGTAATTCAAATTAAACACACAACAATGGGAATAATTAAAGAAATGCTGCATGTCCATAAAAGAATAAAAAACAAGAAATCATAATCCAAAGAAATCCAAAAGAAATGGTGTCCAAAGTCACAGTCCAACAAAGCAAATCTAAGGGAAAAAATAAAGTGAAATCCATTGCTCCATGGTGAAAATAAAAAAAATGAGAATAATCCAATGGTGAACTATGTACAAATGTCCCACTCATGTCCCCCTGCACCCTCACCCCCCAGCAGTGCAGGGCACCTGCCAGCAGGCCCCCACTCATTTCCCACTCATGTCCCCCTGCACCCCCACCCCAGCAGTGCAGGGCACCTGCCAGCAGGCCCCCACTCATGTCCCACTCATGTCCCCCTACCCCCACGTCATGACGATCCTCAAGCATGAAACCAATGAGATAATACCACACATCGAATTGAGCAGGGTACGTGTATTTCAGGGGGTGCGTGGGAAGTTTCACACGCGATTGGCCCTGTGCGAGCGGGGTACTTGTATAACTGGGGTTCGCGTGAAGTCTCACACGCGATTTGAGCAGGGTATGTGTATTTCGGGGGTGCGCGAGGAGTCCTATACGTGAATTGGCAGTGTGGGTCCTCCCAGGTGTTCCCTCTATACCCTCCACGGCCCCTGCAGGCAGCCCACACCACAGGGGACTACCCTGCACCCCTGGTCATGTCCCGCAGGCAGCCCATCCACCATGGGCATGCCCCCCAGTCAAGGCCCATGTCAGCTTGCACTACTAATCACCAACACATGTCCCCCTGCACCCCCCCAGCAGTGCGGGGCACCTGCCAGCAGGCCCCCAATCATGTCCCACTCATTTCCCCCTGCACCCCCACCCCCAGCAGTGCAGGGCACCTGCTAGCAGGCCCCCACTCATGTCCCTGTGCACCCCCACCCCCCAGCAGTGCAGGGCACCTGCCAGCAGGCTCCCACTCATGTCCCACTCATGTCCCCCTGCACCCCCACCCCCCAGCAGTGCAGGGCACCTGCCAGCAGGCCCCCACTCATGTCCCCCTGCACCCCTACCCCCCGGCAGTGCGGGACACCTGCCAGCAGGCCCCCACTCATGTCCCACTCATGTCCCCCTGCACCCCCACCCCCAGCAGTGCAGGGCACCTGCCAGCAGGCACCCACTCATGTCCCACTCTTGTCCCCCTGCCCCCACGTCATGACGATCCTCAATCATGGCCCTTATGGCCAGCCTCCCCAGGCCAAAGACCCAACCAAGTATTGCATCCACCCACATAGAAAAGGCAATTACATGATACAACCCCAAAGGCAAGTATGTAAATGAACACATGTCCGTCACACACACACAATGGGTGCAAGTGAATGTGAAAACCCATATCATGACATGCATGAAACCAATGAGATAATACCACATCGAAGTATGAAGAAAAAAATGTATTAAACACAACATGAATGTAATTCAAATTAAACACACAACAATGGGAATAATTAAAGAAATGCGGCATGTCCGTAAAAGAATAAAAAACAAGAAATCATAATCCAAAGAAATCCAAAAGAAATGGTGTCCAAAGTCACAGTCCAACAAAGCAAATCTAAGGGAAAAAATAAAGTGAAATCCATTGCTCCATGGTGAAAATAAAAAAAATGAGAATAATCCAATGGTGAACTATGTACAAATGAACAATCCAGGGTCCATGAGCCCAACTGATGAAATTAAACCTACCAAAAATACTACCTAATAAAAAACTATATACAAAAACGTGGTGCATTGTCCAAGCGCAACCAAAATAAAAAAAAAAGGAAAGGAAACCTAACACTATCTAACTATATACAATGGCGGGGGGCAAGTCCTGCGGCTCACTCTGTGGTGTCCCGGGCCAGGGCATCATCGAACTCCATGTTGATGTCCCGGAGGCGGGCCTCTGCCCTGGCACTCATGGCCTGTTCCAACTCCCTGCGAGTCACCTCGAGGCACTCTGCCCGCCTCAACGCCCGACGCATGGAGAACTCTGCCCTGACCATGGTGAGCCGTGCCTCTTCCGCCCGCCGCTGCTCCGCATCTATGCGCTGGCCCAACCGCAGCCACATGGAAGACACATCCATTCCAGGGTCCTCCTGCCCTCTGGCCGATGCCTGCCCCCCTGATGCCGATGGCCCCGAGCCATCATTGCTCCCACCTAGAGCCTGCTCCTGCTGCTGCTGCTGTCCATGTGCCCTGTCCGATGATGCCTGCACATCCTCCATCAGCTGGTCTCCAGTTGTGGTGTCCACCCCTGCTGGCCCGCCGACTCCCGACTGTGGCAGGGATGGGATCTCCACCAAGCTGGCTGTGTTGGTCAGGCCAGGTCCACAGGGGGCCCTGGTGGAATCTGGGCCGGAAGACGGCAGGAAGAACGACTGGTGCATAGTCTCCACAGAGGAGGAGAGGTCCGCCAGAGTGCGCGTCACATGTAGGAACCCACCAACCCGGACCCCTCCCAACAGTGCCACGTCGCAACGCTGCTCTTCGTGATGGCGTGCGTTCTCTGCCCAGGAAGAACGCACGTCATCACGAATGTCAATGCGACACTAATCAGGACGGAGCCCATATGTTCATGGGACCCCTCGTCCACAGGTAGTGGAGAGGCAGATGACATGGCACTCTCCCCTACCTGCTGATGGGCCTGGGACGAGGCCTCCCTGCTGGTGCATGGTGGTGCAGTCACAGGGTCAAGGACAGGGACATGCACAGGCCCCTCTGCGGTGACCTGTGCTGCCTCCTGACCCTGGCCGTGGACTGCACCAATTGCACCAGTGGTACTACCCCCACCAGGCCCCATGTGCGGCTCAGTAGCGGGCTCCTCCTTCTCTGTGGAGACCACCAAGCTGGATGTCTCCGTACCGTCTTCCGCCATTGCAAGCTCCTGTGGGGGCTCACCCGGCCCTTCCGCCACAGCCGTAGTGGCAGACACGGCACCAGCCCCCTCGCTCCTGGATGATGGCAAGTCCTGGGAGGGTGGCTGGGCCTTGCGTCGCCACCCAGTGGAGGCATCCCCGCCGCTTGGCTCCACAGCCCTCTTCTTCACTTGACGCTGCGTAGAGGGAGACATAGAACACAAGCATCAGGGTACAGTACAATATTACCCTAGACAGGAAGCAATAGCACATGAGTGGCAGTATCTAACGTCACTTCCATCCTGTCCCTCCACAACACATGGGTGAATGCACGTAACACACATACATAAACAGGCATGGCGCCTGCAATCAACATCAGCATCCATGTACAAGGGCCTCTATTAATCAAAATGTTGCCTTCAAACTCACATGCATCCTGGATCACACTGATCCCATGCACACACATCCCCGGAGGGTCATGCATCATGCCTTGTACACCACAGACACAGTGGATAGACACAGTGCATACAACGGTGACCACACTGCATGAGTGAATCTACACATCATCACGGACATGTGTCATGAATCCATGGAGTATCAAAGTCACAGACACACTTCTCAGACACACACATGTGCACCATACATGTACATGACAGCAGCACCCATCCTCACACCCCCACCATGTGCAAGAACAGACACTGGCATGCTTTCATGTGTGCATTTGCCATACAGCTCCCCATGTAGCATTGGAACTCATGCACCAACCATGTGGTTCGCACATTACTGGTCTCACATGCATGACCATGATGTTCCTGCACACACACATCCATACATGGCCCATGTCACACATACAGGCAAGTATCAGACTGCCAGCACACTGCAACATGCCCTGTCTCACACACCAATGCTTGGCCACTTACCGCTCAACTCCAGGCGGGTCTTCCTCTGAAGGATCTGGGCGTGAAGCGCTGGGCATACGTGTTCCAGGACCCTCAATTGGATGTCACTCATGCTGACCCGGCCCACCTCCGCGAGGCGCCGGGCCTTGTGGAGGGTCCTGGACTTGAGGTCCTCCCAGCGCTTCTTGACATGCTTGATGTCGCGGGTTGCCACCCCCTCCGCGTTGATGGCAACCACTACGTTGTCCCAGATCCTCTCCCGTCCTTCCTTGTTGGCGCGTGATGTTCCGAAGAGGGCATCATAATGCCCCAGGACATGCTCCACCAGGACACCAACTTCCTTCACACTAAAGCTGGTGGCCCTCTGCCTCTCTGGCTGGGGGTCGCCAGTGGTCTCAGATGGTGTTTGCCCTGACATGGCGACCCCCGAGGCAGGCGTGGGTGGGCAACTGGGTCCTGGGGCTGGGCTGTGGAGCAATGGTATCCCAGTCTGGAGTCTTCTATTCTAGCAGGGGAGGACACAGCAACTGGAACCCTGGCTGATGTGCAGGCATTAAATAGCAGGGCACGTGGGCAGCAGGCAGTCAGGCAGCAGCAGATGGCAGGTGGGAGCGTGCTCGGGGCTCTGGGGGGCAGTAATTCGGCCTTCTGGGCAGGAGCGTGGTCTTCCATGTGCTTACGCGTGGCCAGCTTGATACGGAGTGATTTGGCACGTGAAAATCTTGCACGTCAGCGTGTAATTCGCGGAAAGGGCCTTAGCGCGTAAGCGCGTCAGCACGCATACGCGATTTCATTGGACCAAAGGCCCCTAGCGCGTAAGCGCGTCTGTGACGTATCGCGCACGGGCGTTGCCCTGGCACGGGTTGAAGATCCCACGTGGCTTTCCATTGCTCTGTACGTGCTTTTCGTGGGGTGCGTGTGTGTGTTTTCCAGCCGTTGGGGTTCACACGCTATTACTTCACAGCGGGTGGGGGTTGGCTACCCGTTCTTCTACACACAAGGCAGAAGGTCAGTGGTATCCCGCTCGCCCAGGGCCAATCGCGTGTGAAACTTCCTGCAAACCCCAGTAATAAACGTACCCCACTCGCAAAGGGCCCTTTCGTGTGTAAAACTTCCCACGCACCCCCGAAATACACGCACACGCTATTTTTCACACAGCGGGTGTCGTGTTTGTCGCATACCCCTTTTTTTTACGGCCATACTGGCCTGCCTGTTGATCGCATATGTTTTTTTTGGGCTCCTGGCTGCCACACCGTACTACGTGTGTCATTTTTGCACGCACGTGGGCTACTGGGGGGCGCTTGTCTCTTTTTCTTCTTTTTATGGGGTGCCTGTGTGTTGCGTGCACGTCATTTATCCTAGGGGGCCACAGTATGAGACATTCATCATAGCTGTATATACGTGCTTTTTATTTGCGCACACTTTTGTAATGCACAGGGACGCTACCGCCTGCCTTCGTGTGGCGGACGTGTTGAGGCCTGTGCGTGTCTTTGCGTGGGTTTGCCCTATTCGATTCCATGAATATGTGCGGTTCGCGTGCGTTTGGGCGTTCCGTGTACTTCCCAGCAGTACTTCCCCAGTTATGCCTTCTTTTTCACGCGTTGTTCCCCATGCCGCGTGTTACGCCCTGTGTCCCGCCCCCTTTTTGGTGTGTGCGCTGATGTTGTGCGCTTTCCCTGTGCGCGTCGCACACGGCGTTTGAGCTTTTGCAATGACTTGTGCGCCTGTGTGTGAAACACTCGGGTTTGGCGCACATCCCAAGGAAAACACGCACAGGGACTTCCATGAATCGCACGCGTGCGCCTGTTTTTCATGCTTGCGCCAAGATTTTCGGCACACGTTTATTCCATGAATCAGCCCCTAAATGTTTCTGCAAATGCAATGGCAATGCTTTGGCAAGGAGCAGGGGGTGGGAACTTCTGTGTTGGGTCAATGCATGAAACTGCGCACCATTCAATGTCATCCTCTTACAGACTGGACAGTTTTACATGGTCTGCATGGTGATAAATAACTCCACATGTAACATGATAATGGTACCTGGCGACCTTTCCTGTTGGGCAGCTGGTCTAAACAGAAATTCAGCGGATATGTGCAAAGGTTTTCCCTGAATCCCTGCACCTGACCTAACAGTACTGTTACCCCATAGAGGAAGAAATCTGGATGGAGTGGTGCGCCTCTCAAGGTGCTGCAGCCACACATTGCTTGTATTACTGCAAAGGCCCTAGTGTGGTATGTGCCCGGTATAGAACACACTGGGCCTTCCTCCGAAAACAAAATAGTCATGTTCAACTTACTCACAAGATCCCTGGCCTGAAGATTAACTGGGGAGAGCCTAGTGAATACACTAAGGGGACTGATCATTCTTGCATACATACGGTGACAGGTAACTCTTCAGTTAAAGGACCCAATATGATAGCTTCTGAAAACCCCTGTGTGTCCATTACTTTGTCTGACAGCGGGACGCCCCTTGCGTAATGCAGGATCTAGTAGCCCTTGTGTCGAACAAAAAAGAGAATTTTGGATCCCTTATCTTCACTCATAATCAGGGTTCCTCATCCGGGTCAGCAGTTACTAATAGTACTGGACACTGGGCTGTCCTATTGAGGGTTAACATTCAATCCTAGGAGCGGGAAAGCATTGCCCCCTAACATGCTTGCGCCCGTTGTGGTATCATATAATGAGGAGTCAGACCAAGAGGAGGCTTGTTGATTGCTATAGAATTTGATTAAAAAGAAAAGGGAGCATAACTATCCCTGAAACTAGAGGTAGTTTCCCTGCCTCAACAAAACTATAATGCGTGCCTGCCAGGAGGTCGGTGGTGTCCAAAAGAAAGTATTCCGTCATGGTCAAAATCACTATCCCATCTCTACCACTTGAACACATAAAAAGAAGAATGGCTGCCTTCCACTGGGTACAAGTCTCTTAAGGTATGCTTGCCAAAGTTCCACCATGTCCAGGGAGTAGGAGAATGACTCCCTTCTCCTAGACTAGAGTCACTTCTTGGTAGATTTTCTTAGCGGTGTAATTTGCAAGTTCCTCATTAATTACTTCAACTCACTCCAAGCAGACTGGGTCTTCTTCTCATCCAAATTTCCTGACCTTTGGATCTCTCTTCCCACTGCTCAGCATAGGCTCTAATTCAACACTTTCATCACAGGTGTTCCCACTGGGAGAAGTGAGAGGCTTTGTAACTATTTGGGGATATTCTAATTCCCTCTTAACAATACCAATTACATACAGTCTTTCAAGCTTTCCCGGCCCCTCCCAGACTTCTCACAGTTCCCGTAACCTTCTCTCATGGAACTCTTCAACAGTTTTTCAGGGGGACGCGGGTTCGTTACTCCACTTTTCCCAACTACTTGTACTGGGTTTACATGACTTGGCAACCCACTGCTGCTTCTAGTTCTTTCTTCCACTCGTCTTGGGTCATCTCGACTTAGCGACCCGCTGCTGCCTCTACTTCTTTATGCTACTCGCATTAGGACTGCTTGGCTTAGTGAGCTGCAGCTATGTTTGCTTCTTTCTACCACTCGTATTGGGTCCACTCGTTTTAGCAACCTAGTACTGTTGGTGGTCTGGGCGCAAGTATCGGACAATTCAGTCCACCAGTAACAGGTTGCGCTACCACCAAAGTTCCTCATGCTTCCCAAACAATTGCCTAAAAGGCTCCGAGTTAGGATAGTGTGGGCAGTCTGAGCGTAGTTCTTGGACCATACGGTCCACCCACCACAGGTCACGCAACCACAAGACTGTCTCTCAGCTTCCGGAGCGCGAGCTCTGAACAGACTAGGTAGACGTGTTCTGGGTGTCCTTCCATCCATCTTCTCAACTCTGTACCACTGCCTCACAACAGTTCTTTGACACTTAGCTTTGGGTTTACAAGCTCTCTGTCGGATTCCAGGCTCGCTGACCATAGACTTCCAGGTATCGTTCTTGTTGTTCTTCGTTAGTGTTTAGCTTAAAGAGTTGGGCCTGCCCCAATGCAACATCTGTTCGATTGACAACACAACAGCTGTTTGAATATTCTTAATGCTTTGCTGTAGCGTTCTTGAGCTCTTCCCCATACTAGTATCTGCCAATACTAGACTATCTGATACATTACAATAACACATTGTCTCAGATATCATAATCGGCAAGGAAGGGCTAGGTGATGTTGTGGCCTGTGGGAGTTTGGGTTAGAAGGGCCACATCCTGGATTCAGATCCTTATCCGCGGGATGGGAGTTCATCCCCATGAGGTCCTCCCACATATTACCACCCTTAGGGGAACTATCCGTCAGCGGCCTCATCACTGTAGCCTCATGGAAAAGGGCTCCTGTCTGGGGAGTAGTGATGTCATCTTTAGGATCGTCACACCGTTTAGTAAGTTACTGTACATTGTAGCAATGTGTTCTTATTGCACAGCTGAGTGGGGGGCTGGGTACAATTATGTGCCTGATGCCGCACTGGTTGTTGCTGTACAGGGTCTGGGGTAAATTGGGGGCTGCTGGTTGAAGGCTGTTTGAGAGCTAAAGGTGGGTTGATACATTGGGACACTATGGTGGAAGGGTATGGCCGGCCTGTTCCTGCATTCTCATGCAAAAGGACTCATCTTCCAACAAGACCAACATTGCTGCCCCATTCGGGGTCTCATGCTTTCAAATCCTCCCCTCCACCCATCTGAAAATGTCCTCTTCCTCTCTGGAAAGTTCCTATTTCCGTCCTGGCATTCCTAGGCTCCTGTGCCCATGCCTGCGGGGGGCTGTGCGCAGGTTGCCCTTCCAGAGTGCCTGTTATTACTGCCCCTTCCATGCTTAGCTTAGCTATTTTTTTGGTACAAACTTTGCTTCTGCCCTTTGTGTCTGTACTGCCTGATCCTTATCCTTCTCCTGTTTGCGATGACAATAATGTATTATGTGTGCCTGTATCTCAGGCCACGACTTTGCTTCTTTTCCAACTATTTTTTAAAAATCTGCTTGTACTTCCAAGGGGAGCCCCTTGAGTAACACGTGATCAGAAATTGTGATATTTCTGTCCCGTGACTCCTCCATCTCTAAATGCCTCATTTCTTGTATCTGCTGTATATAAAGTGTGAGCCTTTTTAGATTGCAGGTCAGGTCTGTCGGGGTACAAGTCCGTTAAAAGGTTCCATACTTGCATTCGACAGTTGTTAAATGGGGAGCCATCATGGGTGGTATTATTAAACGTTATCCCCTTATACTCAGGCTTTCACCATACCACATCCGCCTGCTCCACTAGCAGGCAGGCAAACAGACTGTCCATGTTCCCCACCGCTAGTTGATGCCTGCTGTATGTTTCTCAAGGGCATAAATCCACTTGCCAGCTCCCACTGTAAGGAAGGGCAGGGCACACTTGAGCTGCCTGGGCATGAAGCAGCAAGGGCATTGGAGCAGCCTGGGCATGAAGCAGGAAGGGCATTGGAGCTGCCTGGGCATGAAGCAGGAGGTGCATTGGAGCTGCTTGGGCATGAAGCAAGAAGGGTATCAAGAATGAATGCAGCTGTTTGGCAGTGGCAATATTACAAGTCTTCCTTATACATAATTATAGACCTCTAACCAGGTCTCCCAAAAATTGATTCTACCATCATCACCGCCACACGAAGTGCGAGTGAATGACACGTATAATCGGGCGTGGTTTAAATAGCAACACAATACTATCCTTAAGTAGTACCTATAAGAACCAACACACTGCACAGCTATGGTCGCCTATAGTTGTACACATATTATGGGGGAAAGAAAACTAGAAGCGGCGTCGGGCAGAAATTAAGAATTTATTTAAGATTAGAAGAGAAACTTGTGATCATTCAGAAGATTGCACGGATGCAGATTACCGCAAGGCGTTATGGGTAAACTGATATTCACCACGGGTTTCTTGAGGAAGGGGGCGGGGCGCGAGGGAGGGGCTACATTCTACACCCACTGAGTTGACCTGTTTAATTCACCCTCTGGATGCCCCCTTATTGCCAGGACTGATGGTGGTTGCCCACCGTCTTACCCGACCCCCAGACCCCCCTCTGGCAGGTGCTCCCCCTGATTATTCCTGTAAGTAGCTTCTTATCCAGAAAACTGTCTCCAGCTCTTTCTAAAAAGCGAATGTAAAATAATCACTTTCAGCCATGACACACATGCCACCTGCCATGGTTCATGCATGTTCAGAGCCACCGAGCAATGCATTGTGGGTATGCAAATGATCACAAGTGCCTGCTTTATCATTAAAACTATAAGGCAGAGGTGAACTTCCAGTGATGGCCACTGGGAGGCACTGTGGCATCTGTGACTTGACTGAAATTGCTTCTTCTGCTTTCACATTTCATGCAGAAGGTATTTTTTTTCTCTTGCTTTCATAGCCACCATAACTCTGCTCTTCTTCCTTAGGAAAGGCTGCAGTTCTGCTGATAGCCAATAGATGTCCTCACGGGAATTCACACTGTTCATGTTGCAGGCAGTGCTTTTGTTGTCTGCCTTTCCTTGTGGGTGTTTAAAGGTATTATAACCTAGTGAGTCTTCACTGCAGAGCTTGAGGAATCCTAACTGTTGCCTTTTCATCTCACATCCATTTCTCACAGAGGTACATCAGGGTGATCCCAAGGTCAGGCTCAAGTGGGGGTTGCAGGGTTGCTGGTGACAGGTAAAAGGTGGGTGTTTAAAGGATCTAGGCCCTGATTCATGGAATTTATTGAGCAGTAAATAGGGACTTTGTGCTGCAAATCGCGTGTGATACTCCCTTCATCGATTCATAGAATTCACTGCACAGTACTTTTTTGCAGTACTTCGCGCAGGCTCAACACGTCTGTGCGTGCAGCCGAGTGCCTTGCGTGAGACCCACACCATGCAGATTGTGAGTGTTGCATGCATAGAGGGCCAAGTAGGGGGTGGAACTCGGAAAATGAGGAAGAACAATGGAAAATGTGGGTGCTACGAGGGAGGGCCCGCAGGCACTCCATCGCACGCCCACAAATGCACAGAACGAGATGATTTCATGGATCCAACTGCGCAACATCTTGGGGAAATGGCCATGCAAAGCCCTCATTCTATCTGCCACCCAAAGGCAGTCCTACAGACACTTGCACATAGGATTCACCACGCAGAAGTGAGATTGCATGTTGGATTTAGGGGTGCGTGTATGCAGCTGTGGTTGTGATCTAACTTAGGGGTGTCCATTAGCGGTGTAGTGGGGTGCAGGAACGGTTTACGGGGTTGGCACGCACATTTTTCTGAGTTTTACCTGAGTTACAGCAATTTTAACGCATGTCTTTTGGGGTGCAAGTAACTATTATGAGGGACCCCGCACAGTGCCCTTGAGGTGCAGACCTGGTTGCAGGGGACCCCATGCACTGCTTCAACGGTGCATTTTTTCGTGCCTGAGGAGCAGTCAAATGTAGCTGTTTGTGGCTGTTGTTGCATTGCAGGGTAGCGTGTAAGAGGCGTTCCGGCTGCAACTTGCATGTATGGTTCCTTTGCATGAACAACTCCATGAATAAGCGGAGCGTGCAGAAAAGCCTTTGTCCGCAGGCTCGCGCAGAGTCGTTCTCAGTGCGGAGGCTTTGCAGGATCTCTGCGCACTATCCATGAATCAGGTCCAAAGTGCCTCATTCACAGAACTCTTTGCACGCTGAAATGATACTTGGTGCACTTTTCAGCATCCAAAAGTCCCTTCATTGATTCATGTAATGGATCTTGCGTGCATTTCTGGCACTTTGCGGGGACTTTGCATGGGTCCGTCACGTCTTTGGGCCCGATTCATGTAATAACTTGGACAGAAAATCGGTAACATGAATGCCAAACTGCATTCAAAATTCTGTTAATCGATTCATGAAATGAAATGCGCGGGACATGTCTAGGACCTGCATGGACATCGCGCTGTTTTGGCATAGCTCTGCCAGCAGCCCGAGGCCTGCGCAGAGTGCGGAGAAGGCAGCAGAACTCGTAAATTAGGAAGAACAAGGGAAAAACTGGGCGTTCCAAGGGACGGGACGCATGCAGTCCATGGCACGCCCACAAATGCGCATGACAAAGTGTATTCATGGATGTGACCGCACAACCTCTCGCTTGAGAATGCCCACGCAAATCGCTTGATCTCTGCGCCACCTGAAGGGAAGCGTAAGGACACTTGCGCATAGGAAGCGCTGAACGGAGGTGAGTTTGCATGTCGGACTTAGGTGTGCGTGCATGCAGAGGTGTTTTCAATCAGACCTAGGGGTGCTTGTACGCAGTGTATTGGGGTGCTTGGCCGGTTTACGGGGATTCGCACACAGTTTGACAGGAAAATAATTCATTTATGGGAAACTATACGCATGTTCTCGGGGTGTTGGTTGCTGTTATGGGGCACCCTGCGCAGTGTAGCTGAGGTGCAGGCTTGCTTGGGGTGGATCCCACACACTGTTCACGGGATGCGTGTGTTCACGCCCTTTGAGTCTGCAAGTGTAGGCGAATGTGGCAGTTTTGGCTTTGCGTGGGAATGTGTCAGGGGCGTTCCGGCCGCGACTTTCGTATAGGCCTACTTTGCGGGAACAATTCCATGAATACGCTGGGTATGCATTTTTTCTTATGCGAGCAGGCTAGCGCAGAGTTGTTCTCGGTGTGCAGCCTTTGCTGGATATATGCGTGGATTCCCATGATTCAGCCCTTTATGTGCAGTCTCCTGCTTTGCGCGACACTCCATGTAAAGAGTGGAACGGGTCTATGCAAAGAAATAAAAAGGGGGCGGAACATGCATATTCCCCATTCTCTCAGCAGAATGAGGAAAAACAAGGTCTAACGTGGGTGTGTTGAGGGAAGGGCCACACAAGGCCAAGAAAAGCGCAAACAGAACCGAATTCATGGATTCCACTCACAACTTCATGTCGGGCAAAGTCAGACACACACCTCGGGATGTTACTGCATGTCGATAGGAGCCACAGGAGACTTTGCACATTGGAACCAAAGCACAAAGGTGAGGGTAGCATAGCAATTTATGGGTGATGGTATGTAGTTGAGGTGCCACTTGTAGTTAGGGGTGATTGTATGCATATTAGCGGGGAGAAGCCTTGACTTACAGGCGTTCGCATGCAGATTATCTGTGTGCTGCTTTGAGTTACGGGAAATAGCACACAGAGTAGCAGGTGCTGACTTGGGATATGGGGGTTTGTACGTAGTGTTGCCGGGGTGCTGCCTTGTTTGCGGGGGATGCCCTGCAGATTTACCAGGGTGCTTGATGTTGCGGATGAGGAAGGAGCAAAGGTAGACATCTGTGGGTGTATTCTCTTTGCGTGGGGGCATGTTGGGTGTGTTCCTGGTCAAACAAAATTTTCTTTGCGCATCAGAGTACTTTGCATTTTGAGATCCATGAATACGCAGAAACACGCAATTAAAACTTTGCACGCAGGTTCGCGCAAAGCCGCTTATACCTGTCCCCCATTCGTCGTTAGGACCATCCCCCCACTACCTTATTTGGAGTCACTGCTGACGTCACCTTTGGTGTGCCTATACCTACCCCCTTTCCATACCGGGGTTAGTGTACATATTGCTAGTGTAAGTTTCTGTTTTATTTGTGGCTAGGGTGATTTGGGTAGACACTTCTAATAAATATTTGTGACTATACTGGATTCGCGACCACCCCTGACTGGCGGGCACCATGCTCAAGGACTGGCTTCAGGTAGTCAGCTGGGCTGAGGGAGCTAAGCCTGAATGTTGCTTCATAATAAGGTGGGGTTCCATGGAGCACTCCCCTCCATCAGGTGCTCAAGGTGAAGGAGTCCTTAAAGTCCTCACTGGCAAGGTCAAGGGTTGCGGCTAACACACCAGTCATTCCTAGACGAAGCCCTGCCTCACGCCGCGCTGCATCCAGTCACCCTGCAGAGTCCAGTCTGGGTGCTCTTATGGCTGCACCCGCAAGCACCTCTAGCTCATCTGTGACTAGCGCACGCGCCAGTGCTTTTGTAAAGGCTTTCGTAAAGGATATGAATTAATTTAAAATGTGTATATAGCGCGTACATGCAAAATGCACCACAGCGCTGTACAAGATTCTATATATAATAAATACATTGAGCAAATACACACAAACAGTAAAATCTCTCTAAAAACAGGAATCACAAAACAAATAAATCATTAAAGCAAATTTAACAACATCATTTAATAAAAGAGACTCCCATGCTTTCCTGAACTCATGCTTTCCTGAACCTCAAATACTTTGGGACCTCCTGGAGATGAATTAGTAGAGCATTTCAACAAGAGACTGCAGCACCAGGAAAAGACCTTTTCAGGGTATAAACTTGCTTCATTTCACAAACTTCTAAATGAAGTGAATCGTGACTGTGGCGACCTCTGGACCCCCTGGAAATATTCTGTTTCTCCCCTAGTAAGATGGAGGCTGCAAACACTTTGCTTTGCAAACAATGCACAATAGCTTCAAAGTAATTCTTGCATCCAGGGGCGACCAGTGAAGTGATGTAAAACAGGAGCTATAGTCTCAACCCTCTGAGCACCATAAACCACACGTGCAGCTTGGTGGAGAACCGCTTTCAGCGGGGTCAAGGGTCAAGGAAGAACTAGGGAGACTTGTTCATAGAATTTCCAAAATCAATACTGGAAAGAACCAAAGATAGAAATAATGAACGAAAAAGAGAAGAGGTTTCCACAGATTTAAGGAAAACAAAGGGTCATTTGCAGATTTTACCAACGCAGGTATGTGTGGAACAAGTGTCAGTCACGAGTCAAGTGAACCCCATGATTTAGCAGGATGTGAAACACCTGAGAATGAACCCGGAAGTGGTGCTTTCCTAAACCAGAAGAGTGAGAAAACAAAAGAAACTCCGACTTGCACGGATTCAGTTTTATAAAATGGTTAGATATCCAAATCTCTATACACGGCTGAGCTTGCGATGCGATTGGCAAATAGAGTTGGGTGTCACCAGCATTCTGCTGCATTCCCCCCCCCATGCTTTATAGCCAAATTACCCAGAGGTTCCACGCACACATTAAAAGCTAATGGTGATCAAATGGACCCCTGAGGGACACCAATGGGAACAAGAAATGGATCAGAACTATTCTCACCCATAAAAACAACTGACCATCAAAAATGATCAAAACCAGATAAAAACCTGCCCTCAGATTCCAGAACAGTGGCAGATTTACGGACTGAGAGAGTTCAGCGTAAGAATGCGGTATTTCCTCCCCATGCCTGCGCATTTTATTATACAGGAATAAAGCAAAATAAGGCAACTCATGTCGGAAGCAGAAGGCCGGGCAGGTGGAAGATTGGTTTTTCAACAGGGTAAATAGAGCTTCGGGCTGATTAGCAGCGAATTCTACCCTAGAATTACAATATTCCGCCTCCAACATCTTAGCAGAATAACAGCACATTTTTGTTTTACATTTTAAAATTGTGATCTGATGAAAATGGACACCACGTGTGTTCTGAGGCAATAACAAGTTGTGATTGTAAGTTGAAGGCTTGAAAGACCCCCGGGGGCGACGGCCTGTGTGGTGCTGTTTCCATATGTTGGGGGGCAATTACATCTACATCAGATTTCACTGAGCAATGCCTGCCTCTTGATATGGCAACATTCTCAGGTACTGAGAGAAGGCACCGAGCATGAATTAACCTGGATTCTGTTCTAACACAGGAGATCTCTTGTCTTGGCCTTGAGTAAAGTCTTGCTGTGTGGCTCTAGGGAAAGCCACCAGTGAGTGATCAGACCAATTGATCATCAAGAACTCGACCTTTGATTGAAAGTTATGAGCACTAATAACCCGATATAAAAGGTTACCCTTGAATGCCTCGGAACACAACAATTTTGATGAAAATCTAAAAGCCCAAACAATTAGGAAAGGGAGTAAAAACCCTTACAAGCTGCATTACCCCATGGAACATGAACATCTCCAATAAATAAACAACAAGGAGAGAATACATGTGCATTGGTCATAAAATCCATCCCTTCAGACACAAAAACATCATTACCCCCATGGGGAGATAAATCACAAAAACCTACAGGGCTGATGACACATGGATACACATGTTAAATGCAATACATTAAAAGGAAGAGAAAGAGTTAATAATCAATTGAGAAGATTTAACATGATTGTGGTATAGCAACCCCTCCTCCTTGGTGAAGCCTACCATGCAATAATGATTAGGTACTAAAAGGTCAACATTGTATAAAGAATTGACATTAAACAATGCTTATTAATAAATATAAAGTCAACATGAGAACAACGCTATCCTAAATCCGTGCAACGTGAGCAACAGCAGATCGGGCATTAACATGCAGGCGTTAATAGACCGGAATGCAACGTGAGCAACAGCAGATCGGGCATTAACATACAGGCCTTAATAGACCGGAATGCTCCGCCTATCCTCGGCTGGAGCGCTACATGTATAAGTTAGCGCTGTTCTATTGCCTAAGAGGGTTCGCAACATTATGTCACGCAGCGGATAAGAGCAGTGAGATGGAAAAAATAGTGTTTAGGTTTTACTTCCATGAAACCCATTGGGCCTCATTACGACCCTGGCGGTAGCCGTGCCAGTATTTATTTATTTTCACTTATTATTTATTATGTTCTCTCATCTGTTCCGCACTTTCCACTTCTCCCCCTTTCACCACTTTCCCCCTTTTCCATGCACCTGCGCGTTCTCAATGTCACTGGGCCTAGTAAGATCGTTGTTTTTGTCTCCCTTGTTCCCCTTCCTTTGCTTGGTGCCGCTCGCTGGCGTGTAGAGTGTCTTCCCATTTGCATGTAGGCCGGGAGGGAGCAGGTTTCTGCTGCAGTCCTAATGCCACAAGAAGACTCACCACATCTGAATGGGCCCCAGGTCCACCCAATTGCAGAGCACCGCTACACGCACCTTTACCCGCTAGCATAGCACAGAGCGTCTTCCTGTTCGGACGTCGGCGGAAGGAAAAGGATTCCACAGCACCCGAGGCAGCAGGAAATGACCTCCCTTCTAGAAGGAGTGAAATATTTCACAACACTGAATCCCACCAGGCATACCATCAGATAGTCCTACGCCACGACCCCTGACCATTAACATCTTTTGTAACTCTATTTGGAGCCTATAGGTTTAAAAGGATGCCTTTCATCATTGCCTCAGCTGCAGCTGTATTCCAAGGGGTCATGGAGAATTTGTTGCATTGCATGTGTCAATTCAGATGCTTTCAAGGTGGCATCTTAATCTTGGCAAAAGATGTTACCCAGCATGGCTGCATGAACACGTGCGGGCGCAGCCGCACACAGTAAAGACACAGTAGCCCGTACAGGTTTCTCATCAACATTCCACTCAACATTGCACACTGAGCATGTGGCACCTGTGGACGCCTCTTCTGAGGATTCTTCTTCTGATGCACCATTTTTAGTGTTAGCTTTGATTTCTTTTATACTTGTACTCTTATTGGACGGGCTGTGACAGAATTTGGTGTAGTGCCCTGGCACTCTAGCGGCTCTGAAGAGAAAAGAGGGAGGGGGTTAGTTAGTGGGAATAAGCTGGAGAAGTGCAAGAGAGCAGTGAAGTGCTGTTGGAGGCCTCAACCCGGTGGGTCCTGTAAGAGGATTCAATTCAACACTACAGCTAAGTCAATGCCTAGTCTGGGATACTGAATGGAAACCCTTATTGATATATCTTTATGTCCAGTTCATGCGTTCTGGATGACTACCCCTATATAACACCCCCCTCTTGGAATCCCCCTGACCCCACTGAGCCAAGAAGTAGTTCTGTTTTGCAAATTTAAAAGGTTTATTTGATAATTTAAACAATAGATATATATATATCACACTTTATAATAAATTAATAATTGAATCTCACACTGAATCTGAGCAGTAATCAATAATGGATAGTCTGGCACTAGCACACTTGTGAATAGGAACAGAAGAATAAGGTGGTAGAGAATGCTTTATATAAGTTCAGATGGATGTAATGTTGAATGAAAATGCAATACAGAAAATACTCAATATGATTTCAACAAAACAATGTAATCACTTTTCTCTGGCAATCCCCTCCCCCCTTTATGCAATGCAAGGAAATGGAAGGAAAGCACACAGTTCTCAGAAATGCAATCAAATGTAATTCAGTTCACCCCAGCAAGCTTAGACTACAGAAGTTGGAAACACAGGCCCAAAATGCTTTTATATGTGCTGGCAATGAAGTGAAAAATATGCTAAAATGCTTCTAATTCCCTCTAGAGGTTCAGGGTGAGGGGTGTCTAGTTAATATTAGTCCCGGCTCACTCTAGCAATGATTCAGGGATGGTTCTTAAGAGGCAAACAAATTTTTAGCAAGGAAACTGCTGTTTTCACACGTAGAGAAATTTGCAAATCGCGGTAAATTCGCGAGTGCGTTTCTCGCGATTGCGGCAAAAGTATCGGGGGTAGGAATGCGGTTCTAGGTTAGTTGAAAAGCTAAGATTCTAAGCTTTCAGAGGAAAGTTACTGCAAGTCTCTAGGACAAACGGTCACGGAGATATGAGCGATCAAATAAAGGTAGTTTTTCGGATTTGGAATGTTAAAATTCAAAGTGACAAGTGCAGCTTGCAACTAGAAAATGACAGGTGACAGCTTTACAAATGACAGGTGACAGTTAGGAGGCAGTTCTACTTAGATTAAAATAGATTGAATTATATTATTTTAACTAGAAGATTGGTTCTGCACAGTTCTGCTGGGTACTCACAATATATTTTGGAAATAGATGGGCCTCGCCACGGATCTGGTCAGGTTTTAGACTGGACTCTGGTCTGGTCTCTGCACTTCACAGTGATCTGGGTCAGCTCTCTGGTTCTGCTAACAGTGGTCTGGGTCAGCTCTCTGGATTCTGGAGATTGATGGATTTGAAGTCTGGATCTCTGGATGTTGTATGGTCCGGCAGAGTGCGTTGCAGCAAATGGAATTGAATGTCTCTATCTGTCCTGACTGTCTGCTTTTATGTGTTTTGAAAATGGGTGTGTGTGCAGCATCACTAGGCTCTACCCCTCTCCACTTGTCATTGGCCACTTCATCCTCTTCCCCTTGATTGGGGGAATGAAATGAAGTGTCATCATGATGAGGTCTGTTTATGATACAGAGAACCCACCCCTGTCAAATTACACACAATCTATATTTTGACCCAAAAGACATAATTGCACAGGTACACATTTGTTTAAAATTACATGCACCCATCACATATCACAGGAGGTATACCCTGTCCAAATCTGCTCTTCCTGGGAGCTTGCATTCAGAAATGGCAACATATTTCACTTTTTGGTCAGGTTACCAATATCAGATTCTTACTCAAATTTATACACATGTGCGCAAGGAGTATGGACATTACTTGATGAAGTGTCAGATTTTTAACATGCATACATTTTAAGTAATACCCTCTTAACTGCTAGTTTGCCCCCAGATCATACCACCGGTTCTAAAAACCTCTTAAAATGTGGGCAGAAAAATCACAAGAATTATGGTATCATTTAAATAATTATGACAAGTCCGTACTATGAGTTATTCATCTTTTTCTAAGACCATATTTTGGCTACAGGGGTGTGTCTTTTCAGGTCACATGGTACAGAAACCAGTTTTTCCACTTTCTTCAAGCTCAGCCTCTGTCTCCAGTTTCTCCCCCTCCCAGTTTCTGCCAAGAGGAAGCCATTTTTATTACCCCTGCAATAAACCATCTGCCTGGGCCCTGGAAGGCCCATTGTTCAAGAGGAAGCCATTTATGGCCACTTCCATAAAACATTTGCCTGAGTCAGGACAGGGCTTTGTTCAATTTCCTGCAGAGCCCAGGTAATTCAATCAGAGAAGTGTCAGATCCCTTTTGGTGGGAGCAGCAAAAAGGCAGCTAGGCCTGGGAACACAGCAGTTGTGCAAGTCTCATCTCCTGTCGGGGGTAGCTGGTGGGCAGAATTCAGTTCCTTAAGCCAGGTTTCAGATAAAATGTCACTTTTGTTACCCAGTTTAAGTCAAGACAATGGGCCTCATTACACGGAAGGCGGTAATGGTTAACGGCCACCGTTAATGGTAACGGTGACCGTTAACCATTACCGCCTTACTACGATGTCCCTTAGCGCGTTGGTGCTTTAACGCCTGCTTTTTGCAGGCGTTAAAAACCAACCCGCTAAGGGACCTCGGAGCTAATTACGGCACCGCAAAATTGCGGTGCCGTAATTAGCGCCTTCCCCATTCCCATAGAGCCCTATGGGGCAGAAATGGGAATGGGGAAGGGCAATGGCGGAAGGGGGATTTACCGCCCCACCAACCTTGGAATGGGGCGGTAAATCCCCTTTCCGCCAAGGCGGTGCCGGTATTTTACCGGCATGAGCCATGGCGCTAATAGCGCCATGGCTCACCGCCTTCCGTGTAATGAGGCCCAATGTTTACATATGCAGCTAGAATGCTGATTCTAAGTTTAAACTATGACATTTAAACAATTGCAACCTATGTGACACTCAAAAGTAGGTCACTCATTTCTTTTAAACATTTAGATTTTTTTTTAGTGTCTTTCAGTCCAAATTTACTTAAACTGCTGAAATCCACAGCTCAGCCAGTCTTGTTATAAACCTTCAAGTCACTTCAGAATATAACTTTACATTGGATCCACCTCTCAGTAAGTCTTTCTTTGGCTTGCTTTGGGTTCATTTATTCAGTTTTACACAAAAAAGTAAAATCTGGTGTTGTTTTAAAACGCCGGCTTTTTGATAGTGGTGAGTACTGGTACTGCACCCATTTTTGGGATTTAAGAAAATGAATTCCCCACAATTCTAGGTTGCTTTTGGCAATCAGCATTGCCATTCCCAATGGTTTCAGACTACTGTGTGGGTAGTCCAATGGTGGTTTTAGGCAGTGCCCTTCTGTGCCCATAACATCGGCAAAATGGGTGGCAGCCTATTCTTCATGCACTTCCCTGTGCATTTTCTGGGAAGCTCTGGCCACTTCATGATGTTTTCCATGTCAGTACTGCACAGTTTTGAGGTAGGGCTTGGATGCGTGGATAAAAACATCCCACAAGCCCCCCTCTTGCGATGGCCATTCTGTTTCACTGATGGGACTCGCAAGACCTGGGATGTTTCCTCATCTTCTTCCAATAGATGGCACAGTTCAGCATCTTTTCCTCCATCCGGTCGGATCGATCGGTTCTCCTCGCCGGTCCTGATGGGAGTATTGGGCGGTATGCTGGCCCCTTGCGTCTCTGCTCCCGGTCTCCGGATCGTCCTCCTTGGCCCGTCTCCAGGTTTTCTTTCTCCTAGGACGACAAAGGAAGAGCGGCAATACCTATTCATAGACATTTCTCCCCCACCATAGGTATAGTGGGGTGGCATATAAATTTATAGTCAAAACATATGAACATGCACATTTCTTTTTGCATTCAAAAACAAAAACACCCACATTTAGAAACTCAGAATTTGATAGGCGATATGTAGGATATTTTAAGTTAGAACTGAATTAATCTGAGACAGTACCCTCTAGGATTCCAGAGGATTCCTCCAGTTGTTGCAGAGTGTGCCTGGGATGGCAACACTTCAACTGGTTTATGTGGACCCACTTGTCTTCCCCCTCTGCCAAACCGCCTTTGGGGATGCAGATCTTATAGGCCACAGGGGAGATTTTGTCTATAATCTCAAAGGGTCCCTTCCATGTAGGCAAAAATGTTCGCTGTTTGGCCTGGTTCCTTTGGAAATTGTATAGATAGACCCGGTCCCCCACCTGATATTCCTTCCTGGAAGTCTTCAGGTCATAGTGGGTCTTCATGCTATCAGCTGATCTTTCTAGATTCCGCTGAGCGTAAGCAAAAGCATGTTGAAGGTGTTTCCTTAAATTCTCCACACACTCATGAGTTGTGGAGGCATTTATCAGTGTCTGCTCTTGGGTCCTGTAGAGCAAATGCTGAGGAAGCACCATCTTGCGCCCAGTCATCAACTCAAATGGTGACATTTTGGTTGCAGATGAAGGGGTAGATCTGATGGCCATTAGGACCAGAGGTAATCGGATATCCCAACTTGGCCCAGAATCTGCTACAAACTTCTTTAATATGCTCACAATGGTTCGGTTATATCTCTCTACTGCCTCAGAAGAAGCAGGCCGGTAAGCAATATGCAACTTCCTTTTGACCCCCAGTATCTCCCACATCTTTGTCATCACTTCACTGGTGAAGTGGCTACCCCTGTCTGACTCAATCCTTTGAGGTAGACCGAAACGGGAAAAGATGTGGTTAATCATCAGGGCAGCTGCAGTTTCTGCCTTGCAATTTGGGGCTGGGAGACATTCCACCCACTTGGTAAACAAGCATGTCACAGTCAACATGTACTTATTCCCCCTAGCAGAGCGAATCACGGGGCCTACAAAGTCGATTTGTAAATCTGACCATGGCAGTGTCATCCCCCTCTTTTGGAGAGGCGCACGGTGCGTGAGGGATGATGGCTGAAATTGTGCACACACAAGACACCCCTTCAAGTATTGGTCGAGGTCCTGCCCCATGTGTGGCCAGTATGCAACCTCTCTTAAGATTTCCAGTGTTGTGTGAAACCCCCTATGACCGGCGGTGGCCGCATCATTGGCGTGACTTAACATCAGGCTTCGGAATGAGGTAGGAACCACCCACTGATCGTGGCCAGCTTTGGATTTCCTTACCAGCAAACCGTCTTGGATTCGGAACATTTTTGGACATTTCATCAACACTCTTAGGTCCTCTTTCCCAGTGTAATCGGTATCCGTCAGGGGAAAGTTCTCAGGGTCCTCAAGGTGCTGGTAAAATTTACCAATTATTGGATCCCCCCTCTGAGCGGTAATCAAATCAGCATCAGGGGTCTCCTTACTCCATTGTGCAATTGAAAGGTCGTTGTGAGCATTTGTCTGGGACCTAGTGATAGCAGTGACCTGGATTTCCCCCAACAGGGACTCAATCTCAATTAGATCCCCTTGGATGGCCCCGGTTTTGGCCAGCTGATCAGCTAAGTCATTTCCAGTTTTGTCTGGTCCCTCTACTTTGGAATGACCCTTGATCTTTTTCCAATAGATGGTCATCTCATTCGAGGTGACCAGATCATCAATGTTTTGGATCAACCTCCCATGTTTCAAGGGTTTGTTGTTAGCACATAACATGCCTCTGGTTTTCCAATTAACCAGGTGCTCCATGAACCCGTTCCGTACATAATCCGAATCTGTGATTATGACCAGTTCGTGGAGTTGATGCTGGACAGCAGTGAGGATGGCCTGATGCACAGCCATCAATTCTGCCACCTGACTACATCGGGGACCAATTTTGTATCCAGCGGAGGGTTCTGGGGACTCATTCACCCATGCATTCCCTACGCCGGCCACCAGTTCTTTCTCCCCGTCGTTGTCAACATGGTAAGAGCATCCATCCACATAGACAGTGGGCATTCCCTCACACTTGTCCTCGTCAAAGACTTTGTGGGGGGAATTAAGGTATGCCTCCATGTTGTCCTTTATTTTTAGACTTTCGTCCTTGAGACAGTTTTCTCTGGCACAATCATGCAAGTCAGCCAGACCTTGCGCGAGGGGACTCTTCTTGTTTTGGCCATATCGGACCTCCACAGGAAAGCCTTGCATTGACAGAATCCAGGAAGTAATTCGGGAATTACTCACATTTCCGGCCCGGATTCTATCACTTTGGAGATATTGCAGAGGCTGGTGTGGAGTCTCCACTATGATGTGTTCCCCCTGGATAAACGGGCGGTAATTCTTCAATGCCCACACCGTTGCCAGGAGTGCCTTCTCACAATCGTTGAATTTTTCCTCCACAGAGGATAAAGTTTTGCTCGCATAGGAGATTACTTTATTGACCTTGTCATGCTTTTGCTATAATACTGCTGTCAAGCACGTATTAGAGAACCCCGTCTCCAGGAAGAACTCCTTGTTTCTGACAGGGTAAGCTAGGCAAGGCGCTTGTGAGAGGCTTCTCTTGAGTTGTTTTACTGCCTCGGCTTGTTCTGGACCCCATTCCCACTTGACCCCCCCCTTCAGGAGATGAATCAGGGGTCTGGTGATCTCTGCGTAGCCCTCAATGAACTTTCTGCTGTAATTAGTCAGTCCAAGGAGGCTCCTTAGTTCCCGCAGAGTTGTGGGGTCTTTCAGTTTCTGAAGTGCTTCCACTTTCTTTTCCTGGGGACAGAGACCCTGAGGAGTAATCTCATGCCCCAAGAAATTAACACGGGTTCTACACCACTGTGCTTTCTCTTGCTCCGGCGGCCCTCAACTGCGTCAGAACATAACGGATCTCTGCTATGTGTTCCTCCACAGATGAACTTTTGATGAGGACATCATCTACATAAGCCAGGTTACCCCTCGCACCCAGGTCGGGCATGGCCTTATGTAGGAAGATGTTGAATTCATTGCCGGAGTTAAGGTATCCGAAGGGAGTCCGGGTCCATGTGTACTGCTAGCCCCCAAAGGTAAAAGCCAGTTTGTATTGGTCCTCCCTGCTGACAGGCACAGTCCAGTATCCCTTAGTCAGGTCTATTGCAGTGAATACCTGTGACCCCTGGATCTGGGCCAGCCCTTGGTCAATGTAGGGCAGAGGCCATCGGGAAGTATGGACCCGTTTGTTGAGCTCCCTGAGGTCGGCACAGAGTCTCCACTGGCCGTTCGGCTTCAATATTCCCAGCACCGGATTATTGAAGGTGCTGTGGACTGGACGGATTATTCCCCGGGACTCAAGGTTCTTAATTATTTCAGTGAGGGACTCCATTGATGCGAGAGGCAAGCGATATTGCTTCACAAACAGGAGTCATGCCAGGGTCCGTGGGGATTGTTGTTGTGTGGATGTCAGTGCAACCACAGTCATATGAGTCTACCGCAAAGAGATCTTGGAAATCCAAGAAAACTTGTTTCAACTTTTGCTTTTGTTCCAGAGTCACACAGGCATCAGCTAGGTTGACTCTCTCTTCCACCATCTGCCTGAAGCCTGGAAAGACTTCTGGTTTGGCTATTTCAGCGGCCTCCTCCAGCTGGGTGGAGAAGTCCCTGGTCAGAGTGCTGATTTGGACTGGGGGCTTCAGGTGGGAAAGGCAGCCCTCATGGACTTGGAAAATCACCTCATCCCTCCTGAAGTCACAAGTCACATCTTCCTTACCATAGGGGCAAGAAGTGTACACCAGGAAGTTCCCCCCATGCCGGGTAAAAATCCTGTCTGGTGTTGTATTGTCATCACTGTCACTGTCAACGCAGTCCTTGGGGATTGGCCCTAACAGTTCATTACCTAAATCTATGGAAAAATGTCGGTCATCAACCGCCATTCCAATAATGGTGCCTGCGGCTAGAGTAATACTCTTTAAGTCGCTGTTATCCACCTCTATTAGAATGGTGTTATGTTCTATGTTGACTAATGGTGTTGGGTTTACCCCCAACCCTTGCTGTTGGAGAGAAGCGTTTAGATGTATGTAAGCATCAGGGTTTTGCAAATATTGTCCTCTTTTAACTTTCACTTCCAGGGAGAATTGTCGGGTCCTTTCTGGGATGGTGACTTCCTCTTTGATCTGAATTTCAACTGCATAAGGTAGCAATTGAGCTGACCTAATTGCTTTTTCTGGATCATCAAAGCCCATGGGAGTATCCGCTAATCGGGACCAAGCTTTGAAGTTTATTAGGTCCAAACTAATGGCAAAGCGATTGAGAATGTCACTGCCTAAGTAAAAGGCGGCAGGGACGTCTCGCACGACCCAACAATTATGGACTATGCTCTTGTTGCCAATGGAGATTTTGAGCATACACCTACTTGGCAGGAGATGTTTGGAATTAGGCACTTCCAGGTCCATTTCCCATTTGTCTATCAGTTTGAATGTGGGAATGGCTGGATCTTTTGGGAGTTGGTGGAACATGGCTTCGCTGATGAAGCTCTTACCGTTGTTCACACACACTCGAGCGAGAACAGAGTCCTTCCCATCATTTAATTGGACAGGGATGAACAACTGCTCTCCAATTTGCTGAATATCAGCCAGGCTCTGAGCTGATTTCACATCTTTCTGGACTATAGGAGTGAGAGTTTCTGATTGTGGATTAGTATAGAATTTCAGAGTGTTTCCTTCCAGCGTGGAATACCACTTTAGGCTGGAAGGAAGGTTGATTTTCAGAAATAGAGAGGACCCTCCATCACCAGGCTGTTGTCCTACTGCTATTACTGTCACGTCTGGAATTTGGCTATTCTGGAAGTGAAATTCTACTTGGTCAGATTTTTGTTCAACCATGTGGCAGGTACCGTTTAAACTAACATGGTTGACACTCTGTTTTAATTTTATTGGTCGGCTAGTCTGGGTCCAGAGGACCTTGTTTACGCAATCTATTAAGGGTGACAAGCTCCTCAGGAGGTCATTCCCCAGTAAACAAGGGGTGCCCTCTGGAGTCACAACTATGACCGGGTGTTTCAACTTGTGTCGCCCAATTTTAATGTCCAAATCTGCCGTCCCCTCGACGGGAATTTCCTTCCCGTTAAAGTTCTGGAGTTGTCCAGGAAGTGAGGTGAGAGGAATTTGATAATTCCCTCCCCTTCCTGCATTCAGTTCATCAAAGGCCCTTCTGGACAGAAGGGTAGCTTGAGATCCCGTGTCCACCAGTGCCATAATTGTACCCTGCCCCTGTACTTGTACCGGGGCATAGTATCTTCCCTCCTTCTCCTCAAGGGGGCACAGATAATGCACATTTTTGGACAACTGGTGGGCTAACTTTCTGGTTTTGGACATCGCTAGCGAAGAGATTTGGGCAGAATTCTGTGGAGAGCCTTGGGAATCTGAAAGAAAAAATTGGCAACTGGAGATCAGAGCCATTGTGGGTTCCCCTGGCTCCGGTTCCGGGCCGCCCCCCCCTTTTTGGAGGCAGTCACCAGGATGGGCTTGAACCAGGGGATTTTCTTGCTGTTGGTTCTGGGATGAGATGGTGGGCGGCGGTAGCTCAGTCTCCACATCTCCCCAGTCTGGATTTGCATCCCTAGGGACCCATTTTTCTTTGGGAGGAGTTCCCCCTTCTCTGAAGGAGAAGATCCTTTTCCCAGGATCCTCTGAGGATCCCTCTCCCTCAAATTGGAAGATCTGTACCTCCTCCTCAAACTGAGTCTGTTTGGGTCTTCTGATTCTCCTACCCCCCCTCTGCTCCTTAGGAGGCAGACTTTCAGGGGCAAGAGATTTTGTTTCCGGTTCCTGGGTTTCCAGGGGCTGTTTACAAGTGAGGAAGGAAGCTTCCTCCAAGGCTTTACACCCCCCTTCCCTTTGTGCCTCCTCCCTGGGAACCGGTGAGTTATCGGGGTGCTGCCCCCGTCATTGTTCTGGAGCACCAGGTCCAGAGTTGGGTGCGTTCTGCGCCGGCATGCCGATCTGAGAGTTCTGCTGAGCCCTCAGTATGTGACCCAGATCCCGCGCCATGTTTTGAACCTGGCGCTCTAACTGGGAAACCCGCTCAGGCTGATACGGGGCCCTGTTTTCTCCCCTGGGCTGATCCCGGGAAGGGTAGCTATCCCTTCTTTGGTAGTACCCCTGGTTGGGAAGATTTGGATACCCCTCCACCCTTGGCCTCCCCTCTCCCGGATTCGGTTGTCTGGGCTCAGGGAATTGGGGAAAGAAGGGTGGAGGATTTTGGGGCTGGAAGTTGGGTGGATACCTGGGGAAAAAGTTCTGCCCAGGATTTGGAGAATTTCTGCCCTCCGGTGGGAAGTTAGGAGGGAAGTTCCCTGGGTTAGGTGCTTGGCTGGATCCACCCCCTTGGGCTGGAGGAGTCCACACATAACCCAGGATGGGTCGATTTCCCTTGTAACGGGGACTTACATAATCAGGAGAGCGAGGGACCCCATTTGTGGGGCTGCCTCCTTGGCTCCCTGTCTGTGACTGGCCCGAGGATCTTCTGGGCCTAGCATTATTAGGTGCAGGTAGGTTTTTAGGCCCCCCCATCTCCAACTCTAAAACGGGGGTGACCTTTACCTCTGCCACCTTGGCAGCAGCAGGGGTGTTGTTGGCTTTGGGGTTTTTGGGCGCATTATTTTTATTTTCTATTGGCTTCTGCACCTCATAGATCCGGGTCGCCTGTTCAATGACCCAGTCTAAAGATCTTTTCTCGTGAAAATCCCTCACAAGCTGGGTCATTATGTACTTGGCCAAGGCATGGAAAAATGTATTGACGAATTCTCTGCTGTCTGTGCGCACCCTCCTGGTGGTCTGCGCAAAAGCACGCTTTAACTCCTGCACAAATTCTTGTGGGGCCTGATCCTCCCCACATTGTAAATTGTAGGCTGCCTTGCGAGCCTCTTGAGGATTTCTATGAGTAGAAAAATGTTTCAAGATGGCCGCCTTATAGGCAGACCATCTTAAATGATTTTGGTCCCCCAGCCCCGCAAAGAAACTGGAGTATTCCGGGGAGAAGGTCCACTTTACATATTGAATACAGCTTTGGCTGTCCTTCAAATGGAAAGTCTCCATCATTTGCTCAAACAACTCTAAGTGCTCCCAAACAGAATACTTGGCGTTCTTATGATAAGGCGTGATGACACTCCTGATTGCCTTAATCTGTTTCAATGGGTCCTTAAGCAAGGCCCTTTTTGCCTTATTGGCCTTTTTGGTTCGGGTAACCCTGGTCCATTCATCTTCTGACTCAGAGGCACTGCTCCCAGAGGTTCCCGTCTGTTCTTCCAGGTTTTCCCGGATTCTGCGAGCCTGGGAATGGCTGGCAGAATGTGGGGACCTGGTCTCCTGTGACCGCTCAGAGGAGTCTTCAGATCCCTCCTTGCTGCCAGGATTTGATGGGTACCCCCCCACTGACCTAACTGGGCAGAGGTTTTCAGGATGCCCTTAATGGGCCTACTCTCCTGGGTTTCCCCATCAAATTGCACTGTGCTTGGGTGCCCATACCCGGATGCCTGCCCCTCCATTCCTGGGTGGTACTGGCCTATGAGCCCCATGCTTCTGGCTGGATAGTAATCTGCCATCCCTGTGGCCCTGTGCTCATGTGCGCCAGGGGACATGGGGGTGGCAGAGTCCAGGGACTGAGAGAAATAAAGGCCTCTGGTACTAGGGCTCCTGGGGTTATGCTCAGGAGTTTCTCTTTCCCAGCGAACCTCATCTCTATCTGCCCCTGCTCCCTGTTGCAATGCAAGAGCCTGCGCCTTCAGTTCCTCAGTTAAGGCCTTACTAGACTCTATCAGTCTCTCCTGCATCGCTACCTGTTGTTGGAGTCTATCATTGTGCTGGCAGAGAGCCTCATTCTTTCTCTGCGTTTCCTGATTGGTCCTGGAGCACTGGGCCAGTCTTTGCTGCAGGAGGGTTACCTCCTGAGCTGTGTCCCTATTGGCCTGCTCCTGTCTTGCCAGAGCCTCCTCCACCCTCCTGGTGTGCTCTAGCAAGTCCTGGTGTTCTTTTTGGAGGTCACCCAGTCCCTGGTGGGCCAGGTGATTTTCTTCCATTTTTCTCCTTAAGTGGCAGACTTCCTGGCCTAAGGTGTCCCTTTCCTGACCAAGAGCTTGAATTTGTGACGCCAGGTCGTCCCTTTGCCTTTGGAAGGCACCAGCTTTCTGGCGCTCCTGATCAAACTATGCCTGGGTATCCAGGTCTTTCAGGATCAGTTTATTGCTCTCCTCTTTCTCTCTGTCTAGTTGGATTTGCAGGGTGGCTACCTGCTCTGTGCATGCCCTGTTGAAATTGATCTGTTGCTCCAGCTTTTTCTGGCTCTGCAGTAGGGAGTCCAAACTGTCTTGGCGTTCCTTCTGCAAAGCCAGAATTCTGGTATCCTGGTCTGTCTTTTCCTGTTGCAGTATATCCATGTCCTCTTTTATTTTAATGATATACTGCCTACTATCATTTTCTGACTCCTGGCTCCCCTGCAGCCTCTGCTCAGAAGAGACCAGGTCAGATTGGACCTTCTCTAACGCCATCTGTCGCTTGTTCGCCAGATCTTGGCTTTCCGTACATTTATCATGCATGTCTCCCATATACAGGTACAGGTATGCCGCTAACCCAACCATCTTGTCTTGTTCATCCTTAGCTTTAGGAGCCATGTATAGTTCACTCAGGGCCACATGTAGGGGACCCTGATCTCCCCATATATCTGACCCTGTTTCAGTGACCTGTTGCGTGATGGTCTGCAACCAGACCATGCGGTCCTGGTGAGTCCACTCACCTCTCACAAATAACTTATGTAAGAAGTGCTCTCTGGCTATTTTCATGTCTACTAAGGTCGTCATTCTAGAGATTGGTCTCTGTCCTGACTTACAGAAATTAGTATTTTATTTTTGCAAAACAGACCTTTTTCTTAGAGCGTTCCTTTGAGGAGTGCTTTACAGCGTAACACAGAGTGGTGATCCGACCGGATATGTGTATTTGGTCAGCTGGCACACTGTATTAATCTGCACAAGTGATAGATCTAACCCAAACATCCCGGACGAGCCCCCAATTTGTAAGAGGATTCAATTCAACACTACAGCTAAGTCAATGCCTAGTCTGGGATACTGAATGGAAACCCTTATTGATATATCTTTATGTCCAGTTCATGCGTTCTGGATGACAACCCCTATATAACACCCCTCTCTTGGAATCCCCCTGACCCCACTGAGCCAAGAAGTAGTTCTGTTTTGCAAGTTTAAAAGGTTTATTTGATAATTTAAACAATAGATATATATATATATCACACTTTATAATAAATTAATAATTGAATCTCACACTGAATCTGAGCAGTAATCAATAATGGATAGTCTGGCACTAGCACACTTGTGAATAGGAACAGAAGAATAAGGTGGTAGAGAATGCTTTATATAAGTTCAGATGGATGTAATGTTGAATGAAAATGCAATACAGAAAATACTCAATATGATTTCAACAAAACAATGTAATCACTTTTCTCTGGCAATCCCCTCCCCCCTTTATGCAATGCAAGGAAATGGAAGGAAAGCACACAGTTCTCAGAAATGCAATCAAATGTAATTCAGTTCACCCCAGCAAGCTTAGACTACAGAAGTTGGAAACACAGGCCCAAACTGCTTTTATATGTGCTGGCAATGAAGTGAAAAATATGCTAAAATGCTTCTAATTCCCTCTAGAGGTTCAGGGTGAGGGGTATCTAGTTAATATTAGTCCTGGCTCACTCTAGCAATGATTCAGGGATGGTTCTTAAGAGGCAAACAAATTTTTAGCAAGGAAACTGCTGTTTTCACACGTAGAAAAATTTGCAAATCGCGGTAAATTCGCGAGTGCGTTTCTTGCGATTGCGGCAAAAGTATCGGGGGTAGGAATGCGGTTCTAGGTTCGTTGAAAAGCTAAGATTCTAAGCGGCTAAGATTCTAAGAGGAAAGTTACTGCAAGTCTCTAGGACAAACGGTCACGGAGATATGAGCAATTAAATCAAGGTAGTTTTTCGGATTTGGAATGTTAAAATTCAAAGTGACAAGTGCAGCTTGCAACTAGAAAATGACAGGTGACAGCTTTACAAATGACAGGTGACAGTTAGGAGGCAGTTCTACTTAGATTAAAATAGATTGAATTATATTATTTTAACTAGAAGATTGGTTCTGCACAGTTCTGCTGGGTACTCACAATATATTTTGGAAATAGATGGGCCTCGCCACGGATCTGGTCAGGTTTTAGACTGGACTCTGGTCTGGTCTCTGCACTTCACAATGATCTGGGTCAGCTCTCTGGTTCTGCTAACAGTGGTCTGGGTCAGCTCTCTGGATTCTGGAGATTGATGGATTTGAAGTCTGGATCTCTGGATGTTGTATGGTCCGGCAGAGCGCGTTGCAGCAAATGGAATTGAATGTCTCTATCTGTCCTGACTGTCTGCTTTTATGTGTTTTGAAAATGGGTGTGTGTGCAGCATCACTAGGCTCTACCCCTCTCCACTTGTCATTGGCCACTTCATCCTCTTCCCCTTGATTGGGGGAATGAAATGAAGTGTCATCATGATGAGGTCTGTTTATGATACAGAGAACCCACCCCTGTCAAATTACACACAATCTATATTTTGACCCAAAAGACATAATTGCACAGGTACACATTTGTTTAAAATTACATGCACCCATCACATATCACAGGAGGTATACCCTGTCCAGATCTGCTCTTCCTGGGAGCTTGCATTCAGAAATGGCAACATATTTCACTTTTTGGTCAGGTTACCAATATCAGATTCTTACTCAAATTTATACACATGTGCGCAAGGAGTATGGACATTACTTGATGAAGTGTCAGATTTTTAACATTTATACATTTTAAGTAATACCCGCTTAACTGCTAGTTTGCCCCCAGATCATACCACCGGTTCTAAAAACCTCTTAAAATGTGGGCAGAAAAATCACAAGAATTATGGTATCATTTAAATAATTATGACAAGTCCGTACTATGAGTTATTCATCTTTTTCTAAGACCATATTCTGGCTACAGGGGTGTGTCTTTTCAGGTCACATGGTACACAAACCAGTTTTTCCACTTTCTTCAAGCTCAGCCTCTGTCTCCAGTTTCTCCCCCTCCCAGTTTCTGCCAAGAGGAAGCCATTTTTATTACCCCTGCAATAAACCATCTGCCTGGGCCCTGGAAGGCCCATTGTTCAAGAGGAAGCCATTTATGGCCACTTCCATAAAACATTTGCCTGAGTCAGGACAGGGCTTTGTTCAATTTCCTGCAGAGCCCAGGTAATTCAATCAGAGAAGTGTCAGATCCCTTTTGGTGGGAGCAGCAAAAAGGCAGCTAGACCTGGGAACACAGCAGTTGTGCAAGTCTCATCTCCTGTCGGGGGTAGCTGGTGGGCAGAATTCAGTTCCTTAAGCCAGGTTTCAGATAAAATGTCACTTTTGTTACCCAGTTTAAGTCAAGACAATGTTTACATATGCAGCTAGAATGCTGATTCTAAGTTTAAACTATGACATTTAAACAATTGCAATCTATGTGACACTCAAAGTAGGTCACTCATTTCTTTTAAACATTTAGATTTTTTTTTAGTGTCCTTCAGTCCAAATTTACTTAAACTGCTGAAATCCACAGCTCAGCCAGTCTTGTTATAAACCTTCAAGTCACTTCAGAATATAACTTTACATTGGATCCACCTCTCAGTAAGTCTTTCTTTGGCCTGCCTTCATTTATTTAGTTTTACACAAAGTCTGGTGTTGTTTTAAAACGCCGGCTTTCTGATAGTGGTGAGTACTGGTACTGCACCCATTTTTGGGATTTAAGAAAATGAATTCCCCACAATTCTAGGTTGCTTTTGGCAATCAGCCTTGCCATTCCCAATGGTTTCAGACTACTGTGTGGGTAGTCCAATGGTGGTTTTAGGCAGTGCCCTTCTGTGCCCATAACATCGGCAAAATGGGTGGCAGCCTATTCTTCATGCACTTCCCTGTGCATTTTCTGGGAAGCTCTGGCCACTTCATGATGTTTTCCATGTCAGTACTGCACAGTTTTGAGGTAGGGCTTGGATGCGTGGATAAAAACATCCCACAGTCCGCTGGTGTGGCTTAGGGTGTTTTACAGTTGGTAGTCGTTGTGTGCTGTTGTGCGAGTCTATGTGTGATTTGTATTGTTGTTGCAGTGTAGTCAGGTTTGTGCGGATTGCTGTGTTGTAGGCTTGTGGTTGTGTTTGGTTAGAGTTTGAAAGGGGTATGCAGAGGGGTAAAATTGTTAGTGGATTGGTTAACTGGTGTTGTTGTCCGGAATGGAGGCATCACATTTCCGTGTTGTCTCCAGGAGAGGTGCGGGAGCATTTCTGCATCTATGTCCTGATCTGGGCCGTCTGATCCTCTAGTTTCTTCAGGAGGTAGTCTGATATCCCAAGATAGAGGCTGTTTGCATAGTCGACTCTTGACATGATGACGGCGACGATTGTGAGTGTTTTGTGGGTGAAGGAGAGGAAGGTAGGATTCTTCTTGCCGTGTGGAGGAGGAAGAAGCATTTCTTGATGATTGCATTTATTTGTGGTTAAAAGGTTAGGGTGTTGTCCATTAGCACTCCCGGACTTTTTAGTACCTTAGATGGTGTTGGTGCAGTTCCCATTCACGTTGGCTATGGAATGTAGGTGTTGTTCCCTTGGTTATTGGATATAATCATGATTTCTGTCTTTCCCGGGTTGATTTTCAAGTTGTTGGCATTCATCCAGTTAAATACTTCTTTTAGACACTCGATTACGGTTGAGTGATCGGCTTGAGTGTCTTGGATTTTGTAGATGATTTGAGTGTCATCTGCGTAGTTGTAGCATGTAATGTTGTATTTTTTGAAGATTCTGACTACTGGGGTCTGGTAGATGTCGAAGTACAGTTGTGATAGTGAGGACCCTTGTGGTACTCCACAGTCGTTAACTCGTGGGGTGGATTTGAAGGGTTTTATCCATATGGTTTTTGTTCTGTCTGCTAAGAATGATTTAATACAGAGTAGTGCTATGCCCATTATGCCTATGTCTTCCAGTCTTTTGGTTAGGGTGTCATGGTTAACTGTATCCAAGGCTGTGGAGAGGTCGAGCAGAATCAGGGCTGAGGTTGTGTTGGAGTCTGCGTTAGTTTTTAGGTTGTCCCATATGGATAGTAGTGCTTTTTCTGTTTCTATTATCGCGGGTCTGAAACCGACTTGTACTTGGTCAAGTAGGTGATGTTTTTCTACGTGTTCTTGGGTTAATTTGTATACGTAGGTTTCAAGGAGTTTTGCCGGGTATGGAATGTTTGAAATCGGCCTGTAGTTGGAGAGGTCTTCTACGTCGCCACTTGTGTTTTTTTTTAAGCGGCTTGATATATGCTGATATGAAGGCTCTTGGAACAGTTCCTGCTGCTAGTGAGAGATTTACGAGGTTTCTGTAGTATTCTGATGGCGTTCTAGTTTCTGTCTTGGGTTTTTATTTTCATCAGGTTCTTCTTCCAAGAATTGTGGGTGTCGGGTGGAAGTTCCTCTTGTTCTGGTGATGTAAGGTGGTATAATGTCGATTGTGTTTTTGTTGTCTCTAGTATTGTCCGTCCTTCTTCGGCGTTGTTGTGTTCGGTTGTCTGCTGTTGCTGGTTCCAGCGTTGGGTTGGTTCGTTCTGGTGACCGATTGTTTGCGAGGTATGGATTTAAGTAGAGGGATTTGTCACTTCTCTCAGCGTTGGTTTGGTTTCCGTTCCTGTCTGTGGGAGTGTGTTCTGCAGTTGTCAGTCTTTGTTGCTGTTCTGGTGTGTCTGTTCTGGGATGCCTATGACAAGGTAATACAATGACCTGAAGGATGACCCTCAACAGTTATTAAAATGAGTAAACAGCGGGGTCAATCAAGATGAAGAAACCTCTGTACCAATGATGGATACAATAGCAACTCAGATTAGAATATGTTCTCAAGTATACAGATCTTATCAAGCTAATGGTGGAACGAGGCGAGGCAATATACAAACAAAGCCTATGACAAGAGCAATAACAATAACTTGACATATGATGCTCAAAGGCTATCAATATAAGTCAACATTATGGCTGCCAGCTAAGCAAAAATCTGTACTAGAGGGAAAAGTAAAGACAACTCAGTTCAGCATAGCGTCCCAAGTATACAGACCTTATAAGGTTAATGATGGGACGCGCTGGAGGCAGTAAGTAAATTATGGCAAAGTCATAATACTAACTTGGCAGATGATCCTCAACAAGTATCAAAATGAGTGACAGGTAAGGCATGCAAGGTAAACAAGCATTTGTAGTATGGGTGCATGCAATAGTAATTCAGATCAGCAAAGCTGCCCAAGTATATGGAGGGCTTCTAGTAGACTTTAGCGCCATTCTGAAGTAAGTGATTCCCAGGAGTCCAATAGGTTTCTCCAACTGAAGTACTTATTTTCATTAAGAAAAGAAGCCCTCCTGCTGCGGCTGATTCTCAACTCCAGAAGGCTGGCTCACACATACCCTCAATGCTATAGAAACTTGAGCAGACTCTAAATCTCACTGATTCTCAGCTCCAGAGGGCCGGCTCACACGTATGTACAATGCAATTCCACATCTCACTGATTCTCAACTCCAGAAGGCAGGCTCACACATATACACAATGCTATAGAACCTTGTGCAGACTCCATATCTCACTGATTCTCAACTCTAGAAGGCAGGCTCATACATATACACAATGCTATAGAACATTGTGCAGACTCTATATCTCACTGATTCTCAGCTCCAGAAGGCTGGCTCACACATATATACAATGCTATAGAACAGTGTGAAGATTCCATATCTCACTGATTCTCAACTCCAGAAGGCCGGCTCACACATATATACAATGCTATAGAACGTTGTGAAGATTCTATATCTCACTGATTCTCAGCTCAAGAAGGCTGGCTCACACGTATATACAATGCTATAGAACCCTGTGAAGATTATATATCTCACTGATTCCCAGCTCCAGAAGGCCGGCAAACACATACACACAATGCTATAGAACCTTGTGCAGACTCTATATCTCACTGATTCTCAGCTCCAGAAGGCTGGCTCACACATATATACAATGCTATAGAACGTTGTGAAGATTCTATATCTCCAGGGAGATTACAAAACAAGTGTATTCTGAATTGTCATGGACTTGGCAACAGAGGAAGATGCAAACTTTAAACCACACATGGAAACAAACATGTTTATCCATTCAGTTACAAAGGAAGTGATAACATGTTTACTTGACAGGGTTGCCCAGCTGTTAATGTCCATATATACGTATTTGGCATCATATCATGTTTATGTGAGGCAGTTAAAAAATATACAGAAAAATGTGTCACACAACATTAATCAATGCCCATGTAAGGCAAACTTATATTACATTTACAAACATGTGAAAGAAGTATATAACAACTTCCAAACTATCGTCCTATTGCAGGTCTTCTGTGGCCTGCAAAAATCTTAGAAACGTTGTGACCATACAACTACAGAATGTTTGGGAAGAAAATCATATTCTGGATTCATATCAGTCAGGATTCAGACCAGGCTGCAGCACTGAGCCAGCACTGACTGCGGTCTGGGATGAGTTACTCGTTGGTCATGCTGATATCACTGATGAGGGTGATATCAGTATGCAGGTCATGCTAGAGCTGTGGGCAATTTCCAATCCCGTGGACTCTGATATTCTTAGGCTAAGACTATCATCAGTGGTGCAGTTGTCTGATGCTTCACTTAAATGGTTGACATCCTTCCTGATAGACTGTATCCAGCAGGTTAAAGTAGGCCAATATCTGTCTGATCCCTTACCTGTTACATGCAGAGTCCCCCAAGGTTCCTCTTTATCATTCTTATTGTTTAACGTATATATTCGTCCACTGCTAGACATTTTTGCACAGTTTGATCTGTGTTATCATTCCTATGTTGAAGATACACAGATCTACATTAGGTTAAAGCAAGCATTGCAGGCTATGGAGTGAGTGAGTGTAACCTGTGCCAGTCAAATTCAAAGTTGGATATTGGAGAATTAACTCCAGTTGAACCTAACAAAAACTGAGATCATGATCTTTGGGTCACAAAACAAATAGCTAATTTCTGACACTCTGTTCTCTGCCAACATTGTTTTGGGCTCCATCTAAATACAGTGAAAGAGTGATAAACGTTGGCTTCATATGGCAATCAGACTTGAGTTGCAATTCACATATAAACCAGATCGTCACATCAGTCTATTACCAGCTAAAACGTTTGAAACCGCGAATACCTCTAGTTGCTGAAAAAGACTGACGCATTATACTAGGGAAACTTACTAATGCTTGGCTGGATTGCTGTAATGCCCTCTTGATTGGCATTTTAAAGTGACAGCTTCAGAGATTGCAGGTTGCACAGAACTCTGCAGTGCCACACATTTTTGACATAACCAGAAGAAGTACTGTTTCTCCCTTCAGAAAGAACCTCCACTGGCTCTCAGTGAAGGAAAGGATCTTGTCGAAGGTACTGTGTATGGTCGTTAACCTTTACTTGGCACCTCTGACTCATCCCTACCTTCTCTTCTAACTTTCAGTGTTATGAAGACTCTACTTCAGGCACCATTAGCCTCCTCTCCTCTCCCACTCATTCCTGACTGTCTATCCGTGATTCAGAAATGGTGTGCCTCCAAAGATCGCTGCCTTAATGCCAGTAAGACCGAGATCCTACTCATTGGGACACCTGCTCCCGCTTTCCCTCTTTCACTCTGGACGCCCTCCTTGGGCCCTCTGCCTGCGCCTTCCTGAGAGGCAAAAAACCTTATTGTCACCTTCGACTCCACCCTCTCCGTCTCTCCTCACATCATGGACCTCTGTAAGAAGTCCCACTACCACCTGCACTTCCTCAGAGGTATTCTTCCCTTTCTCACTTTTCCTCAGAAGCTCACTGTGTCCAGAGCCCTGGTTCTCTCTAGGTTGGACTACTGCAACAGCCTCTTTCTAAATCTTCCTGCCTCTACTCTTTGCCCTCTGCAACTAATCCAGAATAGGACTGCGAGTCTTGTCCTTGGCCTCAATCCCAGGCATCGTATCTCTCCAGCACTGAAATCTCTCCACTGGCTGCAAGGATCAAGTTCAAGACCCTCTGTATTGTCCACAAGGCTTTGTGGGTCTGGGTATCACACTACATCCAACTCTCTCAATAAGGCTCTTCCTAAGCACTTTCCTTCTCGAACCCTGTGCTCATCCACCTCCAACTCTCTGAGGGTCAGACGCTTCTCCAGGCAGAAGGTGGGAGTAGATCTCTCTCCTCGGCTGGTGCTTCCCTCTGGAACAGCCTCCCTGCCTCTATAAAAATTGAGCAGGACCACCTAAGGTTCTGGAAGCAATGCAAGACCTTCCTTTTCGCTTCTGCTTTCTCTCTCTCTCTCCCTTGCTTGCTGATGTATTTGTCTGCTGCGCTAATTGGTTACCTGACCACCCTTTGAACCTTGTGTGCACCAGGCTCCTTCACGACCAGTAGCCCCATGCACTGACTCCAGGCCTACCGCACACTTAGGGACTGTATCTGCAACCCTAAAGTCCCTGCCTCCTTGAACTTACTTATGGCGGGCCACCCCAGCTGCACTTACTTGAGCTCTGCTTATTGCACTCTCCCCTGCTTCCCTCTGGCACTTCTCCTCGCCCTTCCCCCTTGCACTAACAATATCTGAATGAAACAAGGCCTAGTAAGATCATCTGTTTTGTCCCCATTTTGTCTCTCCTTCATTGTCTTTTCGCGCCTAGAAATACTTGTGTACAGGCGCGTTATAAATAACTTATATGATATCATATCTAAGATTGCTGCTTATTGTCCCAACCGTAACCTGCGCTCTGTTGGACAGGGTCTTTCTGCAGTTCCTCCATCTAGAACTCCAACCTGGGGAGATAGACGTTTTGCCTTCACTGGCCTTCGTTTTTGGAATTCTCTTCCACAAAACTTGCAGCAAATCAAATCATTGAGGACATTTACAAAGCAATAAAAAAAATATTTATTTACTAAACCCTGTTAATACTAAAAACAAGTGTATAAACTATGCGCAGAACTTGACCATAATGTTTTATCTGCTGTCAAATGCAATTCTTTGCTGGGTTCCCATTATGAAATATGCGCTATATAAATGTACAAATCAAATCTGGGGTCACAACTGGGCCTAGTCCCTCAGGAGCTGGGACCACAATGGGTGCTGCTGAAATAGCTGGATGAGAAGGGTCCCCCTTCACAGAGGTGGGTTTCTTCCTCTTTCTCTTTGCCTTGCGTTTCCCCTTTGGCTTGGGTAATTGATTGTCAGTCAGACCCTGTTTGACCTGTGACCCAGTGACTGCAGCAGCAGTCAGGAGTAACCCATAAGAGATTACCCCATCTCCACTAGGTAATTACCCAACAGAATGTTGGCAGATACATGGTCCTGAACCAGGACAGGAAGCTTTGCTGCCTTGTGATCAATCTAAATGGTGACTAGGGCTACAGGAGAATGTTTGGGGGGCCCACCAGCTAACCTGGTGGTTCTCAGAGGAGCACCGACATAGTCCTCTGGCCTGAGCTGGGCCTGTCCTCCACTGTCATGCTAGCCCAAGTGTCTCTCAAGCCACTGGAAGGCTGGCCATTTATGAGGACACTTCTAAAAATCTGTGGGTGTTCTGTGGGATAGTAGGCAGTACTTCTGAGTACTGGTCCCAGGCACCAAGGGACACAAAGGAAATCTCTGCAGGGGCACCAAAGGTGATCCCTGGAGAGGAGGGGAGGACAGTGGCCTCCACTTCAGGCATAGAGTAAGGGTAGGTTAGGCTGACAACCTGGACGCCAAGTGCCTTACCTTTACACTTGGGCTTACCCTTCTTGTGGTCCAAGGCCCCACACTCCCAAACAGGGGCCAGGAATGCGAGGAACTGAACCCTATATGCTGGGAGCCTACTTTGTAGGGGTGTACGTGATTATTTCATAGCAGAAAAATTCCAATCAGGAAATTATGAATTCGAAATGTCCGGCACGCAATAATCACGTATATACCCCATGCCTGCTATCCCCCCTCCCATCTCCCGATAACGCTAAAACTTACCTTCTGTGGCACACTTACCTGTCCTTCTCTGAAGCTCTTTCCCTGCAATGTGAGTTCTGCCTCCCCATTGAGGTGTAGAACTTCCGCCACAGGGTACTTTTCTTTCTCTTTCTTTTCTCTTTCTTTGTCCCCCACTTTCCTTGAGATTCAAGGTCTCGAGGTGTTGTTATTGGAAAGCTAACTGCTCTCTCTCTCTCTGTAGCTCTAGCCACTGGGATGCCGAGTCCAAGAAGAGAAATGTAATCAAAGTCTCTCTGAAGGGCAGCGGTTTTGCTCTTCGCAGTGCCCTCCGTTGGTCAGTGATTTCTCCGACTGTAGGAGTTCTGGGAAGATGAAACTTGCTGTGGGCTCCTGAAATGCTTGCCAGGTGAGAGTAAGACCCCTGGGGACCTTCGATGACTTTTGGTGGTGATGGCTGCAGGGGTCAGGATTTCACAGTTGTCTGGCTTTCAGTCCCTTGGTGCTTTTGGTGCTGCAGCTGCAGCACGGACCTCTGGAGGGCTTCTGGTGATCTGGTCCCGATCACCGGAGTGGAATTCAGAACCTCACCAGGTCTGGACCCTCTCACAGCTTTGTATTATTCTGGTGGCGGGAAACCCACCGATGGACCTTCCTCTGCACTCACTGACCTGTGATGGGGCTTCCTGTTCCTCGGGCCGCCCTGTACTAGCATCCAAGCATACGCACACAATGAGACTTGTACATGCACGTCTGGTCGTTCCAGGGTCCCGGCGGCAACTGCCTCGCGGGCCGTCTTTATTCTTTACGCACATGCACGGCCACAACAAGGCTAGCGCATGCGCACATACATTACGGACGTAACATCCCTTTTTTTCTTTAAACAAAAGAAACAACAAATTAGAACTGCAACACATTTACATGTCAACCATAAACGTTACCAGCATTAACTTTCTGAATAGTGTCTCATTGACCAAGGACAGTCACCTGTTCAGTCTCCTGAGTCTAGAATGTCATCTTTGAGCCGAACAGGTATGGCACGGCCTTGTCGCGCCGGGTACCGCCGTTCCGCCTGTGAGCTGAGCGGTGGGGTCCCGACTGTCGGTGGTGGTCCCAAGGATGGGGCATCTTCCGGCACCTCCGTATCTTCCTCCTGCTGCGTAGGCCTCGTCGGATCAGTGTCTGGTGGCCGGCTGTGAAATCTTTTGAAAAAGGACTGACTGCGGGTGATGGTTCCCCGTGCATTCGCCGCAGTAATCATAGATCCCTTGACATGGGTGACGACCCACGGTTGGGGTTCATATGGCAGTGACAGTTTTCCCTCTGGCCTGCGGTTGCGTACCAGTACCGAGTCTCCAACCACTATGTCCTTTTCTCGCAGTCCAATCCTTTCGTTCTCCTTGGCATTGAGGGCTTCTCGTTCCCTTCTCACCCGGTCATTGTCTATGATCCCCGGCTCACGACCTTCCACCTCCGGGAGGAGTCCCCTCAGACATCTCCCAAACAGAGCCTCGGCCGGAGCCACACCTGTGGATTGATACGGTGTCGACCTATATTCTCGAAGAAACTCAAATAGGGTTCTCTTTAGTTCCACCCCACTGTTGGCTGCTATGCGGAATACCTTATTCAGTGTCCTCATGAGCCTTTCGGCCTCTCCATTCGCCCTGGGCCACAGCGGCGACACCTTCCGATGTTGTATTCCCCTTTCTCTAAGGTATTGTGCAAATTGGTTCCCAGTGAATGGTGGCCCATTGTCCGAGCAGAGGATTTCAGGGAGGCCATGCGTGGCAAACATCTTTTCCAACGCAAGGATCGTATGATCTGTGGCATGTGAGTCAACTAGTTCCACCTCCAGATACCTCGACCATTGATCTACTGCCACTAAAAAGAACATGCCCCTTCCAGTTGACCCAAAGTCAGTGTGGACTGTGCCCCACGGCTTCTCGCTCAGTTCCATGGAATTTATCGGGGGTGCTCTTTCTACGGGGCTGGCCGCCTGGCATGACAAACACCCTTTTACATGCAGCTCAACTAGGGCGTCCAGATCTGGGAACCAAACTTTTGTGCGCAGCCTCGCCTTCGTCTTCGCCACTCCCTGATGTCCGGTGTGAGCCAGTTCCATGACTCGGGCTCTTAGCGACCGTGGTACAACTATCTGCCGACCTCTTAGTAGCAACCCTTCTCTGAAGTGGAGAGTTCATCACGGATTTTCCATAGTGCTTGAAGATCCCTCTGGGCTCTATCCTCCCTCCTTGTGCTATTCTGCAGAATGCTTCTCCAATCGCCACTCTGAATTGCAGCTCTGATGATTTTAAACACCTCGTCGTCTGCCGACTCTTGTGCCATCTGATTTCTGTCCAATGCCACCGGCATGGCAACTGCCACGACATTGTGTATGAACTCTTTGCACTCTGCCACATCTCCCTGATCACCTTCCCTCTCCATATTGGGATGACGGGACAAGTAGTCCGCCGGATTGTTCGTCCATGGCCGGTACACCAATTTGACCCCGTATTCAATGAGGGCGAGCATCCATGGTTCTATCCTGGGAGGAGGTTTCGAGGATACACCCGCTAGGATTGGAAGAAGCGGTTTGTGATCCGGGATGACAGTTACCGGTTTCCCAAGAATGTACAACCTGATATGTCTGCAGACCCATAAAATGGCCAGGGCCTCTCTCTCTATCTGAGAGTAGCGACGCTCAGTCTCCGTGAGGGCTTTACCCGCATATGCGATCGGTAGCATTTTGCCTCTCACGTCCTTCTGCATCAGCACAGCTCCTAAACCCACCGGACTTGCGTCTACAACCACCTCAGACTCGGCTGCGGGATCAAAATACGCCACTGTGTCCTGCTCTGACAATGCCTTCTTGATCTCATCGAACGCATCTTGTTCTTTGGTACCCCAGACCCAAACAGCGTCATTTTTCGTGAGGGCCCAGAGGGGTTCAGAGAGTGACGCCAACCCCTTGATGAAGCGGCCGCAGTAATTCACCATCCCCAGAACACTGCGAACTTCTGTCGGCGATTGGAGGGGTGCAGCCTCGCAGATGTCTCTGACCTTTTCCGGATCCGGGGATACACCGTTGCCATGAAACACAAAGCCAAAAACCCCAATGCGATCTCTGAAGAATTCACATTTATCCCGGTGTAAGGTGAGTCCAAGATCTTTCAGTCTCTTTAGGGTTGCTTCTAGACGCTTCAAGTGTTCGGCATGTGTAGTGGCAAAGACCAAACTATCGTCACTCATGTTTATTACTCCCCTTAGACCTGCCAAAGCACCCCTAATGGCATTCTGAAACACCTCCGCTGCTGAGGATATCCCAAAGCTGAGGCGCTTAAACTGGTACAGACCCTCGTGCGTTGTAAAAGTAGATATGTACCTTGAGTCCGCGTGCAACTCCAGCTGGTGATATCCCGCTCTTAAATCTAGTTTCGAGAATATCTTGGCACCCTGCAGTTCATTGATTATATCATCTATAGTGGGTGTCAGGTGTCGTTCTCTCTTGATAGCAGCATTGGGCAGCCGCATGTCCACGCAGATGCGAACCTTGCCCGGTTGTTTGGGCTTAGGTGCCACCACGATTGGCAAGACCCATGGAGTCGGCCCTTCCACCCTTTCAATGATATCCATACTGATCAGTGTTTTGAGTTCCTCTTCAACCTGGGACCGAAGATGAAACGGAATTCGTCGGTGTTTCAATGCCGTTGGGCGGATAGTTTTATCTATGTGCAGTCGCACTGGTTCTGCTTTTAGTCGACCAATCCCGTGAAACGTACTCTCAAATCTCTCCAAAAGTGAGTCTATGGCCCTCATTACGACCCTTGCGGAAATCAGAAAACGATGGCGGAAATGCAATACCGCCATCGAATAGCGCTCGGTGCGACTATGACCCGTCACCGCAAAGTACGAAGCCATTAGCGACACCGTAGTGAACGCCAACGCTAACTGCACCAAGCACGCGCGCGCGCGCCATGCGAAACCGCAAACACCACCATGGCGCAAGGGTACGCCAATTCCGACCCTAGCGGACATGTACCTAACGCCATCAGGCATGGCGTAATGTACCATTCCGCCATGGTGAGAAGTACGGCATCGCGAATCAACCGTAAACGGCCCCACTGAGTGCCTGTACACCGCTCCCTGCCCACAAAGTACAACTCCCCGTAGGTGCAATGAAGTCACAATGCAACCATTGAAATGTACAAGTCACCCATGCATGGCAACGAACAAAAGAAACACAAGAGGGGCCAATGGGAGCTGCAGGGCACAGATGGCACGAATACAGAAGCCATCCCAATGGACATGACCACAGTCCCCTACCAAGAAACGCACGCAAACACAGGCACCTGTGACCAGCAATATTCCGAGAATCACATCATTCCACCAGTCCACCTGGCTGACCGGCATCTGTTACACAAAACCCAATCCCCCGCCCCTGAGCATGACAACATTCAAACTGTCATATTGGCAGCCCCCATCCCTGACCTCACGGGCTTAGTAGGCAAACGCGCCCAGTACAGTACCACGCAACTAAACTCCGAAGCTGGAACCCAATGCAGATCTCCTCACAATACATCGCCCCCCAAATAGGCATATGCCACATCACTTGCAAAGAAAAACGCTACACGGGCCAAATCAGAATAGAAATTTAATGCACATCAAAGTCACCAAGCCCATACAGCCATCAGGCCATGAACTCCAAAACACCAATCACCATTGTGGGCTGCATCCGCAAGAAATGACCAGCCACTACTTGTGTGTCGCCCTGTTCCCCCATGGTACACAGAGCCACATTCACGTACGAAAAGGCAACATGGAAGCGCACAGAACCGCAGGGCCGTCCCAATGGGGAGGCACTAGTCCAGCTGAAAGGCCGAAATGTTGCTCCGAGCCACCAGTACTGCGTAAGGGCATGTGGGCCATTGGCGATCGTCCCATAAGATCGTAATGCTGCTCCACTGATTAACACGAAGCAGCAGGTGTCGGGAGTAAAACCCATCTGCAGGAGTGGCATACAGATGGCAGTGGCAAAAGGGGAGGAGATACCTGTCAACCAAAAGAAAAGAAAAAGAACAGAATGGCCATCAGAACTACATTCCAACAACTCACTTCAATGATCACACGAAATCCACAGCCATATGCATGCTAGCCCACTCCAAAGGATCATCACCACCCCAAAACCACTTGCGACTCATAACCATCTATATCGAGGTGCAAACACCATCACAAACGAATGTACCTGTGCATGCGACTGTCAAAACAGAATCCATCAGATGGGAATGTTAACGTGCATGGACACAAGTGTCTGAGGGCGCGTCGAGACAGGGAGGGCTCAACAAGGCCAGATAGACGATGGTCCCACTATGGCAGCCCTGCATCACATAGCGTAGGGGAGGCGGATAGATCCCAAGAAGCCCTGTACATGGCAAACTCTGTATCAAATCACCTGCCCATGCATCCATTCATCATTCCCTCATCCCGGGATCAAAACGCCTGAATAATTACTCACATAACATTAGAAACATCCACTGAGTCTGTGCGTTATGCAGCCTGCAAAATCCACAGTGCCCCAGCCCGTAATTCCAGTGTTGTGAAGTAACATGTATTTGGGAACGGCCGGCCTCATCGCCCACGTAGCTATTGCGCATCCCAAACTATTCATATCAATCATTGCTTCCTCGCCATGGGCCCTGTCTCAAGGACATTGAACAATAGAACGTTATATTTGCAGTCAGACCTGTGGGCATCTCCTCGCCGCTAGCTGGAAACCGAAAGCGCCGCCCTTCGAATTCCTCATTTGCAACATCACGTCGAAAAGGCATCTGTGGCCGTTTGAAATCACTAATTATTCCATCGAGTGCGGCTGTGTGTGAAAATGGCAACTGCCTTCACCCACAAATGGGACGCCCCGCCCGTCGTTGCAACTCGGTACAGTGATGCATGAGGGCCCACCGTTACTCGAGTACTACGTTCCACTGACCCTTCACAAGTCTGTTCGCGACTGCACAGATAGTATGTGAAAATATGGGACCACAGCAGAATGAACATATCAACCAATCTTACACGGCCATCGGGTACAAATACATGATTGCAATAGCAAGATGCCATTCCCCGAATTGCAGCGTTGTGCGCGGGACGTGCTCGGCCAAAGGGGAGAGCAGTTTGCACAGGTGGAATTAATCACCACAGGTGGAGGCCATACAGCCTGAAAACACATAAATTGCACAGCCAGTCTCCTCCCACAACCACACCGAAATGCTACCGGCAGGACTTGCGATGTTGGCCCTGGGGGACCTGATAGCACTGCAAGTGCTCCAACTCCAAGAAGAAGACGAACACCAACTACAACCAGCCGCATGGAGGAGACACAGGAGGAGGAGGAGGCCAAGGCAGGGCCAGCAAGGCCCACCAGCACAGCCACTACCACCACGCAGGCAGCCCGCAATCCCACGCCTCCGAGCACATCCGTTCAACCTCACTGATGAGCAGATCCACACCCTCTACCGTCTGGACCGGGACACCATAGCCGCCATTGTGGACATGACACAGGCTGACCTTGTCAGCATGATAGATAGCCCAACCGCCATCCCACCCCTACTGAAGGTGGTGTCTGTACTCCACTTCCTGGCCACAGGCACCTACCAGCACACAGTCGGACAGTTGCATGGCATTTCTCAGCCACTGTTCTCACGGACACTATTTCAAGTGCTCGATGCCCTCCTGCAGCACGCAGACGACTACATCTCTCTACCACGCTCGGAGCAGGAAATTACCAACACAAAAGTGGGATTCCATGCACTTGCCGGCATACCGGGTTGCATTGGTGCCATCGACTGCACCCATGTGGAATTGGTCGTCCCACATGCCATGGAGGCCCAGTACCGCAACCGAAAACAATTTCATTCCCTGAATGTACAAATGGTGTGTGACTCCAACAGGATCATTACACATTGTTGTGCCCGATTCCCTGGATCAACCCATGATTCTATGGTCTTGAGGAACTCTACAATACCACGCTACATGGAGCGACACGCAGGGAACAGATCCTGGCTACTCGGTGAGTCTCATTACATGCATGATTATGTGGGGTATGTGAATTGGCAATGACCTGGCAGGAAGGGGGGGGTGTGCGTACGTATCAATGGCATTCCACATCATACGTTTCTCGTCCACATACAGGTGATGCTGTTTATCCACTGAAGAGATGGCTCCTCACACCAGTCCGGAACCCACGGGACCAGCATGAGGAGGACTACAACCATGCCCACTCACGTACCCGTGTAGTCATTGAACAGGCATTCGGCCTACTGAAGACTCGTTTCCGCTGCCTCAGCAGGTCTGGCGGGGCACTCCTGTACCGCCATGAGAAGGTTGCAAAGATGGTCATGGCATGTGTCATGCTCCACAACATGTGCGTACGTAGAAATGTGCCCATGCCCCCTGACGCAGAACTGCAAGCACCTGATGATGGTCATGATGAGGGTGGGGATGTGGCAGCACCTCATGGAGTCTGCGAGGCACCGGAGGCCCGTGACATTCGTCAGCATCTCATTGATGTATGCTTCTAGCACTCACGCCTGGTGGCTGATACATGGACACGGGACTCGTGGCACTGCGTGTGTCTGGGACATGCACAATATGGACTGTACGCCTATGATGGCCTAGTACACAAAGATCAATGTCCACACATCTCATTGGTTGATCGTGCACTTTTTATGGCATATGTGATGTCATGTTGAACACCCTATCGACCCGCCACCCAAGTGAGCCCAACACACCCCCTCCACCCTCCTACCTCCCCCCCGAACACCAGTGTCCAAAGATGCTCATTGTCAGTGGGCTGTCGCTATTGCAAGCCCCCTCTGCGGGTATCAGGGGCACCCCTGCCTGTGGAGCGCAGGTTCCTTCCAGATCTACGTTGGGGGCTGCCCTGGACGGAACTTGCAACGGATGATGTGTCTGCCTGCTCACGTCCATGCATGTCCCTAAGGGTTTGCGAGAGCTCAGTGAGCACACGGCGCACTGCGGCAAGTTCGGCACATACGTCTTTGGACGTCGCATGCAGTTCCCCCCTCAGGCTCTCGGTGCTTCTCTCCATTTGTGCCCTTAGCGTCTCTGTACCTCTCTCCATTTCTGCCCTAAGTGTCTCAGTTGATGTTTCTATGTCTGCCTTAGTGCCCCCACGTTCATCGGCATGGTCCTTGAGGAGTGTGGCCAGTTGCTGCTGTTGTACGATTAACTGGTCGAGGGACTGTTGCCTCTGCTGGGCCATGGCCATTTGCGGGGGTGCCACAGAGGGGCTGTTGTCCTCATGTTGCCTTGCCACAGGGCTTGTGGGGGATGGCCAGTCGTCGTCTTGTGGGTGCCCCTGCGTGGTATCCTCATGTTGTACGGGATGGGACAGACAGGGGGATTGGGACAGGTCATGGATGGATCTGACTTCGACATCCCCGTTTTCTGTGTCCGAGCATGCTGCCATCAATGGGGTGTCACCTATGGTGCTGCTGCCACCAGAGGCAGTGCCTTCTGTGGCATCCATTGGGGGGACCTGTGGTGGTGGTGTTGTGGGCATGCTGGCTGCTGGGGTGCCTGTTGATGTTCCCTCCTCTGTGCTGCCACCTGATTTGTGCTGCTGCCGTGTCTTGATGCGTGCAGCTGAGGTGGAGGGTCTCTGGCCGTTGGTCTTGGCCCTCTTTGCAGGTGTGCTGGTAGGGGTGTCCTGTAGCTCGTCGTTTGGATCGGACCCTGTGGTGGAGTAAAGGAGGGCGAGGGTTATTGATGGGTCTGTGGGAATTGGAATGGCATTGTATCACATGCTTTGGGGTGGTACCTGAGGGTGATTTGGGTCGGGGCCTTGGAGGTGCTTTAATTTGTGTGTGGAGTGAGGGTGCAGTTGTTTGGCAGCCTGCAGTTAGGGTGTGCCTGCTGCACGTGTAGTGCGTGTATTAGGGGTTTTTAATTATTTATGTATTTATTGTGGGTTTTAACGTGCGCTATCAGGCCGATGTGTGTGGACGTTCTCCTGGACATGTGTTTCTGTTGCACTATGTGGACGCATGGTACTTCACATGGATGGACTGTGTAGATTTGGCATTGTTTTATCGGGCCCACCTACCTGAATCTTCGGATGTCTGCACTCCTTTCTCCATCCCTCCGACTCCCTCTATGCTCTCCATTCCGATGGTGGAGGCACAGATTTCTTCCCAGGGGGTCAACTTGATGGGTGATTCAGGACCTCCCCCTGTGGCTGTGGCAATGTTGCGGTTGGCAGAGAGTATGCTGCGGACGCGTATCCGCAGGTCGTCCCATCGCTTGTGGCATTGCTGTGGGGTGCGGGGTGCGGTCCCCACCGCACTTACCCGCTGTGCCACCAGAGCCCATATGGTCTTCTTGTTTGCAAGTGCCGTTCTGGTCATTTGCGTGGAGAAGACGACGGCAGCATTCTCCTGGAGGGTCTCTGTTAGCACGGTGAGTTCCTCACGGGAGAAGTGGACCTGCCGCTTGCGGTCGCACGCTTTCTTCGCTACTTTTCCCATTTTTCTTGGTTTCGCTAGGGTGGGTGACGGGTTGGGGTGTGTTTCAGGGTAGTGATTTTAGTGGTTGTGTGGTTTTAGTGGTTTTATAGGTGTACAGCGGGATGTTTCCCGTTCCGGGCCCATGTTTTTACTTCCGTTTCCGTATATTTCCGGTCACCGTACTTTCCGGTAGGCGCACACTGCGGTGACCGCTAAGAGGGGTGGCGGTATAGCACCTAGGGCGCCGTACGGCGGCGGTGTGGGCCGTTTTGGGGTCATTTCCGCCATCGCAGACTTTGCACTTCCGCCGTGGCGTGGTGCTCGTGCCCGATGGGTCGGAATGGGCCGCACTTTGCTCCTTCGTGCAATGGCGGAAACGCTATTTACGCTGTGGCGCTCCGGTCAGTCACTTTCCGCCAGGGTCGTAATGAGGGCCTATGTCCCCTTGGTAAACTGCACACGCAAAGTGGACCAAATCTAATGCTTCCGAGGCCGCACAACTCAACAGGGACCGCAGACTTACATCCGTGACGAAAAACCTCGCCTTAATCGTCTTTCCTTCACGGGCTACAGGAGCTACAAACACCCCTTTGATTGGTAGGGGAGTGTCACTCCCAAACGTGAAGATCTTCGCCCTCGAATGGTCCAATGGAGGGGGGCCTGGGAGGGCGTCGTAATGTTCGGTAGCCAACACACATACTGAGGCACCAGTGTCTATTAGTACCTGCGTAGGGACCCCTTGAATGTTTACAACACACATCGGTTGTCTGCATTTTCTCGCCCCGGTAGCCAAATTTGAGATGAAAAAGACCTCTTCATCCTCTTCCTCCTCCTCTGCGATGTTGATTCTTTGGACATCCTGTTCCACAGTAGCGACACTGCGTTTTTTTCTATATTCACCACTTAACCTCGCGGGTCCCCGCTGTGTGGCAACAGGGGCAGCAGCTCTGCACATTCTGGCATAGTGCCCTGGCGTGTTGCATCTTCCGCAGGTCCTCGATTTGGCTGGACAGTCTTCCGAATGCAGCAAATCGTACCCACAATACTAACAAATGACTGCATTGCCTTGTGGAGATGTCGATTCCTGCCTCTTCTGGCTCCACCTCGACTTTGTCTGGGACTGTCTCCCAACTGCAAAAGCTTCCTCGAGCTTGTCTGGGCGTGCAGCAGCGTCCATTTTAGCCCCTCTACTCTCGGCAAGTTCGTATACCCTTCCGCTGTCCAAAATCTGCACCAGCGACATACCTGGCTCTCTCAAGACCTGCCTCCGCAGTTTCCCTGAGCTGCACCCTTGAATCAGTTGGTGGCGGACCATTAACTCAGCATCCGTCCATCTGCACGTGGTGGCTAGCTGTCTCAAACGTGCACAGAATTGATCTAATGTCTCCTCATCGTGCTGCTTTTCTCCACACATGACAAACCTGTCAAAGTCCACGTTGGATAAGGGGATAAAATGATCCCTTAGCGCGGTTTTGACCGCATCATAGTTTACCACAGGTAAGGTGAGAGACTCATAAATGCGCAGTACCTCTGTTCCCGCCGAGTACAATAGCGTCGCCACTTTGGCATCATCATCTGTTTCTCCAGTGGCGGCGAAAAACATGTCAAGTTTTTTTATCCAGAGCAGCCATCTCGGGCCTAGTTTCGAGGGGGGACCCGAGGTGTCAAATTCTTGCATTGGTTGTAATGAGCCATGCTGCCTTCTCACCACCCTCACTGTTCCAGAGGCCTCTCCATCGCTGTCCATCATGTTCACAGGTCGCACAGGCACCTCAGACCGTGTTAGAGGCCGCAAACCTGGCTATATCCGTGTCCGATGTACCTGACTTGGCAAAAGGGGTAGTCTCCCTTCCTAGGAAGACTGCAGAATGTCCAAAAATTTAGGGATTGTCTACCTTAGTGTTTAGACAGCGCACGAGCACCCTTGCGGGCCGCAACCTCCTTAAACACCATTAAAAAAATGGCCGCCGTCACTCGTGTGAGGATCGTGGCACACGTGAGATGAAATGCCCATAATGACACGTTTGTACGTGCCGGGCGTTTCTCTCCCCGTATCACGCCTCGTCGCTAGTGTGATGGGGTTTCCCGTGCCTCGGGCCGCCCTGTACTAGCATCCAAGCATACGCACACAATGAGACTTGTACACGCACGTCTGGTCGTTCCAGGGTCCCGGCGGCAACTGCCTCGCGGACCGTCTTTATTCTTTACGCGCATGCGCGGCCACAACGAGGCTAGCGCATGCGCACATACATTACGGACGTAACATGACCCTGGACCTTCTCCGGCGAGGAAAAAGTAGTCAGTGATGATGGCATGTATGTCCCTTGAAGTATTCTTCAACAGTTTGGAACTTTCGCAGCTCTGGGTGTCTATCAGCCCTATGACAGGGTACCCCCTTTTCTGGATGCTTCACTGCAACAGGCTTCCAGCTGTCACAAATGCTCCCCTGGACTCTGGGTGACAACAATAGACTTATTTGACTTAAGACATTCCAGCACTCCACTTCCGGATTCACAAAGACTCCGTCTCTGGACAGCAGGCACACAGGAATGGCTTCCAGGGTGCTTCTAGTAAAGAGCAGCAAGGAGCTAGTTCTCCTAGCCAGGTCCTCTTTTGGAGCAGTCCTTGAAGCAGCACAGCATCCTTTGGACTTCTCTGAAGAATAACAGCTAAAATCTTCTTCCTCCAGCTGAACTCCATGGATCAGCTTCGTTTTCAACTCTAGCTGGCGAACAAATTGGTGCTTGCAGGGACCCTAGTTATACACATGTGTTCCCCATCCACTCAGGCTGAGCCAGGCTCAGTCAACCAATCACACAGAAGGGAATTTGTGCAGGCAATCAACCAATCAGGCTCACAGGCATTCAGGCCATTCACCCAAACCACACACCCATAACACAGATTGTGGATTGGAGTAGGCACACAGCCTTTCAGAGCACTACAGTGCATTCATACCAGTTTCAGTCAGGGATGTATCAGGCATTGTGTCACACACACAGGAACCTGACACTCATAACACATAATGTGAGTTGGCTCCCAACTCCATTAACACACATCCCACCCCAGGGGTGTACCCTAAAAACACAGTCCCTGGGAAGGTTCCGATCAGTCTGACAGGAGCCAGCCACAGCGCCATATATGGTACTTTCACCCAGCAGCCATTCAGGGAGAAGGGGGAAGGGGCAGCGTCAGGGCTCCCCAGGACTTTGAGAACACAAGGGTGTTACGGCAACAGAAACCAAGAGGCTACAGTGGTCATCTTGCATTTGTCCAGGAATCCATTGATTCCTATAGCGGGGCCTGGGTGCCCCAAAATGGAGGACACTCAGAGCCACTGACAATTCAGTATGTAGCTGCCACCAGCATATACCCTGCTCTGTGCGCATCACACAAGTGCCCAAAATATATATTAGGGTCAAAAGGTTGTACCTCCACCCATGGGTGCCATATGGGTATGTAGTTGAGGTGAGTGGGCACAGCTTAACTTAAATCTCACTTGTCTTTGATGTCTTTATTAGATTCTAAAGGTGATAATTCTTGTGAATGGGGTGCACACCGAATGATTAGTGCCTCTGTGCCGAGCACACAAAAGGAATTAGCACAAAAACAAAGGCAAATTTGCCTGCTGTGTGGGCTGCTCTCCCTAGACACCACAATGCGGTTATATTCAGTAAGTACGGTTGTACATACCTTTGATTCAAATTCTATGTCCCATGAATACAACAAACTTTGTTTTGTTTTTCTTCATTAGCGCCAAACTGGCTTATTTTAACTGAAATCATTTGCAGATGCACCTACATCCGATGCATTTCGGACTATGAAGTCCTCCTTCAGGACTAATAATGGTTATCTTACAAGTCAAGTCACGTGTTCCAACCCATGTTCAATAATCACACAGTTTACACTAATAGTTGAACAAGTCTATGTTAGGCAATGGATCCCACATTCACAGTAATAAAACATTCAGGCAGAAAATCCATATTATGCATCAAATCAAACAGTCATCAAATACATTTCCGTAAAAAGAAAATATGCAACGGCCACAAGACAAACAACAAAAGAACAACATGTAAAAGAATGCAAAAGAAATATTTGTGAAACATGGTACGTCATCAACGATCTTGAGCACACTACTGTTTATCATGCTTACATATTATCTCCTGATGTGCATTCGTAATATTCTTAGTGCTTTTGTTAATGGATATTGCTGTGTACTCCAACACCTCGTGGATATGTGAGGTTGACCCAGGCTAAGCGTCATTAGTATTGTAGCGACTTCTCATGGTTAGTATCCTAATCACCTAACTCATGTAGTCAGACCTGCATGGGTAGTATTGCTCAATCTTTCATAACAGACATTGCCGTACAGAGTCATTCCACTATATAATGGTATGAGAAACAGAATTTGAACGTGTCTCTGTATCGGATTGAGATCTCATGGTATGATAACATTGACAAAGAACTTATCGAGGGGAGCGTATCTGCAGACCAGAATGCCTGGTCGCCTCGCCGCTAGGCGGCAGACGCTCGATACGGGGCATGAAGACAGCAATGGGTCACCATGGGAACCGTGCCATCACGGCTCATTGCGAGTTTACTTGGAATCGTGCAGTATGGTCATCGGCCATCTTGGAACAGTGTACCCAGCCCTGTGTTTGGTGCCCCCTTCAGCATTATGTATATAATCTATATCAAGAGTGATGTTCATGATGCAAAAATGGTCCAAAATAGTCGACATCTGTGTTGATGTACCATCGGTGCTGGAGTATATGTTGTGATTCCCCAAAAAACTTTACCTACGACTCAGCAGCCCGGGGGTCAGTCAGTGTATCTTTCTTTGATGCAAATTAATTGTTCTACCATACGCTATTGTCCTCAAGGGTCTAAGGACTGCCAATCATAGTGTAAACCCCAGTCAGTTAGCGTTCATATAGCCTCAAGCTTACACAAGTACATGTTAGTACATTACTGTAATCATCTTAATGAATTCAATCACGCTGAGCACTGTGATAACATATATCACAACAAAATGTACTACCAAAAACTCTTCAGTAATCAAATATATACATTGTTTTTATAAAATACTTGAGTAATACGCGTGCCCAATAGAACTTGCTGGATAAAGTGTGCATGTTAAAGTGACTCATCTCAAGCCCCTTGCTGAAACGACATGTCTCATTCTTCATATACATAATATCAAGTGACTCTGATTCATTGCCTTATGTTTCTAGATTGTTCGTTCAGAGAAAGCAATTCAAATCAAATTCTTCATTTATTCCATTCAGAGTTAGTGCGTCAAGTCGATCTATCCCGAATGCTTCTCTTTGTGCCCTTCTTTTCTGTTTGTCAGAGAATGTGATTTACTGTATTTGAGGGCCGATTCATGGAACAAATGTGTGCCGAAAATCTCAGTGCAAGCTGGCGCAAGCGTGAAAAAGCAAGCGCAGGAAGGGCCTGCGCGTGTTTTCACCAGGATGTACGCCAAATCCGTGCGTGGCGCACACGGGCGCACACGTCATTGCAACATCCCGAACGCTGTGCGCGACGCGCACAGGGATAGCGCACAACGTCAGCGCACACACCAAAAAGGGGGTGGGACACGGGGTGTAACACGTGGAATGGGGAACAACGCGTGAAAAAGAAGCCGTAACATGGGAAGTACTGCAGGGAAATACACGGAATGCCCACACGCATGCGAGCAACACGTATTCATGGAATCGAATACGGGAAAACCGCGCACGCCAAAAGACGCGCATAGGCATCAACACGTCCGCCACACGAAGGCAGACGGAAGCGTCCCCGCGCACAGTATAAATGTGCGTGCAAAAAGTGCGTGCAAACAGCAGCTTTGCTGGGTTTCTGGAGTTTATTTTTTCCAGCTGGTAAGAGTGTATATCCGTTTTCCACTCTTACATGTGTTTTGCCTATGTGTTTTTACTCATTGTGTGATCTTGGGCACTGGAGCACACCAATCCAGGTGCCCTGTTCTTGTACGGGTTACACAGCACCTTTAGTGTAGTAACCCAGGGTTGTCTTTAAGACTTCCCTCTGACTCCATTTCGCTGAGGCTGACTACTGTCCCCCAGAGAAAGGTAAAGTTGCCATTTACTTTACATAGTCATTTTTACCACAGACCCAGTACACCCCATCTTACATGGAGTACTGGAAAGGGCTAATCTGTACCCCTTTTCTGTCTGTACCTCCCTGAGCATTGTTTCGCTCTTTTAACATTTAGACTTGGCTGGTGTCAGTGGTATCTACCCTAACTTTTCTACCGCGATTATATAAGATAAATATGGTACTGTTGTTGGCTATTATATTAGCCTCAAACATAAACCCGCTTGACCAAATCGTCTTTCTTTTGGCTCCAGTTGGGTTTATTCGCCATTTCTTTTTGTTAAAGTCCTTCTTGTGTTTTTTATTTTGCGTGGCAAACTACGTTCGCCTTCTTTGTCCACCGTCTTTTGGCGGGCTTCTGCAGAGAAACCCTCCTCTTGGCGCTTGGGTGTCTAGGTAGACTGAATGTGGGGAAGGAGTGTAGTCACCCCCTGCACAGGGTATCCTAGGAAACCCAAGTCGCACTTTGCCATGATTGGCTGAGGTGGTTGTCCCGGCTGGACAACCCCCCCTGCTGCGTGATTGACAGCCAGGCTGTGTGAATGGGGGTTTTGCGCATAAAAGGCAGGTCTCTTGGGCTAGAAGTCAGAGACTCCTCTGGAACTACAAGGAACCAAAGAGAAGCGGAGAGAACGACGGCTGCTGCAACTACCCCGTCCTGGTAAAGCCCTGCTGCAATCCTGAGCTATCTACCCTTCGACGACTAAGAGGAGATCTAGTCCGGAGCCTTCTTCCCTTGAGCCTGGTGGGGATAACCAGCTCATGTTCTTCAGCCAGAGATCTCCGCCGTGGTCAAAATCGCTGCACACTGCTGTAGTGGTCCTGATAGCCACCTGCTGAGCCTCTCCTGTTTTTAAGGAGCACACCTTTTTTCGTTGTCGCTACTGCCGGCTTCATCCCTGCGTGGTGCAGACCCCCTTCAGATGTCCTCCTTCACAACGAAGCTCCAGGAATCGTGGGTCTGCGAGAAACCAACAGGAACAACTGCCAGGGCACCAGCTGCATCGTGGAAATAAGGTACTGTGTTATACTCGAGGAGACTGGATGAATCCCTTGTCTTCGTCCTCAAGGCTCGTCCTTGTCTTCCCTCCTTCTTATAACTTTTGCTTCTGAACATTTGACAATATTCAAGTACTTTTGGGCTACGCTGAATTGTGAACTGTCTAACGGTATGATTTTCGGTACAGGACTCCGGTGTCACTTAAACCTGGCTCCGACCCTTTGACCTTTGAACTCCTGTTTCTGAGTGTTTCTCGATACTGTCTGCCTAACCTAAATATTGCCAGTGATTTTTGCCTCCAACTCCCTCTGGGTATCTCAGGTGCTAAGTGTGCTTTTTGCCCCGGTAGCATTTCATGTCACGGATACTCGTTTATTGAGTAGACCAAACTGTACAGTATGTCTCAAGGTAAGTACCCTGTGTTTGAATGAACCGGTGCTATGAACAAAACACGATACCGCAGATACAGTTGAGATCACTTTTTGACAGTTCGTAACATGTGCAGTCTGTGCCTCGCAGGGTGTCCCTGTGCGCTGTATCAGTTTCTGAGTTTGTACTCATGTGCAGTGCATATCCTTTGCATGTGCAAATTGCCACCTGCACTACCTATTGAAATTCACGGCTGCTAGAACACAACTTGTACTGAAGTTGCACCTCGCTATACGCGTGTAGCAGCTCACCCTGGGACCATTGTATCATGTGTAATTATTGATGCATTGGTCTTCCATTTCCCACGCGCCCACATTCGCCTGCCTTACTGCATTGACAGTGTGTGAACCATGAGGAGGCCAAGCTAACGTATGGGTACAAAGCAGCAGACAGGAGTGTTTGTTTGTGGTGGAGTCACTTACTTTGGGGCATGGATGGTGTTGTGTGTGTGTGTGTTGTTAACACACAGTCAGATTAGTAACTCACGCTCTCTTTGCAGCATTGAACTTCTCCTGTTACCAGACCTGAGAGTGCGCAGGCAGGAGGCCAGCACTCACCCCAGAGATAAGTCTCTCTGTGCCTTGCATTTGACTCATTTGGTACAATGTGCATGATGAACATGTTTTGTCAGATTGAGTATGTGTTATTGTGAATGGTAGTTTCATGTATTTTGACTACTTTCCCTTGCCAATCCGACTCCCCTCTCCTGGCCCTCTTTCCAGTTATCCTGCATACCAATGCCTGTCCAAATAAAACATATCCCTGACCTTCCTTCCCCGCCGGGGTCTCAGAGGCCTGTGTAAGTTTGACCTTGCAGGCGCCTAGACCACGGAGGGGGTGGTTGGTTTGTGCCACTCCTGCGCCTGGACACTAGAGCTGTGACAGTACCCATCTGTTGTTGCATCATCATTGTATGTTATGTACCGTAGATGGTACCCATCCTGTTGGACCATTGTTCAACTGTGCTACCTTGGGTGTTCTATCATTGTGCTTGTACATGTGCTTTAACATTTCCTGCTACTTCAAGTCATCTACTGGAGACTCTTCCTGGGTTTTTTGGTGCCTACAGGCTTTTTCCCTAGTTTGGGGGTTTGGCTACTTGGAGTTCTCTGTGATTTGGTATTTTTACCAGCCAAGGTGGCCTCTGAGGGGGCTGTACCCTATTTACATGCAAGCTGGAACATGGAGACCAAGGGGTAGTGTGATCCTATAGACAGGTAGACTTGAAGGAAGAAGGCTACATGCCCCAGAGATAGTTGTTCAGAAGGTCAAGGTGATGTGCAAGGGAGGGCCTTTTGTTGTTGGACAGTTGGCTTGGCCTACAGTGTCTTGGGCACTCTGACATTGTAATTGTGGGGTACTATGTACATGATGTGTTGTGCTGGTCAATGCCTGTTCCTGTGTTGTGTTTAATTTTCAGGTGTCAGGGGATTAGTGTGGTTTGACATGCTGGGGTGTTCACATGGGCAATGTTCACATGTGACGTGTGCAGGACACTGAGGGTCACTTTATTTCACATGCATATATTGAGTGCACGTCCCTAATGACACACACAGTTGCACAATGAACCACCACACGTACAACCACCCTTCCATGGCCACAGGTGCACACAGATTGCATTATCAGGCCCCCTGTGTCCATGCAGCACATGATCTATTACCATTTGGGTATCCTGTACATGCGTCATTTGGTTGTTGATTTGATTAGTCTTTTGCATGGGATGCTCAAGGTGTATCTGCAACACAATGGCTGCTCAATGTGCTGTGTGCTGAGCAGTGTGTTGCAGGAGACACACACAGCACACGGGTTCGGGAGTAGCTATGCCCAATGTGCATGTGAACAGGCATTCAGTGTTGTGTTCATGCTACGACTGATGGAAAGCATTTGGGTCTGACTTTTTATGTGTGGGAGGTTGTTGGTCAGTCATTTCATCTGATTCCATGTCAGGCATCATTGTCTCGTGCCAGTTTTCATTTATGACATGTCACTTCGTATCTTATTGGTCATGTGTTGGCCTTTTGCTATTGCATGCCATGTCATGATGTGGCAGACAAGGGTGATGTGGGTTGGGAGGGTTTGGGTGACATACCAGGGATTGTGATGGCCTGTTTTGCGGGGGGGGGGTGATACACACTTTGCATGTGTTCCTTTTGGTCACACAGGATTGGTTATGTAGCTAGGGATGCACACAATGTAGCACTTCCATGGCAACATTCTCAGGGTGGTAAGGTTGTGACAGTTGACTGTCTCTTTGTCATCATCGATTTTCACCTGGTATGTGCCAGGCCTGTGTGCACTCCGCAGGGGTGGGAGTTTAGGTGAAACATGTGGCCACAAGCTGGGTCTGGGCTGCCTCTCCATGTGCCCTTTCCCCTCCCATGGGCAGTGCCTGTGCCTGGGGATGTGGGGGCACCACCATGTCCACTGGTACGTCCCGCCGTGTTGCAACATTGTGCAGGACACATGCTGCCACAATGATCCTGCACACTACTGGGGGTGCATATAGTAGCTGGCTGCCAGAGCGGTCAAGGGAGCGGAAGCGTGACTTGAGCACTCCGAATGTGCGCTCCACTATGCCCCTGGTTGCAATATGGGCAGTGTTGTATCTTACCTGGGGTGGTGTGGTGGGGTTCCGGATTGGCGTCATCATGTGGTTGCTCAGAGGGTAGGCACTGTCCCCTGGGGAGGTGATAATGGTTGTGATTATTGGGGTTTGTGTATTTGGCTGTGTGTGACATGCATGCATGTGCACAGGCATTTGTACTCACATAGGAGCCATGTGTCACCATGCTTCCCAGCTTCAAGGGCCCGGCTCAGGGCGGACATTCTGTATATGAAACTGTCATGGGTGGAGCCAGGGTTGTTTGCATAGACAGAGGTGATGATTCCCTTTGCATCGCATACTGTTAGGCAGAATCTGTCACGACCGGGGGTCGCTGGCGGCTGTGGAAGAGGTGGAAACTGGGCCGCCATTAGGTTGTGCCGTCACGTTTCCCCCCTGACGGCACCAGCGTTCTAGTCTTTCCCAACATGGCCGCCGCCTACGTGTATTTGCACTTCCACGTTAGGCGGCCCGGCGTGTTGCAACTTCGGATTTCCCTCTGTTGTTCTCGCTCCTCCATTGTTTTCTCCTTGGCGGTGCTCCATCCGCTCTGTTCCTATTCTCCTACCCTGCTCTCTCTCCCTCTGGACTCTGCCCTTCTTTTCCCGGTTCCCCTGTTTCCTTCCTCTGTGGTTCCCGGACTGCTCCGGTATTTTCTTGCTTCATTCCCGTGAGGTCCTCCCCCTTCCCTTGCTGGTTTCGCCATTGCTCTCATCTCTATCCACGGCGCTTGCCTGTCATAGCTCCCCCTCGTACTCACCTCACATTGGATCATCAGAGTGCGCTTCACCGAGTTATCCTGGTTCCGGTTCAGCTTGCTCCATGACTCCGGAGGGGTTTTTACGCCGTTGGCTTTTCCCCTCACTCCGTTGTTAGTCCGTCGCGGAGGGGGGGTCACCGTGCCTCCTGTGAGGAGCCGCAGTGGCTTCCTTTCGAGGCCGACCTTACCTATTAAAGAAGAAAAGACCTCCCGCTCTGCACGTCAGAAGGAAGAAGCTAAATTACTTTTCGACTTCAGGTGAGGAGGAAAGGGAACCGGGAGACGAGCTGAGTTCCACTGATGAGGAAGACATTACTGATTTGCCTGATAAAGTGGTGAGTCCGCCAGCCCAGCCTGATAGCTTGCAACGCCAAAATATCGATATGGCAACCCCACAACAACTCCAGGAACTCGTTGCAGCGGTACAGAATCTGAGTCAGGAGGTACAGACCTTGAAGGCAGACAATGCCGCCCTTCAACAAAGGGTTGCCGCTCGAGAACAGCTCACAGCTGATCTCCCCCCCTACCTTTGGTATCAGGCAAATTCGATGGCACTGAAAAGAAAGTAAAGGAATTCCTGGATGCCTGCAATATTCACTTTGCTTTCCGAAGAGGCACCTTTTCCACAGACCATATCAAGGTAGGGTTCATGATTACCCACATGACGGGTAATGCCTTAGCATGGGCCACCCCTTTGGTATCTCAATCTGACCCGGTGTTACAAGATTATACCGCCTTCAAGGACCTCCTCAAATAGACTTTCCTACATACGGAAACAGCCTTCGTAGCAAGCAAGGACCTCCTTGACGTGCGTCAGGGCAATTCAGACCTGCTTTCTTACCTGTCCTCTTTCAAAAGAATAGCAGCTGAGGCTGGTTTTCAGGAAGAAGCACAGTATATCATATTCCAGAGAGGTTTGCGGGAGGACTTAAAGGACGAACTAAGCAGAATTCCCCGCCCTGATTCATTCTCCGATCTCATTAAGGCGGTAATCAGGATCAATTTCCACATGACCGAAAGGAAGAACGAGAAGAAGAAAGCTCGTCCTCCCGGATCCTTTCTTGAGCCTCACCCTTTGGCCTCCTCACCTGCTACTCGCCCGCCGCCCAGAGACGAACCGATGCAGATTGGTACCACCCGAGCTCCTTTGACTGCAGAAGAAAAGAAGAGGAGGCGAGAGTGCAGCCTGTGCCTCTATTGTGGTTCGGCCACTCACCTTTTGAGGGACTGTCCCGACGTACCCCCGAGGAGGCCGGGAAACGAGCGCCCTCAGTAGTCAGTAGGACAGACTATCGAGGGGCGTCAGTTGGTTCCTACGCTACTCTTTCTGTGACCTCGGCTAAATCCTCCGAAGACCATCGCTTGATGGTTATTGCGTTCCAACTCCAGTTCAGAGGAAAGGAGATGGAGACACAAGCCTTGCTCGACTGTGGAGCTGCCGCAAATTTCCTAGACACCTTGTGGGCAGACAAGGTGGGTCTTATCCGGGTTCCAAAAAAGGAAGACCAAAAGGTAGAAGGGGTGGATGGTACTCCTTTATGCTCCGGGCTCATCACCCACACTACTGAGGAAGTGCATGTATATATCCAACAACATTCCAAGTTTTTGAAGTTCGATATCATCAGGGCCGCCCATTTCCCGGTTATATTGGGGATTGGTTGGCTCCGTAAACACAATCCAACAATAAACTGGACAGACAATCTACAGAGTTTTCACTCTACCTTTTGTCAAGAGAAGTGTTTGCCAGGACCTGTGTTTGAGAAAGTCAAGACACTATGTGCTACTGAGAATAGCTCCATCCACTGTATACCCAGACAATTTGAGGAATTTGCAGACATTTTCAAAGAACAACAACCACTGGTACTCCCTCCTCATCGGCCGGAAGACTGTAATATAGACCTCATACCTCAGGCCTTGGTCCCCTTTGGGAGAATGTACCCCCTTTCTATGTCTAAAAAGGAAGTTCTCCGGGGTTACTTGGATGACAATCTAGCTAACGGATTGATCCGACCATCAAGATCCCCGGCAGGTGCTTCCTTATTTTTCATACCCAAGAGAGACTCCAAGGAGTTGAGACCTTGTATTGATCACAGGTGTCTAAATCAAGTCACGATCAAGGACAGATACCCTATGCCTATAATCGCTGAGATACTTGAAGGCGTTCAGGGATCGGTGATTTTCACAAAACTCGATCTTCGGAACGCATATCATTTTCTTCGGGTCAAATCCGGCGATGATTGGAAGACTGCTTTCCGCACTCCCTACGGGCTTTTCGAGTACCGAGTGATGCCCTTTGGGCTGGTAAATGCCCCCTCTATATTCCAAAGGTTCATGGATCGCATATTTTCCGATCTGTTGGGGATCAACACCGTTGTATACCTGGATGACATCCTGATATATTCCCGGAAGAAGGAAGAACATTCTTCCCAGTTATCTGAGGTGTTACACCGACTCCAATTACACCACCTACTGGTCAAACCAGAGAAATGTGCTTTCGCCCAATCGTCCATGTCTTATTTAGGTTTCATACTCTCTGAAGAGGGGATAACCATGGATCCCAAGAAGGTTGAAGTCATTCTCGCATGGCCATCTCCCTCATCTGTCAAGGATATCCAGAGGTTTCTAGGTCTGGCTAACATTTACCGGAAATTCATTCCTGGGTTCTCGAGGCTTACCCTGCCCATCACTTCTCTACTTAAGAAATCCTATAGGCCCTTTCTTTGGAACAAAGAGGCTGAAGACAGTTTTGTCAGTCTCAAAAGAAGATTCTGCACGGCCCCTATTCTTCGGCAGCCACACCAACAGAAGCCCTTTGTTATGGAAACCGACGCTTCTGCTGCGGCGGTAGGAGCTGTTCTCCTGCAATCCAACCACGACATGGTACATCCAGTGGCTTATTTTTCTAAGACTTTGACACCCAGTCAACAGAATTATTCTGTCATCGAGAAGGAGCTTTTGGCGATGAAATTGGCATGTCTGGAATGGAGACACTTACTCCAAGGAAGTATGCACCCATTTCAGATACGCACCGATCACAAGAATCTGCAGATCTTGAGGCAACAGGAGTGATACAACACCCGACAAGCCAGGTGGGCACACTTTTTTGCTCAATTTCATTTCACCATCACGTACATTCCGGGATCTCAAAACCAAGTCGCAGACGCATTGTCCCGAAGAAATGAAACCAGCAAGGCATATCAGAAAGAACTCATGTTCCCCCATACGAAGATCGTCCTGGTGGTGTCATCTTTTCTAGAAGAAGTTAGGGGGGCTTCTCCTCCTTTAGAAGGACCCACTCCCAGCCTAGGAAGATTACCTGTCGAAGTAAAAGATGGACTATATTTCTACCAGGGAAGACTAATCCTTCCTACACACAACCTCCAGGTACAAGCTCTTCGGTGGTGTCATGACTCAAAGGTCGCGGGTCATCGAGGTTTACGCGGAACGCTCGAGTTGCTCCAAAGAACCTTTTATTGGCCCAACATGAGGGCAGACACTCAGGCCTACATTCAGGCATGTTTGACTTGTTTACGAAACAAGAATTCCACCCAGAAACCGTTGGGGTTACTTCAACTCAACCCGATCCCTCCGGGTCCTTGGATTAACATATCCACGGACTTCATCGTTGACTTACCTGAATCCCAAGGTTGTACGTGCATCATGGTAACTGTCGATTCCTACACCAAATTGGCACATTTTTCCCTGTTGATCGGCATACCCTATCCTTCGGTTACTTCTGAAGTCTTCCTTAAGGACATATTCAGATTGCATGGCCTCCCACAAAAGATTGTATCCGATCGCGGCAGTCAGTATACCTCAAAGTTTTGGTCTGCATTGTGCAAAATGTTGGGGATTGAGAGGGCTCTTTCTTCTGGATTCCATCCTCAGAACAATGGCCAAACTGAGTGGTTGAACGGAACCCTTGAACAATATCTGAGGTGTTTCATAAATCAGTCACAAGACAATTGGGTATCTGTTCTCCCGACTGCTGAGTTCACGTACAACAACTCGATCCATGCCTCTTTAGGTATGAGTCCTTTTTATTGTACTTATGGGTACCACCCCAGATCTATCATACTCACTTTCTGGAAGGATACCTCTATTCCATCGATTGAAACCGGCTTGGCACAACTGAGAGAAGCCCACATATCCGCCAAACAGAGTCTCCAAAGGGCAAGCGTTCAGTATAAAGACCAAGCAGAGCGTCACCGGAGACAGGTGCCGACTTGGGAAAAAGGTTCCAAGGTTATGCTGTCCACCAAGTTTCTACCCCGGTGGGTTAGACCTTCCAAGTTGTCTCCCCGGTACATTGGACCTTTTGACATCCTGTCCAAGATCAACCCAGTGGCTTACCGTCTCAAGTTGCCTAAATCGCTCAGCCGAGTTCACCCGACTTTTCACTCCTCACAACTCCGCTCTTATGTGTCTGATGATAGAAAGCAGGAAGCTTCCAGACTTCACATAACACCCGGTCCCAACTCTGAAGAATACAAAGTCTCCCACATCATGGATTCCCGTTACCATAGGGGACGTCTGGAATATCTCATTCATTGGAAAGGCTTCCCTTCGTCCAAGGACTCCTGGGAACCCTGGTCTTATGTTCACGCACCCCGTTTGTTACGCCGGTTCCACAACCTGCATCCCGGCAAGCCGGGGGGGTGTCGCCCTAGAGTGGGGCATACTGTCACGACCGCGGGTCGCTGGCGGCTGTAGAAGAGGTGGAAAATGGGCCGCCATTAGGTTGTGCCGTCACGTTTCCCCCCTGACGGCACCAGCGTTCTAGTCTTTCCCAACATGGCCGCCGCCTACGTGTATTTACACTTCCACGTTAGGCGGCCCGGCGCGTTGCAACTTCGGATTTCACTCTGTTGCTCTCGCTCCTCCATTGTTTTCTCCTTGGCGGTGCTCCGCCCTCTCTGTTCCTATTCTCCTGCCCTGCTCTCTCTCTCTCTCTGGACTCTGCCCTTCTTTTCCCAGTTCCCCTGTTTCCTTCCTCTGTGGGTCCCGGACTGCTCTGGTATTTTCTTCCTTCATTCCCGTGAGGTCCTCCCCCCTCCCTTGCTGGTTTCGCCATTGCTCTCATCTCTGTCCACGGAGCTTGCCTCTCATAGCTCCCCCTCGTACTCACCTCGCATTGGATCATCAGAGTGCGCTTCACCGAGTTATCCTGGTTCCGGTTCAGGTTGCTCCAGGACTCCGAAGGGGTTTTTACGCTGTTGGCTTTTCCCCTCACTCCGTTGTTAGTCCGTCGCGGACGGGGGTCACTGTGCCTCCTGTGAGGAGCCGCGGTGGCTTCCTTTCGAGGCCGACCTTACCTCTTAAAGAAGAAAAGACTTCCCGCTCTGCACGTCAGAAGGAAGAAGCTAAATTACTCTTCGACTTCAGGTGAGGAGGAAAGGGAACCAGGAGACGAGCTGAGTTCCACTGATGAGGAAGACATTACTGATTTGCCTGATAAAGTGGTGAGTCCGCCAGCCCAGCCTGATAGAATCCTGTGCAGTGCCCTTAGGGACCACTACACACAATTAAGACTACAGGTGGCAATGCAAATTTATCTTTGGTACAAGCCCGCACTACTAAGTTATAGTGGTAGCAGTATCAGAGCAGCCAGGCTTATCTCAAGAGTATATGAGCAGTAGCAGAGATTACACAAAGGGACCACAATTACTGTGACTCAAGCAAACACTGACTCAAGGTTTCAGGTAAAAAATATAAGTACATTTATTTTTAAACCATCAGTTATAAACACAACACCTCTATTAAACTTTAAACAAAACCACACGTTAAATATACTACAACTAACCAATTCACTTTGTACAGTATGTCTCAAGGTAAGTACCCTGTGTTTGAATGAACCAGTGTTATGAACAAAACACGATACCGCGGATATGGTTGCAATCACTTTTTGACAGTTCGTATCATGTGCAGTCTGTGCCTCGTAGGGTGTCCCTGTGCGCTGTATCAGTTTCTGGTTAGGAACGCTACTTCCCTAATAACTCTGCTTCAATGGAGCAGGGGGTACTCGAGGACATGTTCGATGGCCCCGCGTGTGTCCCTGACAGCTTGTAAAGCCACTTTGCATTTGGCCCTCAACGCATGTCAGCTGTACTGTGCGCTTCTCCAACAATGCCTGGCAAAGCTCCCCAGCACTGGTGCTACTTAGCATGCATGTGCAAGTGGCCTGGTGGAAGGTTGGCTGCGGTGTGGGCCCTTGTGCTGCTTACCTTGCCTGGAGCTCCTGGAAACACGTCTGCTTCTGTCGGACGTCTCAGCACAAGCCCTCTGCTTCTGCTTGCGCACACATGCACACGTCTGCACCACCGAACGTGGCCAGTCATCAGGATTACTCGGCCCTGTGTCTGCTGGCAAAGGTAGTATGGAGGCTCATTTTCCTGCAGAAAGGGCATCAAGCACATATACAGGCAAGAAAATAACATACATCACAATCCACATCAATTAATGGAGACATCAATCACGTACTCACCCAAATTGATTACAGACATGGGGTGGATAAAACGCTACAAATCCCCACTAGGGGTGGTAACACAAGTAGTACAGCAGCAGACAGGCCACAGTTATGCCGAAAGTCCAAAGCCCTTGTGTAAATGTTTGTTAAACCAAACCATCCTAGCAAGCCCATGGATAAGGGAAGCAGGAGAGGCCTCTGTGAGTCAGGACCCCAAGCTGCAAACACATACACGAGACAAGCTTGAAGGGCCCAGCTGGAACAGACAGTGGATGCTTTCAAAAGCCACAAAGCACCACACCGTCACATGAATGCACAATAGACAAACAATATTAAACTATATTAACTAATTAAACTAACAATGAACAACCTACATAACCTAATTAAAATAACTATCAAATAGTCAATATTAACTAACTAAACTAAAATCAAAAATGGCCACATACGACCCGGGGGGTGGGGAGGCACCCATGAAGGGGGAGGTACAGGGTACACCTCAACACCCACATGCGATGATGTTGAGACAAAAAGAAAACCTCCATGGGCTCAACGCCTGCACAGCCCGACCTGTGTGGGAGATATCTAGTCGTCCGAGTCAGCCTCTTCCTGAAAAGGTTGACGGGGCACAGGAGCCCGGCCACGTCTAGGCACAGCTTGCCCCTCATCGGCAGCAAGTCTGCCGGACGGGTGAGCCTGGTTCTGTGCGGCGATTACACGTAGGTCAGCATGCAGCACCTCCCGTGATACACGTGCTTCCTCTTGCAAGGTAATAAGTGTAACACAGAGTTCTTCCTGCGTGGCTTGGCTGGACAACTGATGCACCTCCCGGCAAGCATGTAGCTCAGCCGAGATGGTACGCTCAAGCTGCTCAAGCCTCTCCTCTGACCGCACCCTCTGGGACATCAAGAGGACACCCAGAGTGGATCTGAGGGACTCATACTCAGCCCTCAGGGCCTCCATGTGTGCCTCTGCGTGAGCAGCAATTGCGTGACGCAAAGACAACATTTCAGCCTGGCGTGCCTTGTCGGAGGCCTCCATGCCCAGCCTGAGTGAGTGGGCCGTGGACTGTGCCGCCCGCTGCTGGAGAGGCACCTGCCTAGCAGGGGGGAGCACGGATTGGGCCACACGCTCCATGCTCACAGAGATGTTTTCCATTGCTGCCCCCTGGTGTTCTGAATTGGAAGTCATGTCTTGCTCCCACTCAGTATACCTCGGTGGCGCATGGCACCGTGTTGCTGGGCTTGACACCTGCGAGTCCCAAGGACCGGCCATCCTTGTCGGGTTGGCACCGCCCGCGGCTGCAGGACTACATTCCCTCGTCGACGTGATGTCCCAGGCACATCAGTGACTGGTGTGGAGGGTGACCCTGAGTCCCGATCCACCACAGGCGGAGGTCCCACCACCGTCTGGCCCCTCAATGCGGGTGTCGCGGACAGAGGAGCGTCCACATCAGAATCACTCACCCATGTCAAATGGACCTGATGGACATCCAACTCGACATGGACATCAGAGTGGTCATCTGGGCTGGACTCATTGCCAGCCATAGACAAGATGGTCTGTAACACATGTGGGTTCTCGTGGTCTGCCACCCGAAGACCCCCACTTGTGCCGGGTTGCTGTTGTGATAACAACCCTGTGCCTGGCATGACAACACCATCCTCTGGCTCCATTGCGTCATCATCTGAAAAGTGGAGAAAATTACCATCAGTACACATGCCAGAAGCACATAACACACACACACATAGACATCACACAGACAGCCAACACATCAAGCAGACATGTCAGACACAACTGAGAACCTGCCATGCATGCAAGGTCACTTTGACATGGCATCAGTGAGTAGGCATGTAGAACGGTGTAACACGGCTCAGAAGTGGGTTCATGCAGTGCAGTACATGTGTACGTTACCCACTATCTACATGAACAAGTGCATCATGATGTACATAAATATATGTGAATGCAGTGCAAGGGCAAGTTCAGGCATCATGTGCAATGTGCATGCAATGGGTTGCATGGCTACAAGCAATCCACCCCTCCCCCTAAGTGGAAATGCAGGGATGGCTTGCATGGTATCAAAAGGATGACCAGAGACGTGTGTATTGGCTGACAGTGTTGACTAGCATCAATAGCATCATCTGAGTCAATTGACAACTCAGCAGATGATGATGGGACAGTAAGCAGGACACATGATGAACCCTCAGTAGTACACACATGTGTGCAGAAGACACTACACCAGTTGGACAGAGTCAGTGGGCCTGAAACGGGGTGAGGCCTGTGCCCCACACAGACTGTCACACCCTAAACATGTTTGGGACGCAGGACTGAGCCAGAGTGGGCATGGGAAGGCTGATGAAATGCATGAAATGTAGGTCACCCTAGACACGTACTACAATGATCATCCAGTCAAGGACACATAGGGGCATGCATGGAATGCACATGGAGCATGAATGGGCACTCATGTCCCTGCGGAGCATCTGCCATCTGCACAGTCCAAGTGATACACCCTGAATGAAGGACAGAGGATGTACCCCACTGCATGTGTCTGGCAGGTTGGCTGGTGGAAGTTTGCATGTACACAGGAGTCTGGAACAGGCCATTGCAGTACACCTACATGATGCACACCAGTGCAATGTTGAAATTGGGGTGCAGGGGGGGTGGAGGGGCAAGGAAGCATGCCTACGTGGAGTACCCGCATGCAGGCAGAGGACACATGCATGTAAGTCATGCAATGACATAGTCCCAGTGCTGTGAGAAAGGACACCCCAGGCTACATGCAGAAGGGCCAGTGAGTTGGAACATGGACCGGAGGGGCATCCGGGTGACTAGCATGTGAGTAGGGTGCAAGTGTGGTGATGAGGACAGTCCCCATCTGCTCTACATGTCCACCATCCTGCACGGCAGGCATGCATCAGTGAAGCATTGCATGACTTGCACATGAGAACCATGTACACATGACATGTAGTGCCAGTCGTGCACAACACATCACCAAGTAAAACACACATGGCCTCGACAAACACGCAACAACACTCACTGGACTGGGCATCAAAGTCCTGCATCTCTCCCACTCCTTCGACCAATTCTGGTGGTATGAACTCCGCAACGAGTGACTCGTGCGGAGTGAGGTCTTCCTCCTCAGGTGGTGGCCCACTGCCAGTCACCAGAGTCATGTTGTAATTTGAGGCACGCTTTGCCTTAGCGCTGCATTTGAGGTCATTCCAATGCTTTTTGCACTCTTGCGCCGTGCGCACCTCATGGCCGAATGCACTCACATGTGCCGCAACTTGCTTCCAGTGGGTATCACGATGGGCAGCCGTAGTTTGACAATTTGACCCCACTAGCATGTCACGGTTGTGGTCCCGCACGTAGTCCACGAGGAGGTCCAGTTCCTGCTTGCAGAAAGGCTTCTTCCTCGACGTGCCAGAGGCCGTAGCTGTGTCTGGGGTCCCAGCCTGTACTGCAGGTGCAACCTTCCTCCTCTTGGACGCTTGTCCGGACCCTGGCTGGCAAATGCCGCCCTGATCAGTATGGGCAGTGGTGCTGGTGGAATGAGCCGAGGGAGTGGCAGATGGAACATGGAGTGAGGCCCTGACTTGTGTCAGTGGCTGCTGGGTGCCCTGGAATGGACCCTGTGCAGCAACATCCGCTGTACCAGGGTCATTGACCGTGACTGTCCTGGTTGGTAGACTCACAACCGGCTGCAACTGCCCCTGCACTTGCCGACACCCGGCTGGTCGGGGAAGCAGATGACATTGCTGCCCCAGGGACACGTGCCTCGGTCAGGGCAGCCCTGCATGCACCTACGGTGTGCCTCCTGACCACCTGGGATTCTGCCATGGACTCTTCAAGTGCCAACGCAGCCTGTGCTGGCAGACCCCGAGCCTGGGTGGTGGTGTCCACAGCTGCACCTGCAGCTACCACTACCCTTGGGCCCGTGGCAGTCGGTGAAATGGACTGCCGGGTCATATGGGTGCCAGTGTCAGATGCAAGAACGGCATCTCCTGGAGCTGCAGGGGGTGGTGGCATGACTGCACCAACACGTGGCACAACATCGTGCCGAGCTGCTGCTCCCCTGCCTCTTCCCCCTCTGCAGCCACCCTGGACACCCTGGAGTCCCCCTACTCCCTGGTCACCCCGGCCACGTCCCTGACCACGCCCGCCACATGGAGTACACCCAGCTGAGGCACCCCTCACCTTTCATGGCCTCCCAGCCATGGCACAGATGGAGTAGTGCCAGCACGGTGGAGTAGTGCCAATGGGAGGTGTACACGACAATTGTCCTGGGAAATTGGGGTGAAGGGAGTGGGATACAAGATGTTAACAGCATCCCTGCACCTGCAAGGCTGTATGTGACCCCTTGTGATAAAGTGACGGGTCATGCAACGCTCAGGCACCCCAAAACTGCAGTAAAACAGTGCACGCAACCCCCGGTAGTCCACGTGTGTGGAATTAACCTCCCACAGTACGTGGTGGCACCCAGGGACACGAAAAACACGTACGCGTGGGACACGCAGTCTACCATGACCTCGACAATGGGTATGCGATACACAGGGGCACCCGCAGTGGGAAAAATAGCGTGCGCGACTCACCGTCAGACTAGCGTGATAATGAAAAACACGCGTAGCCAATATCCCCGCCAAAAGAAGAGATACGTCCTTGATCTGCTGTGAAGTTGTGTTGGTGCGCGAAACAACACGAAGTAACAACGCACATGTCGGTCTCCACGAAAGGCACGTACAGCGAACTGCTGGCCCCGCTCACCTTTAACCCGTGCTGAGGGAAACACCCGCGTGCGTCACGTCACTTACACGCTTAGGCCCTTTCTTCGGATTACACACATTAGCACGCGGACGTGCTGTTTTTTCACGTGCTGAATCACTATGCACCCGTCACAAGGGAAACACCCGCGCGCATAACGTCACAGACACGCTTACACGCTAAGGGCCTTTCCTCGAATTACACGCTGACGTGCAGTTTTTTCACGTGCCAAATCACTCCGTATCAAGCTGGCCGCGCAACAACACACGGAAGACCACGCTCCTGCCCAGAAGGCCATTTTCCTGCCCCCCAGAGCCCTGAGCACGCTCCCACCTGCCATCTGCTGCTGCCTGCCTGCCTACTCCCACGTGCCCTGCTATTTGGTGCCTGCACATCAGCCATCTGCAGGGGTCCAGTTGCTGTGTCCACCCCTGCTGGAACAGAAGAATCCCGACTGGTATACCATTGCTCCACAGCCCAGCCCCAGGACCCAGTTGCCCACCCACACCTGCCTCGGGGGTCGCCATGTCGGGGCAAACACCATCCGAGACCAATGGCGACCCCCAGCTAGAGAGGCAGAGGGCTACCAGCTTCAGCGATAAGGAAGTTGCTATCCTGGTGGAGCAAGTTCTGGGGCATTATGATGCCCTCTTCACACCATCGCGCACCGACAAGGAAGGACGGGAGAGGATCTGGGAGGACGTAGTGGTTGATCAACGCGGAGGGGGTGGCAACCCGCGACATCAAACACGTCCGGAAGCGCTGGGAGGACTTCCGGTCCAGGACCCTCAGCAAGGCCCAGCGCCTCTTGAAGGCAGAGGATGCAGATGGGTGCCGGGTCAGCCTGACCAACATCCAGATGAGGGTCCTGGAACACATAACCCCAGCGCTCCACGTCCAGATTCTTCAGAGGCAGACCGTCTGGAGTTGAGCGGTAAGTGGCCATGCATTGCTGTGTGAAACAGGGCATGTTGCAGTGTGCTGGTAGTCAGCTACTGTATGTGTGACATAGGCCCTGTATGGATGTGTGTGTGCAGGGACATCATGGTGCTGCATGTGAGACCAGTCATGCGTGAACCACATGGATGGTGCATGTGTTCCAATGCACCATGGGGAGCAGCATGCAGAATGCACACATGAATGCATGCCTGTCTCTGTTCTTGGACATGGATGGGGTGTGAGAGATGGGTGCTGCTGTCATGGACATGTATGGTGTACATGTCTGTGTGTCTGAGTAGCGTGTGTGTGACTTTGAAACACCATGGATGCATGACACATGTCCGTGACGATGTGTTGATTCACTGATGCATTCTAGTCATCCTTGTATCCACTGTGTCTGTGGTGTACAAGGCCAGATACATGAACCTCCGGTGATGTGTGTGCATGGGATCAGTATGACCCATGATGCATGTGAGTTTGAAGACAACATTTATGTCATGGATTCTAATGTTGATTGCATGCGCCGTGCCTGTTTCTGCATGTGTGCTGCCTGAATTGACCCATGTGTTGTGGAGGGACAGGATGGAAGTGACGTTTGACAGTGCCACTCATGTGCTATTGTTTCCCGTCTAGGGGACTATTGTACAGTACCCTGATGCTTGTGTTCTATGTCTCCCTCTACACATCATTGAGTGAAGAAGAGGGCGGAGACGGCACTGTGGAGCAAAGCGGCAGGGATGTCTCCACCGGCCGGCTACGCAAGGCCCAGCCACCCTCCCAGGAATTACCATCATCCGGGAGCGAGGGGACTGGTGCCGTGGCTGCCACTACTGCTGCAGCGGAAGGGCCGGGTGAGCCCCCACAGGGGCTTGCGATGGCGGAAGACGGTGCAGAGCCATCCAGGTTGGTGGTCTACACAGAGGAGGAGGAGGCCGCTACTAAGCCGCACATGGGGCCTGGTGGGGGTGGTACCACTGGTGCAAGTGGTGCAGTCCAGGGCCAGCGGCAGGAGGCAGCACAGGTCGCCGTGGGGGGGCCTGTGCATGTCACTGTCCCTGACCCTGTGACTGTACCACCATGCACCAGCAGGGATGCCCAGGCCCGTCCGCAGGTAGGGGGGAGGCCCACGTCATCTGGCACTCCACTACCTGTGGACGAGGAGACCCATGACCGTATGGGGTCCGTCCTGACTGGTGTCGCGATGCGCACGCGTGTCATTCGTGATGATGTGCGTGCTTCCTGGGGGGACCACGCACGCCATCATGAAGAGCTCCGTGGCAAAGTGGCACAGTTGGGAGGGGCCCTGGTCGGAGGGTTCCTAAATGTGTCGAGCACTCTGGCGGCTCTCTCCTCCTCTGTGGAGACTATGCCCCAGTCGTTCTCCCTGCCGTCTTCCGGCCCAGATTCCACCAAGGCCCCCTGTGGACCTGGCCCGACCAACGCAGCCAGCTTGGTAGAGATCACATCCCTGCCACAGTCGGGAGTCAGAGGTCCAGCAGGGGTGGATACCCCAACAACTTGAGACCAGCAGATGGAGGATGTGCCGGCATCATCGGGCAGGGCACATGGAGAGCAGCAGCAGGCTCAAGGTGGGAGCAAAGATGGCTCAGGGCCAGCAACATCAGAGGGGCAGGCATCGGCCGGAGGGCAGGAGGACCCTGGAATGGGAGTGTCTTCCGTGTGGCACCGGTTGGGCCAGCGGATATATGCGGAGCAGCGGCGGGCGGAAGAGGCACAGCTCACCATGGTCAGGGCGGAGTTCTCCATGCGCAGGGCGTTGAGGCGGGCTGAGTGCCTCGAGGCAACTCGCAGGGAGTTGGAACAGGCCATGACTGCATCCCTGTGAGACCTCGGGGCCAGGGGAGAGGCCTGCCTCCGGGACATCGACATGGAGTTCGATGATTCCCTGGCCCGGGACATCACAGAGTGAGCCGTAGGACTTGCCCGCCGCCATTGTATATAGTTAGTTAGTGTTAGGTTTCCTTTCTGTTTTTATTTCTTTTGGGGCGCTTGGACAATGCCCCACCTTTTTGTATATAGTTGTTCATTAGGTAGGGTTTTTTGTAGGTTTCCTTTCAATGGTTGGGTCATGGACCCTGGATTTGTACTTTGTATATAGTTCTACACTGGATTTCACTTCTTTTTTTTGTTGTTCCATGGATCAATGGTTTTGTCTTGTTTTTTCACTTTGGATTTGTTTTGACGGACAGACACTTTGGACCCATGTGCTTTTGGATTGATTTGGATTCTGCTTTCACACATTTTTATTTTATATTTTGGACATGCAGCTTTTTCTTCATTATTTCCATTATTGTGGGTTTCATTTCATTCCCTTGCTTTTGTGTTTAATACATTTTTATTTCATACTTCAATGTGTGGTATTCTCTCTTTGGTTTCATGCATGTCACGATGTGTGTTTTCACAATCACATGCACCCATTGTGTGTGTGTGACGGAAATGTGTTGATGTGCATACTTGCAATTTCGGATGTATCATGTGATGGGGATTTCAATGTGGGGTGGATGTAATACCTGGTTGTGTGTTTGGACTGGGGTGGCGTGGGGTGTGATTTGGGTGTCCATAAGGCCGATGATTGTGGATCGTCATGACGTGTTGGGGTGGACATGAGTCGGGGCCTGCTGGCATGTGCCTGTCACTGCTGGGTGGGTGAGTGGGGGTGCAGGGACATGAGTCAGGGCCTGCTGGCAGGTGCCTGTCACTGCTGGGTGGGTGAGTGGGTGGGGGACATGAGTCGGGGCCTGCTGGCAGGTGCCTGTCACTGCTGGGTGGGTGAGTGGGGGTGCAGGGACATGAGTCGGGCCCTGCTGGCAGGTGCCTGTCACTGCTGGGTGGATGAGTGGGTGGGGGGACATGTGTCGGGGCCTGCTGGCAGGTGCCTGTCACTGCTGGGTGGGTGAGTGGGGGTGGGGGAACATGAGTCAGGGCCTGCTGGCAGGTGCCTGTCACTGCTGGGTGGGTGAGTGGGTGGGGGACATGAGTCGGGGCCTGCTGGCAGGTGCCTGTCACTGCTGGGTGGGTGAGTGGGGGTGCAGGGACATGAGTCGGGGCCTGCTGGCAGGTGCCTGTCACTGCTGGGTGGGTGGGGGTGCAGGGACATGAGTCGGGCCCTGCTGGCAGGTGCCTGTCACTGCTGGGTGGGTGAGTGGGGGTGGAGGGACATGAGTCGGGGCCTGCTGGCAGGTGCCTGTCACTGCTGGGTCGGTGAGTGGGTGGGGGGACATGTGTTGGGGCCTGCTGGCAGGTGCCTGTCACTGCTGGGTGGGTGAGTGGGGGTGGGGGGACATGAGTCGGGGCCTGCTGGCAGGTGCCTGTCACTACTGGGTGGGTGAGTGGGTTGGGGGACATGAGTCGGGGCCTGCTGGCAGGTGTCTGTCACTGCTGGGTGGGTGGGGGAGCAGGGACATGAGTCGGGGCCTGCTGGAAGGTGCCTGTTACTGCTGGGTGGGTGGGGGTGCAGGTGGACATGTGTCGGTGCTCACTTGTGCATGGTGACATGTGGGCTGGCTGGGGGGCATGGCCAGGGTGGATGGGCTGCCTGCGCGGCATGGCCATGGGTGCAGGGTAGTCCCCTGTGTTGTGGGCTGCCTGCAGGGCCTGGGGAGGGGGGTGAGGGCACACCTGGGAGGACACACACTGCCAATTCGCGTTGGGGCACCCCAGGAGTACACACACCCCTCCTGCGGCAGCAAAAATGCGTGTAAAACTCCCCGTGCACCCCGCTGAATACACGTAACCCGCTCCGCCAAGGCCTATCGCGTGTAAAACATCCCGCCAAACCCCTCAGAATACACGTACCCCGCTCGCACAAGGCCTATCGTGTGTAAAACATCCCGCACACCCCTCAGAATACATGTACCCCGCTCGCACAAGGCCTATCGCGTTCACAATGTCCCGTGCACCCCGACATACACGTACCCCACTTGCACAAGGCCTATCGCATGTAAAACGTCCCGCGTACCCTTCAGAATACATGTACCCCGCTCGCACAAGGCCTATCGAGTGTGATACTTCATGCGCACCCCCAAAATACATGTACCCCACTCGCACAAGGCCTATCGTGTGTAAAACGTCCCGCGCACCCCTCAGAATACACGTACCCTGCTCACACAAGGCCTATCGCGTGTTAAACGTCCCGCGCACCCCTAAGAATACATGAACCCCGCTCACACAAGGCCTATCGCGTGTGATAGTTCACGCGCACCCCCGAAATACAGGTACCCCGCTCGCACAAGGCCTATCACGTGTAAAATGTCCCACGCACCCCCAGAATACACGTACCCCGCTCGCACAAGGCCTATCGCGTGTAAAATGCCCTGCGCACCCCCAGAATACACGTACCCCACTCGCACAAGGCCTATCGCATGTGATACTTCACGCGCACCAACCAAATACACGTACACCGCTCGCACAAGGCCTATCACATGTGATACTTCACACGCACTCCACAAATACACGCAGGCAGCCCATCCACCCTGGGCATGCCCCACAGGCAGCCCACGCCACAGGGGGGGTGCTTTTTCTACGCTGTTTACCTGGCGCGAGCGGGTTACGTGTATTCAGAGGGTTGCCCGAGGGGGTTTACATGCGTTTTCGCCGCCGCGGGAGGGGTACATGTATTCTGTGGTGTGCGCGGGAAGTTTTAGACGCGTTTTCGTGGTTGGGGGGCTGTATGCTGGTCCACTGGTCTTTGCGCCATGTACTGGATTTGTGCGCTGGTCATGGCGCACGGGGCGGGATTGGGGGCGTAACTGGCGCTGCTGCAGGGTCGCTGCGCCACTCTGCACCACGGCTGCTTATAGATGTTGAAATCCATGAATACGCTGTGCGCTGATATGGGTTTTGGTGCACGCGCACACCCTGCGCCAGCCGCGTGCGCCACTTGTGCGCCAAATTCTATGAATTATCCTCTAAATGCCCTTGTGGTATTTATTACGTAGGTGAAACTACAAGAAAGGTCTGCATAAGGATTAACAAACATAAATCATGCATTAGAAATAATAACATGACTTCGGCAGTAGCGAGATACTTTCAAGACAAAGGACACAGCATATCACAACTCAGATTCCAAGTGTTGGAAATGATCAAAACAAGAAACCGCAAAGAAGTTGAAAATAGGGTGTAATTCCACCGCAGCCTTGCTCGCCCACAGTAACTGCCTTTGTGTTCGGCTCTTCTCCACTTAGATCCCCACTTCGGAGACGGCCATCGGGACCCTGAATTAGCCCCATGCTGACACGCTCATTGCGTGTCTTGCCATTTTTATATGGTTGTTTGTGCAAGTTATAACATTTTGTTTTTTGTATTGATTTGCCCAGTATTTGAAGAACCCAGTGGCCCAGGAAAGCAACAGAGAATATTGTACGCCGGCATGGGGGGGGGGCTGAGGGGGGGTGGTTGAGGTGCTGGGTGGCGGGATCCGTAGGTGCTGCGTCTGCCAGGTTCAGTGGCAATGATGGGAATCAGATATGAATTAGGGTTACTACCACCGGGAATGCCTTTAAAGTGGAGGGTGGAAGCACAAGTATGGCTCTTTTGAATTGGAGAATTGGAAATGCAAGTGTAAGGACCTGTTGGACAATATAGAGTCTTCAGTAATAATCTTACTAAAGTGAAGTTAAAACTTTACAGATATGAATGGATTAAGACAAGGGAGATTTTACTGGAACACTGATGTTTAAGTGATCATTTTAATTGGAATGTAAACAATGTTAACGTTATTGCTCCCTAGTTGATCAAACACCAGTGAAGAGATATTAGAACTAGAGTGCTAATACATTTATTGAATGTGCTACCATCACTGGACTTCCTAGGCATGAGGCAGAAGTCTCCTCTGGATCAAAGGTTATGTCCTTACTGTGGTCATAGCATTGAGACGCTAAGACATTTGTGCATGGAGTGCCCTGCCCTCGAGAATCAACGCTATGAGAAGTTGAACAGATGTATACAGAACCTAGAAATTACTAGGGCTCAACAGTTATGGGTCTGTATCCAAAACACGAATTATTTCATTGTTAATTGCAATTTTAGAATTTGTGGAAATGGTATTGACTGATTTTAGTACTGCATTTTAGTCCTGATCTTAAAATAGTTTTTTGTACTTTTCTATGAATTGTCTTGTAAGGAATGTGATAGTTTTGAAACAAAATTGTAACGTATTGAATATTAATTGTTTTCACTGTGTTAATGCGGTTTATGCGTGAAAGGTTCAGCTGTGCAACCGAAGCGGACAATAAATAAATAAATAAATAAATAGATTGCTTTGCGCCGGAAACCTTAACAGCTGTGGGAGTAAAGTAGATTACTTCAAACAGGCTCTCTAACCTGGGGTCCTTCCATTGTTGAACGAAGTTCCTGATGAAGACACAGTCACCTGGGAAAAGCTGTGATTGCTGCAGCTGCGATGACTCCTGTTGTGGCCACGATGATCATGATCATGTCATTGAAGCCCAACCTGGTGAGATATAAACCTGATAAAACCCCCTCAAATTTGAGCAGAAGTATGTGCATCTCTAACAGTGTGTGTGGGTGTGAGCGGGGTATGCAATCTCCTGCCTGTTACTATTTCACGCGGGGCGAGGCGATGGTCAGTCCCTGGCTGATTGCGTAGAGCAAATAAAGCAAGAGGAAGACAGTGCTACCAACTTTTCTTAAGCGTGTTACATCATTTTTCAAGTGTCTACTTTAACAAACCGTTTATGCAGTGCACATCCCGCTGGCTTGTGGGTGAAAAATAGTGCATAGTTTGGGTTTTATACCTAGCAAAGAGCATATTTCGTTAAACTTTTCATTATAAAAATGAGTACCATTGTCAGACCTGTAAACATCACAAATCCCCCATGGGAAAAACACTTCACATACTAGAAAGTTTGCTACAGACCTAGTATCAGGGTGAACACATGAACCTGCTTCAATCCATTGTCAGAATGGGCAGAACCCACCAATTAGGTAACGAACGTTACTGCACCTGTTAACCACGTCCAAGTAATCGATATGTAGATATTTAAATGGCCTGAAGGGCAGGGAAACGTCACCTTGAGCTCTCTACGCATGCACAGAGTAGTGTGAGGACAGTGGCATCTTTGCTAACACATGGTATTCCCCTGATTAGAGGATCACTACTGCTGCTCCCATGTGCCTTACTCCTGTGTTCTGATCTATTGTCGACAAGCCATCAATGAAGATCACCTTCCCCTCTTTGAGCGGTTCCTCCCTAACATGGGCAGTTTCACCGGTAGTGTCCTCATAGGTAGTGCAATCATGCTCCGTGCCATTTGGATGTATTGGCTCCACAATAAAGGTTGCTGGATTCATGGTGTACCATCTCACAATATGAATAGAGGGGTTTCACAGAATGACCTCATACCCTGACGCTCGTTGGATGGTGAGAGTAGATTTTTACTTTTCTAGGATTGAAAGAACTGCATGCTCCACTTAAAGTGTGACAAGGCATCCCATGGTAATGGTAGATGACGTCTGCATGGGGAAATGCAGTGGCTGCCAGATCCTGCTCACACATGCGGTACCCCTGCATGACTGGGACCAGGAGACCACTGAAATAAGCCAGAGGAACAAATTGTTTTTTAATATGATGTGGGTAAAACACAGGCATTACTGATCACGTTTTTGAGCTCCTGAAATGATTCAGTCACCTGCACTGTCCAACCAATTGGTCCTTTTGTTATTTGCGCTTCCTTTAGCCCTTGGAAGAGGTCTTTGGTATAAGATGAATGGTCAAATATCCATGCTCAAGAATAGTTACATAAACCGAACAACTGCAGCAACTGCTTAACAATATTAGGCTTCAGTGTGATCTGTACTGCTGCTGCCCTTTCTGGCGTTATTCTTCTCCATGCCAATGATATTATCTGTCCTAGGTACACAACCTCTTGCTGACAATGCTGTAGTTTATCCTTGTCCACCTTGTAACCCTTCCTGATGTCTGCTGCTCCTGAATGAACTTGTGGAATTCGTTCCACCTGCCCCTGCATGCTGCCCTGCCAGGAACATCTTGGGTAAGCGCTGGATGGAGTTTCGAGCGCTCGCTGGAGCATTTAACATCTTTATTGACTTTTAATTGAAAAATGAATCTGAATATGCTCCATGGCCGCTTCATTACGAAAAACCATGAATTCTGGAGAAATCTTCTCCCTTCTGCCTTTGTTTCCTTTGCTTTGGGCATCTTGCAGCCCTGACTGTGTTGAAATTGCCATTTCAAAAATGGCCGTATTATTTTTCCATCTGCTTCTGTGTGTCTGGTCTGGCCCTGCTCCTCAACCCACATTGGCTGCACTTATCCCTTAAACCAATCAGGGCAGCCGGGAGGCGGAGCCGGCCACCACTACCGAAGGCCCACAACAAAGGCCCTGTCTACCCCTGTCCACCACGGTACACTGCATTGCCCCCCCAAAGCACCCCGTGAGTGTCTGTGTGCCCCCCAATGCACCCCTTGAGTGATGGTGTGCCTCCATTGCACCCCGTGAGTGTCTGTGTGCCCCAATGCACCCCCTGAATGTCTGTGTACCCCCAATGAACCATGTGCAAGGCTGTGTTACCCCCAATGGACCCCCTGAATGTCTGTGTGCCCCCAATGCACCCCCTGAGTGTATGTGTGCCCCCAATGCACCCTCTGAGTGTCTGTGTGCCCCCAATTCCACCCCATAAGTGTCTGTGTGCCCCCAATGCACCCCCTGAGTGTCTGTGTGTCCCAATGCACCCCCTGAATGTCTGTGTGCCCCGAATGCACCCTGTGAGTGTCTGTGCACCCCCCATTGCACCCCATGAGTGTCTGTGTGCCCCCAATGCACCCCCTGAATGTCTGTGTGCCCCAATGCACCCTCTGATTGTATGTGTGCCCCCAATGCACCCATAAGTTTCTGTATGCCCCCAATGCAACCCCTGAATGTCTGTGTGCCCCAATGCACCCTCTGATTGTCTGTGTGCCCCCAATGCAACCATGAGTTTCTGTGTGCCCCCAATGCACCCTGTGAGTGTCTGTGTGCCCCCAATTGCACCCTGTAAGTGTCTGTGTGCCCCCAATGCACCCCCTGAATGTCTGTGTGCAATACACCCCCTGAGTGTCTGTATGCCCCCCATTTCACCCCCTGAGTGTCTGTGTGCCCCCCATTGAACCCCATGAGTGTCTGTGTGCCCCCAATGTGACCCCATGAGTGTCTGTGTGCCCCCAATGTGACCCCTGACTGTCTGTGTGCCCCCATTGCACCCCGTGAGTGTCTTTGTGCCCCAATGCACCCCCTGAATGTCTGTTTGCCCCAATGCACCCCCTGAGTGTCTGTGTGCCCCAATACACCCCCCTGAATGTCTGTGTGCCCCAATGCACCCTCTGATTGTCTGTGTGCCCCCAATACACCCATGAGTTTCTGTGTGCCCCCAGTGCACCCTGTGAGTGTCTGTGTGCCCCCAATTGCACCCTGTAAGTGTCTGTGTGCCCCCAATGCACCCCCTGAATGTCTGTGTGCAATACACCCCCTGAGTGTCTGTGTGCCCCCCCATTTCACCCCCTGAGTGTCTGTGTGCCCCCCATTGCACCCCATGAGTGTCTGTGTGCCCCCCTTGCGACCCCTGAATGTCTGTGTGCCCCCAATGTACCCTGTGAGAGACTGTGTGCCCCCATTGCACCCCGTGAGTGTCTGTGTGCCCCAATGCACCCCCTGCATGTCTGTTTGCCCCAATGCACCCCCTGGGTGTCTGTGTGCGCCCAATGAACCCCCTGAATGTCTTTGTGCGCCCAATGCACCACCTGATTGTATGTGTGTCCCCAATGCACCCCCTGAGTGGCTGTGTACCCACAATGCACCCCCGAGTGTCTGTGTGCCCCAATGCATCCCCTGAATGTCTGTGTGCCCCCAATGCACCCTGTGAGTGTCTGTGTGCCTCCCATTGCACCCCGTGAGTGTCTGTGTGTCCCCAATGCACGCCCTGAATGTCTGTGTGCCCCTGATGCACCCCCTAAGTGTCTGTGTACCAACAATGCACCCCCTGAATATCTGTGTGCCCCCAATACACCCCCTGAGTGTCTGTGTGCCCTCCATTGCACCCCCTGAGTGTCTGTGTGCCCCCCATTGCACCCCATGAGTTGCTGTGTGCCCCCAATGCACCCCCTGAATGTCTGTGTGCCCCCAATGTACCCTGTGAGTGTCTGTGTGCCCCACTGCACCCCGTGAGTGCCTGTGTGCCCCAATGCATCCCCTGAATGTCTGTCTGCCCCCAATGCACCCCCTGAGTGTCTGTGTGCACCCAATGAACCCCCTGAATGTCTTTGTGCCCCAATGCACCCCCTGAGTGTATGTGTGCCCCAATGCACCCCTGAGTGTCTGTAAGCCCCCGATGCACCCCCCAAGTGTCTATGTGCCCCCAATGCACCCACTGAATGTCTGTGTGCCCCCAATGCACCCTGTGAATGTCTGTGTGCCTCCCATTGCGCCCTGTGAGTGTCTGTGTGCCCCGAATGCACCCTCTGAATGTCTGTGTGCCTCCATTGCATTCCGTGAGTGTCTGTGTGACCCCAATGCATCCCCTGAATGTCTGTGTGCCCCCAATGCACCATGTGAGTGTCTGTGTGCTCCCCATTGCACCCTGTGAGTGTCTGTGTGCCCCCAATGCACCCCCTGAATGTATGTGTGCCCCTAAGGCACCATGTGAGTGTCTCTGTGCCCCCCAATGCACCCTGTGAGTGTCTATGTGTCCCTAATCCACCCCCTGAATGTCTGTGAGCCCCTCAATGTGCCACTTGTGTTTGTGTGTCCCCAATGCACCCTGTGTGTTTCTGTGTGCCCCCAATGCACCCTGTGAGTGTCTGTATGCCCCCCAATGTACCCCCTGAGTGTCTGTGTGCCCCCCAATGCACCCTGTGAGTGCCTTTGTGCCCCCCAATGCACCCCCTGAGTGTCTGTGTACCCGTAATGCACCCTGTGAATGTCTATGTGCCCCCGTGAATGTCTGTGTGCCCCCCTAGAACCTCTGTGTGCCCCTACTGGCCCCTGTGTCCCTCTGTGTGCCTCCACTGGCCCCCCTGTCCCTCTGTGCTCACCCTCCCACTCCTGCCTCCCTCTGTTTGCCTCCTCTAGCCCATGTCTCTTTCTCTTCTGTCAGCCATCTTGCCCCCCCTTTCCTCCACTTCACCTTTCAATTATCTTGGCACTTACTCTTATCATTGCCCGTTGACCTTTGATAAGAGCTTGTCTGCCCCCCCCTTTTTCCTCCTTGTCTTCTCCTCCTTCTCCCTCTCAGCACTACCATGATCAGGCGTTGACCTTTAAGATGGTCACTTGTTTTGTTCATCTCCTCTTCCCTTCCCTCCCCTCCCCCACACCTCCCCTCCTCCCCTTCCTCTTGTCACTCTTGCACTGCAACAATTGTCATCAGGCATAGTAATGTTACTGCTAGTATTGTCTCCTTTTTTCCTTCCCCTCCTCTCCCTTATTGGTCCATGCACTTGTACTATCTGTTATGATATGATAGTGTTCTCACATTCTGATTTGTATCAAGGACCTGTAAGAATGTAAGTGTATTTTCCCATGTTTCCTCCATCATTGAAGCGCTTTGAAACACATAGGCGCTATACAAATAAACAATCAATCAAAACAATCAATCAATAGTAGCTTTTCTGTTGTACTACGTACCAGAAGGCCATCCACCTATTGGATCGCTGTGCTCTGGGTTTGTACGTTTCCTAGGTCCATCTGTACCACCCTGTTAAAAATGCTGGGGGACTCACAGTGCTCTTGGGGCAACTGTATGTGTTGAAACCTATGTCCTCTGTAGCTAAACGCTGGAAGCGGTTGCAACTCAGGGCGTAATTGGATAGAGAAAAAGGCATTCTTGCGCTCTACTACAGTGAATTAAGTGGCTTCCATGGGAATATTATAAAGGATGGTGGCGGGATTGGGAACCTCTGGGAATTCTGCCTCCATAATGTTTTTCAAAGGGTGCATATTCAGCACCATCCTCCACAATGACACTTTTGCTTTTTTCATAGGGTAAATGGCTTTGTTACATGGTGATTTTGATGGCTGTATAATGCCGTGCTGCCATAAGCCCAGAAGAGTGGAATAAATGCCTTTGTCTGCTTCTTTTGACATGAAAAATGGGTTCACTCTGGGCAGAATTGCACCCCGTTTATAGTATGATGCACACCACCCCTATGCTTTACAGCAGCCTTTCATCATGTGAGCTACTGTGCCACACATGGATGGGCACCCTCTGTAGGTCTTTCTGCATATGTGATGGCAATGCTTTGGCAAGGGGCAGGGGTAGGGAACCGCTGTGTTGGGTCAATGCATGAAACTGTGCACCATTCAGTGTTATCCTTTTCCAGACGGGACAGTTATACAAGATTAACTGGGGGGAGCCTAGTGAATACAATAAGGGGACTGATCATTCTTGCATACATACGGTGACAGGTAACTCTTCAGTTAAAGGACCCAATATGATAGCTTCTGAAAACCCCTGTGTGTCCATTATTTTGTCTGACAGCGGGACGCCCCTTGCGTAATGCAGGATCTAGTACCCCTTGTGTCGAACAAAAAAGAGAATGATGAATCCCTTATCTTCACTCACAATCAGGGTTCCTCATCCGGGTCAGCAGTTACTGATAGTACTGGACACTGGGCTGTCCTATTGAGGGTTAACATTCAATCCTAGGAGCGGGAAAGCATTGCCCCCTAACACGCTTGCTCCCGTTGTGGTATCATAGAATGAGGCGTCAGACCAAGAGGGGGCTTGTTGATTGCTATAGAATTTGATTAAAAAGAAAAGCGAGCATAACTATCCCTGAAACTAGAGGTAGTTTAAGTGCCTCAACAAAACTATAACGCGTGCCTGTCAGGAAGTCGGTGGTGTCCAAAAGAAAGTATTCCGTCATGGTCAAAATCCCCATCCCATCTCTACCACTTGAACACAAAACACTAACTTAAGAAAAGAGTTCTTATCCTAGCCCAGGAGAATGGATCTCTTCCACAGGGCACAAGTCTCTTAAGGTATGCTTGCCAAAGTTCCACCATGTCCGGGGACTAGGAGAATGACTCCCTTATCCTAGTCTAGAGTCACTTCTTGGTAGATTTTCTTAGCGGTGTCATTTGCAAGTTCCTCATTAATTACTTCAACTCACTCCAAGCAGACTGGGTCTTCCTCTCACCCAAATCTCCTGACCTTTGGATCTCTCTTCCCACCGCTCAGCTTAGGCTCTAATTCAACACTTTCATCACAGGTGTTCCCACTAGGATGAGTGAGAGGCTTTGTAACTATTCGTGGATTCTCTAATTCCCTCTTAACAATACCAATTACATACAGTCTTTCAAGCTTTCCCGGCCCCTCCCAGACTTCTCACAGTTCCCATTACTTTCTCTCATGGAATTCTTCAACAGTTTTGCCAGGGACGCAGGTTTGTTACTCCACTTTTCGCAACTACTTGTATTGGGTTTACATGACTTGGCAACCCACTGCTGCTTCTACTTCTTTCGGCCACTCGTCTTGGGTCATCTCGACTTAGCGACCCGCTGCTGCTTCTACTTCTTTATGCTACTCGCAATAGGACTGCTTGGCTTAGTGAGCTGCTGCTATGTTTGCTTCTTTCTACCACTCGTATTGGGTCCACTCGACTTAGAAACCTGGTACTGTTGGCGGTCTGTGCGCAAGTATCGGACAACTCAGTCCACCAGTTACAGGTTGCGCTACCACCACAGTTCCTCATACTTCCCATACAATTGCCTAAAAGGCTCCGCGTTAGGATAGTGTGGGCAGTCTGAGCGTAGTTCTTGGACCACACAGTCCACCCACTACAGGTCACGCATCCACAAGACTGTCTCTCAGCTTCCGGAGTGCCGGCTCTGAACAATCTAGGTAGAAGTGTTCTGGGTGTCCTTCCATCCGTTTTCTCAACTCTGTACCACTACCTCAAAACAGTCCTTCCACACTTAGCTTTGGGTTTACAAGCTCTCTGTCGGATTCCAGGCTCACTGACCATAGACTTCCAGGTATCCTTCTCATTGTTCTTCGTTGGTGTTTAGCTTAAAGAGTTGGGCCTGCCCCAATGCAACATCAGTTCGATTGACAACACAACAGCTGCTTGGATATTCGTCATGCTTTGCTGTAGCGTTCTTGAGCTCTTCCTCATACTAGCATCTGTCAATACTAGACTATCTGATACATTACAATAACACATTGGCCCTCATTACGACCCAGGCGGTAAGGGGTTTACGCCGGCGTAAACTTCGCCGACCCTTACCGCCTGAGTACGAGTTCCCGTAGCGCCATGGTGATTTTTACGCCTGCTTTTTGCAGGCGGTAAAATCCATGGCGCTAAGGGACCTTGTTGGTAATTACGCCACCGTAATTTACGGTGGCGTAATTAACGCCTTCCCCACTCCCATTATGCTCTATGGGGCAAAAATGGGAATGGGGAAGGGTAAATGGGGATTGGGGACTTACCGCCCCGCCAAGGTCGGAATGGGGCGGTAAGTCCGCCAACCACCATGGCGGAGTTGGCAACTTAGCGCCATGGACCATGGTGCTAATAGCACCATGGTTCTCCGCCAAGGTCGTAATGAGGGCCATTGTCTCAGATATCATAATCGCCAAGGAAGGGATAGGTGATGCTGTGGCCTGTGGGAGTTTGAGTTAGAAAGGCCATATCCTGGATTAAAATCCTTATCCCCAGGATTGGAGTTCATCCCCATGAGGTCCTCCCACATATTACCACCCTTAGGGGAACTATCCGTTAGCGGCCTCATCACCGTAGCCTCATGGAAAAGGGCTCCTCTATGGGGAGTAGTGATGTCATCTTTAGGATCGTCACACCGTTTAGTAAGTAACTGTACATTGTGGCAATGTGTTCTTATTGCACAGCTGAGTGGGGGGCTGGGTACAATTATGTGCCTGCTGCTGCACTGGTTGTTGCGGTACAGGGCCTGGGGCAAATTGGGGGCTGCTGGTTAAAGGCTGTTTGAGAGCTAAAGGGGGGTTGATACATTGGGACACTATGGTGGAAGGGTATGGTCGGCCTGTTCCTGCATTCTCATGCAAAATGACTCATCTTCCAACAAGACCAACATTGCTGCCCCATTCCGGTCGCATGCTTCCAAATCCTCCCCTCCATCTCTCTGAAAATGTCCTCTTCTTCTCTGGAAAGTTCCTATTTCCGTCCTTGCATTCCTAGGCTCCTGTGCCCATGCCTGCGGGGGGCTGTGCGCAGGTTGGCCTTCCAGAGTGCCTGTTATTACTGTCCCTTCCATGCTTAGCTTAGCAATGTTTTTGGTACAAACTTTGCTTCTGCCCTTTGTGTCTGTACTGCCTGATCCTTCTCCTGTTTCCGATGACAATAATGTATTATGTGTGCCTGCATCTTGGGTCACGACTTTGCTTCTTTTCCAACTATTTTTCTAAAAATCTGCTTGAACTTCCAAGGGGAGCCCCTTGAGTAACACGTGATCAAAAATGGTGATATTTCTGTCCCATGACTCCCCCATCTCTAAAGGCCACATCTTTTGTATCTGCTGTATATAAAGTGAGGGATGCTCATCGTATGAGCCATGATAGATTGCAGGTCAGGTCTGTCGGGGTATAAGTCCATTAAAATGTTCCATACTTGCATTCGACAGTTCTTAAATGGGGAGCCATCATGGGTGGTATTATTAAACGTTATCCCCTTATCCCCTGGCTTTCTCCATACCACGTCCACCTGCTCCCCCAGCAGGGAGGCAAACAGACTGTCCATGCTCCCCACCGCTAGTTGATGCCTGCTGTATGTTTCTCAAGGGCATAAATCCACTTGCAATCTCCCACTGTAAGGAAGGGCAGGGCACCCATTAAATGTTCCCAATTCATAAGAGGTCAACTGGGCACCTGTGACCTCTGAACCTGCTCTATGCCCCTTGTAGAGCAGGTGCTGCAGGTCAGGATACTGATACAGCTGGGCACAGGTTAAATACCTTGACACTTGTCCACTGCAGTGCCCCATAAAAATGTAATAGGGTTATTTTGCATATTAAGTTTAACATATAATTACACACAAATTGATTAAACTCTTTACCTTGTGAGACAAAAAGCCTGCAGGATTTATTATAATGTTAAATCAACAATATCACATCAACATCCCATCATTACATTCCTTATGGACAAGGAGTGACGCAAGCGACCAGCGTTTGGGAATTGTTCCTTCAAGCCCCCACCGGGGTCGGGCTGCAACTCCTTACCCATGTCCCCTCAGCAGCTGGCATGTTTATGCTGGTCACCACTGGCCTTTGCTAAAAGGAGTGATGTTACTTTCAGCTCCTGGTGAAGGGGGCAAGTGGCAAGGGGTCTGCAATTTTATACCAGAGTTCCCCTGCGGTTCGACATCCAGAGGGTGCTTGTCCATTTGTGGAGGGGGCAGAAATCCCACTCATTTTTTTAATTTGCTTGTTGCATATAACATTGGGCAGTCTGGTTGCATTTGTAACTGCGAATCTGTCTCTTGCGACAAAGTAATGTCTTATTCTGCCAACAGGGCGGGTCGGAAGGTAAAAGGTGATGGCCATCCATGCCCAAACACTGGGGGGAGAAAGCAATTGTCTCCAGACCATTGGTGCCTCTTTTTATGCACCAGCAGCTCACCCCTTTGATGGCCTCTTCCTTTATTTCTTTAAAGGTTCCTGGCCAATCCTCTGACCCTTGTCTTGGGCACTGCCATATTACCCCTATATTTCCATGGGCTTCACCTGGCAACTCTGTCCATCCCCAGGGTGACCATTACCCCAACAGCCTGGAAAGTGGATTCATAGTGCCATCCTCACTATGTCAAAGGCGATTATTGCATCCTTCACTTGCCCAGCGTTGCCAGATCAGAAGGAAAATGTTAGCTGAATGCACCCTTCAAAACAAGCCCAAAACAAGCTGACTCCCAACCAAATGAGCTGGACAAGCAAGTGCACCTCTAAGCCACTGTGGATAGGTCTCAAAAGTAAGACAAATAAAACAATGAAGCAAACATACAGAGAGAGAACACAGCCATAGTTTGTTCCACCAAAAAGCATTTATTAAAATTCCATTTTATTTTTCTGACAATTAGTGTCTATTTTAATTTCTTGTGTGTGTGTGTGACTTATAAAAGCACATCGTTGGCTTTTTGGGTCCTTGGCTTCTCGGGTCATCGTCCAACTGGTCTTTGATTAGCGGCCCTCCTCTGGCCCATGGCTCCCCTGCATACCTACCGGGTAGCCCCGGGCCATGCGTGACACTGAACCAGTTCATGCATTTCCTGTTGAATGCTGGGACTGGTATTTGTGTTCTACTTATTATAAGTAAGGGCCTACAAGAACTAGCATGGAAAGTGAAAATCCAAGAATGTCTCCTGGTGTCTCACATGACATGGGCCCCCCACTTGGCAGCAATCCCTCGTGAGTTGCTTCTCTTGCCTGTCACCACTCTGGTCCTTGACTCCCATTTGTGAGTCACTCTCCTCTGGTCAGTCACTGTTCTGGTACTGGGCAACCTGGTTGATCGCTCTCCTCTGGTCTTTGGTTCATATGGTCCATCACCCCTCTGATCATGGGCTCCCTCGTGAGTTTCTCCTCTGGTCCCTACCTCCCAGATGAATCACTCCCATCTGGTCAATCACCCCCCCCCCCGTGTTCCTTGGCTCCCGGGTGAATCACTCCATTCGGGTCAGTCACTCCTCTGACCCTTTCCTCCCTAATGGGTCTCTCTCCTCGGGTCCTTGTCTCCCTGGTGGCCCACACCTTTCTGGTCTTCGGTTCATACGGTCCATCACCCCTCTGGTCTTTGGTTCATATAGTCCATCGCCCCTCTGTTTGTTGGCCCCCTCGTCAGTTACCCCTCTATTCTCTGCCTTCCAGATGAATCACTCCCATCTGGTTAATCACTCTCCCCGGTCCTTGGCTCCCCGGTGAGTCACTCCCCACTGGTCAGTCACTCCTCTGACTCTTGGCTCCCTAATGGGTCACTCTCCTCTGGTATTTGGCTCCCTAGTGGTCCTCTCTTGTCTAGTCCTCAGCTCATATGGTCTATCACCCCTCTGGTCATTGGCTCCCTTGTGAGTCACTCTCCTCTGGTCAGTCACCCTTCTGGTCCTGGGCATCCTGGTTGATTATGTTCCTCTGGTCTTTGGTTCATATGGTCCTTCACCCCACTGGTCTTTGGCTCTCTTGAGAATCGTCATCCGATGCATCAATTCTCTGGTGCTCGGCATGTGGTGCCTGGTTGGCTTTGTCAGCTGCTACGGGATGATGCATGTCCAGTTCCATTGTGCCATAATCCCATGTAAGACTGAGTGTTGCTGGAGTGTCTGTAAGGAGTCAGTGGGCAGTAAGAACCGAGGTCCCGGGAAACCCACTAGAAACTGTGGGCCCTAAATTGTGGCCATGGCAAAATCATCTCGTTTAGCAACGCTTAGCCCAACATTACACAAAAGGGCATAAGTAGGCATAAAAGATGGAGAATTAATCTTGTGCATTGATTTAAGCAAATTAATGCAACCAGTTGTAATGTTTCCAAATGAAATTGTTGTCCCAAGCTGTCATTAGGTCGTCTGTTGAGCAAAACATGTTAAGAGTAACCACATGAAAAGCATTCTACATCCTACCCTAACCAACAACACATCTTTAAACAGAATTGCACCAGCGAAACAGCACAGGTTACACAATAGAACACACACCACCTGAAGACATATCTCTACATTACATGCGCCTACATAGCACACTAACCCACTACAGATAAACCAACACCACTCTCTGCACTCCTTAAACACCACATTGACAAACACTACAATAACACCCAAAATGTACGTTAGTAACCAGAAGTGCACATTAACCACTGCTCCAAACTACTCACAACATGTATCAAACTTGCACACCACAGAAACTCCTAGATTTTCACTTCAATCGCACATGAATACTGCAACAAGGAAGCCTTGCTATGCTTCTACGTTAGACCACTACACCACCTCGTGCACATCCTGAACTCGAAGAAAGTGTGAAAATGATAGTCTGTGTGCTATACAAGACTCAATAACATAGCGTAACAGGGCATAGCAAAGAGTTTCACTCATTCTCCTGTCGGGCACTCTGACATCCCCACACAACTTTCTGTTCTGGGAGGAACAGAGGAAGAAATAAGATTTGGCCCTACTCAGTTGAGCCCTCTATACTAGCTGAGATTACATTATTAGCCTAGGATCACCCACTTTGGTTAAGAAGATTTTAACCCATGCTACAATTTTGGCACTTGATCACATACCTTCCAAGTGCTGGTTAGCACAAGTATTTACATTTTGTATTTCAAGACCTACATTAATGCGTTATAGAGCAGAGCTCTCAAGTTTCATGTGGGCGGCTATGCATGAGAATGGCACCTTGCCTTGATTTTGCTTGGCATCCTTGGACTTTTAGGTTTCCTTAATTTCAAATGGGAAAGAAACTACTAGTCGGAGAATGCAAATGGGCAAACAGGACTGCAAGGACTTCTCACGCATGGTTGCAGGAAACTTCAGAGCTTCTGCGTTTACTGGCTAAATACACATATCTCATATTAAATCAACATTACAACATGTACATCTTTAGAGAAACATGCTAAGCAGAAAGAATGTTGTTGCAGATTATTTTCCCACATCCTAAATGGAAAACTACAAATCTCAGAATGTAAAATAATGCAAGCCTGAACAAATATCTTCTTTTTAGGCCACTGCAGTAATGTCGCTTGATACTGTTATGCATCCATTGAATCCAACCCCTTTTTCATGTCAGACACAGTGGCCCTCATTACGACCCTTGCGGAAAGCGACTGACCGGAGCGCCACAGCGTAAATAGCGTTTCCGCCATTGCACGAAGGAGCAAAGTGCGGCCCATTCCGACCCATCGGGCACGAGCACCACGCCACGGCGGAAGTGCAAAGTCCGCGATGGCGGAAATGACCCCAAAACGGCCCACACCGCCGCCGTACGGCGCCCTAGGTGCAATACCGCCACCCCTCTTAGCGGTCACCGCAGTGTGCGCCTACCGGAAAGTACGGTGACCGGAAATATACGGAAACGGAAGTAAAAACATGGGCCCGGAACGGGAAACATCCCGGCGTACACCTATAAAACCACTAAAACCACACAACCACTAAAATCACTACCCTGAAACACACCCCAACCCGTCACCCACCCTAGCGAAACCAAGACAAATGGGAAAAGTAGCGAAGAAAGCGTGCGACCGCAAGCGGCAGGTCCACTTCTCCCGCGAGGAACTCACCGTGCTAACAGAGACCCTCCAGGAGAATGCTGCCGTCGTCTTCTCCACGCAAATGACCAGAACGGCACTTGCAAACAAGAAGACCATATGGGCTCTGGTGGCACAGCGGGTAAGTGCGGTGGGGACCGCACCCCGCACCCCACAGCAATGCCGCAAGCGATGGGACGACCTGCGGATACGCGTCCGCAGCATACTCTCTGCCAACCGCAACATTGCCACAGCCACCGGGGGAGGTCCTGAATCACCCATCAAGTTGACCCCCTGGGAAGAAATCTGTGCCTCCACCATCGGAATGGAGAGCATAGAGGGAGTCGGAGGGATGGAGAAAGGAGTGCAGACATCCGAAGATTCAGGTAGGTGTACCAGATAAAACAATGCCAAATCCACACAGTCCATCCATGTGAAGTACCATGCGTCCACATAGTGCAACAGAAACACATGTCCAGGAGAACGGCCACACACATCGGCCTGATAGCGCACGTTAAAACCCACAATAAATACATAAATAATTAAAAACCCCTAATACACGCACTACACGTGCAGCAGGCACACCCTAACTGCAGGCTGCCAAACAACTGCACCCTCACTCCACACACAAATCAAAGCACCTCCAAGGACCCGACCCAAATCACCCTCAGGTACCACCCCAGAGCATGTGATACAATGCCATTCCAATTCCCACAGACCCATCATTAACCCTCGCCCTCCTTTACTCCACCACAGGGTCCGATCCAAACGACGAGCTACAGGACACCCCTACCAGCACACCTGCAAAGAGGGCCAAGACCAACGGCCAGAGACCCTCCACCTCAGCTGCACGCATCAAGACACGGCAGCAGCACAAATCAGGTGGCAGCACAGAGGAGGGAACATCAACAGGCACCCCAGCAGCCAGCATGCCCACAACACCACCACCACAGGTCCCCCCAATGGATGCCACAGAAGGCACTGCCTCTGGTGGCAGCAGCACCATAGGTGACACCCCATTGATGGCAGCATGCTCCGACACAGAAAACGGGGATGTCGAAGTCAGATCCATCCATGACCTGTCCCAATCCCCCTGTCTGTCCCATCCCGTACAACATGAGGATACCACGCAGGGGCACCCACAAGACAACGACTGGCCATCCCCCACAAGCCCTGTGGCAAGGCAACATGAGGACAACAGCCCCTCTGTGACACCCCCGCAAATGGCCATGGCCCAGCAGAGGCAACAGTCCCTCGACCAGTTAATCGTGCAACAGCAGCAAATGGCCACGCTCCTCAAGGACCATGCCGATGAATGTGGGGGCACTAAGGCAGACATAGAAACATCAACTGAGACACTTAGGGCAGAAATGGAGAGAGGCACAGAGACGCTGAGGGCACAAATGGAGAGTAGCACCGAGAGCCTGAGAGTCCAAATGGAGAGAAGCACCGAGAGCCTGAGGGGGGAACTGCATGCGACGTCCAAAGACGTATGTGCCGAACTTGCCGCAGTGCGCCGTGTGCTCACTGAGCTCTCGCAAACCCTTAGGGACATGCATGGACGTGAGCAGGCAGACACATCATCCGTTGCAAGTTCCGTCCAGGGCAGCCCCCAACGTAGATCTGGAAGGAACCTGCGCTCCACAGGCAGGGGTGCCCCTGATACCCGCTGAGGGGGCTTGCAATAGCGACAGCCCACTGACAATGAGCATCTTTGGACACTGGGGTTCGTGGAGGAGGTAGGAGGGTGGAGGGGGTGTGTTGGGCTCACTTGGGTGGCGGGTCGATAGGGTGTTCAACATGACATCACATATGCCATAAAAAGTGCACGATCAACCAATGAGATGTGTGGACATTGATTTCTGTGTACTAGGCCATCATAGGCGTACAGTCCATATTGTGCATGTCCCAGACACGCACAGTGCCACGAGTCCCGTGTCCATGTATCAGCCACCAGGCGTGAGTGCTAGAAGCATACATCAATGAGATGCTGACGAATGTCACGGGCCTCCGGTGCCTCGCAGACTCCATGAGGTGCTGCCACATCCCCACCCTCATCATGACCATCATCATGTGCTTGCAGTTCTGCGTCAGGGGGCATGGGCACATTTCTACGTACGCACATGTTGTGGAGCATGACACATGCCATGACCATCTTTGCAACCTTCTCATGGCGGTACAGGAGTGCCCCGCCAGACCTGCTGAGGCAGCGGAAACGAGTCTTCAGTAGGCCGAATGCCTGTTCAATGACTACACGGGTACGTGAGTGGGCATGGTTGTAGTCCTCCTCATGCTGGTCCCGTGGGTTCCGGACTGGTGTGAGGAGCCATCTCTTCAGTGGATATCCAGCATCACCTGTATGTGGACGAGAAACGTATGATGTGGAATGCCATTGCTACGTACGCACACCCCCCCCCTTCCTGCCAGGTCATTGCCAAATCACATTCCCCACATAATCATGCATGTAATGAGACTCACCGAGTAGCCAGGATCTGTTCCCTGCGTGTCGCTCCATGTAGCGTGGTATTGTAGAGTTCCTCAAGACCATAGAATCATGGGTTGATCCAGGGAATCGGGCACAACAATGTGTAATGATCCTGTTGGAGTCACACACCATTTGTACATTCAGGGAATGAAATTGTTTTCTGTTGCGGTACTGGGCCTCCATGGCATGTGGGACGACCAATTCCACATGGGTGCAGTCGATGGCACCAATGCAACCCGGTATGCCGGCAAGTGCATGGAATCCCACTTTTGTGTTGGTAATTTCCTGCTCCGAGCGTGGTAGAGAGATGTAGTCGTCTGCGTGCTGCAGGAGGGCATCGAGCACTTGCAATAGTGTCCGTGAGAACAGTGGCTGAGAAATTCCATGCAACTGTCCGACTGTGTGCTGGTAGGTGCCTGTGGCCAGGAAGTGGAGTACAGACACCACCTTCAGTAGGGGTGGGATGGCGGTTGGGCTATCTATCATGCTGACAAGGTCAGCCTGTGTCATGTCCACAATGGCGGCTATGGTGTCCCGGTCCAGACGGTAGAGGGTGTGGATCTGCTCATCAGTGAGGTTGAACGGATGTGCTCGGAGGCGTGGGATTGCGGGCTGCCTGCGTGGTGGTAGTGGCTGTGCTGGCGGCCCTTGCTGGCCCTGCCTTGGCCTCCTCCTCCTGCGTCTCCTTCGTGCGGCCGGTAGCACTTGGTGTTCGTCTTCTTCTTGGAGTTGGAGTAGTTGCAGTGCTATCAGGTCCCCCAGGGCCAACATCGCGAGTCCTGCCGGTAGCATTTCGGTGTGGTTGTGGGAGGAGACTGGCTGTGCAATTTATGTGTTTTCAGGCTGTATGGCCTCCACCTGTGGTGATTAATTCCACCTGTGCAAGCTGCTCTCCCCTTTGGCCGAGCACGTCCCGCGCACAACGCTGCAAATCTGGGAATGGCATCTTGCTATTGCAATCATGTATTTGTACCCGATGGCCGTGTAACATTGGTTGACATGTTCATTCTGCTGTGGTCCCATTGTTGCACATACTATCTGTGCAGTCGCGAACAGACTTGTGAAGGGTCAGTGGAACGTAGTACTCGAGTAACGGTGGGCCCTCATGCATCACTGTACCGAGTTGCAATGACGGGCGGGGCGTCCCATTTGTGGGTGAAGGCAGTTGCCATTTTCACACACAGCCGCACTCGATGGAATAATTAGTGATTTCAAACGGCCACAGATGCCTTTTCGGCGTGATGTTGCAAATGTGGAATTCCAAGGGCGGCGCTTTCGGTTTCCAGCTAGCGGCGAGGAGATGCCCACAGGTCTGACTGCAAATATAACGTTCTGTTGTTCAATGTCCTTGAGACAGGGCCCATGGCGAGGAAGCAATGATTGATATGAATAGTTTGGGATGCGCAAATGCTACGTGGGCGATGAGGCCGGCCGTTCCCACATACATGTTACTTCACAACACTGGAATTCCGGGCTGGGGCACTGTGGATTTTGCAGGCTGCATAACGCACAGACTCAATGGATGTTTCTAATGTTATGTGAGTAATTATTCAGGCGTTTTGATTCCGGGATGAGGGAATGATGAATGGATGCATGGGCAGGTGATTTGATACAGAGTTTGCCATGTACAGGGCTTCTTGGGATCTATCCGCCTCCCCTACGCTATGTGATGCAGGGCTGCCATGGTGGGACCATCGTCTATCTGGCCTTGTTGAGCCCTCCCTGTCTCGACACGCCCTCAGACACTTGTGTCCATGCACATTAACATTCCCATCTGATGGATTCTGTTTTGACAGACGCATGCACAGGTACACTCGTTTGTGATGGTGTTTGCACCTCGATATAGATGGTTAGGAGTCGCAAGTGGTTTTGGGGTGGTGATGATCCTTTGGAGTGGGCTAGCATGCATATGGCTGTGGATTTCGTGTGATCATTGAAGTGAGTTGTTGGAATGTAGTTCTGATGGCCATTCTGTTCTTTTTCTTTTCTTTTGGTTGACAGGTATCTCCTCCCCTTTTGCCACTGCCATCTGTATGCCACTCCTGCAGATGGGTTTTACTCCCGACACCTGCTGCTTCGTGTTAATCAGTGGAGCAGCATTACGATCTTATGGGACGATCGCCAATGGCCCACATGCCCTTACGCAGTACTGGTGGCTCGGAGCAACATTTCGGCCTTTCAGCTGGACTAGTGCCTCCCCATTGGGACGGCCCTGCGGTTCTGTGCGCTTCCATGTTGCCTTTTCGTACGTGAATGTGGCTCTGTGTACCATGAGGGAACAGGACGACACACAAGTAGTGGCTGGTCATTTCTTGCGGATGCAGCCCACAATGGTGATTGGTGTTTAGGAGTTCATGGCCTGATGGCTGTATGGGCTTGGTGACTTTGATGTGCATTAAATTTCTATTCTGATTTGGCCCGTGTAGCGTTTTTCTTTGCAAGTGATGTGGCATATGCCTATTTGGGGGGCGATGTATTGTGAGGAGATCTGCATTGGGTTCCAGCTTCGGAGTTTAGTTGCGTGGTACTGTACTGGGCGCGTTTGCCCACTAAGCCCGTGAGGTCAGGGATGGGGGCTGCCAATATGACAGTTTGAATGTTGTCATGCTCAGGGGCGGGGGATTGGGTTTTGTGTAACAGATGCCGGTCAGCCAGGTGGACTGGTGGAATGATGTGATTCTCGGAATATGGCTGGTCACAGGTGCCTGTGTTTGCGTGCGTTTCTTGGTGGGGGACTGTGGTCATGTCCATTGGGATGGCTTCTGTATTCGTGCCATCTGTGCCCTGCAGCTCCCATTGGCCCCTCTTGTGTTTCTTTTGTTCGTTGCCATGCATGGGTGACTTGTACATTTCAATGGTTGCATTGTGGCTTCATTGCACCTACGGGGAGTTGTACTTTGTGGGCAGGGAGCGGTGTACAGGCACTCAGTGGGGCCGTTTACGGTTGATTCGCGATGCCGTACTTCTCACCATGGCGGAATGGTACATTACGCCATGCCTGATGGCGTTAGGTACATGTCCGCTAGGGTCGGAATTGGCGTACCGTTGCGCCATGGTGGTGTTTGCGGTTTCGCATGGCGCGCGCGCGCGTGCTTGGTGCAGTTAGCGTTGGCGTTCACTACGGTGTCGCTAATGGCTTCGTACTTTGCGGTGACGGGTCATAGTCGCACCGAGCGCTATTCGATGGCGGTATTGCATTTCCGCCATCGTTTTCCGATTTCCGCAAGGGTCGTAATGAGGGCCAGTGGCTTTCCTTTAAAAAATACAAGTTTTATTTTAGGTGGCCCCTATGTCCTAAGGTAATGAAACATAATGAGGGGGGTCTTTCAGACCATCAGTCAGCAACGCCCACACATAGGAAAAAGAAGGGCGCGGGTGATGAGAGGAAGAAGTGATTGCAGGTCATTCAAGACCACAGGCAGCCCAGTCCAGGACGCTGCCTGTGGCCTCAGATGGTAATGGTTGTATTACTTACCAGTAATCTCCACTACTCATAGGCATACTCTTCCTCGTCCCAGTACAGACGGCAAAGGTAAGTACTGGGACGAGGAAGATGGCCGTCGAAGTAATAGAAATCAGCCTGAGCTTCAGGGTGTGTTTTGAAACTGGGAAGATCGACAGGTGTAGAGGGTGGACAGCAATTAAGCCCAACAAAAAGGCCCAAAGAAGAAGAAGAAGATAAGGGGATAAAAACTGCAACAAACGACGAGGAAGACCTATAAGCATCTTCCCTGTGGATCCCAGCCTTGACCTGGTCATAGATATTCAGAAGGAATTATGAGCCGCCCACTCCTTACAGAGGGTGGCGAGTATGCAGGTACTGCGCATATGCAAATGACATCCGGGTCATTGCCGCCGGGCCTCAGACATTTCTTGTCGCTCTTTCTCAGCGTTTCTCTTTATTTGGGTATTGGAGCTGCCTGGGCATGAAGCAGGAAGGGCATTGGATCTGCTGGGCAAGAAGCAGGAAGGGCATTGGAGCTGCATGGGCATGAAGCCGGGAAGGGCATTGGAGCTGCATGGGCATGAAGCCGGGAAGGGCATTGGAGCGGCATGGGCATGAAGCAGGAAGGGCATTGGATCTGCCTGGGCATGAAGCAGGAAGGGCATCAGAGCTGCCTGAGCATGAAGCAGGAAGGGCACTCGAGCTGCCTGGGCATGAAGAAGGAAGGGCATTGGATCTGCCTGGGCATGAAGCAGGAAGGGCACTCGAGCTGCCTGGGCATGAAGCAGGAAGGGCATTGGAGCTGCCAGGGCATGAAGCAGGAAGGGCACTCGAGCTGCCTGGGCATGAAGCAGGAAGGGCATTGGAGCTGCCTGGGCATGAAGCAGGAAGGGCATTGGAGCTGCCAGGGCATGAAGCAGGAAGAGCATTGGATCTGCCTTGGCTTGGAGTTGCTTGAGCATGAGGAAGGAAGTGCATCCAGAATTAATGCAGCTTTTGGGCAGTGGCAATATTGCAAGTCTTCCTTATACATAATTTAGACCTCTAACGAGATCTTCCAAAAATTGATTGTACCGTCATCACCGCCACACGAAGGGCAAGTGACGACACGTATAATCGGGCCAAGCAAACGAAGGATGAGTAGCTACCTTATGTAGTACCTATAAGAACCAGCACACTGCTCACCTATGGTTACCTATAGATATACACATTAAATGGGGAAAGAAAACTAGAAGCGGCGTCGGGCAGAAATTAGGAATTTATTTAAGATTAGAAGAGAAACTTGAGATCATTCAGAAGATTGCACGGATGCAGATTATCGCAAGGCGTTATGGGTAAACTGATATTCACCACGGGTTTCTCGAGGAAGGGGGCGGGGCGCGAGGGAGGGGCTACATTCTACACCCACTGAGTTGACCCTATTTAATTCACCCTCTCAATGCCCCCTTATTGTTTCCCACCCTCTTACCCCACCCTCAAACCCCCCTCTGGCAAGTACTCCCCCTGATTATTCCTGTAAGTAGCTTCTTATCCAGAAAACTGTCTCCAGCTCTTTCTAAAAAGCGAATGTAAAATAATCACTTTCAGCCATGACACACATGCCACCTGCCATGGTATGCCTGTTCAGCGCCACCGAGCAATGCATTGTGGGTATGCAAATGATCACAAGTGCCTGCTTTAGCATCAAAACTGCCTTTGTCTTATAAGGCAGAGGTGAACTTCCAGTGATGGCCACTGGGAGGCATTGTGGCATCTGTGACTTGACTGAAATGGCTTCTTCTGCTTTCACATTTCATGGGAAGGTATTTTTTTTCTCCTGCTTTCATAGCCACCATAACTCTGCTCGTCTTCCTTATGGAAGGCTGCAGTTCTGCTGATAGCCAATAGATGTCCTCACAGGAATTCACACTGTTTCTGTTGCAGGAAGTGCTTTTGTTGCCTGCCTTTCTTGTTTGTGTTTAAAGGTATTAAAACCTAGTGAGTCTTCACTACAGATCTTGAGGAATCCTAACTGTTGCCTTTTCATCTCACTTCCATTCCTCACAGAGGTACATCAGGGTGCTCCCAAGGTCAGGCTCAAGTGGGGGTTGCAGGGTTGCTGGTGACAGGTAAAAGGTGGGTATTTAAAGGATCTAGGCCCTGGTTCATGGAATTTATTGAGCAGTAAATAGGGACTTTGCGCTGCAAATTGCGCGTGAAACCCCCTTCATCGATTCGTAGAATTAACTGCACAGTACTTGTAGGGGTGCCAGTAACTATTATGAGGGACCCCGCACAGTGCCCCTGAGGTGCAGACATGGTTGCAGGGGACCCCATGCACTGTTTCAACCGTGCATGTGTTTGTGCCTGAGGAGCAGTCAAATGTAACTGTTTTTGGCTGTTGTTGCATTGCAGGGTAGCGTGTAAGAGGTGTTCCGGCTGCAACTTGCGTGTATGGTTCCTTTGCATGAACAACTCCATGAATACGCGGAGCGTGCAGAAAAGCCTTTGTCCGCAGGCTCGCGCAAAGTCGTTCTCGCTGCTCAGGCTTTGCAGGATCTCTGAGCACTATCCCTGAATCAGGTCCAAAGTGCCTCATTCACAGAACTCTTTGCACACTGAAAGGTTACTTGGTGCACTTCATTGATTCATGTAATGGATTTTGCATGCATTTCTGGCACTTTGCAGGGACTTTGCGTGGGTCCGTCCCGTCTTTGGGCCCGATTCATGTAATAACTTGCACAGAAAATCGGTAACATGAATGCCAAACTGCATTCAAAATTCTGTTAATTGATTCATGGAATGAAATGCGCGGGACATCTCTGGGACCTGCATGGAAATGGCACTGTTTTGGCATATCTCTGCGAGCAGCCTGAGGCCTGCGCAGAGCACGGAGAAAGCAACAGAACTCGTAAATTAGGAAGAACAAGGGAAAAACTGGGCGTTCCAAGGGACGGGACGCATGCAGTCCATGGCACCCCCACAAATGACAAAGTGTATTCATGGATGTGACCGCACAACCTCTCGCTTGAGAATGGCCACGCAAATCGCTTGATCTCTCCGTCACCTGAAGGCAAGCGTAAGGACACTTGCGCATAGGATGCGCTGAACGGAGGTGAGTTTGCATGTCGGACTTAGGTGTGCGTGCATGCAGAGGGGTTTTCAATCAGACAAAGGGGTGCTTGTACGCAGTGTATTGGGGTGCTCGGCCGGTTTACGGGGATTCGCAGACAGTTTGACAGGAAAATAATTCATTTATGGGAAACTATACGCATGTTCTCGGGGTGTTGGTTGCCGTTATGGGGCACCCTGCGCAGTGTAGCTGAGGTGGAGGCTTGCTTGGGGTGGATCCCACACACTGTTCACGGGATGCGTGTGTTCACGCCCTTTGAGTCTGCAAGTGTAGGTGAATGTGGCAGTTTTGGCTTTGCGTGGGAATGTGTCAGGGGCATTCCGGCCGTGACTTTCGTATAGGCCTACTTTGTGGGAACAATTCCATGAATACGTTGGGCATGCATTTTTTCTTATGTGAGCAGGCTAGCGCAGAGTTGTTCTCGGTGTGCAGCCTTTGCTGGATATATGCGTGGATTCCCATGATTCAGCCCTTTATGTGCAGTCTCCTGCTTTGCGCGACACTCCATGTAAAGAGTGGAACGGGCCTATGCAAAGAAATAAAAAGGGGGCGGCACATGCATATTCCCCATTCTCTCAGCAGAATGAGGAAGAACAAGGACTAACGTGGGTGTGTTGAGGGAAGGGCCACACAAGGCCAAGAAAAGCACAAACATAACCGAATTCATGGATTCCACACACAACTTCATGTCGGGCAAAGTCAGACACAAACCTCGGGATGTTACTGCATGTCGATAGGAGTCACAGGGGACTTTGCACATAGGAACCAAAGCACAAAGGCGAGGGTAGCATAGCAATTTATGGGTGATGGTATGTAGTTGAGGTGCCACTTGTAGTTAGGGGTGATTGTATGCATATTAGCGGGGAGCAGCCTTGACTTACAGGCCTTCGCATGCAGATTATCTGTGTGCCGCTTTGAGTTACGGGAAATAACACACAGAGTAGCGGGTGCTGACTTGGGATATGGGGGTTTGTACGTAGTGTTGCCTGGGTGCTGCCTTGTTTGCGGGGATGCCCTGCAGATTTACCAGGGTGCTTGATGTTGCGGATGAGGAAGGAGCAAAGGTAGACATATGTGGGTGTATTCTCTTTGCGTGGGGGCATGTTGGGTGTGTTCCTGGTCAAACAAAATTTTCTTTGCGCATCAGAGTACTTTGCATTTTGAGATCCATGAATACGCAGAAACACGCAATTAAAACTTTGCACACAGGTTCGCGCAAAGTCATTCTCGGCGCATGGGCACTTATGCGCAAATTCCAATGAATCAGACCCAAAGTGTCATACCCTGTAGCCGCTTATACCTGTCCCCCATTCGTCATTAGGACCATCACCCCACTACCCTATTTGGAGTCACTGCTGACGTCACCTTTGGTGTGCCTATACCTACCCTCTTTCCATACCGGGGTTAGTGTACATATTGCTAGTGTAAGTTTCTGTTTTATTTGTGGCTAGGGTGATTTGGGTAGACACCTCTAATAAATATTTGTGACTATACTGGATTCGCCACCACCCCTGACTGGCGGGCACCATGCTCAAGGACTGGCTTCAGGGAGTCAGCTGGGCTGAGGGAGTTAAGCCTGAATGTTGCTTCATAATAAGGTGGGGTTCCATGGAGCACTCCCCTCCATCAGGTGCTCAAGGTGAAGGAGTCCTTAAAGTCCGAACCGGCAAGGTCAAGGGTTGCGGGCTAACACACCAGTTATTCCTAGACTAAGCCCTGCCTCACGCAGCGCTGCATCCAGTCACCCCGCAGCGCCCAGTCTGGGTGCCCTTATGGCTGCACCCGCAAGCACCTCTAGCTCATCTGTGACTAGCGCACGCGCCAGTGCTTTTGTAAAGGCTTTCGTAAAGGATATGAATTTATTTAAAATGTGTATATAGCGCGTACATGCAAAATGCATCACAGCGCTGTACAAGATTCTATATCTGATAAATACATTGAGCAAATACACCCGAACAATAAAATATCTTTAAAAACAGGAATCAAAAAACAAATAAATCATTAAAGCAAATTTAACAGCATCATTTCATAAAACAGAATTCCATGACCATGTTTTGAGTGCTTTCCTGAACCTCAAATACTTTGGGACCTCCTGGAGAATAATTAGTAGAGCATTTCAAGAAGAGACTGCAGCACCAGGAAAAGACCTTTTCAGGGTATAAGCATGCTTCATTTCACAAACTTCTAAATGAAGGGAATCGTGACTGTGGCGACCTCTGGACCCCCTGGAAATCTTCTGTTTCTCCCCTAGTAAGATGGAGGCTGCAAACACTTTGCTTTGCAAACAATGCACAATAGCTTCAAAGTAATTCTTGCATCCAGGGGCGACCAGCGAAGTGATGTAAAACAGGAGCTATATTCTCAACCGCTGAGCACTACCACACGTGCAGCATGGTAGAGAACCGCTTTCAGCGGGGTCAGGGGTCAAGGAAGAACTAGGGAGACTTGTTAATAGAATTTCCAAAATCTGCAGGATATTGCTTTAAGGGGGATAGAATGGGAGATTTGGGGGGACAAACTGGTATACTAACAGAGGACGAACAAGAGACAGATGGGAAGTGGGTAAGAGGGGAGGACGGGTATATGCAAATGGATAAATCAGTTATAGCCACCACAATCATAATATAAGACAAGCATTTGAATGAAGATATAATCGTCTTGCAAATAAATAAAAAATGTGTAAAGACTTATGAGCCATGAGCAGTAGCATTGAAGCAGTTAATAGAGCGGAAAAAGAAATACCATTTAGCAATGTAATTAGCCATTGTATTATGATTATTAGCCATGCACAGTTCCATTTTGTGAATATTACAAATAGAGTTCAACCATCCTCTGGTAGAGAGAGATTGGAAGTCTTTCCAGTTAGCTGTGATACATTTCAGGGCTATACAAATGAATAGATCGTATAATCTGGTTGAGTCAGGAGAGATGTGTGTTATTATAGCCAGACTTCCTAAAAAAAACATTCATAGAGGTAAAAGGAATGTCAACAGAGAAAATCAGCTTCATAAACTTCCAAACGTCATGCCAAAATTTAAATACATGCGAACATTCAAAAAACATATGCAAATATGTGGCGGGAGACATACCACATGACCAACAGTTAGCATCATGCATAGGGTTGGCTTTTGCTAGTTTAGCCGGAGTAATAAATGCTCTGTGGATGAAGAAATAATAATGTTGTGTAATATTTGCGGAAACGATAAGTGTTTAATTCTGGAAAACAAGCTAAGCCATATATGGTCTTCAAATGTACATCCTAAATCAAATTCCCATTTCAGATGAATAGAACACATGTCAAATGATAAAGTAAGCAAGTTATAGACTTTAGAGACTTACTACAATAATTCATGTCCAATTTATACTGCTTTCATCTATTATGCTCGTTGAAAAAGGCGTTATAATCCAATTAGTTTATCGATTGTTTTTAGCATTGATCGTTTGCAAGTTTGTGGTTTTTCTTAATTACTGTTCATTCTTCTTTTATTGTCATACATTTGTCTCAAAGTCTGTAATTTGATAGCATATGTATTATTATTATTATACTAAACAATAAAATAATTAAAATAAATAAAAAAATGAAAGAATTTCCAAAATCAATAGTGGAAAGAACCAAAGATAGAAATAATGAACGAAAAAGAGAAGAGGATTCCACAGATTTAAGGACAACAAAGGGTCATTTGCAGATTTTACCAACGCATGTATGTGTGGAACAAGTGTCAGTCACGAGTAAAGTGAACCCCAGGATTTAGCAGTATGTGAAACACCTGAGAATGAACCCGGAAGTGGTGCTTTCCTAAACCAGAAGAGTGAGAAAGCAAAAGAAACTCTGTCTTGCACAGATTCAGTTTAATAAAATGGTCAGATATCCAAATCTCTATACCCGGCTGAGCTTGCGATGCGATTGGCAAATAGGGCTGGGTGTCACCAGCATTCTGCTGCATTCCCCCCCCAATGCTTTATAGCCAAATTACCCAGAGGTTCCACGCACACATTAAAAGGTAATGGTGATCAAATGGACCCCTGGGGGACACCAATGGGAACAAGAAATGGATCAGAACGATTCTCACCCATAGAAACAACTGACCATCAAAAATGATCAAAACCAGATAAAAACCTGGCCTCAGATCCCAGAACAGTGGCAGATTTGCGGACTGACTGAGAGAGTTTCGCAAAAGAATGCGGTATTTCCTCCCGATACCTGGGCATTTTATTATACAGGAATAAAGCAAAATAAGGCAAATCATGTTGGAAACAGAAGGCCGGGCAGGAGGAAGATTGGTTTTTCAGGGTAAATAGAGCTTCGGGGGGATTAGCAGCGAATTCTACCCTAGAATTACAATATTCCGCCTCCAACATTTTAGCAGAATAACAGCACATGCTTGTTTTACATTTTTAAAATTGTCATCTGATGCAAATGGAGCCCACGTGTGTTCTGAGGCACTAACAAGTTGTGATTGTAAATTGAAGGCTTGAAAGACCCCGGGGCGACGGCCTGTGTGGTGCTGTTTCCATATGTTGGGGGGCAATTACATCTACATCAGATTTCACTAAGCAATGCCTGCCTCTTGATATGGCAACATTCTCAGGTACTGAGAGAATGCACCGAGCATGAATTAACCTGGAGTCTCGGTCTAACACAGGAGCTCTCTTGTCTTGGCCTTGAGTAAAGTCTTGCTGTGTGGATCTAGGGAAAGCCACCAGTGAGTGATCAGGCCAATTGATCATCAAGAACTCGACCTTTGATTGAAAGTTATGGGCACTGATAACCCGATCTAAAAGGTTATCCTTGAATGCCTTGGAACACAACCATTCTGATGAAAATCTAAAAGCCCAAACAATTAAGAAAGGGATTAAAAACGCTTACAAGCTGCATTACCCCATGGAACATGAACATCTCCAATAAAAAAACAACAAGGAGAGAATACATGTGCATTGGTCATAAAATCCATCACTTCAGACACAAAAACATCATTACCCCCATGGGGTGATAAATCACAAAAACCTACAGGGCTGATGACACATGGAAACACATGTTAAATGCAATACATTAAAAGGAAGAGAAAGAGTTAATACTCAATTGAGAAGATTTAACATGATTGCGGTATAGCAACCCCTCCACCGGCTTGGTGAAGCCTTCTATGCAATAGTGATTAGGTACTAAAAGGTGAACATTGTGTAAAGAATTGACATTAAACCATGCTTCCTAATAAATATAAAGTCAACATGAGTAAAACGCTATCGTAAATCGGTGCAACGTGAGCAAAAGCGGGCCGGGCATTAATATGCCGGCATTAATATGCCGGCATTAATAGACCGGAATGCAACATGAGCAACAGCAGACCGGGCATTAACATGCATGCATTAATATACAGGAATGCAACGTGAGCAACAGCAGACTGGCATACTAGACCAGAATGCAACGTGAGCAACAGCAGATCGGGCATTAACATGCAGGCATTAATAGACCGGAATGCTCCGCCTATCCTCGGCTGGAGCGCTACATGTATAAGTTAGCGCTGTTCTAATGCCTAACAGGTTTTGTAATATTAAGTCACGGAGCGGATAAGAGCAGTGAGATGGAAAAATATTTTTTAGGTTTTACTTCCATGAAACACATTGGGCCTCATCACGACCCTGGCGGTAGCCGTGCCAGTATTTTTTTTTTTCACTTATTATTTATTATGTTCTCTCAACTGTTCCGCACTTTTCACTTCTCCCCCTTCCACCACTTTCCCCCTTTTCCATGCACTTGCGCGTTCTCAATGTCACTGGGCCTAGTAAGATCGTTGTTTTTGTCTCCCTTGTTCCCCTCCCTTTGCTTGGTCGCGCGCTGAAACACTTGTGTCCGATATCATAATATCATCTTTGCACATCTTGATGCAACGCTGGTGTGTAGAGTGTTTTCCCATTTGCACGTAGACCGAGAGAGAGCAGGTTTCTGCTGCAGTCCTAATGCCATACGAAGACTAACCAGACTTGAATGGGCCCCAGGTCCGCCCAATTGCATAGCACCTCTACTCGCACCTTTGCCCGCTAGCATAGCACAGAGCTGCCTGGCATCAGTTTACACACCTGGCTGGAGGTGAGCCTGCCCAGGTACCATCACCCAAGCAACTAGCGTAACATTCCCAAGCTGCCCGCAACAGTGTACACACCTGGCTGGAGGACAGCCTGCCCAGATACCATCACCCAAGCAACTAGCATAACATTCCCAAGCTGCCCGGCAACAATGTACACACCTGGCTGGAGGTGAGCCTGCCCAGGTACCATCACCCAAGCAACTAGCGTAACATTCCCGACCTGCCCGGCAACAGTGTACACACCTGACTGGAGGTGAGCCTGCCCAGGCACCATCACCCAAGGAACTAGCGTAACATTCCCGAGCTGCCCGCAACAGTGTACACACCTGGTTGGAGGTGAGCCTGCCCAGGTACCGACACCCAAGCAACTAGCGTAACATTCCCGAGCTGCCCGGCAACAGTGTACACACCTTGCTGGAGGTGAGCCTGCCCAGATACCATCACCCAAGCAACTAGCATAATATTCCCGAGCTGCCTGGCAACAGTGTACACACCTGGCTCGAAGTGAGCCTGCCCAGGTACTGTCACCCAAGTAACTAGCGTAACATTCCCGAGCTGCTTGGCAACAGTGTACACACCTGGTTGGAGGTGAGCCTGCCCAGGTACCGACACCCAAGCAACTAGCGTAACATTCCCGAGCTGCCCGGCAACAGTGTACACACCAGGCTGGAGGTGAGCCTGCCCAGTTACTGTCACCCAAGCAACTAGCGTAACATTCCCGAGCTGCCCCGCAACAGTGCACCCCCGTGGCTTGAGGTGAGCCTGCCCAGGTACTGTCAAACAAGCAACTAGCTTAACATTCCCGAGCTGCCCGGCAACAGTGTACACACCTGGCTTGAGGTGAGCCTGCCCAGGTACTGTCAAACAAGCAACTAGCGTAACATTCCCGCACTGCCCAGCAACAGTGTACACACCTGGCTGGAGGTGAGCCTGCCTATCCTTCAAACACTGCCAAAGACAGACATATACACGCTCAAGTACAATTGGGCCCACTTCTATAATGTTACTATAAGCATATATACAGACACCTAACAACCAGCTCCCCAGAACAAGGATGCTTTGAGAGCATTCTCAGGCCATGCTGAATACTACGCACAATTCATAGTGGGGGCTGCAACTAAATGCACTCTGCTAAAAGACCGACTACAAAGAATGAGAGGTGTGCGTGATCTGAAATGCATGGTCAAATAGTCACACAGGTGAAGTATCTCATCACATAGGGGCCAACTTTCATCATGTTCTGCACATTCGATCGCACCATAATGACAATCTGGTACAGCCGGGACTGTGGCTCAGTGGACTAATCCACCCACTGCAGGGGCCTGTGTGTGACCTCATGGTCACAGGTTCGAATCCCGGCAGGTGCACTCAGCCCTTCATCCCATAAAATGAGTACCATTAAGTTGGCTAACAATAAACAACTATTATTAGTGCCAAGATGCCCCGATGCCCCTTGGGGGGTGAACGTGCACTTTACAAATACACCTGGTATGTTGCAATGGCGCAAGGAATGTAGAATTGGGGGCAATGCTTACACAATTGAGACAAGGTCAAGAAGTTGTGATAGCCTTTGCATCAAAGACATTTTAAGGAGCAGAAAGAAATTATTGTGACATGGAAAGGAAAACCCTAGCATGCTACTGGGTGGCAGACCATTTGAAATGTTTCTTGTGGGTATTACCTGTGTGGTCACACCTTGACAGAACAGAGCACTTTCTCTAGAATGCATCGCTGGACATTAGCTCTGCAAGAATTGGCAGAAGCCAGTCACCTGTTAGAGGAGGGTTGGCTCAAGGAAGAGAAAGGGTATAAGTCTGCAATGTCACCAAGTCCAACATTAATTGTGGGTAAAAGGAGACATTTTATTTAGGGGGGAACATGTTAATATTTGAGATTACCCAGCGGGGTCATTGAGGAAGAAGGTAGACAAAGCGATGAATAAGGTAGTGGTCCTGGGGGGGTTATCATTCAAAGCAATGAATAAGGGAGTGGTCCTGGGGGGGTTATCATTCAAAGCGATGAATAAGGGAGTGGTCCTGGGGGTTATCATTCAAAGCAATGAATAAGGTAGTGGTCCTGAGGGTTATCATTGAAAGCGATGACTAAGGGAGTGGTCCTGAGGGTTATCATTCAAAGCAATCAATAAGGGAGTGGTCCTGGGGGGGTTATCATTCAAAGCGATGAATAAGGGAGTGTCCTGGGGGTTATCATTCAAAGCAATGAATAAGGGAGTGGTCCTGGGGGGGTTATCATTCAAAGCGATGAATAAGGGAGTGGTCCTGATGGTTATCATTCAAAGCGATGAATAAGCGAGTGGTCCTGGGTGATATCATTCAAAGCGATGAATAAGGGAGTGGTCCTGACGGTTATCATTCAAAGCAATGAATAAGGGAGTGGTCCTGGGGGGGTTATCATTGGGAGCAATGAATAAGGGAGTGGTCCTGATGGTTATCATTCAAAGCGATGAATAAGCGAGTGGTCCTGGGTGATATCATTCAAAGCGATGAATAAGGGAGTGGTCCTGACGGTTATCATTCAAAGCGATGAATAAGGGAGTGGTCCTGAGGGTTATCATTCAAAGCGATGAATAAGGGAGTGGTCCTGGGGGGGTTATCATTCAAAGCGATGAATAAGGGAGTGGTCCTGGGGGGGTTATCATTCAAAGCGATGAATAAGGCAGTGGTCCTGGGGATTATCATTCAAAGCGATGAATAAGGGAGTGGTCCTGAGGGTTATCATTCAAAGCGATGAATAAGGGAGTGGTTCTGGGGGATTATCCTTCAAAGCGATGAATAAGGGAGTGGTCCTGGGGGTTATCATTGAAAGCAATGAATAAGGGAGTGGTCCTGACGGTTATCATTCAAAGCGATGAATAAGGGAGTGGTCCTGAGGGTTATCATTCAAAGCGATGAATAAGGGAGTGGTCCTGGGGGGGTTATCATTCAAAGCGATGAATAAGGGAGTGGTCCTGGGGGGGTTATTATTCAAAGCGATGAATAAGAGAGTGGTCCTGGGGGGGTTATCATTCAAAGCGATGAATAAGGGAGTGGTCCTGGGGATTATCATTCAAAGCGATGAATAAAGGAGTGGTCCTGAGGGTTATCCTTCAAAGCGATGAATAAGGGAGTGGTCCTGGGGGTTATCATTGGGAGAAATGAATAAGGGAGTGGTCCTGATGGTTATCATTCAAAGCGATGAATAAGCGAGTGGTCCTGGGTGATATCATTCAAAGCGATGAATAAGGGAGTGGTCCTGACGGTTATCATTCAAAGTGATGAATAAGGGAGTGGTCCTGAGGGTTATCATTCAAAGCGATGAATAAGGGAGTAGTTCTGGGGGATTATCCTTCAAAGCGATGAATAAGGGAGTGGTCCTGGGGGTTATCATTCAAAGCAATGAATAAGGGAGTGGTCCTGGGGGGGTTATCATTCAAAGCGATGAATAAGGGAGTGGTCCTGGGGGTTATCATTCAAAGCAATGAATAAGGGAGTGGTCCTGAGGGTTATCATTCAAAGCGATGAATAAGGGAGTGGTCCTGAGGGTTATCATTCAAAGCGATGAATAAGGGAGTGGTCCTGGGGGGGTTATCATTCAAAGCGATGAATAAGGGAGTGGTCCTGGGGGGGTTATCATTCAAAGCGATGAATAAGGCAGTGGTCCTGGGGATTATCATTCAAAGCGATGAATAAGCGAGTGGTCCTGGGGGGTTATCATTCAAAGCGATGAATAAGGGAGTGGTCCTGGGGGGTTATCATTCAAAGCGATGAATAAGGGAGTGGTCCTGAGGGTTATCATTCAAAGCGATGAATAAGGGAGTGGTTCTGGGGGATTATCCTTCAAAGCGATGAATAAGGGAGTGGTCCAGGGGGTTATCATTGAAAGCAATGAATAAGGGAGTGGTCCTGACGGTTATCATTCAAAGCGATGAATAAGGGAGTGGTCCTGAGGGTTATCATTCAAAGCGATGAATAAGGGAGTGGTCCTGGGGGGGGTTATCATTCAAAGCGATGAATAAGGGAGTGGTCCTGGGGGGGTTATTATTCAAAGCGATGAATAAGAGAGTGGTCCTGGGGGGGTTATCATTCAAAGCGATGAATAAGGGAGTGGTCCTGGGGATTATCATTCAAAGCGATGAATAAAGGAGTGGTCCTGAGGGTTATCATTCAAAGCGATGAATAAGGGAGTGGTTCTGGGGGATTATCCTTCAAAGCGATGAATAAGGGAGTGGTCCTGGGGGTTATCATTGGGAGCAATGAATAAGGGAGTGGTCCTGATGGTTATCATTCAAAGCGATGAATAAGCGAGTGGTCCTGGGTGATATCATTCAAAGCGATGAATAAGGGAGTGGTCCTGACGGTTATCATTCAAAGTGATGAATAAGGGAGTGGTCCTGAGGGTTATCATTCAAAGCGATGAATAAGGGAGTAGTTCTGGGGGATTATCCTTCAAAGCGATGAATAAGGGAGTGGTCCTGGGGGTTATCATTCAAAGCAATGAATAAGGGAGTGGTCCTGAGGGTTATCATTCAAAGAGATGAATAAGCGAGTGGTCCTGGGGGGTTATCATTCAAAGCGATGAATAAGGGAGTGGTCCTGGGGGATTATCATTCAAAGCGATGAATAAGGGAGTGGTCCTGGGGGTTATCATTCAAAGCGATGAATAAGGGAGTGTTCCTGGGGGGTTACCATTCAAAGCGATGAATAAGGGAGTGGTCCTGGGGGTTACCATTCAAAGCGATGAATAAGGGAGTGGTCGTAGGGGTTATCATTCAAAGCGATGAAAAGGGAGTGGTCCTGGGGGTTATCATTCAAAGCGATGAATAAGGGAGCGGTCCTGGGGGATTATCATTCAAAGTGATGAATAAGGGAGTGGTCCTGGGGGATTATCATTCAAAGCGATGAATAAGGGAGTGGTCCTGGGGGTTATCATTCAAAGTGATGAATAAGGGAGTGGTCCTGGGGGGTTATCATTCAAAGCGATGAATAAGGGAGTGGTCCTGGGGGATTATCATTTAAATCGGTGAATAAGTGAGTGGTCCTGGGGGGTTATCATTCAAAGCGATGAATAAGAGAGTGGTCCTGGGGGTTATCATTCAAAGCAATGAATAAGGGAGTGGTCCTGGGGGTTTATCATTCAAAGCGATGAACAGGGGAGTGGTCCTGGTGGGATTATCATTCAAAGCAATGAATAAGGGGATGGTCCTGAGGGTTATCATTCAAAGCAATGAATAAGGGAGTGGTTCTGGGGGATTATGCTTTAAAGCGATGAATAAGGGAGTGGTCCTGGGGGTTATCATTCAAAGAGATGAATAAGGGAGTGGTCCTTGCGGGTTATCATTCGAAGCGATGAATAAGGGAGTGGTCCTGGGGGGTTATCATTCAAAGCGATGAATAAGAGAGTGGTCCTCGGGGTTACCATTCAAAGTGATGAATAAGGGAGTGGTCCTGTGGGTTATCATTCAAAGCGATGAATAAGGTTGTGGTCCTGGGGGATATTATTCTAAGCGATGAATAAGGGAGTGGTCCTGGTGGATTATCAATCCAAGCGATGAATAAGGGTGTGGTCGTGGGGATTATCATTCAAAGCGATGAATAAGGGAGTGGTCCTGGGGGATTATCATTCAAAGCGATGCATTAGGGAGTGGTCCTGGGGGAGTATCATTCAAAGCGATGAATAAGGGAGTGGTCCTGGGGGTTATCATTCAAAGCGATGGATAAGGGAGTGGTCCTGGGGGATTATCATTCAAAGCGATGGATAATGGAGTGGTCCTGGGGGTTATCATTCAAAGCGATGAATAAGGGAGTGGTCCTGGGGGTTATCATTTAAAGCGATGAATAAGAGAGTGGTCCTGGGGGATTGTCTTTCAAAGCGATGAATAAGGGAGTGGTCCTGGGGATTATCATTCAAAGGGATGAATAAGGGAGTGGTCCTTGGGGATTATCATTCAAAGCGATGAATAAAGGAGTGGTCCTGGGGGATTATCATTCAAAGCGAAGAATAAGGGAGTGGTCCTGGGGGGTTATCATTCAAAGCGATGAATAGGAGAGTGGTCCTGGTGGGATTATCATTCAAAGCGATGAATAAGGGAATGGTCCTGGGGATTATCATTCAAAGCGATGAATAAGGGAGTCCTGGGAGATTATCATTCGAAGTGGGGGGGGGGTGTGGAGTGAAATGAAGATGCCACATCTAGGGCTATCATAGCGTGGCTGGTTAAGTTGTTGAGGGGTGCAGGTGTTCCCTCTATTCTGCTAACAGACAATGGTGTGTAGTTTTAATCTGATGTGGTACCCACATGTGCAAGTGGCGCGGGGGCAGGACATGAGACAACAATTGTGTACTGTCCAATGAAATATGGCATGGTAGAAAGATGTAAGGGAACTCTCCTACTAGCTCTCGTATCAAACCTAGACACCCAGACATTACTCCTGGCTGTTGGGAATGGGAATAAACAAATGTTGCTCCATCACAATGTTCACACAGGGTCCAAATTGGGCCAGAAAAGGCTGCTCTGCAGCCTGGTAGGCATCGCTGGCATCTCCTTGCCCCCTGAAACAATGGGCAAGCTCTCATAAATCCTCCGCCCTTCCACAGCCAGACAATTTAGTAGGATGGCCTGTTTCCTTTCTATGTCAATGGCAGGTTCAGCAGGTCCTGCCTGAAATACAGGTGGGGCCTGCATGGGTGCTTCCATGGCTGCACCCAGTGCTGCTCACAATGTACCAGTCCAATGCCCAACAGCAAATGATGAAATGACTACAGTTTCACAAAGCACTCATCAGAAGCTTGCAGGACAATACCACCAACTGACACGAGGTGGCACCAGAGGCTCAGCAGTTGTTATGATCCGATTTCCGCTTTACAAATTCTTCTCACTCCAACGTGGGGGGAACCAACTTGTTGCCAATATGTTGCAGGTGGGGCCTCTCAAGAGGGGACCGGAGGACCGGAACAGGAAGGAGTCTGGAGGCAGAGATCAGGAAAGTGCTTTATTCATGAGATGTTGTGTTCCCAACATAGGAGCCTCCTGGGTCCCTGAGCAAGTGTTGATTGCTGTCCTCCGCACAGCACGTCACACAGGAGCATATCAAAGGACGCTCCTGCGCAACCTGCTGCACAAGGGACAGCAGCCCAGGGACCCACAAGGCTGCATGAACACGTGCGGGCGCAGCCGCACACAGTAAAGACACAGTAACCCCGTACAGGTTTCTCATCAACATTCCACTCAACATTGCACACTGAGCATGTGGCACCTGTGGACGCCTCTTCAGAGGATTCTTCTTCTGATGGACCATTTTCAGTGTTAGCTTTGATTTCTTTTGTACTTGTGCTCTTATTGGACGGGCTGTGACAGAATTTGGTTTAATGCCCTTTTCTATCAGATTTCCCACATTGTGCATTAGGTGCTGGGCAAGAGCTGCGATTGGTCATATGTGTGGGACTACCACATCCATAAGACTTCTTTGTGGATGAAGGACTGGTACTGTTAAATTATTTGTCACTTGTTTTGTTGGATGTTTTTTTCTTTTTAACCCTTTTCTTTGATTCGAGAGGCGATATGGTGCAAACAGAATTTTTGTTCTCCCTTGTTTTCTAGCTGTTTGGCACATGTCATTATGTGTTCAATATATGTTCTTATGTTTTTGCAATGTCTAGAGATTCATTCAAGGAGGGGTCGCCCTTTGTCCATATTTCCTCCCTTATTTTTAGTTCCCTTACCTTGAGCATAAATTGGTCGTGTAATCTTTCGTCATAAAATGAACCAGAATTGCAGGTATTTGCTAATTCTCTGAGTGCAGTTATAAAAGATTCAATAGATACATCTTTGGCATGCTCCCTGGTGCTGAAATAGTATCATTGCAAGACAATACTCAAACGTTTCTCGTAGTGTTTGTCAAGTTTCTTAATGATACACTCATAAGGAGTGGGTGTGTCTGACCCTTCCCCAGAGGCCTGAGAGGTCAGGGGAAGGTCGGGAAGGCTTTTTTCATCCAAAGCAATGCATTCATAGAGCTCTGCGCTTCTGCCTTCATACCCGAAGCAATGCATTAATAGAGCTCTGTGCTTCTGCCTTCATACCCGAAGCAATGCATTCATGGAGCTCTGTGCTTCTGCCTTCATACCCGAAGCAATGCATTCATAGAGCTCTGCGCTTCTATCTTCATACCCGAAGCAATGCATTCATTGTGCTCTGCGCTTCTGCCGTCATACCCAATGCATTCATAGAGCTCTGCGCTTCTGTCTAAATACCCGAAGCAATGCATTCATAGAGCTCTGCGCTTCTGCCTTCATACCCGAAGCAATGCATTCATAGTGCTCTGCGCTTCTGTCTAAATACCCGAAGCAATGCATTCATAGAGCTCTGCGCTCTGCCTTCATACCCGAAGCAATGCATTCATAGTGCTCTGCGCTTCTGCCTTCATACCCGAAGCAATGCATTCATAGTGCTCTGCGCTTCTGCCTTCATACCCGAAGCAATGCATTCATGGAGCTCTGCGCTTCTGCCTTCATACCCAAGCAATGCATTCATAGTGCTCTGCGCTTCTGCCTTCATACCCGAATCAATACATTCATGGAGCTCTGCGCTTCTGTCTTCATACCTGAAGCAATGCATTCATAGTGCTCTGCGCTTCTGCCTTCCTACTTGAAGCAATGCATTCATAGAGCTCTGCGCTTCTGCCTTCATACCCGAAGCAATGCATTCATTGTGCTCTGCGCTTCTGTCTTCATACCCGAAGCAATGCATTCATAGTGCTCTGCGCTTCTGCCTTCCTACTTGAAGCAATGCATTCATAGTGCTCTGCACTTCTGCCTTCATACCCGAAGCAATGCATTCATAGTGCTCTGCGCTTCTGCCTTCCTACCTGAAGCAATGCATTCATAGTGCTCTGCACTTCTGCCTTCCTACCCGAAGCAATGCATTCATGAAGTCTGCGCTTCTGTCTTCATACCCGAAGCAATGCATTCATAGTGCTCTGCGCTTTTGCCTTCATACCCGAAGCAATGCAGTCATGGAGCTCTGCGCTTCTGCCTTCATACCCGAAGCAATGCATTCATAGTGCTCTGCGCTTCTGCCTTCATACCCGAAACAATGCATTCATAGTGCTCTGCGCTTCTGCCTTCATACCCGAAGCAATGCATTCATAGTGCTCTGCGCTTCTGCCTTCATACCCGAAGCAATGCATTCATAGTGCTCTGCGCTTCTGTCTTCATACCCGTAGCAATGCATTCATGGAACTCTGCGCTTCTGCCTTCATACCCGAATCAATTCATTCATGGAGCTCTGCGCTTCTGTCTTCATACCCGAAGCAATGCATTCATAGAGCTCTGCCCTTCTGCCTTCATACCCGAAGCAATGCATTAATAGAGCTGTACGCTTCTGCCTTCATACCCAAAGCAATGCATTCATAGTACTCTGTGCTTCTGCCTTCATACCCGAAGTAATGCATTCATGGAGCTCTGCGCTTCTGTCTTCATACACGAAGCAATGCATTAATACTGCTCTGCGCTTCTGCCTTCATACCCAAAGCAATGCATTCATAGAGCTCTGCGCTTCTGCCTTCATACCCGAAGCAATGCATTCCTAGTGCTCTGCGTTTCTGCCTTCCTACCCGAAGCAATGCATTCATAGTGCTCTGCACTTCTGCCTTCATACCCGAAGCAATGCATTAATAGTGCTCTGCGCTTCTGCGTTACTACCCGAAGCAATGCATTCATGGAGCTCTGTGCTTCTGTCTTCATACCCGAAGCAATGCATTCATAGTGCTCTGCGCTTCGGCCTTCATACCCGAAGCAATGCATTCATAGTGCTCTGCACTTCTGCCTTCATACCCGAAGCAATGCATTCATAGTGCTCTGCGCTTCTGTCTTCAAGCCCGAAGCAATGCATTCATGGAGCTCTGCGCTTCTGCCTTCATACCCGAAGCAATGCATTCATTGTACTCTGCGCTTCTGCCTTCATACCCGAAGCAATGCATTAATGGAGCTCTGCACTTCTGCCTTCATACCCGAAGCAATGCAGTTATTGTGCTCTGCGCTTCTGCCTTCATACCCGAAGCAATGCATTCATAGTGCTCTGCGCTTCTGCCTTCATACCGGAAGCAATGCATTCATGGAGCTCTGCGCTTCTGCCTCCATACCTGAAGCAATGCATTGATAGTGCTCTGCGCTTCTTCCTTCATACCCGAAGCAATACATTCATAGTGCTCTGCGCCTCTGCCTTCATACCCGAAGCAATGCATTCATAGTGCTCTGCGCTTCTGCCTTCATACCCGAAGCAATGCATTCATAGTGCTCTGCGCTTCTGCCTTCATACCCGAAGCAATGCATTCATAGTGCTCTGCGCTTCTGCCTTCATACCCGAAGCAATGCATTCATAGAGCTCTACGCTTCTGCCTTCATACCCGAAGCAAGGCATTCATAGAGCTCTGTGCTTCTGCCTTCATACCCGAAGCAATGCATTCGTAGTGCTCTGCGCTTCTGCCTTCATACCCGAAGCAATGCATTCATAGAGCTCTGCGCTTCTGCCTTCATACCCGAACCAAGCATTCATAGTGCTCTGCGCTTCTACCTTCAAACCCGAAGCAATGCATTCATAGTGCTCTGCACCTCTGCCTGCATCATTCATAGTGCTCTGCGCTTCTGCCTTAATACCTGAAGCAATGCATTCATATTGCTCTGCGCTTCTGCCTTCCTACCCGAAGCAATGCATTCATAGTGCTCTGCGCTTCTGTCTTCAATCCCGAAGCAATGCATTCATGGAGCTCTGCGCTTCTGCCTTCATACCCGAAGCAATGCATTCATTGTACTCTGCGCTTCTGCCTTCATACCCAAAGCAATGCATTCATGGAGCTCTGCACTTCTGCCTTCATACCCGAAGCAATGCATTCATAGTGCTCTGCGCTTCTGCCTTCATACCCGAAGCAATGCATTCATGGAGCTCTGCGCTTCTGCTTTCATACCCGAAGCAGTGCATTGATAGTGCTCTGCGCTTCTTCCTTCATACCCGAAGCAATACATTGATAGTGCTCTGCGCTTCTGCCTTCATACCCGAAGCAATGCATTCATAGTGCTCTGCGCTTCTGCCTTCATACCCGAAGCAATGCATTCATAGTGCTCTGCGCTTCTGCCTTCATACCCGAAGCAATGCATTCATAGTGCTCTGCGCTTCTGCCTTCATACCCGAAGCAATGCATTCGTAGAGCTCTACGCTTCTGCCTTCATACCCGAAGCAAGGCATTCATAGAGCTCTGTGCTTCTGCCTTCATACCCGAAGCAATGCATTCGTAGTGCTCTGCGCTTCTGCCTTCATACCCGAAGCAATGCATTCATAGAGCTCTGCGCTTCTGCCTTCATACCCGAAGCAATGCATTCATAGTGCTCTGCGCTTCTACCTTCAAACCCGAAGCAATGCATTCATAGTGCTCTTCACCTCTGCCTGCATCATTCATAGAGCTCTGCGCTTCTGCCTTAATACCTGAAGCAATGCATTCATATTGCTCTGCGCTTCTGCCTTCATACCCGATGCAATGCATTCATAGTGCTCTATTCCTTTCCATGTGGAAGTTGGGACCATGGATGGCTGTGACATAATCTAAAGTGTTGTCTCTACAAGTGTCCCATGGTATTGCGGGCTTGCATGCATTTAAAAAAAAAATAGTGGGTAAGTTCGTCATAATTGACAATTGACAGCGATCTCAAGACAGTATGCAGGGGATGCCTATGACAAGGTACTACAATGGCCTGTAGGATGACCCTCAACAGTTATTAAAATAAGTAAACGGGGGTCAAGCAAGATGAAGAAACCTCTGTACCAATGATGGATGCAATAGCAACTCAGTTTAGAATATGTTCTTAAGTATACAGATCTTACCAAGCTAATGGTGGAACGAGGCGAGGCAGTATGCAAACAGTGCCTATGACAGAGCAATATCAATAACTTGGCATATGATGCTCAAAGGCTAAAAAAAGCCTCAGTATAGTTAGAGGCTAAACCCGCTGGACCCCTTTTACTTTTATTCGGTTCCGGAATGATAGAATATTTCTGCATGGGGAAATGCAGTGGCTGCCAGATCCTGTTCACACATGAAGTCCCCCTGCATGGCAGGGACCAGGAGACCACTGAAATAAGCCAGAGGAACACATTGTTTTTGTAATATGATGTGGGTATAACACAGGCATTACTGATCATATTATTGAGCTCCTGAAATGATTCAGTCACCTGCACTGTCCAAACAATTGGTCTTTTTGTTATTTGCGCTTGCTTTAGCCCTTGGAAGAGGGCTTTGGTATAAGATGAATGGTCAAATATCCATGCTCGATAATAGTTACATAAACCGAACAACTGCAGCAACTGCTTAACAATATTAGGCTGCAGTGTGATCTGTACTGCTGCTGCACTTTCTGGTGTTATTCTTCTCCATGCCAATGATATTATCTGTCCTAGGTACACAACCTCTTGCTGACAATGCTGTAGTTTATCCTTGTCCACCTTGTAAACCTTCTCTGCCAATAAGATCAGAGGTTTTGCTGAATCATTTCTACATAGTAGCGTGTCTGCTGTACTACAGACCAGGAGGCCGTCCACATACTGGATCGCTGTGCTCTGGGTTTGTAAGCTTCCTAGGTCCATCTGTACCACCCTGTTAAAAATGCTGGGGGAATCACAGTGCTCTTGGGGCAACTGTATGTGTTGAAACCTATGTCCTCTGTAGGTAAACGCTGGAAGTGGTTGTAAATGGATAGAGAAAAAGGCATTCTTGCGGTCTACTACAGTGAATTAAGTGGCTACCATGGGAATATTATAAAGGATGGTGGCAGGATTGGGAACCTCTGGGAATTCTGCCTCCACAATGTTTTTCAAAGGGTGCAGATTCTGCACCATCCTCCACAGCGACCCTTTTGCTTTTTTATAGGGTAAATGGCTGTGTTACATGGTAAGTCTGATGGCTGTATAATGCCGTGCTGTCATAAGCCCAGAAGAGTGGAATAAATGCCTTTGTCTGCTTCTTTTGACATGGGAAATTGGTTCACTCTGGGAAGAAATGCACCTCGTTTTAGTATAATGCACACCACGCCTATGCTTTAAAGCAGCCTTACATCATGTGGGCTACTGGGCCACACATGGATGGGCACCCTCTCTAGGTCTTTCTGTATATGTGATGGCAATGCTTTGGCAAGGAGCAGGGGGTGGGAACCTCTGTTTTCTACCCTTACCTGACAGGGTATGGAGCTTTGGAAAACTATCTCTCCTGAATCCTCAGTGTCCACAAACATCTGCTCATTAGACACATCTCTTAACCGCTGTGTTGGGTCAATGCATGAAACTGTGCACCACTCAGTGTTATCCTCTTCCAGACGGGACAGTTTTACATGGTCTGTGTTAGGCAGAATCCTGTGCAGTTCTCTTAGGGAGCAATACAGAAGATTAAGACTACAGGTATGAGCAATAAATCCCCTTTGGTAGCAGTCTGTACCACAAAGATTTAGTTGGTACCTGTGGCTAAGCAGTCAGACTTATCTCAAGAGGGAGATGAGCAGTATTCATGGTTTACACAATAGGGCTACAGCACTGTGGTACAAGGAAACACTGAACAAAGCTTTGTATTAAAAAGAATACATATATTTATTTTACACACTTCTAGTTCAACACATTAATCACAGTTAATAAAGCAAGTTAAACTCAGTCAAGAAAAGTATACACAACTCCCTAGTTAAATTGTAGACAAGATTGAGCAAGAGTGAAAACTGAGCAAAACGGCACAGTGAAAACCAAACACAAATGGCACTCTAGCAATTCTCACAAGGGAGGGAAAGCACACGTTATGCAGGAATATATTCTTAGACACCTTAGCAACATTTCCCATAAGTTTGTGAACAAGTTTAGGCAAGGCAGTACTTTAGCATATAGAATATTTAAATGAAAACCAAGCAAAATGGCACTTCACAAATTTGAAAAGTGGGAAGGAAAAGGTGGTTATAAGAAATAGGTGCACCAACACAATTTTAGTTGTGAAGCAATCTAGAGAAGGCATTTCTAACAAATTCAGCCAGAGTCAATAGGCCTGTGCCAGAGTCAGTGGTATAGGGCAAAGGGCCCAGATGCAAAAATGTTCTTGTAGCTGCAGTCAAGTCTTTGGTTAACGATTCAAAAAGGTGGATGCAGAAGATGAAAGACAATGATAGATGATAGGGGCGGCCAACCCAACAGGTAGGTAAAGGATTTAAAACACCTTTAGCGCTACCACACGAAATGGGAGGCCTGGGGGAACAAAGTACCTCAAAATGGAGAAGAGGCTCCAGCGGTGGCGGCTGTTCCTGGTAGTTCCTGCAGTTCGGGGGATCCAGCAGAGGAAGAGAGGCTCTCGTTGTGGAGGAAGGTTCGAGTTACTGCACTACCCAGGGATGAAACCAGCCGCAGTGCTGCCCAATGAATAAAAGGTACGCTCCTTTAAATCGCGGTCCGGGTGGACGGGTGCATGGCTATCCGGTCTCCGAGTGCAGGCACTGGCGATTCGACCAAGGCAGGTCCAGGAAGGCGATTGGCAAACTGGTTGGCCCCACCAGCTCAAGGGAAGAAGGCTCTTTCAGATGAAGATCTCCTCTCGTTGTGTGGAGAAAAGTGGTGAGACACTGCAGCAGGGCTTCACCGGTGGTTCAGTCATTGCAGATGTCTTTGGCTTCTCTCCTCTTCGGTTCCTCAGTTCCAGTGGCGACGTCTTGCTCTTCCAGTCCACAGGACCCTGCTTTTATGCAAAAAGATCCCCATTCATACAGCCTAGCTGTCACTCACACAGTGGAGTGGTCATCTTGGCGGGAGACCCTCCAGCCTATCAGGGCAGAGTGCGACATGAGTTGCATTGGCAACCCTGTCCAGGGGTCCTACTCCTCCTCCCACACAATGGACCCACCCCAGACTCAGTGGCGCCAAAAGGAGGGCTTCTTGGCAGAAGCCCGCCAAAAGGACAAACAAAGGATCCCCGACCTGAGTTAGGAGTTTAGAGAAAGACACGAGAAAGAATTTATATAAAGGTTCTGGCAAATAAAACCTACCGGAGTAAAGTTAATATAAAAATAAACCGGCGGTATGTTTGAGGCTGTCAGTAAATGTGGTAGCCTCGAACAATGGCAAAATCTCATAGGGAAATATTCGCGGTCGAATATTTTTGGTAGTAACCACTGCCACCAGCCAGAAACTTTTGAGAGAGGCACTGTACGGTACCGTTTCGAAAATGAACACCGGGGAAAAACTATTAACCCTTCCCAGTACCTCCACAGTAAGATGGGTTGTACTGGTTTAGTTCATAAAAATTGACTAGTAAAGTCAATGGGGACTTTACATGCCCTAGGAGACAGTAGTCAGTCCCAGGGTATGGAGTCTATGTTTGGGGGTCACTATGACACCCCTGTGTCACTGCACGGAGGGTGCTGTGTAACACATGTGTATAAAGATGGTTCCTATGAGGGTGAGATAAACCCCATAGACATTAAACACAAAATATAGCCTAGAACACACATAGCAAATATGCCAAAGAGTGGGAAAAAGGGTCACACTCTTAGCAGGAGAAAAAAAACCTTCAAATCCAGCAAAGCTGCTGGGGGACTCTATAGGTAAAGGGAATTCTCCCTAACAGTCTGCCTTGGTGATAAATAACTCCAGATGTAACATGATAATGGCACCTGGCGCCCTTTCCTGTTGGGAAGCTTGTCTAAACAGAAATTCAGCGGGTATGTGTAAAGGTTTTCCCCGTATCCCTGCACTTGACCTAACAGTACTGCTATCCCATAGAGGAACACATCTGGATGGAGTGGTGCAGCTCTCAGGGTGCTGTGGGCACACAATGCTTGTATTACTGCAAAGGCCCTAGTGTGGTATGTCCCTGGTGTAGAACACACTATGCACTCCTCCGAAAACGAAATAGCCATGTTCAACTTACCCATAAGATCCCTGCCCTGAAGATTAACTGGGGAGAGCCTAGTGAATACAATAAGGGGACTAATCATTCTTGCATACATACAGTGACAGGTAAGTCTTCGGTAAAAGTACCCAATATGATAAGCTTCTGAAAATCCCTGCATGGCCATTATTTTGTCTGACAGCGGGACACCCCTTGCGTAATGCAGGATCTAGTAGCCCTTGTGTCGAACAAAAAAGAGAATATTGGATCCCTTATCTTTGCTCACAATCAGGGTTCCTCATCCGGGTCAGCAGTTACTGATAGTACTGGACACTGGGCTGTCCTATTGATGGTTAACATTCAATCCTAGGAGCGGGAAAGCACTGTCCCCTAACACGCTTGCGCCCGTTGTGGTATCATAGAATGAGGAGTCAGACCAAGAGGAGGCTTGTTGATTAATATAGAATTTGATTAAAAAGAAAAGCGAGCATAACTATCCCTGAAACTAGAGGGGGTTTCCCAGCCTCAACAAAACTATAACGCATGCCTGTCAGGAAGTCGGTGGTGTCCAAAAGAAAGTATTCCGTCATGGTCAAAATCCCCATCCCATCTCTACCACTTGAACACAAAACTAACTCAATAAAAGAGTTCTTATCCTAACCCAGAAGAATGGCTCCCTTCCACTGGATACAAGTCTCTTAAGTTATGCTTGCCAAAGTTCCACCATGTCCGGGGACTAGGAGAATGACTCCCTTCTCCTAGTCTAGAGTCCCTTCTTGGTAGATTTTCTTAGCGGTGTAATTTGCAAGTTCCTCATTAATTATTTTAACTCAATCCAAGCAGACTGGGTCTTCTTCTCATCCAAATTTCCTGACCTTTGGATCTCTCTTCCCACCGCTCAGCTTAGGCTTTAATTCAACACTTTCATCTCAGGTGTTCCCACTGGGATGAGTGAGTGGCTTTGTAACTATTTTGGGATTCTCTAATTCCCTCTTAACGATATAAATTACATTCAGTCTTTCAAGCTTTCCCAGCCCCTCCTAGACTTCTCACAGTTCCCGTTACCTTCTCTCATGGAACTCTTCACCAGTTTTGCCGGGGGACACGGGTTAGTTACTCCACTTTTCCCAACTACTTGTATTGGGTTTACATGACTTGGCAACCCACTGCTACTTAGTTCTTTCGGCCACTCGTCTTGGGTCATCTCGACTTAGCGACCCGCTGCTGCTTCTACTTCTTTATGCTACTCGCATTAGGACTGCTTGGCTTAGTGAGCTGCTGCTATGTTTGCTTCTTTCTACCACTCGTATTGGGTCCACTCGACTTAGCAATGTGGTACTGTTGGTGGTCTGGGCGCAAGTATCGGACCACCCAGTCCACCAGTTACAGGTTGCACTATCACCATAGTTCCTCATGCTTCCCATACAATTGCCCAAACGGCTCCGCTTTAGGATAGTGCTGGCAGTCTGAGCGTAGTTCTTGGACCACACGGTCCACCCACCACAGGTCACGCAACCACAAGACTGTCTCTCAGCTTCCGGAGTGCCAGCTCTGAACAGACTAGGTAGACGTGTTCTGGGTGTCCTTCCATCCATCTTCTCAACTCTGTACAACTGCCTCACAACAGTTCTTCCACACATAGCTTTGGGTTTACAAGCTCTTTGTCGGATTCCAGGCTCGCTGACCATAGACTGCCAGGTATCGTTCTCGCTGTTCTTTGTTAGTGTTTAGCTTAAAGAGTTGGGCCTGCCCTAATGCAACATCAGTTCGATTGACAACACAACTGTTTGAATATTCTTCATGCTTTGCTGTAGCGTTCTGGAGCTCTTCCCCATACTAGTATCTGTCAATACTAGACTATCTGATATGTTACAATAACACATTGGGCCTCATCACGAGTTGGGCGGTAACCCCAGCGCTATTAGCGCCGGCGTTAATAGCCCTACCGCCAAACCCCCCCCGGCGCTAATAGCGCGGGATCACGGGTTTGGCGGAACGGGTATTGCCCATTCCCCACTGAGCCCATTCGGGAATTCCCCATTGGGATCAATGGGGAATTTTCGCGCTCTTACCGCCGGCGGATTTCCCGCCGGCGGTAATAGTGTGAAATTTTGGCGGATTTCCCCTCAGCTCAGAGCTGGGGGAAATCTGCCAAACCCGTGATTTGGTGGACCCTTAAATGCGGCGGTAATAGCGCTACCGCCGCATTTAAGGGTTACTGCCAAACTCGTGATGAGGCCCATTGTCTCAGATATTATGATCGGCAAGGAAGGGTTAGGTGATGTTTTGGCCTGTGGGAGTTTGGGTTAGAAGGGCCACATCCTGGATTCAGATCCTTATCTTCAGGATGGGAGTTCATCCCCATGAGGTCCTCCCACATATTACCACCCTTAGGGGAACTATCCGTCAGCAGCCTCATCACCGTAGCCTCATGGAAAAGGGCTCCTCTCTGGGGAGTAGTGATGTCATCTTTAGGATCGTCACACCGTTTAGTAACTTACTGTACATTGTGGTAATGTGTCCTTATTGCACAGCTGAGTGCGGGGCTGGGTACAATTATGTGCCTGCTGCTGCACTGGTTGTTGCTGTACAGGGCCTGGGGCAAATTGGGGGCTGCTGGTTAAAGGCTATTTGAGAGCTAAATGTGGGTTGATACATTGGGACACTATGGTGGAAGGGTATGGCCAGCCTGTTCCTGCATTCTCATGCAAAATGACTCATCTTCCAACAAGACCAACATTGCTGCCCCATTCGGGGTCTCATGCTTTCAACTTCTCCCCTCCACTCATCTGAAAATGTCCTCTTCTTCTCTGGAAAGTTCCTATTTCCGTCCTTGCATTCCTAGGCTCCTGTGCCCATGCCTGCGGGGTGCTGTGCGCAGGTGCCCTTCCAGAGTGCCTGTTATTACCGCCCTTTCCATGCTTAGCTTAGCTATTTTTTTGGTACAAACTTTGCTTCTGCCCTTTGTGTCTGTACTGCCTGATCCTTATCCTGTTTCCGATGACAATAATGTATTATGTGTGCCTGTATCTCGGGCCACGACTTTGCTTCTTTTCCAACTATTCTTTAAAACTTTGCTTGTACTTCCAAGGGGAGCCCCTTGAGTAACACATGATCAAAAAATTGCATATTTCTGTCCCATGACTCCCCCATCTCTAAATACCTCATCTTTTGTATCTGCTGTATATAAATGATCGATTGCAGGTCAGGTCTGTTGTGGTACAAGTCTGTTAAAAGGTTCCATACTTGCATTCGGCAGTTGTTAAATGGGGAGCCATCATGGGTGGTATTATTAAACGTTATCCCCTTATACTCAGGCTTTCTCCATACCACGTCCACCTGCTCCCCCAGCAGGGAGGCAAACAGACTGTCCATGTTCCCTACCGGTAGTTGATGCCTGCTGTATGTTTCTCAAGGGCATAGATCCACTTGCCAGCTCCCTCTGTAAGGAAGGGCAGGGCATGCATTACATTTTCCCAATTCATAAGAAGCCAAGGCACATGATGAGGTACCTCTGGTCCCTTCTGTAACAACGGGAACTGTATTGCCTGCTGTTTTGACCGTAAGGCCCACACTCACTTTTTAGCTGTGGCTGGGGTCATTCGGCAATGACACTGGTTGAAGTCTGCAGTTCCTCAGTGTCGCCTCCTCCGAGACCTCTGATTCCCACCCATCGTCATCAACCTCTCATTCTCCCTCTGCATGTAATGAATCATAGTCTGTCACCCCCCCTGTCCTCATCAGTGTATTGCAATTCTTCACTTGTGACCCCTTCCTGCCCTTGCTTTTGTCCTAGAACATGGTCTCGTCTGCGGATATTTGGGGATCTTTGACAACCTTACTATCGATTTTAAGGAGAATATGTCCCACCTTCCATGGTCATAACCTATAGGTATGCTATACCCCTGCTCTCGCTTTTGGCTGTGCAATGCTTGCGTTAGTTTCTGTACTGCCCTTTGTAATGCTGTTCTCAAATGCTAAAATCACTGGATCTTTGGTGGTGTCCTCAGGCTTCCATGTTGTGTCCTTCCCCTCCTCCACTGAGGGAGTACACTGGGGGTTGGTGTACCCTACGGCCTGCTGAAGGGAGTAATACCTATATGGGGGTGGTGGCGCAGGGGTTTTCCTGCCCATTTATTTTTTAATTTTATTGGGTATTTATAATGCGCGTATACACAATGTATTTCGAGGAGAAACAAGACAAGGGGACCGGGACCGGGAGGACAAAACAAAGACAATCCTACTAGGCCTTGTGACATTGGGGACATGTACGTGCAGTAAGAGAAGTGCAGGGTATAGGGGAGGATGGAAGTGCCAGTCAGGGGCGACAGGGCCCGTGAGAAAAATGAATTCCAGAGGAGGCCAGGTGGGCAGAGCCACGGGAAAGCAGAGAATGCCGGGGAAGGAAGGTCATGAGCTAAGTGCGAATTAAGGGGCTTGAAGGGCTACAAGGGTGCATGCCCAGCCATGCACGTGCAGTAAGAGAAGTGCAGGGGAGAGCGTAGGGGGGCAAGTGCCGGCCTGGTGGAAGGGCCCATGAGAAAAATGAATGCCAGAGAAGGCCAGCTGGGCATAACCAGGGGAAAGCAGAGAATGCCGGGGAAGGAAGGTCCACGAGCTAAGTGCATATTAAGGGGCTGGAAGGGCTACAAGGGGGCAGGCCCAGTCATGCAAGTGCAGTAAGAGAAGTGCAGGGGAGAGGGGAAGGGGGAAGTGTCGGTCAGGGCAGAAGGGCCCATGAGATAAATGAATTCCAGAGGAGGCCGGGTGGGCAGTACCAGGGGAAAGCACAGAATGCAGGGGAAGGAAGGTCCGTGAGCTAAGTGCACATTAAGGGGCTGGAAGGTCTACAAGGGTGCAGGCCCAGACATGCAAGTGCGGTTGGAGGGACCCGAAGGGCAAATTCAGAATGAGGGAGGAGTGTCAGAGAGACCAAGTGCAGGGTTAGGCTGGAATGGGGGACGGTGTTAGGCAGAATCCAGGGCAGTTCCCTTAGGGAGCACTACCCCAGATTAGGACTACAGGTGAGAGCAATAAATCCCCTTTGGTATCAGTCTGTACCACAAAGATTTATTTGGTAGCTGTGGCTGAGCAGTCAGACTTATCTCAAGAGGGAGATGAGCAGTATTCAGGGTTGGCACAATAGGTAGTACAGTACCATGGAGCAAGGAAACACTGACCAAAGTTTTGCATTAAAAAGAGAATATATATTTATTTTATACACTTCTAAGTCAACACATAGATCACAGTTAATAAAGTAAGTTTAGTCAAAAGAAAAGCATATACAACTCCCTATTCAATTGTGAGCTTTGAGTTCATCATCGCGAAGATAGATGTATGATCTTTCAAAGAGTGATTTATCGCCTCATATAGCTTGCAGAATGGGGCCAGTGCAATCGTTACAGCAGACATGGGGCCTCATTACGACCCAGGCGGTAAGTTACCGCCTGGGCCGTGACTTTACCACCATGGCGTAAACTACATTTACGCCATGGTGGTTGGCGGACTTACCGCCCCATTCCGACCTTGGCGGGGTGGTAAGTCCCCAATCCCCATTTACCCTTCCCCATTCCCATTTTTGCCCCATAGGGCATAATGGGAGTGGGGAAGGCGTTAATTACGCCACCGTAAATTACGGTGGCGTAATTAACTCCATGGTCCCTTAGCGCCATGGATTTTAACACCTGCTAAAAGCAGGTGTTAAATCCGCCATGGCGCTAAGGGACCTCGTACTCAGGCGGTAAGGGTCGGCGCTGTTTACGCTGCCGTAAACCCCTTACCGCCTGGGTCGTAATGAGGCCCATGATGTACATGAAGTCTGCTTTTTTCGATGGAGTCTCCTTTGGAATGCTGAAAGATGTCTCACTTAGTCTTCTATTTGCTGAAGAACTTAGTGGTGATGTAGGCGGCCATAAATGCAGAGTTTGTTGGGTTTTTTGTTTTGGGGTAGCCATCCTTGGAAGAGAACCCTCTCTAGGTTCTGGCAGAGCTTCCTTGCTTCCGTCACCCCTTTGCCCCCCAATGCTAGGGCGATCTGCCGTTTCCATGGGCTTATTTGCCGATTTTATTTTCTCACAGGTTTGAGACGGTAGATTTCCATTGTCCTGTAGACCCAGATCAGTTGTTTCAGATGGCACTTGTAAGGCCGTTAGAAAGTCTGTAGAGTCCAAATGGGGTGTTGGTTTTAAACTTCCTAGTGGAGAATGGCTTATCTGGTCAGGTTCTAATAAGATTAAATCTTCACTCGGAATCTCATTTTGAGCTGGCGAAGGTGACAAGACAGAAATTTCCCCAAGCCGAATTTCTTGAGTTTCCACAATGGTTGGTAGAGCTGCTGGCACCAGATTAGAGATTTATTTAACTTGCTCTTTTTGATGTTGTAAGGGTGCTTGGACCCCACTGCCTTGCAAGTTCTTCTGGGTGCCTGATGAGGCTGTTAGTAGAGGTTCAAGGAGTGCTTCTAGCAAGTCTGCGTCTGAAATTTCTCCGCACCCCGTTTGTTGAAGTTTCTTTTTTGCTTGTCTTTGAAAGTGTTTTCAGGGAATATTCCAGGCGCGAACTCACCGATGGAGTTGACGTGTTAGTAGATCTGAAACATTTTTTTGCTTGAGCTCGCTTGTTAGACGTAGGGAGATCAAAGTTTTTTTTGTGATCCGCCTGAGTGGAATTCCAATTGCATGCTTGTTATGTGTCCCTTGTTTAATCCCCTCTCTCAGATCACTAGATTTAACGGACTCGCTTATGGTGCTCTCCGGGTGCAAAGGGACCGAAGAAGATATTATTGAAGGGATTGTTGTCATTGGCTCCCCAGGGCATCCCAAAGTCTTTGCAACCCCTTCATGAGGCTGTATTTTGTTTCTTTCTTTCTGTTCTGCATCTGTGCTTTCAGCCGATGTCAAAGGTGGTGTACTGTGTATCTGTGCCTTTGTGTTTAATTCTGCAGGGGTTGGTGTAAACACAGCTTTAGCCACCATGTGGCACTGTGGGGCTGCTGTTACGGGAAGCGTCGAGTTAAGAGACCGCGCCTCCCCCGAGTCTCTGGTTTGCTCGGAGGAGAGCCGAGCGGAAGCAGGTCTTCGTCGCTCCGATCCCCTGTCAAGTTGTTACAGGTCCTCCGTGGCTGCAGTGGAGACCGCGATGCTTGGCCGCGGCACCCCCCGGACTCTGACGCAGGTGGCCCCCCCCTCCTTCGAGGGAGGGTTCCTCCGCGTCTTCCCCCATCCGCAGGGGCCGGGGCCTGGGCACCACGGCTCCGCCGGCCCCGCTGAAGCTTGGAACGCAGCCGGCTCTCTCCTGCAGATGCTGCTGCGGGGACACACCCCTGCAGCTCCGCTCCTCCGTGGGTCCATAGCTGGTCACAGGCTGTGAGTCGGAACACGTGAAGGCCGCTCCCCTCGGCTTCTGATACAGGTGGCCCCCCCTCCCTCGAGGGGGTGCCCCACTGTGTCGTCCACCATCAGAGGCTGGGAACCAGGTGCCATTGCTCCGCTGGCGCTGCAGCCAACCTCCAGCTCTTCCATCTGACCACGTTTACTGATGACCTCTCCCGTTGAAGTGGATCCACACACAGGCTCAAACCAACCCACAGGCAAGAGTTTTTGTTTTTGAGATGCATAGTTGGTTTTTGCAGTTTGTTGTTGTACTGTAAGTTTGGCCGATTTTTTCGACGGGTTGTTTTGCAATTTGCCACCTGGTCGCTTTAATGCGCCTGCACTGGGTAGGTTGTTTAATTGAAGAGTAGAAGGAACGTCGTAGGAGAGTGAGGAAGACAGGGGTAAAGAGGAGCTGTTGGCACTCCGCAGCCTACGGAACTCATCTTCACCACCCGAGGTATTGAGTCTCAAGTCCAGAGAGACTCCCCCATCTGCCCCAGACGCCATTAGACTGCCTCAGACTACCCACTCTCACACCACTCCGCTCCGCTCCAGGAAGTGGCTTTTGTAGAAAAATGGTGCCAAAACTGCAGTGTCCAAACGCAAAAGACTGTGGACTGCCTCAGACTGCCCACTCTCACACTACTATTCAATTGTAGACAAGTTTGTGGTAGAGTGAAAACTGAGCAAAATGGCACAGTGAAAGGGAGGGAAAACACAAGTTAAACCGAAATATCTTCAGACACCCCCTACCAACACTTCCCTGAAGTTTTGTGAAAAAGTAATGCACAACAACACTTTAGCCAAAAGATAACTCAATGAAAACTGAGCAAAATGGCACTCCACAAGTTAAAACAGTAGGAAGGAAGTGGGGTTTAGAAGATTTAGGTGCGTCCACACATTTCTCATTGAAAACTAATCTAGTCAGAGCAGATCTAACAAATCAGCCAGAGTCAATAGGTCTGAACCAGAGTCAGTGGTACAGAGTCAAGGTTTAGGAGCACAAATGTTCTTGTAGCTGCAGTCAAGTCTTTAGTAGAAAATTATTGAAGAGATAGATGCAAGGCGAAAGACAATGTTAAGAGAGAGGGCGTCCGACCCCACAAGTAGTTAAAGGATTTAAAACACCTTTAGGGCTACCACGGAAAAAGGGCGGCCTGGCGGAACAATGTACCTTAAACGTGAAGAATTGGCTCCTGCGGTGGCGGTTGTTCCTGGTAGTTCCTGCAGGTCGAGGGATCCAACAGAGGAAAGGAAGCTCTCGTCGTGGAGGAAGGTTCGAGTCGCTGCACTACCCAGGGATGAAACCAGCCGCAGTGCTGCCAAACAAGGTTTAAAAGGTACGCTCCTTTTAATCGCGGTCCGGCTCGATAGCTGCCTGGCTATCCGGTCTCCAAGTGCTGAGCACTGTCGATTCGACCAAGGCAGGTCCGAAGAAGTGATTGGTGAACTGGTTGACCCCACCAGCTCAAGGGAAGGAGGCTCTTTTGCTGAAGATCTCCTCTCGTCGTGTGGAAGAAAAGTGGTGAGACGATCCGGCAGGGCTTCACCGGTGGTGTAGATGATGAAGATGTCTCTGGCTTCTCTCCCCTTCGGTTCCGTAGTTCCAGTGGCGACGTCTTGCTCTTCCAGTCCTCGGGACCCTGCTTTTATGCAGAAGAGACCCATTCATACAGCCTAGCTGTCACTCACACAGTGGAGTGGTCATCTTGGCAGGAGACCCTCCAGCCTATCAGTTTAGAGTGCGACCTGAGTTGCTGTGGCCACTCTGTCCAGGGGTTCTACTCCCCCTCCTAAACAACAGACCCACTGCAGACTCAGAGGCGCCGAAAGGAGGGCTTTTATTAACCCCTTCCAGTACTTCCATATTAAGATGGGGTGTACTGGTTTAGTTCAGAGAGATTGACTAGTAAAGTCAATGGGGACTTTACATGCCCTGGGAGACAGTTGTCAGTCCCAGGGAATGGAGTCTATGTTTGGGGGTCGCTACGACACCCCTGTGTCACTGCACGGAGGGTGCTGTGTAACACATGTGCATAAAGATGGTTCCTATGGGTGAGAGAAAAAGGTCCCATAGGCATTAAACACAAAAATAGCCTAGAACACACATAGCAAAGATGCCTAAGAGTGGTAAAAAGAGTCTCACTCTTAGCAGGTAAAAAGAAATAAACCCTTCAAATCCAGCAAAGCTGCTGGGGGACTCTATAGGTAAGGCAAATTAGCCATAATTGAGAATTCTCCCTAACAGGCGGTGCCCTGAAAACTAAGAGGAAACCAGGCAGTGAGTCAAAAAGCAGACAGGGACATTAGCAAGGGAGGGGGAGAGGGAAGGAAGAAGAGAAAACAACGGTCTTGAGAAGCTTCAGGAACTTAATGAGATCCGACTCAAGACTGAGAGGGGTAGGGAGGCCATTCCAGAGGGAGGCACCTGCGGAAGAGAGAGATCTACCTCTCACTCTCTGCTTGGGAAAGCGTCTGATCTGCAGATAGTTGGAGTTAGACGACCAAAGGGCTCTAGCAGGGACGTATTTAGGGAGAGAGAGTTGGATGTAGAGAGGTCCCAGGCCCCAGAAAGCCTTGTGGATGATGCAGAGGGTCTTGAACTTGATCCTCGCAGCAACCAGGAGCCAGTGGAGAGATTTTAGGGTTGGAGAGATGCGATCTCTGGGCTTGAGGCCGAGGATAAGATTTGCAGTCCTACTCTGGATTAGTTGAAGGGACGATGGGAGGAGTTAGGCAGATTGAGGAAGAGGCTGTTGCAGTAGTCCAGCCTAGAGAGGACCAGAGCTCTGGAGACATTCAGGTTCTGGGGGAAGGTGAGGAAAGGCCGAATGACTCTGAGGAGGTGGAGCATCAGGGTGGTTCCCTCCCCACCACTATCAGGGATACTCTCTTTCTCCACAAACATTTTCCATAAATCTAATATGCCCGTGCGATTCTTCAATTGCTTCCCTTTATAGGTTGATAACAAGTACGTATGCAAATGTTCCAACAGGCTGTTATCGTGCATGCCCTCTTGGTGTCAACATCTTCCCTATAGTTCCCTGAATCAATTACTTATGATAGTTTAAAATCTTTTCCTTATAATGCTCCAATGGCCTGTCCACACTACCACAAAGCTCTGATCACACCCAAAAGAAAGTCTGCAAACACCGGCCTGATAGCCGTTCCCTTACCAAACCATCAAACACTCTTATCTCCAAAAACTCACAATCTAATAATGAACCGGTCTATTCACACACCTGCCAACAACACTTAACCCTAAACACCTTAATTTAGCCGATCACTAACAATACCTGACAACAAAGCACAGTTATTTACTCAGTTGCTGACAATGCCTATTAACACAATGGCTAGGATACTCAAACCTCCTCTAGTTCCCTTCCCTGGGATTGAGGGATATCCCGTCTATTGATTACACAGCGATGTCTTTCCTCGTTAAGAGGAGCTTTCCCACTGTAAATCATCTCATCCATCAGTTTACACACAATGGAGAAAGGAATATCAAAATCACTGCAGTTTATATAAAACGTGCACTCCATTTACTATGTTTCTTCTGAGTCCCCGATGTCGTGGCCCTGTGAACTGCCTGCACAGCGCAGAACAGCGGCCTGTTCCAGAAACCAGGCAGACGTTTAGAGAGTACAAGGTGTCTGCTCACCTGTCTGTTTATGTGCAGGAGCTGCTCTCTGCAGGCAGGCGCCGTGGCCTGAGATATGCAGCGTGACACCAGGCTTCAGGAGGCCTGGAGATCACGTCGGGATTACCAGATGTAGAGGTAGGCCAAAAGTAAATCCAGAAACAACAATGAGCTGCACAAATTATAGAAAACACAGCTTTACTGGAATGCAGTAACAGCCAGGAGTCAGTCACTCTCCTAAGGCTGAAAAACTGCAGCTCAGCCGCCCACATTGGGATATAGTATTTAAAGGTGAACACCAGAAAATGATAATAATTTACAGACAACAGGTGTACGCAAATTCCATCCCTCCTATTTGCTCCTACCTATACTAACCTAATAAAGCAGAAACTGGCCTATCCTGATTGGCTACTGCACTATCATGCAACTTTCTATTTGCATTCCACCGGGGATGACCGGACATGCGCAGTTAATAGGAAGTGCGAGACCGGCCCCTCATAGCAACAAGCTAGATACAGTCATGCTCCCTCGCCTGGGACCAGACATCTTGGCAGCTCAGGCTATTCCCACACCCCACTGCTCCTCCCCATTGAAACATGTCCTTGTGACTATTGCATACGCCTCTGCCTAGGCCAAGGACATAGAATCAAGTGTCTTGGGAAAGGTTTCATGAGAAAGTGTAACAGAGGCCGAACTCTTGGGAGAATGACTCGTATTTTCTGATGGCAGCCCACCCGTCCCCGTATTTGCCAGTCAACAGACTCTCTAGCGTGCGGCAGAATTGAAACCCAGTTCAATGAATTGGCATCAACACCCATGTTAATAATGTTCATGCAGCCTGTATTTTCTCTTGCACTTAAAACATTGGACCTGCATATTAACAAAAGGCAAAGGCCTGCATGTGATTGGTCAACAGCAAGTCTGCTTTAAGGGTCCACTCCTTGTCTTTAGAGCTTGTGTACTTTGCCTTCTGACATCACACTCAAAGTGCTTTGTGCGACAGAAAGTGGAGGGGACAGGAAGGAAAGATGGATGGAGGCAGAGAGAAACAAGGCTGGGAGGATAGCTCAGGGGCAGGGTGATTGTCTTGGAAGTACGACAATGCATACCAACACAGGTTGGAATCCTTGGCATGCTCTAAAAAAAAAGGGTTCCCCGTATTAAGCGTTTTATAAAAAAACAATTATATTTGTAAAGATGGTGGATCCTTCCTCCAGCTGTAAGGAGCTGCCTCTGTCTTCACTAACCCTGCTCCCCTAGACTCAAAGGCCCTTTTGGTATGCAGCACCCTGATGTGAGGCTACTGCTTTTGTGAATGGGTGTCCCCTTAGATTCCTGCTTACAGGACAGCTCCTGTAGAGTGACTGTCTCTCTGGGGAGAGTGTTACCTGCTCTCATAAAGGAACAAAGAGGCAACCCACAGTGCTGCAGTCTTGCTAAGGAAGGCAAAGTAACCCTGGTGGGGAGGGGAGTACACATGTTCCTTCCACAACTGAGCTTGGCTCACAGGGCTGACAACAATTTGATGTGGATGTAATAATTATGAGAAATACCACCCACCATACCATAACTCGGGTATGGCTTATATTTAAAGTTTAAATTGCCATCAGGTCAGTAGATTTATAATTATGTCTTTTTGGACCAGAGTTGCATATCTTAAATGCAGCCCCTGCGCTGCTGTGCCTTGGCTGTCACTGCACTTGTCAACTGGGCACGTGTGACCTCTGAACCTGCTCTATGCCACTTGTAGAGCAGGTGCTGCAGGTCAGGATACTGCTCCAGCTGGGCACAGGTGAAAAACCCCGGCACTCGTGCACTGCAGTGCCGCATAAAATTGTAATATGGTTATTTTGCATATTAACTTTAACATAATTACACACAAATTGATTCAACTATTTACCTTGTGAGACAAAAAGGCTTCAGGATTTATTATACTATTAAATCAACAATATCACATCAACATCCCATCATTACATTCTTTATGGACAAGGAGTGACGCAAGCGACCAGCATTTGGGAATTGTTCCTTCAAGCCCCCACCGGGGTCGGGGTGTAACTCCTTACCCATGTCCCCTCAGCAGCTGGCATGTTTATGCTGGTCACCACTGGCCTGGGCTAAAAGGAGTGATGTTACTTTCAGCTCCTGGTGAAGGGGGCAAGTGGCAAGGGGCCTGCAATTTTATACCAGAGTGCCCCTGCGGTTCGACATCCAGAGGGTGCTTGTTCATTTGCAGAGGCGGCGGAAATCCCCCCTCCAATGTTTCATTGGTTTGTTGCATATAACATTGGGCCGTCTGGTTGCATTTGTAACTGCCAATATGTCTCTTGCGACAAAGTAATGTCTTATTCTGCCAACAGGGCGGATCGGAAGGTAAAAGGTGATGGCCATCCATGCCCGAACACTGGGGGGAGAAAGCAATTGTCCCCAGGCTATTGGTGCCTCCTTTTATGCACCGGCAGCTCACCCCTTTGATGGCCTCTTCCTTTATTTCTTTAAAGGTTCCTGGCCAATCCTCTGACCCTTGTCTTGGGCACTGCCGTATTACCCCTATATTTCCATGGGCTTCACCTGGCAGCTCTGCCCATCCCCAGGGTGGCCATCCCCCAACAGCCTCGAAAGTGGATTAATAGTGCCATCCTCACTATGTCGAAGGCGATTGTTGCATCCTTCACTGGTTCACCGTTGCCAGGTCAGAAGGAAAATGTTAGCTGAAGGCCCCTTCAAAACAAGCCCAAAACAAGCTGACTCCCAACCAAATGAGCTGGAAAAGCAAGTGCACTTCTAAATCCCTGTGGATAGGTCTCAAAAGTAAGACAAATAAAACAATGAAGCAAATTCACAGAGAAAGAACACAGCCATAGTTTGTTCCACCAAAAAGCATTCATTAAAATTCAATGTTATTTTTCTGACAATTAGTGTCTATTTTCATTTTTTGTGTGTTTGTGACTTATAAAAGCACAACATTGGCTTTTGGGTCCTTGGCTTCTCGGGTCATCGTCCAACTGGTCTTTGATTAGCGGCCGACCTCTGGCCCTTGGCTCCCTTGCATACCTATCGGTTAGCCCCGGGCCATGCGTGACACTGAGCCAGTTCATGCATTTCCTGTTGAATGCTGGGACTGGTATTCTTGTTCTTCCCATTATAAGTAAGGGCCTACAACAACCAGCATGCAAAGTGAAAAGACAGGACTGGCTCCTGGTGTCTAGAATGACATGGGCCCCCCACTTGGCAGCAATCCCTCGTGAGTTGCTTCTCTTGCCTGTCACCACTCTGGACCTTTACTCCCTTCTGTGAGTCACTCTACTCTGGTCAGTCACTGTTCTGGTACTGGGCAACCTGGTTGATCACTCTCCTCTGGTCTTGGTTCATATGGTCCATCACCCCTCTGATCGTTGGCTCCCTTGTGCGTTTCTCCTCTGTTACCTGCCTCCCAGATGAATCACTCCGATCTGGTCCATTACCCTCCCTGGTCCTTGAATCCCGGGTGAGTAATTCCCCTCTGGTCAGTCACTCCTCTGACCCTGGGCTCCCTAATGGGTCACTCTCCTCAGGTGGGTCGCTCTTGTCTGGGCCTCAGCTCATATGGTCTATGACCCCTCTGGTCCTTGACTCCCTTGTGAGTCACTCTCCTCTGGTCAGTCACCCTTCTGGTTCTGGGCTACCTGGTTGATTATTTTCCTCTGGACTTTGGTTCATATGGTCCTTCACCCCTCTGGTCATTGGCTCCCTTGTGAGTTATCGTCTGGTCCATCAATTCTCTGGTGCTCAGCATGTGGTGACTGGTTGGCTTTGTCAGCTGCTCGTTGGTGATGCATGTACAGCTCCATTGTGCCATAATCCCATGTAAGACTGAGTGCTGCTGGAGTGGCTTTAAGGAGTCAGTGGGCATTAAGAACGGAGGTCCCGGGAAATCCGCTAGAAAATGTGGGCCCTAAATTGTTGCCATGGCAAAATCACCTGGTCTAGTCCTCAGCTCATATGGTCTATTACCTCTCTGGTCATTGGCTCCCTTGTGAGTCACTCTCCTCTGGTCAGTCACTGTTCTGGTACTGGGCAACCTGTTTGATCACTCTCCTCTGGTCTTTGGTTCATATGGTCCATCACCCCTCTGGTCGTTGGCCCCCTTGTCAGTTTCCCCTTTGTTCCCTGCCTCCCAGATGAATCACTCCCATCTGGTCCATTACCCTCCCTGGTCCTTGACTCCCGGGTGAGTAACTCCCCTCTGGTCAGTTACTCCTCTGACCCGTGGCTGCCTAATGGGTCACACCCCTCTGGTCTTTGGCTCCTTTGTGAGTTATCATCTGGTCCATCAATTCTCTAGTGCTCGGCATGTGGTGCCTGGTTGGCTTTGTCAGCTGCTACGTATTGATGGATGTCCAGCTCCATTGTGCCATAATCCCACGTAAGACGGAGTGCTGCTGGAGTGTCTTTAAGGAGTCAATGGGCATTAAAAACGAGGTCCCGGGAAACCCACTAGAAAATGTGGGCCCTAAATTGTTGCCATTGCAAAATCACCTGGTTTAGCAACGCTTAGCCTAAAATTACACAAAAGGGCATAAAAAGGCATAACAGCTGGAGAATTAATCTTTTGCATTGATTTAAGCAAATTAATGTAACCAGCTGTAATGTTTCCAAATGAAATGGTTGTCCCAAGCTGTCATTAGGTGGTCTGTGAGCGAAACATGTTAAGAGTAACCACCTGAAAAGCATTCTACATCCTACCCTAACCAACAACACATCTCTACACAGAAATGCAACGCCGAAACAGCACGTTACACAATAGAACACACACCACTGAAGACATGTCTCTACATTACATGTCTCTACATAGCACACTAACGCACTACAGATAAACCAACACAATGCTCTACACTCTTTAAAAACCACATTGACAAACAATACAATCACACCCACAATGTACGTTGAAGTGCACATTAACCACTGCTCCAGACTACTCACAACATATAAAACTTGCACACCACAGAAACCACCATGTTTTCACTTCAAGCACACATGAATACTGCAACAAGGAAGCCTTGCCATGCTTGTACGTTAGACCCCCTACCCCACCTCGTGCACATCCTGAACTCCAAGAAACTGTGAAAATGATAGCCTGTGTGCTATACAAGACTTGATAACATAGCATAACAGGGCATAGCAAAGAGTTTCACTCATGCTCCTGTCAGGCACTCTGACATCCCCACACAACTTTCTGTTCTGGGAGGAACAGAGAAAGAAATAAGATTTGGCTCTACTCAGGTGAGCCCTCAATACTAGCTGAGATTACATTATTTGCCTAGGATCACCCACTTTGGTTAAGAAGATTTTAACCCATGCTACAGTTTAGGCACTTGATCACATACCTTCCAAGTGCTGGTTAGCACAAGTATTTACATTTTGTATTTCAAGGCCTACATTAATGTGTTATAGAGCAGAGCTCTCAAGCTTCCTGTGCCGGCTATGCATGAGCATGGCACCTTGCCTTGATTTTGCTTGGAAAAAAAAAGAAAACTACTAGTCGGAGAATGCAAATGGGCAAACAGGACTGCATGGACTTCTCACGCATGGTCACAGGAAACTTCAGAGCTTCTGAGTTTACTGGCTAAATACACATATCTCACATTAAATCAACATTACAACATGGACATCTTTAGAGAAACATGCTAAGCAGAAAGAATGTTGTTGCAGATTATTTTCCCACATCCTAAATGGGAAACTACAAATCTGAGAATGTAAAATAATGCAAGCCTGAACAAATATCTTCTTTTTAGGCCACTGTAGTAATGTCGCTTGATACTGTTATGCATCCATTTAATCCAACCCCTTTTTCATGTCAGACACAGTGGATTTCCTTTAAAAAAGAGACTTATGCCCTTCCTGCTTCATGCCCAGACGTCTCCAATGCCCTTCCTACTTCATGCCCAGGCAGCTCTGAGGCTCACCTTGCCTCAGAGCTGCCTGGGCATGAAATGATATTTTATTTATTTCACGCTCGTATGCAAGTGTTTCAGAGCGCGACCAGGCAAAAAGGGAGGGGAACAAGGGAGAGAAAAAACAGAAAAAACAGCGATCTTACTGGGCCCAGTGACATTTAAGAAAGCGCAAGCGCATGGGAAAGGAAAATGGAGGAAAAGTGCGAAGCAGAGGAGAGAAAAACAAATAAATATTAAATAGAATAAATAATTAATAAGGGCTTTAAACCATTGTAGTGCAGCCAGCAAGTGGCAGGTGAAAGTTAGTCAGAAAGGTATATCTGATAAGTGCAGATGAAACATGGGCGGGGGACTGTATGGGTACAGATACAGAACCCTAGTGCAGATGGTGGCCTGGAGGCAGTGCAGGAGGGTGGCAGGCTGAGCAGATACCTGGGCCCGAAAGAACAGAGGGTGGCCAGGTGCACAATGCCATGAGAAGAAACAGATCAACAGGGGAGAAGGGGGGCAAAGGCAGAGGCAAAGAGGAAGGTCTTGAGTGGACCCCTATGTGCTAAGTTAATGAGCCATAATGAGGGGGGTCTTTCAGACCATCAGTCAGCAACGCCCACACATAGGTAAAAGAAGGGCGCGGGTGATGAGAGAAGAAGTGATTGCAGGTCATTCAAGACCACAGGCAGCCCAGTCCAGGACGCCGCCTGTGGCCTCGTATGGTAACGGTCACATTACTTACCAGTAATCTCCACTACTCATAGGCATACTCTTCCTCTTCCCAGTACAGAATCCTAAGGTCAGTACTGGGACGAGGAAGATGGCCCTGGAGGGAATGGAAATCAGCCTGAGCTGCAGGGTGTTTGTTGCAACTGTGGTTGGGAAGATGGGGCTGTTGGCCGTGTAGGCAGTGGGAAAGGATGGATGCACACCAGGTCTTTTGGAATATGTATTCTTTATTCAAACACATAACCGAAACTAACTTCCCTCTCTCTCCTTCCTCCTTACACGTCACGCAACCACGTGACCCTTTCCTGGAGCCCTGTCTTAAAGAGACAGGACCATGTAACAACACTATCGGGCAAATGTCCTTGTACTCAATGTTTTGTACTCAACAGTTTATAGTCAACATTCTTCAACTAGCCTTGGTGGCTTCTTGATGGTCATTTGCAGACACCTGTGTGGCTCTTCAATCGGGCCATCATCGGAATTGTCAGGCAGTTCTAACCGATGTAGAGCCGGAGGCTCCGGGGGTATCCATAACTCATCTTAGGCATCATGATACTCAGGGTCCGGCTCAGGAGGCGGAGGTCTCGCCTCGTCTCCTCTGTTGGCATGCTTGAATCATGAGCTGTTCCTGGTAATCTCTTTTCGTCATTTGCAAACTGTGAATCTGTTTTCTTGCTCATGTTTTGTTGGACCCACACTTCATCCCATCCTCATCACCCCTCACCTCCCCAGAGATTATTTGATAAGTTTGACAAGTGCAATGTTGTGTTTTTTAATATGTGGAATTCTTTCGGTCTGGCCCCTTTCCTTTCGTCTGTCTCAATTCTTGTCTTCTCCTTCCTATCGGGATCCCTCTTAATGACCTCTCGATCCGCTTCGGGCTGGTTTGCTGGGTTTCTGACAATTCTGGTGTGGACCTGGTATTTCATCATCAGTTCCGCAGGGGTCCTGTTTGTGACCTTGTGGGGTGTGTTGCGGAAATCTCTTAACATTCTGCAGAGCGATTGGTGTGGGTCTGCGCTTTCGATGCAGCCCTTTTGCAATGTCTTCATAATTGAGGCCATGAAACTTTCTGCCATCCCGTTGGCATGAGGCAATCGTGGCGTGATCTTTTGATGGCTGAACCCCATGTGTCTCGCGAATATTCCAAACTCTTGGCCGCTGAAGAGTGGACCATTATCTGACTTGATGGTATCCGGGATCCCCCATTCGCTTATGACTTCGTCAACGATGGCGGCTACATGGGCGAATCCTGTAGATTTCGCCTTCTTTACAATTGGGAATCTGGAGTGCTCATCAATGAAGAGTAGTAGGTATTCACCGGTCTTGAGGGGTCCGTAGAAGTCTACAGCAACCCGCTCCCTGGGGTGATCTGGGATCTGAGCCACTCTGAGCAGAACTGGAGGCTCTGCTTTGGCTGTTCATTGGCAGGCTACACAGTTTTTTACCCACTCGTCCACCATGGCGTCCAGGAATGGGAACCAGACGTGATATCTGAGTTGTTGTTTAGTGTTGACCGCTCCTCGATGGCCTTCATGGGCAGTCTTGATGACCTCTGATCGGAGGGCGGCTGGGATGACCAGTCGGCATCCTCTTAGCAGTATCGTCTTGTCTTGGACGGTAAGCTATGTGTGTACCTTGGCTAGTGTTTCAAGTTCATCTTTGCAGGTGCCTGGATGTTGGAGCACCGCACAACGAAAGTCCTTCCACCTGTTGTGTTCCGTGAGGCTTATTGCCAGGGCTATGGAGGGGTCCACTGCTGAGGCCGATGCTACAGTCTCGAGTGAGACAGCCATGACAGAATTGATGTATTCAGTGTCTCCTGGTCTGGGGACTGGCTTGCCAGCTGGATGTCTCGATAAGTAGTCTGCCAGGTTTTTTTCACCACCCGGTCGGTGGATAATTTCGAAGTCGTACTCCTGCAGTCTAATTCGCCAGCATGCAATCCTTGGGGGCATTTTCGTCCTGTGGTTCCCAAAGAGGGACAGCAGAGCCTGGTGATCCATGATAAGGTTTAACCTTTTCCCGATCACGAAGTTGTGGAAGTGTTCGCAAGCCCAGCCCCTCTTTCTCGGCCTGCAAATAAGCAGACTCATGTGGGGCCAGTGCTCTGCTGGCGTACGCTACTATATGTCTCGGGTTGGCATCCTCACCGCTGGTCTGTGCTAGGATGGCACCTTGTCCCACTGGGCTTGCATCTACCACAATCTCTGTGTGCCAGTCTGGGTCGAAATAGGCGAGCCTCCTGGCTTCAGCCAGTGCATGTTTGATTGTGTGGAACGCTGATTGGCACTCACTGGACCACTAGAATGGTACCTCCTTTTGTAGCAGTAGACGTAGCGGTTCCGTGATGGAGGTGAAGTGGGGTATGTATCTGGTACAGTATCCTGCCATCTCTAAGAACGATCTTACGCCCGCGACCTGGCTGGGTTCCTGCAAGTTGAATATGGTGGAGACTTTGTCAGGGTCAGGCGTCATGCCGTCAGCCGAGAAGATGTGGCCGATGAATTTAAGTTTGGACTTGCTGAAACAGCATTTTTCTAGATTGAGAGTCAATCCCGCCTCCTGGATGGCAGCGCAGGTGGCACAGAGGGCTATGTCGTGTTCCTCCCGGGATCTCCCATACACGAGGATGTTGTCGCTGTTATTGAGTGTCCCTTTCATGGGTATTATGATCTACCTTATGGCTTTGTGGAAAATATCAGCTGCCAATGAGATTCTGAAGTTTAGCCGTTTGTACTGGAAAAGTCGGTCATGGGTGGCAAAAGTGGTGATCCCTCTGGAGTCAGGATGGAGTTCCATCTGATGGTAACCTTGGTTGAGGTTGAGTTTTGAGAAAAGGACTGCCTTATTGAGCTGGACTATCATGTCTTCTATTCTTGGTCCAGGATGCCGTTCTCTCTGGATGGCGGTATTGGGTATCCTCATGTCCACACACAGTTTTAGGCGGCCCCCTTTCTTTGGCACGATGATGAGTGGTGAGACCCATGGAGTTGGGCCTGTGGCAGGTTAAATGATATCATCCTTGAGGAGCTGTTTGAGTTCATTGGATACGGCTGTCTGGAGGTGAAAGCCAACCCTGCGCAGGTGTTGAGGGACAGGGCGGACTGACAGGTCAATGTGTAATTTGAGGGGGGGACCCTTCATTTTGTCTAGTCCTTGACGTAGGAGTGGGAACTCCTCCAAAATGGCGTCTCTCGTGGCGGTAGGGTTTGGTGCTGCGTTGTGTTCCGTGTTGCAGACATGTCCTTGTATTTCGGGTATGGGGGCTGTTGAGCGTATGGTGTCACCCTTTTGTACATGGATGTCAATCAGGCCTAGACATGAGGCAGTCTTGTAGCTCAAAAGGCACCTGCCTTTTGTTGGACTCTGGATCACGTGGATGATCGTCGTCGTGACCTGATTCCGATGGATGAGCCGTCGTCGCTTGAAGGATCCTATGCTGTGTAGCAGGGTGTCGGCGCCCCATTGAAAAATTCTGGAGGGTGTTTGTGCCAGCGTTGGTTTGTTCTGGAGTTGTTGAAATTCTTTCTCCCCCATAATGTTCACGGTGGCCGCTGAGTCGATGAGGTAGCAAAATTGTTTTCCACATATCTCCACTGGTATCTGGGTTGCTTTCCTTGCCTCTCTGTCGTCCATGATGAGGTTCACGAACTTGTCTTGCGAGTACAGGTCATATTGTTCATTCTCAAGTTCTTGGCAATACAGTGGCATGGTGTAATAACCTTGACGTGGCGGTGGAAGTCTGTCGTATTCATCACAAATTTGTGGGTTCAAGTCTTGTGTCTCGAGCTCTTGAGGTTCATCTTCCGGGTAAAGTTCCTCTCCTACTCTTACATATCTTCTCGACCCTTGTTGGTATGGGCGCATTTGGTAGGTTTGATCCTGAGGTGTCTTTTGGTATGGCCTGTATTGCGGTGTCGAGGATGGTCATGGCGGGGGAATGGTCTGCCCTCTCTGCAGAACGACTGGAAGTGTCCTTCTCTTCTGCAATTTCCACATTTCTGGGTGAGTGCGGGGCATGTGCCTGCGTGGGGTACAGCCATCCCGCATCGGTAACACTGTTGTTGCAACCTTGGGGTTGATGCGTAGCTAGGTCCGTTGCCCCTATCTCCTCCTCGTGCCGTGTTTGTGTGGATTGCTACTACTACGTCACCTCTGTCCTGCCTGGGTATCGTGATGCTGGTCATTTGGGTTGCTTGCCTGTTCACTCTCTCAAGGATCCTGGCCATTTTGCTGACCTCTTTGATGGTGAGGGGTTTCTTGAGGAGTTGTTTCTCAAGCATTGGTGAGAGACACCCACCAATCACTGGTAGGCGAATGGCTTCATCTACGGAAAATGCATGAAACTGGCAGTGTGCGCCTTTGATTTGTAGCCGGGTGATGAATTCATCTACGGTGTCATCTATTCTTTGGGTGCATTGGTTAAACATGTATCTCTCATAGACTCTATTGGGCTCTAAGACTAGCCTTTTGTTGAGGGCTGTAATTAGTGATGTGAAGTCAGGGTGTTCTGCTGCCGGAATGGTTTTGATTAGTGTTGTGACTTCGGTGCCAGCCGTATTAATGAACATGCTCTGCAGTCGTGGGAATGTCTCTTCGTCTGCTTCTGCAATGAAGTTATTGAAGTCCTCAAGCCATTCCACCCACCGGGGACCCTTATCCGCGTGCGGGGTCATTGAGAATGGTGGAGGCATTCGCCAGGCCGTGGCAGTCGATTTTGTTGCGGGTGCTGGAGGAGGTGGGGCTTGCCCACCTTGATTGGGGGGGTGAGCACATGGTCATGGCGGGCCGTAGTATGGGCCTTGGATACTTGGGCCTGCACTGTGCAACCATGCTTGGCAGCATGTGGTAGGGAGGGGTGGGTCCGGGTCACTGCTGCACCTCCGGTGAGTCTATTGGCGACTCCTCTGTTATATAGTGCATAGAGATGGAGCTCCGGAGTTGGCCTCTGTTGTTCCTGGGGCTTGTGTTTCGAGGCTTTATATTGTATGCCTCCACGCGCGTTCCTTTTGCTCCCAGTATACTCCTATATCAATGAGTTGCAGCGTTGTGGGGTTGCTTCTGAAACTGTACCTACCACATGACCCTTTTCTAGAGCTCCTGTGTTAAAGAGACAGGGCCATGTAACAGGGGCGATCGACACGTGCCCCGTCTTCCCAAGGGGTGGGGGGCGGTCAGCAATTAAGTGCAACAAAAAGCGCCCACTCAAGGAGATAGGAGGATAAAAACCAACAAATGTCCAGGAAGTTGAATTATACGCTTCTACCCTGTGGATATCAGCGCTCATTGCATCAATTTACTGATACTTCCCCTTCACCTCACCATAGACATGTACAAGGGGTTATGAGCAGCCCACTCCTTACAGAGGGCGGCGAGTATGCAGATATTGCATATATGCGTATGACATCGGATCATTACCGCCGGGCCTCAGAAATGTCTTGTCGTGCTTTCTCTGCGTTTTCCTTTATCTTGGAATTGGTGCTGCCTGGGCATGAAGCAGGAAGGGCGTTGGAGCTGCCTGGGCATGAAGCAAGGTGAGCCTCAGAGCTGCCTGGGCATGAAGTAGGAAGGGCATTGGAGACGTCTGGGCATGAAGCAGGAAGGGCATAAGAGCTTCCTGGGCATGAAGCAGGAAGAGCACCGGAGCTGCGTGGGCTTAAACCAGGAAGGGCATTGCAGCTGCCTTGGCATGAAGCAGAAAGGGCATCGGAACTGTGGCATTGTTAGGGAGAATTCTCAGAAATGTGCTAATTCCTCCATACCTTAGAGACCCCCAGCACTTTTGCTGGACTCCATGACTTTTAACATTTTGAGCCTGGAGAGAGTGAGACCTGTTTCCCACTCTCTCATGTATTTGTCTCTGATTTAAACTCTGTGTTTCTTTTGGTTTTTGGAATCTGACCAACTCCATAGCCATCTTTTTGCATTGTGTCACACAGCACCATCAGTGCAGTGAGACAGGGAAGTCTTTTTTAGATTTCCTAAGGTTTAAGTACCTTTCTCTTGGAAAACTACTGTTTCCAAGATCCGTAAAGTGAAACTAACTTTACTTACATTGTAACTTTCTAGACCCAGCACTCACTATCTTACAATAGGGTGCTGGCGGGATTACTTCGTAGCCCCTTTTTCTAGCTTCTCATGTAACATTTTTTATTTTACCCTTTACACAGTTAATGGCTGGTGGCAGTTGTTACTTTTTACTACCGTGATGTGTTTTTACCGCGGGCTGCGTTCACAGCTAAAGTAAAGCACCCATGGGTGCCATTTTTGTCATAATGGCCCGGTCTTCTTTTTTTGCCATTTATTGTTGTTTAAGTCCTTCTTGAGATTTACTCTGCGTCCAAACCAGGTTGTGTCCCTTTGTTCGCTTTGTCTTTGGCGGGCTTCATGAGTGAAACCCGCCTCTAGCGCCAGAGTGTCTGGTGGGGGCAGAAAGTGAGGGAGGTGTCCGAAACTCCCTGTGCTTAGTCTTTTAGGAGACAGGAATGCACTCCTAGGTGATTGGCGGGCTGGCTGTCCGGCAAGGACAGCCACCCTGCTGGGTGACTGACAGCTAGGCTGGAATGAATGGGAGAACACTGAATAAAAGGCGAGTCTTTTGGCTTGGAAGGAGAGTCAACCACTGGACGAAGGAATCCAAAGAAGAACTTGAAGTGGACGCCTGCTGCAACAGTGCTCAAGTTGCAAATAAATAAGTGCCAGGCCCAAATATTTGTCTGTGTCACATTGGGGCAGACTGCTCTGCACCATTGTTGCCACCGCCCACGGCTGCCCCCCACAGTATCATCATGTTTGGGGTTAAAGCTGCAAGTCACGCGGGCACACTGCTGATGCACTGACTATGGCAGAGATGCGATTTAAAATAAAAATCAGCAGAAAATATCACATGCTAGTTATGTCTTAGAATGAGACACATCATTAAATGCTTCTTTAAACACATTGGGCCTCATTACACGGTAGGCGGTGAGCCATGGCGCTATTAGCGCCATGGCTCATGCCGGTAAAATACCGGCACCGCCTTGGCGGAAAGGGGATTTACCGCCCCATTCCAAGGTTGGAGGGGCGGTAAATCCCCTTTCCGCCATTGCCCTTCCCCATTCCCATTTCTGCCCCATAGGGCTCTATGGAAATGGGGAAGGTGCTAATTACGCCACCGCAATTTTGCGGTGCCGTAATTAGCTCCGAGGTCCCTTAGCGGGTTGGATTTTAACGCCTGCAAGAAGCAGGCGTTAAATCCTCCAACCTGCAAAGGGACCTCGTAGTACGGCGGTAAGGGTTAACGGTCACCGTTGCCATTAACGGTGACCGTTAACCCTTACCGCCGTCCGTGTAATGAGGCCCATTATCATGGTTAACATCTTGCAATGATTCTTTAGGAGTCAAAAGGAACTTATTGGCCAGCCGCAGAAAACAGCAAACACACTTTCCTCCTATGGTTAATTGGTGAACAAATGCAGGCACTTCAAACGAACTCTTCTGTCAAACACTGCAGCAAGATCTTCTGGTGTCGGTTGGCACTCAGGACAGGCACCCCTCCTCGGCAATGGGCGTTTCCCTGGTATTGCCCTGAAATTGGTACTGTTGACTTTCCTGTTGTCAACCCACCCTGCTCTGGCATTGCTGTTGGTTATTACAGTAGTGGAGCTACATCAATGTTATGCAGGCTGACTGGTGCGGTGTCAGGGCAGTCAGGGCCAGCATGAGTGCATGGCACTGTCACTTTCCACCTCATTGGTATTTATGAAAATTAATAACTAGCACAGCTGCGGGTCATCAATGAGCCAGCCCAGGATGCAGAGACATGTGACCAGGGCAAACTGATGTTGCTGGCTTTGTGACTGCTACTGATTGACAGGTAAAGTGATACAGTTGTTAAAACAGCACATTACTATTAAACTTAATCTGGGAAATAAGTGCCAGGCTCAGAAATAAGTGCCTGGGCTGAGTCCTGGCAAGCACCCCCACAAATTAAGCACTGATAGCGGAATACCTTCCGGGGTTGTCAAACACTGTCGCGGACTGGAACTCGTGGAATGTAAAGGACTTCAGCGACTAGAAGTTGGACAGCACAGTGTTGCAGAGGCTGATGCAGATTTGGAGTCCGTGTACGACGGGATGTTCGCATCGAGGCTCAACCGACAGCTGGAGAGATTCTACAGATGGAGACTGGACCCAGCGGCAGTGGCAACAGACTCAGACACTTTTCTCCGGCGATGGGGACAGGACACAGACTATGCCTTTCCCCTGTTCGCCATGATCACGTGCATGCTAGCAACAGCCCAGGGGCAAGTGGTCAGGCTAGTACTTTTGGCAATGCTTTGGCCGGCACAGACGTTGTCTCGATCCTCCTGCAGCTCTCTGTGGAGCCTCCTATGTTGCTTCCCAGAATTGCACGCATCATTCAGAATCCAGCAGGAGAATTTCATCCGTTGGTGAGAGACGGAACGATGATGCTGATGGCATGGCCAAGTCATACAGTGCAGCTTGGGCCGGTTGGCATAGTTGGTGTATGGAGAGGAATGAAAATCCAGTTGAGGCTGATGTGGTAGCAGTGCTGAACTTCCTGTAGGAACTAGCAGCAGAGGGGAAAGCTCACAGGATGGTAAGCGTATACAGATCGTCAATCTCAGCAGGACACACAGCCATAAAGGGTGCGCCTATCAGAGAACACCGACTGGTTAAAAGTCTCATGAGAGGAGTGCGGCTCTCGAAGCCCCCTGCTCTCAAATATTCCAAACTCTGGGATGTTAACGAGGTGCTAACACTTTTCCAGAGATAGTCGGATTGGACGGCCATTGGGGTTTTACCAGTAGAAGGTATATGCTGGAGGGGGTGACCTTTCACATCGCCAGGCGCCCCAAGACAGGTATGGCGTCAGTGTCCTATCCGGGTTTCCCAAGCAGCCAAAACTCTGCGTAATCAAACTCAAGATTAATGAAACGGAGATGGTGAGCCTTAGGCCCCCGCCCCCGGGGAGACACAGCTTTTGATAGGATTGTGAGGCCTTTCAAGGCGGTTTCTTGCGAGGCACTTACCAGGGGGTTGAAATGGGTCATGGAGGAGGCCAGAATAGACACACAAGCCTTTGGAGCTCATTCACCGAGAGGAGCCATGGCTTCAAAGGCGTTTACGGTACATTCAAGACTGGAGGACATAATGAAAGCAGCAGACTGGTCGACAGAGATGGTTTTCAAGATGTTCTTCTTTAAACCGATCGACCAGGTGGCGTTGTTGGTGGTAAGTAAGCTTTGAATAAGCATATATTTAAATGTGTATACACTTGCTGAGGGATTGCCTAGCCTCAGCGCGTGCAAAGGGCTGGGGTTGTTTGTGTGGGTGAGCCAGGTCTGCCCTCCGACTCCTGCTCCCGTTACATGCTCCCTCTGTAATACAAGCCTTAATTTCCCATCCAGCTTGTGAGGGGAAGGAGTGTGGTGCAAGGGAGCAAGGTTCAGGGAAGGCACAGGGTCAGGGAGATGGGTTTCACTGCAAGAAGGAGTGGGCGTAGAAAGAAATGGTGCAAGGGAAAGATGTGGAGCAGTGGGATGGGGAAGGCATGAGGGGCAGAGGGGGTGGAAGGAGGGGAAGGAGGGAAGGACGTGAGGGGGCAGCTGGGTACATGAGAGAGAAAGAGCAGATGGGTGGAGCATCGAGGAGGGAAGGTTGTCAGAAGAAGGGTCATGGGCAGCGGACTGGACAACCTCACAGAAGAAAGTCACAGAACGTAAGGGTTCAAGGAAGAAGCATAGGTTTAACTTTGTGGTGGTCCCATATCATTTGTGACATCCCCCACCAGGCCTGACTTTTTAGCCAATAGCAAGAACTTTGTATTCTGTGACATGGAGACATATCGTTTTTGAAAATCGGCACTTTAGATTATAATAGAAAAAGGAAACTACAACTCCCAGAATGAAAACTTCTATTGGCTGAAAAGCTATCACTGACTGAAGGTATCACAAACAATTAGGGGGCATTACATGAGGGGAAAAGGAGGGGATAAGGGGAAACAAAAATATGGGAGAGAAAAGGTTAGCCAGACCAGGATAACGGAAAGACTAAAGGCTAGCCGAAGGAAGACGCGACACATGGGGGTCTGCTGGAAAAGAGAAGGTGCTTGTAGGAAGAGAGGAAGGTACGAGAAGGACTGTTTGGAAGTGGATGAGGCAGAGAAGAAGTGCTGCGTTCTATTGGATAAGAGAAGGAGTATAACATTGCATTGTATCATGTAGTGCTCCTGAATTGGCAAAATAAGCAAAGGTAGTCTCACAACTCTGAACCCTTTTCAGGATGAAAATATCACGGCTGAAGTAGAAAAATATGCAAGGGCAGAATGATAGCTCTAACCACTTGAGCAGATCATTTAAATACAGGAACTGAACACCCCAACTGAAAAAAAGGCCTGAAATATAATAATTAGAATTGGGAATATGGAAATATACTTCACTGGGATTGGCTTCTGGGCGCTTGATTTAATCGGAATTGGTGCTAGGGAAGATAACAGTTCTCGAGGAGCTGTTTAGATAAGAAGGGAAGAAATATGGGACAGGCCCCGAGGGACACCAATGGAGGGGGTCTGCTGGAGACTGGCCAAAGGGAAGATGTGTGCATTGATCTCGCAGGGACTTCGTGATGATAGTGATGAATTTTCTTCAATGAATCTGGACACTGTACATGCTTTACACTGCACTATGCTAATTTCTGTATCTAATCAAAAATAATCAAATAGGCTCTACATTTATTTGGGAGCACTTTGCAGTTGAGGGGCTAGAAGAAGAGGGAGGCATGTGAGGCAGCACTTTGCAAGGCCTACCCCAATAAAATGTGAGGTTTGATGTTCTCTCTGCTAGTTCCTTTCTCCCATTCCTCAAGGGTGATAATATATATCTCTTTTTTACATTTCACAACATACTGTGAGGAGCCAGGAATGAGACGCGGACACAGAGGAGATATGCTTGCGGTTTCAAACATTTATTTACATAAATGGCAGTTGGAAAATACCTCTCTATACCTAATCGAGGAGGAATTCCCCTACCTCAACCAAAACGAATGAATCTGTTCAGTGTCAAGATGTCCAAACAAAAGGTCTGTCCTGTGTCCGTAATCCTATTCTGGCCCTCACACTCTAAATAAACTAAAAGGTGTAAGGGAATTGACTCTTGAGTTTTCCAAGTGCTCAAATGTTCAAATTCAACACAAAAGTTCAAATCCAACAAAAAGGTTTCCAATGAACAATGTTCACAGTTCCAGGGATCAGCTTACTTCCCCAGAATCCTTGTACCATGTTTCACCAATTCAAAATAATACTCAGGTTCCAAGAGGATTGCTTTCTCCCCTTGGTATATTTATTTCTCTTGTGGTATGTCTCTTTCTAAAGACTCTCCTTTTCTCTGCACTATTTAACAATAGTTCATTAATTCAATGGCATGACCTTACTTGAAGTTCTTTAAAATACGTGTTTGGTCTTCACCTGGGATACGCTCTCACCAGGTCTTGTCACACAAATGCCTTTCACTTCACCTTGTGCACCTTCGTACCAGGACCTTATTATACAAACGTCAACCTTCACCTGGTTTACACTTCTGCCAGGGATTTACTACAAACCACATGAACTCCACCTGGTATACTCTCCTGCCAGGACTTTGTTACAGAAACACTTTGTTATGCAGATACTTAACTTCACCTGGTATATTTGTTTGCCAGGACTTTATTATATGGATCGCTCCTGTATCACGCAAATATTTTGTTATACAGATACTTAACTTCACCTGATATACTTGTTTGCCAGGACTTGATTATACGAGTTACTCCTCTTTCAGCTTGGTGTTTAATTACCCATGGACAACTTGCTTTACAAATAATCTCACTTGTTTAATAACAGTGCTGTACAAAATGCAGCAGGCAGACTCATCCTCCACCGACCCAAGCATTAACACATCACCCCTGCTCTAGCCAAGATCCACTGACCCCCCCTACCCAGATACATTCCTTCAAAGGACTCTGAATTGTAACCCAAGACATCCACCACAAAAACAGATCTTGCCTTCACCGCAAACTCAAACCCATCGCCCAAACAAACACCAGACAAGCCAGCCAACATTTCCACACATTTTACTCTGCAACCGAACATGCACACAAAAACAAGCATTTACCCACTGGTCACACAGAGCCTGGAACACCCAACGTTTTCAGATCCACACTTGACCCTCTATCAACTCTTTCAGAAAGAACCTCAAAACATACCTGTTTCCCCACACATAGCCCTCCCCTCTTCCACTCCTATCACTTGTCTATCCTAATCTTCTTGTCCTATCCTGAAATTATTTTGCAACTTCTTTTTTACCTTGCACCTTTTTTCAACCTTTGAACCATGTAATGCCCCTGAGACCCCTTTGGTAGGGCCAGCACTGATCAAATATCCAAATAAAATAAATAATGTAGGATTGTTATAGCTTGCACAGAACCAGTTATTTGGGGTTTTATTTTCTGTGTTTTTTTTGTCGTCAATGGTTTGTCTACTGCTGCTTTGAATACACTTGTTATGTATATTTTTAATTGGGCCTGTACTATAGGAAGGTTTTTTTCGAGTCTCTATTAAACTACTATGCAGCATCTTAATTGTTTTTAATATTTGATGTACATTTGTATCCTGGGAGAAAGTTGTGATGGGTTGTTGACCAGCATGTCTGGTACATTTGTCTGTAGGTATAAAACAATTTGGTTGTAGTGAGCTTGGTGGCTCTGAGCTCTGACTGTGAATGCTTTGATCTTATTAATCTGTATGTTGGTAGTGTCATATTCTATTACGCTGCTACAAAATGACTAATGCAAAACAAAAGAAGTGATGTCTGGAAGGTTAGGAATTAATCTTAAGCTCTGCCATTGCTCTGGGCTACCCTCCAGCCTATTGTTCTTCAACTGCCAAGCCATTACAGAAGAGGAAAGGCCATATGCAAATCAGGCCTGGTCCCAGCCCAAAAGGGGCGGACTAGCCCGAACTGCTTGGTCACAATACCTCTGCACGAGACCACAAGGATACCCAAACATGAAAGAACACAAACAATGTAGTTAAACCCCTTCAGCTCAGCACCCCACACAGCATCCACAAGGCCCATCACTCTCACCGCTGCTCTTCGACATCTACATGACCCCTCTCACCCTCATCAAAAGACATGGGGCCTCGTTACCACGAACCCATAACACCGATTCCGCTTCCTGATATCCCGGTGCCACTGGGATATCATGACCGGCGGCGGTGCGGTAAATCTCAATTCCCATTGAGTCCTATAGGACTCAATGGGATTAGGGTCACTGAAGCACTGGCACTGTTGCTAACGGTATCAGTGCTTCAATGAGAGACATGCCGGTAGGGGCATGAAAACCTGGCAGGTCAGGCTTCCCGGGGGATCCGTGGTCCCTACCGGCATTCTCGTAGTATGGCAGTCTGGAAAGTGTGCTGGTACGTTGCAATCGGCACCCTTATTTCCAGACCGCCATACTCGGAATGAGGCCTACGGTCTCACTTGCAACAACTATGAAGATAGTACACACATTATCTACAAAATCAGCACTATCAACTGCCTCACAGAAATAAACAATTGGATGAGTACCAACAGCCTTAAGCTCACCCGGACAAAATAGAAATCATGATCACATGCAACGACCCGTCAAAACAACCCCACATTCCATGACCTCCCAAAATGGGATATTGACTGTAACCTTCCAAAGTGGTTAAACACATTTAGAATATTAATGGACAACGACTTTACACTTGAACCAAACCCTAAGCCCTTTCTAGATCGGACAGAGCACCCTGAGACCATGAAAATGGAAGCGGTGCGCAGTATAAAACAGAATAACGTAGCATAGCATAACCTTTCCTAGGGCAGTTAATTCCTTAGACAGATGAACCTCCATTCCTGTAATTAGTCCCTCAACCTGGTCCATTGGCAACCTACAGCTGCCTCTGAGGGTATCTCAATGCCCAGAAATGTCAACACGTCACCCGGCCGCTATCTTGTCTCCTGCTCCAAAGGTACTCTCGGCTGGCCCATCAATGCATGAATTGACACCAAGGCCCAGCACAGTCTTTGGAGGCCTTTTTGTCCGCAAAGAGGAAGTCATTTAGGTAATGCACCATGCTCCCGCTCTGCTGTTTCTCATGTGTGGCCCACTCTTTGTACATAGCACTAGATACTACACAACCCATTGACATTCAACAGCCAAACTGTAACTGTGTCTCCCGTTGAAAAGCCAGCAAGTGGAAGCTATCCAGGTAGCCCGGTAGGAGGCGGAGCAATGGCTCTGTATCCGCCTTTACTAACAGGGCCCCCTTGGCCATTCCGGAAGCCCAGTCTACTGCCTGGTCAAATGCAGCATAGGAAACCGAGCTGTGCTCAGGACTCAACGAATCATTGACTGAGTCGCCCCGGTGGGTACGATAAGTGGTGAATCAGCCATATTTACCCTGCTCTTTTTTAGGCAACACACCCAGTGGGGACATTATTAAATTCTCCAATGGGGGTGTAGCGAAGGGACCTGCTATCCTGCCCAGTTCCTTCTCTGTCAAAATGTTCTCAGTAACTACCCCTCTGGAGCTTGTCCCTATAAACCCTAGAAGCTGGATGTCCTGGCGCTTCATCAACATGGCGTCAAACCTTTCTTTGCATCGCCATATTGAGTGAAGTGGTGGGCCCATTACCCGGGGTATTATGCTTGCTGTCTACCAATCCATGCAAAGAGATGTCATCCGTGAGTCTATTCTCCATGCCTTAATCTGGGCCATTTCTGCTTCAAGGGAAGTGTCACTTTCTCATTCAGAAAAACACAAACATTGACTTCTTAGATAAGATGCTTAGTGAAGTATGAGAGGATGCAAGAGCTTCTTAGAAGTGAGTGGATCATTTGGCTTTCCTCGTCCCAGTGGTTATCAAGCTTGATCAGAGCTCAGCTGGTGGATAGGTACACAAGCTCATCCTCAAATATTACCTTTTCAAGGAGAGCAACATATGAGGCAACGCCTAGTTATCAAGACCTACTACTTTGGGGTCCGAAACTATGTGCAAAGTGCAAGTGTTGACCCCATGGGTGCAGCGGATGACCGCCTCCAGTGGATGGTTTCCCATGGAAGATGTCTTCCCAGAAATGTCCCTGCTCTGCAGGATATCCCTGACTCCGCCAAAGGGCTCTGCAAGTGCTGAGAGGCGCCTGAGTAGATGAAGACCCGTGGGAAACGCCAGGCACCCACCATGACCCAATGTGTCTAAGTGACCTGGGGATTGAGAGAAGGTACTGCGGGGTGTCTGGATTCCTCACAAGTGCTAGAAACAAAGAGGACGCGCAAGATGAGATGAAAGTGCTCTCTCGTGTGCACTCAAGGCAAGTGTTCTTATGTGTGCATTCAAGGCAAGTGCTCTTATGTGTGTACTCAAGGCAAGTGCTCTTATGTGTGCACTCAAGGCAAGTGCTCTTATGTGTGCATTCAAGGCAAGTGCTCTTATGTGTGCACTCAAGGCAAGTGCTCTTATGTGTGCACTCAAGGCAAGTGCTCTTATGTGTGCATTCAAGGCAAGTGCTCTTATGTGAGCACTCAAGGCAAGTGCTCTTATGTTTGCACTCAAGGCAAGTGCTCTTATGTGTGCATTCAAGGCAAGTGCTCTTATGTGTGTACTCAAGGCAAGTGCTCTTATGTGTGCACTCAAGGCAAGTGGCAAGTGCTCTTATGTGTGCATTCAAGGCAAGTGCTCTTATGTGTGCACTCAAGGCAAGTGCTCTTATGTGTGCACTCAAGGCAAGTGCTCTTCTTAGAGATGAACCGTATCTTTGCAATGCATGCATTGCTTTTTGATTTAACTGTAATGCTTAGCAGGAGATCAAAGGCATTTGTTATGTTTCTCGTTCCACGCACAAATAAGGGTTTCTATTTCTGTGAAAAAATCGCTCAAGTTTTCTCATTTCCAAAGTTGCATAAAAATAATCTTCAGGGACCAACTTTTCAAGGAATTAGAATTGTGATCTTAATAAGCCATAAATAATTCTGAATAATGAATGAATTCTTAATATTTCCAACATTAGCTTCAGGTGGGATTGTCCGATACTATTCCTAATCCCAGCTAATCCTGATGAGGTGGCTCAGCTGTTTCCAGCGAGTCAGACCCCTAAACACACAACTCCAAAAGTTAAAAAATACACAACTTAAATTACATAAAACAGTTGCCCCTAAAGTTCATGGTTGTTGCATGGGGACGGCCATTACTGTGCACATGGGCGCTACACCATTGGGCTAATTGGGCTCCAGCCCCCCGGAATTCTGGGACATAATGGGGCCTGCGGGCCTTCATAGCCGTCACGAGCAGGATGAAATCTAGAGGACTCCGGAGAGTGCAAGTCTGCGCAAATACTTCCCTTTTGCTCTCAGCAGTGCCTTTCTTAGGTGTGAATTCTTAGGCAATTGCCGATGCAACGGGGAATTTCCAACTAAAAGATTCCCCTCTCCCCCACAGCTCCAATTAGCAAGCAAATCTGGGACTGCTTCCAAGACAAAGCGTCCGATTCATGGAAGTTTTAGCACGGTGCAAAGTCACTTTGCACTGCCAACACACACTGTGTTTCACGGAACTGTGCAAACTGTATTTTTGCAGTGCATAGCCATGCTTTAACGTAACATGTAACTTTGTAGTTAAGCATGTACTCAATATGGAATGGCTTCCACTGAAAGATGTTGCTGAGCGCTACGTAATTAGGAAACACATCTTTATCAGCATGGCAGGCCCGTCGGTGTAACTTAGCAACACATCTTTAACAGCACGGCAGGCCCGTCGCTGTAACTTAGCAACACGTCTTTAACAGCACGGCAGGCCCGTCGCTGTAACTTAGCAACACGTCTTTAACAGCACGGCAGGCCCGTCGCTGTAACTTAGCAACACGTCTTTAACAGCACGGCAGGCCCGTCGCTGTAACTTAGCAACACGTCTTTAACAGCACGGCAGGCCCGTCGCTGTAACTTAGCAACACGTCTTTAACAGCACGGCAGGCCCGTCGCTGTAACTTAGCAACACATCTTTAACAGCAGGCCCGTCGCTGTAACTTAGCAATGAGAGCGTAGGGAATAAGTAACATTCCCGCGGTGTGACCGTTCAGTGCTGGGATGCTAAATGTGAGGGAATATGCAGGCAATGTGTCACGTGAGTGCAGCTAAGAGTAGGCGTGAAGCGGCAAAGTGTAGAAAGCACCTTCCACTTCACCTTCTGTAATCAGAGTACCACATGGAATGGGAAATGAATATGGGCTAAAATTCCACAGCCACATAACAGCAGTTTATGGACTACGCTATATCCGTCTAATGAAAAACAGCAATAGAAGTATGTTCTCGTTGTACATCAGGCTGAGAACAACTAGAAAACAGTTCAAACATTCTGAAATAGTCCAAAGATTTGCGAATATTTAAGAAATTGTGCGTGAATTCATTAGGGGTAATTCTTGCGAAGCGCTGGAATTAATTAAGAACGCACACCGAGTGAGGGTATTGTGCCCAGAGGAATTGAAGACGAAAGGAAAGAAAAGTCAGAAAACGCTCATGGAATCCTGATTGACCAGCAGCTCTAAGTGGCCAAACGGAATGTTACTGGTAAGAAGCAATATATAGGATAGTGTAATAGGTTACACATTGTGTATAAACATATGATACATGCTTTGTTGAAACTGAGGATATCATCACCTGTGTCTCTCTCATTACAGGGACAGACTGGCTGAATTAAAACACAGGTCCCCTGGAACACGACCGGAATTATGATGGTGGGTAAAGAAACTAGGAAATAATAATACGTTCCTCATGAAAACCAAGCAGAGGATAGACATGGTGCTATCCAATATATTTTATGTCTCCCACTACAGGTTGATAACAGAAGAAAGGAAACAACTTCTGCCCCACAAACAAAGGAAGATTGTTTAACCTTCTGTCTTTTAGATAAACAGCTTTGGGCTGTTTAGGTCCTGAAGAAAGTGGTTAGACCACTGCGCAATCTGCTGAAACCGGTAGACCTCAAGTGTTCAGGCTTATTCCCTGGACCCCCAGATCATTCAGACTAGTGAATGTCAGGGAAAGAAAAAATTTACGCAGAGGATTCTACTTTTTAGGCACACTTAAGAGGGAGAAATAAACTTAAGAATGCTGCCCACCCCCAGTGTTGGGTTTTTTAGCAAACCAGTAGTTGTGGGAAAGCAGTGAGCTAGATTAGGGTCAGCCCCTTATCTATCCTCTTTTCTAGACAGGCGGCACATCAGCGCCAGCTAGGATGAGAACACCCTTTGGGATAGGGATACATGGACTTTCCGAGAGGGAGATTTAGGGAGCTGTAGGCCGCTGATCATTCAGAAGTTACAAATGCCCCAGATTAAGACATGGCGAATAGACTCACCAATGACATATTTTTGCAAGGATTGATAGACAGCAATCATAATACCATAGGTAATCCGCCCACCACTTCATTAAACATGGCTGTGCAAAGAAAGGTTTGGTGCCATGTTGATAAAGCAGCAGAATCATATGATCGGACATTCAGCTTATAGGGACCAGCTGCAGAGGAGTAGGTACTGCAGCGGCACCACCATCCTGTGCAGCTCCATCAGCAGCGCCCTCACCATCCTGAGGGTTCAGCATGTTTGCGGGTCTTGCAGGCGAATTGGGTAACTAGGCTTACACCTTCCTCACAGCACCAGTCCGCCTTGCACATGGGTGCACGAGCACCCCTTATTGTCCAAAACCCACCCAGGAACTTTCATCGTGGCTCACCGAATGCTATGCAGAGTCCATCTGCTAGGGCATGCCATGCCCGGGTGTGGGCGACAAAGCCAAAAAAAATCACTGGGGGTCAGGGCCTTTTCACTCTCCCCCTTCTTAACATGCAGCATAAATACAGACTCTTACTTGTGTACAACGTTGGATTTTGACTGTCCTCCTTCAGTCAATGATTCCTTGACTGTATCCAGCATATGCACGTATGTGGACAGTTTAAAAAATTGGCCAGGGTGGCACACGAGCACTCACCTAGAGAGCCGCAACCTCTGTGACCTGAGATGCAGCAATGGTGGTGGGCGTTGTGCTGTACATGTTGGCACGACAGCCGGCGAACTTTCAATTTCTGAGCTCACCTCGGTTTCACCACCGCTAGGCCTGTCAGGTCTGTGTATCAGCGAACAACCTCCTTTGCCAATGAGGTAAGGCCCCCTCTTTGTGAGGCCTGCTGCACCGTGAAAACCCCCGGCCCCACTGCTGACACAGAGGACTCTGCTTCCCGTCCGGGCTCCATGCATGCTATGGCGAGCGCACAGAATGTGCCCCATTTATTAATTTCCACAAACAAAGTTGTTACGTCACTCCACCGCGTGTGTCTCTTAAAGGTACACCACAATATGGACAGTAGTTTTCTAGTATCCTTTGAAAGTCCTGGTAACCACCGAAACATGCAGCACGGTATGTCCCTTAGTACTTCACTTTCAATTATTTGGCTTGCTATAGACACCACTGAGTTCCAAAACGGTGGAAAGTTTTGGGCATGCCCAGATCATGTGTATGAAATCCACACTGTCCTCTTTACACCTTGGGCACCTCTCATCAATGTGTCATTAAACCGGGAGGAGTCAAATACACCCCATGTAAGACCTTACATTGTTTCAGCTTGAACCTCATATTAAGAGTTACCTTCTGTGTATTTAGAGGACCATAGTTTATCATCAAGTTCCCTTCCAGCATCACTTGCCCACTTTAATCTGCATGAAAGGTCCTCTGTAGCAGTGGATATCTGTGCCATTTGGTATATATTGGAGACTATTCTCTTCGAGTTGGCCGAATTGACAATGTACTGTAGGATGGGAGTCTTGAAAGGCTCCCTGAAAGGTCAAACACACGTGTCGCTCTATAGAAAATGCTGGGGATTCTGCGGATTCGAATCCCCCAAGCATGGCGTCCTCGGCTGCCTCACTTTGTGCTGCCATTAAATGGTGGCCGTCTAGTTTTTATTAGAATTCTGTGATTCGGCAGAATACACCGCAAGGGCCCTCCCTCATCCGCCCCTTTCCGCTTCATCAAGCAGTCCTGTTTATACAGTTTACCCAGAATGCTTGGCTACAATCCACGTCCCTAAAATCTTTTCCATGATCATGAATAGGTTTGTATTTGATTTTTTATATTAAAGTGCTCATTTTAAGATTCACGAGGCTCCCAGGTTTATTTCCCACATAATAAAAACCCATAGAGCGTATTTTTAGTGAGACCCTACGTTTCCAGAGTTCCTTCTGTTATTGAGAAGTCATACACGCAAGCAGATGCAAAGCATACTGACTATCTGTGTAGCTAGCCGCAGTGGTCACTTGCACTTCGTGTGGCAGTGATGCTGTGTAATAATTTTTGGAAGACCTTCGTTAGTGTGGAGGTCTGCGGTTGTGTTGAAAGTAAGAATTCTGTTGTGTAAGAGTTTGGGCTCCTACTGGAGTATCTTCCGTTTTCGGGACACCGGTCCCCATTCTCTCTCTGCTGGACACCGGGCCACAGCAATCGGTAACCCTTAAATCCGGCGGTAGCGCTATTACCGCCGGATTTAAGGGGCCACTGAATCAGGGCTTCGGCGGATTTCGCCCCAGCTCTGAGCTGGGGGGAAATCTGCCGAAAATTTGCGCTATTACCGCCGGCGGGAAATCCGCTGGCGGTATTAGCACGAAGATTCCCCATTGAGCCCAATGGGGAATGGGGCATTCCCGAATGGGCTCAGTGGGGAATGGGGACTTACATTACCGCCGAACTCGTGACCCGGCGCTATTAGCGCCGGGGAGTTCGGCGGTAGGGCTAATACCGCCCGCACTGATAGCGTTACCGTTACCGCCCAATTCGTGATGAGGCCCATGGAGTTTTCACGATGACATCGCTGCAAGCAAAGCCCCAGCAGCAACTGGGTGCCTTTAATCCCTTGCAGACATCAAGAATATGCAATGCCTTTCACATACAAATGCAGCGAGGTCTCCCTACCTGGAACTCCGCTGTGTATGCAAGAGCATGACCTGGAGGAGGGGGGCCCACTCTGGAGTGCAATTAATGAACTACACACCTGACTGCATTGCTGTTCCTTGCTTGGCATCCTGGCGTTTCTCTGGTCACCGATTTGTGTTTTTGCCCCTTTTAATCACTTGCTGGTAAATTAAGATGTGGACAGAATTGACAGAGGTCCTGTGAAGACAGGCTTTAGGGTGGGCCGGCTCAGTCAGTGGGGCAACGGGACTGCAAATTGAAGGGGGATAGGTGGGGGAGACACGCCAAACGGTAGGGGAGGGGCTTCCTTCAGAGACTGTGGGTCTCATTACAACCCCGGCGGTAGCCGTGCCAGTAGTACCGGCACGGCTGCCGCCGGAGTTGCATCTGGGACCGGCACCCACAAATGGGCAATTACCGGTTCTCTCCGAGTTCGGCGGACCAGTAATTGCCCATTCGCGGGTGCCGGTTTGAACGCACTTCCCATCCCCATTCTGCCCCATAGGGCAGAATGGGGATGGGAAGCATGGATGCACCGGCACCGTTCATAACAGTACTGGTGCATCCGTGGGCAGGTAAGACCTGGCGGGCTGTCAGGCACCCACGAGCAAAACTCGTAATTTGGTGTTACGGTGTGAGCGGTGCCTGTGCCTTACCGGCACCGTTCACACCGTGGGCCTCATTAAGAGTTTGGCGGTAGCAGTACCTGTATAACAGGCATGGCTACCGCCAAACACACCTACGGCACCGGCACCCGCGAATGGGCAATTACCAGGCCATTACGAGTGTTGCGGCCCGGTAATTTCCCATTCGTGGGGGCCGGTAATGCTGCACTCCCCATCGCCATTCTGCCCCATAGGGCTTTAATGGGGATGGGGAGCATGGATGCACTGGCACCGTTCATAACGGTACTGGTGCATCCGCGGGCTTTGATCGCGGGTGCCGCACAGCCCTCCAGGTCAGACCTGGCGGGCTGTCAGTCACCCACGAGCAAACCTCGTAATTAGGTGGTACGGTGTGAGCGGTGCCTGTGCCTTACCGGCACCGTTCACACCGTACCGCCAGGGTCGTAATGAGGCCCTGTGTGTCTTTTTCTGGTGCTCCAAACTCATTTTCCCAAAGGAATGTTTTTGGGCACTAGTTTCAAATTAGCAACCGATGGTGCAATGACTAGCGACAGTGCCAAAAAGCAAGATGTCTTTTAAATAGAAAATGCACATTTTGATGATACCTGCAAGCAGGCCCGCCTGAATATGTGTGGGGCCCATTTGAACATGATAGTTGGGGCCCCCTGCTTGGGGTGCATACATTAAAATGGCGACAGAGATAAGATTAATAGCTACCGATTATCACAAGACTGCCAAACAGCATGGAGCTTAAACACTAAGGGCCTGATTCATAGAATTACTTGCACGAAAACAGGGGACTTGCTCATGAATCAGAGAGCGTAATCCCGTTCATCTATTCATGGAATCGACTGCGCGCCATTTTTTCGTAACTTGCAGGGACTTCGTGCAGGCTCAGCACTCCTCTGAGAGCGGTGGAGTGCCTTGCACGCGACAACATATAGAGCGTAGGAAAGGCCTGCAGGGTAGGGAGCGGAACTTGGAAAATGAGGAAGAACAAGGGAAAAAGTGGGTGGTACGTGGGATGGGCCGCTGGCAGTCCATAACACGCCCTCAATTGCGCATGACAAAGCTTATTCATGGATGTGACTGCGCAACCTCCTGCCTGCAAAATGCCCACGCAAATCTCTCCATCTCTCTGTCACCCAAAGGCAGGTGCAAGTACACTTGCGAATAGGATTCAGAGCGCAGAGGTGGGTTTGCATGTCGGATTTAGGGGTGTGTGTATGCAGCCGGGCTATTGATGTAAGTTAGGGGTGAGCGTACGCAGTGTAGCGGGGTGCAGGATCGGATTACAGGTGTTTGCACTCAAGTTTTCTGAGTTTTAGCGACTTATGTAAAATCGTACGTATGTTGTCGGGGTGCAGTCAACAGTTGCAGGGGACCCTGAGGTGTAAGCCTGCTTGCGGGAGACCTCAGCCAATGTTTACAAGGTGCATGTATGCACACTCGGGGAGCACGCAAAGATAGCAGTGGGGATTGCGTGATGGCATGTCGGGCTTTCTTGGGGAGACTTGCGTATATGGTTACTTTGTGTGTATAATTTCATGAATACGCATGGCGCACATTTTTTATTCTGCACGCAGGCTCGCACAGTATCGTTCTCAGCGCGCTGCCTTTGCAGGTAAAATGCGCACTTTTCCATGAATCGGGCCCTAAATGCCTTACCTGCTGAATAGTTATAAACTCTTCTTTTTCAGTAAATTGCTGATGTGGAGGAACCAGCGTTAGAAGGCAATGAGGTGATAACACTTCTGTATATCCCTTGGGAAGTGATGGCCAGAAGGGCTCTAGGAAACACAGTTTGTAATGTGAGCGCTGCAAAGCGCACATTTATAAGCCCCAGAATGGAAATAGAGAAATTAATATATTGCTGTGGTACAAGACTACTTGACTGGCAACATGGAGGCAGTTGCTGGGGCACCCCTGAGGCTCCAGGCCACTTTCATTTGAAAAGGTTTAAAGGCCCTGACACCGCCCTGATGCCGCCCTGCCCGCCAGTGTGATATTGAGGTGGTTATGTTGTGGTGCATGGTATTGCTGAAGATGTGGTTCATGTTTTAGGGGTGAGCGTACGCAGTGTAGCGGGGTGCAGGAACGGATTACAGGTGTTCGCACTCAAGTTTTCCGAGTTTTAACGACTTATGTAAAATCTTACGCATGTGTTCGGGGTGCAGTCAACAGTTGCAGGGGACCCTGAGGTGCAGGCATGCTTGCGGGAGACATCAGCCAATGTTTACAGGGTGCATGTATGCACACTCTGGGAGCACGCAAAGATAGCAGTTTGTGGCTGTTTTGGGGATTGCGTGAGGGCATGTCGGGCATTCTTGGGGAGACTTGCGTATATGGTTGCTTTGTGTGTACAATTTCATGAATACGCATGGCGCACATTTTTTATTCTGCACGCAGGCTCGCACAGTGTTGTTCTCAGCGCGCTGCATTTGCAGGTAAAATGTGCACTTTTCCATGAATCGGGCCCTAAATGCCTTACCTGCTGAATAGTTATAAACTCTTCTTTTTCAGTAAGTTGCTGATGTGGAGGAACCAGCGTTAGAAGGCAATGAGGTGATAACACTTCTGTATATCCCTTGGGAAGTGATGGCCAGAAGGGCTCCAGGAAAGGCAGTTTGTAATGTGAGCGCTGCAAAGCACACATTTATAAGCCCCAGAATGGAAATAGAGAAATTAATATATTGCTGTGGTACAAGACTACTTGACTGGCAACATGGAGGCAGCTGCTGGGGCACCCCCTGAGGCTCCAGGCCACTTTCATTTGAAAAGGTTTAAAGGCCCTGACGCCACCCTGATGCCGCCCTGCCCGCCAGTGTGATATTGAGGTGGTTATGTTGTGGTGCATGGCATTGCTGAAGATGTGGCGCATGTTTTGATGCATCAGTTGCTAGTTCATGATGCATATCCAGATGCATTGTACCATAATCCCATGCATTGTATCATAATCCCAGGCACAACTGAGTGGCAAATCTTTAAAAACAAAATGGGGGACTTATTAACATACGTGATGGGTTGTGATGTCACCAGAAATGAACATATCAAGGTGAAATATGCAAATAATTTCATTCAATTGGCTTTGCATAACCCTACAAATTGCGCAGGACAGTGGGCATTTGCCTTTCATAAAATCAACATGCACAAAAAAGCAAGAGAGGCTATTTTCTTCGATAGGGTTTGAAAATGTTAAAATAAAGTATGTTTTAAACCCCAAGAATCAATGCCAATGTTTTCCTGGAGAGTGCAGTCCTGAAACATGACATTTCACCTTTAGTTGTTTGTTATTTTTCACCAGATTATATGGTGTAGTGGTGAAGTGACAGGGAGGGCAGTCTGCTATGCTATAATCTTTGGTGCAGTGACTGGCTGGTGAGACTATATTTAAGTCATACAGAAACTAATGGATGGTTACTGTAAAAGAATGCAATTCTAGGTTGCAGCCCTGGGGGCCACTAATGGGGGAACACAAGGTTACCCCTTCTGCAAATTGGTCATTTGACCAATACCTTGTGAGCTTTACTTGCTACAGATATTTCATGGACTGCAGTAAAGCTGTCTTTAGCGTTTAGTTGAGAAAAGAAATACACAAATCCCATAGTAGAGCAACCTGGCAATATGCAATGGAAAACTAGAAAGCAAAATAAGAATAGCCTGAAAAATCTCATATTATGCAGCAGTGTACTTTCAGCACTTTCACAATTACAGGGGTCGTTTTACTTAAAAAAGAAAACTGCACAGAAGGGTCCTGTTCCATTTGCCTTTATGTGCATCACTATCCAGTAGAACAAGGATGCAGTACTGCAGTTCATTGTTAGATGTCCCAGCAGATCCAGTAGCAAAAAGGGTGCAGTACCGAAATCTATCAATAGATGTCCTCGCAGTCAGTGTAAAAAGGGTGCAGTACCGCAGTCTATTAATAGATGTCCTCGCGGAGTCAGTAGAAAAAGTGTCCAATACTGCACACTATTACTAGATGTCCTGCAAATAAGTAGCAAAAGGGTGCAGTTCCGCAGTCTATTAATAGATTTCCCTGACGAGTCAGTAGCAAAAGGGTGCATTACCGCATCCTATGGAGACAGCGGCAAGAGGGTGCAGTTCCAGAGTCCATTAATAGATGTCCTCGCAGAGTAAGTAGCATGTGATGCAGTACTACTAACTGCTACTAGATGTCGCTGTGGACTCAGAACCCATTCTACACTGCTGCTGGAAACAGGGACAAAGAATCCAGCTGAAAATGCCCTCACTTGCTCAGACCTTTAGGCTATATCCAACCCCCCAATAAAAAAAATCTAAGCAAATACTGTCCCCCCCATTAAGACAGTTCTTTTCTTTTAGCAAAACAGATGAAGCAGATACAGAAGGTGACTAGAGCACATGGAAGCCTCAGCTTTGGTGGGTGTGGGGAGGGGGGCTTGCCCTGTTTTGATTGCAGCACAAGGTGTCCTTTCCTTAAAAGCGTTCACAGCTGCTCAAGAAATTGGGAACACAAAGCAAAGACAGCCTTGGAGCTCGTTGGACTCAAGTCCAAAAAAAGGTCCTGTTATTTTTTCATGCTTTAGGACACCCCTGGTTATTTATTTTTATAACCATCATAACATATCCCTCCCCCGCCCAACCTTTCCCACCCCCCCTTACCACTGCCCATGGTAAGAGGGAGCAGAAAGTCATTCCCTAAGGAGTGTTCACAGTCACATTTTCCATTCAGCAAAGTCCCAGTATTCAGAGTTTTTGGGGGCAGTATGACACTTTGCAGCCTTGTTGCAACACATTTCACACTAAGCTCCAATCTGCACTACATTTAGAATGACCCCCTGTATTGAGTACATTAACCGGTATCCAGTGATTATTAAAAAAAAACGACACACTTTTTAAACGACACCTAAATAACGATAAAAAGTAGAATTTTAAAGTAAAAGTATATATGGGGGTGGGGTAAGGGATTAAAAGGGGTGGGGGTTGTTGTGAGAGGGTAAAACGGCAGTAGAATTTGGGGTTTTTTGGGGGACCCCACCAAATAAAAAAATAAAATAATACAATTTGACTTTTTTCATTCATTATTCAGGTGGCGTTTTAAAAGTATGTCATTATTTAGGGTGTTGTTGTAAAGACTTGGAACCCCTTAACCATTCTAATGCTAAGAAGTTCCAAACTTTTAAAAACCATTCAGTGATATGTGTCAGATCTTCCGACTTGCAGTGCTGAGCAATCACCTGTAAGGCAGCCAGATGTAACATAACACATGCCTTCAGTGTCTGCTTAGAGCCATGTCCCAGTTCCTCCTCTATGAACACCAATCACCTGTAAGGCATCCAGCTGTGCCTTCTCCCAGTTCCTCCTCTATGAACACCAATCACCTGTAAGGCAGCCAGCAGCTGTAACACAGCAAACGCCTTCAGTGTCTGCTTACAGCCATGTCCCCGTTCCTCCTCTATAAACACCAATCACCTGTAAGGCAGCAGCTGTAACATAACACATGCCTTCAGTGTCTGCTTAGAGCCATGCCCCAGTCCCTCCTCTATAAACACCAATCACCTGTAAGGCAGCCAGATGTAACATAACGCATGCCTTCAGTGTCTGCTTAGAGCCATGTCCCAGTTCCTCCTCTATGAACACCAATCACCTGTAAGGCAGCAGCTGTAACATAACACATGCCTTCAGTGTCTGCTTAAAGCCATGTCCCAGTTCCTCCTCTATAAACACCAATCACCTGTAAGGCAGCCAGATGTAACATAACACATGCCTTCAGTGTCTGCTTAGAGCCATGTCCCAGTTCCTCCTCTATAAACACCAATCACCCGTAAGGCAGCCAGATGTAACATAACACATGCCTTCAGTGTCTGCTTAGAGCCATGTCCCAGTTCCTCCTCTATAAACACCAATCACCTGTAAGGCAGCCAGCTGTGCCTTCCCCCAGTTCCTCCTCTATAAACACCAATCACCTGTAAGGCAGCCAGATGTAACATAACACATGCCTTCAGTGTCTGCTTAGAGCCATGCCCCAGTTCCTCCTCTATGAACACCAATCACCTGTAAGGCAGCCAGCTGTGCCTTCTCCCAGTTCCTCCTCTATAAACACCAATCACCTGTAAGGCAGCCAGCAGCTGTAACACAGCAAACGCCTTCAGTGTCTGCTTACAGCCATGTCCCCGTTCCTCCTCTATAAACACCAATCACCTGTAAGGCAGCAGCTGTAACATAACACATGCCTTCAGTGTCAGCTTAGAGCTATGTCCGCGTTCCGCCTCTATAAACACCAATCACCTGTAAGGCAGCAGCTGTAACATAACACATGTCTTCAGTGTTTGTTTAGAGCTGTGTGCCAGTTCCTCCTCTATAAACACCAATCACCTGTAAGGCAGCAGCAGCTGTAACATAGGAAATGCCCTCAGTGTTTGTTTAGAGCTGTGTGCCAGTGCCTCCTCTATAAACACCAATCACCTGTAAGGCAGCAGCAGCTGTAACATAGGAAATGCCCTCAGTGTTTGTTTAGAGCTGTGTGCCAGTGCCTCCTCTATAAACACCAATCACCTGTAAGGCAGCAGCAGCTGTAACATAGGAAATGCCCTCAGTGTTTGTTTAGAGCTGTGTGCCAGTGCCTCCTCTATAAACACCAATCACCTGTAAGGCAGCAGCAGCTGTAACATAGGAAATGCCCTCAGTGTTTGTTTAGAGCTGTGTCCCAGTTCCTCCTCTATAAACACCAATCACCTGTAAGGCAGCAGCTGTAACATAACACATGTCTTCAGTGTTTGTTTAGAGCTGTGTCCCAGTGCCTCCTCTATAAACACCAATCACCTGTAAGGCAGCAGCAGCTGTAACATAGGAAATGCCCTCAGTGTTTGTTTAGAGCTGTGTCCCAGTGCCTCCTCTATAAACACCAATCACCTGTAAGGCAGCAGCAGCTGTAACATAGGAAATGCCCTCAGTGTTTGTTTAGAGCTGTGTGCCAGTGCCTCCTCTATAAACACCAATCACCTGTAAGGCAGCAGCAGCTGTAACATAGGAAATGCCCTCAGTGTTTGTTTAGAGCTGTGTGCCAGTGCCTCCTCTATAAACACCAATCACCTGTAAGGCAGCAGCAGCTGTAACATAGGAAATGCCCTCAGTGTTTGTTTAGAGCTGTGTGCCAGTGCCTCCTCTATAAACACCAATCACCTGTAAGGCAGCAGCAGCTGTAACATAGGAAATGCCCTCAGTGTTTGTTTAGAGCTGTGTGCCAGTGCCTCCTCTATAAACACCAATCACCTGTAAGGCAGCAGCAGCTGTAACATAGGAAATGCCCTCAGTGTTTGTTTAGAGCTGTGTGCCAGTGCCTCCTCTATAAACACCAATCACCTGTAAGGCAGCAGCAGCTGTAACATAGGAAATGCCCTCAGTGTTTGTTTAGAGCTGTGTCCCAGTGCCTCCTCTATAAACACCAATCACCTGTAAGGCAGCAGCAGCTGTAACATAGGAAATGCCCTCAGTGTTTGTTTAGAGCTGTGTGCCAGTGCCACCTCTATAAACACCAATCACCTGTAAGGCAGCAGCAGCTGTAACATAGGAAATGCCCTCAGTGTTTGTTTAGAGCTGTGTGCCAGTGCCTCCTCTATAAACACCAATCACCTGTAAGGCAGCAGCAGCTGTAACATAGGAAATGCCCTCAGTGTTTGTTTAGAGCTGTGTCCCAGTGCCTCCTCTATAAACACCAACATACAGGATCGCAGAGACATGGGTTCATGCAGAACAAACATACAAACAATAAACATGTTACTCTCGGCCAGTAGTTTTCCAACTTTGGCCAGGCCCACCATACACGCTTCCAATCTTACAGCCTTCCACATCTCCTCCAACACCGGTCTGATAGGGATGTTTTCATTTTATGTAAATGTGCCGGTGTACAATGCCATTACGTCATTATTTTATACCAGAATTCCCTGATTTGCAGCGATCTGGCAAGTTTAGGTATTGCTTTCCACAACCCATTCATTCCATTCTACCCAGGGACGTCATTTAGGAGTCACCCAGAGGTCGCAACTGCAACCTCTGAGGTCTCCCTTGCGACCTCTAAAAAGAAAAAGAAAATATATATATTATTATATTTTTTTTTGGAATGCAAGCTCCTGGGCTGTGGTCAGCACCATGTGGTTCTTTACTTCTGGAGTGGCTAGCTTTCTTGTTCAAGCCCCTTAAACAAATAAGAAAAATAAGAACAGGAGTGCCACAAGTCTAACACTTTCAGCACTGACCCTAAACAAGAAAGAATAGGAATACCAAATAATGTGTCTTTCTGGAATTCTCTACAGTAATTGCTAGACTCATTAAAGGTTTATTTCAGGCACACTTCAGGGGGTGAGTCACTGATTTAGTCTGTTCTTAAACGCCTCAACACAGCCTTTCATCCTTCTGAGGTCCATAAATGAGTACCAACACAGGTTGGGTGATATTGGGTGTATATTTTTTTTATCTAAAGCGCTTAAGCGTAAGTGCTATAAAATAACAGATCATTATCATTTGGTCATGGACGTCTGTTTGCATTCACAGTAATTTGGTAATATGGGCCTATACACACTGATCTTAACGATACATATGGCGATCCATTCTTATATGAAATGTACATCACGTTATAGTGATATCGTAACCATATTTTTCGTGGTGTACAGTGCTATGTGATGCCACTTCCTGTTTTGTCAACATGAAAGGTTGTGTTCCATCGCTTCCCGCGATATCACTTCGGGGTGGGGTCAAATGACATCACTTCCTGTGATGTCATCAGGGGTCAAAGGTCGTGTGAGGTCACTTCCGCTACCCCTGGCATTTTGGTGAAATGATGTCCCTGATTCTACCTCCGATATCTCCTCCCCCAATGTCAGATTCCAGCACGGTTTGTATCTAAGTGAGGAGGTATGAGCCTTGTCATGCATGAGTTTGGGCAGATCTGAAATGAGGGCTTTATTCCCCGGGTTAGACGTCACCCATTTTTCAAATGGTGTGAGATCCCTTACTGACGCTTTTTGCACTGGGGGAGCTAGAATCCAGTGTCTGACTTGCAAATAGTGAAAGGCACTCGATTCTTTGAGACAAGCTCCTGCTTGCACTGTACAAAAGATCCTTGAAACATATCCCGTAGCCTATTGCAACCCGCATCTTTCCATTCAGAGAATGCCTTAAGGTCTAGACCAGGGGTGATTTGTGGATTGAAAAAAATAGGCGTAAGAGGTGAGGGGAATGTCGTTAGGTGGTATTGTTTGACTGCTCCATCCGCACCCACTGCTTCCCCATTCCTCCCTCACACCCATCCCTGAGTACCTGAATTTGCGATGCCTGATAGTATTTCATAAAATTGACCCAGTCCACCCTTCTCTGGCGGGGACATTAACGTGCTTAGGGCTAGCCTTGGAACTTTGTTATTCCAAATAAACGTTGAGATTTCTTTATGCTATTTCTGAAAGAATGGATTGGGAACCCGGATCGGCAGGGCTTGAAACATGTAGAGCACACAGGCCAGTGTGACCATCTTAACCGAGTTAATCCAGCTAAACCAAGAGACAGACATCGGACCCCACCTCAATAGTTGACCCAGAATAGTTTTGAACAAAGCAGGATAGTTAGCTGCATATAACACTTCTATAGTTGGGGTTATAGTCACCCCTAGACGTTCGATCCCCTCTAGTGCCGAGCCGTATTGTATGTGCGAGCGTAATGTTAGGATTTCAGTAGGAGAGAGGGATATATCTAATATAATAGATTTAGATTTATTTATCTTTAAGCCTGCTACCTTGCCAAACCACCCAAACACATCCATCGCTGCTTGCAAGGTGCTTACCGGATTTGAGGCCAACAGAAGCCTAAGGCATAATTTTATGCATAGCTTCCCCTAAGTCACTCCCCCGGATATCGTCCATCTGTCTGACCCTGGCAATAACGGCTCCAAATGAAGTGCATAAAATAACGGTGATAGTGGACATCCTTGTTTGGTTCCCCGTTGTAACAAAATGGTAAGAGATAGTTGGCCATTAATTAGTAGTCTTTCACTGGGTTGTATATAATTGGCTTTGATGTTGTTTACACACTTTGGGCTGAAGCCCGTCTTTGCCAGGGTGAGAAAGAGGAACGACCACTCGACCCGATCGAAAGCTTTCTCAGCGTCAATGGAGAGAAGTGCTACAGGAATCTTCTTCTGCTCGACCTTCTCTATGATGTGGCACTCTCCTTATATTGTCATGCGTCTGTCGCTGTTTTATAAAACCCGTCTGATCTGTCTGTAAAATGAGGGGAGCAAACCCTCCATCCTATTGGGTAGCACTTTAATACAGATTTTTGCATCTAAATTTATTAGAGCAATTGTGTGATATGGCCCACAACTACTCGGGTCTTTGCCAGGCTTGGGGGGTGTAACTATTTTCACCTCTTCCATAGTAAGGGAAATACGACCGGTATGTGCAAAGGAATTATATAGTTGGGTTAAGTTGGGGGCTAGTAAATTCCGAAATGTTTTATAGAATATAGCTGGGTTTCCATCCGGGGCCGGCGATTTATTCAGAGGTAGATCGGTGATAACCCTCAGAATCTCATCTTACGTGATATCCTGTGCCAGCCCTTCCCTAACTAATGGAGCTAAGCAAGGGAGGCTGATCATTTGCAAATGTTCCGTCTGTAAGTGAGAGTCTGGGTGTTCAGATCGATATAAGTCCAAATAGAATGTATAAAATTGTAGAAGTATGTGAGGGGTTTCAGTAACTATATCGCCAAAGGGTAGCCAGATCTGTTGTATAGTCCGAGATATCATTTTCTGATGAAGTTGATTAGCCAATAGTCTATCCATTTTATTAGCTTTGATATAGTATTTTTACTTACGATACGGCAGCAATTTTCCGCTTTCTTGGTGTGATATAAGTTGAGGCTGCCTGCCGCCGCCCTATATGCCTCTTGCATAGTTGGACCCGTGTTTGTTTCCAGGCTTTTCATCACCCTTCTATGGGCCTCCTCCAACTCTATTCCCACCGCTAATTTCTGTTTACGTCTGTTGGCATCTTCTGTGATTAAGAAACCCTGAAGGGTAGCTTTAAAAGCGTTGCATGTAATATTCATAGCGGTTTGGGCCACTGGATTTAGATTTAAAAAACTCCCTTATCTGCGTTGTAATTCTATCCCTGATAACTTGGTCTCTCAATAGCTCCCCAGGGAATGTCCAGGTCCATAATGTCAGAATTGTTTGGGAAACCCTTAACTCTATCACTATCGGAGCATGGTCCGCAGAGTAATAGGATGTGTGGTGATTTGAATGATTCTACCTTGTAGCAGGATCGTAGCCCATGCATAAGCTATACGCGAGAAGGAGCGATGTACATGTGAATAAAATGCGCAGCCTTTGTCCGCTCACCTACGAGCCAACCAGATATCGTTCAGAGATAGTTGTGTGAATTTGCGCTTCAGCGAGGCGGTTGGGGGAGTTTGAGCATATCGTGTAAGTATACTACAATCTCTGGCGGGTTCCCATGCCATGTTGAAATCTCCCAGAAGCAATATTTCCCCCGCTCTGAAAGTTTCCAGCTGTCCCAGTGTGGACTTCAGAAAGCCCCCATGACCAGCATTAGTGGCATAGACAGTAGCCACCATTAACAGCACAGAGGATAATTCACGTTTCATAAATATAAAGCGGCCCTCCTTGTGAAGCTTGGTACAAAGTACTTTATTTTGTGTTCATAGTCCAAGTTTGACTTTTTACACACTTCTTAAAAATTGGTAATTATTCTTAAAAGACAGTAGGCATCCGTTAAGAAAATTTACAAAAGAAAATCAAAGTATAGTTACATTACATTTTTTCACTCTCCTTCACAACCGAATGGGTACCAAGTTCAATTCATCAAGCAGTTTCAGTAGTTCAATTGATAAGAAGGTTTCCTTTCCAGCCGATAGTCTGTGCCAGAAATATTGGGTATTAAGCCATTGAGGGTTATGCACAAAGCGAGCAAAATATTTTACTCGCAGATGGGAAGTGGCAGAACAGGCTATTAGGAGATGTCTGATATCTTGAACCTATTCCTCGCTCCATAAATTGCATTCTCCTTCTGTATAATCTAATTTTAGCCATCTTCTTTTGGTTTCTCTGGTTTTTACTAAATTTAATCTGAACCGTAGGAGTTCGGCACACCATAGGGGATTAGGAAATCTTCTTGAATAGGGTAGTATAAATTTACTAGATTTTTCATATACACTGAATATTTTAGAACTTTTGGGGTCAGAAAAAGCGGTTCTGGTTGTTATACAATCAGATGTTAAAAGAGCTTGTTTTACTCTGTCTGGATCATCTATCAGTATCGAGCCGTTCATTTCACAGTTGGTCAAAATGTGTTCTTTTGTCTGAAATGGAATAAACTCGTATGTTTTCGTAATGAGTGTTTCTACGGATCCAAGATAGCTCGATATATGAGTAATATTTTCTATTGTAGCTGTGATTGAAGTGAATATAAGCCCAATCCATATCTATGGCGAGCGGTTGAGAGGGACATAGGCAAACATACGTTTTCTTCCATATCCGCCCCTCTATTATAGTTCAGTTAAGTTTCTCGGTTGAGTTCCACGCCATATAATATGGCTGGTATCACCTTACCCCTATAAAACCTCAACAGAGGAACCAATGAAAGTCTACCAAAGAATTCAACCATTTTTTTTGTTGGCTAATATATTGGGTGACTTTTGTTTCCAAATCATTTGTCAGTTCTTTCATTGATTGTGTAGTTCTTATATTGAAACCCAAATACTTGATTTCTTTTACCAATGAAGCATCTGGTTATTTGTGCACCAATCCAACCTACATACCTTTGATTTCTGCTTTCCAAAGATGATTGTGTTGTATTTCGAGGGATTGAATAATAGGCCGTTTACATCAGCGTATTGTTCCATGGCATGCAGTAGATGTTGAAGCCCTACAGGAGTGTGGTCTATCAATGCTGTGTCATCCGCATAAGCCAAAATGTGTATCAGGGTTTTACCCAGTTTAGGACTAGCAAGTGAATGTGCCACCAGGAAGTCCACCTAATCAGTCAAATAAAGGTTAAAAAGGTGCGCGGCCAAGATGCACCCCTGCCTGATCCCATTTGCGGTGGATATTTCTGGGGAAAGATCACCATTTAAATTCAATCTCATTTGAAAAGTAGTACCTTGACGGAAGGCTATAATGATGGCATGTAGCCCCTCTGGGATGCCCCATAACCTTAGTTTGGCCCATATTTTAACTCTGTTAACCAGATGAAATGCCTTGGTGAGGTCAATCAGTGCAATAAATGTAGATCTCTGGTTGGTGCATGCACTAAGAACCTTGAGAGTATACAGAATCAGGCCTCTCAAAGTAGTTGAAATACCTTTGCGGACGCCAGCCTGATGCCTCGCCAATATCTCATTACTATCAACCCAGTTTACTAAATCCTTAAAGACTAAGCCCGAAAAGATTTTGCTGTCGCGGTCCAGTAGGGATATGGGGAGATAGTTGCCAGGATCCATTCTGTCACCTTTTTTATAAATAGGTATTACGACAGAACGTTTCCAGGATTTCATCAACAAGGTACTTTTAAAGATATTTACAAAAAGTCTAGATAAGATAATTGACCAGGTAGAGATTTCTAATTTTAGGATCATGTTGGTGAGACCGTTTGGACCAGTAGCTCTGGGTCTTGAGGATTTCATAATGAGACAATGGGGGTCATTATGAGTTGGGCAGTAAGGGATACCGGGCACCGGTAAGAAGACCGGTGCCGGTAATCCCTTACCGCCCAATTCGAGATCCCTTAGCGGGACCCGTAAAGGACGTGTGGTCTGACCACACGTCCTTTACGGGTCCCGCTTAGGGACCAGGGCGCTAATACCGGCCTGCTATTTGCGGGCCCGTTATTAGCGCCTTCCCCATTCCCATTTAGCCCTATGGGGGCTCAAATGGGAATGGGGAATGGTTGGTTGAATGGGGACTTACCCGGTCCTCCAGGGTCGGAATGACCCGGTAAGTCCCATTCAACCAGACCGGTACCGGACACGGTTTGGGAGGCAGCCATGGTGCTAATAGCACCATGGTAACCGCCCAACTCGGAATGAGGCCCAATATATATTGGGCCTCATTACGAGGTTGGAGGTAGCCATGGAGCTATTAGCTCCATGGCTGCCTCCAAAACCCTTCCGACTCCTCCCTGGTGAATGGAGCAATTACCTGTCCATTCCGAGGTCGGAGGTACCGGTAATTCCCCATTCCCATTTGAGCCCCCATAGGGCTCAATGGGAATGGGGAAGGCGCTAATAAAGGTACCGCAAATTGCGGTACCGTTATTAGATCTAGAGTCCCCTTGCAGGTCCCGTCCTTAACACCTGCAAAAACCAGGCGTTAAGGAAGGACCCGCAAGGGAACTCGTAGTAGGGAGGTAAGGGATTACTGCCACCGGGTGCCCTTACCGGTGCCGGTAGTCCCTTACCTCCCACCTCGTAATGAAGCCCATTGTTTCTAGAAATGGTGAGTGTCCAGTTGTTTCTACATACTGGTGAGACGGTTGGAGAAAAGAGAGGAGTCTCAGTACAAAATACTTTAATGCTAGCCCCAGCTCTAATTGCAATAAGCACGCCCGCAACCTTCCCCTCTGCATTCGCTTTTACAATATTCGGGGTAGCTGAGCAAGCGAAGTTTGTGTCTATCCGCTCAGCGAATATGGGTTTCTTGGAGCGCCACCTCGTCAGGTAGCGTCCCAACAAACCCTACAATTTACGGCGCTTTAATGGGGTGTTAATCTCCCTAATATTCAATGACAGGCACTTGAGTCAAATGAGATGTAATAATGTCTCCATGGGGTTGATAAATGTGAACTTGCCTCTATCCAGGGCCCTTCAACCCCCACAGCACAGCGGTATCCCCACCCCCATAAATCCCCTCCACCCAACATGCTTTCCCCCCAACTTTTCCCTCACCCGTCCCCAAACTGTCCCCTCAGGCCGAGTCACAGTACCTAATGTATCCTGGAGTGAAGAACCCCAGCCGTGACCCACCTTTCTTCCCAAGGCGGGATGTCCTAACACCCCCATCCGCTACCTGAACAGATGCAATTCCAAGATAGTACGATTCATCGCTGTTGATCGTACTTTTACCTCTGCCGTGTCCTAACTGTTCTTTTCTATGTTCCTTTACGAGGCCTCTATGTCGATGTTGTAAGGTGAGGCCCCCTGAGACAGGCTTTCCATTTCTCATTCCATGTACCTCCTCCCCGTCTCCTGCGTCGATCCACTGAAGTCTATTCCAAAGGTTTAGACTGTTTGATGCGGGACACCATTGTTTCTCGAAGACCTTCCGGAATGTCTTCAGTTGCAACTTCCTCAGTTTGTAGTAGCGCTATTCCTGCTTCCCGGGATGTTATCCTGTGTTGTCTCCCCTCTAAGGAAAAAAGCAATCTGAACGGGAACGTTCATCCATATTTAATTTCGCGTTTGTGGTGAGCTTTAACTACCACCTGCATGTCCCTTCCTTTTTGGAGGGACAGCAGCAAGAGATCTTGATACAATTGAATGTCCACTCCATTGAATGCTATTGGAGCCGCTGTTCTGGCCTGTCTAAAATCTGCTCCTTTTGTGGGTACAATGCAAGTGCCACCAGCACATCTCGTGGACGGGATTCTGGGTCTGTCCGCTTCAGACCGGTACGGTGGACCAAGTCCAGCCGAATACCCTCGGGATCCTCCCCAGCTATAAGGTTCGAAAAGATCTGAGTAACTGCCTCTTTAAGGTTTGGGTCTGTAACTGTTTCCCACAGATTTCTTATACGAGTTTTAGACCGGCTCGAGCGATTCTCTAGATCTTCACACTGAATTTTGAGTTTTTGTGTAATCCCTGATAAATCCTTCAGAGCCACCTCGGTCTGCTTACTATCTTCTGTCAATTCTTGTATCGCCCACTCATTTGTATCAACACGTATGCCCAGGGATGAGATTTCCTTACTATAATCCGCAAGTGAATGCAATATTTCTGTGGTGAACAAGGTAAATTGCATCTGAAAAGGGGCACTGAATTTGTCCTGTGCAGCAAAAGACCCGGTAAAAATACCAAGTCACACTGCCGCTCTCCGTTTAACCCAACCTGGGTTATGAGGTTAATCCGAGTTGAGAAAAATTGAATGGTATTAACAAAATTTGATTCAAGTCTTCCAATAAATGAATCGCTGTTGTGTTGTACAAACAATAATTTATCAAAAACTATCTCAAAATGGAATAGTCACTAATAAATTCTTAGTGAGGAAGCAGCTGCCACAGCTTGTGATTAAAACAGACTTAATATGCCAACAGCGACTCATTTATTGGAAGACTTAAATCAAATTTTGTCACCCGGTCTTTTGCTGCACATATATTTGGAGTCAGGGTGTCTCCAGACCCTTCACAGCCAGCTCCCGCACACCTTTTTTTGAACCACATGTATCTATAGAAACTGAGCATGATTGAACTTTAATTTTATTTCTACTAAGTGGTGCCCACTCATTTTTCCCTTTACTGAATTTGTCCTGGAAATCTTGAAAGCTTTTGGCAAATTCTACCTTGGATGCCGCCATGTGGCTTTCTTCCATTCACTCAGCAGAGGGCTCTATGGCAAGGGTTGTATCAGTGTCCCTCCCCCAGAGTTTTTCTGGTGAGGTAGCCAGTTTTCGAAGAGGTTGCGTATGGCTAGCCGGGGCCTGCTTCTTCATCCCTCCTGGTATATACGCAACTCCTCAAATCACGTGTAGAATCACAGATACGAGCAGTAGAGCACTGAGCAACGAGCCAGAGGTCTTAGGGGAGTAATCCAACGATGCAAACCTTTTATATATTCTTCAGGCTCTCCTATCGTGATGCGAATGAGAGCGAAAACGTGCATCGTGGTATGTACTTCTCAGTGCGCCAGCTTTATAGTAAATCACTACATTGGATAAGCATACGTCCAATGAAGACCTCTTACAGCGTGTGATCTCCTCAACCTGAGTTACAAGGAGTAGACTCCCAACGTGTCCGGTTCTGCGGCACCTCAGATGCATTCGAGCCTGGGCTCCTCTCCCTCACCTCCCACGGCTCACAGTTGCGGGTTAGGTATTCCCCACCACCAACTAACCTTAATTCGCGAGTCTCCACGTCTCTCTAGGTCTTACATTTCTGTTGCAGGTGAACACCAGTGGATCTACGTGGTCCGTCCGCAGCTGATTTTCCCGCGGCCGGAAAGTTCACATGTGAAATGTACGAACCAGCAAAGGTTCGTACATTTCCCATATGAACATACGTTCAAAACCCCTACCTACCCACGCCCCCACCCACACCCATGACACCCCCCCACCCACACCCTCAACACAGCCTCACCCACACCCCCAACATAAACAAACCCTTCTTACCTTCTCTTCATGCTGTGTCCCTGCGGCACCAGTTCCCTTTCACTTCCGTGATCGTGAACCTTCCTGCGTCATATGAAACCTGTGTCACCACTGAACGTGTTCCACCTAGGAGGGGACGGCCTCTGTTGTCAACCGAAATATTCCAGGCCGGAGAGTCAACTTTCCAGCCTGCCTGCTAGGTGCCATGCCTAGTACAAGGGCTGAAGTCGCGCCCCGGAACGGGGGTCAATCAGCTCTGTCCCACAGCGCAAGGCTGCAAGGGGTCATCATTTGATGCTTGCTGCAATCAAGAGCTTCTCTGGGGTGATCCACGGCAGCAATGCAGCTAAATAAGAGACAGAGCGCCCGCACGCACGTTTTCACAGTGCGACGGCCATCTTGGAATCCACTCCTAGTTATTTCAACTCAACTTTGGGTAAAATATTGGGAGTGCATTTTTTCAGAGACCATCACATGTGATGCTTGCACCCCAAGAGTGGGCTTCCCTTGGGCCTGTAAATTGGCCCTGCGCCAGTACCTGACCTAGTAATGCGCCCGGCCATCAGGGTTTAATGCATAAATATATGCAGCATAGGTGAACTCATGAAGGAGATTTGCAACAAATGTAGCTTTTTGAAAAAAGTGCGTTCCATTTGGGTTATATGTATGGCACATTTGCCAAAATATCACTAATATTTATTTTAAGGCTAAGTATAGTTTGTGTGTTCCTGATGGCATTAGTACATCTCAGAACACTCCGTGGTGTAGATGGAGTGTAAATGGAGTTTTAATTTGATTTTATAAACATGAAAATTCCAGTGTGAGAGCATATGGGTCAGTGCACTTTCAAGACTGATTCTGAAAGAGACACCTGGGCACACGAGTATACATTACCTGACCATATTTAGATCTTAACTAAACATCCTAGCGAAATTGGTGCAAAGGAAATTATCCAAATATGCTCTTTAGGGAGCCATGATAACTAGTACAGCTGAATCAAGCATGCAGCAGGTGGCCGCCCACAACAGAATAATCAGGGCAATACTGGATTTTATCCAAGGGGAAGAGGATTTAGGGGAAGAGGATGGCAGAGCAATCAGGGAGGTTTCCAAAACAATCAAGGAGGTTTACAAAATATGCAAAATGGTAACCAAGATATGTCAAATGGGCAAATGATCCGAGCACTACCGGTTTGTTGGCTGTGTGGAATGACAGGGCATTTGACGCGCACATGCAGAAATGAAGGCATGATGCAGAACGGCCAAGGAACAGGAGTAGGCATGGCAAATCCACCTGCAGTTCCACAGCAGGGTGTTGCACAGAATCACACGATGCAACAACAAACACAAGGAACGCAGCAAGGGGTGCAGCCGCAAAGCATGGGGAATTTTCCACAAGGACAATCCCAACAGGCTCCGCTGCAACTATCACAGACCATGAACCCTGGAATGGGAAGTAACAATGGGAATGGGGGAATTCCACAAGTGCACAGTGGACCAAATTTGTATATAAACTAGGACAGCTCATTGGGAACCCTGATGTGTTCTATCCTATCAGTGACACCAGACCCTCACAGGGAACCTAGGGTGGATGTCGTTATAGGGGGTAAAAAATATTCTTTCTTAGTTGACACGGGTGCAACACGCTTGTGCATACGTGAAGGCAAGTTTTCCTTGTCCGGCGAGGCCAGAGATACTCAGAGTTTTACAGGAGCTACCAGTCGAGTTCCCTTCACAAATGCACTTCCAGTCTCTATAGGAGAATTTATAATGAATGTGCCTTCATTATATTCTCGGCAGACCCCAGTAAATATTTTGGGTCGAGATTTAATGACAAAGTTGAACATGACAATCTCGTTTACGGAGGAGGGCATAGTATGTTCCACCCCAGGCATGCACTACTCAAATGTATGCGAAATGATTAGAGCATACTCAGGACACATAGCCATGAGGGCCATACCATTGGAGCCAGAAATGTCCACATATGTATGCGTGTGCTTATGGCAGGATTGCCAGGCCTCGCAGACAAAGCCATGAGAACCCCTGATGTGTTCCTATTTAGACCAAGAATACCGATGCATGAGGAAGAGGAAGTATTTCCCTTTATTTATTTATTTATTTGCATTTGTTGAGCGCACAACAGCCCGGAGGCATCGTGGCGCTGGTTACAGATCATTTTTCATATCTACAGTTACGTAGACATACGCATTTTTTACTATACAGAGCCAGAGAGGGGAAGAAGCGAAAGATAGGGATTAGGTGAAGAGGGTTGTTTTTATTTTTTTCTGGAAAGCGAAGAGGGAGTTTTCAGCTCTGATGTCAGCAGGTAAAGAGTTCCATAGCTTGGATGCTATGTGGGGGAAGCCTAACCCTCCAGCTCTAGCTTTGTTTATGTGGGGGGTGTGTAGTTTGTTGGCGTAGCGAGGCCTGACTGGTCGTGTGGAGGTGGATTTGGTTATAGTCTCCGTTAAGTATGAGGGTGCTGTGCGGGAGAGGCATTTGTGAGTGAGAGTGAGGATTTTGAATGTGATGTGTTCTTTAACTGGGAGCCAGTGCGCTTCTTGTCTGGAATGGGTGATGTGGTCTCTTTTTGCGGTGCTGAGTGCTGTCTTAGTGCATTGTTCTTTGTGATTTGGAGTCGGTTAATGTTCTTCGCAGACGTACCTGCTAGGAGGGCATTACAGTAGTCCAATTTGGCACTGATGGTTGCTCTGGCTATAGATAGACATTTGGGTTTGGAGAGGTATGGCTTTTTTGCATTTATAAGTTTGGTGGTGTAAGCTGAGGCGGAGGAAATGGCGCTGACCGGCTTAGTTATTGATAAAGTAGAGTCTATGTGAACTCCAAGGGTCTTCACAGAGGTAGACACGGTGATGATGGTTTTATCAATAGTGAAGTTGGAGTATAATCGGTCGAGTTTGGCTAGAGTTGTTTTTTGACCTATTATGATGATTTCGGTCTTATCACCGTTGAGGCATAGGCCGTTGGCCGCTATCCAAGCCTGGATGGTGGAATAGATTGTGTCGAGTGCTTCGGCGTCTTTGTCGTATACTCCAGAGAGTGGTAGGAGTACCTGGGTATCGTCAGCTTAGTTGGTGTATGCGGCACCCAGGGGGTCAAGTTTGTCGAAGAGAGGCTTCGTAAACAAGTTGTATAGGAGTGGGTGCTGTGCAAGAGCCCTGTGGGACTCCACAGTGGATAGTGGTGGGGGCTGCGTTGGCAATGTCGGAGAAGACCTTCATGGACCTACCCTCCATGATACACACAGCTGCAATACGAGGGAAAGTGGCCTTGGTTGACGGTTACGATGACAAGGGCAGACAAGGGTGCGCGATAATTGCAATTGAAGAGGGATATCGAGTGACTGACGTCACCGAAGACGATCTGTTTGAAGAACAAGCAGAAATAGGAGAAACAATGGTGGAAGTAAGTCTCACCTTTTGGGTGAAGATGATTAAAAGAGAAGTACCTCAGAGAATGATGTTGGCACTAAATCGTCTTGAATATTTTGATGACGACATAGCCAAAGTGCCTGTCTCAGTGTGGACCACAGGACCCTATGACGTAGGCCTCTTGAAGAGGGTTGGAGAAGTGAAGATTAAACTGAAACGAGGAGCGATTCTACCAAGAGCCTGACAATATCCAATGTCCAGATAGGCAGATGAGGGGATTTTCACGACAATTTCTGCCATGATGGACCAGGGCATCTTAGTGACGTCAGATGTAATACATCAGTGTATCCTGTGAAAAAAGTAAAGGGGGGTCGTGGAGGCTAGTGCAAGACCTAAGGCCAATAAACAATATTGTTGAGGCTGAGTTCCCTCTAGTTCCTAACCCATCTACAATCCTTTGTAACATACCCGTTGAGGCAAAATATTGCACAGTGATTGACTTGAAAAATGCCTTTTTCTCAATCCCGTTGCACCGTGACTCTCAAGATCTGATGTCATTCACGTTCAGACAAATGCATCTGAAAAGCACAAGGCTGCCAAAGGGGTACTGTGAGTCTCCGTCTATTTTCAACAGAGTCCTGCAGATGGACTTAAACAATATTGCATTAAAAAGTGTCGCCCTGCACGACGTGGATGACATCTTAATCTGCAGCACAACAGAAGAGCAATGCAGGCACGATTCTGTTCAGCTACTGACTATACTGGCTGAGAAAGGATATAAGGTTGACAAGGAAAAGTTACAATATTGTCAACAAGAAGTGCTGTACATAGGCCAGCTGATCTCACATGAAGGAAAGAAAGTGACACCAGAAAGAGCTGAAGCCATACTGAACACGGCTTATCCTCACACGATAACGCAGATGCAGAGCTTTCTAGGCCTATGCAACTATGTTAGGGCATGGGTCTTCGACTACAGCTCCTACACCAAGCCTTTACTTCAAGCCCTAAAGAAGGCCCAAGTAATGAAAGAAAAGATCGAATGTCTGAGACCATGGAGGAAGGGTTTGCTGAACTCAAAAGGGCTATCTGCATAGCACCATTTCTCTGGATTCCCAATTATGCAGAGGAATTCTACCTGTTTTCACACACGAATGGCAGCGTTATGACGGCAGTACTCACACAGAGAATCACATTGGGGTACAAGCCTCTGGCATACTACAGTGGGAATTTAGACCCAGTAACGAGAGGTCATTTTCCTTGTGGACAAAGTTTAGCTGCCACAGCATTCGTCATAGAGAAGGCTACAACCATTGTGATGGGATGCTCAATGATGTTGTACGTCGAGCACTCGCTATTTGCCATTCTAGAGAAACCAAAGGGCACACTGACATCACAAAGAGCTTCTGCTTATGAAGTGATCATATCAAACCCATCAATTAAAATAGTCTGATGTAAAATAGTAAACCCAGTTATGTTTATAGCAGAGCCAGTCACTGAAGGAGAGCCGATACATGACTGTGCAAATGATCAAGAATACTATGATGAAATTCCTAGGGTGAAAGAAAATGCCTTAGCAGAAGGAGAGATCATCTTTATTGACGGGTCTTCGAGGATCAATCAAAGTGACGGACAAAGATATACAGGCGTTGGTGTAATGCAACACACAGCAAATAGAGAATTTCGAGTACTTCTTAGTGCACGAATATCATCTCATTACTCAGCACAGGCTGGAGAATTATTGGCGTTGATACTCGCCATCGAGAATCATGCAGACCAGGAAGTAACGGTGTACAGTGACTCCGCCTATGTGATGTCGACAGTGCATGCCGGCCTAGCGCGCTAGAAAAGGAGGGGCTACCTCCGAGCAGTTGGCATGCCAGTGCAGCACGCAGCCTTACTGGACAGGCTGATTAAGGCACTACAGCACCCAGTGGACATAGCGGTCGTGAAATGCACCGCCTACACGAAAGGGACAGATTTGATCTCACGCGGAAATCAAGCAGCAGACACGGAAGCCAAGCGTATGGCATCCAAGAGTGAGACGATTATGGAAGTGGAAGTCACCCATACCAATGAGAGAATGACGGTTGCACGAACAACACCTGAAGCCTATAACAGTCTTGGGCAAACGCAGCTAATGGAACTCCAAGGGGAGGCACCACAGGAAGAGAAGAATCTTTGGAAATGGCAAGGGTGTTCTTTAAACCCCTCTGACAGCTTGTGGCGACAAGACAGCACTGGTAAACCAGTAATGCCTGTAGCCCTATTGAAAATATTGGGAATCTAGCAGCAACGCTCGCGGAAGACTGGTTCATACTGAATTTAGCAGAGCATGTTGCATTATTTATGGTGAATTGCATAATCTGCCAGCAATTCACAGCTGGGAACACATTAAAAGTAATGATTGGAGTAATCCCACGGCCAAATGGGCCTTTTCAGCACTTGCATGTCGACTATGTCGACATGATTCAAGTATGTAACGGGTACAGATACTTAATTGTTGTGGTGTGTCCATTCTCTAGATGGATAGAGGCAGGTCCATGTACACACCCAGACTCTACCTGTGCGGCCACATTTTTGGTGAGGGAAGTGTTCCCAAGGTGGGGTGTTTGCAAAGTCATGAGATCAGATAATAGCCCTCACTTTTTTAATTTAATATTTGAGCAGATCAGCTTGCTGCTCGGTATAAAGCAAAAGTTCTCATCAGCGTATCATCCGCAAGGTAATGGGATCTGTGAAAAGGTAAACAGCTTGTTAAAAGAGAGGATAGCCAAGTTGAAGCTTACTCTAAGGAAGCAATGGTTGCACTGCCTTCCACTGGCACTGTATGCACTTCGGAACCAACCAGGCTCCGACCATCATCTTACGCCACACGAGATAGCCACGGGAAGAAGAATGACAACTCCTCTGAAACCCCGAGATAGAGCTAGATGTGATGCCCAGTCAACAGGAGAGGTTTTAGGGTCTGAAATGCAAAATTATCTGAACTGCATGACATCTTGCCTTACTGCAATTTCAGACCAGCTGCAGGATATAAATTCCACTAAATATCTTGAATAGTAAAATGGCCACGGTTTTGCGGAACCCTTGGCAGGTCCCTACATACTAAGTGAGGGGTTGAGTGCACTTCCTAATAATGCACTTCCAAGTTATGTATATATGAAATGCTCAAGTACCCAGTGTTGGGTACAGTAAGCACATACTTTTATCGAGGTGGTTTCCCATGCAGCTAATCAGCTAGGGATACCTGTGGTTACATATTTGTGAGGATTCTTCCATCACTACAGACCAAGTGAATGGCCTCATGAGCCAAATTTTACTGACCAACTTGTTTTGTCCTCAAACAGCTGTTAACTATGAATTCTTTCCCTACTTTAGGGACCTTGGTTTCCTTTGGCCTGACCCGAATCTGCACTGGGATACAGTGAGTTACTGCAGTCTAGCGTGATTGCGCTACCAGAAAGTGAATGTCCTTGGACCACAAGGTTGGTGGCCATTTTACTATTCAAGATATTTTGTGGAATTTATATCCTGAGCCCCTAGTTATTATTTCCTATCTAATTCTCTAGTCACCTACATTGTGAAGAAAATTCCGATTGTTTGGAACCGATAGCAACCATAGCCCTGAAGAGGGATCATTTGTAAATCCGAAACGCGTTGGCAACAGAGTAGACCCAATGGTGCTATTTGGGATTGTTTTAAGGGACTCTTATGTTCTTTTGTGAAATGGTCTAGTGTGAATGTTGTAAACACTAGTCATTCAATGTACTTATGTTTTGGAACTTCCTACTGAATAACGCTTCCATGCACCCTGTTTTGAAAGCTATGTAGAGCAACCTCTTTGACCTGGCAAGAGGTTATGCATTTGAAAGAATTATGTTTCGCACCTTTGATATATAATGTTTTGATGTTGATCTGAAATATCCGACAAGGACTGTATGTGTCAGAATTGAACACAACCTGTGGAAAGAATAGATTTATTTTATTTTATTTTATTCCTGTACCTTCTCAGTATTAAAAATGCTTAAGATACACATTGGTATTTTCATTTGAAATATGCACAGCCAAGAAGCTTGAGATTGGCTGCCTTACTTTGTACTATTAAAAACCACCCACTCTCCTATCGAGAGTTACTATTGTTTGTTTTTGCTTATTGAATATAATTTAAACTGTAAAACAATCTATACTCCTGTTTATATCCCTTATTCTGGGATATTGGGATGATAGATCTCTTGAGTGTGATCTGGGACCCAGTCCCGTGAAGAGTCCGTATGGGGCTATCGTGTGGCAACGCACGGTTTCTTTCTTCAAAGAATCAAATGTTCCCAACACAGGCGGAAATAGATGAGCTTATCAACACATTGTTCTTTCGCATAATCAAAGACTGTCCAACTCTTATCGGAAGAACGACAGACACATTTAAGCTTCTTCGAGACCCAGCAAACACTGAACATTTAAGCCCCCTTTTAATTAAGATTGTAATTCTAGTCACACTCCACGCGACCGGGCAGTGCAGACATTGTTTATATCAAGGAAAAAACATATAATCCTGAACCCAGCAAGACAGGACAGATGTCCCTGTCAACAGAAGACAGCTGACTGGCACACAATGTACTTTTTTGCCTAGTCACCGACTTTCCAGAACTAGTGGGGAGACCTATAGATATTGACGTCCTCACATTCATCAGAGATCCAGCTAAAGTTGCACAGATGGGAATGCTCCTGCATGGAATCGTGCTTCAAGTGGAACTTTCTAACCATCAGAGGAGCTATCTGAGGAGATTCTAAAAAGCCTTCCGCCGAGGGACAGATCGAGGAAGCAGTGTCAAGAACTTCACTTGTTATATTTGTTGTTATTCTTCCCTATTTCTTCATACCGATCATATGTCCTCAGGACTGAAGCAAATTCGAGGAGTGGATTGGGAGCTTACTTACTTTGAACATGCACAGTAAAGGGACTCACTGAAGTGTTGTTTTATTCGATTTTCTTCCCATAATCTAGCAAAGGAACTGTATCCTGAAAGAAGAGACAAAGGGGCTGATTCCTGGAATTATTTGCGCCATTCTGCCCGCAAATCCCCATTTGTTAAACAGGGATTTGCGGGCAGAATGGCGCACAAATCCCCGTTTTTCAGCGCAAATAATTCCATGAATCAGCCCCAATTTGTCACTCACAAGAGGGGGGACACTTGTGGAGAACTTGACACTCTTAACAGAACTCGAAGGACAATATTGGGTGAGAGAATAAAACATTGACATTTTGCGAATGATCGAGATGGGGGTCCAGAGCAGCAACCTGGTCCTCCCACAAGAAGAGAGGCACACCCACTTCTCTGGAAGAAAATGCTGCCGCCTAACGTATAGAACCATAATGTACCTATGCATCATATACATCATTGTTTTATTGTCATTAACAATCAGAACTGCATTCTTTATTGGTACACAAAGCGTTCCGATTTCAGTACACCCACCTAATGATGTACGCATGAAACCCACAAAAGCCCCCAGACCTTATGTAGTTATTCCAGTCCCTAGAAGATATGATGGTGGAGTGAATGAACTTGAAATGGATGTGATTAGCAATGATACACACACAGTTGTGGTAACAAACGAAAAGGAAAGCCGGAGACATGGTCGGCACGAAACAAATTAAGTAAAATCACTGACAACTACACGCGCACAAACACTAAATGTACATGAAATAGGCTTAGTATCAATGACTGCAGAACCACAAACCAAAGCAGCAGAGAATAAAAGACTGCCTGTCATAAGAAACTTCACAGAAGATGTTGTGAGAAAAACCAACAGAAGCAGTCATATCAGAAACTCTTGAGAAAACAAAAGCCAACTCGGAGAAACTCTCTGCACGGACACAACTGATAGTAGACTCATTATTCCCGAACATAGCCAGAGCGAGGAAACTACAAGAGGAAATGAAGAACAAAACAGCAGAAACTGTATTGCCAAGCACATATGTCCTAACACAAAGGACAAGTACCAGTTCTACAATACAGCCATATACCTGACCAGAGTCAGGCTGGTTGGCATGGGCATTTGTAACCAGCAGGAAAAGGATGTATGAAGAAAAGGAAAGAGCTACCAGTCTCCTGTCCATTCAAATGGCGCAGATGAGGAGACCTGCACCATGGACCGGGATACCTGAAACTCCCCCAGCAAGAAAAAGCCATACAGACGCATTCAGAGATGTAGTAATAGCGAACTACATGAAAACTTTAAGAATCAAGAGAAGCATGCATGGAGATGACAATGAACTGAAAGACTACCTGGATAGCACAGCACATCTGGGAAACAACATTTGGTACCAGCACATGAAGGAAGTTGGAAGACGAAATTCTGAGGGAGAATGCTTTGTTTGCGCACTCCTACCGTACAGCATGGGGAAGTCCAAGATCTTCGTGGCTGTAGAAATTGATGTTCCAACAGCACACTGCCTCTCACACATAGCAATGTGCAGAACCAGAGGCCAGTTCATGGGAAGTGATGCCTCACTGATATGGGCAACTGAAACAGCTTATCCCGATGAAGATGATTATGTCCAAGACATTAAGACAAGAAACAGAGCTCATATCAGGAATCATGCGATCAGGTACGAGAAGCCTGGAGTTAAAGGAGCAGGAATAGGATGGGAAGTAAACCCGAGACTAAATGTCCAAGGAAAAACTCCAGAGGAGGCTCCAATCTCGAAAAACAGAGGCCAAATACAGATTTGGGGAACAGTGCTTTCACCAGACGGATGGGAGAAAGGAGTAGTGATCTGCAGAGCATGGATGGTCCTCGGAGCCTGCAAGGAAGCAATTGAAAAAATTCACAAAGACTGTGCAAGCCATTATGGCTGAAACCTGCAAAACTGCTAACATGGGCCGAAGACAGAGGAGGACCCTTGCAGATAGTGCCACTAGAAAGCCCAAAATGGTGGAAGATGGGAGAGAATCAGAACTGTGGACGAATCTTTGACGCTCCAGGAATGGTACATGGAACTGCAGTGATCATGGATCATTATTGGGCATGTGGATCCAAAGCATACATCAGACTGCCAAAAAAATGGGGACACAAATGCACCATAGTGAATGTCCACGTTCCAGCATTGATAATCCCGAAAAGTGACCTGAATATTGACAGTTTCCCGAAAACAGATGCTCACCTGAGAAAGAAGAGATCTGTGGAACTGATAACTCGAATGAAGAGACAAAATTACTTCTCTGCTAAATCAAAAGAAGCATTTCATGCGATCCCATATGAACAAAGGCTGTTCAGCCTCACCTCATCAGTGTTCACAACGCTCTTCGTGGCAAGAATCCAAGTTGGGGTAAATACTAAATGGTTGCAGCTAACCAGATGGGAATTGCTACAGACGATCAACACGACCATAAAAGGATTCAATGCGATTAAGGAAGAGTTAAGAGCAATCCGACTGATGACTCTCCAGAACAGATATGTCCTTGGCATGATCACAGCTATGGATGGAGGAGTTTGTACAAAAATTGGAGAATCATGTTGCTCATTCATACCATCTCACAATGAGGAAAATTGAACTTTAACAGAAGCTATAGGTATGCTGACAAACTTGCAGAACCAGATGATCAACGAAACAGACGAAGTTGATGATAACAGCTGGTTCGGATCACTGTTTTCATGGGTTCCACAATGGATGGCAGATGCATTCAAGTTCTTAGGAGCCCAAGTGGGCTCCTTGAATGAAAGGGCTGCCTGCCGCTGATGGCCCTGCACTCTGAATCAGGAGGAGGGCTGTACTGCCCAGCTCTCCTTTTGTTTCTGAGTAAATAGCCATCAGCCACTGTGAGGAGCCCAGGGGCTGCATGCTGGGTGATGGCTATTTACTCAGAAACAAAAGGAGGGCTGGGCGGTCCAGCTCTCCTCCTGTTTCAGAGTATAGACTCATCAGGCAGCCCACACTGCACGGTTGCACCTACTGCTTGCTGGTGTCTGCATTTCGGTTAAGAAAAAAAGAAAAGGTGATGCCTTTTATTTTCTTCTAATCTGAAATGCTGACACCTGCAGGCAGCCCGTGTAACTGTGCAACCGCTAAACGGGCTGCCTCAGGTGTCAGCATGGCTGGGGCTAGTTGGGGGTGGCCCACTTAAAGCACTGAAAGTGCTACATTCAATACCCGCTGATAGCGCAAAGCGCAGAGTTTTACTAAAGAACTAGAACATTCCATGGAGTCTAGGGCAACGCAGCTTCCAGTGAATGTTTCCCTCTAGATCTTTATTAGAATGGAAAGTTGTGACAGCCCTGGAGGCCATGGAATGTTCTAGTTCTTTAGTAGAACTCTGTGCTTTTAACCCACAGGTAGTGTAGATGGATTCTACCACATATGTAGGGAGTTTATTTTTTTTTTAAATTCACTTTTTGTCATAAGGCCATTTTGGGGAAAATGGTACCTGTGAGGCCCAAACATCACTACAGATTGTAAAAATGTGGCTTCTGTAGTCTTCTATAGCTTATTCACATAAACTTTATTACAATTTACATTAAGCTAACAAGTAGGGAGACATAGAACCACTGGGTCCCATCACCCAGGCTCAACTGATCTCAACTGGAATCCTCACCCTACATTCAACATCAAACATTCCACTGCCTCACATCAACATTCCATGCATACATACCAAGTGCTTCACAACACATCTCCCTCCTTTCCAACAACACCACAAACAACACTCAGAACACATCATAACACATCTCCCTCCTTTACAACCACACCAACCACACATACACACTCACACGACTACAGATGTCATCTGCACGCTAAATGCACCGCGAATTTGTGAAAACCTCCATGCAAGATAACAAGGGCAAGTGGAAGTCATATGTCTTCATCCTCGTACACAGCACGATACACAGCACGATTGTACCTTCCATCTGCTAGCACTCCTCCCTGGAGAACCACAACATGCATGTCCATATTTATACCACAACGTGCATCTTTTTATCGAGAGATGCAACTCATAACTAAATAGGAAGCTATCCCTTCATTCCAATTCACTTTGGATGGGACGCTATCCCTATCCTTCGTTTCGCTTCACCTTGAATGGGACGCTATCCCTATCCTTCGATTCACTTTACCTTGAATGGGACGCTATCCCTATCCTTCGATTCACTTTACCTTGAATGGGACGCTATCCCTATACTTCGCTTCACTTCACCTTAAATGGGACGCTATCCCTATACTCTACTTCACTTTGAATGGGACGCTATCCCTACACTTCACTCCACTTGGAATGGGACACTATCCCTATACTTCACTTCACCTTGAATGGGACGCTATCCCTATACTTCGCTTCACTTCTCCCTGGATGGGACGCTATCCCTACACTTCACTTCACTTGGAATGGGACACTATCCCTACATTTCACTTCACCTTGAATGGGACGCTATCCCTATACTTTGCTTCACTTCACCCTGAATGAGACACTATCCCTATACTTCGCTTCACTTCACCTTAAATGGGACGCTATCCCTATACTCTACTTCACCTTGAATGGGACGCTATCCCTACACTTCACTTCACTTCAAATAATATGGGTCGCTAGCCCTACACTTCACTTCACCTTGAATGGGACGCTATCCCTATTCTTCGCTTCACTTTACCTAGAATGGGACGATATCCCTACATTTCACTTCAGTGATGAATGGGACGCTATCCCTACACTTCACTTCACCTTGAACGGGACGCTATCCCTATACTTCACTTCACTTCACCTTGAATGGGACGCTATCCCTATACTTCACTTCACCTTGAATGGGATGCTATCCCTACATTTCACTTCACTTTGGATGGGACGCTACCCCTATAATCTACTTCACTTCAACTTGAATGGGACGCTATCCCTATACTCTATTTCACTTTGAATGGGACGCTATCCCTATACTTCACTTCACCTTGAATGGGACGCTATCCCTATACTTCACTTCATTTCACCTTGAATGGGACGCTATCCATACACTTCACTTCACCTTGAATGGGACACTATCCCTATAATCTACTTCACTTCAACTTGAATGGGACGCTATCCCTATACTTCACTTCACCTTGAATGGGACACTATCCCTATAATCTACTTCACTTCAACTTGAATGGGACGCTATCCCTATACTCTACTTCACTTTGAATGGGACGCTATCCCTATACTTCACTTCACTTTGAATGGGACGCTATCCCTATACTTCACTTCACCTTGAATGGGACGCTATCCCTATACTTCACTTCACTTTGAATGGGACGCTATCCCTATACTTCACTTCACTTCACCTTGAATGGGACGCTATCCCTACACTTCACTTCACCTTGAATGGGACACTATCCCTATAATCTACTTCACTTCAACTTGAATGGGACGCTATCCCTATACTCTACTTCACTTTGAATGGGACGCTATCCCTATACTTCACTTCACTTTGAATGGGACGCTATCCCTATACTTCACTTCACCTTGAATGGGACGCTATCCCTATACTTCACTTCACTTTGAATGGGACGCTATCCCTATACTTCACTTCACTTCACCTTAAATGGGATGCTATCCCTATACTCTACTTCACTTCACCTTGAATGGGACGCTATCCCTACATTTCGCTTCACTTCACCTTGAATGGGACGCTATCCCTATACTCTACTTCACCTTGAATAGGAAGCTATCCCTACATTTCACTTCACTTTGGATGGGACGCTATCCCTTCACTTCACTTCAGTGATGAATGGGATGCTATCCCTATACTTCGCTTCACTTAACCTTGAATGGGACGCTATCCCTCCACTTCACTTCACCTTGAATGGGACGCTATCCCTACACTTCACTTCAGTGATGAATGGGACGCTATCCCTACACTTCGCTTCACTTCACCTTGAGTGGGACGCTATCCCTACACTTCACTGAACCTTGAATGGGACGCTATCCCTACACTTCACTTCACCTTGAATGGGACGCTATCCCTACACTTCACTTCACCTTGAATGGGACGCTATCCCTACACTTCACTTCACCTTGAATGGGACGCTATCCCTACACTTCACTTCACTTTGAATGGGACGCTATCCCTACACTTCACTTCACCTTGAATGGGACGCTATCCCTACACTTCACTTCACCTTGAATGGGACGCTATCCCTACACTTCACTTAACCTTGAATGGGACGCTATCCCTACACTTCACTTCACCTTGAATGGGACGCTATCCCTACACTTCACTTCACCTTGAATGGGACGCTATCCCTACACTTCACTTCACCTTGAATGGGACGCTATCCCTACACTTCACTTCACTTTGAATGGGACGCTATCCCTACACTTCACTTCACTTTGAATGGGACGCTATCCCTACACTTCACTTCACTTTGAATGGGACGCTATCCCTACACTTCACTTCACCTTGAATGGGACGATATCCCTACACTTCGCTTCACTTCACCTTGAATGGGACGATATCCCTACACTTCGCTTCACTTCACCTTGAATGGGATGCTATCCCTATACTTCACTTCACTTCACCTTGAATGGGACGCTATCCCTATACTTCACTTAACCTTGAATGGGACGCTATCCCTACACTTCACTTCACCTTGAATGGGACGCTATCCCTATACTTCACTTCACTTCACCTTGAATGGGACGCTATCCCTACACTTCACTTCAGTGATGAATGGGACGCTATCCCTACACTTCGCTTCACTTCACCTTGAGTGGGACGCTATCCCTATACTTCGCTTCACCTTGAATGGGACGCTATCCCTACACTTCACTTCACCTTGAATGGGACGCTATCCCTACACTTCACTTCACCTTAAATGGGATGCTATCCCTACACTTCACTTCACTTCGGATGGGACACTATCCCTACACTTCACTTCAGTGATGAATGGGACGCTCTCCCTATACTTCACTTCACTTCACCTTGAATGGGACGCTATCCCTATACTTCACTTCACTTCACCTTGAATGGGACGATATCCCTACACTTCACTTCACCTTAAATGGGACACTATCTCTACACTTCACTTCAATTATCACACTTCTGATATATTTGCACTTCATACCAACCTACAACAACAATGACTCAGTTCTAAATAAAACATTTTGCATTCCAATATCCTATTACAATAACATCTGCAAATCTATGAAGCTCTAACAGTCATTGCTGCCTTCTTGCAGCCTAACACCTGCAAATCCTCAAAAAGTTAACACTAGCCCACTCACACGAACTCTCACTCCTTGTCCTCCCAGGCTCACATCATACGCTTCCCTTGTCACTACTTATCCCTATATTCCCAAGACTCCATATGAGTCCATAATTGCCTGCAAATCCTCAAAAGCGGTTCCACCTTATAATTCCACAAATGCACTCATCACCAACATGCATTTCTCATTAATCCCCACTTCATCATACTAATACTTCTTTACACTTCCATATGCACATCTTGATATATTTCGGTCATACAATACATATTTCTATGGATTAACAAATACTTTAAAGGATACAAGCGTCTGCACATCTGGAATACAGAAGGACAGCCCCATTCTTGAGGATAAGCACAGGCTCCTTCATGCGTGCCCCCTTCATCGCGACATGCATCCACTTTAAAGTCAGACTCCTAGTATATCACAATGGACTTCTCCATACGCAACCGACTTTAGGACTTTATAATACGCTTCCTCTTTCTCCCGACATGCACCCTCTTCATTGTCGGATCGCATCATCCTTTTGCTGCGTTCTCTTATCCCCTGCGCACATCTTCGTTATGTACAAATTCGTCCCTGCAGCCATTTACAGTCGTCCTCTGGTTCAGCCGCACAGCATCACTTCCACCCACTGTGGATACAGGGGGGACCCAGCCACACGGGCCCAGGCATTACCCCGCACTAACCCCTCTTTTGCGGCTCTGCTTCACGGTGTGCGCTGTCACTTGTGGGGCTGGTAAGTCCATCACCTGACTTCCTGCCTACGTCGGATCACTGTCGTAAGGTGTTTTTCTCTGAACTCTTCTCTACACCAACTTCCTTTCCTTTTCTGACAAATTCGCCAGCACCAGGCCAACGCAACTGCTGCAGGAGACAAACTCGCACCACATTCCATTCCATCGCCAACACCCAGTGGATGCCAGCGACGCCATCATTCGTGCTAGTTCTTCTGAGCCCAACGGAGCTCCCACACGAAGCGAAATTCCAATGGTCAAGGCAGTGAGGCCCCCACTACCTTACTTTCCCATGACACTGCAACAGTCATTTCCTAGTGCCATGGGCTTGCTGCCACTTCTTGTACTTTTTTTAACAGCAGCTTCCTGTGCATTTAATCATACGCTTTCACTTCTCAATGGCTTCATTCCTCTTCACTTTAGCAGGACACATTAACAGACCTTCCCACTTACAGGGTTTTCCTCCCTTAATGTTTGCTTTACACCCCGGATGCAGCTTTGGGGCTTATCTTCTTCACTTGTACCTTGGGACTGTGCTGTGACCTTCCTTCACTGCAATTCCCCCTGGGGCCTGGTTCACTTATGAGGCCCTGCCTCACTTTTGGGGCCTGGTTCACTTATGGGGCCCTGCCTCACTTTTGGGGCCTGGTTCACTTATGGGGCCCTGCCTCACTTTTGGGGCCTGGTTCACTTATGGGGCCCTGCCTCACTTTTGGGGCCTGGTTCACTTATGGCGGCCTGCCTCACTTTTGGGGCCTGGTTCACTTTTGGGGCCTAATTTCACTTCCGCTTCTGCTTCTACTTCACAATCTTTGCCCGATGTCTCTGCTTCACCTTCAAAATCTTAGCAGAGACGTTGCCCCTGAGCTCTCCTCCCGAGACATCATAAAAGGAAGGATAGTTGAAATGCCTTGCTGTCACGACCGCTGGGCACTGGCGGCTGTGGGAGAGGTGGAAGCGAGGCCGCCATTGATTTGTGCCGCCACGTTTTCTCCTTGACAGTATTATCGGTCTAGTCTTTTTCAACATGGCCGCTGCCTATGCGTATTTACTTCCACACGCTAGGCAGTTCGGCGCGTTGCAACTTCGGATTTCCCTCTGTTGCTCTCGCTCCCTTATTGTTTTCTCCTTGGCGGTGCTCCGCCCTTGCTGTGTTGGGGCTCCCTGGCCCTAGTTGCTCTTTCCCTTGTGCTCTTTCTCTTCCAGCCTTCCCAGTGTTTCTCTTCCCAGTTGGTATCCGTATTCTCTCCCTTTCCTGGCTGTCTCTTTCTCGGCTCCTTTCTCTTATTCAGCTGGTCCTTCGTGTACCCTCTCTCTACCTTGGATATATTTCGGATTGTGCTCCCCGAGTTTCCCTGTTATCTGGTTCCTGCCTGCTCAAGTACTCCAGAGGGGTTTTTATGCCATTCGGGCTTTTCCCCTCACTCCGTTGTTAGTCCGTCGCGGAGGGGGGTCACCGTGCCTCCTGTTATCGGAGCCGCGGTGGCTTCCTTTCGAGGCCGACCTTACCTTCTACAGAAGAAGAGTCTTCCCACTCTCCACGCCAGAAGAAAGAAGTTTAATTCAAGCTCAGGTGAGGAGGAAAGGGAACGGGAGTACGACCGGTGTCCTACTGATGAGGAAGACTTTATTGAACAATCTGATAAATCGGTTAGTCCGCCAGCCCATATTGACACTTGCCTGCAGCCATTCAATCCTCCATGGGACACAGTCATCACCACGGATGCCAGCGCGTGTGGACTAAGCGCGTGCTCACCCAGTGAAAAGGTGATATTGAACACCTGGTAGCATTCACCTCTAAAGCCCTATCCAAAGCTGAGAGGAACTACTCCATCGTTGAAAATGAGATGTTAGCCTGTGCTTCGGAGGTAGAACATTTCAGGACTTACACATGGGGCACCAAATTCAAATTGGTTACCGACCATAAGCCCCTGATCCACATGCTCAGCCCAAGAAGAACAAAGTTGTCCATACCCCACCTAGCAGGCGTTGCAGCAAAACTTCAAGAGTATACGTTTTGAGATAACCCACATAGCCGCCTGGAAGAATGCCCAAGTGGACTGTATGTCCAAGCTCCCCAGTAAGAAAGAGAGAGCCACCACGTTCATCCAGGACGAGTTTATTGTTGCATCAATCCAAGACCAAAGATGTCCAGAGTTCCTTGAGATGAGTGAAGGTCACTGGAAAGAGGAGGACAGTAAAGACCCCACCATGGAGAGGGTCAGAGAATGGGGCAGGAGTGGGTGGCCATAAGAAAAAGCTATTGCAGAAGGCATGAGGCCCTACTGGAAGGTGGCAGAAGAAATATCAGAGGCAGAAGGACTGATTCTCAAGGGCGACCAAGTAATACCTCCTACGGGAATGAGAAGGGTCATCCTGTGCAGAACCCACTCAGGGCATTTGGGGAACTCCATGATGCGCTGGCGAGTAAGAGAAGCATACTGGTGGCCATTGGTGGATCAGGACATTCACCCCATGATTGAGAGATGCCATGAATGCAGGAACAGTGATGAATGTTTAAACACCAGGTAGGCCTCCATGATTCCCTCAGAGATCCCCGAAGCAGTCTGGCACAAAGCGGGATTGGATTTCACCGGTCTGTTAGAAGCGGTGGCTCCCGAGCATCGGTATGGAATAATAATTGTGGACTATCTGTCAAAATGGGTAGAGGCGGAATTTGTCCCCAATATCACTACCTCAACAGTTATAGAAGTTCTCACGTCCATCATTCAGAGAGAAGGTCTCCCAAAAGACATTGTCACTGACCACGGAGTTCAACTAGTCTCATGGGAGATGGAGTCATTTATGCAGCGACACAACACAAGGCAAAGGAAGGCCACGTTGTACCACCCCCAGGCGAATGGACTGGTTGAGAGGGCCAACAGGTTTATGAAGGGGGCGAACCAATTAGCAACAGTGTCTGGAATGGATCCTCTGAAAACCATCAAGGAGGCCGTAGCAGCCCACAGATTAACCCCTAATGGTGTCACCCAAATATCGCCCTTTCTCATAATAAAGGGGGAGAAGAGAGGCGTCCACACTGGTACCGCCATGGTTGACAAAGGTAAAAGAAGATGATGAAGTGAGCATGAAAGAGGTCGTTTGGAGGTTGGAGAGAAACAAAACATGAATGAAACAATGGGGCAACCGGAGAAGAGCGACCCAAGGTTGTGATGTCAGGGAAGGAGACTGGATCACAATTCGCCGACCCTATAAGGATCAAACGACAGAGTCGAAGTTCAGCAAGCCCATAAAGGTAATACACAGAGGAACCAATAACGTCTACACAGAAGATGGCCGCATGTGGAACATGGAACATGTGACAATGATTGAGAAGCAACAGACTACAGAGAAAATGCAAGATGAGTCTCATCCTGGCAACCACAAAGACTGTGATGCAAGATAAGAACAATCAGCGTAAGAGGTCATAGTAAACGAGTCAGAAAGCGAGACGCTGGAAGTGTCTCGTGAAACGATACAAGCACCAGACTCAGCCAGGATGAAAGAGGGTCATCCTCGAAGAGATCACAGAAGACTGGTGAAGTATGATGACTTCATTATGGAATAGACATTGTTGTTTTCCAAAAGGAGGTGTGTAGAGAGCTCGTGAGACGTGGCACCGCTGTAGTCTCGCAAGATCTCATGCCAAAAGTGCAGTCCCCACGCGAAGCAGCAAACCGGGATTATGAAGGTGCCAGTGACACGGAGCAGTTGGCTCCCGGGGCTCCTCTCTAATTAAAGGACATAACAACTGCCATAGAGCCTGGAGGGCAACCCTGAGGCACCAGGCACTGCTTACCTTACACCTGCAGACTATGGACACTCTGTGGACTCATTTACCAGTTATGCCTGTTATTGTAAAAGAAGTGTAAAGAAAACCTGTTACTACAAGATACCATGTACCCCATTATTATACAACATTGAGTCCAAAATGTAGTTTATTTTCTGCCTTTTAAAAGACTCACTAGTTTGATTCCTTGACATCAAGAAAATATTTCCCCTTCGCCTCTTTCAAGGAGAGCTATAGGAGACACAGGTAGTCAAACCCTCCTCCCCCTCTCTCTGTTAATCTTAGAGGCATAACCAGGGGCACTGCTAGGTATGTAAAAGATCTGGGGCTAGAGCCCATGGCAAGGGTAGACATGACATAACTATATCATAAGAACGCATGCGCTGTGTCGCGCTCTCAAGCTTACATGTAGTTATACTGCCACTCCAAAGTGTGAACATTCATTCAGTAATGCCAGGTAATACTTTATGAGGTTATATAAGACAAAGAAAAGCCTTTGGACAGGACAGCCAATGACTTGCTGTGGACTGATAAATTGTATTAAGCAGCAGCTGGAAAGCTACCTGTTTGCCACATTAGCCATACCGTTGCTTGCTGCTGGTTGTTGGGCTGACAAACTGGCACGGAGTAGCTGGTCACCTTAAAAAGTGGTGGAACATAATTAATTTAATTCTACAATATAGTGAGCGAGTGCATCGAGTGAGCGAGTGAGAACTTGACCAGGAGGGTACGGGGAGGGAGGGTTCTCCACCCAGGAGAACATTTTTTTAAAACCCTATCGAAATCACACATATTTCAGCACGATTTTTCCGAAATAACCAGAAAGTACTTACGTTTCTTAGTAATCTAAAGGGCTACTGAATACTGTACCGCTAATAAGCTACAGCCAGCAAACGGGATACAAATAATCAATGTAACATAACATGCTTGTGCCCACAGACCATCATGGGACTTTCCTAATCAATATGTCAGTGTTGCACCCACTATCAACTTGGCGCGCCCAAAGACAATTATGTGAGTGCCCCACCGCATAATAGGCTTGCATTGCCAATGGAAAGGTCTTTCATGTTACTTTTGCCCAAATATACACCAGTATTGCACCATCTATCAACTTGGCGTATAACTCTTGAAGGCAGTTTTTAACACTTTAAAGGGGTATCTGAAAGTCTTCAAGTAACTGGTCGCTCAGTTCATATAAACCAGTAGGCCCGGTGTCTTCACTCCCCCATCATGCACCGCTGCTGCACTCCATTGATCATTGTGACTAGGACTCACGCACAGTTCTCTAGCCCACAAAGACCAATCTCTCTCTTGAGCACCTTTATTACACTGTGCACTACACAAAAGCATTCAGTATAAAAATGCTTCTTGGAAAGCAGAGGTTGCCGATTGGCTCATCTCCCTAAAATGAACACCGTTATCTAAACATTGCAATCCCCAAATCTCCCAGAAATCTCCCAGAAACAAATAGATTCACCTACCCATTATTAAAAAACACAACAAGCCACCAAATCACAAATCACAAATGCAATTCAGAAATACTTAAGGGTTGACGTGAAGATGATCTTTCAACGTGGACCCAATATTGAACACATACAGTACTTGGAATTGAGGCATCTTATTCTGAATGTTTAAGTCTTTGTGAAGAAAAGATATGGTAATTATCAAAATTTCAGTAATTGGTATAAATATACTGAAATCTGCATGTTACAGACAGATCTCCACAGCAGCCACTTAACCTGCTGAGCTACCCCATAAGTTTTTCTCTCCTGCACTCCATGACGTAGATGAAGGCTTGGAAACGAACATGTGAACTCCTTTGGTCGCCAAAAGGGAGAAAGGAGGCATTAGAGGGAGTTGCCCAGTGTGGTTTGTTAAAACAAACAAAGACTGCCTAACCCAAGGTCCTTGTTAGGTCCATGTCAGTCTTTTGCATGAAGCATAAGTGATGAGTCTAGTAAAGCACTTCATTCAGATTCACAAATATGATGACTTCTCTGGGATGTTATTACACAAATATAGAAATCCTATGAGCCTCAGATTGAGGCTTGAATATAGTTGCATTCTTCACGTTCAGATGAACTCCTTTTCACTGCAGGTGCCTCAATTTAAAGCTAATTGGAGGTACCCCTTCACTTTCTTTGTAGCGCAGTGCAGTTCACACAGAAAATGAAGCGTGAAAGTACACAGTCCCAGGCACTCATTCATTCCTGGCTTGGAGACAGTAAACTTTACATGGCCCACATGCGAGGGTCAAGTCAGGCAGAGTTGCCTGTGGCTGCCGCCGCCTGCCCTGTTATCCCTCTCCCAAGACAAGTGACGAGTAGAGACTCGAGAGCCCTGCAGCACCATGTACTGCTGCTGCCAAGTGGGGCACGGGGGGCACGGGCAGCATCACAGCAGCACAGTGGGCTGGTGGTGGAGGCCGCAGCCGGGCTGCAATGAGCCTTGGCCCGCGCTTGCATGCAGGCCCTGGCCCACACCCACCCCATGGACCCAAGCAAGCAGTACAACGAAAGGGTACGTACTAGTGTCAAGTGGCACTTAAAAAAGCTCCTGTAATAAAGAAATTAATAAATATGTCTATACGACTATCCTTCTCTGACTAAACAAATGTGAAAGTCTGTTTAAGGGGCCATAGCCATGCAAGTTCTAAATTGAAATAGTGTCATAATTTTCATTTTCAGGAAATAAAACAACACATGGCCCACTTGGAAGTACCACAATACAAATATAGCAGAGCAGGAGGAAGCAGCTTCAAAGTCCTAGCCCCGCTGCATTGGAACGCACTACCTCTCAGTATCAAAAATGAGGATACCGTATTAGGTTTTAAAAAAGCCTTGAAAACCTGGTAATTCAACAAATATTAAATAACCTCTGCTAGTCCCATTACTACCCTATTGACTGATTGTAACATAGTATAAGAAAGTCATTCTTTGCATGCAACTGTACCGCTGTATAAAAATGTTTTATTTGAATTCTTGACTGTAACTGTAACCCTGTATAATAAGTGATAACATGCCTGTAATTTCGCTGTGATACCTGCGGGTCTGGGCCAGTAATAAATGTAATAAATAAATAAATAAAATAAACACTGAGATGGCACCATGCTAAAACCACCAGAGTGCACCTCTGGAACCGACTTTAAACCAGATCCTGTATATTTCAGATTGGTTGTCACATCCCGTGTCCACTGACCGTAGGAACGATTTATAATATAGATAAAAGTATCTATACTTACCTATCAAAATGGTACTATCTTAGAGTAAATCAGAATTTCGTCTGATTTATTTCTGTCTAAACTGAGAACACATTGCAAAAGCATAACAATGTAAATGAGTTGTGTACACACCTATGTTGAGGTGCGTACCTCTTTGGAATGGCCACAGGCTGGCGGGAGTGTGCCTCAAGGCAAGCTGCTCCGGTAGCTGGCTTTGCTTCAGTGATGGTGTTGCAGCCTTAAACAGATGGGTGGAAAAGGGGCAAAGATCTTTATCATCTGTCTTTTTGATGCTGGTGCTAGTCACTTCCTGTCCCGCTCCCAAGCCAGCCAATGCATAGGCTTGAGGGGAGGGGCATGAAATCAGGTGGCCCAACCTGACTAAGGCTCGGGGGGGAAAAAAATGGTATTGCTCGTCACCGGCGGCTCAGGTAGGAGTAGCCCAAATGTACGCGGCGGCCGCCCAAATGAAAGGCGCATCTACTGATATCCCCTGGGCAGGCATTTGTCCTGCGCCTCTACATTTGCTGCTGCCAGAATTCACGTTAATGACTGTTCTCTCACCTCAGAGAGTGGTGTATTTACTTTCCTTTTTAAAGTAAGTAAATACGCCGCTCTCCGAAGTGAGAAATATGACAGCTTCTTGCCGTCAGAGCCCGGGCTGGGTGTCCCAGCAGAATGATGCCTGCTGTACTAATGTTGGGACTCGGGCGGGGCTACCCTTTTGGTTATAGCCCCTGAGCTTCTATCCAGTCTACAACCAATAGACTTGCCCCAGGGCTGGACTGGGAACTAAAAGAGGCCCTGGAAATAATTACTGGGGACCAAAAGAGGCCCTGGAAATAAAGTTCAAAGTGGCCCCATATGACACATTTTCAGCAAGCCCAATGCTTTTCCTATGAGAAAATTTGGAAATACCACAGAAAAGATGCCCAGGGTGCAGAGGCCCGCCGGGAAATCTCCAGAGTTCCCTATAGGCCAGTACACACCTGCTTGCCCCTCCCCTAGCTCCTCCCCAGCGACGCCCCTGCCAGCTGGCAAGGACGAGGAGCCGCTGAGTATCCCTGACCAGGTGAAGTGGTTGCAAGAGGAGCTGAAGTAAACTGTCTAGAGTTGCTAGTAGGATTGTTCCAGATCAAGGCACTTACGCCCCGTTCAGTGAAATGCTGCGCCCTCCTTACGATGGACAACATTTCGGCAGTGAGGTATATCAACTGCCAAGTGGGAACACTGCTCGCCGCTTCTAGTGGATCTGGCCAAGGGTTTTTGGCACTACTGCCTAGAACAAAATATCTGAATGCAAGCGGAACAGTGCTCAATTTGCAAATAAATAAGTGCCAGGCCCAAATATTTGTCTGTGTCACATTGGGTCAGACTGCTCTGCACCATTGTTGCCACTGCCCACGGCTGCCCCCCACAGTATCATCATGTTTGGGGTTAAATCTGCAAGTCACGCCCTCACACTGCTGATGCACTGACTATGGCAGAGATGCGATTTAAAATAAAAATCAGCAGAAAATATCACATGCTAGTTATGTCTTAGAATGAGACACATGATTAAATGCTTCTTTAAACACATTGGCCCTCATTACGACCCTGGCGGAAAGTGACTGACCGGACCGCCACAGCGTAAATAGCGTTTCCGCCATTGCACGATGGAGCAAAGTGCGGCCCATTCCGACCCATCGGGCACGAGCACCACGGCATGGCGGAAGTGCAAAGTCCGCGATGGCGGAAATGACCCCAAAACGGCCCACACCGCCGCCGTACGGCGCCCTAGGTGCAATACCGCCACCCATCTTAGCGGACACCGCAGTGAGCGCCAACCGGAAAGTACGGTGACCGTAAATATACGGAAACGGAAGTAAAAACATGGGCCCGGAACGGGAAACAACACGCCGTACACCTATGAAACCACAAAATCCACACAACCACTAAAAACACTACCCTGAGACACATCCCAACCCGTCATCCACCCTAGTGAAACCAAGAAAAATGGGAAAAGTAGCGAAGAAAGCGTGCGACCGCAAGCGGCAGGTCCACTTCTCCCGTGAGGAACTCACCGTGCTTACAGAGACCCTCCAGGAGAATGCCGCCGCCGTCTTCTCCACGCAAATGACCAGGACGGCACTTGCGAACAAGAAGGCCATATGGGCCCTGGTGGCACAGCGGGTAAGTGCGGTGGGGACCGCACCCCGCAACCCACAGCAATGCAGAAAGCGATGGGACGACCTGCGGATACGCGTCCGTAGCATACTTTCTGCCAACCGCAACATTGCCACAGCCACCGGGGGAGGATCGGAATCACCCATCAAGTTGACCCCCTGGGAAGAAATCTGTGCCTCCACCATTGGAATGGAGAGCATAGAGGGAGTCGGAGGGATGGAGAAAGGAGTGCAGACATCCGGAGAATCCGGTAGGTGGCCCAAATAAAACCATGCCAAATCCACAATGTCCAATCATGTGAATCACATGTGTCCACATAGCGCAACAGCAACACATGGCCAGGAGAACGTCCACACACATTGGCCTGATAGCGCACTTTAAAACTCACAATAAATACATAAATAACTAAAAACCCCAAAAACACCCACTACACGTGCAGCAGGCACACCCTAACTGCAGGCTGCCAAACAACTGCACCCTCACTCCACACACAAATGAAAGCACCTCCAAGGCCCCGACCCAAATCACCCTCAGGTACCACCCCAATGCATGTGATACATTGCCATTCCAATTCCCACAGACCCATTAATAACGCTCGCCCTCCTTTACTCCACCACAGGGTCCGATCCAAACGACGAGCTTCAGGACACCCCTACCAGCACACCTGCAAAGAGGGCCAAGACCAACGGCCAAAGACCCTCCACCTCAGCTGCACGCATCAAGACACGGCAGGAGCACAAATCAAGTGGCAGCACAGAGGAGGGAACATCAACAGGCACCCCAGCAGCCAGCATGCCCACAACAGCAGCACCACAGGTCCCCCCAATGGATGCCACAGAAGGCACTGCCTCTGGTGGCAGCAGCACCATAGGTGACACCCCATTAATGGCAGCATGCTCCGACACAGAAGACGGGGATGTCGAAGTCAGATCCATCCATGACCTGTCCCAATCCCCCTGTCTGTTCCATCCCGTACACCATGAGGATACCACGCAGGGGCACCCACAAGACGACGACTGGCCATCCCCCACAAGCCCTGTGGCAGGGCAACATGAGGCGAACAGCCACTCTGTGACACCACCGCAAATGGCCATGGCCCAGCAGAGGCAACAGTCCCTCGACCAGTTAATCGTGCAACAGCAGCAACTGGCCACGCTCCTCAAGGACCATGCCGATGAATGTGGGGGCACTAAGGCAGACATAGAAACATCAACTGAGACACTTAGGGCAGAAATGGAGAGAAGTACAGAGACACTAAGGGCACAAATGGAGAGTAGCACCGAGTGCCTGAGAGTACAAATGGAGAGTAGCACCGAGAGCCTGAGAGTCCAAATGGAGAGAAGCACCGAGAGCCTGAGGGGGGAACTGCATGCGACGTCCAAAGACATATGTGCCGAACTTGCCGCAGTGCGCCGGGTGCTCACTGAGCTCTCACAAACCCTTAGGGACATGCATGGACGTGAGCAGGCAGAGACATCATCCGTTGCAAGTTCCGTCCAGGGCAGCCCCCAACGTAGATCTGGGAGGAACCTGCGCTCCACAGGCAGGGGTGCCCCTGATACCCGCAGAGGGGGCTTGCAATAGCGACTGCCCACTGACAATGAGCATCTTTGGACACTGGTGTTCGGGGGGGAGGTAGGAGGGTGGAGGGGGTGTGTTGGGCTCACTTGGGTGGCGGGTCGATAGGGTGTTCAACATGATATCACATATGCCATAAACAATGCACGATCAACCAATGAGATGTGTGGACAATGATCTTTGTGTACTAGGCCATCATAGGCGTACAGTCCATATTGTGCATGTACCAGACACACACAGTGCCACGAGTCCCGTGTCCATGTATCAGCCACCAGGCGTGAGTGCTAGAAGCATGCATCAATGAGATGCTGACGAATGTCACGGCCCTCCTGTGCCTCGCGGACTCCTTGAGGTGCTGCCACATCCCCACCCTCATCATGACCATCTTCAGGTGCTTGCAGTTCTGCGTCAGGGGGCATGGGCACATTTCTACGTACGCACATGTTGTGTAGCATGACACATGCCATCACCATCTTTGCAACCTTCTCATGGCGGTACAGGAGTGCCCCGCCAGACCTGCTGAGGCACCGGAAACGAGTCTTCAGTAGGCCGAATGCCTGTTCAATGACTACACGGGTACGTGAGTGGGCATGGTTGTAGTCCTCCTCATGCTGGTCCCGTGGGTTCCGGACTGGTGTGAGGAGCCATCTCTTCAGTGGATATCCGGCATCACCTGTATGTGGACGATAAACGAATTATGTGGAATGCCATTGCTACGTACGCACCCCCCCCCCTTCCTGCCAGGTCATTGCCGCATCACATACCCCACATCATCATGCATGAAATGAGACTCACCGAGTAGCCAGGATCTGTACCCTGCGTGTCGCTCCATGTAGCGTGGTATTGTTGAGTTCCTCAAGACCATAGAATCATGGGTTGATCCAGGGAATCGGGCACAACAATGTGTAATGATCCTGTTGGAGTCACACACCATTTGTACATTCAGAGAATGAAATTGTTTTCGGTTGCGGTACTGGGCCTCCATGGCATGTGGGACGACCAATTCCACATGGGTGCAGTCGATGGCACCAAGGCAACCCGGTATGCCGCCAAGTGCATGGAATCCCACTTTTGTGTTGGTAATTTCCTGCTCCGAGCGTGGTAGAGAGATGTAGTCGTCTGCGTGCTGCAGGAGGGCATCGAGCACTTGCAATAGTGTCCGTGAGAACAGTGGCTAAGAAATGCCATGCAACTGTCCGACTGTGTGCTGGTAGGTGCCTGTGGCCAGGAAGTGGAGTACAGACACCACCTTCAGTAGGGGTGGGATGGCGGTTGGGCTATCTATCATGCTGACAAGGTCAGCCTGTGTCATGTCCACAATGGCGGCTATGGTGTCCCGGTCCAAACGGTAGAGGGTGTGGATCTGCTCATCAGTGAGGTTGAACGGATGTGCTCGGAGGCGTGGGATTGCGGGCTGCCTGCGTGGTGGTAGTGGCTGTGCTGGCGGCCCTTGCTGGCCCTGCCTTGCCCTCCTCCTCCTCCTGCGTCTCCTCCGTGCGGCCGGTTGTAGTTGGTGTTCGTCTTCTTCTTGAAGTTGGAGTACTTGCAGTGCTATCAGGTCCCCCAGGGCCAACATAGCTAGTCCTGCCGGTAGCATTTCGGAGTGGGTGTGGTTGTGGGAGGAGACTGGGTGTGCAATTTATGTGTTTTCAGGCTGTATGGCCTCCACCTGTGGTGATTCATTCCACCTGTGCAAGCTGCTCTCCTCTTTGGGCGAGCACGTCCCGCACACAACGCTGCAATTCGACGAATGGCATCTTGCTATTACAATCATGTATTTGTACCCGATGGCAGTGTAACATTGGTTGATATGTTCATTCGGCTATGGTCCCATTGTTTCACATACAATCTTTGCAGTCGCGAACAGACTTGTGAAGGGTCAGTGGAACGTAGTACTCGAGTAACGGTGGACCCTCATGCATCACTGTACCGAGTTGCAACGACGGGCGGGGCGTCCCATTTGTGAGTGAAGGCAGTTGCCATTTTCACACACAGCCGCACTAGATGGATTAATTTGTGATTTCAAGCGGCCACAGATGCCTTTTCGACGTGATGTTGCAAATGAGGAATTCGAAGGGCGGCGCTTTCGGTTATCAGCTAGCGGCGAGGAGATGCCCACAGGTCTGACTGCAAATATAACGTTCTATTGTTCAATGTCCTTGGGACAGGGGCCATGGCGAGGATGCAATGATTGATATGAATAGTTTGGGATGCGCAATAGCGAAGTGGATGATGAGGCCGGACGTTCCCAAATACATGTTACTTCACAACACTGGAATTACGGGCTGGGGCACAGTGGATTTTGCAGGCTGCATAACGCACAGACTCAATGGAATTCTCACATGTTATGTGAGTATGGAAACAGGCGTTATCATTACGGGATGAGGGAATGATGAATGGATGCATGGACAGATGATTTGATACAGTGTTTGCCATGTACAGGGCTTCTTGGAATCTGTCCGCCTCCCCTGCGCTATGTGATGCAGGGCTGCCATAGTGGGACCATCGTCTATCTGGCCTTGTTGAGCCCTCCCTGTCTCGACGCGCCTTCAGACACTTGTGTCCATGCACGTTACCAATCCCATCTGATGGATTCTGTTTTCACAGACGCATGCACAGGTACACTCGTTTGTGATGGTGTTTTCACCTCGATATAGATAGTTATGAGTCGCAAGTGGTTTTGGGGTGGTGATGATCCTTTGGAGTGGGCTAGCATGCATATGGCTGTGGATTTAGTGTGATCATTGAAGTGAGTTGTTCGAATGTAGTTCTGATGGCCATTCTATTCTTTTTCTTTTCTTTTGGTTGACAGGTATCTCCTCCCCTTTTGCCACTGCCATCTGTATGCCACTCCTGCAGATGGCTTTTACTCCCGACACCTGCTGCTTCGTGTTAATCAGTGGAGCAGCATTACGATCTTATGGGACGATCGCCAATGGGCCACATGCCCTTACGCAGTACTAGTGGCTCGGAGCAACATTTCGGCCTTTCAGCTGGACTAGTGCCTCCCCATTGGGACGGCCCTGCGGTTCTGTGCGCTTCCATGTTGCCTTTTCGTACGAGAATGTGGCCCTGTGTACCATGAAGGAACAGGGCGTCACACAAGAAGTAGCTGGTCATTTCTTGCGGATGCAGCCCACAATGGTGAAATGTGTTTTGGAGTTCATGGCCTAATGGCTGTATGGGCTTGGTGAATTTGTTGTGCATTAAATTTCTATTCTGATATGGGCCGTGTAGCGTTCTTCTTTGCAAGTGATGTGGCATATTCCTATTTGGGGAGCGATGTATTGTGAGGAGATCTGCATTGGGTTCCAGCTTCGGAGTATAGTTGCGTGGTACTGTGCTGGGCGCGTTTGCCTACGAAGCCCAGTGAGGTCAGGGATGAGGGCTGCCAATATGACTGTTTGAATGATGTCATGCTCAGGGGCGGGGGATTAGGTTTTGTGTAACAGATGCCGGTCAGCCAGGTGGACTGGTGGAATGATGTGATTTTCGGAATATTGCTGGTCACAGGTGCCTGTGTTTGCGTGCGTTTCTTGGTGGGGGACTGAGGTCATGTCCATTGGAATGGCTTCTGTATTCGTGCCATCTGTGCCCTGCAGCTCCCATTGGCCCCTCTTGAGATTCTTTTGTTCGTTGGCATGCATGGGTGACTTGTACATTTCACTGGTTGCATTGTGACTTCATTGCACCTACGGGGAGTTGTACTATGTGGCCAGGGAGCGGTGTACAGGCACTCAGTGGGGCCGTTTACGGTTGATTCGCGATGCCGTACTTCTCACCATGGCGGAATGGTACTTTCCGCCGTGCTTGATGGCGTTAGGTACATGTCCGCTAGGGTCGGAATTCGCGTACCCTTGCGCCATGGTGGTATTTACGGTTTGGCATGGCGCGCGCGCGCGTACTTGGTGCAGTTAGCGTTGGCGTTCACTACGGTGTCGCTAATGGCATCGTACTTTGCAGTGACGGGTCATAGTCGCACCGAGCGCTATTCGATGGCGGTATTGCATTTCCGCCATCGTTTTTCGATTTCCGCCAGGGTCGTAATGAGGGCCATTATCATGGTTAACATCTTGCAATGATTCTTTAGGAGTCAAAAGGAACTTATTGGCCAGCCGCAGAAAACAGCAAACACACTTTCCTCCTATGGTTAGTTGGTGAAAAAATGCAGGCACTTCAAATGAACTCTTCTGTCAAACACTGCAGCAAGATCTTCTGGTGTAGGTTGGCACTCAGGACAGGCACCCCTCCTCGGCAATGGGCGTTTCCCTGGTATTGCCCTGAAATTGGTACTGTTGACTTTCCTGTTGTCAACCCACCCTGCTCTGGCATTGCTGTTGGTTATTACAGTAGTGGAGCTACATCAATGTTATGCAGGCTGACTGGTGCGGTGTCAGGGCAGTCAGGGCCAGCATGAGTGCAATGCATTGTCACTTTCCACCTCATTGGTATTTATGAAAATTAATAACTAGCACAGCTGCGGGTCATCAATGAGCCAGCCCAGGAGGCAGAGACATGTGACCAAGGCAGGGGGCAGGGGTCTCATGCACAGGAGACCTGGGTGGACACTGTACTGGCGCCTTTGGCGCCAGGCTCATGAACAAAAGTAAACAAGAACATCCATTTAACCCCAAAAAGCTTTTATTATGGACATAGCACTTCAGATGCATTAACCTTGAACATTCCATCCATTAAGCAGGATGCATTAACCTTGAACATTCCATCCATTAAGCAGCCCCAAGTGTATTCTTGGGTGTGGCTGCTAATGGATTGCCTTCGCACATGCTCGCTCTCTAGGAGTGGCAGGGTGTGGCTGGTAAACTGGCCCTAATGGGCGTGCCCACGATCTCAGCTATATAAGCTGCCCCAATCCTCAAGACAGATGCTTCGCGTTATTCTGCACTTGCAAGCAGCGTAACGCTCACCGTCGCCTGAGGTCAGACTTACCTTTGAAGATCCTGCTTCCTGGACATTCTGCTTCCTTTCAGCATACTTACCAACTGGGGGAAGCTGTTCTTACCTCTACATCTCTTTGGCGAACCAAGTATTCATCTTTACACTTTCCGGAACGCCGAAATCTTCATCTTGGAACTGCAGCACGACACGCTCCATCGTCGACAGCAGCGCCTGCTAGGAAAAAACAGAAGACAAGGTTAGACATCGAAAAAAAACAGTCAGTTTAAGGTAGTGATTCGCCATACTTCACGCTTTTCCTTAACCCATCACTTACCTGCTGTCAAACATTGCGGTCGCATTTATCTTCCATCCGACCGCGTCTCGCGTCTCACAGCTGCATTGAGGCCGCTTTTCCACCTAAGGGAAGAAAACAGAACAGACACATTATTGCGTGCATAAATAGGAGCAACATATAAAGACATTAAAGAGTGGCGGTGGTACGGTAAATCTCCATTCCCATGGAGTCTGATAGGACTCCATGGGAATGGGGTCACTGAAGCACTGGCACTGTTGCTAACGGTGTCAGTGCTTCAGTGAGGGACATGCCGGTAGGGGCATGAAAACCTGGCAGGTCAGGCTTGCCGGGGAATCCGTGGTCCCTACCGGCATTCTCGTGGTATGGCGGTCTGGAAAGGTTGCTGGTACGTTTGCTATCGGCACCCTTATTTCCAGACTGCCATACTCGGAACGTGGCCTATGGCCTCACTTGCTACAGCTATGCCGATAGTACACACATAATCTACAAAATCAACACTATCAATTGCCTCACAGAAATAAACCATTGGTTGAGTACCAACAGCCTTAAACTCAACCCGTACAAAATAGAAATCATGATCACATGCAACTGCACGTCAAAACAACCCCACATTTCATGACCTCCCAAAATGGGATATTGACCGTAACCTTCCAAAGTGGTCGAAAACATTTGGAATTTTGATGGACAACGACTTTACACTTGAACCGCAAGTCAACGCAGTAGTAAAGAAGTGCCACCTAGAAACAGGCAAGTGGATACTAACTTTCTGCACCTTCCCACATAGAACACACGCCATCATCTCCCTTGTCATGTCAAGAATAGACTATGCCAACAGCATCTATCTTGGAATGCCGGACTACCTTACCATTGTGACTCTTCAGCTCGGTGAAGTAAGGCCCCACAGTGCTGCGGCCAGTACGTCTTGTTCCATTGCCTTTCCGGACCTCTGCCAGTCATATCTCTAGTATATGAGGACCATTATGCCTCACCCAGAAGTTGAATTTCCCAGCATTAAATGTGATGCTGCATTGGGCTAGGATTTTACAAAGTTGTGCATGCGTTCCAAGGAGGAACAGATTCTCTATTGAGCTGGAGATTACCGACATGCATTTGAGGAAAGGACCCTCGAACGTGACATTGCGTGCAGCCATCTTACTACAGATAGTTACTGGAGCCTTGTATGAACACTCCGGTAGAGAGGAAACACGTTTCCGGGTGATACAATGTATTAAGAACTTGAGAGACAGTGAGCACGCGCTCGCTACCAGATGATGTAGTAGGTAGCTAAAATTGCGTCTGCCAGCAGGATTGCCGGTATCTGCCCGCATAATTCTGTTGCACGAGTTAAGGAGAGCTGAATCTGCTTGAAAGGTTTGAAGTGTGTCTGCTAGCATTATCAATGACTACAATTGCTTGCACAATTCTGCCCTGCACAATTTGGAGAGTGCATTCGCCTGTACAATTTAGACATGATTACATGTTAAATTTAGAGGTTGCATCTGCTTACACAACTTGACTCTGCTCACACAACCTGAAGAGTTGCATGTCCCTGCACTAATTATGGAAGCGTTTTCCTGCACAATTTGTGGTATCTCCCATAAAACTAAAGCAATTGTCATTCTGGCTAGTGGCAATTGTGTGACCATGCAAGACATAACTATCCATACACCTCAGCCATTTTGGTAATGGCAGGCGATCCCCCATCCCATGGAAGGAATGGAAGGTGTATTGGGAGAACTATATGGATGCCATTGACAATGAACGTTTCACAGCTATAAAGAAGAATGAATTGCTTCTACACTCTTTGGGTCCTGAAGGGCAAAGGATGTACTGAGAATTACTGCCTCGAAGGCCGAGTGAAGGAGAAGGAGAAGTCATGGATGATTATGAACAAGTGTTAAGGGCATTAGGTGAATACTACCAGCCGAAAACCAATGTAGCTGTCAACAGATATTATTTCTATATGAGAAAACAGGACCGCAATGAAACACTTGGTGAATATGTGAATGCCCTTAAGAATTTGGCAGTATCGTGCAACTTTGGCAGAGGAGTGACGCAAGAAGAACTCATTTGAGACCAGATAATCATCCATACAAATAGCAACATTGTCCAAGAGAGACTGTATGTGTGGAGATCCTTCCCTGGTGGAAATTATGGCAATTGCTAAGAAGGATGAACACATGATGATGTGTAGTAAAGCGATAAAGGAATGAGAAAGGGACTTGGCAGCCACAGTGACTAAAGTGAAGGCTGTGAAGCCTAAGGAGAATTTTAAGGATACAACCACAATCAGAAATAAAGAGTGGAAAGGCAAAGAAGCAACGAAAGTCATGGTGGATGGCAGTGGAGAAGACAATAGCAGGACAAGTTTTCTAGGGAAGTGTTTCTGATATTGAAAGAAGGGATATTATGCAAATTCCCAAGCTTGTCCTTCATTGAACAAGAAGTGTTCAAATTGTGGTATGAAAGGCCATTTTAGCATAGTGTGTAGAAACAGGAAAGGCAATCAAAAGATAAGATGTGTGCAGAAGAAGAGGATGGGGAGGGGGAAGAGCAAGAAGTAGACATTGTTACCATGCTGAGAAATGGTAATAAGAAAAAAGCCCCCAAGAGTATGTTTTCCATTGATGGCATTATTACCATAGATTCTGGTCCACCATATACTATAATTACCAAGGACAAATGGGAAGATCTGTGTAGGAAGGGGTATTATCCAGTATTGGAAAAGCCTGATATTAGAAATCCTGGTGCATTTGAAGGCTCGATAATAACGTTTTTGGGTTATAGGCTTGCTCTTATTGAATTCAAAGGCAGTTAAAGTTTATGTAGTATCCAAGGGAGGGAATCTTTTAGGTTGGGGTGACCAAAAGGAACTCAAATCCAGGCAGTAAAGAGCCTATCTCTTGTTGTGCCTAACTGCAACAAGAGGGAAATTAAATATGTTAAAGAAAGGGAGATGGAGTTGTTTCCCAATGTATTCAATGAGAGTATTAGAAAATTACATGGATGTAGGTATAGAATACAGTTGAAGGTGGCAGTTCAACTAATGTTGCATACTGTAAGACACATACCAATAGCATTGAGATATGATGTTAAAACAGAATTACAAAGATTGAAAAGTGAGGGAGTGATAGAGTAGGTGGATGCACCAGAGTGGGTGTTTCCCATTATGGTGGCTAGGAAGCCAAATAGGAAAATAAGAATATGTATGGATTGAGGGAATTAAATAAGGCCATAATTGTTGTGAAATATCCCCTACCGGTGATATCTGAAATGTTAAATTGAATTGCACCAGGACTCCAAAAATTAATCTACCTTTATCACTGGCATGTACAGATACATTAGGATGCCATTTGGGTTAGCTTTGACTGCTGCAGTTTTTCAAAGGATTGTGACACATTTGTTGGAGGGTATGACGGGAGAGTATGTCCTTCACGATTTTATTTTGGTATGTGGGCAAGGAACAGGAGAGCATGATGAGAGGTTGTTTAAGGTTTTGGAAATGTTGGATGAGAAAGGTCTAACTGTGGAGCATAGCAAATGTAGATTTGGTAGCAATGAAGTAGACTATCTGGGACACACATTGTCAGGAGGGGGTTATAAACCAAAATTGAAAGCAATGGAGGCTATCGGGAAAGCCCCTTATCCACAAAATAAGGAGGAGTTGCGCTCCTTTTTGGGGTTAGCTGTATATTATAATAGGTTGGTGGAACACTTTGCTGAAATTACTCAACCTTTGGGAATGCTCATTAAGAAGAGTGTAAGATATGTTTGGACGGAGGATATAGTAAAGTTGTGGATGTGATAAAGGAATGTATCATGAAAGCACCATCATTATTAGTAGGTTTTGTGCCGGGAGGACGTCAATTATTACTGTGGATGCCAGTGGTAAGGGCTTGAGTGCTGTGTTATCTCAAATGGAAGGAGGCCGAGAGGGGATAATCATGTTTTCATCCAGAGCGGTGAGTGATGTTGAGGCACGCTATTCAGTAATAGAAAGAGAACTGCTAGCATGTTGTTGGGGTCTAGAACATTTTAAACAATATGATTGGGGTGAAAGTTTCACTTTTAAAACAGAGCAGAAGCCACTAGTTGAGGTTTTGACTGGGAAAGGTATGTTGAAAGCCGCACCTAAAATTACGAGCTTAAGTATCAAGTTCTTGGAGTACAATTGCGACAGAGAATATTTTCCAGGGAAAAGGAATTGCACAGCAGATTTTTTGTCCTGTATGCCATGAAATAGTAATAATATGAATGGTGGCAGTGCTGAGAATTCAGATGAGCAGGAACATGTGTGCAGAGTCCTGCATGCGTTAAGTCTAGAGAAATGGTGTGAGAACAATACTGTAGATTAAATCATTAACCAAGTGAATAAATGGTTAGTGGATGGATGTCCGAGAGAGAACTAGTGGAGGATACATTTAAAGGATATTTCATGGTCAGAGATGAGGTGACGATTGAGGGAGATTCAATGTTGAGGGGTATGAGGGTGATACCTCTGGAAGGGGTGAAATGGAAAATTATAATGTTAGCACATGAAGGACATTCTAGTGTGACTATAACGCAAAGGAAGATTAGGGAAGGATTCTGGTGGTCTGCCATGGATATACAAATCAAAAGAGAAGTGAGATCATGTGTTGTGTGTAATATTTGTGGCAGAATATGGTGGTTTAGATGTCACCGCTGACCCCTATACTGGTTCCAGATGGTCCATGGACGGAATTAGCTATTGATGTTTTAGGTCTGTATGAAGGTCTGGGAAGGTGCAATTGATTTTTATTAGTGTTGATTGACAGGTACACTAAATGGTCTGAAGTTGCTGCTTTGGATTGTGTCACTTTGGGTAAGGCCATTGATATTCTGGAGAAGATGTTTAGGAGGGAGGGTATTTCTTATGTGATATTCAGTGACAATGGTATGCAGTTTAAGAGCAAGGAGATGAGTGAATTTGTTATGAAGATGGGTTTCCAGTGGAAATATTAGTCGGTGTACCACCCAGTGACCAATGGGATGGTGGAGAGACTGAACAGGGTCATTGGAGATTGCGTGCAGTTGGCCTTGGCTAATGGGTTGAATTGGAAGGAGAATATTTGTGATCAGTTATGGAGTTTCAGAGTGGCGCCACATAGTACTATTGGTGTGTCACCGTTTAGGCTGATGAGAGGCCAAGAACCGAAAAGTAAGTTATGTACAGTTTGGTTGAATAAGATGTCGGGTGTGCCGGTAGTAGACAAAAATGTGTGGCGGATAGAATGTTGAAGGGTCAGAAGAAGTTTAAGGAATATCATGATAAAAAGTACAAGTGCAGTATTGCGTGTAAGCGTGAACAATGTCAAGTGGGTGATGTGGTGAAGGTGCAGAACGGAAGGATGAGTAGGAAAGGAGTTTCTAAGTTTTCTGATCCTATGAGAGTAATAGAGTGTTTTGAGAAAGCGGTCAGAGTGGAAGGTGGAGAGAGTTGGAATCATAACAAGGTGTTTAAATTATCGGTAGACAAAGTAAAGAAAAGCAATGATATTGTTGTGAGACAATGGGATCATTGGGACTATTCTCCCGTGTTGAGTGACAATGGTCATTTAGGTGTGAGTGGCAATGTAGAATTGGAGGTTAATTGTGCAAGTAAGACAGTAAGACATTTAAAAAAAGTCACAGAGTACGCAGGTTACCTAACAGATTTCAAGAATTTATGATGTATAAATAATGCTGATTTATTTTTTCAGGTACTCTTGTAGGACTGCTATTATGTGACATGTAAACTGTGTTACAACTGGCACGACAAGAGCATCTAGTACTTTTGTTAAAGTATAAGATGTATTTTTTTTCTTGTTAGGTATTATTAGAGGACTCATTTTATTGTGTGAAATGTATTATAATTTGTTAATTTAGAATTGTTTATTGGGGAGGGGGATGTGTTGTATTGTGGTACCTTATCGTATTTAAGCAATATAGCCCGAGCGGCAGGGGTATTACCGACTCAGGTAATGCCCCCGGGCCCATAGTTATAGGCCCGAGCGAAGCAAGGGCCTTAGCGAAGGCCCCAGGACATTACCAGAGTCGGTAATGCCACTGCTCCGAGCGGAATATAGCTATTAGTACCCCAGCCCACAAAAACTGCGTGACCCGGACAATAAAAGCTTTTTTTTGTCCCTAAATGCTGCAGAGTTTCGGGAGGAAAAAAAAAAGACGTCAAAGAAAATGGCCGCCATGGAAAGGGAAAACAGAGTACGTTTTCCCTTTCCATGGCGGCCATAGGAAGCGGACGCTCTGGAAACAGAAGCGTTTCCAGCGTGTCCGCTTCTGAAGAAAAAAAGAAGGTAAGTGCGGTTGGGGGAGCGGAAGGGAGTGGAAAAAAAAACGTACCTGGGTCCCCGGCGAGGGACGATAGAAGCCTCCAGCCGTGTGGAGGCTCAGAGCGGGGATGGCCCACATGGTAGGAGGTTGCCAAGGGATAGAAGGTAAGTGGGTTAGGGAGAGCAGGGAGGTGGGAGGAGGGAGTGAGGAAAAAAAAAGCCAATGCCTTACCTGAGTCCCCGGCGGGGGGCCAAGGCAGCCTCTCAGCTGTGGGGAGGCTCGGAGCGGGGATGGCCCCGCTTCGAGCATCGTCATTGGCTGAGGGGATGCCACGCCCCCCGCCAGGGACAAAGGCCGTGGAATCCCGACAGAGGGATTCCCGGCCTGGTAATGACTCGGCGAGGGCCAATCAGAATGGCTCTTTCCTTCTGATTGCGCCCTCGCCGGGTACTAATAGTTATTACGGCATGCCATTGCATACATGGTAGTGAGGTAATGGAATATGGAGTGTGGAGTGTTGAGGATGTAGAATGTGGAGGGTTTGAAGAGGGACAGTTTGATGGTAGCTTTTGGAGGTGTAACACACAATTGTGGGGCCTGTTATTATTACATGACCCTTACAATAAATCAATGGTATAGCTACCTACCTACCTACCTGTCCGTGTATGAACACCTCAGCCCTCCAAAGCCTATCCCCTTTACAGATCCGACAGAGTACCCTGAGACAATGAAAATGGAAGTGGTGAGCAGTAAAAAACAGAATAACGTAGCATCGCATATCCTTTTGTAGGGTAGTTGTTTCCATAGACAGATGAACCTCCATTCCTGCAATTAGTCCCTCAACCTGGTCCATTTGCAACCTACAGTTGCCTCTGAGGGTATCTCAATGCCCAGAAATGTCAACATGTCACCCGGCCGCTATCTTGTCTCCTGCTCCAAAGGTACTCTCAGCTGGCCCATCAATGCATGAATTGACACCAAGGCCCACCACAGTCTTTGGAGACCTTTTTGTCCTCAAACAGGAAGTCATTTAGGTAATGCACCATTCTCCCGCTCTGCTGTTTCTCATGTGTGGCCCACTCTTTGTACATAGCACTAGATACTACACAACCCATTGACATTCAACAGCCAAATTGTAACTGTGTCTCCCGTTGAAAAGCCAGCAAGTGGAAGCTATCCAGGTAGACTGGTAGGAGGCGGAGCAATGGCTCTATATCCACCTTTACCAACAGGGTCCCCTTGCCCATTCTGGAAACCCAGTCTACTGCCTGTAAAATGAAGCATAGGAAACCGAGCTGTGCTCAGGACCCAACCAATCATTGACTGAGTCGCCCCGGTGGGTACGATAAGTGGTGAATCAGCCATATTTACCCTGCTCTTTTTTAGGCATCACACCCAGTGGGGACATTATTAAATTCTCCAATGGGGGTGTAGCGAAGGGACCTGCTATCCTGCCCAGTTCCTTCTCTGTCAAAATGTTCTCAGTAACTACCCCTCTGGAGCTTGTCCCTATAATCCCTAGAAGCTGGATGTCCTGCCGCTTCATCAACATGGCGTCAAACCTTTCTTTGCACCGCCATATTGAATGAAGTGGTGGGCTCATAACCTGGGGTATTATGTTTGCTGTTTACCAATCCATGCAAAGAGATGTCATCGGTGAGTCTATTCTCCAGGCCTTAATCTGGGGCATTTCAGCTTCAAGGGAAGTGTCAGTCCCTACTTTCTTTAGTACTAGCTAATTTTAAGTTTGGCAGACTTTTCCTCAAAGCTGCCCAGAATGTGCGATGCTGCTACATTCCTGTCCTGCCATTTCAACACCACTCCCACGTGTTCCCAAAATGCTTTCCTATCTACTTTAAAGAGTCTTTGCCTACGACTGCAGTAAAATATAATTGCTGCCCTTCATTCTTGCTTGCGTACTGCAAGAATCTCGGTATTTCTAAATATAAATACGGAAATCTCTGCCCTTCCTAGTTTTCCAAAAAGGATCCGCTGTTCTCTGTGTAAGCTATCATTTTAACTTGTAAACAACATTCTGTGTATTCATTGGTGTGTGCTTGCAAGTGTGCGTGCGCATTCCTAAATGCATTGTCCATGGTGCACAGATTAATTACACTTCCATAAAATCATGTGTACCTCTGCATATGTCTCTGCATGTGTGTGTGTGTTCTTTCTCATATCAGTGCATCTTCATGGATGCCTGCATGTGTCGGTACAGCTTGCTAGAACTTCCTTCAATGCTTTACCACTTTTCTTAAAACTGGATTTAATTTTTTGGCAATTTCGTCATGTTAGCTCAGAAATGTCTGTCAAATAATGTTTTTTCACATTTATTTCTGTCATTTCCCACAATTTATTTACTTTGCCTGGTCCAAGTACCATCTATTATTACCTTGGTATGTCTGTTACCGCATTTTTCACATAAAAACACATTTTGAAACTCAGGTACACTCCTCTCAAATTGTGTGATTTTATATAACTTTTTTCCACTTTTGTCTCCCAATGTGTTCAAAATCCTCAGACATAATATATATCATTGGGAACATCTCTCCCTCGTTTGATACCTGTCAACTGCGCAAATTTATTGAGTGCAATTTTTATAGATTTACCCATAATTTTGCACTTCATGCTATCATTTCATGGCAATATTTCCCATATTCTCATACATAAAAACCCATTTTATTTAAAAGACTAAAATGCCTCCTTCTCTTCACATTTACAACACATAACACCAAATAATCTATAGATATTTTTCACAATGCTTTTATCAAAAGGCATTCATTGTCAGTTAGCTTTAACATGACCAAAGCACTGCTTTTACAGTGAAACACAGTCCATGCAAAAGTATTCAAATAACCATGAGACTTCAATCATGATTTCACCACATAATCAATCAACCGTTTATAATTCAAAAACAGCTTCTGTATTTCCTAAACATTGTGTCACACAAAGTCTGAATCATATTCCATTCAAGAGACCGTTTGCTGCGAACATACATTATTTAATTTAATTGCGCAGATTATAAAGCAAAACACTATCCATTCTCCAGCTTTGCGCAGCTATCTTGGCAATCTGTCAAACTACGCATTTCTAAAATAAATCTTTTTCTCTGCATAATAGTTATTTTTTAAACCTTGTATTTATCTCAGCAAGCAAGGAAGTACTGTACTGGCACATTTACAGCTCTCCCTCAAGTCTCTAAGCAGCCTGAAAAAACACAATTTCTCAATTTTTTGTCAGTTTCTTATCTTGCCTTCGTTTCGAATGATCTCTGTGCGGTTTCTTGCCGTATAAGGTTAATTAAGTAGATTGACTTGTCTAATTTTAGCAAATACAAGAATAAAGCCCGTATTTACTGGATTTTAGTTTTTACACAGGTTCAAAGTGAACCACTTTTTTCAACCTTTTCTTCATTTTTTTCTAAATATTGCATTCATCCTAACTTTTAAACAGCGCACATATATATTGTTGTCTATAGTTCATATTTATATCGTATTTTCTCTTTAATTGATCACTTTCATTTCTGGCTTGATGCCAATTTTCTCTAAATTAATAAAAAATACATTTTCTTACTCCTAGATCATAAACAAATGTACAGTGCACACATATAACACATAATACAACACATAAATATGATTTTGACAAACATAACAACCTGGCCGGTCACATGTATTTCATCGCCTACTCTCCTTGGGGCTCTCTGCCAATGGTCATCATGGCTCTCTGCTCCTAACAATACTCCTACGGAGTGCGAGCAGACCTCCTTGGGTTCGTCTTTAATCAAACCCATTTCTTATGGCTTCCTCTATGGGATTTTAGGTGCTGTTCCTTCTGTTACACTCTTTAAAGCGCAGGCACTGGGCATACTCTTTATTGTGGCTCCTCCTCACGATACTTCTTAAATGCTTGGCTCCTCCTCAAGTCAATTGCTTAATATTCAACAATTATTGTTTGTCAGTTACTTTACCCCATCCCGTTATTTCTAAGCTACTATATTACACTCTAAAAACATTGATTTTCCCAAAAATAAATGCTATGGGGGTCCCCCACAAGTCATAAAAATTATAAATTGTAAAAATCGCCATGTGTAAATGAGGGTCCCATCACTCCCACACCGGGCATTGACATCTCTGGGTAAGGAAGCACATCAGGAGACTGAAGCAGAATTTTCAAAGACATCAGGTTTTTATTTTCTTCCAGCATGCAGGACACATCATACATCTCTTATGTACACTTGAGAAAGGTGAGGTGATGGCCTAATCAAAAGTACAACCCTATCTGCCACTCAGAACTAGTCTAAAGAGGTTTTACTCAGCTCATCCTCCCCACCAGTGTCATCTGTATGAACTTTTATAAAAACGTTCTTCATTGGTGTCATCATGACTCACAGAAATACACCATTTTAGGAATCGCCTGACCATGCCTGACCTATCAGAAAATGGTGGATTACCCTATTTCTGTTAATATTTTGATACCTGCTCCAATTCAAATCTGTTTTTTTGGAAATGTATACTTAGCATATACTACTTAACAAACCTTCTATCATACAAGACAGTCTGACCTCATAAAATAGATCGTCCTTCAAAGTGCTTTTCTGCAAAGCACTATAATTCTAATTTCTGGAACATTTGAAGTCATTGATCAACCCAATAAGTTATCAACATTCGGTTTCAGGTAGATGGGGTCTATCTCCACTACATTCAGTTTGAGGGGTGGCTAACCAGCTCCTGTACAACTCCTGCAGACACACGGGCTACATCAGCCCCAACATTTGATGCACTCACCTGCGACAGCATAAAGGAATTGTCTTCTGGTTCACCACCAGAGCTACTGCTTTTATCAGAGGTGCACTCATACTGAGTCATGACCTGGATGGCCTGTAGCACCAGTGGATTCTCATGGACTGCCACAACACGTCCTCCACTGGTGCTTGGTTGCGGATCAGGTTCCCGTTCCTCCTCACCCTCCTCCTCTGCATCCAGTGCCTCATTACCTGCACATTGACAGAAAAAGACATGAAGAGCCATGTAAATAGCATAGCCCACACACATAGGTATCACAATGGTGTCCTGCAACACATTAAAATGCCATGTCACTTATGGCACAATCTACTCCCCGCTGCTAGTGTAGATGGAAGGTATGGGTAGCATGAAACCACCCATGAACATGTGTGAACGGACTTAACAACACATGCAGTGCATGGTGTATAGCACCTGCTACAGACAGAAGCACTTGACTGGCATAGTTGAGTCACTAATATCACTTATGTAAATACCCAGATGCCACCTTGTGTAGGCATGCCGGAACTGTCTATATCCATGAGACAGTTCTTGATGACCACTGTCCCAAAGCCAATGTGCAACTGATGACACATGACATGATATGTGAATCATAAAGTGCCTATACACAGGTGTTACAAGGTGTGACGAGGTAAGGGAGGAGTAATACAGTGAAGCCTGACACACCAAACCCATGAGGCCATGTGACATTGCGATTGCTAAAGTGCAGGGGAAGGGGGAAGGTGAGACTTGGGGGTAGGTGGTGAGTGGGAGGGGGCAGTGCGGTGCATGGGAATGGCAGTAAAATAAATATTACAACATAAGCACTAAGTAAAATGCGGCCAGGTGGTGGCGGTGGAAGGGCAAGTGCAGACATCATGTGTGAAGTGCTGGTAGGGGGCTGTAGGGATCCAGAAAACAGTCCTCAAGTGTGGGGGATGCAAGGGAGGCAGTGCATGGGTGCAACTAGCAGGGGAGAGGACCGGTCCAGAGATCAGAGGGTGGCCAGGTGACCAGTGCAGTTTCAGATTCAGCCAAGAGTTCATCAGGGGAGAGGAGGAGAGAAGGAACTGTTGGGTGTCCTGACCCACGTTTGGACTATTAGGCTACAACATTTGGTGCTGTGGGCTTAGGAAATCCAAGATGGCCGAAAAAGCCCACATGTGCGCCAGAATCTATGAAAACCACGCAGTTGTGCACACTAAAATGGTTGCCTAACTTGCCACCCACCAGTGCGAGCAGGATGGGCCGGGGTGCCATGAGTGAAATGTGTGCCAAAGGAAAAACCGCACTTTAAAATCACCTTTTGTTTCTCTGAATGCCAGCTCAAAATGCCTATTTGCAACACATCCAAAAATCTCACTGAACACCAGCGGACATCTGGCAGAATAAAGTCTTGTGGGCATACAAAATCTGGAAAGAGGATGAGCCTAAAACAATGTTCATCACAAGACTGGCTGAGCTGTGGATTTCAGCAGTTTAAGTAAATTTGGACTGAAAGACACTAAAAATCTAAATGTTTAAAAGAAATGAGTGACCTACTTTTGAGTGTCACATAGGCTGCAATTGTTTAAATGTCATAGTTTTAAACTTAGAATCAGCATTCTAGCTGCATATGTAAAAAATTGTTAGTTATTTGAATGCAGAAAACTGGGGAACAGAAATGACATGTGGCTAAAAACTGGCTTAAAGAGATTCCAATTTTGCCTGGCAACTACCCCCATCAGGAGTGAAACTTGATTCACAAGTAACTTCCCAGGCCTGGCTGTTTCCTGCTGGCCACACTAAGGACATGCCATCTCTCTGATAATTGAATTAAGGGGAGCCCCCACAGAATACAGGAGCTCTGAACAATGCAACCCCCTTCACCCAGGCAGATGGTTTATTGCAGATGTCGTAAAACAGCTTCCTCTTGGCAGAAGCTGGGAGGGGCAGGGTCTCTGAGCTTGGCAGAAACTGGAAAGACTGGTTTCTGTACCATGTGACCTGAAAAGACACACCCCTGTAGCAAGAATATGGTTTTGGAAAAAGATGAATAACTCATAGTACGGACTTGTCATAATTATTTAAATGATGCCATAATTCTTGTGATTTTTCGGTGCACATTTGAAGACGTGTTAGGACCCGGTGGTATGTTCAGGGGGGTTTTAGCGGAAAAGAGGATATTACTCAAAATGTATGCATGTTAAAAATCTGACACTTCATCAATTAATGTCCATACTCCTTGCGCACATGTGTGTAAATTTGGGGTAATGTCCGGTATTGCAAACCAGTTAAAAAGTGCAAAATATTGCCATTTCTGAATGCAAGCTCTCAGGAAGAGCAGATTTGGACAGGGTTTACCTCCTGTAATGCATGATGGGTGCATATGATTTTAAAACAATATGTACCTCTGCAAATATGTATTTGGTTCAAATCTAGATTTGTGTGCAAGTTGACAGGAGGAGTGGACTTTCTGCAGGCTGTAAAATGACATCACTCTGACACAACTTAGCTCCCCCAATCAGGGGGGAAATGAAAGCTTGGCCAATGATAAGTGGAGAGGGGTAGGGTCTAGTGATGCTGCACACACACCCATTTTAGAAACAGATAAAAGCAGACAGACAGGACAGATAGGGACATTCATTTCCATCTGCTGCGGGACGCTCTGCCGGAAAATCCATACTTTACCTCCATCAATCTCTAGAGAAAGCTGTGCAGAAAGATCCAGACTTTAAATCCATCAATCTCCAGAATCCAGAGAGAGAGCAGACCCAGACCAGACTGCTGTTAGCAGAACCAGAGAGAGCTGACCCAGATCACTGTGAAATGCCGAGACCAGACCAGAGTCCAGTCTAAAACCTGACCAGATCCGTGGCGAGGCCCATTCTATTTCAAAAATATATTGTGAGTACCTAGCAAAACTGTGCAGAACCCAATCTCTCACTTAAAATAATCTAATGCAAGCTATTTTAACTTAAGTAGAACTGCCTAAAAGCTATCACCTGTCATTTTCTAGTTGCTAGCTGTCACTTGTCTTTTTGAACTTTAAAATTCCAAATCTGAAAAACAACCTTTATTTAATCGCTCATATCTCCGTAACCGTTTCTGCTAGAGACTTGCAGTAACTTTCCTACGAACCTAGAACTGCATTCCTACCCCCGATACTGTTGCTGTAATCGCGAAAAACGCACTCGTGAATTTGCCGCGATTTGCAAAATTTCTTCACGTGTGAAAACAGCAGTTTTCTTGCTTTCATTTGCCAAAATTCGTTTAACCTGCTAGTTACTCCTAGATCCTTGCTAAAGTGAGCCTGAACTCATCCCAAGTATATTTCACTCACCCTGAACCTCCTAAAGGAATTAAAACCATTTTAGCATATTTTTCACTTCATTGCCAGCACATATAAAAGCATTGTAGCATATTTTTCACTTCATTGCCAGCACATGTAAAAGCATTTTGGGCCTGTGTTTAAAACTCCGATCTGTAATCTAAGCTTGCTGGGGTGAACTGAATTACATTTGATTGCATTTATGAGAACTGTGTGCTTTCCTTCCATTTCCTTGCATTGCATAAAGGGGGGAGGGGATTGCCAGAGAAAAGTGATTACATTGTTATGTTGAAATCATATTGAGTATTTTCTGTATTGCATTTTTCATTCAACATTACATCCATCTGAACTTATATAAAGTATTCTCTACCACCTTATTCTTCTGTTCCTATTCACAAGTGTGCTAGTGCCCGACTATCCATTATTGATTACTGCTCAGATTCAGTGTGATATTCAATTATTAATTTATTATAAAGTGTGATATATAGATCTATTGTTTAAATTATCAAATAAACCTTTTAAACTTGCAAAACAGAACTACTTCTTGGCTCAGTGGGGTCAGGAGGATTCCAAGAGAGGGGTGTTATATAGGGGTAGTCATCCAGAACGCATGAACTGGACATAAAGATATATCAATAAGGGTTTCCATTCAGTATCCCAGACTAGGCATTGACTTAGCTGTAGTGTTGAATTGAATCCTCTTACAAATTGATGGCTCGTGCCGGACGTTTGGATTAGATCTATCACTTGTGCAGATTAATACGGCGTGCCAGCTGACCAGATACATATATCCGGTCGGATCACACGCTGTGTTACGCTGTAAAGCACTCCTCAAAGGAACGCTTAAGGAAAAGGTCTGTTTTGCAAAAATAAAATACAAACTTCTGTAAGTCAGGACAGAGACCAATCTCTAGAATGACGACCTTAGTAGACATGAAAATAGCCAGAGAGCACTTCTTACATAAGTTATTTGTGAGAGGTGAGTGGACTCACCAGGACCGCACGGTCTGGTTGCAGGCCATCACGCAACAGGTCACTGAAACAGGGTCAGATATATGGGGAGATCAGGGTCCCCTACATGTGGCCCTGAGTGAACTATACATGGCTCCCAAAGCTAAGGATGAACAAGACAAGATGGTTAGGATAGCCGCATACCTGTACCTATATATGAGAGACATGCAGGATAAATGTACTGAAAGCCAAGATCTGGCGAATAAGCGACAGATGGCGTTAGAGAGGGTCCAATCTGACCTGGTCTCTTCTGAGCAGAGGCTGCAGGGGAGCCAGGAGTCAGAAAATGAGAGTAGACAGCACATCATTAAAATAAAGAGGGATATGGACATCCTGCAACAGGAAAAGGCTGACCAGGATACCAGATTTCTGGCCTTGCAGAAGGAGTACCAAGAAGGTTTGGACTCCCTGCTGCAGAGCCAGAAAAAGCTGGAGCAACAATTAGACTTTAACAGGGCATGCACGGAGCAGGTAGCCACCCTGCAAAGTCATCTAGATAGAGTGAAGGCAGAGAGCAATAAACTGATTCTGAAAGACCTGGATACCCAGGCAGAGTTTGATGAAGAACGCCAGAGAGCTGGTGCCTTTCAAAGGCAGAGGGACGACCTGGCGGCACAAATGCAGGCTCTTAGCCAGGAAAGAGACGCCTTAGGCCAGGAAGTCTGCCATTTAAAAAGGAAAATGGAAGAAAATCACCTGGCCCTCCAGGGACTGGGTGACCTCCAAAAAGAACACCAGAACTTGTTAGAGCACACCAGGAAGGTGGAGGATGCTCTGGCAAGAAAGGAGCAGGCCAATAGGGATACAGCTCAGGAGGTAACCCTCCTGCAGCAAAGACTGGCCCAGTGCTCCAGGACCAATCAGGAAACGCAGAGAGAGAATGAGGCTCTCTGCCAGCACAATGATAGGCTCCAACAACAGGTAGCGATGCAGGAGAGAATGATAGAGTCTAGTAAGGCCTTAACTGAGGAACTGAAGGCGCAGGCTCTTGCATTGCAACAGGGAGCAGGGGCGGATAGAGATGAGGTTCGCTGGGAAAGAGAAACTCCTGAGCATAACCCCAGGAGCCCTAGTACCAGAGGCCTTTATTTCTCTCAGTCCCTGGACTCTGCCACCCCCATGTCCCCTGGCGCACATGAGCACAGGGCCACAGGGATGGCAGATTACTATCCAGCCAGAAGCATGGGGCTCATAGGCCAGTACCACCCAGGAATGGAGGGGCGGGCATCCGGGTATGGGCACCCAAGCACAGTGCAATTTGATGGGGAACCCCAGGAGAGTAGGCCCATTAAGGGCATCCTGAAAACCTCTGCCCAGTTAGGTCAGTGGGGGGGGTACCCATCAAATCCTGGCAGCAAGGAGGGATCTGAAGACTCCTCTGAGCGGTACAGGACACAGGAGACCAGGTCCCCACATTCTGCCAGCCATTCCCAGGCTCGCAGAATCCGGGAAAACCTGGAAGAACAGACGGGAACCTCTGGGAGCAGTGCCTCTGAGTCAGAAGATGAATGGACCAGGGTTACCCGAACCAAAAAGGCCAATAAGGCAAAAAGGGCCTTGATTAAGGACCCCTTAAAGCAGATTAAGGCAATCAGGAGCGTCATCACGCCGTATCATAAGAATGCCAAGTATTCTGTTTGGGAGCACTTAGAGTTGTTTGAGCAAATGATGGAGACTTTCCATTTGAAGGACAGCCAAAGCTGTATCCAATATGTAAAGTGGACATTCTCCCCAGAGTACTCCAGTTTCTTTGCAGGGCTGGAGGACCAAAATCATTCCAGGTGGTCCACCTATAGGGCGGCCATATTAAAACATTTTTCTGTTCACAGAAATCCCCAAGAGGCTCGCAAGGCAGCCTACAATTTACAATGTGGGGAGGATCAGGCCCCACAAGAATTTGTGCAGGAGTTAAAGCGGGCTTTTGCACAGACCACAAGAAGGGTGTGCACGGATAGCAGAGAATGTATTAATACGTTTTTCCATGCCTTGCCCAAATACATAATGACCCAGCTCGTGAGGGATTTTCACGAGAAAAGATCTTTAGACTGGGTCATTGAACAGGCGACCCGGATCTATGAGGTGCAGAAGCCCATAGAAAATAAAAGCAATACCCAGAAAAATCCCAAAACCAACAGCACCCCTGCTGCTGCCAAGGTGGCAGAGGTAAAGGTCACCCCCGTTTTAGATTTGGAGATGGGGGGGCCTAAAAACCTACCTGCACCTAATAATGCTAGGCCCAGAAGGTCCTCGGGCCAGTCACAGACAGGGAGCCAAGGAGGCAGCCCCACAAATGGGGTCCCTCGCTCTCCTGACTATGTAAGTCCCCGTTACAAGGGTAATCGACCCATCCTGGGTTATGTGTGGACTCCTCCAGCCCAAGGGGGCGGGGGTCCAGCCAAGCACCTAGCCCAGGGAACTTCCCTCCTAACTTCCCACCGGAGGGCAGAAACTTACCAAATCCTGGGCAGAACTTTTTCCCCAGGTATCCACCTAATTTCCAGCCCCAAAATCCTCCACCCTTCTTTCCCCAATTCCCTGAGCCCAGACAACCTAATCCGGGAGAGGGGAGGCCAAGGGTGGAGGGGTATCCAAATCTTCCCAACCAGGGGTACTACCATAGAAGGGATAGCTACCCTTCCCGGGATCAGCCCAGGGGAGAAAACAGGGCCCCGTATCAGCCTGAGCGGGTTTCCCAGTTAGAGCGCCAGGTTCAAAACATGGCGCGGGATCTGGGTCACATACTGAGGGCTCAGCAGAACCCTCAGATCGGCATGCCGGCGCAGAACGCACCCAACTCTGGACCTGGTGCTCCAGAACAATGACGGGGGCAGCACCCCGATAACTCACCGGTTCCCAGGGAGGAGGCACAAGGGGAAGGGGGGGTGTAAAGCCTTGGAGGAAGCTTCCTTCCTCACTTGTAAACAGCCCCTGGAAACCCAGGAACCGGAAACAAAATCTCCTGCCCCTGAAAGTCTGCCTCCTAAGGAGCAGAGGGGGGTAGGAGAAACAAAAGACCCAAACAGACTCAGTTTGAGGAGGAGGTACAGATCTTCCAATTTGAGGGAGAGGGATCCTCAGAGGATCCTGGGAAAAGGATCTTCTCCTTCAGAGAGGGGGGAACTCCTCCCAAAGAAAAATGGGTCCCTAGGGATGCAAGTCCAGACTGGGGAGATGTGCAGACTGAGCTACCGCCGCCCACCATCTCATCCCAGAACCAACAGCAAGAAAATCCCCTGGTTCAAACCCATCCTGGTGACTGCCTCCAAAAAGGGAGGGGCGGCCCGGAACCGGAGCCAGGGGAACCCACAATGGCTCTGATCTCCCGTTGCCAACTTTTTCTTTCAGATTCCCAAGGCTCTCCACAGAATTCTGCCCAAATCTCTTCGCTAGCGATGTCCAAAACCAGAAAGTTAGCCCACCAGTTGTCCAAAAATGTGCATTATCTGTGCCCCCTTGAGGAGAAGGAGGGAAGAGACTATGCCCCGGTACAAGTACAGTGGCAGGGTACAATTTTGGCACTGGTGGACACTGGATCTCAAGCCACCCTTCTGTCCAGAAGGGCCTTTGACGAACTGAATGCAGGAAGGGGAGGGAATTACCAAATTCCTCTCACCTCACTTCCTGGACAACTCCAGAACTTTGACGGGAAGGAAATTCCCGTTGAGGGGACTGCAGACTTGGACATTAAAATTGGGCGACACAAGTTGAAACACCCGGTCATAGTAGTGACTCCAGAGGGCACCCCTTGTTTACTGGGGAATGACCTCCTGAGGAGGTTGTCACCCTTAATAGATTGCGTAAACAAGGTCCTCTGGACCCAGACTAGCCGACCAATAAAATTAAAACAGAGTGTCAACCATGTTAGTTTAAACGGCACCTGCCACATGGTTGAACAAAAATCTGACCAAGTAGAATTTCACTTCCAGAATAGCCAAATTCCAGACGTGACAGTAATAGCAGTAGGACAACAGACTGGTGATGGAGGGTCCTCTCTATTTCTGAAAATCAACCTTCCTTCCAGTCTAAAGTGGTACTCCACGCTGGAAGGAAACACTCTGAGATTCTATACTAATCCACAATCAGAAACTCCCACTCGTATAGTCCAGAAAGATGTGAAATCAGCTCAGAGCCTGGCTGATATTCAGCAAATTGGAGAGCAGTTGTTCATCCCTGTTCAGTTAAATGATGGGAAGGACTCTGTTCATGCTCGAGTGTGCGTGAACAATGGTAAGAGCTTCATCAGCGAAGCCATGTTCCGCCAACACCCAAAAGATCCAGCCATTCCCACATTCAAACTGATAGACAAATGGGAAATGGACCTGGAAGCGCCTAATTCCAAACATCTCCTGCCAAGCAGGTGTATGCTCAAAATCTCCATTGGCAACAAGAGCATAGTCCATAATTGTTGCGTCGTGCGAGACGTTACTGCCGTCTTTTACTTAGGCAGTGACATTCTCAATCGCTTTGCCATTAGTTTGGACCTAATAAACTTCAAAGCTTGGTCCCGATTAGCGGATAATCCCGTGGGCTTTGATGATCCAGAAAAAGCATTTAGGTCAGCTCAATTGCTACCTTATGCAGTTGAAATTCAGATCAAACTGGAAGTCACCATCCAGAAAGGACCCGACAATTCTCCCTGGAAGTGAAAGCTAAAAGAGGACAATATTTGCAAAACCCTGATGCGTACATACATCTAAATGCTTCTCTCCAACAGCAAGGGTTAGGGGTAAACCCAACTCCATTAGTCAACATAGAACATGACACCATTCTAATAGAGGTGGATAACAGCGACTTGAAGAGTATTACTCTAGCCGCAGGCACCATTATTGGAATGGCGGTTGATGACCGACATTTTTCCATAGATTTAGGTAATGAACTGTTAGGGCCAATCCCCAAGGACTGTTTTGACAGTGACAGTGATGACAATACAACACCAGACAGGATTTTTACCCGGCATGGGGGGAACTTCCTGGTGTACACTTCTTGCCCTTATGGTAAGGAAGATGTGACTTGTGACTTCAGGAGGGATGAGGTGATTTTTCAGGTCCATGAGGGCTGCCTTTCCCACCTGAAGCCTCCGGTCCAAATCAGCACTCTGACCAGGGACTTCTCCACCCAGCTAGAGGAGGCCGCTAAAATAGCCAAACCAGAAGTCTTTCCAGGCTTCAGGCAGATGGTGGAAGAGAGAGTCAACCTAGCTGATGCCTGTGTGACTCTGGAACAAAAGCAAAAGTTGAAACAAGTTTTCTTGGATTTCCAAGATCTCTTTGCGGTAGACTCATATGACTGTGGTCGCACCGACATCCACACAACAACAATCCCCACGGACCCTGGCATGACTCCTGTGTTTGTGAAGCAATATCGCTTGCCTCTCGCATCAATGGAGTCCCTTACTGAAATAATTAAGAACCTTGATTCCCGGGGAATAATCCGTCCAGTCCACAGCACCTTCAATAATCCGGTGCTGGGAATATTGAAGCCAAACGGCCAGTGGAGACTCTGCGCTGACCTTAGGGAGCTCAACAAACGGGTCCATACTTCCCGATGGCCTCTGCCCTACATTGACCAAGGGCTGGCCCAGATCCAGGGGTCACAGGTATTCACTGCAATAGACCTGACCAATGGATACTGGACCGTGCCTGTCAGCAGGGAGGACCAATACAAACTGGCTTTTACCTTTGGGGGCCAGCAGTACACATGGACCCGGACTCCCTTCGGATACCTTAACTCCGGCAATGAATTCAACATCTTCCTACATAAGGCCATGCCCGACCTGGGTGCGAGGGGTAACCTGGCTTATGTAGATGATGTCCTCATCAAAAGTTCATCTGTGGAGGAACACATAGCGGAGATCCGTTATGTTCTGACGCAGTTGAGGGCCGCCGGAGCAAAACTTTCCTTTCAGAAAGCACAGTGGTGTAGAACCCGTGTTAATTTCTTGGGGCATGAGATTACTCCTCAGGGTCTCTGTCCCCAGGAAAAGAAAGTGGAAGCACTTCATAAACTGAAAGACCCCACAACTCTGCGGGAACTAAGGAGCCTCCTTGGACTGACTAATTACAGCAGAAAGTTCATTGAGGGCTACGCAGAGATCACCAGACCCCTGATTCATCTCCTGAAGGGGGGGGGTCAAGTGGGAATGGGGTCCAGAACAAGCCGAGGCAGTAAGACAACTCAAAAGAAGCCTCTCACAAGCGCCCTGCCTAGCTTACCCTGTCAGAAACAAGGAGTTCTTCCTGGAGACGGGGTTCTCTAATACGTGCTTGACGGCAGTATTATACCAAAAGCATGACAAGGTCAATAAAGTAATCTCCTATGCGAGCAAAACTTTATCCTCTGTGGAGGAAAAATTCAACGATTGTGAGAAGGCACTCCTGGCAACGGTGTGGGCATTGAAGAATTACCGCCCATTCATCCAGGGGGAACACATCATAGTGGAGACTCCACACCAGCCTCTGCAATATCTCCAAAGTGACAGAATCCGGGCCGGAAATGTGAGTAATTCCCGAATTACTTCCTGGATTCTGTCAATGCAAGGCTTTCCTGTGGAGGTCAGATATGGCCAAAACAAGAAGAGTCCCCTCGCGCAAGGTCTGGCTGACTTGCATGATTGTGCCAGAGAAAACTGTCTCGAGGACGAAAGTCTAAAAATCAAGGACAACATGGAGGCATACCTTAATTCCCCACACAAAGTCTTTGAAGAGGACAAGTGTGAGGGAATGCCCACTGTCTATGTGGATGGATGCTCTGACCATGTTGACAACAACGGGGAGAAAGAACTGGTGGCTGGCGTAGGGAATGCATGGGTGAAGGAGTTCCCAGAACCCTCCGCTGGATACAAAATTGGTCCCCGAAGTAGTCAGGTGGCAGAATTGATGGCGGTGCATCAGGCCATCCTCACTGCTGTCCAGCATCAACTCCACGAACTGGTCATAATCACAGATTCGGATTATGTACGGAACGGGTTCGTGGAGCACCTGGTTAATTGGAAAACCAGAGGCATGTTATGTTCTAATAACAAACCCTTGAAACATGGGAAGTTGATCCAAAACATTGATGATCTGGTCACCTCGAATGAGATGACCATCCATTGGAAAAAGATCAAGGGTCATTCCAAAGTAGAGGGACCAGACAAAACTGGAAATGACTTAGCTGATCAGTTGGCCAAAACCGGGGCCATCCAAGGGGATCTAATTGAGATTGAGTCCCTGTTGGGGGAAATCCAGGTCACTGCTATCACTAGGTCCCAGACAAATGCTCACAACGACCTTTCAATTGCACAATGGAGTAAGGAGACCCCTGATGCTGATTTGATTACCCCTCAGAAGGGGGATCCAATAATTGGTAAGTTTTACCAACACCTTGAGGACCCTGAGAACTTTCCCTTGACGGATACCGATTATATTGGGAAAGAAGACCTAAGAGTGTTGATGAAATGTCCAAAAATGTTCCGAATCCAAGACGGTTTGCTGGTAAGGAAATCCAAAGCGGGCCACGATCAGTGGGTGGTTCCTACCTCATTCCGAAGCCTGATGTTTAGTCACGCCCATGATGCGGCCACCGCCGGTCATAGGGGGTTTCACACAACATTGGAAATCTTAAGAGAGGTTGCATACTGGCCACACATGGGGCAGGACCTCGAACAATACTTGAAGGGGTGTCTTGTGTGTGCACAATTTCAGCCATCATCCCTCACGCACCGTGCGCCTCTCCAAAAGCGGGGGATGACACTGCCATGGTCAGATTTACAAATCGACTTTATAGGCCCCGTGATTCGCTCTGCTAGGGGGAATAAGTACATGTTGACTGTGACATGCTTGTTTATGTCTCCCAGGCCCAAATTGCAAGGCAGAAACAGCAGCTGCCCTGATGATTAACCATATCTTTTCCTGTTTTGGTCTACCTCAAAGGATTGAGTCAGACAGGGGTAGCCACTTCACCAGTGAAGTAATGACAAAGATGTGGGAGATACTGGGGGTCAAAAGGCAGTTGCATATTGCTTACCGGCCAGCTTCTTCTGGGGCAGTAGAGAGATATAACCGGACCATTGTGAGCATATTAAAGAAGTTTGTGGCAGATTCTGGGCCAAGTTGGGATATCCGATTACCTCTGGTCCTAATGGCCATCAGATCTACCCCTTCATCTGCAACCAAAATGTCACCATTTGAGTTGATGACTGGACGCAAGATGGTGCTTCCTCAGCATTTGCTCTACAGGACCCAAGAGCAGACACTGATAAATGCCTCCACAACTCATGAGTATGTGGAGAATTTAAGGAAACACCTCCAACATGCTTTTGCTTACGCTCAGCGGAATCTAGAAAGATCGGCTGATAGCATGAAGACCCATTATGACCTGAAAACTTCCAGGAGGGAATATCAGGTGGGAGACCGGGTCTACCTATACAATTTCCAAAGGAACCAGGCCAAACAGCGAAAATTTTTGCCTACATGGAAGGGACCCTTTGAGATTATAGACAAAATCTCCCCTGTGGCCTACAAAATCCACATCCCCAAAGGTCATTTGGCAGAGGGGGAAGACAAGTGGGTCCACATAAACCAGTTGAAATGTTGCCATCCCAGGCACACTCTGCAACAACTGGAGGAATCCTCTGGAATCCTAGCGGGTACTGTCTCAGACTAATTCAGTTCCAACCATAAAACATACCACATCTAGTCTCTAAAATATTGTGATTTGCATGAAACTGTCTCTTAGTTATACTGTTTTTTTTTCAAAATAAGAATGTAATGTTTCGTTATGATGAAATGCATATGCTGCCCCACTATCTCAACAGTGGTGGAAAGACGTCTATGAGTAGGTATTGCCGCTCTTCCTTTGTCGTCCTAGGAGAAAGAAAACCTGGAGACCGGCCAAGGAGGATGATCCGGAGAGTGGGAGGATGACGCAAGGGGGCCCAGGGTACCGCCCAATATTCCCATCAGGACCGGCGAGGAGAACCTATCGATCCGACCGGATGGAGGAAAAGATGCTGAACTGTGCCATTTGCAGAATTGGAAGAAGATTATGCGGACAGACCAGTGCGTGGGCCAAAACCCTTGTGCACCCGACTCCACATCGACTCAAATTCAAAGGGCAGTCACGTGGGGGGGTTTGTTGGGTGTCCTGGCCCACTTTTGGACTATTAGGCTACAACATTTGGTGCTGTGGGCTTAGGAAATCCAAGATGGCCGAAAAAGCCCACATGTGCGCCAGAATCTATGAAAACCGCGCAGTTGTGCACACTAAAATGGTTGCCTAACTTGCCACCCACCAGTGCGAGCAGGATGGGCCAGGGTGCCATGAGTGAAATGTGTGCCAAAGGAAAAACCGCACTTTAAAATCACCTTTTGTTTCTCTGAATGCCAGCTCAAAATGCCTATTTGCAACACATCCAAAAATCTCACTGAACACCAGCGGACATCTGGCAGAATAAAGTCTTGTGGGCATACAAAATCTGGAAAGAGGATGAGCCTAAAACAATGTTCATCACAAGACTGGCTGAGCTGTGGATTTCAGCAGTTTAAGTAAATTTGGACTGAAAGACACTAAAAATCTAAATGTTTAAAAGAAATGAGTGACCTACTTTTGAGTGTCACATAGGCTGCAATTGTTTAAATGTCATAGTTTTAAACTTAGAATCAGCATTCTAGCTGCATATGTAAAAAATTGTTAGTTATTTGAATGCAGAAAACTGGGGAACAGAAATGACATGTGGCTAAAAACTGGCTTAAAGAGATTCCAATTTTGCCTGGCAACTACCCCCATCAGGAGTGAAACTTGATTCACAAGTAACTTCCCAGGCCTGGCTGTTTCCTGCTGGCCACACTAAGGACATGCCATCTCTCTGATAATTGAATTAAGGGGAGCCCCCACAGAATACAGGAGCTCTGAACAATGCAACCCCCTTCACCCAGGCAGATGGTTTATTGCAGATGTCGTAAAACAGCTTCCTCTTGGCAGAAGCTGGGAGGGGCAGGGTCTCTGAGCTTGGCAGAAACTGGAAAGGCTGGTTTCTGTACCATGTGACCTGAAAAGACACACCCCTGTAGCAAGAATATGGTTTTGGAAAAAGATGAGTAACTCATAGTACGGACTTAATAATTCTTGTGATTTTTCGGTGCACATTTGAAGACGTGTTAGGACCCAGTGGTATGTTCAGGGGGGTTTTAGCGGAAAAGAGGATATTACTCAAAATGTATGCATGTTAAAAATCTGACACTTCATCAATTAATGTCCATACTCCTTGCGCACATGTGTGTAAATTTGGGGTAATGTCCGGTATTGCAAACCAGTTAAAAAGTGCAAAATATTGCCATTTCTGAATGCAAGCTCTCAGGAAGAGCAGATTTGGACAGGGTACACCTCCTGTAATGCATGATGGGTGCATATGATTTTAAAACAATATGTACATCTGCAAATATGTATTTGGTTCAAATCTAGATTTGAGTGCAAGTTGACAGGAGGAGTGGACTTTCTGCAGGCTGTAAAATGACATCACTCTGACACAATTTAGCTCCCCCAATCAGGGGGGAAATGAAAGCTTGGCCAATGATAAGTGGAGAGGGGTAGGGTCTAGTGATGCTGCACACACACCCATTTTAGAAACAGATAAAAGCAGACAGACAGGACAGATAGGGACATTCATTTCCATCTGCTGCGGGACGCTCTGCCGGAAAATCCATACTTTACCTCCATCAATCTCTAGAGAAAGCTGTGCAGAAAGATCCAGACTTTAAATCCATCAATCTCCAGAATCCAGAGAGAGAGCAGACCCAGACCAGACCGCTGTTAGCAGAACCAGAGAGAGCTGACCCAGATCACTGTGAAGTGCCGAGACCAGACCAGAGTCCAGTCTAAAACCTGACCAGACCCGTGGCGAGGCCCATTCTATTTCAAAAATATATTGTGAGTACCTAGCAAAACTGTGCAGAACCCAATCTCTCACTTAAAATAATCTAATGCAAGCTATTTTAACTTAAGTAGAACTGCCTAAAAGCTATCACCTGTCATTTTCTAGTTGCTAGCTGTCACTTGTCTTTTTGAACTTTAAAATTCCAAATCTGAAAAACAACCTTTATTTAATCGCTCATATCTCCGTAACCGTTTGTGCTAGAGACTCGCAGTAACTTTCCTCTGAAAGCTGAGAATCGTGGCTTTCCTACGAACCTAGAACCGCATTCCTCCCCCTGATACCTTTGCTGTAATCGCGAAAAACGCACTCGCGAATTTGCCGCGATTTACAAAATTTCTTCACGTGTGAAAACAGCAGTTTTCTTGCTTTCATTTGCCAAAATTCGTTTAACCTGCTAGTTACTCCTAGATCCTTGCTAAAGTGAGCCTGAACTCATCCCAAGTATATTTCACTCACCCTGAACCTCCTAAAGGGAATTAAAACCATTTTTAGCATATTTTTCACTTCATTGCCAGCACATATAAAAGCATTGTAGCATATTTTTCACTTCATTGCCAGCACATGTAAAAGCATTTTGGGCCTGTGTTTAAAACTCCGATCTGTAATCTAAGCTTGCTGGGGTGAACTGAATTACATTTGATTGCATTTCTGAGAACTGTGTGCTTTCCTTCCATTTCCTTGCATTGCATAAAGGGGGGGAGGGGATTGCCAGAGAAAAGTGATTACATTGTTATGTTGAAATCATATTGAGTATTTTCTGTATTGCATTTTTCATTCAACATTACATCCATCTGAACTTATATAAAGTATTCTCTACCACCTTATTCTTCTGTTCCTATTCACAAGTGTGCTAGTGCCCGACTATCTATTATTGATTACTGCTCAGATTCAGTGTGATATTCAATTATTAATTTATTATAAAGTGTGATATATAGATCTATTGTTTAAATTATCAAATAAACCTTTTAAACTTGCAAAACAGAACTACTTCTTGGCTCAGTGGGGTCAGGAGGATTCCAAGAGAGGGGTGTTATATAGGGGTAGTCATCCAGAACGCATGAACTGGACATAAAGATATATCAATAAGGGTTTCCATTCAGTATCCCAGACTAGGCATTGACTTAGCTGTAGTGTTGAATTGAGTCCTCTTACAGAACAACCCGAGAGCGAGAATCAGATGTGCTTCCAGAACCGTAGCAGCTCCACCTCAAGTTTCATGGAGGTAGCTAGGCTGTTCAAGAGGGAGGCCCCAGCTGAAGAAAGACATCAAACACCAACTCGTTGCTACGATGAGTGACTGACCCTTTGGGGGTAGGAGAGAGATGATTGAAGAGCTTGATCATGTAGATATTTAGGAAGATAGTGTCAAGGGTTTTGACCCATGTTGAATAAATAGACTGGGTAGATGTGGGGATGAGCTGTCGCCGCCCATTATTCTATCCCAGAACAAACGAAATCAATAGACTGGGTGGATGTGGGGATAAGCTATCGCTGCCCACATTCACGCCATAATAGGAGAACTGCACAGTTGGCACGAGACCACTCCAAAGATACAACCTTCTTGTGGGGGGTTCCACATCACCACTCTACTGTAAGGATGCCATCAAAACAATGTTAAGCAAGGGTCCTATACTATCAAGCAAAAGACCACTCTATTGAAATGCAGTAATTCAAGACAACTCAAAAATGGATGCAGTACCGACAAATTCCCCAAGGTGGCGCTAGCGGTCTGAAGTGTGACAGGGAAACTGTATTTAGGAGTTGCAAGAGGGGCAGGGACTTCAAAGCTTGTTGGTTAATTGGTTAATTGAAAATCTAGCCACCTGCTGTTCCCAGAGACCAAGAGGCTGGGAAACCTTAACACCTCAGAGATTCCCACACTAGGAGGCAGGATATCACACGAACCTGTTGATTGATTGAGGAGAGACTTCCAGGCAGCCTGCTGGAGCCCACACAAAAGGCTCTTTCTGTTGAATGGGGTATGTTAATTTTGAGTGTTTCCTGTCAACAGCCCTCTGCCAGCAAGGAGAGACATGTGATCACTGACCCACCCAGACCTCTGGAGGCGGACCCAAACACTTGGGGAGTTGAATTGCAACAAATATATAGTTTATAGAAACAGTGATAATTTATTGTAACCAAATGACAGGAATGTACAACTTTGAGAGTCTTAGTTTGAAAAATGCCCTCACGATTTGAGTCCAAACTCCAATGTGTACCATGTTCTGGGGCAAAACCCTGCTAATTATGATTATTGTAGACAATGTGTTTAAGCTAGAGACATGGAAAGTTACTGGGATATATGTGGAAGGGAAATGTACCTTTGTATAATTTTTGATGAAAAACCAATGTTGCAAAACCCACTAAAATCGAATATAAATTGCCATTTTTTAATGCAAGCTCCTAGAAACGCCAGAGTCGGGACAGGGACTATCTTTAGTAATATATGATGTGTGTATGTGATGTCAAACAACTCTGTACCTGGGAAATATGTATTTGGATCATGAATAGATTTGTGTGCACATTGACCAGGGGAGTGTCATTTCTGCAGGTCATAAAAATGACATCACTCTGACACACTATCCCTTCCCAAATCAGGGACCAAAGAATCTATTGACCTATGAAATCAAGAGAGGGGCAGGCTTAGGGATGCTATCCTCTCCACCCACTTTCCAAAACACATAAAAAGAGACTGCTGGGACAGGTAGAGACATTCAATTCCATTTGCTGCGGAGCTAAAGTGTGATTTGTTGGGATTCTTGAAGACTGTGTGCTCTCCTTCCATTTCTTGTATTGCATAGGGGGGGAGTGAATTGTCAAAAGAAAAAGTGATCATATTACCTTTTGCTAAAATCATAACAAGTTATTTCTGTACTGCATTTTATTCCACCTTGCGTTTCCTTGAACCATATAAAGCATTCTTTCCCTTATTCTTCTGTTCCTATTCATAAGTTACCTCTTGCTGACAACTGCTCTTATTCACAAGTGTAATATCCATTATCAATTTATTTATAGAAGTGTGATATATATATATATTGTTTAAATTTTCAAATAAACCTTTTCATTTGCAAAACAAACCTACTTCTTGGCTCAGTGGGGTCAGGGGGATTCTAAGAGGGGGGTGTTATAAAAGGGTTGTCATCCAGAGTACTGAACTGGATATAAAAATACATCAATAAGGGTTTCCCTCAGCATCCCAGACTAGGCATTGACTTAGCTGTTGTGTTGATTGAATATCGCTTACAAAAGTGGGGTTACAAAAGTGGGGACTCGGATCAGGGATATTCTGGGTTAGATTTAACACTTGTGCAGATTAATACAGTGTGCCAACTGACCAGATACACATATCCGGTTAGTTCACCACGCTGTTTTACACTGTGAAAGCATCCCTCAAAGGAACGCTCTAAGGAAACGGTCTGTTTTGCAAAATAAAATACAAACTTCTGTAAGTCAGGAAGGAACTCACATTCCAGAATGACGACCTTGGTAGATATGAAAATAGCCAGAGAGCACTTCTTACATAAGCTATTTGTGAGAGGTGAGTAGACTCATCAGGACCAAACGGTCTGTTTGCAGGCAATCGCGCAACAGGTCACTGAAACAGGGTCAGATATATGGAGAGATCAGGGTCCATTACATGTGGCCCTGAGTGAATTATACATGGCTCCTAAAGTTAAAGATGAACACGACAAGATGGTTAGGATAGCGGCATATTTGTATCTATATATGGGAGCCATGCAGGACCAATCTGACCTGGTCTCTTCTGAGCAGAGTCTGCAGAGGAGCCAGGAGTCAGAAAATGATAGTAGGCAATATATCATTAAAATAAAAGAGGACATGGATATACTGCAACAGGAAAAGACAGACCAGGATACCAGAATTCTGGCTTTGCTGAAGGAGCACCAAGACAGTTGGGACTCCTTACTGCAGAGCCAGAAAAAGCTGGAGCAACAGATCAATTTCAACAGGGCATGCACAGAGCAGGTAGCCACCCTGCAAATCCAACTAGACAGAGAGTAAGAGGAAAGCAATAAATTGATTTTGAAAGACCTGGATACCCAGGCAGAGTTTGATGAAGAACGCCAGAAAGCTGGTGCCTTTCAAAGGCAGAGGGACGACCTGGCGTCACAAATGCAGGCTCTTGGTCAGGAAAGGGATACCTTAGGCCAGGAAGTCTGCCATTTAAAAAGAAAAATTGAAGAAAATCACGTGGCCCTCCAGGGGCTGGGTGACCTCCAAAAAGAGCATCAGGGCTTGCTAGATCACACCAGGAGGGTGGAGCAGGCTCTGGCAAGAAAGGAGCAGGCCAGTAGGGATGGGACTGAGGAAGTAACCCTCCTGCAGCAGAGACTGGCCCAGTACTCCAGGACCAATCAGGAGGCACAGAGAGAAAATGAGGCTCTCTGTCAGCACAATGATAGGCTCCAGCAACAGGTAGCCATGCAGGAGAGACTGATAGAGTCTAGTAAGGCCTTAACTGAGGAACTGAAAGCGCAGTCTCTTGCATTGCAACAGGAAGCAGGGGCGAATAGAGATGAGGTTCGCTGGGAAAGAGAAACTCCTGAGCATAACCTCAGGAGCCCTAGTACCAGAGGCCTTCATCTCTCCCAGTCCCTGGACTCTGCCACCCCCATGTCCCCTCGCGCACATGAGCCCAGGGCCACGGGGATGGCAGATTACTATCCAGCTAGAAGTATGGGGCTCATAGGCCAGTACCTCCCAGGAATGGATGGGCGGGCATCCGGGTATGGGCACCCAAGCACAGTGCAATTTAGTGGGGAACCCCAGGAGAGTAGGCCCACTAAGGGCATCCTGAAAACCTCTGCCCAGTTAGGTCAGGGGGGGATACCCAGCAAATCCTGGTAGCAAGGAGGGATCTGAAGACTCCTCTGAGCCTCACAGGACACAGGAGACCAGGTCCCCACATTCTGCCAGCCATTCCCAGGCTCGCAGAATCCGGGAAAACCTGGAAGATCAGACGGGCACCTCTGGGAGCAGTGCTTCTGAGTCAGAGGATGAATGGACCAGGGTGACCCGAACCAAAAAGGCCAATAAGGCAAAAAGGGCCTTGCTTAAGGACCCATTGAAACAAATAAAGGCAATAAGGAGCGTCATCACGCCTTATCATAAGAACGCCAAGTATTCTGTTTGGGAACACTTGGAGCTCTATGAGCAAATGATGGAGACTTTCCATTTGAAGGACAGCCAAAGCTGTATTCAATATGTAAAGTGGACCTTCTCACCAGAATACTCCATTTTCTTTGCAGGGCTGGAGAATCAAAACCATTCAAGGTGGTCCACATACAGCTCGCAAGGCAGCCTACAATTTGCAATGTGGGGAGGATCAGGCCCCACAAGAGTTTGTGCAAGAATTAAAGCGTGCTTTTGCGCAGACCACCAGAAGGGTGTGCACGGATAGCAGAGAATTTATCAATAAGTTTTTCCATGCCTTACCCAAATACATAATGACCCAGCTCGTGAGAGATTTTCATGAGAAAAGATCTTTAAACTGGGTCATTGAACAGGCTACCCGGATCTATGAGGTGCAGAAGCCCATCGAAAATAAAAATAATGCGCCGAAAAACCCCAAAACCAACAGAACCCCTGCTGCTGCCAAGGTAGCAGACGTAAAGGTTGCCCCGTTTTAGATTTGGAGATAGGGGGGCCTAAAAACCTGCCTGCACCAAATAATTCACAGCCCAGAAGGCCCTCGGGCCAGTCACAGACAGGGAGTCGAGGAGGTAGTCCCACAAATGGGTTCCCCCGCTCCCCTGACTATGTAAGTCCCAGCTACAAGGGAAACCGACCAATCCTAGGTTATGTGTGGACTCCTCCAGCCCAAGGGGGGGATCCAGCCAAGCACCTAACCCAGGGAACTTCCCTTCCAAATTCCCACAGGAGGGCATAAATTCTCCAAATCCTGGGCAGAACTTTTTCCCCAGGTATCCACCCAATTTTCAGCCCCAAAATCATCCATCCTTTTTTCCCCAATTCCCTGAGCCCAGACAACCTAATCCGGGAGAGGGGAGGCCAAGGGTGGAGGGGTAACAAAATCTTCCCAACCAGGGGTATTACCAGAGAAGGGATAGCTACCCTTCCCGGGATCAGCCCAGGGGAGAAAATAGAGCCCCGTTTCAGCCTGAGCGGGTTTCACAACTTGAGCGCCAGGTCCAAAATATGGCACAGGATCTGGGTCACATACTGAGGGCTCAACAGAACCCTCAGATGAGCATGCCACCGCAGAATGCCCCAAACTCTGGACCTGGTGCTCCAGAACAATGACGGGGGCAGCACCCCGATAACCCACCGGTTCCCGGGGAGGAGGCACAAGGGGAAGGGGGTGTAAAGCCTTGGAGGAAGCTTCCTTCCCAACTTGTAAACAGCCCCTGGAAAACCAGTAACCGGAAACAAAATCTCCTGCCCCTGAAAGTCTGCCTCCAAAGGAGCAGAGGGGGGGGGGTAGGAGAAACAAAGTACCCAAACAGGCCCAGTTTGTGGAGGATGTAAAGATCTTCCAATTTGAGGGAGAGGAATCCTCAGAGGATCCTGGGAAAAGGATCTTCTCCTTTAGAGATGGGGGAACTCCTCCCAAAGAAAAATGGGTCCCAAGGGATTAAAATCCAGACTGGGGAGATATGGAGACTGAGCTACCGCCGCCCATCATCTCATCCCAGAACCCACAATACCGAAAACCCCTGGTTCAAACCCATCCTGGTGACTGCCTCCAAAAAGGCAGGGGCGGCCCAGAACCGGAACCATGGGAACCTAAAACCGAATCAACAGACTGGGGAGATATGGAGGAGACTGAGCTACCGCCGCCCATCATCTCATCCCAGAACCCACAATACCGAAATCCCCTGGTTCAAACCCATCCTGGTGACTGCCTCCAAAAAGGGGGGGGGCGGCCCAGAACCGGAACCAGGGGAACCCACAATGGCTCTGATCTCCAGTTGCCAAATTTTTCTTTCAGATTCCCCAGGCTCTTCACAGAATTCTGCCCAAATCTCTTCGCTAGCAATGTCCAAACCCAGAAAGTTAGCCCACCAGTTATCCAAAAATGCGCATTATCTGTGCCCCCTTGAGGAGAAGGAGGGAAGATATTATGCCCCGGTACAAGTACAGGGGCAGGGTACAATTTCGGCACTGGTGGACACTGGATCCCAAGCTACCCTTCTGTCAAAAAGGGCCTTTGAGGAACTAAATGCAGGAAGGGGGGAGAATTATCGTATTCCTCTCACCTCTCTTCCTGGACAACTGCAGAACTTTGACGGGAAGGAAATTCCTGTCGAGGGGACTGCAGATTTGGACATCAAAATTGGGCGACACAAGGTGAAACACCCGGTCATAGTAGTGACTCCAGAGGGCACCCCTTGCTTACTAGGGAATGACCTCCTGAGAAGGTTGCCACCCCTAATAGATTGCGTAAACAAGGTGCTCTGAACCCAGACTAGCCGACCAATAAAATTAAAACAGAGTGTCAACCATGTTAGTTTAAACGGCACCTGCCACATGGTTGAACAAAAATCTGACCAAGTAGAATTTCACTTCCAGAACAACCAAATTCCAGACCTGACAGTAATAGCAGTAGGACAACAGACTGGTGATGGGGGGTCCTCTCTATTTCTGAAAATCAACCTTCCTTCCAGTTTAAGGTGGTATTCCACACTGGAAGGAAACACTCTGAAATTCTTTACCAATCCACAATCAGACACTCCCACTCCTATAGTCCAGAAAGAGGTGAAATCAGCTCAGAGCCTGGCTGATATTCAGCAAATTGGAGAGCAGTTGTTCATCCCTGTTCAGTTAAATGATGGGAAGGACTCTGTCTCGCTCGACTGTGTGTGAAAAACGGTAAGAGCTTCATCAGCGAAGCCATGTTCTGCCAACTCCCAAAAGATCTAGCCATTCCCGCATTCAAACTGATAGACAAATGGGAAATGGACCTGGAAGCACCTAATTCCAAACATCTCCTGCCAAGCAGGTGTATGCTCAAAATCTCCATTGGCAACAAGAGCATAGTCCATAATTGTGGGGGCGTGCGAGACGTCACTGCCGCCTTTTACTTAGGCAGTGACATTCTCAATCGCTTTGCCATTAGTTTGGACCTAATAAACTTCAAAACTTGGTCCCGATTAGCGGATAATCCCATGGGCTTTGATGATTCAGAAAAAGCATTTAGGTCAGCTCAATTGCTACCTTATGCAGTCAGATTAAAGGGGAAGTCACCATCCCAGAAAGGACCCGACAATTCTCCCTGGAAGTGAAAGTTAAAAGAGGACAAAAATTGAAAAACCCTGATGCTTACATGCATCTAAATGCTTCTCTCCAACAGCAAGGGTTGGGGGTAAACCCAACACCATTAGTCAACATAGAACATGACACCATTCCAATAGAGGTGGATAACAGCGACTTAAAGAGTATCACTCTAGCCGCAGGCACCATTATTGGAATGGCGGTTGATGACCGACATTTCTCCATTGATTTAGGAAATGAACTGTTAGGACAAATCCCCAAGGACTGTTTTGACAGTGACAGTGATGACAATACAACACCAGACAGGATTTTCACCCGGCATGGGGGGAACTTCCTGGTGTACACTTCTTGCCCTTATGGTAAGGAAGATGTGACTTGTGACTTCAGAGGGGATGAGGTGATTTTCCAGGTCCATGAGGGCTGCCTTTCCCACCTGAAGCCTCCGGTCCAAATCAGCACTCTGACCAGGGACTTCTCCACCCAGCTGGAGGAGGCTGCTGAGATAGCCAAACCAGAAGTCTTTCCGGGCTTCAGGCAGATGGTGGAAGAGAGAGTCAACCTAGCTGATGCCTGCGTGACTCTGGAACAGAAGCATAAGTTGAAACAAGTTTTCTTGGATTTCCAAGATCCCTTTGCGGTAGAGTCATATGACTGTGGTCGCACCGACATCCACACCAAAACAATTCCCACGGACCCTGGAATGACTCCAGTGTTTGTGAAGCAATATCGCTTGCCTCTCACATCCATGGAGTCCCTTACTCAAATAATTAAGAACCTTGAGTCCCGGGGAATAATCCGTCCAGTCCACAGCACTTTCAATAATCCAGTGCTGGGAATATTGAAGCCAAACGGCCAGTGGAGACTCTGTGCCGACCTTAGGGAGCTCAACAAATGGGTCCATACTTCCCGATGGCCTCTGCCCTACATTGACCAAGGGCTGACCCAGATCTAGGGGTCACAGGTATTCACAGCAATAGACCTGACCAATGGATACTGGACCGTGCCTGTCAGTAGGGAGGACCAATACAAACTGGCTTTTACCTTTGGGGGCCAGCAGTACACATGGACCCGGACTCCCTTCGGATACCTCAACTCCGGCAATGAATTCAAATTTTCCTACATAAGGCCATGCCCGACCTGGGTGCGAGGGGTAACCTGGCTTATGTAGATGATGTCCTCATCAAAAGTTCATCTGTGGGACATGAGATTACTCCTCAGGGTCTCTGTCCCCAGGAAAAGAAAGTGGAAGCACTTCACAAACTGATAGACTCCACGACTCTGCAGGAACTAAGGAGCCTCCTTGGACTGACTAATTACAGCAGAAAGTTCATTGAAGGCTACGCAGAGATCACTAGACCCCTGGTTCATCTCTTGAAGGGGGGGTCCAGTGGGAATGGGGTCCAGAACAATCTGAGGCAGTAAGACAACTCAAAAGAAGCCTCTCACAAGCGCCTTGCCTAGCTTACCCTGTCAGAAACAAGGAGTTCTTCCTGGAGACAGGGTTCTCTAATACGTGCTTGACGGCAGTATTATACCAAAAGCATGACAAGGTCAATAAATTAATCTCTTATGCGAGCAAAACTTTATCCTCTGTGGAGGAAAAATTCAACAATTGTGAGAAGGCACTCCTGGCAACGGTGTGGGCATTGAAGAATTACCGCCCGTTTATCCAGGGGGAACACATCATAGTGGAGACTCCACACCAGCCTCTGCAATATCTCCAAAGTGACAGAATCCGGGCCGAAATGTAAGTAATTCCCAAATTACTTCCTGGATTCTGTCAATGCAAGTCTTTCCTGTGGAGGTCGGATATGGCCAAAACAAGAAGAGTCCCCTCGCGCAAGGTCTGGCTGACTTGCATGATTGTGCCAGAGAAAACTCTCTCGAGGACGAAAGTCTAAAAATCAAGGACAACATGGAAGCATACCTTAATTCCCCACACAAAGTCTTTGAAGAAGACAAGTGTGAGGGAATGCCCACTGCCTATGTGGATGGATGCTCGTACCATGTTGACAACAACTTGGAGAAAGAACTGGTGGCCGGCGTAGGGAATGCATGGGAGAAGGAGTTTCCAGAACCCTCCGCTGGATACGAAATTGATCCCCGAAGTAGTCTGGTGGCAGAATTGATGGCTGTGCATCAGGCCATCCTCACTGCTGTCCAACATCAACTCCACGAACTGGTCATAATCACAGATTCGGATTATGTACGGAACGGGTTCGTGGAGCACCTGGTTAACTGGAAAACCAGAGGCATGTTATGTGCTAATAACAAACCCCTGAAACATGGGAAGTTAATCCAAAATATTGATGATCTGGTCACATCGAATGGGATGACCATCTACTGGAAAAAGATCAAGGGTCATTCCAAAGTAGAGGGACCAGATAAAACCGGGGCCATCCACGGGGATCTAATAGAAATAGAGTCCCTGTTGGGGGAAATCCAGGTCACTGCTATCACTAGGTCCCAGACAAATGCTCACAATGATCTTTCAACTGCCCAATGGAGTAAGGAGACCCCTGATGCTGATTTAATTACAGCTCAGAAGGGGGATCCAATTATTGGTAAGTTTTACCAACACCTTGAGGACCCTGAGAACTTTCCCCTGATGGATACCAATTACATTGGGAAAGAGGACCTAAGAGTGTTGATGAAATGTCCAAAAATGTTCCGAATCCAAGACGGTTTGCTGGTAAGGAAATCCAAAGCTGGCCACGATTAATGGGTGGTTCCTACCTCATTCCGAAGCCCGATGTTAAGTCACACCCATGATGCGGCCACCGCCGGTCATAGGGGGTTTCACACAACACTGGAAATCTTAAGAGAGGTTGCATACTGGCCACACATGGGGCAGGACCTCGACCAATACTTGAAGGGGTGTCTTTTGTGTGCACAATTTCAGCCATCATCCCTCACACACCGTGCGCCTCTCCAAAAGAGGGCGATGACACTGCCATGGTCAGATTTGCAAATCGACTTTGTAGGCCCCGTGATTCGCTCGTCTAGAGGAAACAAGTACATGTTGACCGTTACATGCTTGATTACCAAGTGGGTGGAATGTCTCCCAGCCCCAAACTGCAAGGCAGAAACAGCAGCTGCCCTGATGATTAACCACATATTTTCCCGTTTTGGTCTACCTCAAAGGATTGAGTCAGACAGAGGTAGCCACTTCACCAGTGAAGTAATGACAAAGATGTGGGAGATACTGGGGGTTAAAAGGAAGCTACACATTGCTTACAGGCCAGCTTCTTCTGGAGCAGTGGAGAGATATAACCGAACCATTGTGAGCATCTTAAAAAAGTTTGTGGCAGATTCTGGGCCAAGTTGGGATATCCGACTACCTCTGGTCCTAATGGCCATCAGATCTACCCCTTCATCTGCAACTAAAATGCCACCATTTGAGTTGATGACTGGACGCAAGATGGTGCTTCCCCAGCAGTTGCTCTACAGAACCCAAGAGCAAACGTTGATAAATGCCTCCACAACTCATGAGTATGTGGAGAATTTAAGGAAACACCTTCAGCATGCTTTTGCCTATGCTCAGCGGAATCTAGAAAGATCAGCCGAGAGCATGAAAACCCACTATGATTTAAAAACTACCCGAAAGGAATATAAGGTGGGTGATCGGGTCTATCTATACAATTTCCAAAGGAACCAGGCCAAACAGCGAAAATTCTTGCCTACATGGAAGGGACCGTTTGAAATTATAGACAAGATCTCCCCTGTTGCCTATAAGATCTGCATCCCCAAAGGCAGTTTGGCAGAGGGGGAAGATAAGTGGGTCCATATAATTCAGCTAAAGTGTTGCCATCCCAGGCACACTCTGCAACAACTGGAGGAGTCCTCTGCAATACCAGAGGGGACCGCTCCAGAGTAATTCTATTCCAACCCTAAAATATCCCACATATAGTCTCTAAAATATTATGATTTGGAAAAAAAATGTCTTATAATTGTATCTTGTTTTTGTTAAAATAAGAACGCAAATGTTTTGACTATAAAATGTATATGCCACCCCACTATATCAATGGTGGGGAAGAAATGTCTACGAATAGGTATTGCTGCTTTCCTTTGTCGTCCTAGGAGAAAGAAAACCTGGAGACTGGCCAAGGAGGACGATCCGGGGACCGGGAGCAGAGACCCGAGGGGCCCGGGGTAACGCCCAATATTCCCGTCAGGACCGGCGAGGAGAACCGATCAATCCAACTGGGTGGAGGAAAAGATGCTGAACTGTGCCATCTACAGAATAGGAAAAAGATAATGCAGACATACCAGCGCAAGGGCTCAAAACCTCCTTTGCACCCGACTTCCCCTCGACTTGAATCAAAGCGCAGTCGGGCGGGGGCATTTGTCAAGGGTTTTGACCCATGTTGAATCAATGGACTGGGTAGATGTGGGGATGAGCTGTCGCCGCCCATTATTCTATCCCAGAACAAACTAAATCAATAGACTGGGTGGATGTGGGGATGAGCTATCGCCGCCCACATTCACGCCAGAATAGGAGAACTGCGTAGTTGGCACGAGACCACTCCAAAGATACAACCTTCTTGTGGGGGGTTCCACATCACCACTCTACTGTAAGGATGCCATCAAAACAATGTTAAGCAGGGGTCCTATACTATCAAGCAAAAGACCACTCTATTGAAATGCAGTAATTCAAGACAACTCAAAAATGGATGCAGTACCGACAAATTCCCCAAGGTGGCGCTAGCAGTCTAAACTCTGACATGGAAACTTTATTTAGGAGTTGCAACAGGGGCAGGGACTTCAAAGCTTGTTGGTTAATTGATAATCTAGCCACCTGGTGTTCCCAGAGGCCAAGAGGCTGGGAAACCTTAACACCTCAGAGATTCCCACACTAGGAGGCAGGATATCACATGACCCTGTTGATTGATTGAGGAGAGACTTCCAGGCAGCCTGCTGAAGCCCACACAAAAGGCTCTCTCTGTTGAATGGGGTATGTTAATTTTGAGTGTTTCCTGTCAACAGCCCTCTGCCAGCAAGGAGAGACATGTGATCACTGACCCACCCAGACTTCTGGAGGTGGACCCAAACACTTGGGGAGTTGAATTGCAACAAATATATAGTTTATAGAAACAGTGATAATTTATTGTAACCAAATGACAGGAATGTACAACTTTGAGAGTCTTAGTTTGAAAAATGCCCTCACGATTTGAGTCCAAACTCCAATTTGTACCATGTTCTGGGGCAAAACCCCGCTAATTATGATTATTGTAGACAATGTGTTTAAGCTAGAGACATGGAAAGTTACTGGGATATATGTGGAAGGGAAATGTACCTTTGTATAATTTTTGATGAAAAACCAATGTTGCAAAACCCACTAAAATCGAAAATAAGTTGCCATTTTTGAATGCAAGCTCCTAGAAACGCCAGAGTCGGGACAGGGACTATCTTTAGTAATATATGATGTGTGTATGTGATGTCAAACAACTGTATACCTGGGAAATATGTATTTGGATCAGGAATAGGTTTGTTTGCACATTGACCAGGGGAGTGTCATTTCTGCATGTCATAAAAATGACATCACTTCGACACACTATCCCTTCCCAAATCAGGGACCAAAGAATCTATTGACCTATGAAATCAAGAGAGGGGCAGGCTTAGGGATGCTAGCCTCTCCACCCATTTTCCAAAACACATAAAAAGAGACTGCTGGGACAGGTAGAGACATTTAATTCCATTTGCTGCGGAGCTAAAGTGTGATTTGTTGGGATTCTTGAAGACTGTGTGCTCTCCTTCCATTTCTTGTATTGCATAGGGGGGGAGTGAATTGTCAAAAGAAAAAGTGATCATATTACCTTTTGCTAAAATCATAACAAGTTATTTCTGAACTGCATTTTATTCCACCTTGCGTTTCCTTGAACCATATAAAGCATTCTTTCCCACCTTATTCTTCTGTTCCTATTCATAAGTTACCTCTTGCTGACTACTGCTCTTATTCACAAGTGTAATATCCATTATCAATTTATTTATAGAAGTGTGATATATATATATATATATATATATATATTTATATATATATATATATATATATTGTTTACATTTTCAAATAAACCTTTTAATTTGCAAAACAAACCTACTTCTTGGCTCAGTGGGGTCAGGGGGATTCTAAGAGGGGGTGTTATACAAGGGTTGTCATCCAGAGTACTGAACTGGATATAAAAATACATCAATAAGGGTTTTCCTCAGCATCCCAGACTAGGCATTGACTTAGCTGTCGTGTTGAATGAATATCGCTTACAATAGAGTTGAACATATTGCTGCCCCAGGAACCAGAAGGCCTTGTGGACAATGCAGAGGGTTTTGACCTTAATCATCGTAGCCACTGGGAGCCAGTGTCAAGATCACAGTCCTGGAGACATACGATACCTGTGCTTGAGAACAAGGACAATTATATCAGTCCTGTTCTGCATGAGTTGCAGAGGGCAGAGAGTTGATGCAGTCAGATTAAGAAAGAGGCTGTAGCAGTACCGCAGCCCAGAGAGAACCAGTGCCCTGTAGACAGTGAGCTGCTGGTGGAAAGAGAGGAAAGGGTGAATACCTCTGATGAGGTGCAGCTGGTAGTTTGACCTCACAGACACGACAGAGATATGAGGAGAGAAGGAGAGTGTGGAGTGGAGATTTACCCAAGGTATCCAGAATCACAGGTGGGAGCAGGAAGAGGGCCAAGAGAGGCCAGCCAGAGAGTCACAGGAAAGGAGGGAGCAGGTGTGGCGATGAGGAGAATCTCGGTGTGCAGCACATCGGTAGTATGCAGTGTGCACGACACCAAGCACGGCTCAGTACACCATGCCATGGTTCACCCATGGCAATCATAGAAATGCAGGCAGAAGTGCTACATAACAAATTATACAATCTACATATCCATATTCTGGATGCACAGCCTCATCACTCACCGGATATTTCCTTGTAATTTGGCATACCTCCCATGCTTTGGCCCTGCTCCACATTAATCAACTCACTGGTGGTCTCTTCATGAGGTGTGAGATCCTCCTCCTCTTGTGGTGACCCACCTCCAGTCACCAGAGTAGAGGCGAAGTTGGCACCCAGATTCTCTATGGGTCGACGGTGGAGGTCATTCCACGGTTTCATGACCTCACGAGCGCTGCGCTTCTCATTGCCCAAGGCTTTGTTGCGATCCGTGACTTGCTGCCAGTGGACCATACGCTGAGCAGGTGTATGTGTGCTGCCTGCCCGTGTGAGCATGTCACAGTGGTGTACACGCACGTAGTCAACGAGGATCTGGATTTCTTCATTATTGAAGCTCCTCTTCCTCGACGTGGCAGTCTCCTGTGCCGTGCATTGGGATTGAGCCTGTTTCGCTACTGCATGCTTTACCTTCTTGGAAGGTCGTGGAGAACATGTGTGACTAGGACCACTCGGGTCAGTAGGGGCTGGAGCACTAGTGGCCTGGGCCATGGCATCACCCACTGATGCCGGGACAGTAGTTGCCCATGCAGGTAGCCGTACCTGGGTGCTGGTGCCAGGTCCTTTCACTGCACGTCCCTTCTGCTTTGGCGCATGGACATCATCTGCCCTGCATCTCTGTGTACCTGGGGCATGACCACTACAGGCATGGATGGTGGTCCCTGAGCCTGGGTGGTGGGAACTGCAGCTACCCCTGAATCTTCCATACCCTGGCTGCAGGGGACATGGGCTATATGGGAACGTCCCTTCACCTTTGACGCACGGACAACATCTGCCCTGCATCTCTGTGTACCTGGGGCGTGACCACTACAGGCATGGCTGGTGGTCCCTGAGCCTGGGTGGTGGGGTCTGCAGCTACCCCTGCATCTTCCATACCCTGGCTGCAGGGGACATGGGCTATGTGGGAACGTCCCTTCACCTTTGACGCACGGACAATATCTGCCCTGCATCTCTGTGTACCTGGGGCGTGACCACTACAGGCATGGCTGGTGGTCCCTGAGCCTGGGTGGTGGGGACTGCAGCTACCCCTGCATCTCCCTTACCTTGGCTGCAGGCAACATGGGCTATGTGTGAACTTCCCTTCACCTTTGATGCATGAACAACATCTTAACCCCGGTCTCTGTGTACCTGGGGCGTGACCACTACAGGCATGGCTGGTGGTCTCTGAGGCTGCGTGGTGGGGACTGCAGCTGCCCCTGTAGCTCCTGGACCCTGGGTGCTGGGGACGTCAGCATCACCTGCAGTTCCCTGACCCTGTTGGGCGGGGGGCATAGCGCTCCCTGCACGTGTCTGACCCTGGAAATCTCAGCCATCTCGGCCAACGCTGCCACCCTTCCCTTTAGTGGCCTTCCCACTCACAGTACTGATGGAGTTGTGCAAAGGGAGGTGCAGCAAGCAATTGTCCTGGGTAAATTGAGTGAGGTGGCAGGGTACGTGATGTAAATTGTACTAGTATGGTCCAGCAAGGCTCAATATCACCCCTGGTGAAAAAATAAATGGGACGTGTACCGCACAGGCACCCAAAATATCAAAAATGCATGTGCACGACCCTCGATAGCTCACGTGAAAACATTATGAGTTACGCGGTACGCCGTGGCACCCAGCAACACAAAAAATGCATACGCAAAGCCCACATAAGCTACTCTGATGTTGAGGATGGGGGAACGTGACACACAGGGGCACCCAGAGTGTGCATAATGTGTACGTGACTCACCGTTAGCCTTAGAAAAAAGAAAAATACACATGCGTGTACGCGGAGGCAAATCCCCCCAAAACAAGAAGTATGCACTGTCGCAGTGCTGAACAAAATTCGTGACACCCCAAAATTCTTTGCAGTCCACACGTCCATCCGCTCTAAATCACACGTACAATTTAATGGTATCCTGTGCACTCCTTTATCCCGATTCTGAATGCCAATGCCCAACAGCCAGCGCGTGTCACGTTACATATGCAATTAGGCCCTTTCCTCTGATTTCACATGTACGTGCTAATTTCACACAAGCAGAGTAACCGGCACTCTGTTTGCAGCTGCCCATGCGAGCAACACTGAAGACCCACGCGCTCCTGCCTACAAGCCATTTTACCTGCCTCCTACTTTCCCGAGCTGCCTCCTACGAGCCATCTGCTGCTGCCTGCCCACTGTGTGTGCCTGCTACCCACCTGCCCTGCAATTTGAGTGCCTGCTCTCAAGCCATTGCCAGTGCTCCTGTTCTCGTCCCTGTGACCACCGGAGCTAATTCAGAAGACTCCCAATGTGCCAGAACATCACCATCGCTCCACAGCCCAGCGCCAGACCACCTTGCTCGCTCACACCTGCCTCAGGGGTTGCCATGTCTGAGCAAACATCTCCAGAGGCAAGTGGCATCCCCACAGCAGCGAGGCAGAGGGCTGTCAACTTCACAGCCAGGGAAGTTGGCATCCTGGTGGAGCATGTCCTGGCGCGTTATGATGCCCTCTTCAACCCCGCAACGCAATGCGACAAGGAAGGGCGGAAGCTGATCTGGGACCGGATCATGGGTGCCATCAATGCTGAGGGGGTTGCACCCGGTGACTACCACCATGTGCGCAAGCGCTGGGAGGACCTGAAATCCAGGACCCACAACAAGGCCCGGTACTTCCTCCAGGCTGGTGACAACCAAGGGGGCGCCGGGGCCAGTTGAACAACACCGACTTGGGGGTCCTAGAGAGGTTTTACCCTGCGCTCCACACCCAGGTCAGCGATTTGAAGCACCGTCTGGTGTCGGCAGGTGAGTGTCCATGTGTTGCTGTCCTCCCCTGTGCATGTGCATGTCAATGTATAGAGGGAGTGTGCACCTTGGCCTAACAGCAAGTATGCCTCTTGTACGGATGTCTGTGTGCATGTCCCAGACAGTGCTGCTCATGTGTTCAATGAAGCATGCGTAATTCCAACAGTGTTACTTTTGCAATGTGTGTTGTAATGCAGCATATTACGACGTGCACACGGTTTCTTACATGTCTGAGACGTGCCCGTGTGAGAGGTGTGACACATGGGTGTTGTTGTCAACATCATGAACAGGCATGTTGTATATGTGTATGTGTCTGAGATGTGACTGTGTGACTGGCCATCACTCCTGGATGATGTAACTGGTGCATTTCAATGTGTGCCCTACTCTTGCTGCCTGAATGACCTTGAGGGGACTCTGATGTGATAGCTCAGTGCACTGCCCCAGGACTGTCAGGTGATGTGTGTGCATGACATGTATGTGTAGCATGCACGATTTGTAGGTGGTGACAGTGCCATGTCCAAGGATGTGATTGTCTGTTGTGAAGGACACACATGTATGTGCATGTATGTACATTGCATGTACCTGTGTGTTGTGGAGGGTGATGATCGTTGTGACCTTTGGCAGTGTACTTCATGTGCATATGATTTGTGCCAAACACACATAGGTACAGTAACCGGATGTTTGTGTTCTATGTATCCTTATCCACAGCGGCGTTGGAAGAAGAGGGTGGAGAAGGTACTATGGAGCAAGTCAGCAGGGATGTCTCCACCGGGCAGAGACGCAAGGCCCAGTCATGGCCCCTGCCATCAACATCATCGGGGAGCGAGGAAACTGGTGCCGCGTCTCAGATGTCAGCCACAGCTGCCGAGGGAAGGTCCAAGAGGGCGAAGGTGGACGTGGACTCCTCGGCAGCGGAGGGACAGGTGAACTCACACAGGGGCAATCCACTGCGAAGACGCTGGGGAGTCATCCAGGTTGGCGGGGGAGGAGTAGGCTGTATCAGCCCAGTCCATGGGGCACTGCAGGGGTGATGAGGTGTGTGTGTGACTGGTGCATTCCAGACTCAGAGGCAGGAGGCAGTGCAGGTCGCTGTGGAGGTGCCTGTGCCAAGTCCTGCCCCTGGGCCAGCGCCTGCACCAGTATGCACCTGTCGGCATGCCCCAGGCCAGACCCATACGCAGGTGTCGGATGTTTCCACACAAACCGACACCCCAGTGTCTACGGATTTGGCCATTGGGAGACAGAGTGGAACCCCTGCTAGCTGGTATTGCGAGGCTGACAGCCCTCATTCGTGATGATGTGCAGGCTTACAATCGTGGGCTTGCACATCATCACAATGAGGTCTGGCGTCTCCTGAACTGGCTAGCTACGTTCCTGGTCTCAAATTGGCTGCGTGGGCTGGCCACTTATGCAACCCCCTGATCGTCTTGCTCCTCTGTGCGCCAGTCGTCCTCCCATGCGCCTTCTAGCCCAGATGCCACCATGGCCCCCTGTCTACCTGTCCAAACCTCATCGGCCCGTCTGGTGGAGATCACACCCCTGCCTGAGTTGGGAGTCAAGGTTGGATCAGCCGAGGTGGTTATCACGCAGATCCATGCTACAACAGGAGCCATGGCAATGGAGGGAGAGCAGGCACCCAGGAGCAGGGCATGTGCCAAACGCCCCTGGGTAATTTCATCAGCCCAGAGGGTGGCCATGCGATGCAGGCACCGGGCAATAAGGCAGCAGCAAGCTCTGAGTAGGAGGCTTCATGACTCGGGGCATACCAACCAAAGGGGGCAAGTATCCTGCATCAGGCAGGATGCAAATGTGGACATCCGGTTCAGGATGACCTCCGTGTTGGAGCAATATGGGCAGCGAATCGGGGCAGAGAGGCAGCGGGCTCGGGAGGCAAGACTCACCATGGCCAGGGTGGAGACTGCACTGCGTCGGGCATGGCGGTGTCGCCTCATCCTCGTGGATGCTTGCAGGGACTGGTTGGCGAGGGAGAGGACCCTGCTGGTGGACCTGGAAGCCCTTGCGGAGGCAAAAGAGGCACGCATTGTGGAAGTAGACGCAGTGCACGATGATGCCCTAGCCCGGACATTAAGCGACACTGGTGAGGAGGACTAGCCAGCTGTCTTTGTACATAGTTTTTTAGGTATATGTTTCCGTTGATTTTATTTATTATTTGGAGCTTTAGGACATTACTCCGTATTTGTGTACATAGTTCTTCATGTGTGGGTTCCCTTTTGATTATTTTATTATTTGGAGTGGACTCTGGACATTACTCCATGTTAATTGTGTAAATAGTTTTATTGTTCATTATTTTTTGTGTGCACATGCGGTAATGGTTTTTGTTTTATCTTTGATGGTATTGTACATAATTTCTGAGGACATGGACATGGACATTGGACATGGACATTTTTGCATTCTTTTATGTATTTCATGTACATATTTTGAACATTCATTTACAGTGTGTATGAGCACAATAGAACTGTTCAATCTAATTTATTTTCTTAACTCACTGTCATTTTTTCTCACATTTATTATGCAGTGTGGCAGTTTGTTAGTCCGTTTAGTGTCCCTGGTTCTGTCCATCGTTGGTCATGTGTGTGGTTACTTGCATGCATGTATTATGTTTGGTATCCATTTGCGTGGTGAATATACACATGTGGCTGACCGGTGGAGGAGTGTGAAGGGGGAGTTTGTGTGTGCACAGTAAAATGGCATTTGCTTTCACATGTGCAGCATCACTGTGTATTGCCCCTCACTGTATTTGTGAGGGAGGTGGGTAGGGGGACTGTGGGAGTGTTACATGTTCAGGATATTGGCACATGATTTGTTGATGCTGTGTAAAACACATGTTGTGCTTTCCACTTCACTAGCATGTGTTTGTGCAGTTATCATTATCTCTGGTGTTGGTCTGCCTCTTGCACTGCAATGCAATATTGACATTGCTTTGGATTTACACATCGGCAGACCAATGCAGCAGTCTTGGTGCGTGGCACACTCTCTGATTGCCATGTACTCAATCCGTACTGAAGTCATTCCTCTTTGCTTGTGCTTTCTGTCCTCCTCTACCCTGCTGAACTCATGTCTGAATCTGCACTGGTCATCTGGCTACCCTCTGACATTGGCCCAAGGTCCCCTTGCCCCCTTCCCTGGCATCCCCCGCACTTGGACTGTTTTTCTGTATTCCTACAGCCCCCTACCAGCACTTGACACCTCATGTCTGCACTTAGCCTTGCACTTCCCACCAGCTGGCCGCACTTTGATGATTTTCATTGTTATTGTATTTCTTATGATGTCCTTCCCACGTACTGCACTGGCCCCTCCCCCTCGCCCCGCACTTTTCACCTTCCCCACTTCCCATGAACTTGCGCCATCTGAATGCCACCTGGCCTCACAAGATCGTTGTCTCTGTCTTCACTCTGTTCCCCATCCCCTGACTCGTTGTGCCTTCAAACATATGTGTATAGGCGTATTTTGAATGCCATATCATTTGATATGATTTCATATCATATCCTTCACACATGAGAGGAACAGTGATGTACTGAACATCCTTAAAGCTGGCCCCTAAGTGATGAGATACTTCACCTGTGTGACTATTTGGCCATGCATTTCAGATCACACGCACTTCTAATTCTTTGTAGTAGATCATTTAGCGGTTGTATACTAATTAACCTTTTCACAATTGACCTCGGGAGAATTGACCTAGGGAGAATTGACCAAATTTAGAAGGTCAATTAGGACATGTATGCGGGGGGAAACCCCCCCGCAACTCCCCACCCAATCTCCTTATATTATTTATAATCCAAAACCAACCCAATACATATATCAAATAACTAAAATAATATAAAGGTCAATTGTGCAGAAGGTCAATTAAGACCACTATTATTAGGTCACTTGTGCAAAAGGTCAATTGTAAAAGGTCAATTTGGGTAATACCCATTTAGCAGAGTGCATTTAGTTGCAGAACCCACTATGAATTTTGCGTAGTATTCAGCAAGGCCTAAGAATGCTCTCAATGCATCCTTGAGTCTGTATATATGTTTATAGAAACATTATAGAAGTGGGTATATATTTGTATTTGGCATTGTTTGAAGGATAGCCAGGCTCACCTCCAGCCAGGTGTGTACACTGCTGCCAGGCAGGTCATGAATATTATGCTAGTTGCTTGGGTGAGATGGTAACTGGGCAGGCTCACCTCCAGCCAGATCTGTACACTGTTGCCAGATCTGTACACTGTTGCCGGGCAGCTTGGGAAGGTTACGCTAGTTGCTTGGGTGATGGTACCTGGGTGGGCTCACCTCCAGCCAGGTGTGTACACTGTTGCCGGGCAGCTCTGGAATGTTACACTAGTTGCTTAGGTGATGGTACCTGGGCTGGCTCACCTTCAGCCAGGTGTGTACACTGTTGCCGGGCAGCTCGGGAATGTTACGCTAGTTGCTTGGGTGACGGTACCTGGGCAGGGTCACCTCCAGCCAGGTGTGTACACTGTTGCCGGGCAGCTCGGGAATGTTACGCTATTTGCTTGGGTGAGATGGTACCTCGGCAGGCTCACCTCCAGCCAGGTCTGTACACTGTTGCCGTGCAGCTTGGGAATGTTCTGTCAGTTGCTTGGGTGATGGTACCTGGACAGGCTCACCTCCAGCCAGGAGTGTATACTGTTGCCGGGCAGCTCAGGACTGTTATGCTAGTTGCTTGGGTGATGGTACCTGGGCAGGCTCACCTCCAGCCAGGTGTGTACACTGTTGCAGGGCAGCTCTGGAATGTTTCATCAGTTGCTTGGGTGACAGTACCTGGGCAGGCTCACCTCCAGCCAGGTGTGTACACTGTTGCTGTGCAGTTCGGGAATGTTACGCTAGTTGCTTGGGTGAGATGGTACCTCGGCGGGCTCACCTCCAGCCAGGTCTGTACACTGTTGCCGGGCAGCTCGGGAATGTTCTGTCAGTTGCTTGGGTGACGGTATCTGGACAGGCTCACCTCCAGCCAGGTGTGTATACTGTTGCCGGGCAGCTCAGGAATGTTATGCTAGTTGCTTGGGTGATGGTACCTGGGCAGGCTCACCTACAGCCAGGTCTGTGCACTGTTGCCGGGCAGCTTGGGAATGTTACGCTAATTGCATGGGTGACGGTACCTGGGCAGGCTCACCTCCAGCCAGGTCTGTACACTGTTGCTGGGCAGCTCTGGAATGTTTCACCAGTTGCTTGGGTGACAGTACCTGGGAAGGCTTACCTCCAGCCAGGTTTGTACACTGTTGCTGGGCAGTTCGGGAATGTTACGCTAGTTGCTTGGGTGAGATGGTACCTCGGCGGGCTCACCTCCAGCCAGGTCTGTACACTGTTGCCGGGCAGCTCGGGAATGTTCTGTCAGTTGCTTGGGTGACGGTATCTGGACAGGCTCACCTCCAGCCAGGTGTGTATACTGTTGCCGGGCAGCTCAGGAATGTTATGCTAGTTGCTTGGGTGATGGTACCTGGGCAGGCTCACCTACAGCCAGGTCTGTGCACTGTTGCCGGGCAGCTTGGGAATGTTACGCCAATTGCATGGGTGACGGTACCTGGCAGGCTCACCTCCAGCCAGGTCTGTACACTGCTGCCGGGCAGCTTGGGAATGTTACGCTAATTGCATGGGTGACGGTACCTGGGCAAACTCACCTCCAGCCAGATGTGTGCACTGTTGCCGGGCAGCTCGGGAATGTTACGGTAGTTGCTTGGGTGACGGTACCTGGACAGGCTCACCTCCAGCCAGGTGTGTACAATGTTGCCGGGCAGCTCAGGAATGTTACGCTAGTTGCTTGGGTGACGGTACCTGGGCAGGCTCACCTCCAGCCAGGTGTGTACACTGTTGCCGGGCAGCTCGGGAATGTTATGCTAGTTACTTGGGTGACAGTACCTGGGCAGGCTCACCTCCAGCCAGGTCTGTACACTGTTGTTGGGCAGCTCTGGAATGTTTCACCAGTTGCTTGGGTGACAGTACCTGGGCAGGCTCACCTCCAGCCAGGTGTGTACACTGTTGCTGGGCAGCTCGGGAATGTTACGCTAGTTGCTTGGGTGAGATGATACCTCGGCAGACTCACCTCCAGCCAGGTATGTACACTGTTGCCGGGCAGCTTGGGAATGTTCTGTCAGTTGCTTGGGTTACGGTACCTGGACAGGCTCACCTCCAGCCAGGTGTGTATACTGTTGCCGAGCAGCTCAGGAATGTTATGCTAGTTGCTTGGGTGATGGTACCTGGGCAGGCTCACCTCCAGTCAGGTCTGTACACTGTTGCTGGGCAGCTCTGGAATGTTTCATCAGTTGCTTGGGTGACAGTACCTGGGAAGGCTCACCTCCAGCCAGGTGTGTACACTGTTGCTGGGCAGTTCGGGAATGTTACGCTAGTTGCTTGGGTGAGATGGTACCTCGGTGGGCTCACCTCCAGCCAGGTCTGTACACTGTTGCCGGGTAGCTCGGGAATGTTCTGTCAGTTGATTGGGTGACGGTATCTGGACAGGCTCACCTCCAGCCAGGTGTGTATACTGTTGCCGGGCAGCTCAGGAATGTTATGCTAGTTGCTTGGGTGATGGTACCTGGGCAGGCTCACCTACAGCCAGGTCTGTGCACTGTTGCCGGGCAGCTTGGGAATGTTACGCTAATTGCATGGGTGACGGTACCTGGGCAGGCTCACCTCCAGCCAGGTCTGTACACTGTTGCTGGGCAGCTCTGGAATGTTTCACCAGTTGCTTGGGTGACAGTACCTGGGAAGGCTTACCTCCAGCCAGGTTTGTACACTGTTGCTGGGCAGTTCGGGAATGTTACGCTAGTTGCTTGGGTGAGATGGTACCTCGGCGGGCTCACCTACAGCCAGGTCTGTGCACTGTTGCCGGGCAGCTTGGGAATGTTACGCTAATTGCATGGGTGACGGTACCTGGGCAGGCTCACCTCCAGCCAGGTCTGAAAACTGTTGCTGGGCAGCTCTGGAATGTTTCACCAGTTGCTTGGGTGACAGTACCTGGGAAGGCTTACCTCCAGCCAGGTTTGTACACTGTTGCTGGGCAGTTCGGGAATGTTACGCTAGTTGCTTGGGTGAGATGGTACCTGGGCAGGCTCACCTACAGCCAGGTCTGTGCACTGTTGCCGGGCAGCTTGGGAATGTTATGCTAATTGCATGGGTGACGGTACCTGGGCAGGCTCACCTCCAGCCAGGTCTGTACACTGCTGCCGGGCAGCTTGGGAATGTTACGCTAATTGCATGGGTGACGGTACCTGGGCAAACTCACCTCCAGCCAGATGTGTGCACTGTTGCCGGGCAGCTCGGGAATGTTACGGTAGTTGCTTGGGTGACGGTACCTGGACAGGCTCACCTCCAGCCAGGTGTGTACAATGTTGCCGGGCAGCTCAGGAATGTTACGCTAGTTGCTTGGGTGACGGTACCTGGGCAGGCTCACCTCCAGCCAGGTGTGTACACTGTTGCTGGGCAGCTCGGGAATGTTATGCTAGTTACTTGGGTGACAGTACCTGGGCAGGCTCACCTCCAGCCAGGTCTGTACACTGTTGTTGGGCAGCTCTGGAATGTTTCACCAGTTGCTTGGGTGACAGTACCTGGGCAGGCTCACCTCCAGCCAGGTGTGTACACTGTTGCTGGGCAGCTCGGGAATGTTACGCTAGTTGCTTGGGTGAGATGATACCTCGGCAGGCTCACCTCCAGCCAGGTATGTACACTGTTGCCGGGCAGCTTGGGAATGTTCTGTCAGTTGCTTGGGTTACGGTACCTGGACAGGCTCACCTCCAGCCAGGTGTCTATACTGTTGCCGAGCAGCTCAGGAATGTTATGCTAGTTGCTTGGGTGATGGTACCTGGGCAGGCTCACCTCCAGTCAGGTCTGTACACTGTTGCTGGGCAGCTTGGGAATGTTACGCTAATTGCATGGGTGACTGTACCTGGGCAGGCTCACCTCCAGCCAGGTGTGTGCACTGTTGCCGGACAGCTCGGGAATGTTACGCTAGTTGCTTGGGTGATGGTACCGGATCAGGCTCCCCTCCAGCCAGGTGTGTACACTGCTGCAGGGCGGTTCGGAAATGTTACGCTAGTTGCTTGGGCGATGGTATCTGGGCAGGCTCACCTCTACCCAGGTGTGAACAGTGTTGCCGGGCAGCTCGGGAATGTCAAATTAGTTGCTTGGATGATGGTATCTGGACAGGCTCACCTCCAGCCAGGTGTGTATACTGTTGCCGGGCAGCTCGGGAATGTTATGCTAGTTGCTTGGGTGATGGTACCTGGGCAGGCTCACCTCCAGCCAGGTCTGTACACTGTTGCCGGGCAGCTTGGGAATGTTACGCTAATTGCATGGGTGACGGTACCTGGGCAAACTCACCTCCAGCCAGGTGTGTGCACAATTGCCGGGCAGCTCAGGAATGTTACGCTAGTTGCTTGGGTGACGGTACCTGGGCAGGCTCACCTCCAGCCTGGTGTGTACACTGTTGCCGAGCAGCTCGTGAATGTTATGCTAGTTACTTGGGTGACAGTACCTGGGCAGGCTCACCTCCAGCCAGGTCTGTACACTGTTGCTGGGCAGCTCTGGAATGTTTCACCAGTTGCTTGGGTGACAGTATCTGGGCAGGCTCACCTCCAGCCAGGTGTGTACACTGTTGCTGGGCAGCTCGGGAATGTTACGCTAGTTGCTTGGGTGAGATATTACCTCGGCAGGCTCACCTCCAGCCAGGTCTGTACACTGTTGCCGGGCAGCTCGGGAATGTTCTGTCAGTTGCTTGGGTTACGGTACCTGGATAGGCTCACCTCCAGCCAGGTCTGTACACTGCTGCCGGGCAGCTTGGGAATGTTACGCTAATTGCATGGGTGACGGTACCTGGGCAAACTCACCTCCAGCCAGATGTGTGCACTGTTGCCGGGCAGCTTGGGAATGTTACGCTAATTGCCTGGGTGACGGTACCTGGGCAAACTCACCTCCAGCCAGATGTGTGCACTGTTGCCGGGCAGCTCGGGAATGTTACGGTAGTTGCTTGGGTGACGGTACCTGGACAGGCTCACCTCCAGCCAGGTGTGTACAATGTTGCCGGGCAGCTCAGGAATGTTACGCTAGTTGCTTGGGTGACGGTACCTGGGCAGGCTCACCTCCAGCCAGGTGTGTACACTGTTGCCGGGCAGCTCGGGAATGTTATGCTAGTTACTTGGGTGACAGTACCTGGGCAGGCTCACCTCCAGCCAGGTCTGTACACTGTTGTTGGGCAGCTCTGGAATGTTTCACCAGTTGCTTGGGTGACAGTACCTGGGCAGGCTCACCTCCAGCCAGGTGTGTACACTGTTGCTGGGCAGCTCGGGAATGTTACGCTAGTTGCTTGGGTGAGATGATACCTCGGCAGGCTCACCTCCAGCCAGGTATGTACACTGTTGCCGGGCAGCTTGGGAATGTTCTGTCAGTTTCTTGGGTTACGGTACCTGGACACGCTCACCTCCAGCCAGGTGTGTATACGGTTGCCGAGCAGCTCAGGAATGTTATGCTAGTTGCTTGGGTGATGGTACCTGGGCAGGCTCACCTCCAGTCAGGTCTGTACACTGTTGCTGGGCAGCTTGGGAATGTTACGCTAATTGCATGGGTGACTGTACCTGGGCAGGCTCACCTCCAGCCAGGTGTGTGCACTGTTGCCGGACAGCTCGGGAATGTTACGCTAGTTGCTTGGGTGATGGTACCGGATCAGGCTCCCCTCCAGCCAGGTGTGTACACTGCTGCAGGGCGGTTCAGAAATGTTACGCTAGTTGCTTGGGCGATGGTATCTGGGCAGGCTCACCTCTACCCAGGTGTGAACAGTGTTGCCGGGCAGCTCGGGAATGTCAAATTAGTTGCTTGGATGATGGTATCTGGACAGGCTCACCTCCAGCCAGGTGTGTATACTGTTGCCGGGCAGCTCGGGAATGTTATGCTAGTTGCTTGTGTGATGGTACCTGGGCAGGCTCACCTCCAGCCAGGTCTGTACACTGTTGCCGGGCAGCTTGGGAATGTTACGCTAATTACATGGGTGACGGTACCTGGGCAAACTCACCTCCAGCCAGGTGTGTGCACAATTGCCGGGCAGCTCAGGAATGTTACGCTAGTTGCTTGGGTGACGGTACCTGGGCAGGCTCACCTCCAGCCTGGTGTGTACACTGTTGCCGGGCAGCTCGGGAATGTTATGCTAGTTACTTGGGTGACAGTACCTGGGCAGGCTCACCTCCAGCCAGGTCTGTACACTGTTGCTGGGCAGCTCTGGAATGTTTCACCAGTTTCTTGGGTGACAGTATCTGGGCAGGCTCACCTCCAGCCAGGTGTGTACACTGTTGCTGGGCAGCTCGGGAATGTTACGCTAGTTGCTTGGGTGAGATATTACCTCGGCAGGCTCACCTCCAGCCAGGTCTGTACACTGTTGCCGGGCAGCTCGGGAATGTTCTGTCAGTTGCTTGGGTTATGGTACCTGGATAGGCTCACCTCCAGCCAGGTGTGTATACTGTTGCCGGCCAGCTCAGGAATGTTATGCTAGTTGCTTGGGTGATGGTACCTGGGCAGGCTCACCTCCAGTCAGGTCTGTACACTGTTGCTGGGCAGCTTGGGAATGTTACGCTAATTGCATGGGTGACGGTACCTGGGCAGGCTCACCTCCAGCCAGGTGTGTGCACTGTTGCCGGACAGCTCGGGAATGTTACGCTAATTGCATGGGTGACGGTACCTGGGTAAACTCACCTTCAGCCAGGTGTGTGCACTGTTGCCGGGCAGCTCGGGAATGTTACGGTAGTTGCTTGGGTGACGGTACCTGGACAGGCTCACCTCCAGCCAGGTGTGTACACTGTTGCCGGGCAGCTCAGGAATGTTACACTAGTTGCTTGGGTGATGGTACCTGGGCAGGCTCACCTCCAGCCAGGTGTGTACACTGTTGCCGGGCAGCTCGGGAATGTTATGCTAGTTACTTGGGTGACAGTACCTGGGCAGGCTCACCTCCAGCCAGGTCTGTACACTGTTGCTGGGCAGCTCTGGAATGTTTCACCAGTTGCTTGGGTGACAGTACCTGGGCAGGCTCGCCTCCAGCCAGGTGTGTAGACTGTTGCTGGGCAGCTCGGGAATGTTACGCTAGTTGCTTGGGTGGGATGGTACCTCGCAGGCTCAGCTCCAGCCAGGTCTGTACACTGTTGCTGGGCAGCTCGGGAATGTTCTGTCAGTTGCTTGGGTTACGGTACCTGGACAGGCTCACCTCCAGCCAGGTGTGTATACTGTTGCCGGACGAGAGATGGTGAGATGGTACCTGTTCTAAAGGTTCCAACATGGTATATAAAGCCTCCTGCTCTCAGAGCTGGATCCAGTTGCCTGGGACACTTTGGAGGAGGGCCTCCTATGTCAGAGCTTAGTTTAAACTTCTACAAGTACTTACCGCTGTTGGCTTCCATTGATCCTACGCTGTTGCTTTCCGGAAATCCTCCACCATAAAAGGTGTCGGCCGGATGCTTTGACCATTAATTATGTGCCTAGATATGGTAATTTGTTAACTCAAACTTATCCATGTTTTATAGTTAGTCTAGCTTCCAAGAGAAATCCTACCACTTATTCCAGACATCTGCCATGCTCGGTAACATATTTTGCCAAGATCAAAATGCCATCTTGAAAGCATCTGACATGACACATGCAATGCAGCAACCTCTTGGAATACAGCTGCAGCTGAGGCAAGGAAAAAAGGCATCCTTTTAAAGATATATGCTCTAAATAGTGTTACAAAATATGTTAATTGTCAGGAGTCATGGTGTAGGACTATCTGATGGTATGCATTGGAGGGATTCAGTGTTGTGAAATATTTAACTCCTTCTAGAAGGGAGATCATTTCCTGCTGCCTGTGGTGCTGTGGAGTCCTTTTACTTCCGCGCCGACGTCCGAACAGGAAGACGCTTTGTGCTATGCTAGCGTGTAAAGGTGCGTGGTTAGAGGTGCTCTGCAATTGTGTGGACCTGGGGCCCATTCAGATCTGGTTAGTCTTCTTGTGGCTTTAGGACTGCTGCAGAAACCTGCTCTCTCCTGGCCTAGGTGCAAATGGGAAGACACTCTACGCTCTACGTGCCAGCGTTGGACCAAGATGCACAAAGAAGCGCAACAGTGCTCTGCAATTGGGCGGATATAGGGCCCATTCAGGTCTGGTTAGTCTTCTTGTGGCATTAGGACTGCTGCAGAAACCTGCTCTCTCCCGGCCTAGGTGCAAATGGGAAGACACTCTACGCTCTACCCAGCAGCGTTGCACCAAGGGGTCTGATTTATGGAATTTTGCGCAGAAATCCTCCAAGGGCTGTGCCGAGAAGGACCCTGCATGAGCCTGCATGCAGAATAAAAAATACATGCCCTGCGTATTCATGGAATCTACCGCGCAAAGTAGCCATATTCACAAGTTGCGCCCGGAACGCCCCCGACACGTCCGCATGCAAAGCATAAACTGCCAGAACAGCTGCTTTATTAGTGCGCTCCCCGGGCACGCATACACGGACCCTTCAACCAGTGCATGGGGTTCCCCGTAAGCAGGCCTGTGTCTTAGGGACCCTGCACGGGATCTCCAGTCACCGTATCCGACACCCCGATAACATGTGTATGATAAATCGTATAACTCTGGAAATCTGTGTGCGAACCCTGAAAGGGGCCCCTAGGGGACCCTGATGTCTATGGAAACAAGGAGAGTCACCACACACGATAGAGACGCCAGACACGAGGTTGTGTTCCCAAAGCTAGGGTTTTATTGCAAAGCTAGGGTTTTATTGCAAAGCAAAAGTCTCAGTTGGCCAACTCGGTCTCACGCCCCGCGACGTGTATCTCTAGACCTCGAGGGACGCAAGAGCCGCAAGAGCCATGAATTACATACATCAGTTACATATATACAAAATGCATATCAAACAATCAGCTATGACATGTTTAACACTCCCCTTTATTGGGTTTCTTTGAACTTGGTGTGATGATGGACATCTCCGACCATTATGACACCTTCAAACATCTATTCTAGTAACAATTTGCAATTTGTGAGTGCAAAGGCATCTTTTAGTTGTTGAATATAGAACACGGCGCTTCTGTTCTTGGAAGCGAACCACATACAGGGGGAGTTGCATTCCGGACCTTACTATCTATCAGATGCTATTCGCGTCCTGGGAGCCGACATGCTCTAGCGGGCTGGCCGCTGTGCAATGAGTAAATGCCTTGCAGCTCTGCTTTAAGGCTACATTCGGGAGGGAGCCGGGCATTCTTCCTGGCGCTGCCTACGTTTGTGTTTCAGCGAACTCTTGTTATCCTCACGGCCCTGCGGCCTTGTCCTTTTCACATACAGACAACAATGTTTCACAGTCGAGCAGTGTAAGCGGAAAATATACTGCGAAGCAATAGGAACAGAAAGCAATGAGCAATGGTTAGAAAACAAAATGGCGATTCTTGTTACATCAAAATGGCCGTTCATTGGCAAACTCCAAAACCTATATTTTGTCATATCGTGCATGAGACCGTTGGCCCACGGCCACCAAAATGCGTTTGCGGTCTCAAAGTAGAGGTACCCGTATTTCTAGACTGACAAACCCTCCTTTGGCCGTATGCCAAACGTCTCATCTATTTATTGAAACCTCCTCTAGTGAGGATGAATCTGAAGTACTTATGTCTGAGTCCTTGCATGCTATCGTGGACATCATTGTCTTCATCAATATCTATTGCCATCAACTCTTTTGCTGCTCTCATCATATTTGGGTCTGGGCTAGTTTGATCATGAGGTTGTTTTTTCTTTGTTATCATTTGCATGCACCCTTCCGTACATCCCTCAGTTTCTGGGCAACCAAGGGTATGCTTTCTCTCCACATATACAATAAACTGGATCACCTACGTATACTGGTTCTATTTCCCATTTTAGTACCACTGTATTCATACAACCAGTATATGTTCCAACTGAAAAAGAGCCTTTCTTTTTTAGACAAAAAGGGACAGTTCTTGGGCTATAATTCACCGTGTAAAATGGGGGAATTGCATCTTTGTCCCCTTCTGTTCTTACACGAAACGCCATTACAGATGTTTTTTCTGGTGGGGACAATCTATCTCGTCTATTTTGTCGTGTTATCTTTCGTATACTTTTCCTCGTGGGCTCTGGGGCTATTACTTGTGCTTTATGGAAAATGGAACAACCCACAGGCTCCATTATTATCTCCTCAAACTCATTCATGTTGGTTCTGTCTAATTGACCCGTATTACTCTTATTCCATTTCCCATAGAACATTGCACCTAAAGATGCACTACATGCAGAACTTAATGGTAATGGCTGCACATACCACCCTATTCCTTTCCCGGCATGCTGTGGTAAATGGGCACATACTCAGCAGTTTGTTTTCTTCAGGATTGCATGTGTCATGTTCATTATCAGCAGTAAGGTGTTATTTCCAAAACCTTCCCTATGTTTTTCTTCCATTGGGGGTAGGGTATAAGTGATCACCTGAACCGGGCTTTCAGTAGTGGATATATTAATTATTGGTAAAAACATTTCTAATGAGTGTATTGTTTCTACCCACCATAATATTAGGGGTGTCGATATTGGTGCTACCACGCTCATAAAGCACATTATTATCATTAGTACCAGCATACAATTTGTTTTACCATGCGTTTTTCTTAGACTTATAGGGCCTCATTCCGAGGTTTGCGTTAAATTTCTGACTTTACCGGCATGGCGGAAATACCGTATCCGCGTTGGTAGCAGGGCGTAATTAGCACCATATTCCGACCTCGCGGGCACGAGCTTTCCGCCATACCGGTAAACCCCCTAGCGCCATACCGGTAAAGGACACGTCAAACCCCTTACAGACAACAACTGAGACGTAACTAACACCATCGCCCTCCACGTAGTGCGTAAATAGCGGTGCCCGTAATTAACGATGACCGTAAATTACGGGCACCGGTAAAAACCATAGACGGAAATTACGTCATCGAACAGGAACGGGAAGCATCATGGCGGCCATCTTTAAAATCACAATCCATTGCAATCCTCTCCATACAGGACTCGTGGGCATATTGTGATAGGCAAAATAGACTCCAGAGACCAGCATCATGCCAAAAGCATTGAAAAAGGGTGCTGCGCGCATCAGGAAGGAGAAAGTCTCCCAGGATGAGCTCCAGGTACTCGTCGATACTCTGCATGAACATGCTGAGATTGTTTTCAGCAGCGACATTCGCAGGCCCAACATCCTCGGGAAGAAGGAGATATGGGAGCTGGTCTCGCAGAGGGTGAGCGCTGTCGGAAACACCCCCTGCAGCACGACGCATTGCCGCAAACGCTGGGATGACCTCCGTCTGAGGGTGCGGGCCATCCTCTCAGCAAACCGCAATCTGGCCCTAGAGACAGGAGGAGGCCCAGCCTCACCCATAAAAATGATGCCCTGGGAGGAAACATGTGCAGAGATGATGGGCGATATGGATTGCGGTGATTCTTCATCAGCTGACGCAGGTGAGTGCCATGAGTGTAAACAGTACATGCATCCCTAATGCAAGTCATCGCCAAGGGCTGGTCAAGCAGTCACATCATGTTTGGGTAAACCCCCCCCCCCTCCAATGATGCCGTAACAACTGGGACCCAGGATGATGTCAGGCTCAAGGCTGACACCCATATTGGGCATGCCACACAAAAAGCTGGTCAATGTCAGTCACCACAGTACTCCGCCAACATGAGTGACCCTGCCGACAGTATGCTTTTCCCATCCAAGCAAAGATCACAGTCCCACTCAGCACCCAAATGTCACCAAAACGCTGCTATCCCATCGTAATACCATTGTCTGGAAGTAATTCTGACCCCCAGATCATTGCTCATGCCATCTCTCTCTTGCCCCCCACAGGCACCGGTCATGAAAGTGAGGACCAGGAAGGCCCCCGGACAAGTACCTCCCGGGGCACAGGCAGGGGACAGCGCACACCTGCAAACAGGAAGAAGGCACATGCCACACCACCTGCCCCAGCAACCCCCATGGAGGGTACACAACCCCCATCCGCAGCCCTGGACATGCCTGCAGTTCTGCAGGACACATGCCCCACGCTGCACCATGAGGAATCGAGTGCGTCAGGGGAGAATGCTGCCATGTGCATCCTCGATGTGCCAGGCAGCACATCACCAAACACCATTGACAACGTGGAGGAGCCCAATGACTATGTACAGAGCCCACACACTCCCTCGTACAGCCAGGTTGCCCATAGCGACCCTGGGTCGAGCGACGGCCAAGGGCTCACAGGCGAAGGGGATACACCTGTCTGTCATGAGCCCACTTCCCCTGCAGGAAGTCCTGAAAGTCCTGCAGGCACAACAACACAAAGCCTGCCGACCACATCGCCCACATCGGCTGCAGAAACAGTGCGCTGCCAGCACCTCACGGGCATGATAGAGGAGTTTCTCCGGGACAACCGGGAATCAGGGTTGGTGCTTCATAATGACCTTCAGGCTCTGGGCGAGATCATCAGTACCAGCACAAACCGCATCTGTGAGATGCTTGGCAGGATTGCTGATGCCCTGGAGGCAGCACCCCCCAGACCACAGCCCCAGCAGGAGGTGCCACCCTCCCAGAGCTCCTCCACGCAGACCAGCCCGGTCCGTAGGTCACTGCGCACAATGCGCCGGAATGGAAGGGATGCCCAGGCTCTGGCAGTGCCCATTGACCGTGCAGCCACACACATGTGGCCAATGCTGCACTGATGGGAACATTGTGGGGTTGTTGTGGGGGGAGGGTGAGGGGGTTGAGGGTGTGTGTGGGAGTTGGGGGGGAGGGTGAGGGGGTGAGGGTGTGTGTGGGAGTTGGGGGGGAGGGTGAGGGGGTGGAGGGTGTGTGTGGGAGTTGGGGGGAGGGGGTTGAGGGTGTGTGTGGGAGTTGGGGGGAGAGGGAAGGGGATGAGGGTGAAGGTTCTGTTGTACACGTTTGGACATCATCATAAAATACACAGTTTGGTCTATCCTACAATACAGAGTGGACATTCATTATTGTGCATGTGTCTTTTAATGTCTCACAGTGCATGTAGTACATGTATCCCCACACCCAGTGCCCAATGCTCTGTCATCCTCACCCCCTCAGCTGACTTGTGATTCAGAAATATTGCTCGATCAATGCTTGTCGCACGGAACGTCCCTCCCGTGCATCGGCATGTGTTGCTGTTCTGCCATTCCTTCCTCCACCTCCTCCTCCTCCTCATCTGGTGGTAGCAGTCCCACGTCAGGGGGCAGTGGCACGTTCCGACGGATGCACATGTTGTGCAGCATTACACATGCCATGGTGATCTTGGACACCTTCTCGTGGCTGTAGATGAGGGCCCCACCTGACCGGCTGAGGCAACGGAATCATGCCTTCAGAAGGCCGAAGGCCTGCTCTATGACCACCCGTGTACGGGTATGAGATCTATTATAGTCCTCCTCGTGCCTGTTTTGGGGGTTGCGGACCGGGGTCATGAGCCACGGTTTCAAAGGGTAGCCAGCATCACCTGCATGAGAGTGGAATGAAGGTAAGTGTTAGTACATTCATGGTGGAGAACTGTGCTAGTCTTACATTGCAGCGGGTGATGACTGGCCATGCACACATGTCCCTGGATACAGTCAACCCATTACTGGTCCGGCCATGTGTGCTGGCCAATGGAATGATGGGGGGGGGGGTAGCTTCTCCCTGATGGGTCATGGTGCGCACTCATGTCTTGTTGCATGTGCATCGTTTATGCATGCAGCAGTGTTGGACTGCATTAATTGATGACTTGCGTAAGACCTGCTGTAAGGGTGTGTTGGTAGTAGTTGGTAGCATACCCTTCATTCAGCACTGATCCCTATCATGGTGATTGGCAGCTATCCTATGGAGGTGCCGAACCAGTCACACGCAGTAGGATCCCTGTTAGACTAACCTCTATGCACTCCCATGGATGACTGTCCTTTGTGTTGAAATGCAGGAGTCAGCGACATGGTGCTATTGCACTGCATGGTGCACGATGACCTTACGGTGTGTAAGTTCCACCGATGTGTGGTGCATGTGTCGTGGTCTTTGGCCAGGGTAACTGTTTGTCAGGTACCATTAGGTGTTGGCTCGTATTCACAACTGTGTGGTTAGGTGGTAATGTGGCGTGCCACTTGTCATGGGGCACAGTGTTCTGTGAGGTGCACAACGTACAATGGCGTTGACATTCCCTCCCGGGTGGAGTATGCATCCCCCCCCACTTTACCTCCCGGGTGGAGTATGCATCCCCCCCCACTTTCCCTCCCAGGTGGAGTATGCATCCCCCCCCCACTTTCCCTCCCGGGTGGAGTATGCATCCCCCCACTTTCCCCCCCAGGTGGAGTATGCACCCCCCCCCACTTTCCCTCCCGGGTGGAGTATGCATCTCCCCCACCCCCTTTCACAGTGGGGTATGCTGACAACCTACTCAGAGCCCCAATGCACTGCCATGGCCCATTACGGTTACTCACCAAGCAGCCAGGTACGTTGTCCGGCATGTCGGTCCATGTAGCGTGGTAGTGTTGAGTTCCGCAGGACCAATGAGTCATGAGTTGATCCGGGGTACCGAGCATTGCATTGTGTGATGGCTTTACTGGCATTACACACCATCTGGACGTTGATGGAGTGGTATTGCTTGCGGTTGCGATACGGCACCTCCATGGCATGAGGAACCACCAATTCTACGTGGGTGCAGTCGAGGGCACCTATGCAATTTGGCATGCCTGCAAGTGCATGGAAGGCAGCTTTGGTATCATATATCTCCTGTGGAGTCCGGGGGAGGCATATGTAGTCCCTTCTGTGCTTGAGGAGGGCATCCAGCACTTGGTTGAGAATCCGGGAAAATATTGGCTGTGAAATGCCATGCATGTGCCCCACTGTATGCTGGTAGGTGCCTGTGGCAAGGAAGTGGAGCACGGACACTACCTTTAGTAGAGGGGGGATGGCAGTGCTGATTTCTATGAGACTCACTATGTCGGTATGTATCAGGGCCACTATGGTGGTTATGGTGTCCCAGTCAAGCCGGTACAGGGTGTGGATCTGCTCTGGTGTGAGGTTGAAGGGGGTGGCTCTGATGCGGGGAATTGGGGGCTGCTGGCGTGGTAATGGTGGCTGCACCGGTAGGGCATGCTGGTCCTGTCTCACCCTCCTTCTCCTCCTGTGTATCCTCTGTGGTGGGGGCTGTGGTTGCTGTGGTTGCTGTTGTTGCTGTTGTCGTAGTTGCTGCCTTGCAAGCAGGGCCTCCAGCTCCAGGAATGCTGCTACAATTGGTATCATCTTGGTGTGGGAGGGGGTGTGGTGTGTGGGTGTGCTCCTTTTGTGCTGTGCCAGACTCTATTGCCTCCACCTGTGCTGATTGGGTGCACCTGTTCCTCTTCCAAACACTGATCAGGGTTGTTAACACCTTCCCCGCGATGCCGGTATTAACGCCATGGCGGTAAGGTACTTTGCGCCCTTGTGGAGGTCGTTATTTCCGTGTTCGCTTTGCTTGGAATCGGAGATGGTTTACGCCTTCCCGTTATTTCCGTGATGGTGTGTCAGGCGCGCGACACTGGTCCACTATTTACGCCATCGCAGTTTACGGTGACGTAAATAACGGTGTGGTGGGTCAGAATGGCCCGTAGCGGTAAAGGAAGTCGTTATTCCTTTACCGGCCTCGTTTTTCCCTTAACGCCGGACTCGGAATGACCCCCAAAGTCTTTATAACTGACTCATTGTCAGCGGTGGTGGTGCAGGAGGAGGCTGGAACCGGTCCCGGCATGTTTCTCGTTGTCCTTCTTCTTTTTTATCACAGTTCGTTGTGGATATTTTTCTTCGTCGCACTTGCTCTGAGGTCAATAAATTCAATGGAATTGTCACAGTTCAGTTCTGCCTGTCCTTTTTAGCCTGGATTCGATTATTCGTTTTTAGGCGAGATCACTTGTCTCCTCTTTTACTGCTCAGAGGAGCTTTGATCAGTTATCTTATCGCCTTAGTATCATGTGCGCCCAGCTTGCCGCTCTGGTTCAGGACATTTGTACTGTTAATCGGTTATCTCACTTGCCATAGTACCATGTGCGCCCAGTTTGTCCGTTCTGGTTCAGGACACATTTACTTTTTATGATCGCACCGAGGAGCCGCGAGTCTTGAATTGTCCGACTTGCACAATTCTCACGCTTCTCTCCTCTACACCTCTGGTTCCTTCTCCGTCCATGAGATGAACCAGAGGTTGACATAAACACCAAAAAGACTGCGGATCACTTTGTCTCCCGAGGCCGCAGGTTGTATCGCCTTGCTCCTGGTATCGTATGATCCGTGAACAGTGCCGGTGCACTTTCAGGCTTGAAGTCAGCCTGTGGCGCTACTGCAGGTACTGGTGTGCGCCGCGCCAATGATGCAGATCCGTTCTTTAGCGTGCTGGCAAGTGCTGGTGGGCGCCAAAGGGGTACACGATTTGGTTTTGCTGGTATCTGAAAGGCAGATTTCGCGTCGGTCAGCAGTGATGTTGATTTTGCTGGGCAACGTTGGGGCACTCTTTGCCCTTCCCCCTCTTTGGCAATCGTCTCAGGCTTTGTTTTGAGTTTCACTTCTCGTTTTGGCAGATTAGGTGGCTGCTTACTGGCAACAGTTTCTTTCGTTTCTGGGACCGCTGTCTCTTTCCGGTCATCAGTGTCAGGCAAGTCTTTCAGTGCAGTTGGAATCTTCTTGGCATGGGTGGCATGGATCCACGACTTCCTTCCATCCACCCGTATTGCCGCCTGTGTCGCCAAAAGTACTTGATGGGGCCCGCGCCACCTGGGTGCTAATGATGACTTTCTTTCAAAGTTTTTTAGCAGCCCCCAGTCTCCTGCCTCCAGCGCGTGCCCCGGACCGGTGTATCTCACTGGTAATGCCTCCTGCACCTGCTGATGAATATAACGCAATTTCTGCATTAAAAGCCCACAATAAGTACTCAGCACAGGATGTTCTATCTCACTAAGTCGTTTTGGCTGAGGTGCGCACCAAATATTTGCCGGCCTCCCCATCACGATCTCGCACGGGGAGAGCCCAGTTTTAGCCTGTACAGACGTACGCATGCATAATAGTGCTATTGGTAATGCATCCACCCAACTCAACTTGCTTCTCGCACAAATCTTGCTAATCTTTGATTTAAGAATCCCGTTGTGCCTCTCCACAAGACCGGCAGGACTCGGATGCTTTGAACTATGGAATCTCTTATCAATCTGGAGACCAGCACATATTTGTAATACCACTGCACCCACAAAATGCGGTCCATTATCAGACCATAGGACTCGGGGCAAGCCAAATCTGGAAAAGTACTCCTTCAACATTACTTTTGCCGTACTTATTGCTGTGCAATCTTTCAAATGATATGCCTCCACCCACTTACTGAATGCACAGATCACCACCAAGATGTATTTTAAGTTTTGGCACCTCTCCATCTCTATGAAATCAAAATGGATTACCTGAAATGGCATGGAGGGCGGGCCAAAACTGCCTGTTGGAGTCACTGTTCCCTTTCCTACATTGTGTTGTAAACACGTGATACAGTTCTGCACCAACCTCTCTGCATTCTTTTTTATATTTACATTCTGCCATACTGTAGAAAGGTGCTGTATTATTTTCTTGGCACAGATGTGCGTAGGGCTGTGGGCCATTGTGACCATTGCAGTCACATACGAATTTGGCAACATCCAGTTTCTAGTTCCCTTGTCCACCCAACAACCCTCCAGATCCAACTCAGCAGATCCCTCTGCCCATTTCTGTATTTCATCGGCCGTAGCCTGGGCCTGCATTTCTTTGACAGTCGCAACTCCATCTTCTATCATACAGGGTACTTCCTCTGTCTGAACCGTCATCATCTTGGTATTCAAATCAGTGGCAGTTTGTATCGCAATTCTGTCTGCAAACGCGTTTCCCTCTCCTACTTTGCATGTTACTTTTTTATGTGCCTCGCATTTCACTATCGCTAGGCGCTTTGGAAACGTGAGTGCAGACAGCAATCGTACAATCAAAGGGCCATGTTGAATTCTGGCACCATGTGATGTCAGAAACCCTCTTTCAGCCCTGAGTCGACCAAAGTTATGAACCACTCCAAAAGCATACTGACTATCAGTATATATATTCACATTCAAATTTTCAGAAATCTTGCAGGCTCTGGTCAATGCTATTATTTCCGCGGCTTCTGCTGAATTATAGGGGATTCTTTTACTATCTAAAACACTCTCTAGGGTACTGATAGCGTATGCGGAAGTTGTTGTGCCATCTGGTAATTTAAAACATGAGCCGTCACAAAATAACTCTCCATCCGACTCTTTCTGTGGAATATCACTTAAATCAACTCTCCCCTTGGTTTCTTCCTCAGTGACCATTAAGCAATCGTGGGGGGGTGATTCATTCTTCCCAATTTCTTTTATGGTTAATGGCATTAATTCTGCAGGATTCAAAGCGCTACACCTCATAATTTGGATATGGGGCGCGAACAATATAATCTCATATCTTGTCAATCTAGCAGAGGTGAGGTGTTGCGTCTGTGTCCTATTTAATAGAACGTCTATGGCATGTGGCACCATCAGAATTAAAGTGTGCCCCAATGCCATCCCTTCCATTTGTTTCACTGACGCAGCAGCCGCCGCGACAGATCGCAAACATCGTGGTAGTGCGCACGCTACAGGGTCCAGCGCAGAAGAAAAATAGCACACGGCCTATTTCTTCCACCTTGTTCCTGTGTCAAAACCGCCAATGCACATCCTTCACTTTCACACACAAATAGTCTAAAAATGTTCTTATAGTTCGGCGTACCCAAAACTGGAGCCGAGCATAATGCAATTTTCAATCCATCAAATGCTCTCTGACATTCCTCATCCCACTGCAAAGGCATAACGGCATCCTTTCTAGTTAGATTCACTAATGGTTTCACAATTAAAGCAAAATTACCAATCCATTGTCGGCAATATGAAGCCATGCCTATTATGGCTCTGACTCCTTTTTGTGTCTTTGGAATAGGCATACAAGAAATACTTTCTATGCGTTCTGGCGTTAGTCTTCTCCCTCCTTTCGAAAGTAGGTAGCCCAAATAAGCCACCTCCTTTCGATTATACTGAAATTTCTTCAAACTAGCTTTATGGCCATGTGCCGCTAGGTGTGACAGTAGTAATACTGTGCTTTCTTTACAAATCTCCTCTTTGTCTGCAGCTAGTAATAGATCGTCTATGTATTGCAAAAGTACACAACCCAAGGGTAATTCCAGCATGTCTAGCTGTTCTTTTAATGCTCTACTGTAAATACTTGGACTTTCCGTGTAACCTTGTGGAATCCGCGTAAATGTAAATGATCGTTCTCCTAATGTGAACGCGAACAAATATCTACTGTCCTTGTCCACTGGAATACTAAAGAATGCGTTTTTCAAATCTACTACACTAAAATATTCTGCTGAAACAGGTATCATTGTCAATATTGTAGTGAGGTCTGGCACAAGAGGAAATTGCGGATCTACTACCTTATTCAATGCGCGTAGATCAATTATGAAACGGTATGGTACCTCATTACCTCCTTTTTTATAAACTGGAAGAATCGGGCTATTGCATGTACTGCCTGTGATTTCCTCGATTACCCCTAATTTCACCAAATCAGTAACAATACTCTTCAATCCTTTCTCACCTTCAACCGAAATTTTGTATTGGGGTATTCGCGGTAGGGTAACACCTTCTTTCAAAATAATCTTTACTGGCTCTATCTTTAAACATCCCACATCGTTGTTATACATTGCACATATACAGGTTGGTACTTTACTTAGTTCCCCTGGTAACGCTTCAGACATGAATTCTGACACAGGGGCATCGTGTGGCCATATTGTTAGAAACACTCCGTTTGCCGTGCAATGTATAACAGACCCTAGTTTTTTCAACAAATTTAATCCCAACAAATTTTCTCCACAATTTTCTGTTAGAAGGAAAGGACAATGTTCAGTAAATGGTCCTATGGTAACTGGGACTGGTTTGTACACTGGGTTTATGACTGGTGTACCTGCGAACCCTACGAAAATATTCTTTTGCCCTGACAGTGGTATATCCAGAACCCAGTGATGGTCTGTTGAACACTTCTGTGCTCCTGTATCTACAAGAAAGTGGTGCTCCTCATTCCCGACTCTCATTTCTATGTAGGGTCCTCTCTGATTCATGGGAATAGACACTGGTTCCGACCCCTGTCCTGGGCTGTCCTATTGGGGAAATAACACATCGTCCGATGTGTAATCATTACTATTACTGTAATACGTGTTTGGCTGTGTATCGAAAACATTTCCACTCTTCCCTCTATTTCCCCCACTCTGATTTCCATATTCTTGATTTTGCTGTCCCTGACTCTGGTTTGGGGCATTTTGGTTTTGGCCTTGGTTTTGATTACCTCCGTTATTATGATGCCTCATACTATTCCTATTTGGTCCATTCGCTCCTGGGTGTCCTCTATGCTGTCTCCTCTGACCAGACCCATTTCTATTCTGTAGATACGGGCATCGCACTCGCCAATGTCCTTCCTCTTTACAATATGCACACTGATTCGGTCCCACTGTTCCCCCATGCATATTCGAATTACTCCTTCCTTGTGCGTTCCCTCGCCCTCTATTATGTCCTACTACTTGCTGCATTAATACTCGTGTCTTTAGATTTACCCTATCCCTCTCTTCTTTTTCTTTTCCTGCAGTCACTCTGCGCTCATAACATTGGGCCATATGCAGTACTTCGCCCAACGTTTTTGCTTGCCATGCACTCTCTGATGTCATTATTAGATCCTGAATTGGAAGTTTTAACCCCCTCACATATTTGCCAACAAATAACCTCTTTCCTGCTTCTGAACCCACATCATACCCACTGAAGTCTGTGAATACTTCTTCAAATCTATTAAAATAATCTGTAGCGAACTCATCTTTGCCTTGTACACATGCAGTCAATTTGTCCCATTGATTATTTTCTCTGGGACAATTGTTTTTAATTTCTGTACTATATGTGCTGTTAACGCCGCCAGGTTCGCTCCTGGTGTCCCTCCAACCGCTTTATTTCTATCTTCTATTATCAAGTCCGCCCATGTGGCGCCAAAGGCCATTGTGTCATCTACCTTCCTTATTTGTTTCCATATGTCTGCTGGCAGGATCACCAGGAATATTAGGTCTATATCACCCATGGTAAGGACGGATGATTGTAGGCAGGACTCTACTTCCTTGTAAAACCCTGCAGGATTCTTTCTTATATCAGGAATCGTCTGCTTCATGTTGTTCACCTCCTGTCTGGAAAAGGGGACATGCACATATTGGGCGGTGTAATGGCTGATGACACCTGCGCCGCTGCACCGCCCACTGCGGGAACCTCCACTTTGGGCACAAAGGTAGGTGGGACCTCTCCCATAGGAAATGCCCCACTTACTGTCCCTCCCCCTTCTCTTAGGTGTAATAATATTCCCAGATCTAGTGATAGGGCTGTTTCTCCTGTCCCTCGCTCTAGTGCTCTTCTATATAATGCCATTATTTTGGGTGGGCTGGCCTTATCGTTTTTTATATCTTTGTCTAATAAATGTTCAACCATTGACTGTAGCGCTTTTCTTTTCATGGGCAAGGAATATTCATCAAATATCTCGTGTATCTCCATTGTGGGAATACTAGGATCTGACATCCATCTAAACGCCTCTCGCATACATACTTTTAATTTGTCGCCCCTTTGTACTGACGACATCAAATGTCGTCGTTGTATATATGGCTCTACAGTTTCCTTCCTATTTCTCCCTATATCTCTACTCCTGTACCCAGGTGCAGTAAACATTTCGGCATAATCATTATCTAATTCATCTTTAAGCTCAAAAAGTCTATATACATGTTCTCTCACTTCTTCATCCCTCTCCCTACAGCGTGCTAATGCATTCAAATCTAACAATCGCTGCGGTGGTAATTTCCCAATTAGCTGTTTCCATTTCTCCACCAAATATTCACCCATGCATTCCAACACTACCTGTCTTTCGTTGCTTCTACGGAAGTCATATAGCGAAGCCAATGTTGCCGTCCCATCATTCCCGTCTATATACATCTCTGCCTGTTGCTGCAATTCCACCTTCCTTTCTTTGCTGATTGCACTGCGGGTTACCCTCGTGCACCCATGTTGGTCAGTCCCACATCTTGCCCCCGCGGTTTCAATTTCAACCCCGGGAGGAACGGACGGTACCGAGTCTGTGTCTAAGGCGGGAGGTGCGGATGGGACAATGGGAACAGGGAGTGTCTGTTGTGGGCCTGGTTGGCTAATAGGAAGTGTTACGTGCGCGGTCTGTGGCTGTGGGAGGGCTTGAGCTACCGGAGGGCGAACTTGAGCTACGGGTGGGGTCTGGACAATAGCTACTGACATGTCTGGTCTTACTTCTGATCTTGGGCCTTGTTTTGTATGGGTCAATATATTTTCTATCAATTCATCTGCTATGCGTAATTCTCGTTATGGGTATATCTTTTCTATATTGAACTGATCACGCCTGCCTGCCCTTCTTAGACTCTCAGTCCACTCCTCCTCTTCTTTTTCTTCCGCTACCTCACCTTTTGATTTATGCCTGTGCGCATGCCTTGCTCTGCATTTAAATCGGAGCATTGCTTCCTTTCTCCAGTCTTTAATAGTCTCAAATGCTGCAGGACGCGCTTTCTTTCTTATCAGAACCCTTTCCAGGTTATCTATACTTACTATCTCAAAACTACCATTAATCGGCCACTGATGGTCTTGTTGCTTTCTGGTTTGCCTATGCCAAGTCTCACAAAATATTATCGCACCCACTCCATACTTCACATACATCTCATACGCCGGCGTTCCCCCAGGTGGTTCAATTTGGCCATCTTCCAAAAATTGTCTACCACAGCGGAAAAACCCTGCTAGGGTGGACAATACCCCAGGCATGTTTCAACCTTCCCCCTGGTTAATGAACCTTACCTAGGGCGTTTGATTTTGCAAAGTCAACTCTCAACCAATATCAGGATGCTTTGAATCGGGGAATGACTCACCTGATAAATCAAGTCGTCTGTATACTGACGCACCAAAGGATGTCGTGTCTGCGTTTCTTGGCTTCCGCCTCGTTTCGGGACCCTCGCCTCCTTGTCCTCTAGCCAGGCATGTCAATCAGGGATCAGATGTGTGCAGATCTGCAAAGGAGTCTCTCATCACTTTTACAGGGCCCCCCGAACACCTCTTGATCCCGGCTCGATCGTCCCGTCCTCGCCGTTCTCTGCCTTTCTCAATTACAACGTTGCGTGATGGAACAAGTGGGGGAGGGTCCCTGTTCGGGCGCCATCTTGAAAGGGGATCCTGACGTCTATGGAAACAAGGCGAGTCACCACACACGATAGAGACGCCAGACACGAGGTTGTATTCCCAAAGCTAGGGTTTTATTGCAAAGCAAAAGTCTCAGTTGGCCAACTCGGTCTCACGCCCCTCAACGTGTATCTCTAGACCTCGAGGGACGCAAGAGCCGCAAGAGCCATGAATTACGTACATCAGTTACATATATACAAAATGCATATCAAACAATCAGCTACGACATGTTTAACACTCCCCTTTATTGGGTTTCTTTGAACTTGGTGTGATGATGGACATCTCCGACCATTATGACACCTTCAAACATCTATTCTAGTAACAATTTGCAATTTGTGAGTGCAAAGGCATCTTTCAGTTGTTGAATAGAATACGGCGCTTCTGTTCTTGGAAGCGAACCACATACGGGGGGAGTTGCATTCCGGACCTTGCTATCTATCAGGTGCTATTCGCGTCCTGGGAGCCGACATGCTCTAGCGGGCTCAGCAAAGGGGGGGTCATAAGAAAAGCATAATTCAAGCCTTTAGCGGTATTATTCTAACTTATTGTACCATATAACGAGACTGGCTGGCAGCTGTCAAATGATTAAATGCCCTGCAGCTCTGCTTCAAGGCTACATTTGGGAGGGAGCCGGGCATTCTTCCTGGCGCTGCCTACGTTTGTGTTTCAGCGAACTCTTGTTATCCTCACGGCCCTGCGGCCTTGTCCTTTTCACATACAGACAACAATGTTTCACAGTCGAGCAGTGTAAGCGGAAAATATACTGCGAAGCAATAGGAACAGAAAGCAATGAGCAATGGTTAGAAAACAAAATGGCGATTCTTGTTACATCAAAATGGCCGTTCATTGGCAAACTCGAAAACCTATATTTTGTCATATCGTGCATGAGACGGTTGGCCCACGGCCACCAAAATGCGTTTGCGGTCTCAAAGTAGAGGTACCCGTATTTCTAGACTGACAACCCCAGTAAAACATTCCTGCACCCTGCTACACTGCTTACACACACACCTGAGTTACATTGGAACCCCGATTGAGTACACGCACCCCGAAATCCGACATGCAACCCCACCTGCATGCTGCAAATCCTACGCGCAAGTGTACTTACACCTGCTTTTGGGTGGCAGATCGTGTGAAAGACTTGTGTGGCCATTACCCGGCCGAGACGTTGCTCGATCAAATCCATGAATACTTATCGTGCTGCGCAATTGTGGGCATGCGAGGAAATGCCTGCAGGCGTCCCTCGGAAAGCCCATTTTTTATGCAAGTTCTTCCCATTTTTGGTGTTCCACCCCCTTCCCAGCCTTCCGCGCAAACCACGCCTACGCTCTGCTTGGAGTCTCGCCCAAGGGCCTTGACGGCTCGCACAGAGTCCAGGAAAAGTATCATGGTCAGACCACTCACAACATATGTAATACTTTCTCACCACAGAAACCCCCATCTTTTCACTTCAAGCACACATCAATACTGCAACAAAGACACCTTGCTATGCTTTACGTTAGACCCATACCTCACCTTGTGCATATCTTGAAACTCCAAGAAACTATCGAAATGATAGACTGTGTGATATACAAGACTCGATAACATATCATAACAGGGCATAGCGAAGAGTTTCACTCATCCTCCTGTCGGGCACTCTGACATCCCCACACAACTTTGATGACTGGCAGGAACAGAGAAAGAAATAAGATTTGGCCCTACTCAGATGAGCACTCTACACTATCAGAGATTAGATTATTTGCCTAGGATCAAACACTTTGGGTAAGCAGCAAAGCTGGGATTTTTAACCATGTTACAGTTTAGCCACTCGATCACATACTTTCCAAGTCCTACTTGGCACAAGTATTTACATTTTGTATTTCAAGACCTACATTAATGTGTTATAGAGCGGAGCTCTCAAGTCTCCTGTGGCGGCTATGCATGAGAAGGGCACCTTGTCTTGATTTTGCTTGGCATCCTTGGACTTTTATATTTCCTAAATTTCAAATGGGAAAGAAAACTACTAGTCGGAGAATGCAAAGGGGCAAACAGGACTACATGGACTTCTCACGCATGGTCACAGGAAACTTCAGAGCTTCTGAGTTTACTGGCTAAATACACATAACTCATATTAAATCAACATTACAACATGGACATCTTTAGAGAAACATGCTAAGCAGAAAGAATGTTGTTGCAGATTATTTTCCCACATCCTAAATGGAAAACTACAAATCTCAGAATGTAAAATAATGCAAGCCTGAACAAATATCTTCTTTTTAGGCCACTGTAGTAATGTCGCTTGATACTGTTATGCACCCATTGAATCCAACCCCTTTTTCATGTCAGACACAGTGGCTTTCCTTTAAAAAATACAAGTTTTATTTTAGGTGGCCCCTATGTCCTAAGGTAATGAAACATAATGAGGGGGGTCTTTCAGACCATCAGTCAGCAACGCCCACACATGGGTAAAAGAAGGGCGCGGGTGATGAGAGGAAGAAGTGATTGCAGGTCATTCAAGACCACAGGCAGCCCAGTCCAGGAGGCTGCCTGTGGCCTCGTATGGTAACGGCCGTATTACTTAACAGTAATCTCCATTACTTATAGGTATAGGGGGTCATTCCGAGTTGCGCTATTAGCTCAGGTCCGGTCTGGCAGAATGGGGACTTACCGGGTCATTCCGACCCTGGAGGACCCATTAAATCCACATGCCAAATACCATTCCCCATTCCCATTCGAGCCCGCATAGGGCTCAATGGGAATGGGGAAGGCACTAATAACGGCACCGCAAATTGCGGTACCGTTATTAGCTCCAAGGTCCCTTAACAGGACCCGTAAAGGACGTGTGGTCAGACTACACGTCCTTTACACCAGTCTCCTTAACGGTGTCCGGTATCCCTTACCGCCCAACTCAGAATTACACCCATAGTCTTCTTTGTCCAGAAGTGATGGCAAAGATGGCTGTGGTGGTCATGGAAATCAGCTGGAGGTTGTGTGTTGCAACAGTGAGTGGGAGATCGACAGGTGTAGGGGGGAGGGGGGTGGACAGCAATTAAGCCCAACAAAAAGGCCCAAAGAAGACGATAAGGAGATAAAAACTGCAACAAACCACGAGGAAGACCTATAAGCATCTTCCCTGTGGATCCCAGCCTTGACCTCAGTCATAGATATTCAGAAGGGATTATGAGCCGCCCACTCCTTACAGAGGGTGGCGAGTTTGCAGGTACTGCACATATGCAAATGACATCCGTGTCATTAGCACCGATGGGCCTCAGATATCAGCTGCTGTGGTTTCTCGGCGCTTTCTTTCATTTGGGCATTTCCTGCAGATAAGGGGGTGCAAAGGGGAGTGCTGCTTATAAGAGACAGCGGACATGTCACAAATCTTCCTTATACAGCATTATAGACCTCCACGTCATGGAAGTCTCCCAAAAATTCCTTCTACGGGTCATCACCGCCACACGAAGTGCAAGTGACAACGAGCAAGAAGGAGGTAATTCAAGTTCTCATAGAATAGTCTTCATGTCGTAGCTTTAAGAATAACCCCACTGCTCACCTGTGGTCGCCTATAGATGTACTCATTTTATGGCGGAAAGGAAACTAGAAGCGCTCCAAACAGGAAGTATGAATTTATGTAAAAATAGAAGAGAAACTTGTGATCATACAGAAGATTGCACGGATGCAGATTACCGCAAGGCGTCATGGGTAAACTGATATTCACCACGGGTTGTGTGACGAAGGGGGCGGGGCGCGAGGGCTGAGCTACATTCTGTACCCACTGAGTTGACCCTGTTTAATTCACCCTCTGGATGCCCCCTTATTGCCAGGACTGATAGTGGTTGCCCACCGTCTTACTCCACCCCCGCACCCCCCTCTCTGGCAGGTGCTCCCCCTGATTATCCCTGTAAGTAGCTGCACCCCCTGGAAGCTCTTGCACCAGTGTCCAGTGTGCAGCAGGGGGGCATTTACAGTTTACATTGATGGGGCATTGGGTAAATGCTGCTGTTTGCCACCTTTATGCTGCATGACTTGGCACTTTGCTCCAGTGGGCAGAGCCTGCAGGATTTCTTATGGGATTTCAGAAGGAACATGCAGCCCTTGGCAGAAATGCAAACCTTTATCAGCTTTTACCCATCACAGGCTGACCTGCCTGCTTCTGATGCTTCCTTGGGAGGACATCTGTAGGTTGCCTGCGGTACTGCAGCATTTTTACCTTCATGCCATCTCTAGTGCTTTCTAAAAAGCGAATGTAAAATAATCACTTTCAGCCAAGACACACATGCCACCAGCAAAGGTTTATGCCTGTTCAGGGCCACCATGCAATGCATTGTGGGTATGCAAATGATCACAAGTGCCTGCTTTATCATTAAAACTGCCTTTGTCTTATAAGGCAGAGGTGAACTTCCAGTGATGGCCACTGGGAGGCACTGTGGCATCTGTGACTTGACTGAAATGGTTTCTTCTGCTTTCACATTTCATGGGAAGGTATTTTTTTTTCTCCTGCTTTCATAGCCACCATAACTCTGCTGATCTTCCTTAGGAAAGGCTGCAGTTCTGCTGATAGCCAATAGAAGTCCTCACAGGAATTCACACTGTTCCTGTTGCAGGCAGTGCTTTTGTTGTCTGCCTTTCCTTGTTTGTGTTTAAAGGTATTATAACCTAGTGAGTCTTCACTACAGAGCTTGAGGAATCCTAACTGTTGCCTTTTCATCCCACTTCCATTCCTCACAGAGGTACATCAGGGTGATTCCAAGGTCAGGCTCAAGTGGGGGTTAAAAGGCGGGTATTTAAAGGATCTAGGAGTTAAAACGCTTACAAGCTGCATTACCCCATGGAACATGAAAATCTTCAATACAAAAACAACAAGGAGAGAATAAATGTGCATTGGTCATAAAATCCATGACTTCAGACACAAAAACACTATTACCCCCATGGGGTGATAAATTACAAAAACCTACAGGGCTGATGACACATGGATACACATTTTAAAAGCAATACATTAAAAGGAAGATAAAGGGTTAATAATCAATTGAGAAGATTTAACCTGATTGCGGTATAGCAACCCCTCCACCGGCTTGGTGAAGCGTACCATGCAATAGTGATTAGGTACTAAAAGGTCAACATTGTGTAAAGAATTGACATTAAACCATGCTTCCTGATAAATATAAAGTCAACATGAGAAAAATGCTATCGGAAATCGGTGCAACGTGAGCAACAGCAGATCGGGCATTAACAGTCAGGTATTAATATAAAGGAATGCAACGTAAGCAACAGCAGATTTGGCATTAATATGCAGGCATTAATATACCGGAATGCTACCTGAGCAACAGCAGATCGGGCATTAACATGCAGGCATTAATAGACCAGAATGCTCTGCCTATCTTCGACTGAATCGCTTCATGTATAAATTAGCGCTGTTCTATTGCCTAACAGGGTTCGCAACATTATGTCACACAGCGGATATGAGCACTGAGATGGAAAAATAGTGTTTACGTTTCACTTCTATTAAACACATTGGGCCTCATTACAAGGTTGGTGGTCCGGTAATAAGGATACCGGTAAGGCATAACCGGCATTGTTTACGGGACCGGCCCAGCATGCCGCAAGGAAGAGGACATCACGAGTCACACAGACATGCACATACCGGCATCAGTGGTCGAAGTGGGTGGGAGCGGTCGGGAGTGGTGCTCCTCTACTTCTTTTAATTCAGTTTTGCAGTTCCTATAATTTTATTTAAAAAAGAAACTGTTCCGGAATGGTTTCGTTTTCAAATAAAAGTGAAGGAAGAAGCTGAAACTTGCACTTTCAGTGCAGTGCACTGAGCGTTCCTCTAAACAGCAGAAGCAAGTGTTTTGGGGTTTGTATTGTGCGTGGGAGGGGATGTGGTGATGGGATTTTTGGGGAGCGGTGAAAGCCAGTAGGGAACATAGTTCCACTACTTCTTTTCGTACACTTTGACCACTGACCGGCATCCTGATGCAGGTAAGAAGGGCCACCATGATGCCATCAATACCGGCATCGCAGATCACCCGTTAATAGGAAACTGCTGTGTTCCCAACTGCCACAGGTGCACACAATCAGCACAGGTGGAGGCAATGGAGCCAGGCCCTGCACAAAAGGAGCACACCCACACACCACACCCCTTCCAAGACCAAAATGATACCACTTGCACTCTCCATACTGGAGCTGGAGGACATGCCTGCACTGCTACTCCTTGAGCAGGCAGTACAACAGGCAACACAGAGGAGACGCAGGAGGAGGAGGGTGAGACTGGGCCAGCAAATCCCACCAGTGCAGGCAGTTGTTCCCTGCAGGCAGCCACTAATTCCACGTATAAGGGCCAATCCATTCAACTTAACCCCAGCACAGATCCACACCCTGTACCGCCTGGACAGGGACACCATCACCTCCATAGTGGAATTAATACACAAAGACTTGGTCAGCCTGATCAACATCCGCACCGCCATCCCCCCTCTGCTGAAGGTGGCATCTGTGCTCCACTTCCTGGCCACAGGCACCTACCAGCACACAGTGGGCCAGCTGCGTGGCATCTCGCAACCCTGTTTCTCTGGTGTGCTAAACCAAGTGCTGGATGCACTCCTAAAGCATGCAAGGGCCTACATATCCCTACCACGGACACCACAGGAGGCGAATGACAACAAAATAGCATTCCAGTGATGGGGTTGCTTGCATCATGCATGCATTGGTCTTTGTGCAGTTAGTACCATGTGATTAGCTGCATGCCTTTTTTTTGCGGAGGATTTGGTACATGCAAGGTTTGGGGGGTATTGCCATCCCTCAGGTGTTCACATGTTCACCATGGTGTCTGCTGTGGGGCCTACGGGTGTGTTGTGTCTTGCGTGCTGTGTGACATGTGCAGTTCATCTGTGTGTCTGGTGTGTATTTGGGTATGGGAACAGCATGCAGCATGCATTTTGATGTGATAGTGGTGGGGCAATAACACAAACACACTATACCAAAAAATATCTTAGTATAACAACAAATTAGTATGCGTGAGACCATATCAATTTAAATAACATTGATCATAGAGTTCACATAAAAGTAGCAAACATGTAGACATTTGGACATATTTAACATCACATAAACGTTTTCAAAAAATCATTTTTTCTGCGTGAAGCAGCATTTCTAAGCTGCAGTTGGAAATAATGCATCGACACCACAGTGTTTCAGCCGTTTCTAGGTGGAGTTAGTGTGCCACGTATGATGTACGGCCTTCATCAGGACAGGGGTCTGTACTTTATGATGTCAGAGCTGTAAGTGACAAGGGAGACTATAGTCAGAGGAGTGTTTTAGAGCATTAGTAATTTAATTTGAAGTAAATCATGCAATGTGTGGAATGCCACACTGCTTACCTATGGGTGTATTAATTCCATAGGTCTAGTAACTTAGGAGAAACGAGCCACAACGGCTAGTTTCTATGTAATCCTGTTATAAAAAACTGAAGAAACAGGAATTCTTATTAGATGGGGGAGTAAACCTTTCGAGCGGTTCACGCTACTTTTCACAGGGGGCGATATTTGCAATTATTTACAATTATTGGGCTCTTACCTCTCAGCCGGAGGGGAGACTCTAAAATTGAGTGCATCTGGTGACTGGGTTTTCAAATGATTCAGCAGGGGACGCCTGTATCGGGTAAAGGCGCCTGATTATTGATTTGGTCAATTACAGCACGTCAACAGCTCTCAAAGTTTCACAGAAGCGCAGCGTTACCTGTCACTGTGCAGGGCCTATTCGCTGACTGTTGCTGGAGCGTGCTGAATGCTGAGTCACTGTATCGTGCAAGGAGACCTGGCTATGGCGTTGGTGACGCTGTTGCTAGGTCTCCGTGATAATTTATATGGCGGCCATTTTAGGTGGGGCTTGATGTCAAACCGTGTTAAAAGTAGCTAAAAAATAACATGTATGATGCTCGAAATGATTGGGTAATTAATTGTAGTGGATCCCGAGTGTGACAGGTTTCAAATAGGTAATTTAAAACCATTTGTTAATATCGGTTGCCATGGTGACCGTTCTTCATGTTTTGAAGACGAGGCGGGAAACCGAGTGAGGGTTCAATTCAACTCATAGGGTGCTCTAAATTGGGAAAAGTGATGAGCAAATCAGAAAGTCGCACCACATTCCTTGAATGGTGTGTGTGTAACGCCTGAATGTCATCGCTGAGTCATCGCTGAGTCAAAAAATGCCAGTGGATGCATTTATGGTTACAAAATGACACAACTGTTTACAATAAAAAGGGATGTATGGTGTCCTTAAATAACATTTCTAACAGAAAACCACACATTTTTGACAGGAACACATCAAAACCAACAATTGCATTTGTCCAACATCAGTCATAATTCTGCATACAGTACATTGGTTTCGTCAATGTGTTGGCAAAAAAATGGCACGTATGATGTCCTTCTGAAATCTCTATGAAAAAACACAATTTCTGAAAGGAACATGTGAGCCGACAAATGCTTTTGCTCAACCTAAGTTACTTGTATGTGTACAATACATTGGGCCTCATTACACGTTGTGCGGTAATGGAATACCGGTACCGGTAAAGGTTTACCGGTACCGTTAATTCCCTAAGCCAATCACGACCCGGACCCACCGCTATCTGCGCACCCGTTAATTACGGTGCCACTAATAGCGGCAAGGGCGCGGGCGCGCGACCCCCAGGCCGGAATTAGCACCATGGCGCTAATACCAGGCCATCACAAGCCATGCGGACATGGTATTAGCGGCATGTAAAACACCCAAAAACCCCTTACCTGCATGGCGCTAATAACGGCATCGAAAAGCACCCGTTAAGAGACCTGAGCAGTGTACCCATCAACTACAGGTGGACACAAACAGCACAGGTGCATGCAATGGAGACAGGCAGCACAAAAGAGCACACCACACCCCTACCCACACCCCTTCCCACACCAAGATGGCCCCAATAGCAGCAGCATGACATGACAGCCTTGACTACATGATAGCAGTGCAGCACCAACAACAACAGGCCACACCAGAGGTGACCCGTAACAGGTACCCATTCCTCACACCATACAGGCAATGCTAGCGATCCACTGAGGAGGTGGCTCCCAACCCCTGTACGGAACCCACAGAACCAGCAGGAAGAGGACAACAATATTGCACATCCCCGTACCTGCGTCGTGATAGAGCTGGCAGTCAGACTTCCAATGACAGTGCTCCGCTGCCTAAGCAGCCTGTGTGAGGCACTCCTGTACAGCCGTGTCAAAGTGGCAAAGACAACCAAGCCATGTGTAGAGCACCAAAAATGTGCAAATGACGGAATGTGCCAATGCCACCTGAAATTGACATGCAACCACCAGAAGAGCATGATGGGGATGTGGATGAGTACGGGTGGAATGCCCCGGCAGGACATGCAAGAGGCAATGCCAAGAGGGCACAACGATGTGCATCAGCATCTGATTCTGAAATCCCATCAGGCACAAAGGTGAAAAAGCATGGACGGAGATGGATATTGTTGCCCTGGCGCATGTTTGGAGTACCATAAAGGACCCTGTCCGAGATAAATGACACATACGCAATGATGGAGACCACGCTTGGGTTTCAACTTCAGAACAACTGTGTATTGGACAGAATGTGATAATTAATGCAACACCCCAAAACACCCAAATGCACCCTTACCCCCCTCCCCCCCAAAACACCCAAATGCACCCTTACCCCCCCCAAAACACCCAAATGCACCCTTACCCCCTCCCCCCAAAACACCCAAATGCACCCTTACCCCCCTCCCCCCCAAAACACCCAAATGCACCCTTAACCCCCTCCCCCCCAAAACACCCAAATGCACCCTTACCCCCCTCCCCCCCAAAACACCCAGGTGAGTCTCATGGTGTCTATAATGTTTCCTGCACCACATGTGCCACCTGGTCCTTGGTGGAGCTAAGCATCAGGGCCCCCACCGACATCGGGTTGCTGTGATGCGGGGCGCCTCAGGTTGCGCAGTGAGCGGCGCAGGGGGCTGGTCTGCTGGGAACTTGCTGAGGAGGAGGTTCCCGGTCGATCCTGTGTTGGGGGTCGGTGATGCTGCTCCATGATGTCCCCAATACGTAGAATGGCCTGGCGGAGTTGGCCCATCTCCTGGCATATCCTGTCAGTGCAGGCCTCCATGGCCTCCTTTGTTTGTCCAGCATATTTTTGGAGGTCATCCCTTAGACGTACTGTCTCCGGCACATGCTGGGCGACCAGCGCAGCCATGTCTTCCTGCCTCCGGCTGATGGTTGCAAGGTCTTCCAGGGTGGTAGATGCCGCTGGGCTGGATGGCGCGCCCTGGTCCATGCACCCGGCATCCGGTGAGGACAGCTGAGGGCTCCATTCACCTTCTACAGTGAGGGTGTCATGTGCTCCCTGGGTAGCAGATCCGGATGTTGCCCTCGGACTCCCCTCAATGGACCATGTTGGGCTGGGGTCATGGATGAGTTGTAGGACATCGATTGCGTCCTCCTCGTCACTGGCCAGTGCGGTGGCTGCTGCCTCCCCAGTGGAGCTGGTGGCTGCGGAGTGCGTGCCCTCCGTGCTCATCTCAGCAGTGATGGGGCACACTTGCGTGGGTTCGGCTACAACAGGAGCCGTGCCCTCAGGCTGTGATGCAATGGTGCTCCTGCTGCCCTTGGCCCTCTGCAGATGGACTGTCCTCCCACTTCCACTGGAGGTGGTGGCGGTGTCACCCCTCTCATGCAATCTGGCTTTTTTGGCTGCTGGGGGAGTACGCGCTGCGGTGCTTGTCTCTCCAGTGTCCGTCGGTGAACCTGTGGAGGACATGAATAGGGTACATCATCGTTAATGGGTCTAGGTGCCTCATGCAGAATGTTCACGTCATGCTGCTCTATGCATTGGAGCCTATTCATCAGTGATTCTTGTCATGGGGATGTCGGGTTGGTCATGCATAGATGGGTCAGTATTGCACGTGTATATGGTGATGCATGCATGTATGTGTGTGGCAGGACCAATGGCCTAGTCATCGACACGTGTTTGGGGTACCCCCTCACCCTTCACTGTGCATTGTTTGACGTATTCACTCACCTCCATCAGATGAGATGGCCACACCATGCTCCATGTCTCTGACCCCCTCTATGGCTTCGACTCCGATGGTGGAGGCACATGTCTCCTCCCACTCCTTCATCTTCAGAGGTGATTCTGCGCCTCCTCCTGTGGCCATTGTAAGGTTGCGGTTAACTGAAAGGATATTCCGCACACGTAGCCGGAGGTCGTCCCACCTCTTGCGGCAGTCCTTCACGCTGCGGGTGGTAGTGCCCACTGCACTTACTTTGCGGGCTACTTCGTCCCAGATTTCCTTTTTCTTGATGATCGCCGCACGGCGCATATCATTGGTGAATACGACCTCCGCATTGGCTGCAAGTGTGCTAGTCAGCATAATGAGCTCTTCTGGTGTGAATTTCTCTTTCCGCTGTCGGTCAGAGGATTTTTTCGGGGCCTTTGACATCTTCAGGCAGTCCTGGATGGTTTTTGGTCAGAGTTCTCCGGTACGATGTCCTGGATGCAGAGGATGGCACTGGATTGTGTTTTTATAGATGGCCGCCGTTCTCTTTCCCGTTCCTGTGCGATGACGCTATTTCCGGTTCCGCTTTTTGACGGTGTCCACTAATAGCGGTGACCGCTATTAGCATGTTGCGTGAGGGAGGAGGTGCTATCAGCACTGTGGTCGAGCCCGGTAATGGGCATTTTGTGGACTTTTGCGGCATGGCGGTAATGGCATTTACGGCATGGCGCTATGCTCGTGTCCGCGAACTAGTAATGGGCCGCTATTAGTGGTCTTTAGTGAGGGCGGACATGCTAATAGCGCCATGCCGTTAAATTCCGATTTTTACCGCACACCGTGTAATGAGGCCCATTGTATACATTGATGATTATTAGTGTAGAGGTTCACAAAAAAGACTTCCACTCCACTGATATGTTGAGTCCAGCATGTACAGTGTTCAATCTATGGACCCAGCGCTGCTCAAGTTGTGTGAGTGTTTTGTTCAAATCTCCCCCACGTATCGCTGGTTTGACCTTTTGGATGACAAACCATCTCAGATCAGTGTCTTTGTGGTTCTTTTGAGTAAAATGCTCGACTAGGGGCTTGTCAGCTACCTTGTTCCTAATGCAGGAACGATGCTCCGAAATGTGCATTTTTATAGCACGTATTGTTTTTCCTACATAAAGGAGGCCGCAGGGGCGTGCCCTCTTACCCTGCAAAAACGAACATTTGAACATGGCAAAGTCAAATGGGATATGCAAGATTTCACCAATTGCAACACGAAGGGGGTGATATCTATCATACAATGTCCCTGCTGCCTCCTTTATGTAGGAAAAACAATATGTGCTATAAAAACACTCACACAACTTGCGAATACGGTTACTTTGCGCTATCGATTCCATGAATACACAGGGCGTGCATTTTTCTTTCTGCGCTCAGGCTCGCACAGTGTCCTTCTCGAAGCAGCACTTGTGGGATTTCTGCGTGAATTTCCATAAAACGGGCCCTTTGGTGGAACGCTGGTGGGTAGAGCGTAGAGTGTCTTCCCATTTGCACGTAGGCCGGGAGAGAGCAGGTTTCTGCAGCAGTCCTAATGCCACAAGAAGACTAACCTGATCTGAATGGGCCCCAGGTCCGTCCAATTGCAGAGCACCTTTGCGCATCTTGGTGCAACGCTGCCGTGTAGAGTGTCTTCCCATTTGCACGTAGGCCGGGAGAGAGCAGGTTTCTGCAGCAGTCATAATGCAACTAGAAGACTAACATCTGAATGTGCCCCAGGTCCGCCCAGTTGCAGAGCACCTTAGCGCATCTTTGTGCATCTTGGTGCAATGCTGCCGTGTAGAGTGTCTTCCCATTTGCACGTAGGCTGGAAGAGAGCAGGTTTTTGTAGCAGTTCTAATGCCACAAGAAGACTAATGAGATCTGAATGGGCCCCAGGTCCACCCAATTGCAGAGCACCTTTGCGCATCTTTGTGTATTTTGGTGCAACGCTGGCGTATATAGTGTCTTCCCATTTGCAAGTAGGCCGGAAAAGAGCAGGTTTCTACAGCAGTCCTAATGCCAGAAGAAGACTAACGAGATCTGAATAGGATCCAGGTCTGGCCGATTGCAGAGCACCTTTGCGAATTTGGTCAACCATACTATTCTGCTCAATTGTCTCCATGACAACCTGGGTATAACTAATCAGGCTCTAGCCTGGCTGACCTCTTTCGTTTCTGATCGACCCTCCCAGGTACAACTTGGGTACTTCCTATCCTCTAGCTCCATCTATACCTGTGGTGTTCCCCAAGGGTCTAACCTTTCTCCCTGGCTTTTCAACCAATACCTGGCAACTCTTGCCTACTGCATTTCTATTTTCTGCTCAAACTTCCAGTGCTATGCTGATGACACTCAATTCATTTTCAGGCTTCCTTCAGACACTTCCTCTCCTTCCTTCATCTCCGATTGCCTAATCGCCATTCAAAATTGGTGTGCCGCCAACGATCTTCGTCTGAATGTCAACAAGACTGAGATCCCCCTCATTGGTACAACTTCACCATCCTTTCCCCTCACTCTTTGGCCGGCTTCCCTTGGCCCTCCTCCTACCCCTACCTGCGAGACTAAGAACCTCGGGGTCATCTTTGACTCCACACTTTCCTTCTCTGCACACATCTCTGACATCTCTAAAAAGTCAAACTTCTTACTGCACCTCCTTAGAGGTACTCTACCTTTCCTCCCCTTCCCTTAAAAGCTCACTGTCTTCCAAGCTCTGGTTCTCTCTAGGTTGGACTACTGTAACAGCCTCTTTCTAAATCTACCTGCCTCCACTCTCTGCCCTTTACAACTAATCCAGAACAGGACTGCAAGACTTGTCCTTGTCCTCAAGCCCTTGGATTGTATCTCTCCAGCTCTGAGATTCCTTCATTGGCTCCCAGTGGATGCAAGGATTCAATTTAAAACCCTCTGCATTGTCCACAAGGCTTTCTGGGGGCTGGGTCCAAAATACCTTCAACTATCCCTTGGTAAATACCTCCCCTGTTGAGTTCTTCGCTCTTCTACTTCTAACTCCCTTAGGGTCAGTCGTTTTTCAAAGAAACAGTGTACACACCTGGCTGGAGGAGAGCCTGCCCAGGTACCGTCACCAAAGCAACTAGCGTAACATTCCCGAGCTGACGGCAACAGTGTATACACCTGGATGGAAGGGAGCCTGCCCAGGTACCATCACCAAAGCAACTAGCGTAACATTCCCGAGCTGCCCGGCAACAGTGTACACACCTGAGTGGAGGTAAGCCTGCCCAGGTACCGTCACCCAAGCAACTAGCGTAGCATTACCGAGCTGCCCGGCAACAGTGTACACACCTGGATGGAAGGGAGCCTGCCCAGGTACCGCCACCAAAGCAACTAGCGTAACATTCCCGAGCTGCCTGGCAACAGTGTGCACACCTGAGTGGAGGTGAGCCTGCCCAGGTACTGTCACCCAAGCAACTAGCCTAACATTCCCGAGCTGCCCGGCAACAGTGTACACACCTGGATGGAAGGGAGCCTGCCCAGGTACCATCACCCAAGCAACTAGCATCACATTCCCGAGCTGCGCGGCAACAGTGTACACACCTGGCTGGAGGTGAGCCTGCCCAGGTACCGTCACCCAAGCAACTACTGTAACATTCCCCAGCTGCTTGGCAACAGTGTACACACCTGACTGTAGGAGAGCCTGCTGAGGTACCGTCACCCAAGCAACTAGTGTAACATTCCTGAGTGCCTGGCAACAGGGTACACACTTGGCTGGAGGTGAGCCTGCCCAGGTACTGTCACCCAAGTAACTAGCGTTACATTCCCGAGCTGCCTGGCAACAGTGTACACACATGGCTGGAGGTGAGCCTGCCTAGGTACTGTCACCCAAGCAACTAGCGTTACATTCCCGAGCTGCCTGGAAACAGTCTACACACCTGGCTGGAGGAGAGCCAGCCCAGGTACTGTCACACAAGCAACTAGCGTAACGTTCCCGAGCTCCCCGGCAACTGTGAACACACATGGCTGGAGGCGAGCCTGCCCAGGTACCATCACCAAAGCAACTAGTGTAACAATTCCGAACGGCCCGGCAGCAGTGTGTTAACATTCCCGAGATACCCGGCAACAGTGTGCAAACCTGGTTGGAGGTGAGCCTGCCCAGGTACTGTCACCCAAGCAATTAGCGTAACATTCCTGAGCTGCCCGGCAACAGTGTACACAGCTGGCTGGAGGTGCGCCTGCCCAGGTACCGTCACACAAGCAACTAGAGTAACATTCCTGAGCTCCGCGGCAACAGTGTACCCACTTGGCTGGAGGTGAGCTAGCTCAGGTACTGCCACACAAGCAACTAGCGTAACATTCCCGAGGTGCCCATTCAACAGTGTACACACCTGGCTGGAGGTGAGCCTGCCCAGGTACCGTCACCCAAGCAACTAGCATAACGTTCCTGAGCTGCCCGGCAACAGTGTACACACCTGGCTGGAGGTGAGCCTGCCCAGGTACCATCACCCAAGCAACTAGCGTAACATTCCACAGCTGCCCAGCAACAGTGTACACACCTGGCTGGAGGTGAGCCTGCCCAGGTTCCATCACCCAAGCAACTAGCGTAACATTCCCGAGCTGCGCGGCAACAGTGCACCCCCGTGGCTTGAGGTGAGCCTGCCCAGGTACTGTCACCCAAGCAACTAGCATAACGTTCCCGAGCTGCCCGGCAACAGTGTACACATCTGGCTGGAGGTGAGCCTGCCTATCCTTCAAACAATGCCAAAGACAGACATATACATGCTCAAGTACAATTGGGCCCACTTATAATGTTACAATAAACATATATACAAACCCCTATCAACCAGCTCCCCAGAACAAGGTTGCTTTGAGAGCATTCCTAGGCCTTGCTGAATGCTTCACAAAATTCATGGTGGGTTTTGCACTCTGCTAAATGATCTACTACAATGAATGAGAAGTGTGTGTGATCTGAAATGCATGGCCAAGTAGTCACACAGGTGAAGTATATCATCACATAGGGGCCAACTTTAAGCACGTTCTGCACATTAGATCGCACCATAATGACAGTTTGGGACAGCCGGGTCTGTGGCTCAGTGGACTAATGCACCCACTGCAGGGGCTTGTGTTTGACCACATGGTCACAGGTTTGAATCCCGGCAGGTCCACTCAGTCCTTCATCCCATAAAATGAGTTCCATTAAGTTGGGTAACATTAAACATCTGTTGTTAGTGCCAAGCTGCCCCTTCGGGGTGAATGTGCACTCTACAAATACACCTGGTATTTTGCAATGGGCACAAGGAATGCAGAATTGGGGGCAATGCTTACACAAGTGAGACAAGGTCAAGAAGCTGTGATAGCCTTTGCATCAAGGACATTTTAAGGAGCAGAAAGAAATTATTCTATCATGGAAAGGAAAACCCTAGCATGCCACTGGGTGGCAGACCATGGCATGCCAGTAGGTGGCAGACCCTAGCATGCCAGTAGGTGGTAGACCCTAGCATGCCACTGGGTGGCATAAAATAGCATGCCACTGGGGGGCAGGCCCTAGCATTCCACTGGGTGGCAGACCCTAACATGCCACTGGGTGGCAGACCATATGAATTTTTTCTTGTGGGTATTACCTGTGTGGTCACACATTGACAGAGCACTTCCTCTAGAATGCATCGCTGGACATTAGCTCTGCAAAAATTGACATAAGCCAGTCACCTGTTAGTGGAGGGTTGGCACAAGGAAGTGAAGGATATAAGTCCTCAATGTCACCAAGTCCAACATTAATTGTGAGTTAAAGGAGATATTTTATTTAGGGTGGAACATGTTAATATTTGAGGTCACCCACCGGGGTCATTGAGGAAGAAGGTTGACAAAGCGATAAATAAGGGAGTGGTCCTGGGGGGGTTATCATTCAAAGCGATGGATAAGGGAGTGGTCCTGGGGGATTATCATTCAAAGCAATAAATAAGGGAGTGGTCCTGAGGGTTATCATTAAAAGTGATGAATAAGGGATTGATCCCTGGGGGATTATCATTTGAAGTGGGGGGTGTGTGCAGTGGTATGACAATACCACATCTAGGGCTATCATAAGGTGGCTGGTTAAGGTATTGAGGGATGAAGGTTTTTCCTCTATTCTGCTAACAGACAATGGTGCGTAGTGCTAATCTGATGTGGTAGCTACATTTCCAAGTGGGGCGGGGGCATGACATGAGACACAAATTGTGTCCTGTCCACCAAAATATGGCATGGTAGAAAGATGTAAGGGAACTCTCCTCTCATATCAAACCTAGACACCCAGGCATCACTTAAAGACATGGGCCCTCATTACGACCCTGGCGGAAATCGAAAAACGATGGCGGAAATGCAATACCGCCATCGAATAGCGCTCGGTGCGATTATGACCCGTCACCGTAAAGTACGATGCCATTAGCGACACCGTAGTGAACGCCAACGCTAACTGCACCAAGTACGCGCGCCAAGCGAAACCGTAATTACCACCATGGCGCAATGGTACGGTAATTCTGACCTTAGCGGACATGTACCTAACGCCATCAAGCATGGCGGAAAGTACCATTCCGCCATGGTGAGAAGTACGGCATCGCGAACCAACCGTAAAAGGCCCGACAGAGTGCCTGTACACCACTCCCTGGCCACATTGCACAACTCCTCGTAGGTTTAATGAAGTCACACAATGCAACCAGTGAAATGTACAAGTCACCCATGCATGCCAACGAACAAATGAATGTAGGGGCTCCAAGTGCCATGTGAGTGGCCATCCATATTAGCCATGGCACCATTGCCGTACTGATGCAGCACAGGCATGTGAAGCTTCAAGTACAGCAACATGAAGTGAAAACTGAGACAAACAAAAACAGGCACCCCCTCGCTTGACACCAGTGTAAGGCAACATTCAAAGCAGTATCCTGAGTGAGACTGCACCAGCCCTGTACTCATGCCAGTAAACAAACCAACCATCAGCATAAGCATGTACCACACAAGTTGGCAGAGTGACTGAGCAGCCAGGCTCATCTCAAGAGGGTCCAATGGGAGCTGCAGGGCACAGATGGCACGAATACAGAAGCTATTCCAATGGACATGACCTCAGTCTCCCTCCAAGAAACGCACGCAAACACAGGCACCTGTGACCAGCCATTTTCTGATAATCACATAATTCCACCAATCCACCTGGCTGACCGGCATCTGTTACACAAAAGCTAATCCCCCCCCCATGAGCATGACATCATTAAAGTAGTCATAATGGCAGGCCCTATCCCTGACCTCACTGGGCTTCGTAGGCAAACGCGCCCAGTACAGTACCACGCAACTATGCTCAGAAGCCGGAACCCAAAGCAGATCTTCTCACAATACATCGCTCCACAAATAGGAATATGCTACATTACTTGCAAAGAATAACGCTACACGGTCAATATCACAATCAAAATTTAATGCACAACAAAATCACCAGGCCCATACAGCCATTAGGTCATGAACTCCAAAATATATTTCATTATTGTGGGCTGCATCCGCAATAAATGACCAGCTTCTTCTTGTGTGACGCCCTGTTCCTTCATGGTACACAGGGGCTACATTCACGTTCAAAAAGGCAACATGGAAGCGCCTAGAACCGCAGGGCCGTCCCATTAGGTAGGCACTAGTCCAGCTGAAAGGTCGAAATGTTGCTCCTAGCCACTAGTACTGCGTAAGGGCATGTGGGCCATTGGCGATCGTCCCACAAGATCGTAATGGTGCTCCACTGATTAACACGAAGCAGCAGGTGTCGGGAGTAAAAGCCATCTGCAGGAGTGGCATACAGATGGCAGCGGCAAAAGGGGAGGAGATACCTGTCACCCAAATGAAATGAAAAAGAATAGTATGGGCATCAGAACTCCATTAGAATTACTCACTTCAATGATCACACTAAATCCACAGCCATATGCATGCTAGCCCACTCAAAAGGATCAATCGCACCCAAAAATCACTTGCGAATCATAACTATATAAATCGAGGTGAAAACACTATTACAAACGAGTGTTTGTGTGCATGCGTCTGTTAAAACAGAATCCATTAGATGGGATTAGTAACGTGCATAGACACAAGTGTCCGAAGGCGCGTCGAGACAGGGAGGGTTCAACAAGGGCAGATAGACGATGGTCCCACTATGGCAGCCCTGCATCACATAGCGCAGGGGAAGTGGATAGATTACAAAAAGCCATGTACATGGCAGACTCTCTATTAAATCATCTGTCCATGCATCCATACATCATTCCCTCATCCCTGTATGAAAACGCCTGATTATTTACTCACATAACATGTGAAACTTCCATTGAGTCTGTGCGTAATGCAGTCTGCAAAATCCTCTGTGCTCCAGGCCGGAATTCTAGTGTTGTGAAGTAACATGTATTTGGGAACGTCCTGCCTTATCCTCCACTACGCTATTGCGCATCCCATACTATTCATATCAATCATTGCATTCTCGCCATGGCCCCTGTCCCAAGGACATTAAACAATAGAACTTTATATCTGCAGTCAGACCTGTGGGCGTCTCCTCGCCGCTAGCTGGAAACCGAAAGCGCTGTCCTTCGAATTCCTCATTTGCAACATCACGTCGAAAATGCATCTGTGACCGCATGAAATCACAAATTCATCCATGTAGTGCGGCAGTGTGTGAAAATGGCAACTGGCTTCACTCACAAATGGGACGCCCCACCCGTCGGTGAACCGCGGTACAGTGCTGCATGAGGGTCCACCGTTAATCGAGTACTACATTCCACTGACCCTTCACAAGTTTGTTCGCGACTGCAAAAATAGTATGTGAAACAATGGGACCATAGCATAATGAACATATGAACCAATATCTCACTTCCATCGGGATGAAATACATGATTGTAATAGCAAGATGCCATGCGTCGAATTGCAGCGTTGTGTGCGGGACGTGCTCGCCCAAAGGGGATTGCAGCTTGCACAGGTGGAATGAATCACCACAGGTGGAGGCTATACAGCTTGAAAACACATAAATTGCACACCCAAACCCCTCCCACAACCACACCCACTCCAAAATGCTACCGGCAGGACTAGCGATGTTGGCCCTGGGGGACCTGATAGCACTGCAAGTACTCCAACTTCAAGAAGAAGACGAACACCAACTACTACAACAACCGGCCGCACAGAGGAGACGCAGGAGGAGGAGGAGGGCAAGGCAGGGCCAGCAAGGCCCACTAGTACAGCCACTACCACCACGCAGGCAGCCCGCAATCCCACGCCTCCGAGCACATCCGTTCAACCTCACTGATGAGCAGATCCACACCCTCTACCGTTTGGACCGGGACACCATAACCGCCATTGTGGACATGACACACGCTGACCTTGTCAGCATGATAGATAGCCCAACCGCCATCCCACCCCTACTGAAGGTGGTGTCTGTACTCCACTTCCTGGCCACAGGCACCTACCAGCACACAGTCGGACAGTTGCATGGCATTTCACAGCCACTGTTGTCACGGACACTATTGCAAGTGCTCGATGCCCTCCTGAAGCACGCAGACGACTACATCTCTTTACCACGCTCGGAGCAGGAGATTACAAACACAAAAGTGGGATTCCATGCACTTGGCGGCATACCGGTTTGCATTGGTGCCATCGACTGCACCCATGTGGAATTGGTTGTCCCACATGCCATGGAGGCCCAGTACCGCAACCGAAAACAATATCATTCTCTTAATGTACAAATAGTGTGTGACTCCAACAGGATCATTACACATTGTTGTGCCCGATTTCCTGGATCAACCCATGATTCCATGGTCTTACGGAACTCTACAATACCACGCTACATGGAGCGACACGCAGGGAACAGATCCTGGCTACTCGGTGAGTCTCATTTCATGCATGATAATGTGGGGTATGTGATGCGGCAATGACCTGGCAGGAAGGGGGGGGTGCTTACGTAGCAATGGCATTCCTCAAACATCCTTTATTGTCCACATACAGGTGATGCCGGGTATCCACTGAAGAGATGGCTCCTTACACCACTCCGGAACCCACAGAACCAGCATGAGGAGGACTACAACCATGCCCACTCACGTACCCGTGTAGTCATAGAACAGGCATTCGGCCTACTGAAGGGTCGTTTCCGCTGCCTCAGCAGGTCTGACGGGGCACTCCTGTACCGCCATGAGAAGGTTGCAAAGATGGTCATGGCATGTGTCATGCTACACAACATGTGCATACGTAGAAATGTGCCCATGCCCCCTGACGCAGAACTGCAAGCACCTGAATATGGTCATGATGAGGGTGGGGATGTGGCAGCACCTCAAGGAGTCCGCGAGGCACAGGAGGGCCGTGAAATTCGTCAGATTATCATAGATTCATGCTTCTAGCACTCACGCCTGGTGGCTGATACATGGACACGGGACCTGTGGCACTGTGTGTGTCTGGAACATGCACAATATGGACTGTACGCCTATAATGGCCTCGTACACAAAGATCAATGTCCACACATCTCATTGGATGATAGTGAAATGTTTATCGCATATGTGAAATTATGTTACACACCCCATCGACCCGCCACCCAAGTAAGCCCAAAACACCCCCTCCACCCTCCAACTTCCCCCCCGAACACCAGTGTCCAAAGATGCTCATTGTCAGTGGGCAGACGCTATTGCAAGCCCCCTCTCCGGGTATCAGGGGCACCCCTGCCAGTGGAGCGCAGGTTCCTCCCAGATCTACGTTGGGGGCTGCCCTGGACGGAATTTGCAACGGATGATGTCTCTGCCTGCTCACGTCCATGCATGTCCCTAAGGGTTTGTGAGAGCTCAGTGAGCACACGGCGCACAGCGGCAAGTTCAGCACATACGTCTTTGGACGTTGCATGCAGTTCCCCCCTCAGGCTCTCGGTGCTTCTCTCCATTTGTACTCTCAGGCTCTCGGTGCTTCTCTCCATTTGTGCCCTTAGTGTCTCTGTACATGTTTCTATGGCTGCCTTAGTACCCCCACATTCATCAGCATGGTCCTTGAGGAGCGTGGCCAGTTGCTGCTGTTGCACGATCACCTGGTCGAGGGACTGTTGCCTCTGCTGGGCCATGGACATTTGCGGTGGTGTCACAGAGGGGCTGATCACCTCATGTTGCCTTGACACAGGGCTTGTGGGGGATGGCCAGTTGTCGTCTTGTGGGTGCCCCTGTGTGGTATCCTCATGGTGTACGGGATGAAACAAACAGGGGGATTGAGACAGGTCATGGATGGGTCCTACATCGACATCACCGTTTTCTGTGTCGGAGCATGCTGCCATTAATGCAGTGTCACCTATGGTGCTGCTGCCACCAGAAGCAGTGCCTTCTGTGGCATCCATTGGGGGGGCCTGTGGTGGTGCTGTTGTGGCCATGCTGGGTGCTGGGGTGCCTGTTGAAGTCCCCTCCTGTGTGCTGCCACTTGATTTGTGCTGCTGCCGTGTCTTGATCCGTGCAGCTGAGGTGGAGGGTCTTTGGCCGTTGGTCTTGGCCCTCTTTGCAGGTGTGCTGGTAGGGGTGTCCTGGAGCTCGTCGTTTGAATCGGACCCTGTGGTGGAGTAAAGGAGGGCGAGCGTTATTAATGGGTCTGTGGAAATTGGAATGGCAATGTGTCACATGCATTGGGGTGGTACCTGAGGGTGATTTGGGTCAGGGCCTTGGAGGTGTTTTCATTTTTGTGTGGATTGAGGATGCAGTTGTTTTGCAGCCTGCAGTTAGGGGGTGCCTGCTGCACGTGTAGAGGGTGTTTTTAGGAATTTTAATTATTTATTTATTTAATTTGACTTTTAATGTGCGCTATCAGGCCAATGTATGTGGACGTTCTCCTGGACATGTGTTTCTGTTGCACTATGTGGACACATGGTACTTCACATGATTGGACATTGTGGTTTTAGCATTGTTTTATTTGGGACACCTACCTGATTCTTCGGATGTCTGCACTCCTTTCTCCATCCCTCCGACTCCCTCTATGGTCTCCATTCCAATGGTGGAGGCACAGATTTCTTCCCAGGGGGTCAACTTGATGGGTGATTCCGATCCTCCCCCGGTAGCTGTGGCAATGTTACGGTTGGCGGATAGTATGCTCCGTACGCGTATCCGCAAGTCGTCCCATCGCTTTCGGCATTGCTGTGGGTTGCGGGGTGCGGTCCCCACCGCACTTACCCGCTGTGCCACCAGGGCCCATATGGCCTTCTTGTTCGCAAGTGCCGTCCTGGTCATTTGCGTCGAGAAGACGACGGCAGCATTCTCCTGGAGGGTCTCTGTGAGCACCGTGAGTTCCTCACGGGAGAAGTGGACCTGCCGCTTGCGGTCGCACGCTTTTTTCGCTACTTTTCCCATTGTTTTTGGTTTCACTAGGGTGGATGAGGGGTTGGCATGTTTCTCAGGGTAGTATTTTTGATGGTTGTGTGGAAATTCTGATTTTATAGGTGTACGGCGTGCTGTTTCCCGTTCCGGGACCATGTTTTTGCTTCCGTTTCCGTATATTTACGGTCACCGTATTTTCCGATTGCCGCTCATTACGGTGACCGCTATGATCGGTGGCGGAATTGCACCTAGGTCGCCATACGACGGCGGTGAGGGGCGTTTTGGGGACATTTCCGCCATCGCGGACTTTGCACTTCCGCCATGGCGTAGTGCTCGTGCCCGATGGGTCAGAATTAGCCGCACTTTACTCCGTCGTGCAATGGCGGAAACGCTATTTACGCTATGGCGGTCAGGTCAGTTGCTTTCCGCCAGGGTCGTAATGAGGGCCATGATTAGGGCTTTCTGCACAACACCACATTCTACGACAGGAATAATGCCCGTCATATCATTGATGGGTAGGAGACGGGTATGTGATATTGATATTTATATTTTATTTCTATCGCGCTCGTACACAAGTGTTTCAGAGCACGACAAGGCAAGGGAGGGGAACAGGCGAGACCAAAACAGCGATCTTACTAGGCCCAGTGACATTGAAAGTGCATGGGAGAGGGGGAGGGGTAAAGTGCATGGAAGTGGGGAGAAGTGGAAAGTGCGAAGCAGAGGAGAAACAGATAAATAACAATAAATAATAATAAAGGCAACAAACAGTGGTAGTTCAGCCAGCAATTTGCAAGTTCTAGATTTAAGGCAGCAGACAGGGTAGGTCTGATAAGTGCAGGAAGAACAGGGGGGGGCTGTATGGGTACAGATACAGACCCCAGTGCAAGTGGTGGGCGGATGGCAGTGCGGGAGGGTGGCAGGGTGAGCAGGTACCTGGGCCCGGAGGACAGACGGTGGCCAGGTGCACGGTGCCAAGAGAGAACAGATCAGCAGGGAAGAGGGGGAGCGAAGGCAGAAGAAAAGAGGAAGGTCTTGAGGAAGGTGTGAGATGTCACCAGAGTGGCTAGGAACACTGCACCCGCACTTAGCAATAGAAAGGAGCTCCTCAAGTGGGCAGTGCCAGAGCAGAAACAAACGTTTGTTTGAAGAGCATACACATGTGTGCGGAACCGTTGAATGTTGGAGTTTGAGTCGGAATAAGAAATGCAAGGCTAAGAGGGAAAGGGGTTCCCTATTTGTCCTACAGCAAGAGAGTGTGCCCGATTTGGGTATGGTAGTAGCAACTAGTGAAATGTCACGAGGCGGAGTGGAGGGAGAACAGAAATGCACATCTGCGGCTGGGACAGGTGTACAGATGTGGCCGCGCCAGACCCAAATGTGTAAGAGAACAGGATAACGTCCCATGCAGAAGACCCGTGGCAGGGTGAAGTGATGGAGGCAGTTTCAAATACAAGGTCTGACAAGTGATGAGGCTTATGAAATAAGGCCCTGTGATGGCCCTCATTAATTAATATCCAATGAGGAACAATGTGAACAAAGAGGTGCAGTATGAGCTCTGTGGCAATGCCAGCGGAGCGTGGAGTGCATTTAAAGGCCGCAAACAGAAGTCCCTTTCACATGAATGGCTGGTATTTAAACACTGCCACAAAAACAGGCTGGCTTTTGCTTTTGCCTTTCACATGAATGGCATACATTTAAACACTGCAACAAAAAATGGCCTGGCTGTTGCTTTTGTGTTTCATGTAAAGTTAAAGAGCCATGTGGAAATGGGCCTACATGTCACTATCAATGGACAAGCAGCTGTTTCATTTACAAAAGCAGAAGGAATCAAAGATCCTGTGAAATGGAAAACAGGATTATTAAACATGGAAAGCAAAAATGGCCTGCACATGTGTTTGCAAATAAAAATGGCTTTAAAAAGCCAAAATGGAAGAGAATATCACTGCTCACAGAAAATGTCAGGAAAGCAAAACATTATGTGTGGGTTGACCAAAGCAATGTATATTATGTTTCACCCACATAACTCCAGTGACATTTGAAGAGTCTGCAGGAAAAACCTGTTTCTGGCAGAGGGAAAAACTTCACAAAGGAAAACCCCCCTTCCAGCTGGATGTGACAACTCCCATCTAATGACTCCGCAATAACATTTGTTGCTGCTAAAGGCTTCAGAATTCACTATTTTCCAGACCTGTTGGCAGGAAAGCAGGGGTTTCAAAGAAACCCATCCTTGGCTGGAGCATGACTAAAAGGTGTGAATCCTTGTTGCACCCCTTCAAAGAGCACACACTAACTTCAAAGAGACTCATAAAAACCTCTGGTCAGAGGCTGGCCAAGGGAGACAGATGGCTGTGCTGGGTGAAGCAGCCATCCCATTTGCTGAACTGGAACAATCACAATTAATTTAAAAGACTATTTTCATTTAGACATTTTGCGCAGCAACCATACTGTGACTGATTACATTTTTATACCATTTATTATGTAATTTCCAGGTGATTTTGGGGATATAAAATGCATCTACCTGTGACTCTGGGAACTGTAATGGCCAGTTAGACTAGGTTTCTGCTTGATCTGAACATGTTCCAAATATGAGAGTTGGCGAAAAGGTGAAAAATGAAATTAGGGATATGCTTAATAATTTACATCTTCATAACTGTTGTGCAATTTATGGTTGACGGTTGGCAAATCTAATCCTCCATGATCAGCTAAAACAGAAAATATGTTTCATATGGCAGTTGCTAGTACAATTATGAAGTTGTTATACCTAACTAGTTTTTGCCAAAAAGATGAAAGGAGAACAAAGGATGATGACAAATTTGAATAGACAGATGTTGCTCCAAACCACTAAACCAATCCTCACTGGGGGTGGCGAGAGAGAGGGTAACTGTCCAATCCTAGTGGCAGGGATTATTGCAGGCTACCTCCCCTAGATTGTAAAACTGGTAATGTCATTTCTGCTATATAAGGGAGACTGCACTAGCACAGGGGACGCACATTCACAGAGGCAGCCGGTTTGTCCTCCTCCTCACCAATGTTGCTCAGTGTCCGGGACAGGGCATCATCGAGCACTGCGTCCATTTCCACAATGCGTGCCTCTGTTGCCTCCTCGAGGGCTTCCAGGTCCACCAGCATGGCCCTCTCCCTCGCCCTCCAGTCCCTGCAAGCATCCTCGCGGATGAGGCAACACCGCCTTGCCCGATGCACTGCAGTCTCCACCCTGGCCATGGTGAATCTTGCCTCCCGAGCCCGCTGCCTCTCTGCCCCGATTCGCTGCCCATAATGCTCCAACACGGAGGTCATCCTCAACCGGGTGTCCACATTTGTGTCCTGCCTGACGCCGGATGCCTGCCCCCTTTGGATGGTATGGCCTGTGTTACGAAGCCTCATACTCAGAACTTGCTGCTGCCTTATTTCCCGGTGCTTGAGTCGCATGGCCACCCTTTGGGCTGATGAAATTACCGGTGGGCGTTTGGCACGTACCCTGCTCCTGGGTGCCTGCTCTCCCTCCATTGCCATCGCTCCTGTTGTAGCCTGGATCTGCGTGATGACCACCTCTGCTGATCCAACGTTGACTCCCAATTCCGGCAGGGATGTGATCTCCACCAGACGGCCCGACGTGGGTTGGACAGGTACCCAGGGGTCCCTGGTGGCATCTGGGCCAGAAGGTGCATGGGAGGACGACTGGCGCACAGAGGAGCAAGACAAGCAGGGGGTTGCATAAGTGGTCAGCCCATGCAGCCAATTTGAGACCAGGAACATAGCTAGCCAGTTCAGGAGACACCAGACCTCATTGTGATGATGTGCAAGCCCACGATTGTAAGCCTGCACATCATCACAAATGAGGGCTGTACGCCTCGCGATACCAGCTAGCAGGGGTTCCACTCTATCTTGATTGTCCAAATCCACAGTCATTGGGGTGTCGGTTTGTGTGGAAACATCAGACACCTGCGGATGGGTCCGGCTTGGGGCATGCCGGTAGGTACATACTGGTGCAGGCGCTGGCCCTGGGCAGGAATTGGCACAGGCCCCTTCACGGCAACCTGCACTACCTCCTGCCTCTGAGTCTGGACTGCGCCAGTCACAAACATCTCATCACCCCTTCTGTGCTCCATGTACTGGGCTGATACGGCCTACTCCTCCCCAACAATGTACTGCACTGCCCCCTCCCACTCACCACCCACCCCCAAGCCTCACCTCCCCCCTTCCCCTGCACTTTAGCAATCTCAATGTCACATGGCCTCATGAGTTCGGTGTGTCTGGCTTCACTGTATTCCTCCTCCCTTGCCTCATCACAGCTTGTAACACTTATGTATATGCACTTTATGATTCCCATATCATGTCATGTGACATCAGTTGTACATTGGCTTTGGGACAGTGGTCATCAAGAACCGTCTCATGGATATAGACAGTTCTGACATGCCTACACAAGGTGGCATCTGGGTATTTACATAAGTGATATTAGTGACTCAACTATGCCAGTCAAGTGCTTCTGTCTGTAGCAGGTGCTAAACACCATGCACTGCATGTGTTGTTAAGTCCGTTCACACATGTCCATCAGTGGTTTCATGCTACCCATAGCTTCCATCTACACTGGCAGCGGGTTGTAGATTGTGCCATAAGTGACATAGCATTTTAATGTGTTGCAGGACACCATTGTGATACCTATGTGTGTGGGCTATGCTATTTACATGGCTCTTCATGTCTTTTTCTGTCCATGTGCTGGTGATGAGGCACTGGATGCAGAGGAGGAGGGTGAGGAGGAACGGGATCCTGATCCGCAACCAAGCATCAGTGGAGGACGTGTTGTGGCAGCCCATGAGAATCCACTGGTGCTACAGGCCATCCAGGTCGTGACTCAGTATGAGTGCACCTCTGATAAAACCAGTATCTCTGGTGGTTAACCAGAAGATGATTCCTTTATGCTGGCAACAGAGTTCATCAAATGTTGGGGCTGATGTAGCCCGTGTGTCTGCAGGGGGTTGTACAGGAGCTGGTTAGACCCCCCTCAAACTGAATGTAGTGGAGATAGACGCCATTCACCTGAAACCACATGTTGATAACTTATTGGGTTGACCAATGACTTCAAATGTTGCAGAAATTAGAATTATAGTGCTTTGCAGAAAAACACTTTGAAGGACGATCTATTTTATGAGGCCAAGCATTTAAGAAGTATCGTGAGGAGGAGGCACAATAAAGGGTACACCCAGTGCCTGTGCTTTAAAGAGCGTAACAGAAGGAACAGCACCTAAAATCCCATAGAGGAAGCCATAAGAAATGGGTTTGATTAAAGATGAACCTAACAAGGTCTTTTCGCACTGCAGAGGGCACTGTAGGAGTATTCTTAGGGGCAGAGAGCCATGAGTAGCATTGGCAGAGAGCCTCGAGGAGAGTAGGCGCTGAAATACTTGTGGCCGGCTAGGTTGTTATGTTTGTCAAAATCATATTTATGTGTTGTATTATGTGTTATATGTGTGCACTGTACATTTGTTTATGATCTAGGAGTAAGAAAATGTATTTTTTATTAATTTAGAGAAAATTGGCATCAAGCCAGAAATTAAAGTGATCAATTAAGGAGAAAATACGATATAAATATGAACTATAGACAAAAATATATATATGCGCTGTTTAAAAGCTAGTATGAATGCAATATTTATAAAAAAAATGTAGAAAAGGTTGAAAAAAGTGGTTCACTTTGAACCTGTGTAAAAACTAAAATCCAGTAAATACGGGCTTAATTCTTGCATTTGCTAAAATTAGACAAGTCAATCTACTTAATTAACCTGAAACGGCAAGAAACCGCACAGGGTTTATTAGAAAAGAAGGCAAGATAAGAAACTGACAAAAAATTGAGAAATTGTGTTTTTTCAGGCTGCGTAGAGACGGGAGAGGAGCTGTAAATGTGCCAGTACAGTACTTCCTTGCTTGCTGAGATAAATACAAGGTTTAAAAAATAAATATTATGCAGAGAAAAAGATTTATTTTAGAAATGCGTAGTTTGACAGATTGCCAAAATAGCCGCACACTGCTAGAGAATGGATAGTGTTTTGCTTTATAATCTGCAAACTTAAATGAAATAATTTATATTTGCAGCAAACAGTCTCTGGAATGGAATGTGATTCAGACTGTGCGATACAGTGTTTAGGAAATACAAAATCGTTTTTTGAATTATAAAAGGTTGATTGATTATGTGGTGAAATCATGATTGAAGTATTTGAATACTTTTGCATGGACTGTGTTTCATTGTATAGGCAGTGCTTTGGTCATGTTAAAGCTAACTGACAATGAATGCCTTTTGATAAAAACATTGTGAGAAATATCTGTAGGTTATTTGGTGTTATGCATTGTAAATGAGAAGAGAAGGAGGCGTGTTATTCTTTTAAATAAAATGCGTTTTTATGTATGAGAACATGTTAAATATTGCCATGAAATGATAGCATGAAGTCCAAAATTATAGGTAAATCTATAAAAATTGCACTCAATAAATTTGTGCAGTAGACAGGTGTCAAACGAGGGAGAGATTTTCCCAATGATATATATTATGTCTGAGGATTTTGAACACATTTGGAGACAAAAGTGGAAAACTGTTCAATAAAATCACACAAGTTGAGAGGAGTGTAGCTGAGATTCAAAATACGTTTTTTATGTGCAAAATGCAGCAACAGACATACTAAGGTATTAATAGATGGTACTTGGACCAGGCAAAGTAAATAAGTTGTGGGAAATGACAAATGTAAAAAAACATTATTTGACAGACATTTCTGAGCTAACATGACAAAATTGCCAAAAAATTCAATCCGGTTTTAAGAAAAGTGGTAAAGCATTGAAGGAAGTGCTAGCAAGCTGTACCGACACATGCAGGCATCCATGAAGATGCACTGACATGAGAAAGAACACACACACACACACAGGTACACATGATTTTATGGAAGTGTAAGTAATCTGTGCACCATGGACAATGCATTTAGGAAGGTGCACACACACTTGCAAGCACACACCAATGAATACACAGAATTTTGTTTACAAGTTAAAATGATAGCTGACACAGAACAGCTGATCCTTTTTGGAAAACTAGGAAGGGCAGTGATTCGCCGAAACACGTGTCTCTATAGGGCAACTGTCTGTTAAAATATATTTCATGAAAATCTGACAATCTCTTGTACTTTCTTTATTGTATGGCGCTTGATCTAAAGTGGAGCAGGGTTCCTCCTGAGCCCTATATATTTACTTATACTTACCGGAGTAGGGGGTCTATCACTTCGTCACTCCACTGTTCAGCTGCCACCTCTGCTTATCTAGCGCAGGACATTGATGGTTGATATTCCAAAATACCCCCCACTGTTGTACTGACATGAGAAAGAACACACACACACACACAGGTACACATGATTTATGGAAGTGTAAGTAATCTGTGCACCATGGACAATGCATTTAGGAAGGTGCACACACACTTGCAAGCACACACCAATGAATACACAGAATTTTGTTTACAAGTTAAAATGATAGCTGAAACAGAACAGCTGATCCTTTTTGGAAAACTAGGAAGGGCAGAGATTTGCGTATTTATATTTAGAACTACTGAGATTGTTGCAGTACGCAAACAATAATGAAGAGCAGCAATTCAATTTTACTGCGGTCGTAGCAAAGACTCTTTACAGTAGATAGGAAAGCATTTTGGGAACACGTGGGAGTGGTGTTGAAATCGCAGGAAAGGAATGTAGCAGTATCACACATTCTGGGCAGCCTTGAGGAAAAGTCTGCCAAAGTTAAAATTAGCTAGTGATAAAGAAAGTTGGGAATGCGGCACTCAATGAGTGCATCGCGGCCAAATAATTAAGTATTAAGGAAGTTTTGTAACTACCAGCTTGCACCCGTTCGGCTATGACAGAGCGCTAGGATGGACAACATTTAAAGAATGAGAGGCTTGTTCTAACAAATTGTAGGGTGACAGTCTGAAAAGCGCTTAGAGTGCTGTATCTGGACTCATCAGATGTGGGAGCTATAAAAATTCCAAAAGAAGTTAGAAATCGTGCAGCAGCAGCTTAGGAAATTAGTGGGCCTAGAAGCAAAGCCATGGTCAGAGATACAGCTGACCATCACGCAGTATTGCAGATTACTGCAAGAGAAGAATTGAAAGAAAAATTATGCTAGGAAATGTGCAGAAGTGAAATTAGTGCAGAAAAATAGTCAAAATAAGCCATGAAAAGGCAAGGTTGACTAGTGGGGAATGGTCATGTTCACAGAAAACTACAGGTGAATAACCAAAGGCAGTATTAATCAAGGTGATAATTAATGTGTACCACAGAATAGGGAAGGCTCCAGAGGTAGAGGCTTTCAGAATAGTCAGGGACATTTCCAGAGTTACCCAGGTGGGTTTCAAAGCATGCAGAAGAATAGTAAAAACATGCAGGAGGGGCACATTTGGAGACCTCCTGTAGGATGGACATGCGATATGTCAGAGCACCTTGCACCAAGTGTAGAAGCCAAGGATTTGTGCACAAATGGGCAATTCTTGAGAGGGGGGACAGCACGCCCCCCAGTGTATAGCTCATATATCAAGAAAGGTTTTTTTGCCCAGGATCAGACATTATATCAGACATGAGCACTGGGAGTGCAGCAGGTACAGCGGCTAAGGAAAGGTGCAAAACTGATTTACTGCAGAGGGCAAGCAAGTGAGCCCACATGTAGGCTCAGCAATGTGCAAACACGGAATAAATAGGGACACACAGGAGTAAAGGGTGTTATTCTAAAAAGAAGGAATGCTTTCACAAAAACAGAGGAATGCATGCATCCACCGTAGGAAAGACTCATAGGATGACTGGATGCTTTCAGAATTGTTGGTGGCACTGGGCCCCAAAGAGTGTCGAGAATTAATATGGCAAAGCGAGAACAATTGTTGTTCTAGTGGTAGACACCGGGACTGTATGTCTATGAAGCAAAGAGAGAAAGGTGATGAACGAATATTAGAAGATTAAGGTTGGTTATTGAAGGCTATAAATGTAGTTTTTTGCCTAGTGAGGAATTGGTAGTCTCTGGAGGAGAGTGTGATGTGACAACTTTTTGTTACATTTGTAACAGGCACCATATTCTGGAATGCTGGTGAACAGAGCAGCAGCTTAAGTCAGCTGCTCCTGCTCCCTCTTGGCCTATGGATGATTAATGCAAGGAATAAATACCTTTCAAAAGAAGTAGATTGAGATTCCAGAGAACCCTATTCCTAAGAAACCAAAACAAGGAAGTGACATGGAAGACACTCCTGGAATTAATGACATTGATGCTCTGCTGCTGAAGGTGTCACAGGTTGTTGGGGAAATGATTATTACCCTAAATGAGCTGTCTTCCAAAGTAGGTCACCTGGAGATTAGAATGACTAAAATGGATTCTGGAAATGTTTCCTTGGCTTTTGAAGTTGCTGGAAGTTACAGAGCATATAAAGAATTATTGAGTTCTGAGGTTTCTGACCGGAAGAAGACAAATTTAAGGCTGGAAGCATAAAGGAGAATCCTTAACTTGCACTTGCTAGGAGTGAAAGAAAATCATAACCTGTATAAGGATCTAGTCACAAGAGTTGAAGGGAACTTGACCGAGGTGCTGGGAAAGAAAGTGTTGAATGATGGAGACTTGGATTATGCGTATAGAGGCGGGAAAACCATGGAGGAAGGAAAACCCAGGCAAATAATTTTGGTATTAACAAGAGAGAGTGTAAGGGAGAACATTTTGAAACTGGCAAGAGAAAAAGGAAAACTCATACTGAATGGATCCTCTCTGGACATCTATCCAGATTATCCAAAGGAAGTGGTGGAGTAAAGAAAGGCTTTCAAATTAGCAAAACGTTTGGCTCAGGAAAGAAACATCAAGACTATGTTGCTCACACCTGCTACTCTAAAGATTTTCCTGGATGGAGGGGTGAAATCTACAGAGAATCCTTCTGAAGCAGACCGTTGGCTAAGAGATGAAAGGATCAGGAATGATAGGAATTGATTTCTGCTTTATGTAATCTTGAAATTGCTTATATTCATGTAAACGTTATTCTTGTTAATTTTCTTATTCCAACCCCCCCCCCCATATTAAAATGTATATGATAGTAATATAAGGGTGTTTTTTGCTGAAATGTTTTTGTTTGGTTTGTTTTTCTAAAACCGTGTCTGAACGGTGGTTTCCCTTCACTGTACGTCTCGTGGAAGGCTTTGTACTGCAGGAGGTGGGTGCCTTCTCTAACAGTGCATGGAATGTTGGGAGACTGGTAGTACTAGTACGGACTTCGGCTTGTACTAGAAATTGGCAAGTAAGTCACAGCTATTGTTACGCTCACCTGCTTCCCACGGGGGCGTCGACCGGAACTGGGCCGTTGTTATTTCCACCAGCGTGACGTGTAGCGCCGAGATGACTGACTGGACTGGCCCGCTCAGCCTAGTTTGTCTGGCTCGCAAGAATATTCTTCTCCAAAGGAGAAGATGAATTAACCACTCGTGGAATTGAGTGTCAACCCACCTTCCCCACTCCCGTTGTCTTCCCACTGATCACTCTTGATGTCCCCTCCTTAATCTCACCTGATGGTTTGGAAGGATGAGCTCTCCATCCTGCGTCGACGCAGGGGCGCGTTGATGACCAGTTACTTCACTGGTGTAGAGGAATTGGTGAGTTCCAGTATTGAATCTAAAGTCCAATTGTTCATAAGAGTTGAAATGTCTGCTCTTCACTCTGTCCGATTCCTTGCAGGTTGCCGATTAATCCACTCGAAGATTTCCAAATGGCACTCGGTAAGATTCAGGTAAGTCTATTGTGTTTTTCCCCTTAGGGGCCGGGGTACGGCAATGAAGCAGAGTTGACTGCGCCGACCCGAAATGAGGTGAGTACCTCCCGTGGTAAATCAAGTAAGTCCTTGGGGGTAGCTTGTATGGCCTTGAGAGTTCCCTTGCTCACCTTGCTGTCTTTGTCTCCTTAGGTGTCGGAGGGCGGCCGCGAGATGGAGAGAGCGTGATGGAATGCTGAAGTACCACCAAGCAGGTGAGTTCAGCGCGGCGCCGTAGGAATGCAAAGCGATGCTTCAAAGACTTCTGTCTTTCAGTTCCGTGGCGAAATGGATCAGGATTCAGGTATGGATTAAAGTTAAAACTCCTGTTCTAACCTTTATCATTTTTGTCTTCTTGTTTCAGGAGTCCCAGGTCTGAAGCGGGCGTGGCTGAAGACTGGAGCTGCTGAAAACACGGTGAGCGTTACGCTGCAGCAAGCAGAATAACGTGAAGCACGTGTTGCTGTCCGGGCGTGGTTTAAATAGCCTTGGAAGAAGATCAGGTAAGTATTCTTCCACAGCCCCACCCAAGTAACAAAATAGTCCCTTCAGTAAAATAGTCCCTCCTAAGCCTCATTTGGCTTGAGTCTTCATGCAGCAAGGTCTGCCTCAGGTGAGTATGCAGCATGGTCTGCTTCAGGTAAGTTATCAATAATGAGCCTGGCGCCCATGGCGCCAGGACTGACTTTATCTTTATGAGCCTGGCGCCATAGGCGCCAGGACTGTACCTAAACAGCCCCTAACTGGGGCTTTTGGGCATGCTCCAAGTGGTATGATGCCTGCTTCCGGGACTGCTGGGCCTGGTCTGGTCTTCCGGGGGCAGGCATCATGACAGCACTCCCCCTCAAGGCCCCTCCTAAAGTTGTTCTCCCCCTTGGCCGTGGTTTGTCTGGAAATTCCCGATGGAACCTCTTCACTAAACGAGGTGCATGCACGTGGTCACTAGGTTCCCAAGACCTTTCCTGTGGACCATAACCTTTCCAGTCAATTAGGTAAAAGAGTTTTGATCTCACTCTTTTTGAGTCCAAAATATTCTTGACTTCGAACTCGGGCTCCCCGTCTATGAGGATATGTTCAGGTGGAGTGGTTAGCCTTGTTCCTGGTTGCACTGGCTTCAAAAGAGACACGTGGAAAACGGGATGGATTCGCATATGAGCAGGTAGGTCCAACTTGACGGCCACTGGGTTAATAATTGCCTTGACAGAAAAAGGTCCCAAATACCTGGGGTTAAAGGTCCGAGTCCCCTTGAGTGGTAAGTGCTTAGTGGCTAACCATACTTGGTCCCCTATTTCGTATTGAGGAGCTTCACTTCTGTGCTGATCCGCATCCTTTTTGTATTCTTCCTTAGCCTTTTGCAAATGGATGGTAGCTTCTTTAAAGGCTTGTGTAATAACAGCGTGGAGATGGTCCACTGCGGGCATCTCTAAATGCTGGGGAGAGTCCAAATCCGAGGTTCGAGGACGGTGCCCATAATTGGTAAAAAAAGGACTTTGTCCAGTTCCTGAGTGTACGGAATTATTGTACGCATACTCTGCGATCCACAGAATGTCTTTCCATTCCCCTCAGACTGATGTAGCATACAACGGAGGTACTGTTAAAGAGTCTGGTTGGTCCTCTCCGTTTGACCGTCGGTCTGAGGGTGGTGACTGGTCGAAAGCCTAACATCAATTTGTGCCAGTTGGCAGCATTTCCTCCAAAAATGTGAAATTAATTGACTGCCCCGATCTGAAATTAACACTGAAGGAAAGCCATGCAGGCGGACAACATTTCCAAGGAATTCCTTGGCCAAGATTGAAGCTGAAGGTATCCCTTTTAAAGGAATGAAGTGGGCCATTTTAGAAAAAAGATCTACAATAACTAGAATGGTATTGTAACCTTGGTACGGGGGTAAATCCGTGATGAAGTCTAATGACAAGGTATGCCAAGGGGTAGGTGGTATGTCTAATGGTTGCAATAATTCAGCAGGTTTTTTCTTTTGCCCTTTATTTTGTGCGCAAATGCCACAAGACATGACAAATGACTTGACATCCTTTCGCCAGGTAGGCCACCAAAATTGCTTCCTAATTTTAGCTTCGGTTTTTGCAATTCCCGGATGCCCTTCTATTAAGGTGTCATGGTAATGGGAAATGACAAGTTCCTGTAGTTCCTTTTGCGGTAAAAATAGCCGGCCTTGGTAATAAGGTAAATCAACGATGACAGAGTACTCTGGACCTTTCTTTGCCCAGTCCTGTAGGGCAATGGAATCAAAGAGTTGGTGGATCTTGTTTTGAATGTTCTCCAGTGTCTGTATGGAAGTCAGGCCAAGGATTCTCTGTTCTGGAATTATGGTTGCGGGTTCTAAAGTTTTTTCTGCTTCTCCCATTCCAATCCGGGACAAGGCGTCTGCTTTACCATTCTTACAACCTGGTCGATAGGTTATTACAAAATCAAACTCGGCAAAGAACAATGCCCAACGGAGTTGGCGCGAAGATTGGGCTTTGGCTGTCTTTAGGTATTGTAAGTTGCGGTGATCGGTGATGACCGTGATGGTATGTCTGGCACCCAGTAGATAGTGCCGCCAAGCCTTGAAGGCGGACTTGATGGCCAGCAGCTCCTTGTCGGTTATGGCATAGTTTAATTCGGGGGCTGAACATTTTCTTGACCAGAACGCCACTTGGTGAAGCTGGTTAGTTTCGGGATCCTTTTGGGAAAGGACTGCTCCCATGGCTGAACTGGATGCATCTGTTTCCACTATGTAGGGAAGCTCGGGGCGCGGGTGTCTTAATATGGGAGCAGATGTGAATTTAGATTTTAACTCTTGGAAGGCATTCTCGGCTTCCTCTGTCCACACAAAGCGTTTGTTTTTTCGCAATAGTGTTGTGATGGGATGTACAATGTGCGAGAAGTCCGGGATAAACCTGCGGTAGAAATTGGCAAAGCCAAGCATGCTTTGAACTCCTTTGATTGAACTTGGCGAAGGCCAATTAAGAATGGCATCCACTTTTTGTGTATCCATCCGGATTCCTCTCGGGGTCAGAATAAATCCAAGGAATTCCACTTCTGTAGTGTGGAAGATGCATTTTTCCAGTTTAGCATATAATTGATGCTGGCGTAACTTCTCTAGGACTGCTCGGACGTGTTTTACATGCTCAGATTCTGATAAAGAGTATACTAAGATGTCGTCGATGTAAACGACCACACAAACGTCGATAAGCTCTCGGAGGACATCGTTCATGAAGAACTGGAAGGCTGCTGGTGCATTGCATAGTGCGAAGGGCATCACCTGGTACTCAAATAGTCCGTACTTGGTGCGAAAAGCAGTCTTCCATTCGTCACCCTCTTTGACACGTACCAGATGATATGCCCCCCGAAGGTCTAGTTTCGTGTATATACAAGCGTCCTTCACCTGGTCTAGTAGTTCTGGGATCAAAGGCAGTGGGTATCGATTCTTGATGGTTATCTGATTCAATGCGCAGTAGTCTATACATGTTCTAAGGTCTCCTTCCTTTTTCGGTACGAAGAACAAATCTGAAGATGCAGGGGATTTGGACGGGTGAATGAAGCCATTAGCAAGGTACTGGTCTAGGTACTGGCGCAAATGAAGATTTTCGGGTCCATAAGGGCATAGATTCTGCTGCAAGGTGGTTGTGCTCCAGTTACAAGATCTATTTGACAATCATACGATCTGTGAGGAGGTAAGGTGTTTGCCTGTTCCTTTTGGAAGACATCCTGAAAGTCTTGGTATTCAACAGGTAATTGCATGGCTACTGGAATTACTGGGGCCAGGACTGAGTTTTGAGTTTTCCTTGGGTAGCAGGTGTGAGCACATTCTGGGAAGGATAGTCTCTTCTCTCGCCAATCAATACAGGGATTTTGTTTTTCCAACCAAGGTATCCCCAGTATCAGCTGAAACTGTGGGGCCTTGATTAAGTCAAACATCATAGCCTCTCGATGCCCATCTTGACTCAGCAATGTCATCTCTGCAGTGGAATGAGTTACGGGTCCAGAGGCAATTTCCGTTCCATCTACAGTGGTGACAACATCGTCCGTGGTCTTGCGGGTGAGAGATAGATTCATCCTGGTAGCCAATTCCCAGTCCAACTAATTTCCTATGGCTCCACTGTCTACGTACGCCTTTACCGCGTGCATGCGTGATGGCTGCTCTGGATCTACAAGGACCATGGGTATGGTGAAATGCGAGGTCAGAGTGTCCTTCTTTAAGCTCGGCAAGCGGACCTCTACGCTTGCCGGGCGTGGTCGTTTCCCGAGTCAGATTTCACATGCTTTTCGTCTGTTGCTCCTATAACTTTCTTGGGTGGTTTTACAGGGCAGTTCCGAAGAAAATGACCAGCAGTTCCGCAATATAAACATAATTGTAGTTGCCATCTTCTATCTCTCTCCTTTTGGGTTAGGGGTCCTTTAACCCCCCCGATCTGCATTGGTTCTGAGACATCTATTCCCTTGGAGCTTACGTGGGTTTTAACTAACACCCTGTTCTCAAACTTGGTTTGGTCAGCCTTCCTGGTTTGAAGTCTGTGATCGAGCTGGACCACTAGATCTATATATTCAGCACAGTCTTGAGGCGGGTTCACGAATTGGGCCAAAACATCTTTGACTTCTCCTCGAAGTCCTCGATGGAATAATGTGATTCGCTTGGCTTCAGGCCATTCGATTTCCACTACTAATCTATTGAAAGTTGCAATGTAAGATAAAAGATCCTGGTTACCTTGACGTAGGGATAAAAGTTCGTTGTCCAAAGCCTGTCCTCGGGAGTGTCGGGCGAATAGTCTTTCCATGCTTGTTCGAAAACCCTGGAAATCTCGAAGAATAGGGTCATCCTGGTTAACTAGTGGAATGGACCAATCCGCCGCACTGCCGCTGAGATATGACAGTACAAAGGCTACCTTGGCCTGATCGTTTGGGAAAGCTCCAGGTCTACATAAAAAGTGCAATCGGCATTGATTCATGAATGTTGCAAACCCTTTTGGGTCTCCGGCAAAGCGTTCAGGCGGAGCCAAAGGAACGGCTCCAGGTAAATTTATCTGCACCGGGTTACTCGATGGTACAGGAGCTGGACTTGCCCCAAGTCCTGGTAGAGGTGTTTGTCCAGCCTGGCTCTGTAATAGTTGTCTGGCTAACTCATCAGTTCGTTCTTTTGGCACCATCAGTTCCCTCCTGAGGGCATTGGTTTCTTGGCGGGCGGAATGCACTTCGGCCCTTAATTCCCCCAATAATTGGGCCAACTGATCAGTTTCCGAGGTCTCCATGACGCCCAGGTGGGTATTTGTGGGTAGGCTTCGCGTTCTGTTACGCTCACCTGGTTCCCACGGGGGCGTCGACCGGAACTGGGCCGCTGTTATTTCCACCAGCGTGACGTGTAGCGACGAGATGACTGACTGGACTGGCCCGCTCAGCCTAGTTTGTCTGGCTCGCAAGAATATTCTTCTGCAAAGGGGAAGAGGAATTAACCACCCGTGGAATTGAGTGTCAACCCACCTTCCCCACTCCCGTTGTCTTCCCACTGATCACTCTTGATGTCCCCTCCTTAGTCTCACCTGATGGTTTGGAAGGATGAGCTCTCCATCCTGCGTCGACGCAGGGGCGCGTTGATGACCAGTTACTTCACTGCCGTAGAGGAATTGGTGAGTTCCAGTATTGACTCTAAAGTCCAATTGTTCATAAGAGTTCAAATGTCTGCTCTTCACTCTGTCCGATTCCTTGCAGGTTGCCGATTAATCCACTCGAAGATTTCCAAATGGCACTCGGTAAGATTCAGGTAAGTCTATTGTGTTTTTCCCCTCAGAGGCCGGGGTACGGCAATGAAGCAGAGTTGACTGCGCCGACCCGAAATGAGGTGAGTACCTCCTGTGGTAAATCAAGTAAGTCCTTGGGGGTAGCATGTATGGCCTTGAGAGTTCCCTTGCTCACCTTGCTGTCTTTGTCTCCTTAGGTGTCGGAGGGCGGCCGCGAGATGGAGAGAGCGTGATGGAATGCTGAAGTACCACCAAGCAGGTGAGTTCAGCGCGGCGCCGTAGGAATGCGAAGCGATGCTTCAAAGACTTCTGTCTTTCAGTTCCGTGGCGAAATGGATCAGGATTCAGGTAAGGATTAAAGTTAAAACTCTTGTTCTAACCTTTATCCTTTTTGTCTTCTTGTTTCAGGAGTCCCAGGACTGAAGCGGGCGTGGCTGAAGACTGGAGCTGCTGAAAACACGGTGAGCGTTATGCTGCAGCAAGCAGAATAACGCAAAGCATGTGTGGCTGTCCGGGCGTGGTTTAAATAGCCTTGGAAGAAGATCCAGGTAAGTATTCTTCCACAGCCCCACCCAAGTAACAAAATAGTCCCTTCAGTAAAATAGTCCCTCCTAAGCCTCATTTGGCTTGAGTCTTCATGCAGCATGGTCTGCCTCAGGTGAGTATGCAGCATGGTCTGCTTCAGGTAAGTTATCAATAATTAGCCTGGCGCCCATGGCGCCAGGACTGACTTTATCTTTATGAGCCTGGCGCAATAGGCGCCAGGAATGTACCCAAACAGTCCCTAACTGGGGCTTTTGGGCATGCTCCAAGTGGTATGATGCCTGCTTCCGGGGTTGCTGGGCCTGGTCTGGTCTTCCGGGGGCAGGCATCATGACAGCTATTGATGTTTGGAGTCCCGAGCTTGTTTGTCTCCTCAGTGGAATTGGGAACGGGGAAGCGTTTACTGTGGTCGTGTGTTTAGCAGGACGGATTGTGTCATCTTGCTGGATTTGACGGCGAATGCCTGTCCATGTCCTTTTAGAGCGACGTGCTGAAGTGCATAGTCACAGGAGTCAGTGCGTTATGAGCTGCAAGCTCCATGACTTGCGTTGTTCAGAACCAATTATGAGTGGAATGTGTAGCTGCGGAATGGTGCTTCTGGGTGTCGGACGGAGCTTTGTAGTGAATTAGATGCTGCCGGTGAATAAATAAGGAAGATGGACTATAGCTTTGAGATCGTTTGTAAATAAATAGTTGAGTCGGTGTGGAGTTGTTCTGGTGGAAGTTCGCCTGGTGTATGGGGTCATGGGAACGGATGGCTCGTATGGGTATATGTACTGCATGGATTATTTGTGGGTGCACCAGTTATGTGTGCAGCTGGTGTATTTGTCGGATGTTAGCTGCATCCTAGCATTAGGTGAGGTGTAGAGGATATTAGTTGTATGTGTTTGCAGTCTGGAGGGTGGACATCCAGACAGGGTTTGGCTGCGTAAGGCCTGAAGGACGTGTATGTGAACAGCAAGACCGAATTAATCAGGGGTATAGCTGTGTTCTAGTTGAGTGATGGTGTATAGATGAAAGTAGGCGTAGTGATGTGATAAGAGTGGTGGTTCATCTAAATCGCCCCAGACCAGGCATGAGAACTGGATGGCAGGGAACACATCAGGACATGGACACACAGTGACATTGGGTTGGTCTTATAATGACAGGAGGGGGCATACGGATATATAACAGCATGGGGGATAAGAAAGCAGAGTACAACGGTGACACATGGGCACGGCGGGCACATATGGTGACGAGAGGGTTGGGTGATACATTGTGATACATAGCCACATCACAGGGATCGGGGGCATGGAGCGATGCGACACAAGGACACACAGAGTGGGGTGGGATTACAGCGATAGGGTGGGACATACAACAACTGCATGAGGTGTAGGGTACACAAAGACACATGCTTGGGGGCACACAGGGATAGGGTTGGGGAAATTTCATCCATTCCATCCGTTCCGTCCACTTGATCCATCTATCCATTCCATCACTGCATCCATCCGTTTCTTTATGTCTTCAGCAGTTTATTCCGGCAACCATTCATTCCATGGATGCATTAATCAATTTCTTCCCTTTCTTCATTTATTCATTCACTTAATCAATTCATTCAATGCATCCATCTGTTTCTTCAATTTCTTCATCCACTGATTCAATCCTTTTGCTACATCCACCTATGCATTCTATCACTTCGATCAGTTCTATCCCTTCCATTCTGTCCGTTCCATTCATCAATTTCATCCATTTCATCATTCATTTAATTCTGTCTATTCCATCCATCAATTCCATATGATTGCATTCTATTATTTCTACAAGCATCCATGACCTCTGTTCCATCTAATTATTCCACATGGGTCCATCCATCCCATCCTTTCCATTGACAAATTCATCCATCTATTCAGTCAATCCATCAATCTTATCCATTCCCTCCATCCATTTCATCTGATTCTGTCATTTTATCCATTCCATCCATTTCGTCCATACTAGCCATCTCGTCCATCCATCTATCCATCCATCCCATCCATTCATTTCTGCCATCCATTCATCTAATCCATCCATCCATTGCTTTCCATCCATTCCCCTCCATCCATCCATTCTCTCTGTCCATCCATTCCCCTCATCCATCCACTCCCTTCCATCCATCCATCCATCCATCCATCCATCCATCCATCCATCCATCCATCCACTCCCTTCCATTCATCCATCCATCCATCCACTCCCTTCCATCCATCCATCCATCCATCCATCCATCCATCCATCCATCCATCCATCCATCCACTTCCATCTATCCATCCACTCCCTTCCTTCCTTCCATCCACTCCATTCCATCCATCCATCCACTCCCTTTCATCCATCTACTCCCATCCATCCATCTACTCACTTCCATCCATCCATCTACTTCCTTCCATCCATCCATCCATCTACTCCCTTCCATCCATTCATCCATCCATCCATCCATCCATCCATCCATCCATCTACTCCCTTTCATCCATCTACTCCCTTCCACCCAACCCTTCCACCCAACCCTTCCGCCCAACCCTTCCACCAACCCTTCCCTCCATCCCTTCCACCCAACCCTTCCCCATCTATTCCAACTATCCATTCTATTCCATCCATCCATCGTTCTTTTCATCCATTCCATCTATCTTTTCTATCCAGCCATCCATTCCGTCCATCTGTTCTATTAGTTTCATCTATTCTCACTAATACATCCATTCTATCCATTCCATAGACATACCTTCCATTCATTCCCCATCCATCCATGTCATTCATTCCATCCTCGCCATTCATCTCACCTGGGTCCATCTGTTCTATTCATTCTATCCTTGCCATCTATTCCATCCGTTCATTCCATCCGTCGTTCCATACTTCTATCGCTTCTGTCCATCCATACCATCTATTCCATTGATTAATTTCGTCATTCTGTTCCCTCCAGCATTTCATTCATTCCCAGCATCCGTTCAATCAATCGAATCCTGTGGGTAGGATCAGAGGTCATTGTTCAGTGTTCATAAACGGTTGTCTATATCCGGATCAGAGGGTGTATTCATTGAGACATGGTAGAGAGTCCCATTGTGAATTTAGTCATTGGGATGTTGGGAGTACAGCCATAGCTCTAAGGTTGGTGTTGGTGTTATGGAAAGAGCCATGTTTTTAGTAACTTGCAGAATGTCATATAGTCTTGGGTGTGTCGGATGTTTGGTGGAAGCGAGTTCCACAGAGACGGGGCCAATGCTGAGAAAGTGGATCCTCCGATCCTGATGGAGTTAGTGGTAGGGATCACAAAAAGGAGGGCAGAGCTTGATCTTAAGGTGCGGAGTGGGCGGTAAGGTTTTAGCTTGTCTTGCAGGTATAGAGGGCCAGTCTTGTGCTACACAGGGTCTTGAAGATAGCCCTTTGTCCGACTGAGGGCTGGAGAGGTGTGGTTTCTAGGACCCGGGGCGAGGAGCATTTTAGCAGCAGCGTTTTGCGGTCTTTTGAGATTAAGGTGGTATGCTGGGGTTCCTAGTTAAAGGGAGTTGGCATAGTCCAGTCTCGACATTACAATAGACATAACATCTGCAAGTCTGTTCGGGAAGGAGAGGTAGGGGAAAATGCACCGGAGAATTTTGAGGTGGTAGTGAGAAGATTGAGAGACGTTGTTGATCTGTCAGGAGAGGTTTAGGCCAGAGTCCATAGTGCATCCAAGGTTTTTTACTGTGACGGAGGGGGTGGGCGGAAGGCCCATGGTGGGGGGCCAAGGGAGTGGACGAGGCAGAAGCTCAGTGTTGCCGCACACCATGATTTCGGTTTGAGTGGGGTTTAAGAGGAGGTAGTTTATAGTCATCCAGCGGTCGATATCTAGGAGGCAGGCTGCAAAGTCGGGCTGAGAGTTGGAGTCTGAGTTGTGGAGTTTAAGGATGATTTGGGTATCGTCGGCGCAGTTGTAGCACAGGATGTTGTGCGGGCGATGATTCCAGGGAGGGTGGACATATAGAGATTGAATAGGAGAGCTGATAGACATGCGCCTTGCGGTACTCCAGTATTAACTGGACGAGCAGTCGAGAAAAAAGGGGAGAGGAGGTTTATTTGTTTCCTGTTGTTGAGGAATGAGGCGATCCATTTGACAGCGGTTCCATGGATTCCTAGGGAGTGGAGGTGGTTAGAGAGGATTGAGTGGTTAATCGTGTCGAAGGCTGCAGACAGGTCAAGGAGAATTAGTGCAGCGCATCCTGCAGAGTCTGCAGTGATCTTAAGGTCATCCCAAATAGAGGCAAGAGTGGTTTCGGTTCGATGTCGAGGTCTGAAGCCAGATTGGGTGGGGTCAAGGAGGTTGTTGGATTCAACAAAGGTGTTTAGTTGGGAGTATGCTGTTCGGTCGATGAGTCTTGCCAGGAATCTGGTGTTCGAGATGGAATGGTAATTTATGGGGTCAAGGGATGGTTTTTTAAGAAGAGGCTTGACATGGGCAATTTTGAAGGCATCTGGAAAGATTCCAGAGCTGAGAGAGTCATTGAGGATGGTTCTTGCATGCTCTCCTGCGCAGGTGGACGAGAATATTTCTTTGAGAACTGAGGCGGGGCAGGGGTCTAGGGGTGAACCAGAAGGTTTGCGAGCAGATAGTAGGTCAAGAAATTCCTCGCTGGAGATCGGCTTAAAGGTGTCAAAGGTGTGTAAGGTGGGGGTAGTTGTTGGGTTGGTCGGAGCATTGGTGTGTAAATGCAGGGAGAGAGAGTCGCAGAGTGATTGTGATGGGGTAGATTGGGCGGAGGTCAAGTGGGTTAGACGAATTCGGATATGATTTTGTGGAGTTCTTTGCCTAAAATCCTGGAGTAAAAGCCAAAGCCTCACTGGGAGGCTGGGACTTCCTCCACTGCCTGACTCTGTATGAGCGACCGGATCTCTGCCAGAAGAGTTGCTGTCCCAAACTGAGGGAGTGGAGGGGAGGTGGTAGGAGAGGCTGGGATGGGCAGGCGGTACCCTGTGGATACTACAGAGAAGATCCAGGGGTCCGCGAAATTATGGTGCCAGAAATGCTCCCCACTGGAGACACGTGTACCCGAAGGGTTGTGTCATTCCTTCTTTCCCTCGGAGGCTGTCGCAGAGGAGGGGGATTGGAAAAAGCCCTTACTCCCCCCCTTTTTGTTGCTTGCGCCTGTTCTGAGGCGTGAGATGTCCGGCTGCCTGGATCTCTGTTCCTGGAAGCCACATAACCCTCCATACATATGCCCCCTGTCAGAGCGCAGCTGTGACTACGTTTACGGCTTGTGCATGGTCTTTGTCAAGCCGGATAAAGACTTGGCCATTTGTGAGCTGTTTTCCTTCTTGTCCAGCTCTTCGTCCGTGATAGAGTGGAAGAGGTCCCCCCCTGAATGCTGATATATTGTCCATCTTCAATAGGACACACAATCTCAGCTTCCCTTTCGTAAAGGCTCTGATCGCAAACAATCCTGCTAGTAATTCAAGGCAATTTATGTGAAGCCGAAGCTCCTCCTTGCTCCATTTCCCCCCTGTCTGTAGGTATCCGCACCTTGTACCCCAGCCCAGCCGGCTGGCGTCTGATTCTATGACTAGATCCGGACAGTCTCCGAAAATGGCTCGCCCATTCCAGCCGTCCATATTCCTCAACCACCACTCAAGTTCCGTCTTGGATTCTGGATCCAAAGGTACTGATTGATGATACCTCAAGCCTTGCTGTAGATGTCTGATCTTTAGCCTTTGTAGGGCCCGATAGTGCAGGGGTCCTGGAACTATGGCTTGAATGGAAGCTGCTAAAAGCCCCACTATTCCCGCCAGCGTTCTGAGGGAAATGACTTCCCTTGTCAGACACCCTCTTATTTCTCTTTTGATATCGCAGATCTTCCGTGCTGGGAGCTCCAGTGTTGCTTTCCTGGTATCCAGTACGAAGCCTAGGAAACCCAGCCTCTGTGCTGGTTCCGTATCCGACTTCTCTATGTTTATTAGGAATTCTAAGGACGCCAGTAAGTTCTGGACCCATCTCGTCTGATACCTGAGGGTCTCTCTGTCTTCTGCTAGAAGCAGAAGATCGTCTAGGTAGATGATCAGTCTTATCCCCTTCTATCGTATTGCTGCTGCCACTGGTTTCATCAGCTTGGTGAAGGCCCAGGGAGCTGATGCAAGCCCAAAGGGCATGGTCTTGAATTGCCAAAGCTGTCCTTTCCAGCGAAAAGCCAGGAAAGTCCTGAACTCTTCTGCTACTGGGATCGTTAGGTAGGCATCCTTCAGATCCAACCTCGTCAGTCAATCTTTTTCCCTGAGCGAGTCTCGGAGCGGGTGGATGCCCTCCATCTTGAAATGTCGGTACACCATCCAGCTGTTCAGCTCCTTTAGGTTTATCACGGGCCGTACTTTCTCCTTTCTGTGCACTAAAAACATATTGCTTATGAAACTGGGGTCTCCCAGGCATTTCTCTATGGCGTTCTTGATTTGCCAGTTGTAGCAGCTTGTGGTCTAGCAGTCTCTGTTCCGCGCGCTCTAGCCGCTGCTGGTGTGGTCTGCGCTCTTGCACAGGGTGTTCTATGAATTCTAGGTGCAGGCCTAGAACAGTTTCGGACACCCAGGCATCGCTGGAAAGCGCGCGCCAGTTTTCCCAGAACATACCAGTTCTCCCTCCCACTGGAGGGTAATGCGCTGCTCTGACCTTGTGTGAATCCTTGCTCCTCTCCCTCTGGGTCCTCTTTGGAATCGCCCTCTGGTCGGGAAGAAGGAGTCTTGCTGTCTATTCTCCCAGTATTGGGCCCTGGGATTCTGGGTCTTTGTCCACCCTGGTTTCGACCAGCCGAACGACCCCTGTGGCGGCTGGTCCCGGCAAAAACTTGGTTCAGGAAGATCTTACGAATCGAAGCTTGTGCTTTCTCTAATGACGTGTAAGTGCCGACACAGCGGCCCATCTCCTTGCCGAAGGTCTCTCTGAAAAGGACTCCTTGTGCTGCCTCTCCTGCCTCATAAGAGGCTAGGTCACTGAGCTTTGCGTCAATCTTCAACAGCAGACCTCTCCTTCTTTCTGAAGCGATGGCGCAGTTTGCATTAACTAAAAGGCATACTGCTCTCTGCGCCCAACCTGCCAGGGCGTCCGGGTCTACTTTCTCTCCCGTGTCTCTGGCGTTTTCTGATTTTCACGAGAGGGCCTGCTAGATCGAGTACTTTCTCCTGACAGCTTCGCCAAGATCTATCTATACCCTTACGGGGGTCCTTGGTGGATTTCAATATGAAAGTGGGCATCCTAGGGTCCAATTCCGGTGTCTCGGCTACCTTGCCTGGAAGGTCGGGCAAAGGTGCTGCTGGACTTCTTTGTCCAACGCCTTTCTCAGTCTCTTGGTCATGTACTGGGCTACCCTTGGTGATGGTTGCTAGTCTGAAGATCTCGGATTCCGGATACTGTCCGGATCGAACATATCCTCTTCCACCTGCTCGAGGTGTTTTTCTTTGCGGATTCTCTTCCCTCTGCTGGGTCTTACTTCCTCCTCCTCCTTTAACTCATCCTCATCCTGGGAGGGAGGGTCTCCTTCCTCTGGCTCCTCTTCCGAGCCTGGGTTCTCCTCTCCATCATCTTCATCCCCTGGAGCGGGGGTCGTGAGGTCCGGCACTGTCTGACGCTGCAAATATGCTTCTCGGAGCATTGCGAAGGCGTCGACGACCTCCGGGGCCTTTTCTTTTGCCCTTCTAGTGGGCCCTGGGGGTCGCGAGAGGCTTTCCTCTTTCGGGCCTTGGTACTCCCCTTAGACCCTGCTTCTGAGGGTTCTCTGGACGTGCGCTCTGTCCGCGTGGTGCTGTCTATGGGCTGGTGGAGAATTGCTTCCAGGGACTCCAGCCTGTCTTGCAGAGGTTTCACCCCTAGAGCCACTGCATCTATGAGTGAGCTTTGCAGCACCTCCTTGAAGCTGGCAGCTAGATCAAGCGACTGCTCCTCTTCGCTCCACTCAAAATCCGACATTCTGGGAGGATGCTGTCTGCCTGTTATACCTGTCAAAGTGTTTTAGGACGCCCTCACACTCAATAGGTACTTCTGATACCTTAAATGTATCAGCTGTGTGTCTTGGACAACAATGTACTTATTCATGCCTGGGATGGGCTTCTGTAATGGAGTGCCTTTGCTTGAGGAGGGCACTGTGTTCAGAGAAAGGCTTATGCCTTGTTCTAGCCTTACGAGGCTCCGGCACTTCTTGAATGCCGAGAATTTCACAACACACGCGCCCTGGAGCGGGCTTGTCCCTGGAGCTATGCTGCTCCTTGCTCTGCGATCCGGCGGGGCGTTAGCCGGTTATCAGCACTTTAATCCCATAAATCACCGCCAGGCCCGGCTTGTTACGAAAAGCTCCGCTCCGCGTCGCAGGAAACAATGCGACGTGGAAGCGGGCTTCGTCCTGATCTCCTCCCTTCCAAAGTAGGTGGCCGCTGTCCTCCGCAGCGAGCTCCTCCTCCACGAAGGAGAGGGCCGGAGTGCCTGTCGCCCGGTCGCTCTCGCTCCTCCGTGAAGGAGAGGGGCTGAGAGCTCCTGTGCCCGCAGAGTTTCGCGGGCCCCTGCTACCACCCGCGGCGCGCATAACAACCCCTAAGGTGCCAGGCATGAGGCACGGGATGAGCGCGCTGCGGGGTCCGCCCGCTCAAACGGGCTGCAGTTATCCTGCGTGCTGTTGGACGCTGCACAATACACTGGTGACGGGTTCACGACGAGATGTCAAAACTCCTAATGGTCTCTGCAGTACATTAATCTACGCTGCGCTGACACAGTGTACAATCTAAACACCAGTACATTCTTCTCTTATTATGCTATATACAGAGAGATAGACAAAATAGTACTTATCTGCTTGAAGAGCAGTAAAAGAAGAGGAGCTCAGGGACAGGAAGTGGTCATAGCTGAGCAGGGAGGAGATGGACTACAGAGACTATTGGGATAGTAGTTTCAAAGCAAGAAAAGTCTGTTGAGACGTTTTTTATGTTTATTGTTGATTTTATTGGTTTGTTGAAACTGCTGAGGAGTAGTAAATTAAAGAAGTTGAAGCATAATGCTTGCCTCCAGTCTTGTCATAGAATTTGGAGTTTGGCAGGGACTAGAGAGCGCAAATTGTGACTTGGCAGTGTGACAGAGCATGCAAGTATGTGTATGACTGAGCGTGAGGTTCAAAAATACAAGTTGTGAGGGGGAATTGGTGAGACGTGTGAGGTGTGTTGGGTGAGAGAGTTGTGTGGGTGTTTGCGGGATTGGGGAACATAGAAGGGGAACATTTTCAGCATTACAACTGATTATGATTAATAACGTTAATAATATTAAATAGGCATGCACATTAAACCAAAATATTTTGCCAAAACAAACACTGTTCTGCCAAGCCAGAGACATCTAGGACTCTTCCTATTTGATACAAAAGATACATATATTGACACCCTGTCTCTCTTGTAGCCTTGCACATGGCCTCTTTCCTGCAATGTACCAATCTTGCACCCTCCAGTCAATAGAAATTCTGCCATAAATGAAGGTTTGTGGCGCGAAATTTGCCATTTCATGCCACAAAATTTGCCATTTCATGCCGCAAAAATCCTGTAGGGTCTGATTACTTACTGGTAATTTATGGGTTTCCCAGAAAGGTAGTGAAGCAATTAGGCCTTGTACTGCACTGCTAATTACACAGGAATATGAACTGGAGGACTGAGTGCTGCAGATATTCTGCTCCAACACCTAATTCAGGCTCAGACGTTGCTTTCAGGGAGTCAGCCATCCTTATGTAGGGGAGGGTCAGTGACAGATGTCAGAATAACTACAGGCTGGAGGGACAGGTGAGGGAATGCGGGAAGGCAGGAGGCCTTCTGAGGGGGCAAAGGAGGAGTTCACTCAAATGAGAGGAGGAGGGGCAAGGGAGGAAGGAACGAGAGGCTAGGAGGAGAAAGAAATAAAGAAAGAGAGAAAGAAAGAAACAAAGAAAGAAAGAAACAAAGAAAGAAAAAAAGAAACAAAGAAAGAAAGAAGACGAAAGAAAGAAAGAATGAAAAAAAGAGAAAGAAAGAAAGAAAGAAAGAAAGAAAGAAAGAAAGAAAGAAAGAAAGAAAGAAAGAAAGAAAGAAAGAAAGAAAGAAAGAAAGAAAGAAAGAAAAAAGAAAACGAAACAAAGAAAAAAAGAAAGAAAGAGAAACGATGGATGGCGGGTGTTGGCCTGGGAAGTTATTTTAGGGGACGTTATAGCATTTGCACAAACAGAACAGAGCTGAGAACGGACAGAGGTGTTTAACAACTTTGGCCTATCAGTGGAACCCAAACACACACACACCACCTCTGCCCCGCTCCTACCCTGCTCCCATCCTCTCTTCCTCACACGGTCAAAACCGTCTCTTATTTCTTACACAACGCCCCCTGCTAGCAGGCATCGCACCCTTCACTCCAGAGGACACCCCAGTGCATTTAAAAACGGAATAATTTGTAAACTTTTCTGTTTGCTTGTTGTGGTGGGCGGATATGAGGGCCCCCCCTAGTGTGCTTTTGTAGCCAACATCTTCCACCTGTCACCTTACCCTGTCGGCAGCACACCCACGTGCAGGAGCTGGGCTCTGCAACCATGCCCTGGCCGCATTAGGCAATGGCAGTGGTATGCAAACCTTTTTATGTCGAGCCCCCTAAGTAAAAAAGTTGTTGGTATGTCTCCCTCCCCGAATGCAACGACTGCTTGTATTTTATATTAAAAGCAGTCAACTTGCTCTCTTTTTAGCTTCACCCTCAACAGTGCAATTAAATGATTTGCCAGATCACACGTTTTGTGTGTACCAGCAGTGTTGCAGTATGCACTTAGTTATGTAGACGAGACGCTCCTGTTAATTTTTGCATGCTCTTCTTTAGGCCACGCCTTCAAGTTTTAGGCCACGCCCATCAGGCAAGTCATTCACCCAAATGAGGGCCCCCCCTCAATTTCTTACCCCACTTAAAGCACTGATGTGTGGCAGGCTGCAGATGCCACCATGCCTGTGGGGAACTCAAACTCTCACCTTGAGGCGAACTCCTTCCAAAGTATTAAAGGGGGGGCTGCCTTAGGATACAGAACATAGCGTTAACAGTCTTTAGGTTGGTGCAGACATTTGGGGGCAGGGGGCATGGAGATGGGTCTGCATGGTAAGGACAAGGGAAAGCTTCAAAGAGCGTGGGGCTAGGTTTGCCCCTTGCCTGGTACACTCAGGGTTACACCTGAATCTTGTGTATGGATTTACTCGTCGCTTTCTTTTACTCCCCGAGGCATCTGTTGGCAGGGCCTGTCTGGTTAGGCGTGCACAGGTTATATTTATTCATATCGCAGTTCGCTAGCATCACTTTCCCATTGTCATTAAGCAATGTATGAACTAGTAGGTACTGATGGTATAATGGCACTTGCACAGAGTAAGGTTTTATTTACCGCTGTATTCGGTATTGCCAAGATAGTGCTGCAGTATTTATTTTGTAAAACAACACCGGGACACAGGGCCGGCGTAAATTAACTGTACTCTGCACTTTAGCCCAAAGTGTATCAGATGTGTGCTGTACTTTACCAATGACATTTTTATATTTATAGGTAGAGATGCTAATTCTTGCATGCATGGCAAGCGGGTGAGACGCATGTCATCCCTGATGTGTGCTGTAAAGTTGGGTGTCCTATGTATTGGTCAATCTGTTCGAGGTTTTAATGAAGTGCTGTTCTATTCATTTCTTTATTATATGAACAACGCCCTGACACAGGGTTGATGCTCTCTTTGGTGTAGGTGGTTTTATTCAGAACTCTGGGACCCCATAAATGGTTCCCCGACTGCATTAAGGTCAGTGGGTAGGTTCTTTTACCCAAAAGAGGGGAATCAGGGGCTCGCCTTACATCACGCACCCAAGGGAGGTGCTGATGATCTTTGAACGTGGCTATGATTGATGTTCCTGTCCTATTATAACCCCCGGATGCGCAACTCGCGCATGTGCGCGGTAAGGTGTATGTGCCCACGCTCAGGTATACCTACAGTTTGCTGTTAAATCATACCTTCCCACAGGGGCTCATGATACATTATTAATTTAGGGCAGAACACCTTACACTCTGGAGGCACTGCTGAGATCCGGGCAATTCTCTATTCTTAGAAGGATCTCCTGTTTACCAGACAGGAGCTTTTCCCAATATATTGAAGGTATCTTATACTTAGCCAACATGGTGCATGGGTGCAGGCTGAAGGGCTCAGCCCTGAGGTGTGCTTCCTAGTGGGAGAGGTTCCTTTACATATCACTACTGATAAAATACTGGCTATGACTGGCCCCTTGGAACCCCTCACTGGAAAGTCAAAAAGTGTGGGGGGCGCATTCCTGGTCAGGATACTAATATGCTGTCTTATGGTTGTAATTCTCTTACAGGTAAAAATCCTACTCTCTGAGATTCTAGGACGGGAACCTTTGATTATTTGCCCTGTCTGGGCTTTAGAAGCCTGGCCTGGAATACCTCAGCGCCCTGAGTCTACTTCCATGACCAAGGATGGCGTAGACATTGCTGTTGCTGTAGCAGAGGCTGCTAGAGTGGTAATGGAGCGGCAACCTAATCCATCTTCAATGCTGGAACATGGAACCTACACTCGGCTATGGCCATTTTCAGCAGAGAATCCTGCTCCAAAGGGTGAAGAGGCCTATGAGCTATGGTCGGATCTTACCAATTTTATGTTACCAGACTGGAAAGTGTTGGATCAGGAAAAGAGGCAGCAAGTAGTCGAGGCTCTAAGGGGCCAGCGTTGCATTCGGTAGAGTCACTTTGTACTTTGTGTCCCAACCCTACTTCTCAGCAAGTGATGAAAGCTTTGTAGGGGGCTTTTGGAACTACTGAGCCAGGGGTGGATCTAATGATGAGATTCCATGCCACCACTTTGAAGCCTGAAGAGAAGCTGTCTGACTACTTACTATGATTGGAACACATTTTACATCTGGCTCACCAACCAGGGGGGTGGAGAATTCAAGATTGAACCATTGCCGATTGAAACAACTACTCAGAGGGTCTAAGGAAGCAGCTATACTATTAATGCAGTTGAGACTGCGGGGGAAGCTGGAGAAACCCCCCACTCACAAAGAACTGTTAAGGTCTATCAGGGCCTTAGAAGAGGAAACCAGCGACATCCTTGTACAGAGTCATCCCGTACAAGGCCGGATACCTACACACAATCCTCCAACCTCTCAGCAGAGACAGATAGAAGAGCTACAGCAGCTGGTCCGGAAGCTTCAAGTACAGCTGGGAGTCTGAGAGAACCCACTGCCTAACCAAAACAGGGGTGAGAGGCACCTATCCACCATCCCGGGAGAGGTAGAATCAAGCTTATAGACGGGCACAAGAGCCCAGCAAATTTTCCTCACAGTCTTCTGCATCTTTACCACCATGGAGATTTTGTCATTGATGTGGAGCTGATGATCATTCTCCTCGCCTGTGTGACAGAGACCCAAATTATGCACAAATGCTCATTTTGAGGTTCTTACACCCACTCCTGCAAGGGCAATATTGGGAAAAGCTGAGGAGGCTCTAGAGGAGGAGCACGTGGAACCTCATCATCAAGAGGGAGCTCCATTAGAACCAACACAGACAACTCAACATGGAAGTCAAACCCTGGATTTAAGATCATTGGTCAACCAAATACGACTCAGGTAGGTCCAACTGCTGACAATCTCTGTCAGGTTCAAGATCTCCGTATTCCCAAGGCTGAGCTGCCAGCGAACTGTTCCAGGCTGAGAACACAAAAACCGTTTTAAGACCCCTGCCATGGGTTCCCCTGGTAACCCAAGTTGCACTCCTGTTTGATTGGCTGGGTGACTGTCCTTGCCAGGACAGCCACCCTGCTGTGTGATTGACAGCCAGACTGTGTGAATGGGGGAAAACTGCATAAAAAGCATGTTTCTGGGACTGGAAAGGCAGAGTCGCCACTGGAACGAAAGAACCGACGAGGAGCTGACAGAAGAGGACCCCTACCACGACTGAACCACCCGGTGAAGCCCTGCTGCAGGTCCGAATCTTCAACTCCAACTACAAGAGAGGATCCTTCAGGAATCTTCTTCCCTTGAGCTGGTGGGACCAACCAGTTCGCCCAAACTTCAAGCCAGGGCCCCTCCTCTGGTCAAATTCGCTGTACAGAGCTACAGTGGGCCGGATAGCGAGGAAGGTCGGACCCTGCTTGGGTTTTAAGGAGCGCACCTTTTGTTCGTTGTTTTGCTCTGCTGCTCGTTTCTTGCCTGGGTAGTGCAGGACCCTCCAGTCTTCTTACTTCTTGTCAGTCCGACAGTCGCTTCAGGAACCATGAGCCTGCAGGAACTACCAGGAACGTCTGCCTCAGCTACAGCTCCCTCTCTGTTTTAAGGTACTGTGCAAATCCGGTTGTTCGTTTCGTTCAGCCGCAGTGAAAGTGTGTGAAATATTTCTCCAATCCGAGGGCTTGTCCTTCTCTTCTTTTAACACTAACTTTTCTGCTGACCAACTCCGTCTGGATTCCGTGGCACGAACTTTACCGCGAATTACCCTGAACCGTGTGATCTTGAGCAAAAGACATTTGTCCTGTTGACTTTGGCCCAAAGCCTTTTTTTATCTGATTCTATTACTGTAGTTCCTCTTGCTCAATTGCCCTGTGCACTGTGTGGGAGTGAGTGGTCGTTTTGGGCCCCCCTCATACATTAAGCACGATGTAGATCACTTGCTCAACCAATGGTGGGGGACGCCTCCATTGCCCTTATGCTAAGGCCAGCCCTTATGCTGACACTGGCATAGACGGGGCTGTTGCAAGAGACACTTGGCATCCATTTTGTGCACCCTCGGCTCCATCTTTGGACTAGGCCTCACTGCGATAATACGAAAAGGCTTCTCTCCCCTTTACAGCGCATGGCCCCCACCTTTTCTCACTGTGTCTTAAAGCTTTGCAGCTCCATTCTCACGCCTGAGCCGGCGATAAAGGCAACAAATACACCAATCATTTCACTCTTCCTCTGAGATCACTGCCCTGTGTGTGAACTGGCCTGATTCATGACTTGTAGCTCATCCATCTCCACAAAACCTGCTTGTGCCCTCTTACCCCCGCTGTTGGAAAATTACTGCCAGTATAACCCTGTGTCCCCGCAAGGTATTTTCTTGATCTACCAGACGTGTGACACTGCTGTGAAGCCCACCCCAGTGTGCCCCCAACTAACATCAGACCTCTGTCACAGTATATTGCACCTTAGAACTAACACGTGTCAGAATTTCTTATAGCCCCTTTTGATACACCTGGACCCACCCCACATCTAATGTTATCTCACTAACCAAGACCCTAAGCACGGTACCTCATATAAATCCTAATGAATAATGTTGTGATTGTATGTGCTCAATTTATAGATGTAGGCTGAGATATTCAAAGGAACTGTAGTGACTATTATTTAGTGCATGTTTGATGGTAATATGTCACGTTAGCTTAGTTAGGGCCCATCCTACATCACTGCGACCTGTCCCTCACCCCGCCTGGACACAGACAGATGGACCTTGTGACGCTCACCCTCCTGCCAATCCGGCAGCCAACCACGGAGGAGCAGCGCCTATATGCACCTATACAACGCAAGCTTGTGTCCAATCGTAACAAACTTTGTAACATTCATGTCTGACATCATTAATGACGATTTTTGCCCATATAATCAATTCTATGTGTATTGTTTGCCAGAGCGCTCTCGGGCAGCAGAGTTCTCTGGATGCCAATTTGACATAAAAGAAAATGAACTCTCGCAGCCTGTCTCTTAGTCTCATTCCCCGTTGGGGTGTGTCTTATTTCCTTGTATTGCACGTATAAGACGGGGTGTGGGCCTTTACAGTACTTACCTGTTGGTGTCGGTCAATTTCTACTTAACTTTGTCTTTCCCTCCCTTTTAAATTGCTGGAGTGCCATTTTGCTCCCACTTCATTTTGTGAGCTTAACTTGTCTGGGACTTAATGGGAGTTGTGTGGTGTATTGAGAGAGTGTGATTTCTAGACTGCTTTACTCTAGTGAAATGTTATACAACTGATGTGTAAATAAATGTATATTCCTTTACTCAGAAACCTTGAGTCAGTGTTTGTTTGAATCATAGTAATTGCTGTCCTTTGTGTAACTATTTGATACTGCTCACTTACTCTTGAGATAAGTCTGGCTGCTCAGCCATTGCTACCACTTTACTGTGTAGTACAGGCTTGTACCAAAGGTGAATTTGTGCTGTCACTTGTAGTCTTAATTGTGTGTGGTGTTCCCAAAGGGTACTGCATATAATTCTGCCTAACACTGATGTACAGCGGTGAGGATAAAAGTATAGTAATTACACTTACAGTGCTGCTATTACCTTGGATCAACTAACCACAAGGCTAACATCACTAAAAAGCAAAATGAATCATGTCTGATATGGAAAGCCACAGCCAGGAGACACTCCTGAGTTACACTGCAGATTATCTAAGAAATCTGTGTAAAGAAAGGAAACTCTCTGCCAAAGGCAAAACGTCTGAATTGATTGAAAAGCTGTTAAAGAGTCCAAGTCTGGGGAGTAGGTCTGAAATAACTGACTCTCTAGCAAATGGGGAAAATATTGAGGATGATAATATGTCTGTTACTGATGAGTTGGAAGAAGCAGATGTGTCTCCTAATGTAGGTCTCTTTGCTCCCTTGCCTGCTCAGCAACCTCAACCCTTGTCCACTGGGAACCCCACAGGTCCTACACTCAGTCCTGAATTCATTGCTCTAGAGAAAATGAGGCTTGAACTGGAATTCAAACGGTTAAATGCTCAAACTGAACAAAAACACCAACAACGTAAGCTCAGAATAATGGAGCTGAATCATGAACTAGAAATTAAAAGATTATCTCTTGAAAATGCTTCTCTCCCAGAGTCTTTTAGGTCTTCCAGTCCTAAGAGACCCCGTATGCCTAAAGAAATTGTGGGTATGTATGGGGTTAGGCTTGATATTTTGGATTGGTTGGCAATGTTTGAATATAACCATGGTATTCTAGGTCTTACAGGGAATCAATTGCTTCCCTGTGTTACGCTCACCTGGTATCCACGGGGACGCCACTCAGCCCGGGTTGGTTGCTGGTATCTCCTCCCCAGTTCTCCCAGATGTTGTCTACGGAGGATGTTCAGCCTGAAAATACAGAAGGGCTGGTTTCAAGACTGGCCAACTGAGGTAAGTATCCTCCCACCACCCTGTGTGACTTCAGCCCCTCTGGGCCCTCTCCTTACCTTGTTGTGGAATTAGGCATTCTCTCTGTCCTGCCTTCTTGGCAGGGGTGTGTTGTCTTCTGTGGGCGTGTGCGGCCAAGTTACTTCACTGGCGAGTGCCCGTTTAAGTGTCTCTCAGGTAGATCTTATTGCAGCAGCTCTGTATAGCGTTGGTATTCTTGCATGCCTTTCTTTGTCTAGTAATGTCTTTTTTCTCCCCTAGGTGTACAGACCTTCAGCGTGGCGAACTGGTTGAGTTGGGCCTCGCCGGTAAATGATGGCGCGTGATGAGTGCTACAATGCAGCAAGTAAGCGCTATGCGCAGCGCTGCTTTGTCTTGCCTTTGCTAACCTGTTTTCTTCCTTCCTTACAGGTCGTGGTGCTTCTCCAGCGTGTGTGGAACTCTGGAGCGGTGCCGGCCAGGATGTGACCAGCCAGGTAAGCTTCTTGTGCTGTTTGTGGTTTAGCAATGACAGAATATGCATTCTCTAATATTGTCCTCTCCTTTCCTCTTTCAGGTCTTTCGGTCCGGAAGGTATGCAGAGTCCAGAGGAAGCTGTTCACTGGAGCTGAGAGCGGATAACAGGATGGAGATTGCAGGTAAGATGCTGCTAACAATGTCCCTTTTGTCTCCTCTGCAGGTTTGCTTCTCCGAGGCTCGTGGGTATCACAGGACACAGTGAGCGTCACGTTGCTGTCTGCAAAGTAACGCGAAGCGTGCTTTCTTGTTCGGGTGTGGTTTAAATAGCCTCAACAAAGTAGTCCAAGTAAAGTAGTCCCTAGGCCACCACACCCAAAACACTATACCTCTATAGCTTAGTTCCTAGGAACCAAGCTATGTGGGTGCCTCCATGTTGGCTGCAGGCCCCAAATGAAAAAAGTAGTCCCCCTTTACACATGTTCTTCAAAGTGTATGAGCCTGGCGCCATAGGCGCCAGGACTGGCCCCAAGAAAGTCTTGGGAGTGGGTGCCAGGCCTTCAAGGCCTTAATGGAGCCCCGAGCCCTGATCCGACCTGGCAAGTGGGCTTGCCAGTGGGGGTCTGGGGTAAGGGTTGTGCCAGCACTCCCCCCTAAGGCCCCTCCCATGGTGGTCCTTCTGCTCGGCCAGGTTTAGTTGGAAAGTTCTGATGAAACCTCTTGATCATACGTGGTGCATGGATGTTCTCACTGGGCTCCCAGGATCTATCTTGAGGTCCATAACCCTTCCAATCGACGAGATAGTATAATTTGGACCTAGTGTACTTAGAGTCCAGGATTTCCTTGAATTTGAATTCAGGTTCTCCGTCAACAAGTATGGGTTTTGGTGGTGTCATAACCTGTGTACCGGGTTGCACCGGTTTCAAGAGTGAGACATGGAATACCGGGTGGATTTGCAGATTAGGTGGTAATTCCAGTTTGACGGCTGCTGGGTTGATAATTGCCTTGATGGTATAGGTTCTTAAATATCGAGGACGAAAGGTCCGGGTTCCCTTGATGGGTACAAATTTAGCGGCTAACCAAACCTTATCTCCTACTTGATAGTCAGGAGCTCTTCTTCGGTGTTGATCAGCGAATTTCTTTTGTCTGTTCTTGGCGTGAGTGAGATGTTCTTTCACCTTTTTAAAAGCCTGAGAGATGGTTGTGTGAAGAGTCTTCACTGCTGGCATTTCCAAGCTGTCTGGAAGGTCTAGTTCGGAAGTACGTGGGTGTCTGCCATAAAGGGTGTAGAAGGGTGTTTGTCCGGTGCTAGAATGCAAGGAATTGTTATACGCATATTCTGCTATCCATAGTAAATCCTTCCAATTCCTTTCCTCGTGGTGCAGCATGCACCGTAAGTATTGCTCAAGAGTTTGAATGGTCCTCTCGGTTTGGCCGTCCGTTTGGGGCTGGTGACTGGTGGATAGTCGGACGTCGATTTGCACCATTGCACAACACTTCCTCCAGAAGTTGGACACAAACTGGCTGCCTCGATCAGAGACCAGAACTGATGGGAAGCCATGTAGTTTAACAATGCCTTCTAGGAACACCTTCGCTAAACTGGATGCATCTGGGAGACCCTTGAGAGGAATGAAGTGTGCCATCTTCGAGAACAAGTCAACGACTACTAGGATGGTGTTGAACCCTTGACTGGGAGGCAGGTCGGTGATGAAGTCAAGGGAAAGGGTGTGCCATGGAGCAAGAGGAATGTCCAATGGTTGTAGGAGACCAGCTGATTTTTGCTTTTGCGATTTATTTTGTGCGCATATATCACAGGACTGAATATACTGGATGATGTCCTTACGCCAGGTAGGCCACCAAAAGTTCTGTTTCACCTTGACTAGGGTTTTGGCGATTCCAGGGTGACCTTCAATCAGTGAATCATGATAACCTGAAATAATTTGTTGTTGTAGTTTCTTCTTGGGTACGTATAGACGGTCCCTAAAAAAGGGCAAGTGGTCCTTGATGGAGTATTGTTCTCCCTGAGTGTGCCATGCAAGTAAGGTGTTGGGATTCATTGCTCATTGAATTTCGTTTCGGAGTTCTGTTTGTGTCAAGGCTGGCGTGAGACCCAAGAGTTTGTCTTCAGGAATAATGGGTACTGTATCGGGAGTTGTATACACTATTTCATCAATGCCCACACGGGATAAGGCATCAGCCTTTCCATTCCGGACTCCTGGTCGAAACGTGATTACATAATCGTATTCGTCTGTCAGAGAGCACCAAAGTATTAACTGAAAAGGATACGGTACTCAAAAGGATACAGGTGGTAGGGTCTTCCGGATCCCTGTTCACACGATTTGATAGTTGTGAAGTCAAGTTAAGACCTTCCAAATGATACAACTCTCTGACTGGTAAAACAGGCAGAGCGATGGATCACTGGAAAGGGCGTGGGTAAGGTATAGGAAGTCAGCCTAGAACAAAATAAAGTATCATAAATAACTGCCCCAACCTGAGTACGATGGAACAGAAAATGACATGAATGCACACACTGACCTTAAGTCTAGGGCAGAAGAATCCAGCAGAGTTTCTTGAGGAAATCCAAGGTAGAACAAACGACAAGGAAGGGAAGATTAGTAAGGGAGACTTATCCCGAACGGAACGAGGCTCACGCTAGATACCGGGTTGATGCACCACAGGATAGCGTCCAAAGTACTGTTCACTGTCACCTTCCAATAATCCTTGAAAAGCTTCCTTCCCACGTAGAGTAAAGTATAGAAATGAATCAGTCCCCCTGTTAATATCACAGGTGCAGGAGTTGGAAATAGCGCCCTTTTTATGGTATAACAAAGTACACGCGGTTCTGTACAGCCGCGAAGAAAATAGCGTGTGCGTGTGGATTTACACGCGATTAGGATTCACGCAGTCCAGGCCAACAGCGCTTGAAGACAAAGGGTGCGTGTGAATTTACACGCGAGCAGGATTCACGCAGTCGAGGCCAGCAGCGCTTGAAGACAACATATGCGTGTGGATTTACACGCGAACAGGATTCACGCAGCCCAGGACAGCCGCGTTTGAAGACAACGTGCGCGTGTGGATTTTACACGTGAGCAGGATTCACGCAGTCCAGGCCAGCAGCGCTTGAAGACAAAGTATGCGTGTGGATTTACACGCGAACAGGATTCATGCAGCCCAGGACAGCCGCGTTTGAAGATAACGTGCGCGTGTGGATTGACACGCGAGCAGGATTCACGCAGTCCAGGCCAGCCGCGTTTGAAGACAACGTGCGCGTGTGGATTTACACGCGAGCAGGATTCACGCAGTCCAGGCCAGCCGCGTTTGAAGACAACGTGCACGTGTGGATTTACACGGGAGCAGGATTCACGCAGTCCAGGCCAGCCGTGCTTGAAGATAGCGTGCGCGTGTGGATTTACACGCGAGCAGGATTCACGCAGTCCAGGCCAGCCGTGCTTGAAGATAGCGTGCCCGTGTAGATTTGCACGCGAACAGGATTCACGCAGCCTAGGCCAGCCGCGTTTGAAGACAATGTGCGAGTGTGGATTTACACGCAACCAAACAGCTCCAGGAATCAGCGTGTGGCGGAAAACACGCTATAGAAGGCCCAAAAAGTAGCTGTAGTAACCTGCAAGGATGCAGATCGGAGGTTCAGCTACACAACGCCAAATGATTCGATCAGAAGCAGCGAGTGAAGTTTCCACGCTGCTTATATACGTAATGCCGTAGTTCACGTGACGAAGCAGACTACACGTGAAGTTAGCGACGTGAAAAGTGCAAACGTCGTTTTCCCAGCAACGTATCGAACAACCGCCATTTGGAATAGAACGGTCTAGCTGTTCTACGAGCGTAGGAGGTAGGACCACGTCCAGCATGCATGACAGTGGCGAAGAAAAGGGCCCACCGCAGTTGGCGCGAGGATTGGGCCTTTGCGTTTTTAGATAGTGCATGTTTTGGTGTCTGGCCCCCAGGAGGTAGTGTCGCCAGGCCTTAAAGGCGGATTTGATGGCCAGGAGTTCTTTGTCGGTGATGGCATAATTGATCTCCAGAGGTGAGAACTTTTTCGACCAGAAGGCCACAGGATGTAGCTGGCCAGTTTCAGGGTCTCTCTGTGAAAGGACAGCCCCCATTGCCATACTGGAAGCATCAGTTTCTACGACATAAGGGAGGTCTGGATGAGGGTGTCGCAGGATTGGAGCGGAAGTGAACCTTTGTTTGAGTTCTTGAAAAGCTTTTTCTGCTTCTTCGGTCCACACAAACTTTTTGTTGTTTTTTCGTAATAGTATTGTGATCAGGTGTACAATCTGAGAGAAGTCTGGGATGAACAGGCGGTAGAAGTTTGCAAAGCCCAGCATGCTTTCAACCCCTTTCAGAGACGTCGGTGAAGGCCATTTCAAAATGGCGTCTACCTTGTGCACGTCCATTCTGATGCCTCCTGGAGTGAGGATAAAACCAAGGAATTCTACTTCGGTGACGTGGAAAAAGCATTTCTCAAGCTTTGCGTATAAGCGATGTTGACGGAGCTTGGCGAGAACAGAACGAACATGCTTGACATGGTCTTGCTTCGAGGCCGAGTATACTAAGATGTCATCTATGTAAACCAAGGTGCAAACATCAATTAATTCTCTCAAGACATCATTCATGAAATATTGGAATGCCGCGGGAGAGTTGCATAGCCCAAAGGGCATGACTTGGTATTCGTGCAAGCCGTATTTGGTACGGAAAGCGTTTTTTCACTCATCTCCGCTTCTAACTCGGACCAAGAGGTACGCTCCTCGAAGGTCCAATTTGGTATAAATCTGGCCATCTTTGACTTGGTCTAGCATTTCAGGGATGAGTGGCAAGGGATAGCGGTTCTTCACAGTGATCTGGTTTAAAGCGCAGTAGTCGATGCAGGTCCTCAAGTCCCCTTCTTTCTTTGGTACGAAGAACAAAGGACTGGCTGCTGAGGACTTAGACGGGTGGATAAATCCGTTTGCCAGGTACTGGTCTAGATAGGATTTCAGGTGGAGGTTTTCCGGTTCTGTCGGTGCATAGATTCTGCTGCAAGGGATTTGTGCACCTGGAACAAGGTCGATCTGGCAGTCATAGGGCCTGTGCGGCGGTAATGTGTTTGCTTGGTCTTTTTGGAACACATCCTGGAAATCGTGGTATTGACTTGGTAGGGTATTAGTTACTCCCAGCGTTGATGCTGCCGTTCTGAGAGTCATGGGGGTACAGAAGTCGGGTTTCTGATCTTGGTAATAGCAGGCAGGGGAGCAATCGCCAGGGAAGTTTAATTTCCGTGCACGCCAGTCTATCAAAGGATTGTGAGCAACTAACCATGGCATCCCTAATATTAGCCGAAACTGAGGTGCCTTGATGAGATCAAACGAAATGGACTCCCGGTGTCCATCCTAACAGAGCAAGGTTACCCCGGCTGTGCACTGGGTTACTGGTCCAGAAGCAATTTCTGTCCCATCCACAGTGGTTACCTTGTCCGTGGTCGGCTTGGAACATAAAGGAAGCCCCATCTCTGCTGCCAGTTCTTGATCAATATAATTCCCAACTGCTCCACTGTTTATCTGTGCCTCAATGGCATGCATCCTAGATGACAGTTGGTGGTTAATTAAGATCACTGGTATTGCAAAGTGCGAGGTCAGTGACTCTTTCCTCTCACTCGACAAACTGACCTCTACGTTTGCCGAGCTTGGTAGTTTTCCGACTCCTTAACCTCATCCTTCTCTGTGGCCCTGACTGTTCTCCTTGGGGGTTTCACTTGGCAGTCCTTAAGGAAATGTCCTGGTTTTCCATAATACAAACAAAGTTGTTGTTGTCTTCTTTTATCCGGCTCTTGTTTTGTTAATGGAGATCGTATCCCTCTGATTTGCATGGGTTCTACAGTATTTTCTGGCACACGTGATACATTGTCCCTTGGTCGAACATACACGGCCCGAGTATCCGTCCTAGACCGATCTGCTTTTCGATCCTGCAACCGGTGGTCCAGCTGCACGACCAAATGAATGAATTCGGTACAGTCTCTGGGTGGGTCAACCACCTGGGCTAGAACGTCCTTTAATTTGCCTCGTAGGCCCCGGTGAAATAACGTGGTTCTTTTGTTTTCAGGCCACCTAGCTTCAGCAACCAGTCTATTGAAGGTGGAAATGTACGTTAACAAGTCTTGATTCCCCTGTCGGAGTGATAAGAGTTTGTTGTCTAATGCTTGTTCTTGGGTATGGCGAGCAAAACATTTTTCCATTTCTCTCTGGTACACCCCAAAGTCATGTAACAAAGGATCATCATGGGTTACCAGTGGCACCGACCAGTCCGCTGCGCTACCACTCAGGTATGACAAAACAAAATCTACCCGAGCTTGGTTGTTTGGAAATGCTCAGGCCTACAAAGAAACTGAAGGCGACACTGATTTATGAATGCTGCATACTTCCTTGGGTCGCCTGAGAACCGTTCTGGTGGTGCCAGTGGAACTGATCCGGGTAGCGTAATTTGTACTGGAGTGGGGGAAATGGATGATATGGTGGGGTCTTGTGCCGATGGGTTGTTTCTGGGCAGAGGAGTCTGTCCTGCCTGTGATTGTAAGAACTGCCTACCAATCTCTTCAGTGCGATCTTTGGTTACTACTAGGTCCCTCTGGAGAGCATTAATCTCTTGCCTGGCAGAATGAACCTCGGCACGTAGTTGCCCTAACAATTGATCCAATTGGTCGATTTCCGATGTCTCCATGGCGCCCAGGTGGATTATTTATGGTAGGCTTTGCGTTCTGTTACGCTCACCTGGTATCCACGGGGACGCCACTCAGCCCGGGTTGGTTGCTGGTATCTCCTCCCCAGTTCTCCCAGATGTTGTCTACGGAGGATGTTCAGCCTGAAAATACGGGAGGGCTGGGTTCAAGACTGGCCAACTGAGGTAAGTATCCTCCCACCAACTCGTGTGACTTCAGCCCCTCTGGGCCCTCTCCTCACCTTGTTGTGGAATAAGGCGTGCTCTCCGTCCTGCCTTCTTGGCAGGGGCGCATTGTCTTCTGTGGGCGTGTGCGGCCAAGTTACTTCACTGGCGCGTGCCCGTTTAAGTGTCTCTCAGGTAGGTCTTATTGCAGCAGCTCTGTATAGTGTTGGTATTCTTGCTTGCCTTTCTTTGTCTAATAATGTCTTTTTTCTCCCCTAGGTGTGCAGAGCTTCAGCGTGGCGAACTGGTTGAGTTGGGCCTCGTCGGTAAATGATGGCGCGTGATGAGCGCTACAATGCAGCAAGTAAGCACTATGCGCAGCGCTGCTTTGTCTTGCCTTTGCTAACCTTTTTTCTTCCTTCCTTACAGGTTGCGGTGCTTCTCCAGCATGTGTGGAACTCCGGAGCGATGCCGGCCAGGAGGCGACCAGCCAGGTAAGCTTCTTGTGCTGTTTGTGGTTTAGCAATGTCAGAGTATGCTTTCTCTAATATTGTCCTCTCCTTTCCTCTTTCAGGTCATTCGGTCCGGAAGGTATGCGGAGTCCAGAGGAAGCTGTTCACTGGAGCTGAGAGCGGATAACAGGATGGAGATTGCAGGTAAGATGCTGCTAACGATGTCGCTTTTGTCTCCTCTGCAGGTTCGCTTCTCCGAGGCTCGTGGGTATCACAGGACACGGTGAGCGTCACGTTGCAGTCTGCAAAGTAACGCAAAGCATGCTTTTGTGTTCGGGTGTGGTTTAAATAGCCTCAACAAAGTAGTCCAGATAAAGTAGTCCCTAGGCCACCACACCCAAAACACTATACCGCATAGCTTAGTTCCTAGGAACCAAGCTATGTGGGTGCCTCTATGTTGGCTGCAGGCACCAAATGAAAAAAGTAATCCCCCTTTACACATGTTCTTCAAAGTGTATGAGCCTGGCGCCATAGGCGCCAGGACTGGCCCAAAGAAAGTCTTGGGAGTGGGTGCCAGGCCTTCAAGGCCTTAATGGAGCCCTGAGCCCTGATCCTACCTGGCAAGTGGGCTTGACAGTGGGGGTCTGGGGTAAGGGTCGTGACACCCTGGCTCGTTTCTAGGCTACCCACTGTTGCATCTGATGTTGTGATGGAGTTGGGGGAGGTGGATAGGATGGATTATGAGTGAGTGAAGCTAGCTTTAATTACTAGATTTGGGAAGACCCCTTCCCAGTACTTTAAGAAGCTTAGGACCCTCAAAAAGCATGATGGTACCCCTTGGGCTACCTGGGTATGTGAATGTTTGCAAAACTTAGATGGTTGGGTTAAGGGTTACAGAGTAAACACTTATGAAGGAATGAGGAATCTTATTATGTTGGAGTCTATTTATGATGCCTGCTCTCCTGAGCTCAGACAGCACTTGGCTGATTCTAAGGAGATAGATCCTAGGAAGTTAGCTAAGGCTGCTGACTTGTGGGTTGCCAACAGGGCTACTCACAAGGATTCTGGGGCAACCCAAAAGAAGGATGAGGGAAAGCAGCCAAAGAAAGATAACAAGGAGAATTTGAATACCTCCCATCCAGAAGAGGCCCCCAAACATAACCAGGGTAAGCCACATGAGAAACCAAATAGGGCTAGTGACTCCTCTGGTGTCCAACCAGAGGGAGGTCAGCAGAAGCCCCCATTCCAGAGAGCATTTGGTAAATGCTATGTCTGTGGGTCAACTGACCATATCAAAGAAGATCCCAGGTGCAAGGGTACACCTGCAGGGATCAGCACTGCCTCCTTAGCCTTCTCCCCAGAGGAAGAAGTACAAATGGCTAGTGCCCACTTTAAACTATTTTCTGAAGCACACTTGGGTCTTCAGGCAACTGTATCCTTAGAGTTCATAGGTCTGGGTAAGAAACAGAATATAGGTGTCTATAACTCCATTCTAGAAAGCTCTAGAGAGTATTATATGGACAGTGTTCTTGTCAATGGCCAGGATACTCCTGCCAGGAGAGACTCTGGGACCAGCAGAGCAGTGGTGGATGAAAGCTTTTTCAAGCCTGAGGATGTTGCTAAGGCACCCAAAGGTCCCATTAAAATTTCTGGAGGCCCTGTCCAGTTGGTTCCAATTCTGCCAGCTCTCATTCAGTGTAGGAATATGACAGTGTGGATCCCTGTCAGTGTCCAGAATGAGGTGCCTGGGGAGTCCTGTTGGGGAATGATCTAAAAACTCTAGGAGTCGTACCCAGTACCCCAAGGCCTCCAGTGAGAGAAAACAGAACCAAACCAAATTGGCTAGAGAGGCAACCTTAAGAGACCACTCTGAGCCTGTGGGAACCTCTACAGAGAACCCCACTGCAAGCCCTGGTGTTAGTAAGTTGACCTCTAACACAGGCAAATCTGAGGCTAGGATAGTAGGGAAATGGGAGCCCCAACCAAGCTCCATCATTGCCCATCCAATTGTAAAGTCTTTGACTCCCCCTGCATCTGAGGAAGAGGTGGATAGACAAATTGGACCCCTCTCTAGGCCTGTGAGAACTGGTAATTTTCAACACTGGTGGAAAACCAGGAAAAATAGGTCTAAGGCTAAAAACGTTAAGACTGCTGGATCTTCTACTGAAGACTCCAGTGTAAATCCTAGTGTTAGGAGAGAAACTTCTAAAATAGGTAAGGTCAGATCTCAGAGGAAGTGGAAGCATGTACCTTGCTTGACCACAGCCCCTCCAACCAAAATACCCGAGACCCAACCTGCTCTGGTGAGAGAGGTGGTGAGGAACCATGGAGGCCCCTGTAGATCTAAGGGATTCCTTTCTAAGGACCCCTTTAAAAAGTCTATTGTAGGTTCAGAGGTTGTTACAACTTCTGAGGGACTGTTAGAACGGATCCCCTATACATTAAAAAAGAGTGATGTACCTCAACAGTTTTGTAGGTCATGTAGTCTACAATTAAAGAATGTCACCACCAAAATGCTGATGGTCTCTCTAGGATGTTTTAAACCGACTATAGGTAGAGATTCATCCAGGAGTGGATTAAATCCTCCTGTCCCTTAGTCTGGGGGCAGGGGGAGGTGAGTGTTAGGGAGAATTCTCCCGAATGGCTAATTTCCCTTACCTACTGAGTCCCTCAGCAGCTTTGCTGGATATCTAGGAGTTATTTTTTTCACCTGGTAAGAGTGTGAGCCTTTTTTCCCCCTCTCACATGTGTTTTGCTGTGTGTGTTTCTACTTTTTGCGTGATCTTGGGCAATGGAGCCTCACCTACTGCATAGCCTCATCTTTTTCATATGTGTTACACAGCACCTTCGGTGCAGTGACACAGGGTTGTCTTTGAGACTTCCCACTGACTCCATTTTCTGGGGCTGACTACTGTCCCCTAGAAAAGGTAAAGTTGCCATTAACTTTATTTTGTCTCTTTAACCACAGACCCAGTACACCCCATCTTACATGGAGTACTGGAAAGGGTTAATATTGATCCCTTTTTGTCTGTTTCTCTTGGAGCATTATTTCGCTCCCTTTTCTCAAGACTTGGCTGGTGGCAGTGGTAACTACCCTATTTCTTTATACCGCGGTTATCTTAAATAACCATGGTATTGTTTTAGGCTATTATATTAGCCTCAAACATAAATCCGCTTGACCAAATATATTTTATTTTGGCTCCGGCTGTGTTTATTCGCTATTTCTTTTTGTAAAAGTCTTTCTCGTGTTTTACTCTGCGTGCCAAACCAGGTTTGGTTCCTTTGTTCGCCGTCTTTTTGCAGGCTTCTGCACAGAAGCCCTTCTCAAGGCGCCTGAAAGTCTGGGTGGGCAGGATGTGAGGCGGGGGTTTTAGGACCCCTGCCATGGGTTCCCTTGGTAAACCAAGTCGCACTCCTGTTTGATTGACTGGGTGATTGTCCTTGCCAGGACAGCCAACCTGCTGTGTGATTGACAGCCAGGCTGTGTGAATGGGGAAAAACTGCATAAAAAGCAGGTCTCTGGGACTGGAAAGGCAGAGTCGCCACTGGAACGAAAGAACCGACGAGGAGCTGACAGAAGAGGACCCCTTCCACGACTGAACCGCCCGGTGAAGCCCTGCTGCAGGTCAGAATCTTCAACTCCAACGACAAGAGAGGATCCTCCAGGAATCTTCTTCCCTTGAGCTAGTGGGACAACCAGTTCCCCAAACTTCAAGCCAGGACCCCTCCTCTGGTCGAATTCGCTGTACAGAGCTACAGTGGGCCAGATAGTCAGGAAGTTCGGACCCTGCTTGGGTTTTAAGGAGCACACCTTTTATTTGTTGCTTTGCTCTGCTGCTGGTTTCTTCCCTGGGTAGTGCAGGACCCTCCAGTCTTCCTACTTCTTGTCAGTCCGACAGTCGCTTCAGGAACTGTGAGCCTGTAGGAACTACCAGGAACGTCTGTCTCAGCTACAACTCCCTCTCTGTTTTAAGGAACTGTGCAAATCCCGTTGTTCGTTTCGTTCAGCCGCGGTGAAAGTGTGTGAAATCTTTCTCCAATCCGAGGGCTTGTTCTTCCCTTCTTTTAACACTAACTTTTCTGCTGACCAACTCCGTCTGGAGTCCGTGGCACGAACTTTACCACGAACTACCCTGAACCATGTGATCTTGAGCAAAATACTTTTGTCCTATTGACTTTGGCCCTAAGCCTTTTTGACCTGATTCTATCACTGTAGTTCCTCTTGCTCAATTGTCCTGAGTACTTACCTGTTGGTGTGGTTCAATTTCTACTTAACTTTGTCTTTCCCTCCCTTTTATATTGCTGGAGTGCCATTTTGCTCCCCCTTCATTTTGTGAGCTTAACTTGTCTGGAACTTATTGGGAGTTGTGTGGTGTTTTAAGAGTGTGATGTTTAGACTGCTTTACTTTAGTGAAATGTTATACAACTGATGTGTAAATAAATGTATATTCTTTTACTCAGAAACCTTGAGTCAGTGTTTGTTTGAATCATAGTAATTTCTGTCTTTTGTGTAACTATTTGATACTGCTCACTTACTCTTGAGATAAGTCTGTCTGCTCAGCCATTGCTACCACTTTACTGTGTAGTACAGGCTTGCACCAAAGGTGAATTTGGACTGTCACCTGTCTTAATTGTGTGTGGTGTTCCCAAAGGGTACTGCATATAATTCTGCCTAACAGCACCTATACACAATGTGTTTCGAGGCACAACAAGACATGAGGGTGAGGACAGGAAGGACAAAACAAAGATGATCCCTCAAGGCCTTGTGACATTGGGAACATGTAAGTGCAGTAAGAGAAGTGCAGGGGAGAGGGGAGGGGAGGAGGGAAGTGCAGGTCAGGGGGTAAGGGCCAGTGAGAAAAATTTAATGCCAGAGGAAGCCAGGTGGACAGAGCCAGGGGAAAGCAGAGAATGCAAGGTAAGTGCAGTAAGAGAAGTGCAGGGGAGAGGGGAGGGGAGGAGGGATGTGCCGGTCAGGGGGTAAGGGCCAGTGAGAAAAATTGAATGCCAGAGGAAGCCAGGTGGACAGAGCCAGGGGAAAGCAGAGAATGCAAGGGAAGGAAGGTCCACAAGCTAAGAGCGAATTAAGGGGCTGGAAGGGCTACAAGGGTGCAGGCCTAGCCATGCAAGTGCGGTTGGAAGGGCCCAAACGGGCAAGTTCAGAATAAGGGAGGGGGGTCTGGAGAGACCAAGTGCAGGGTTAGACTGGAATGGGGGAGGGTGCCCTGAAGACTCACAGGAAACCAAGCAGCCAGTCAAGAAGCAGACTGGGACATTAGCAAGGGAGACAGAGAGAAAAAGGCTGGGAGGATAGCTCAGGTGCTTCGTGATTGTCTTGGAAGTACGACAACGCATAGCAACACAGGTTGGAATCCTTGGCTTGCTCTAAACAAAAGGGTTCCCCGTATTAAGCGTTTTATAAAAGAACAATTATAATTATAAAGATGGTGGATACTTCCTCCAGCTGTAAGGAGGTGCCTCTGTCTTCACTAACCCCACTCCCCTAGACTTAAAGGCCCTTTTGGTATGCAGCACCCTGATGTGAGGCTACTCCTTTTGTGAATGGGTGTCCTCAGTCTTGCTGAGGAAGGCAAAGAAACCCTGGCGGTGGAGGGGAGTACACATATTCGTTCCACAACTGAGCTGGGCTCACATAGCTGACACCAATTCGATGTGGATGTAATCATTATGAGAAATACCACCCACCATACCATACTCAGGTATGGCTTATATTTAAAGTTTAACTTGCCATCAGGTCAGTAGATTCATAATTATGTGGTTTTGGACCAGAGCTGCATATCTTAAATGCAGCCCCTGCGCTGCTGTGCCTTGGCTGTCACTGCACTTGTCAACTGGGCACCTGTGACCTCTGAACATGCTCTATGCCACTTGTAGAGCAGGTGCTGCAGGTCACGATACTGATCCAGCTGGGCACAGGTGAAAAACCTCGGCACTCGTCCACTGCGGTGCCCCATAAAATTGTAATATGGTTATTTTGCATATTAACTTTAACTCAGAGTTTGCTCAGACGGCAACTCCTTGCCCATGTCCCCTCAGCAGCTGGCATGTTTGTGCTGGTCACCACTGGCCTGGGCTAAAAGGAGTGATGTTACTTTCAGCTCCTGGTGAAGGGGGCAAGTGGCAAGGGGTCTGCAATTTTATACCAGAGTTCCCCTGTGGTTCAACATCCAGAGGGTGCTTGTCCATTTGTGGAGGCGGCAGAAATCCCCCCTCCAATGTTTCATTGGTTTGTTGCATATAACATTGGGCCGTCTGGTTGCATGTGTAATCACCAATCAGTCTCTTGCGACAAAGTAATGTCTTATTCTGCCAACTGGGCGGGTCGGAAGGTAAAAGATGATGGCGATTCATGCACAAAGCACAGTGGGGGGGGGGGAGAAATTGTCTTCTAGCCATTGTGTGACTCCTTTTATTCACCAGCAGTTCACCCTTTTGATGGCCTCTTCCTTTTTTTCTTTAAAAGGTTCCTGGCCAATCCTCTGACCCTTGTCTTGGGCACTGCCATATTACCCCTATATTTTCATGGGCTTCACCTAGCAGCTCTGCCCATCACCGGGGCGATCATCCCCCAACAGCCTGGAAAGTGGATTAATAGTGCCATCCTCACTATGTCGAAGGAGATTGTAGTATCCTTCACTGGCCCAGTGTTGCCAAGTCAGAAGGAAAATAATAAGCTGAATGCCCCTTCAAAACAAGCCCAAAACAAGCTGACTCCCAACCAAATGAGCTGGAAAAACAAGTGCACCACAAACCACTGTGAATATGTCTCAAAATAAAACAAATAACACAATAAAGCAAACATACAAAGAGAGAACACAGCCATATTATGTTCGAACAAAAAGCATTTATTAAAATTCCATTTTATTTTTCTGACAATTAGTGTCTAGTTTCATTTCTTGTATGTATGTGACTTATCATCACACACATTGGCTTTTTTGATCCTTGGCTTCTCGGGTCGTCGTCAAACTGGTCCTTGATTAGCGGCTCTCTTCTGGCCCTTTACTCCCTTGCTTTCCTACCATGTAGCCCCAGGCCATGCTTGACACTGAGCCAGTTTATGCATTTCCTGTTGAATGCTGGGACTGGTATTTTTGTTCTTCTCATTATAAGTAATGGCCTAAGAGAACCAGCATGCAGGGTGAAAATCCAGGACTGGACTGGCTCCTGGTGTCTCACATGACATGGGCCCCCCACTTAGCTGCAATCCCTTGTGAGTTGCTACTCTTGCCTGTCACCACTCTGGTCCTTGACTCCCTTTTGTGAGTCACTCTCCTCTGGTCAGTCACCGTTCTGGTACTGGGCAACCTGGTTGATCACTCTCCTCTGGTCTTTGGTTCATATGGTCCTCACCCCTCTGATCATTGGCTCACTCGTGAGTTTCTCCTCTGGTCCCTGCCTCCCAGATGAATCACTCCCATCTGGTCAATAACCCCCCCCCCCCCCCCGGTCCTTTGCTCCCGGGTGAATTACTCCCCTCTGGTCAGTCACTCCTCTGACCCTTTTCTCCCTAATGGGTCACTCTCCTAGGGTCCTTGTCTCCCTGTTGGCTCACTCTTGTCTGGTCTTCGATTCATACGGTCCATCACCCCTCTGGTCTTTGGTACATATTGTCCATCACCCCTCTGGTCGTTGGCTCCCTCGTCAATTTCTCCTCTGGTCCCAACCTCCCAGATGAATCACTCCCATCTGGTCAATCACCCTCCCTGGTCCTTGGCTCCAGGGTGAGTAACTTGCTGTGTATGGCTTGGCTTTGCAGAAGGAATGTTGTGATGTCATGTGGAGTGTTCATGCCTGAGTGATGGAATGCATGGGTGAATGTTCTAACCTGGTCAGTTGGTGAGCCCTCTGCCTGGGTGATGGGCTGACAGTGTTTTATTCTCCTATATGTAACATATATGCAACTTGATTGACTGCGATAAAGATGCCTATGAAGCTGGAAATAAACCTAGCATGTCAACCTAAGAAGGCTGGGAGCTGCTTCGTTACATTGGCGACGAGCTGGTCTTTTAAACAAGAACCTATGCAACAATCAGAAGTAAAGCTGGTGAGCCTGCTGCGGGGGCTGCAGGAAGGACGAGAAGGAGAACACTGCCCCCATACGAAGTAAGGCCCATCAACCAGGGCGGGAAATGGGGGAGGAGGCGCGCCCCAGTATTGGAAGGATTACAGGTCTGTCATCTGTAATGGTGCCCAATGGACTCTGCCGGAAAGACCCCCATAAGACTGGAGGAGAGAAGGGCCAGAAAGAGGGAAGGATCTGCCCAGATGCAGAGGAGGGGCAGGGGCAGTACCTTTTTCGGTGGATATGTGGAAACTATGGTCATATGGTGAAGAAGCAGTGCCCACAAGCTTTGGAAGTAAACTGTTCTTTCGGAGAAATGGGAATATGGTTCCGTGAAGCGAATTGAGGTTGTGTACCTTGTTTTATGCTGGCCATAGTGTGTGATCGTTGGTCAGCAGGAGCTCTGTGTGGCTGTGCTGTAACTTTCTAACTGATGACGTCGGTGAGACTACAGGGGGATATGGCGAACTAGTGGAATGCTGTGTGCCCAACGTTCCTGCGAGTAAATTTGCTTGTGTAGTTTTCTTGCTGCTGTACGAGCCTCCTGTAGCTCTACGCTCTATGTTACGTGGTTAATGCAGGAGGTCAGGAGGCGTACGCAGCAATCGAGTAAAGGGCCTATCCCTCATGTGCAACGTGATTAAGTCACGCATTGTCTGCAACCGGAATTGAAACGGATCGAATAGATGATACGCAGTGGGAATTCGATGGTCCAACTCAGGTGAACGTTGCATAAACCATATGGAATACTTGTATGTGTGCGGGAGGACGACCACACAGTGGATTTTGCGGCTCTGCAGCAATGTCTGGAATCGTCCATTGGAGTTCTGTAGTTTTCATGAGGAGGGGTATCCCTGTTCCGTCGTCTGTTGTGGTTGCGGGTTGGACAGTCAGTGCTGTGATGGAAAACATGGTAAGGAGCTGTTAGAGGTGATTGTTTGGATTATGGAGCTTGAATGTGAAGTACAAGCGTCTAGCTGCGGAGGAACAATGTGATCAGCCTCGAAGTCTGCAATGGTACATTTAGCGGGTAATTCATGGAAACCAGCGCACAAGTGGCGCACGCGGCTGGCGCACAATGTGCGCGTGCAACAGTCTGCGCCAGCCGCATGCGCCAAAACACATTTAGGCGCACAGCGTATTCATGGATTTCAACATCCATAACCAGCCGTGGCGCAGAGTGGCATAGCGACCCTGCAGCAGCGCCAGTTACGCCCCCAACCCCACCCTGTGCGCCATGAACAGTGCACAAATCCAGTATATGGCGCACAGCCCAGTGGACCAGCATACAGCCCCCCAACCACGAAAACGCATGTAAAACTCTCCACGCATGCCCCAGAATACACGTACCCCGCTCGCGCTAGGCCAATCGCGTGTAAAACTCCCCGCGCACCCCTCGGAATACACGTACCCCGCTCGCGCTAGGCCAATCGCATGTAAAACTCCACGCGCACCCCTCGGATTACACGTACCCCGTTCACGCTAGGCCAATCGTGTGTAAAACTCCATGCGCACCCCTCGGATTACACGTACCCCGCTCGCGCTAGGCCAATCGTGTGTAAAACTCCCCGCGCACCCCTCAGAATACACGTACCCTGCTCGCGCTAGGCCAATCGTGTGTAAAACTCCACGCGCACCCCTCGGATTACACGTACCCCGATCGCGCTAGGCCAATTGCGTGTAACATTCCACGCGCATCCCTCGGAATACACGTACCCAGGGCAATCGTGTTTAAAACGTGGAAAAAGTCCCCCCTGTAGAGTGGGCTGCCTGCGGGGCATGCCCAGGGTGGATGGCTGCCTGTGGGGCATGCCCAGGGTGGATGGCTGCCTGCGGGTCATGCCCAGGGTGGATGGGCTGCCTGCGGGCTATGGACTGGGGTGAAGGGCTGCCTGCGGGGCATGCCCAGGGTGGATGGGCTGCCTGCGGGCTACGGACTGGGGTGAAGGGCTGCCTGCGGGGCATGCCCAGGGTGGGTGGGCTGCCTGCGGGCTATGGACTGGGGTGTAGGGTTGCCTGCGGGGCATGCCCAGGGTGGATGGGCTGCCTGCGGGCTATGAACTGGGGTGGAGGGCTGCCTGCGGGGCATGCCCAGGGTGGATGGGCTGCCTGCGGGCTATGGACTGGGGTGAAGGGCTACCTGCGGGGCATGCCCAGGGTGGATGGGCTGCCTCCGGGGCATGCCCAGGGTGGATGGGCTGCCTGTGCGGATTTGGGGGGTGTGTGGGAAGTTCTACACGCGATTGGACTGGGTACGTGTATTCCGAGGTGTGCGCATGGAGTTTTACACGCGATTGGGCTGGGTACGTGTATTTCGGGGGTGCGTGGGAAGTTTTACATGCGATTGGGCTGGGTACGTGTATTTTGGGGGTGCGGGTGGAGTTTTACACGTGATTGGGCTGGGTACGTGTATTTCGGGGATGTACAGGAAGTTTTACACGCGATTGGGCTGGGTATGTGTATTTCGGGGGTGCGCGTGGAGTTTTACACGCGATTGGGCTGGGTACGTGTATTTCGAGGGGTGCGGGGGGATTTACACACGCGATTGGCAGTGTGTGCCCTCCCGGGTGTGCCCCAACCCCTCCCCATGCCCCGCAGGCAGTCCACACCACAGGGGACCACACCACAACCCTGGCCATGCCCCAGGCAGCCCATCCACCCTGGCCATGCCCCCAGGCAGGCCACATGGCACCATGCACTTGGGATCCCCGACTCATGTCCCCCTGAACTCGAACCCACCCAGCATTGACGGGCACCTGCCAGCAGGCCCCAACACATGTCCCCCAGCCACCCACCAGTGACGGGCACCTGCCAGCAGGCCCCGACACATATCCAACCAGTGACAGGCACCTGCCAGCAGGCCCCGACTTATGTCCCCCACCCAACACGTCATCACAATCCAGATCCATGGCCCTTATGGCCACCCAAATCCCACCCCACGCCACCCCAGTCCAAACACCCAACCAAGCATTCCATCCACTGCAAATTGAAATCCCCATTTCATGATAGATCACAAATAAGCAGTATGCGCATGAGTACAAGTCCATCAGACCCACACAATGGCGAAACATGACTGAGAAAACCCACATTGTGACATGCATGAAACCAATGAGAGAAGACCACACAAATGAAGTAAAAAATAAAAATGTATTAAATACAAAAATGAATGAATGGAACAAAATTAAAGAAGAATAAAATGATGAATAAAAGGATGTCCGAAATCAAGGAAACATTATTAATGGTAAAATTAATAAAATGCAAAGAAAAAAGCCTCCAAAGTGTCCGTCCATAACACATAATCCAAAGTCAAAATAAAAACAAAACCATTCCTCCATGGTAAAAAAACATATGTAAAATCAGGTCCATAACTATGTACAAATAAAAAATCCAGGGTCCATGAGCCCAACAATCCAAAGGAAACCTACTAAAAAGCCTACCTAATAAATAACTATATACAAAAATGTGGGGCATAGTCCATGCGCCCCAAAGGAAAATAATAAAATAAAGGAAACTTAACACTAACTAACTATATACAATGGCGGCGGGCAAGTCCTGTGGCTCACTCTATGATGTCCCGGGGCAGGGCATCATCGAACTCCATGTCGATGGCCCTGAGGTCTCGCAGGGATAACGCCATGTCCACCTCCATCTCCCTGCGAGTTGCCTCGAGGCACTCAGCCCGCCTCAACGCCCGGTGGATGGAGAACTCTGCCCTGACCATGGTGAGCCGTGCCTCCTCCGTCCGCCGCCGCTCCGCATCTATGCGCTGGCCCAACCGCTGCCACACGGAAGACACTCCCATTCCAGGATCCTCCTGCCCTCCGGCCGATGCCTCCCCCTCCGATGTTGATGGCCCCGAGCCATGATGCCTCCCACGTTGAGCCTGCCGCTGCCTCCGGCGCAACTGCCTCTGCCAGCACGACGGCATCCAGGCTGATGGAATCCTCCGGCGCCGTTGTGCACGTGCCCTGCCCGATGATGCTGGCACATCCTCCATCTGCTGGGGTCCAGTTGCTGGGGTGTCCTCCCCTGATGGATCTCTGACTCCCGACTGTGGCAGGGATGGGATCTCCACCGCGCTGGCTGCGTTGGTCGGGCCAGGTCCACAGGGGGCCCTGGTGGCATCTGGGCCGGAAGACGGCATGGAGAACGACTGGCGCATAGTCTCCACAGAGGAGGAGAGGGCCGCCAGAGTGCCTGACACATGAACGAGACCCACGACCATGGCCCCTCCCAACTGGGCCACGTTGGCACGCAGCTCTTCGTGATGATGTGCGTGCTCCACCCAGGAAGCACGCACGTCATCACGAATGTCACGCGTGCACAACGCGACACCAATCAAGATGGTCTCCATACGGTCGCAGGTCCCCTCGTCCGCAGCTAGAGGAGTGTCAGATGACGTGGACCTCGTCCCTACCTGCAGACGGGCCTGGGATGGGGCATCCCTGCTGGTGCATGGTGGTGCAGTCACAGTGTCAGGGACAGTGACATGCACAGGCCCCTCCACGGCGACCTGTGCTGCCTCCTGCCTCTGCCCCTGGACTGCACCACTTGCACAAGTGGTACCACCCCCACCAGGCTCCATGTAGCGGCCTCCTCCTCCTCTGTGGAAACCACCAACCTGGATGTCTCCACACCGTCTTCCGCCATTGCAAGCCCCTGTGGGGGCTCACCCAACCCTTCCGCTGCAGCCGTAGTGGCAGACGCGGCACCAGTCCCCTCGCTCCCGGATGATGGTAATTCCTGGGAGGGTGACTGGGCCTTGCGTCGCCGGCCGGTGGAGACATCCCCGCCGCTTTGCTCCACAGCGCCCTCTCCGCCCTCTTCTTCAATCGCCGCTGTGTAGAGGGAGACATAGAACACAAGCATCAGGGTACTGTACAATAGTCCCCTAGACAGGAAGCAATAGCACATGAGTGGCACAGTCAAACGTCACTTCCATCATGTCTCTTCACAACACATGGGTCAGTGCAGGCAACACACATGCAGGAACCGGCATGGCACATGCAACAAGTATTTGCATCCATGTCCACTGCACTGTAGATACATCGAATGGTGGGCCGGAACTCACATGCATCATGGAACATGCTGATCACATGCACACGCATCACCGGAGGGTCATGCATCTGGCACCGTATGCCCACAGACACAGTGGATACAAGGATGAGTAGGCTGTATCAGTGATTCAACACATCGTCACGGACATGTGTCATGCATCCATGGCATGCACACTACTCTGACACACGGACATGTACTTCATGCATGTCCATGACAGCAGCACACATCTATCACACCACACACATGTCACGGTACAGACACAGGCATGCATACATGTGGGCATTCCGCATGCTGCTCAGCAAGATGCATTGTAACACATACACCATCCATGTGGGTCACGCCTGACTAGACTCACATGCAGCGCCATCATTTCCCTGCACACGCCCATCCATACATGACCCATGTCACACATGCAGCCGGGCACCTGACGACCACTACGCTTCAACATGCACTGTTTCAAAGGTGAATGCATGGGCACTTACCGCTCGACTCCAGACGGGCTTGCATCCTGAGGATCTGGTGGCGAAGCACTGGGCGAATGCGCTCCAGGACCCTCATCTGCTGGGTGGTAAGCTGTGCCCGTTGCCCCACTGCATCCACTGCGTCCAAGAGACACCGGGCCTTCCTGAGGGTCCTGGATTTGTAGTCCTCCCAGCGCTTCCGGACGTGTTTGATGTCGCGGGGTGCCACCCCCTCCGCGTTGATGGCACCCACTATGTCCTCCCAGATCCTCTCCCGTCCTTCTTTGTCGGCGCGCGATGGTGTGAAGAGGGCATCATAATGCCCCAGAACTTGATCCACCAGGATACCAACTTCCTTGTTGCTGAAGCTGGTAGCCCTCTGCCTCTCTGGCTGGGGGTCGCCAGTGGTCTCTGATGGTGTTTGCCCCGACATGGCGACCCACGAGGCAGGTGTGGGTGGGCAACTGGGTCCTGGGGCTGGGCTGTGGAGCGATGGTACTTCAGTCGGGAGTCTTCTGTTCCAGCAGGGGTGGACACAGCAACTGGACCCCTGCAGATGGCAGATGTGCAGGCACAAAATGGCAGGGCAGGGTGGCAGCAGGCAGGCAGGCAGCAGCAGATGGCTCGTGGGAGGCTGCTCGGGGCCCTGGTGGGCAGTAATTCGGCCTTCTGGGCAGGAGTGTGGTCTTCCGTGTGTTGTTGCGTGGCCAGCTTGATACGGAGTGACTTGGCACATGAAAATACTGCACGTCAGCGTGTAATTCGAGGAAAGGCCCTTAGCGCGTAAGCGGGTCTGTGACATGACACGCGTGGGCGTAGCCCTGGCACGGGTTGAAGGTCCCACGTGGGTTTCCATCGCTATGTACGTGCTTTTCGTGGGGAGTGGTGCGTGTGTTTTCCAGGCGTTGGGGTTCACACGCGATTACTTCACAGCGCGCGATTACTTCACAGCAGGTGGGTGTTGGCTACGTTATTCTTCTACACGCAAGGCAGACGGTGAGTCGCACACGCTATTTTTCCCACTGCGGGTGTCCATGTTTGTCGCGTACCCCTTTTTTTACGGGCATACTAGCCTGCGTGTTCATCGCGTACGTATTTTTGGGGCTCCTGGCTGCCACAGCGTACTGCGTGTGTTTTTTTACATGCACGTGGGCAACAGGGGTCGCTTATCTCTTTTTCTTGCTTTTCGGGGATGTCTGTGCATTGCGTGTCACGTCATTTCTCCTAGGGGGCCACAGAATGGGACATTCATCGTAGCTGTATATACATGTTTTTTGTTTGCGCACACTTTTGTAATGTGCAGGGACGCTGCCGCCTGCCTTCGTGTGGCGGATGTGTTTAGGCCTGTGCGTGTCTTTTGCCGTGCGCGGGTTTGCCCTATTTGATTCTATGAATACGTGTGGTTCGCCTGCATGTGGGCGTTCCGTGTACTGCCCAGCAGTAAATCCCCTGTTATGCCCTTATTTTCACATGTTATTCCCCATTCCACTCGTTACGCCCCGTGTTCCGCCCCCTTTTTGGTGTGTGCGCCAACGTTGTGCGCTTGACCTGTGCGCGTCGCGCACGGCTTTCGGGATGTTGCAATGACGTGTGCGCCCGTGTGCGCCACGCACGGGTTTAGCGCACATCCCGAGGGAAACAAGCGCAGGGACTTCCATGAATCGCACACGTGCGCGTGCGCCTGTTTTTTCACGCTTGCGCCAGCTTGTGCCGGCTTGCGCCATTATTTTCGGCGCACATTAATTCCATGAATCGGCCCCTTAGTTACGAGCGGATGCTGGGAATGCAGTGACTGGCAATGCTCCTCAGATACGGAGCAGGATGCTGGAAATTCTAAGAATTCAGTGTATTCTTTTTGTTATGTCCATTGTAGTAATGGGTCAGGTTGGTAGGGTTGCGCCATACCTTTTAGTATTTACAGGTTTAGAGGTCTACGGACCATTGAGGTAATACTATGAATGTAATTATGGGGGAAAGTTCAAAAAGCTATTTGGGTATGGATGAGCTGCAAGATTGAGTGGTGTGGGTGAGTTGCAAGCACGGTGTGGTTGCTTATTCTAGAGTTACCTCCTTTGAGGATTTGCAGCAAAGGGTCCCAGAAGGCGACATGGACTTTTAGCAATCTGTTATGTTTAGGTCGCCAAATAGTGAAATTGACATTTGGCAATCTGTTCATAGTTTTGGTATGGTGCATATTGGATGGGAATGATTTCGCTTTTATATCCTTGCAGGTCAGGGTTGCAAGTTTGCAACATGCACTTCTAGGTTTGGAGAGCCTAAAAATATTACCCATAACATGTAGTAGTGATGTATGGTTTAGGCAACACAGAAGGTGTTTATTGATGGTTCACACAAAATGTTAAAAATGCGAGGTTAGAGTGTTTCAACAATGGCTCGTAGTATCCATGTGTGCATGTGGCGAGCTGAATACGAAGTTTGGATATTTGGTTGGCTGATGGCGTGTGAGTGCCAGTTCTGCATGTGTTTGTCTGGGGGTAGCGCCTTCAGGTCCTCTTAGAACCTGTGTATATGTATGGGTTGGGAGGTGGCTCCACGTTGTGTGGTATAAGGGGGTAGCGCCCCGGTATTGGTATGGGCGTGTTGTGATAAGTCACGCATGGTTAAACAGTGGGCCTCATTACAATCTGGGTGCTAAGGAATTACCGGCACCGGTAAGGGCACCGGTGCCGGTAATCCCTTAGCGCCCTATTATGAGGTCCCTTTGTGAGTCCTCCCTTAACGGCTGGTAAAACCAGCCGTTAAGGACGGGACCCGCAAAGGGACCTCGGAGGCAATAACGGTACCGCAATTTGCGGTACCGTTATTGCCGCCTTCCCCTTTCCCATTGAGCCCTATGGGGGCAAAAATGGGAAAGGGGACGGGCCATGGTGAATGGGGAATAACCGCCCCGCCAACCTTGGAATGGGGCGGTAATTCCGCCATTCACCATGGCGTAATCTGGCGTCGACCATGGCGCTAATGGCGCCATGGTTAACGCCGGAGTTGTAATGAGGCCCAGTGTATGTGGGTTTCTGGTGGTAGCGCCACCAAGTATGTCGGGGCGTGGCTATTAATTAGGCTATGCATGGTTATTGCACATATGGCTGTGTGAGGTGGTAGCGCCACCAATTGTCAGGGAGTGACTAAGGTTAGTCATCCGAGGTGAATTGTTTGGTATCTGGGTAGTAGCGCACCCAGTAGGTGTAGGGATGTGACTGCAGCATATGTCACGCATGGTTAGGGGTATGTGTGTGTGGGTGGTAGCGACCCCGGTATTGGTATGGGCGTGTCTGTGGTATTAGGCATTGCATGGTAAAACATTACCCCGACTTTGTGGTTTATGTACCACAAATCATTAGTTTTTCTTTGTGCACATGCGGCTGTGTTTGGCTGTACTGTGTGCGCTTTTATGACTCATTTCACCCTCATCAGGGTCCGGAGCGTGATAATGATATTGGTTGTTGGTCCTGGTGTGCCTGGCCAGTGCGTCGGGTATGAGGTAAGAGGCAGAGTGTCAGAACACTTGTTGTGTGCTAGCCCTGATGATGCGAGTCGGTGTGAATGGCTTATGTTGGTGTGTGTAGGGGTGTGTTGTGTAATGTCTTGCGTTGCAGTCGGAAGAGGGGAGATGTGTTGTGTAATGCTACGTTGTGTGTGCTGTGCAATGTAAGGGGAGGAGATGTGTTGTGTATGGCTTGGCTTTGCAGAAGGAATGTTGTGATGTCATGTGGAGTGTTTATGCCTGAGTGATGGAATGCATGGGTGAATGTTCTAACCTGGTCAGTTGGTGAGTCCTCTGCCTGGGTGATGGGCTGACAGTGTTTTATTGTCTTGGCTTATGCGACCTAACGCTGAAAATCCTCAAACCGTAAATCTTAGTTCATACACCCATTGATGTAATGTGACCCATTCCAAAACCAACCAAACAGATAATTGCAATGGTTTGTTCAAACATAGACCCTTGGCATAACCTAAAAGTCCATGTTGCAACCAGCAACGTACCGGTTACAGACACCTCCCAAGGTTTTAGGACTTCAGGTAACGCTTTGCGCCACACCATACCATACATTAACCTGGTAGAGCCATTGAACCTATGAGTCCGTGCTGTCATGAGACAACGTAAACCTCAAAATCCAAAAGTAGTTAATTATTTAACCACACTCATCACCACATTACGCAACCCACCCATCCAGCAGAATTCATCCATCCAAATAATACTAGAAGCACAGGTAATCTCAAAAGGATACACAAATCTCTTGGAATCCTTAGGGGAGGTGACCCGACACCGTCTTGCCCAGACCCAACCAAATGGATCTGTCCCACGCAGCACCGTGTTGTTGACAAACGCTGATCTGCCATCACCTTCCCATTACCCGAACTAATCTTACCCAGTTCCAAACAACGTGGATCTGTCCCACGTGATTCTGTCCCACGTCGTCACACCATCAATCCAAGTTCCTGACTACTCCAAAGGCCGACCGCCACACAGCTTGCCGTATTCCGACCCTGCCCCCAAGTTCTCAATGTTCCAATTTCCATGCCACACACCCCGTTTGTCCAACAGGGGTCCGTATTGGCTGGGGTGCAGGCACAACGCATTCCGGCTTCCTGGACACTAATTTCCTGGTCACGTCTAGGACGTCGCAAGATCCATTTTTCAAAAGTTTCCTGTCCACTCGAATAACAACACAGCGCCCGTCAACAACACAGCGCACCACTCTCTGCGCTGACCCGTCACAGGTAAGCGAACTTGGAGCTCTGTGGGGTTCCAAGCCTCCGCCAACTCCACCCGTATCACCATGACGTGACCAGAATGCACAAAACCACAGGCTAGGGTGGACCATGCCTCTCCCAACCGTCAGGCTGATCCGTGCATCACACTTTCAGCGTTTAGCCCAGGCAGACCCCACACGCCGTACCCTTATCACGGAACAAAGTCACAGAAACATTTTCGGTATATTCCGCTCCACAGCAGTGCTAGATACCTTTGATCCTTGACACTTGGGGCATGTCGTAACGGGAGTATATTCCTGCTAAGGGCCGGTACGCTTCCTGACCATCGTACCTCTCCCGCCTGTGGGGCCCTCCCTTCTCTGTATGATGGAACAACTCCCTTCACTCCACCATTAGGTCAGCTTCCCCTTTTAGCTTATGATGACAGCTTCCCTCTCCAGTATGGGACCTAGCTGCCCCTCTCCTACTCTCCTAAAAGGGGGACAGCTGGCCTTACTCCAGTTAATGGGTCTCCTTGCCCTTTCAGCCCTCCTACCAGTTCATGGCAGTTCCTCCAATTATGGGCACTTCCAAATCGGAATCTGCACTCTACCTCCCTCTTTTTTTCCGCCCTGGGTGAGCGGCCTTACTTGGAGTCTTTGGGGGCAGTGTGTCCTCTTTCCTTTCCTTCTGCACCCCCCGCAGCAGATTGTCCAACACGTAGGTTCCTGCTCAAGACCGACTCGTCGCCAATGTCACGAAGCAGGTCCCAGCCTTCTTAAGTTGACATGCTAAGTTTATTTCCAGCTTCATAGGCATCTTTATACCAGTCAATCATGTTACATTTAAGTTACATATAGGACAATAAAACACTGGCCGCCCATCACCCAGGCAGAGGGCTCACCAACTGACCAGGTTAGAACATTCACCCATGTATTCCATCACTCAGGCATAAACACTCCACATGACATCACAACATTCCTTCTGCATAGCCAAGCCATACACAACATAGCTCCCTTCTGGTCAGTCACTCCTCTGACCCGTGGCTGCCTAATGGTCACTCTCCTCTGGTATTTGGCTCCCTGGTGGGTCGCTCTTGTCTGGGCCTCAGCTCATATGGTCTATGACCCCTCTGGTCTTTGGCTGCGTTGTGAGCTATCCTCTGGTCCATCAATTCTATGGTGCTCGGCATGTGGTGCCTGGTTGGCTTTGTCAGCTGCTACTTGATGATGCATGTCCAGTTCCATTGTGCCATAATCCCATGTAAGACTGAGTGCTGCTGGAGTGTCTTTAAGGAGTCAGTGGGCATTAAGAACGGAGGTCCCAGGAAACCCACTAGAAAATGTGGGCCCTAAATTGTTGGCATGGCAAAATCACCTGGTCTAGCAACGCTTAGCCTAACATTACACAAAAGGGCATAAGAAGGCATAACAGCTGGAGAATTAATCTTTTGCATTGATTTAAGCAAATTAATGCAACCAGCTGTAATGTTTCCAAATGAAATTGTTGTCCCAAGCTGTCATTGTTAGGGAGAATTCTCATTCTATGGCTAATTTCCCTTACCTATAGAGTCCCCCAGCAGCTTTGCTGGATTTGAAGGGTTTGTTTTTTTCTCCTGCTAAGAGTGTGACCCTTTTTCCCACTCTTTGGCATATTTGCTATGTGTGTTCTAGGCTATATTTTGTGTTTAATGTCTATGGGGTTTATCTCACCCTCATAGGAACCATCTTTATCCACATGTGTTACACAGCACCCTCAGTGCAGTGACACAGGGGTGTCATAGTGACCCCCAAACATAGACTCCATACCCTGGGACTGACTAATGTCTCCTAGGGCATGTAAAGTCCCCATTGACTTTACTAGTCAATTTTTATGAACTAAACCAGTACAACCCATCTTACTATGGAGGTACTGGCAAGGGTTAATAGTTTTTCTCTTATGTTCATTTTCGAGAGGGTACCGTACAGTCCCTCTCTCAAAATGTTCTGGCTGGTGGCAGTGGTTACTACCAAAAATATTCGACCGCAAATATTTCCCTATGGGATTTTCCCATTGTTCGAGGCTACCACATTTACTGACAGCCTCCAACATACCGCCGGTTTATTCTTATATTAACTTTACTCCGGTAGGTTTTATTTGCCAGAACTTTTATATAAATTCTTTCTCGTGTCTTTCTCTAAACTCCTAACCCAGGTCGGGGATCCTTTGTTCGTCCTTTTGGCGGGCTTCTGCCAAGAAGCCCTCCTTTCGGCGCCACTGAGTCTGGGGTGGATCCATTGTGTGGGAGGGGGAGTCAGACCCCTGGACAGGGTTGCCTCAGCAACCCATGTCGCACTCTGCCCTGATAGGCTGGACGGACTCCCGCCAGGATGACCACTCCACTGTGTGAGTGACAGCTAGGCTGTATGAATGGGGATCTTTTTGCATAAAAGCAGGGTCCTGAGGACTGGAAGAGCAAGACGTCGCCACTGGAACTAAGAAGCCGAAGAGGACCACTGAACCACCGGTGAAGCCCTGCTGCAGCGTCTCACCACTTTTCTCCACACGACGAGAGAAGATCTTTATCTGCAAGAACTTTCTTCCCTTGAGCTGGTGGGGCCAACCAGTTTGCCAATCGCCTTCCTGGACCTGCCTGGGTCAAATCGCCAGCGCCCTGCACTCGGAGACCAGATAGCCAGACACCCGTCCACCCGGACTGCGATTTAAAGGAGCATACCTTTTATTCGTTTGGCAGCACCGCGGCTGGGTTCATCCCTGGGCAGTGCAGTAACTCGAACCTTCCTCCACGACGAGAGTCTCTTTTCCTCTGCTGGATCTCCCGAACTGCAGGAACTGCCAGGAACAACCGCCACCGCAGGAGCCTCTTCTACATTTTAAGGTACTTTGTTCCGCCAGGCCTCCCTTTTCGTTTGGTAGCGCTAAAGGTGTTTTAAATCCTTTACCTACCTGCTGGGTTGGCCGCCCCTATCATCTAACATTGTCTTTCACCTTCTGCATCCACCTTTTCGAAAGACTTGTCTGCAGCTACAAGAACATTTTGCTCCTGGGCTCTTTGCCCTGTACCACTGACTCTGGCACAGGCCTATTGACTCTGGCTGAATCTGTTATACATGCCTTCTCTAGATTTCTTCTCAACTAGAACTGTGTTGGTAACTCTTATAACCACCTTTTCCTTCCCACTTTAAAAACTTGTGAAGTGCCATTTTGCTCGGTTTTCATTTAAGTATTATACATGCTAAAGTACTGCCTTGCCTAAACTTGTTCACAAACTTAGTGGGAAGTGTTGCTAGGGTGCCTAAGAGTATATTCAAGTATAACTTGTTCTTTCCCTCTCTTGTGAGAAATTGCTAGAGTGCCATTTGTGTTTGCCGTTTTGCTCAGTTTTCACTCTTGCTTAAACTTGTCTACAATTTAACCAGGGAGTTGTGTATACTTTTCTTGACCGAATTTAACTTGCTTTAATAACTGTGATTTATCTGTTGAACTAGAAGTGTGTAAATAAATATATATATTCTTATTAATACAAAGCTTTGGTCAGTGTTTCCTTGTACCATAGTGCTGGAGCCCTATTGTGTAAACCCTGAATACTGCTCATCTCCCTCTTGAGATAAATCTGACTGCTTAGCCACAGCTACCAACTAAATCTTTGTGGTACAGACTGATACCAAAGGTGATTTATTGCTCATACATGTAGTCTTAATCTTCTGTAGTGCTCCCTAAGCGTCACAGTGAAAACCAATTACAAATGGCACTCTACCAAGTCGACGTACGGGAGGGAAAACACAAGTTAAACTAGAAATATCTTCAAACACCTCTGAGCAACCTTTCCTTAAAGTTTGGTGAAAAAGTCATGCACAGTAATACTTTGCAAAAGGATTCGCAAATGAAAATTGAGCAAAATGGCACTTCACGTTTTATAACAGTGGGAAGGAAGAGGGGTTTAAGAGATTAAGAGGGTAATTCATAGAAATTCGCACAAAAGTGGCGCACGTGGCGGGCGCACAGCGTGCCCGTGCCAATGTCTGCGCCAGCCGCCTGCGCTAAAATCGATTTCCGCGCACAGCGTATTCATGGATTTTCTCATCCAAAACCAGCCGTGGTGCAGCGACCCTGCAGCAGCGCCAGTTACGCCCCCAAGAATGCCCTCGCGCAAGGAAAAGCCTTCAAAATCCCCAAATAATCGCAAAGGGCTGCGCTAACCCCGGACCAGTTCACAGGTCTGGCAAACAGCAAACGCCAAGCGGGGAACGTGTATTTAAGTGGTTCGCGGGAAGTTTCACACGCGATTGTCCTGTGTACGTGTGCAACAGGGGTGCGTGGGAAGTAACACATGCAAAAGCAGCAGGGTACGTGTATTTCAGGGGTGCGCGGGAAGTATCACACGCAAAAGCAGCAGGGTACGTGTATCTCAGGGGTGCGCGGGAAGTATCACACGCGATTCCATCAGGGTAAGTGTATTCCAGGGGTGCGCGGGAAGCATCACACGCAAAAACAGCAGGGTACGTGTATTTCAGGGGTGCGCGGGAAGTATCACACGCAAAAACAGCAGGGTACGTGTATTTCAGGGGTGCGTGGGAAGTATCACACGCGATCCCATCAGGGTACGTGTATTCCAGGGGTGCGCGGGAAGTATCACATGCAAAAACAGCAGGCTACGTGTATTCCAGGGGTGCACGGGAAGTATCACAACCGATTCCATCAGGGTACGTGTATTACAGGGGTGCGCGAGGAGCACCACACGTGAATTGCACGTGTGGGTCCTCCCAGGTGTTCCCTCTACACCCTCCACGGCCCCTGCAGGTGGCCCACACCACAGGGGCCTACCCTGCACAGGTCGTGCAGGCACCCCATCCACCATGGCCATGCCCCCCAGCCAACCCACATGTCACCAGGCCCCCACCCATGTCTCCCATTTCCCCCCACCCCCCAGCAGTGCAGGGGCAGCCTCCACCAGGCCCCCACTCATGTCCAACTCATGTCTCCCTGCACCTCCACCCCCCAGCCACCAGGGGCAGCCTCCACCAGGCCCCCACTCATGTCCCCTTTCACCCCCACCCCCCAGCCACCAGGGGGAGCCTCCACCAGGCCCCCACTCATGTCCCCTATCACCGCCACCCCCCAGCAGTGCAGGGGCAGCCTCCACCAGGCCCCACTCATGTCTCCCATCACCCCCACCCCCCAGCCACCAGAGGCAGCCTCCACCAGGCCCCCACTCATGTTCCCTATCACCCCCACCCCCCAGCCACCAGGGGCAGCCTCCACCAGGCCCCCACTCATGTCTACCACCACCCCCACCCCCCAGCAGTGCTGGGGCAGCCTCCACCAGGCCCCCACTCATGTCCCCTATTACCCCCACACCCCAGCATTGCAGGGACAGCCTCCACCAGGCCCCCACTCATGTCTCCCATCACCCCCACCCCCCAGCCACCAGGGGCAGCCTTCACCAGGCCCCCACTCATGTCCCCTATCACCGCCACCCCCCAGCAGTGCAGGGGCAGCCTCCACCAGGCCCCCACTCATGTCTCCCATCACCCCCAACCACCAGCAGTGCAGCGGCAGCCTCCACCAGGCCCCCACCCATGTCTACCACCACCGCCACCCCCCAGCAGTGCAGGGGCAGCCTCCACCAGGCTCCCACTCATGTCCAACTCATGTCTCCCTGCACCTCCTCCCCCCAGCCACCAGGGGCAGCCTCCACCAGGCCCCCACCCATGTCTCCCTGCACCCCCACCCCCCAGCAGTGCAGGGGCAGCCTTCACCAGGCCCCCACTCATGTCTCCTATTACCCCCACCCCCCAGCAGTGCAGGGGCAGCCTCCACCAGGCCCCCACTCATGTCCAACTCATGTCTCCCTGCACCTCCACCCCCAGCCACCAGGGGCAGCGTCCACCAGGCCCCCACTCATATCCCCTATCACCCCCACCCTCCAACCACCAGGGGCAGCCTCCACCAGGCCCCCACTCATGTCTCCCATCATCCCCACCCCCCAGCCACCAGGGGCAGCCTCCACCAGGCCCCCACTCATATCCCCTATCACCCCCACCCCCCAGCCACCAGGGGCAGCCTCCACCAGGCCCCCACTCATGTCTACCACCACTGCCACCCCCCAGCAGTGCAGGGGCAGCCTCCACCAGGCCCCCACCCATGTCTACCACCACCGCCACCCCCCAGCAGTGCAGGGGCAGCCTCCACCAGGCCCCGACTCATGTCTCCCATCACCCCCACCCCCCAGCCACCAGGGGCAGCCTCCACCAGGGGCAGCCTCCACCAGGCCCCCACTCATGTCTACCACCACCCCCACCCCCCAGCAGTGCAGGGGCAGCCTCCACCAGGCCCCCACTCATGTCCCCTATTACCGCCACCCCCCAGCAGTGCAGGGGTAGCCTCCACCAGGCCCCCACCCATGTCTACCACCACCCCCAGCAGTGCAGGGGCAGCCTCCACCAGGCCCCCACTCATGTCTCCCATCACCGCCACCCCCCAGCAGTGCAGGGGCAGCATCCACCAGGCCCCCACTCATGTCCAACTCATGTCTCCCTGCACCTCCACCCCCCAGCCACCAGGGGCAGCCTCCACCAGGCCCCCACCCATGTCTCCCATCACCCCCACCCCCCAGCAGTGCAGGGGCAGCCTCCACCAGGCCCCCACTCATGTCTCCCTGCACCCCCACCCCCCAGCCACCAGGGGCAGCCTCCACCAGGCCCCCACTCATGTCTACCACCACCGCCACCCCCCAGCAGTGCAGGGGCAGCCTCCACCAGGCCCCCACTCATGTCTCCCATCACCCCCATCCCCCAGCCACCAGGGGCAGCCTCCACCAGGTCCCCACTCATGTCCCCTATGAACCCCACCCTCCAGCCACCAGGGGCAGCCTCCACCAGGCCCCCACTCATATCTACCACCACCCCCACCCCCCAGCAGTGCAGGGGCAGCCTCCACCAGGCCCCCACTCATGTCCCCTATTACCCCCACCCCCCAGCAGTGCAGGGGCAGCCTCCACCAGGCCCCCACCCATGTCTACCACCACCGCCACCCCCCAGCAGTGCAGGGGCAGCCTCCACCAGGCCCCCACTCATATCTCCCATCACCGCCACCCCCCAGCAGTGCAGGGACAGCCTCCACCAGGCCCCCACTCATGTCCAACTCATGTCTCCCTGCACCTCCACCCCCCAGCCACGAGGGGCAGCCTCCACCAGGCCCCCACCCATGTCTCCCATCACCCCCACCCCCAGCAGTGCAGGGGCAGCCTCCACCAGGCCCCCACTCATGTCTCCCTGCACCCCCACCCCCCAGCCACCAGGGGCAGCCTCCACCAGGCCCCCACTCATGTCTACCACCACCCCCACCCCCCGCAGTGCAGGGGCAGCCTCCACCAGGCCCCCACCCATGTCTACCACCACCGCCACCCCCCAGCAGTGCAGGGGCAGCCTCCACCAGGCCCCCACTCATGTCTCCCATCACCCCCACGCCCCAGCCACCAGGGGCAGCCTCCACCAGGCCCCCACTCATGTCTACCACCACCCCCACCCCCGAGCAGTTCAGGGGCAGCCTCCACCAGGCCCCCACTCATGTCCCCTATTACCCCCACCCCCCAGCAGTGCAGGGGCAGCCTCCACCAGGCCCCCACCCATGTCTACCACCACCCCCACCCCCCAGCAGTGCTGGGGCAGCCTCCACCAGGCCCCCACCCATGTCTACCACCACCCCCACCCCCCAGCAGTGCAGGGGCAGCCTCCACCAGGCCCCCACGAATGTCCCCCTGCATCCCCACCCCCCCGCCACCAGGGCAGCCTCCACCAGGCCCCCACTCATGTCCCCTATTACCCCTACCCCCCAGCAGTGCAGGGGCAGCCTCCACCAGGCCCCCACTCATGTCCAACTCATGTCTCCCTGCACCCCCACCCCACAGCACCAGGGGCAGCCTCCACCAGGCCCCCACTCATGTCCAACTCATGTCTCCCTGCACCTCCACCCCCAGCCACCAGGGGCAGCCTCCACCAGGCCCCCACTCATGTCCCCTATCACCCCCACCCCCCAGCCACCAGGGGCAGCCTCCAACAGGCCCCCACCCATGTCTACCACCACCGCCACCCCCCAGCCACCAGGGGCAGCCTCCACCAGGCCCCCACTCATGTCCAAATCATGTCTCCCTGCACCTCCACCCCCCAGCCACGAGGGGCAGCCTCCACCAGGCCCCCACCCATGTCTCCCATCACCCCCACCCCCCAGCAGTGCAGGGGCAGCCTCCACCAGGCCCCCACTCATATCCCCTATCACCCCCACCCCCCAGCCACCAGGGGCAGCCTCCACCAGGCCCCCACTCATGTCTACCACCACCACCACCCCCCGCAGTGCAGGGGCAGCCTCCACCAGGCCCCCACCCATGTCTACCACCACCGCCACCCCCAGCAGTGCAGGGGCAGCCTCCACCAGGCCCCCACGCATGTCTCCCATCACCCCCAACCCCCAGCCACCAGGGGCAGCCTCCACCAGGCCCACACTCATGTCCCCTATTACCCCCACCCCCCAGCAGTGCAGGGGCAGCCTCCACCAGGCCCCCACCCATGTCTACCACGACCGCCACCCCCCAGCAGTGCAGGGGCAGCCTCCACCAGGCCCCCACCCATGTCTACCACCACCGCCACCCCCCAGCAGTGCAGGGGCACCCTCCACCAGGCCCCCACTCATATCTCCCATCACCGCCACCCCCCAGCAGTGCAGGGGCAGCCTCCACCAGGCCCCCACTCATGTCCAACTCATGTCTCCCTGCACCTCCACCCCCCAGCCACGAGGGGCAGCCTCCACCAGGCCCCCACCCATGTCTCCCATCACCCCCACCCCCCAGCAGTGCAGGGGCAGCCTCCACCAGGCCCCCACTCATGTCTCCCTGCACCCCCACCCCCCAGCCACCAGGGGCAGCCTCCACCAGGCCCCCACTCATGTCTACCACCACCCCCACCCCCCGCAGTGCAGGGGCAGCCTCCACCAGGCCCCCACCCATGTCTACCACCACCGCCACGCCCCAGCAGTGCAGGGGCAGCCTCCACCAGGCCCCCACTCATGTCTCCCATCACCCCCATGCCCCAGCAGTGCAGGGGCAGCCTCCACCAGGCCCCCACGAATATCCCCCTGCACCCCCACCCCCAGCCACCAGGGGCACCCTCCACCAGGCCCCCACTCATATCTCCCATCACTGCCACCCCCCAGCAGTGCAGGGGCAGCCTCCACCAGGCCCCCACTCATGTCCAACTCATGTCTCCCTGCACCTCCACCCCCCAGCCACGAGGGGCAGCCTCCACCAGGCCCCCACCCATGTCTCCCATCACCCCCACCCCCCAGCAGTGCAGGGGCAGCCTCCACCAGGCCCCCACTCATGTCCCCTATTACCACCACCCCCCAGCAGTGCAGGGGCAGCCTCCACCAGGCCCCCACTCATGTCCAACTCATGTCTCCCTGCACCCCCACCCCACAGCCACCAGGGGCAGCCTCCACCAGGCCCCCACTCATGTCCAACTCATGTCTCCCTGCAACTCCACCCCCAGCCACCAGGGGCAGCCTCCACCAGGCCCCCACTCATGTCCCCTATCACCCCCACCCCCCAGCCACCAGGGGCAGCCTCCACCAGGCCCCCACTCATGTCCAAATCATGTCTCCCTGCACCTCCACCCCCAGCCATGAGGGGCAGCCTCCACCAGCCCCCCACCCATGTCTCCCATCACCCCCACCCCCCAGCAGTGCAGGGGCAGCCTCCACCAGGCCCCCACTCATGTCTCCCTGCACCCCCACCCCCCAGCCACCAGTGGCAGCCTCCACCAGGCCCCCACTCATGTCTACCACCACCCCCACCCCCCGCAGTGCAGGGGCAGCCTCCACCAGGCCCCCACCCATGTCTACCACCACCGCCACCCCCCAGCAGTGCAGGGGAAGCCTCCACCAGGCCCCCACTCATGTCTCCCATCACCCCCAACCCCCAGCCACCAGGGGCAGCCTCCGCCAGGCCCCCACTCATGTCTAACACCACCCCCACCCCCCAGCAGTTCAGGGGCAGCCTCCACCAGGCCCCCACTCATGTCCCCTAGTACCCCCACCCCCCAGCAGTGCAGGGGCAGCCTCCACCAGGCCCCCACCCATGTCTACCACCACCCCCACCCCCAGCAGTGCAGGGGCAGCCTCCACCAGGCCCCCACACATGTCCAACTCATGTCTCCCTGCACCTCCATCCCCCAGCCACGAGGGGCAGCCTCCACCAGGCCCCCACCCATGTCTCCCATCACCCCCACCCCCCAGCAGTGCAGGGGCAGCCTCCACCAGGCCCCCACACATGTCTCCCATCACCCCTATCCCCCAGCCACCAGGGGCAGCCTCCACCAGGTCCCCACTCATGTCCCCTATCACCCCCACCCCCCAGCCACCAGGGGCAGCCTCCACCAGGCCCCCACTCATGTCTACCACCACACCCACCCCCAGCAGTTCAGGGGCAGCCTCCACCAGGCCCCCACTCATGTCCCCTATTACCCCCACCCCCCAGCAGTGCAGGGGCAGCCTCCACCAGGCCCCCACCCATGTCTACCACCACCGCCACCCCCCAGCAGTGCAGGGGCAGCCTCCACCAGGCCCCCACCCATGTCTACCACCACCGCCACACCCCAGCAGTGCAGGGGCAGCCTTCACCAGGCCCCCACTCATATCTCCCATCACCGCCACCACCCAGCAGTGCAGGGGCAGCCTCCACCAGGCCCCCACTCATGTCCAACTCATGTCTCCCTGCACCTCCACCCCCCAGCCACGAGGGGCAGCCTCCACCAGGCCCCCACCCATGTCTCCCATCACCCCCACCCCCCAGCAGTGCAGGGGCAGCCTCCACCAGGCCCCCACTCATGTCGCCCTGCACCCCCACTCCCAGCCACCAGGGGCAGCCTCCACCAGGCCCCCACTCATGTCTACCACCACCCCCACCCCCCGCAGTGCAGGGGCAGCCTCCACCAGGCCCCCACCCATGTCTACCACCACCGCCACCCCCCAGCAGTGCAGGGGCAGCCTCCACCAGGCCCCCACTCATGTCTCCCATCACCCCCACGCCCCAGCCACAAGGGGCAGCCTCCACCAGGCCCCCACTCATGTCTACCACCACCCCACCCCCGAGCAGTTCAGGGGCAGTCTCCACCAGGCCCCCACTCCTATCCACCTATTACCCCCACCCCCCAGCAGTGCATGGGGCAGCCTCCACCAGGCCCCCACCCATGTCTATCACCACCCCCACCACCCAGCAGTGCAGGGGCAGCCTCCACCAGGCCCCCACCCATGTCTACCACCACCCCCACCCCCACCCCCCAGCAGTGCAGGGGCAGCCTCCACCAGGCCCCCACCAATGTCCCCCTGCACCCCCACCCCCCAGCCACCAGGGGCAGCCTCCACCAGGCCCCCACTCATGTCCCCTATTGCCCCCACCCCCCAGCAGTGCAGGGGCAGCCTCCACCAGGCCCCCACACATGTCCAACTCATGTCTCCCTGCACCCCCACCCCCCAGCCACCAGGGGCAGCCTCCACCAGGCCCCCACTCATGTCCAACTCATGTCTCCCTGCACCTCCACCCACCAGCCACCAGGGGCAGCCTCCACCAGGCCCCCACTCATGTCCCCTATCACCCCCACCCCCCAGCCACAAGGGGCAGCCTCCACCAGGCCCCCACCCATGTCTACCACCACCGCCACCCCCCAGCCACCAGGGGCAGCCTCCACCAGGCCCCCACTCATGTCCAATTCATGTCTCCCTGCACCTCCATCCCCCAGCCACAAGGGGCAGCCTCCACCAGGCCCCCACCCATGTCTACCACCACCGCCACCCACCAGCCACCAGGGGCAGCCTCCACCAGGCTCCCACACATGTCCCACTGCACCCCCACCGCCAGCCACCAGGGGCAGCCTCCACCAGGCCCCCACTCATGTCCAATTCATGTCTCCCTGCACCTCCATCCCCCAGCCACGAGGGGCAGCCTCCACCAGGCCCCCACTCATGTCCAATTTATGTCTCCCTGCACCTCCATCCCCCAGCCACCAGGGGCAGCCTCCACCAGGCCCCCACTCATGTCTACCACCACCCCCACCCCCGAGCAGTTCAGGGGCAGCCTCCACCAGGCCCCCACTCATGTCCCCTATTACCCCCACCCCCCAGCAGTGCAGGGGCAGCCTCCACCAGGCCCCCACCCATGTCTACCACCACCCCCACCCCCAGCAGTGCGGGGGCAGCCTCCACCAAGCCCCCACCCATGTCTACCATCACCCCACCCCCCGGAAGTGCAGGGGCAGCCTCCACCAGGCCCCCACCAATGTCCCCCTGCACCCCCAGCCACCAGGGGCAGCCTCCACCAGGCCCCCACTCATGTCCCCTATTACCCCCACCCCCCAGCAGTGCAGGGGCAGCCTCCACCAGGCCTCCACTCATGTCCAACTCATGTCTCCCTGCACCCCCACCCCCCAGCCACCAGTGGCAGCCTCCACCAGGCCCCTACCCATGTCTACCACCACCGCCACCCCCCAGCCACCAGGGGCAGCCTCCACCAGGCTCCCACACATGTCCCACTGCACCCCCACCGCCCAGCCACCAGGGGCAGCCTCCACCAGGCCCCCACTCATGTCCCCTATCACCCCCACGCCCCAGCCACCAGGGGCAGCCTCCACCAGGCCCCCAACCATGTCTACCACCACCGCCACCTCCCAGCAGTGCAGGGGCAGCCTCCACCAGGCCCCCACTCCTGTCTCCCATCACCCCACCCCCCAGCCACCAGGGGCAGCCTCCACCAGGCCCCCACTCATGTCCCCTATCACCGCCACCCCCCAGCAGTGCAGGGGCAGCCTCCACCAGGCCCCCACTCATGTCTCCCATCACCCCCACCCCCCAGCAGTGCAGGGGCAGCCTCTACCAGGCCCCCACCCATGTCTACCACCACTGCCACACCCCAGCAGTGCAGGGGCAGCCTCCACCAGGCTCCCACTCATGTCCAACTCATGTCTCCCTGCACCTCCACCCCCCAGCCACAAGGGGCAGCCTCCACCAGGCTCCCACCCATGTCCAACTCATGTCTCCCTGCACCTCCACCCCCCAGCCACCAGGGGCAGCCTCCACCAGGCCCCCACTCATGTCTCCCTGCACCTCCACCCCCCAGCCACCAGGTGCAGCCTCCACCAGGCCCCCACTCATGTCTATCACCACCCCACCCCACCCCCCGCAGTGCAGGGGCAGCCTCCACCAAGCCTCCACCCATGTCTACCCGCACCGCCACCCCCCAGCAGTGCAGGGGCAGCCTCCACCAGGCCCCCACTCATGTCCCCTATTACCCCCACCCCCCAGCAGTGCAGAGGCAGCCTCCACCAGGCCCCCACTCATGTCCAACTCATGTCGCCCTGCACCCCCACCCCCCAGCCACCAGGGGCAGCCTCCACCAGGCCCCCACTCATGTCCAACTCCTGTCTCCCTGCACCTCCACCCCCCAGCCACCAGGGGCAGCCTCCACCAGGCCCCCAATCATGTCTTCCTGCACCCCCACCCCCCAGCCACCAGGTGCAGCCTCCACCAGGCCCCCACTCATGACTACCACCACCCCCACCCCCCCGCAGTGCAGGGGCAGCCTCCACCAGGCCCCCACCCATGTCTACCACCACCGCCACCCCCCAGCAGTGCAGGGGCAGCCTCCACCAGGCCCCCACTCATGTCTCCCTGCACCCCCACCCCCCAGCAGTGCCGGGGCAGCCTCCACCAGGCCCCCACTCATGTCCCCTATTACCCCCACCCGCCAGCAGTGCAGGGGCAGCCTCCACCAGGCCCCCACTCATGTCCAACTCATGTCTCCCTGCACCCCCACCCCCCAGCCACCAGGGGCAGCCTCCACCAGGCCCCCACTCATGTCCAACTCATGTCTCCCTGCACCTCCACCCCCCAGCCACCAGGGGCAGCCTTCACCAGGCCCCCACTCATGTCCCCTATCACCCCCACCCCCAGCCACCAGGGGCAGCCTCCACAAGGCCCCCACTCATGTCTACCACCACCCCCATCCCCCAGCAGTGCAGGGGCAGCCTCCACCAGGCCCCCACTCATGTCCCCTATCACCCCCACCCCACAGCAGTGCAGGGGCAGCCTCCACCAGGCCCCCACTCATGTCCCCTATTACCCCCACTCCCCAGCAGTGCAGAGGCAGCCTCCACCAGGCCCCCACCCATGTCTACCACTACCGCCACCCCCCAGCAGTGCAGGGCAGCCTCCACCAGGCCCCCACCCATGTCTCCCATCACCGCCACCCCCCAGCAGTGCAGGGGCAGCCTTCACCAGGCCCCCACTCATGTCTCCCATCACCGCCACCCCCCAGCAATGCAGGGGCAGCCTCCACCAGGCCCCCACCCATGTCTACCACCACCGCCACCCCCCAGCAGTGCAGGACAGCCTCCACCAGGCCCCCACCCATGTCTCCCATCACCGCCACCCCCCAGCAGTGCAGGGGCAGCCTTCACCAAGCCCCCAATCATGTCTCCCATCACCGCCACCCCCCAGCAATGCAGGGGCAGCCTCCACCAGGCCCCCACCCATGTCTACCACCACCGCCACCCCCCAGCAGTGCAGGGGCAGCCTCGAGCAGGCCCCCACTCATGTCCCCCATCACCCCCACCCCCCAGCAGTGCAGGGGCAGCCTCCACCAGGCCCCCACTCACGTCTCCCAGCCAACATGTTACCACAATGTAGATCCCTGGCCCTTATGGTCAGCCTCCAAATGGCAAACACCCACCCGAGAATTGCATCCACCCACTTCGAAATTGCAAAAACATGACAAAAGCCCAATTGCAAGTTTTGAAATGAACACATGTCCCTCACATACACCCAATGGGTGTCAGTGAATGTCAAAACCCATATCATGATATGCATGAAATCAATGAGATGATACTACACATTGAACTTTGAAGAAAAAATATGTATTAAAAGCAAAATAAATTGAATCAAAAATAAACAAACAATAATAGAAATTCAACAAAAAAAAAACAGCAGGCCCGTGAAAAAATGCTAAACCACAAATCATAATGCAAAGGAAAGGTGTCCAAAGTCACAAATTAAAATCGAAAACCATTGCTCCATGGCGAAATCATAATAAAAATTGAAAATCCAAAAGTCAACTATGTACAGATAACTATCCAGGGTCCATGATACCAACCGAAGAAATGAAACCTATCTAATAACACTACCTAAAAAAAATAACTATATACAAAAATGTGGCCCATTGTCCAAAAGGTCCAAAAATAAAGCCAAACCAAAGGAAACCTAACACTAACTATATAACTATTTACAAGGGCAGTGGGCTAGTCCGATGGCTCACTTCGGGATGTTCCGGGCCAGGGCATCATCGAACTCCTGCTCAATGTCCTGGAGGCGCTCCTCCTCCATGGCCCAGAGGGTCCGCAGGGCCGTCCACATGTTCCCCCCCAAACTCCCTGCGGATTGCCTCGAGGCACTCGGCACGCTTCAGGGCCCTCTGCATGGAGTTCTCCGCCCTGACCATTGTGAGCCGTGCCTCTTCCGCCCGCTGCCGCTCCGCATCTATGGCGTGGCCCAACCGCTGCCACACGGAAGACACTTCCCGTCCTGGGTCTTCCTGCCCTCCGGCCGATGCCTGCCCCTCCGATGTGGAAGACCCCGAGCCATCATGGCTCCCACCACGTTGCTGCTGCTGCTGCTGCGCCTCTGCCCATGCACTGCCTCCTGCTGCCTACACATCCTCCGCTGGCTGGGGTGCAGTCGTTGATGTGGCCACCCCTGCTGGACGTCCGACTCCCGACTGTGGTAGGGATGCCTCCTCCACCAGCCTGGCCGCATCGTCAGAGGCAGCTCCACAGGGCACCCAGGTGACTGATGGGTGGGAAGATGGCATGGAGGACGACTGGCGCATAGGGGGTTCAGTTGAGGAGGGGGTCTGAGCAAGCCCCATCAAACTGAGGAATCAGGCCTGGGTGACCTGTACCAGTAGGCCGACGCGGTCAACGAGCCATTCGAGATGACGTGCAGTCTCCTCATGAAAAGACTGCAGGTCACCTTGCATGGCCCGTTGACGCAACGCCACACCAGTCAGGACAGGCGCAACCCGGACCCGGATAGCCACGTCCGCAGGCAGAGGAAGGCCAGTTGTCGTGAGCTCATCCCCTGCCTGAAAACAGGTCTGGACATAGGCATCCCTGCTGGTGCAAGATGATGCAGTGACAGGATCAGGGACAGGATTGCACACAGGCACCTCCGCGGCGACCTGTGCTGCCTCCTGTCCCTGGTCCTGCACTGCACCACTAGCACCAGTGGAATCCCCACCTCCAGACCCCGTCTCTGTTGCTTGCACGGCCTCCTCCTCCACCAAACCCCCCACCAACCTGGATGACTCCGTGCCATCTTCCCCCGTTGGGCCCTGTGGGGTCCCAGCTGCCCCTTCTGCTGCCGAGGAGTCCAACACCGACCTCTGCCTCTTGGACCTCCCCCCGGCAGCTGCGGCCTGGGACGCGGCACCGGTATCCTCACTCCCCGACGAGATCACAACCTGGGAGGGGAGCCGGGCCTTGCGTCTCCGGCTGGCGGTGCGATCCCCGCCGCTGTGCTCCACAGCACCTTCTCCGCCCTCTTCATCAGTTGATGCTGCAGACAGGGAGAAATTAAACACAGGCATCAGGGCACTGTACAATGGACACATACACACATGACAGTTGCACATGAGTGGCATTGGCAAACCTCAGACATGGCATCACAATCGGCAACACACATGTCATTTCAACTTGCACACATGAGCCATACCACAGCCACATCCCAACTGCCAGCACCATCCATACACATACAACAGCATGAGCAGGCAAAGGTGAGCCAGACATCACATGCAACACAGGGAGTGCACTACACATGCACGCACACCACCACACTTGCATGCATGTGTACACCTCAGCCAACTGTCGCAGTGTTCCGATGGGCATCCATGTCACATCTGCCAATCAGGCTTCCACATACCGCTGTCACATGCATCCATGTTGCATCACTGTTGCACCCTTGTCAAATACACACACATGCACATGTACACAGTGCTGATACATGCAGCTGAAAACAACATACATGCGTGACATCACGAACATGCCCACTTACATACACATTCATCGAAACATGTGTGCCCACACAACTGCATTTGGCATGCAAGCCTACATACACAAGCACCATCCATGTCTCACACATGACAGCCCTCGCATGTGTTAGCCTCACGGTCCTGTACACCCCCACCCATACTCAGCCCCATACAAACAGATGTGCAACCGGCACACTACTGGCACATCACCACACGCACAGCTTACAATCATGATGCATGTACACTTACCGCTCGACTCCAGGCGGGTCTGCCTCTCAAGGACCTGGACGTGGAACGCTGGGGATATGCGTTCCAGGACCCTCATCTGATCTTCCGACAAGTGGCCCCGGCGCCCCTTAGCATCCGCTGCCTTCAAGAGGCACCAGGCCTTGTTCAGGGTCCTGGACCTGAAGTCCTCCCAGCGCTTCTTGACATGTTGGAAGTCGCGGACTGTCACCCCCTCCGCGTTGATGGCAGTCACGATGCACGTCCAGATCCGAGTCCGTCCTTCCTTGTCGGTGCGCACACTTCCGTAGAGGGCATCATACTGCCCCAGTACTTGCTCCACCAGGACACCAACTTCCCTGGCACTGAAGCTGGTGGCCCTCTGCCTCTCTAGTGGGGGTTGTCAGTGGTGCCAGATGTTGCAGTGCCCGACATGACAACCCCAGAGGCAGGAGTGGGTGGGCAACTGGGTCCTGGGGCTGGGCTGTGGAGCGATGGAATCCCAGTCGGGAGTCTTCGGTTCCAGCAGGGGTGGTCACAGCAACAGCACCCCTGGCTGATGTGCAGGCAGCAAATGGCAGGGCACGTGGGCAGCAGGCAGTCAGGCAGCAGCAGATGGCAGGTGGGAGCGTGCTCGGGGCTCTGGGGGGCAGTAATTCGGCCTTCTGGGCAGGAGCGTGGTCTTCCGTGTGCTTACGTGTGGCCAGCTTGATACGGAGTGATTTGGCACGTGAAAATCCTGCACGTCTGCGTGTGAATCGAGGAAAGGCCCTTAGCGCGTATGCACGTCAGCACGCATATGCGATTTCATTGGACCAAAGGCCCTTAGCACGTAAGCGCGTCTGTGACGTGACGCGCGCGGGTGTTTCCCTCATTACACGTGATGACAGAGCACACGTGGATTTTCACCAATCGCGTGTGGAACTTCCTGCGCACCCCAGAAATACACGTACCCAGGCAAATCGCATGTACGCTCACTTCCCTCCGATTACACGCGATGACACTCGGACGTGCAGTTTTACCACGTGTGTTCGCATATGCGATTTCATTGGCCCAAAGGCCACCATGCGCAGCTGTGATGTCACGCGCATGGCCGTAGAGAATGGCGCGTGTAAAAATGAAGACATACACCTCCGAGTGTCAAAGCGCGTAATTGGTGGAAATGTCCTCATCGCGTATGCGCGTCTGTGACGTGGGTATAAAAGGTACATGTAGAACGCCATTTCCTTGTACGTGCTTTTCGTAGAGAGTGAGTGGGTGAATTCTGTACTTCTTGTCGGTTCACACGCGATTTACTTCACAGCGTTTCCTGTTCATACTCCCTGTTACCTCTGACAGCTTTTTCTCTTTTCCTCTTTTTCCTGGGCCTGTTTCCTCAAACAGCGTTCCCTTCTACTGTTGTCCTGTCTCCTCAGACAGCTTACAATTCTTCTTTTGGCAGGGGTTTTGCCAACGCGCACACGCGCATATTTTTCACGCTTTTGTTCCTGGCAGACGGTGAGTCGCGCACGTATTTAACATCTGTGCTTGCCCCGTGTGTCGCGTACCCCTTCAGAGGTCATTCTAGGCTGCGTGTGACACGCATACGTTCATTCTTGTGTTTCTGGGTGCCACAGCATAGTGCAGGTTTATTTTTCCATGCACGTGGTCTAGGAGGGGTTGCGTGCACCTTACTTCGCTTTTTTGGGGTGCCTGTGCGTTGCGTGACCCGTCATCTTTCCCCAGGGGTGACATACAGCCTTGCTAGAGCACTACCATCTGGTACCCAACCCCTTTGACCCCCAATTGCCCAGGACAATAGTTCACATCGACTCTGATACGCACAATAACATCAGTGCCATGGCTGGGAGGCGACCAGGCCATAAGGGTGGCAAAGGTGGCCGAGCCCCAAGTGGTGGCCGTGGTGGATCCAGTAGGGGACGTGGCCGTGACTTGCAGGGTGCCCCTAGCCCCCCATGTGTGGAGGAGCAGTCAGGGACACCCATGCCCCCCCTGGTTGAGGTTACCGTGGCTGACACCATCCATGCTCAGCCCTTGTTGGACCAGCCCACTGTGGAACCAGACCTGGCACAGGGTGACTCCATGGCTGACTTCCAGGTCAGCAGGTCTAGGCCACGTGCGCCGGTGAACGTTGGTGTCATCAGGCCACGTGGATAAGGGGCAGCTAGGTCATCTGCTGCCCCGCGTAGGCAGGCTGGGGAGGCTGCAGGGGCAGCTGCGGCTCGATCCACTCCACCTCTCACACACCCATCCAGGACAGTGTCGGACCAAGTCCATCATGCTGACATTCCCCCTGACACCATCACACTTGAGCTAATGCCTGCACAAACTCCCACGCTCCTGCCCCTAGTGTCCAGAGCGGCGTAGGACACTCAGGATCCCACCACCTTCCAAGCGGAAGAGGAAGAGTGCTCGTCCAGTAGAGGCTGATGCCCCAGACACGGCTACACAGTCCGGCCAGTCAAGGAAGCCCAGCTTCAATGAGGCCGAACTGAATGCACTTGTAGAGTATGTGTCCGCACATGACCGCGAAATGGTGATTGTTGCAGGATCCAAGACCACACCTGCACAACGTCAGGCACACTAGCAGACCATTGCGGACATCATAAGTGCCCTTGGAATCGTGAGGCGCACAGCTAATGAATGCTACAAGCGCTGGAATAACCTGAAGCGCAGGGCAAAGAATAAGCTGGCCTCAAGTCATGCCGCAACTCTAGTGACTGGAGGTGGGTCTCCAGCAGACGACATAGAACTCACTCCACATGAGCAGGTTGCTGGGACCTATGTCACGGAGGAACAGATCCAAGGTGTGGGAGAACTGGCAGATTACGAGGCATTGTCCGGTGAGTGCACATGCATGTGTGTGTCATCCATGTGCATGGTGTGTGTGGGAGGGCTTCTGTTTGGGTGCCAGGGGAGGGTGTGTGTGCCTGAGTGGTTCGGCTCACCCATGTGCCTCTTCCTATACATTCATGGCACCAGCATTTGGGTATGGCAGCATCCCTTCGGCCAACATTAGACATCCAGACCAACACCAAGCCAGTTGCCCTTGCAGTGTCATCTTGCCACAACACTGTTGCTTATTTACCTCTGTTTATTCAGGCAGATTGTTTGCATACCACCACTTTTACTCGGGATTTCTCAGTCCTATTGTCACATGTCTGACATGGCTATGGTACAGTGGACTGGCTCAGTTTCCTGGACATGATTAGTTTAGACATGTCCCTGTGCTATAGGACCATTTTTGACTGGCAGCTGCAGGTTAAACATTTGAACCATTACAATGAAAATAATCAATTATATGAGCAAACTGGACTGAATGAACAATTGGTGACCTCCTCTCCCTCTTCACTTCATGGCTAGGGTACATGCCATTTGTGTGATGGCATGTGTATTTGACCTGCCAATCACTGGCCAATGTGTGATGCCACTGCTAGGCAGAATGCAGCAAATGTGTTCATCTTCCATCTTGGTGTCATCAATGTGTGCCATCTGCCTCCCCATCACACGCAGTGACGGTGCATGCATGGGAGTGTTTTAGTCATGTGGGACATGTGTCAATCAAGTACTGTTTCTGTAGCCTCTCAGCCCTAATTGTGTGCCATAGTGCTAATGCCTGTTTCCATTTGTTTTCTTTTATGTCTTTGCAGGGAAAGACGCACTTGATACTGCTGGGGTTGTGGAGATGGTGCAGACCCAGGAGGGGTCTGAGGGCCGACCGACCACCAGTGAGGGACGTGGTGTGGTGGTGGGTGAGAACCCACAACTGCTGCAGGTCGTGCTCTCAAGGGGTGTCTCTGGCTGCACCTCCCCCGAGCTGTATTCAGGTGTCGATTCGGATGATGAGACCTACGTGCCGTCGCAGGTGAGTGTTCCTGGGAGGGATTCTGTTCTGTCTGACCCACCTGCACCAGGGTTAGAATCCTCAATGGGGATGTCAGTGTTGGCAGGTACGCCTTTGGTGGTTATGGATGCAGGGTCACACTCCGCGACATCTGATCCTGTTCCTGGGCCAGCAGATCAGAGGGGGGATGCAGTCCTGCAGCCTCAGGCAGTGCCGGCACAGCAAGGCGCAGTTCGCCTTGCCCCAGACAGGTGTGGTGCCCGCCGACGTGGTGGCCGTACGCCACCTGGCAATACCGCATGGGAGCAATCCATTTACGGTATGGCAACCCAACAGGCAGCATCATCAGAGATGATGGCTCAGGCCATGGATAGGGTGGCCACTTCCATTGTCCCCCCCGAAAGGCTGATGGAGCGACTACAGCAGGCAACCGACTCCATCTGCCAGTCACACAGGGAGGAAATGTTGGCGTCCGACAGGGACAGGTGGGCGGCACTTGCGACTCTGCAGGAAGCCATCTCCATAGAGTCCCAGGGCCACAGGGAAGCCCTGAGGCTGGAACTCTTTCACCTCAGGACGACTCTTGTTGAGCTTGAGGCTTCAACAAACCGAAGGACAGAATAGCAGCTGGAGCGTCTCACCCGTACGCTCTCAGCTGAGATGCAGGCAACTAGGGCGGAGGTCCGGGCATCCCGTGAGTTGTTGCATGGGGACCTCCGCACACTTATCCTCCAGAACGAGACCTACCACACCCGCATGCTTGCAGCCATGGAGGAACAGACTAGGGCTTTGCGTGGGCTGCCTCCCATAGTGACACCACCTCCTGATGCAGCTGCAGAGGGTGAGGATAGCGACAGCAGTGATATTCCCACAATAGGGTAGCCGTGTAGGCCATGAGCCCATGGACGTGTTTTTTTTCAGCAAGATCCACACAGGTGGGTTTTGGTGTGCACCTTGTCCTCGGACCTCCTGGGTGGCTTCCCCCACCCCTCCGGGCCCATTAATGGCCATTTTTGATTTTTTTTTTTTTTTTTTTGGGACAGTGTGTTGCCTTGTGTGGCTCCCGTGGGCATACGCTGCATTGTGGCTGGGCACATGCAGGCTTGTCATGGATTTGGTTCAGATGCTTGGGTTTTTGTCACACACACCCCTCCTGCTTCCCGTTTCCATGGGCTTGCAAAGGGTGTGCCCAAGTGACATTGACGTACATGGTGACATTGGACTCCAATGAGTTGTGTGGGCAGTCTGTATTCAATACTGTGTATACATTCATAGTGCATATTGTTGTTGTATTGTACACTGCATGGTGTATTGATATGTGCCTCTGCATCCATCTCATCCTCCATATTTGCAGGTCCATTCCTCATGTCTTCACAATGCGGTCCACCTTGGAACTGGAGTCCATGTTGTAAGCAGTGCACCTACACTCTTGCGTGGCGCTAACACTGTATACTTGGAAGAGTTCGGAGGGCTGTCATCATCAGGTGGTGAGGCTAGCTAATTTTTAAGTCTGTAATGTCATGTTTAAGGTAGGTTGGAGGTTGTGTAGGTGATTGGTATTCTTGGTGAGTATTTGGTAATGTGGGTTGTAGGTCCTGCATTACTGTGAGCATTTCATGTGTGGACATGTTTCCATTAGGGACACTGTAGCTGGTGACACTTGGGGCATGTTGTGGGGATTAATTTCTTTCCTCTCACATTGCATGACATGCCATGGTGTGTTGTGTGGCCGTGCCGGGGAGGGGGTGGGTGACATGGCACTGTTTTCATGTAGTATTTTGCGAGTGGGTATTCATCTCTGCAGCATGGAAGTGTCTTTTCATGACACTGCATTGGTGGTGTTTGTGTAGGTAGGGATGCACACATTGTGACATTTCCACATGAACAATCTCAGGCTGCTATGGTTCTGACAGTTGACAGTCCCTTATTTCGTCTTAATTGTCAGGTCGAGTCATCATTGCTTATCAGATGGTATGTGCCAGGCCTGTGTGCACTCCACTGGGGTGTGATTTCTATGTGAAGTAATTAGCCACCAGCTGCGTACGGGCTGCCTCACCCCGTGCCCTCTCCCCTCCCATGCGCAGCGGCCGTGCATGTGGTTGGGATGTGGGGGCACCACCATGTCCACAGCCAGGCCACGGCGTGTTGCAACATTGTGCAGGACACATGCTGCCACTATGATCCTGCACACTACTGGGGGCGCATATAACAGCTGCCCGCCAGAACGGTCAAGGGAGCGAAAGCGTGACTTGAGCACTCCGAATGTGCGCTCCACTATGCCCCGGGTTGCAATATGGGCTGTGTTGTATCTTACCTCTGGAGGCGTGATGGGGTTCCGAATTGGCGTCATCATGTGGGTGCTCAGAGGGTAGGCACTGTCCCATGGTGAGGAGGTGATGGGTATCATTAGTGGGGTAGTGACATAACTCTGCATCTGACATGCATGCATGTGCAGTGGCATTCATACTCACCAAGCAGCCATGTATCGCCATGTCGCCCAGCTTCTAGGTCCCAGGTTAAGGGTAGACATTCGGTAAATGAAGCAGTCGTGGGTGGACCCTGGATAGTTGGCATATAATGAGGTGATGATTCCCTTAGCATTACATACTACCTGCACGTTGATGGAATGCCAGTGCTTGCGGTTCCTATAGATATGCTCAGATGCCCTGGGGGGACGTAGTGCCACATGGATGCAGTCAATGGCACCTAGCACTTTTGGGAATTGTGCCACACCGTAGAAATCGAGGGTGGCAGCCTGCCTTTCTGCAGGTGTCCTGGGCAGGTATATGTGCCTACGGACTGATGGGCGTGCAGTGATGATGTTCAAGACCTGGTGTAGGCAGCGTGACTGCGTGGCCTGTGACACCCCACCCACTATGGCACTTGTCCGCTGAAATGATCCTGTGGCCAAGAAGTGCAGTACATTGAGGACCTTCTCCAGGGTGCTGAGTACTTGGGAGCACAGGGTGGGTGATGTGAGTCATTCCTCCCACTCACTGACCAGGTCCAGTATTATGTGTGGGGGAAACCTGTACCTCCCATACACCTGGTCATCAGGCATCCCAAAAAGGCTGGTTCTCTGAGTGAAAATTCGGGCCCTCACTATCCTCCTCCTCCTCCTTTGGTAACCCACGGCCACTGCTGCTAGGAATGGTATATTCATCCTGGCGTATGAGCTTGTTTGTTGTTTGAGTGCACTTTTATGCTGCGCGGGTCGACGTACGCCTGCTTCAGGCTGGCGTACGTGTCTCAGGATTGGACCATTTATTTTTCGGCACGTTGTAGGCGAACGTGTGAATCTTCCCGCCCACCCCAGGAATACACGTAGCACGCTCTCCCAGGCCCAGTCGCGGTTAAATATTCCCACCCACCCCTGGAATACATGTACCCCACTCTCACAGGCCCAGTCGTGTGTGGAAGTTCACGCGCACCCCGTAGTACACATACCCAGGCCAATCACGTGTGGGACTTCCCGCACACCCCGAAGTACACGTACCCAGGCCAATCGCGTGTGGAAGTTCACGCACACCCCAAAGTACACGTACCCAGGCCAATCACGTGTGGGACTTCCCGCACACCCCGTAGTACACGTACCCAGGCCAATCGCGTGTGGAAATTCCCGCGCACCCCGAAGTACACGTACCCAGGCCAATCGCGTGTGGGACTTCCCGCGCACCCCGAAGTACATGTACCCAGGCCAATCGCGTGTGGGACTTCCCGCACACCCCGTAGTACACGTACCCAGGCCAATCGCATGTGGGACTTCCCGCGCACCCCGAAGTACATGTACCCAGGCCAATTGTGTGTGGAAGTTCACGTGCACCCCGAAGTACACGTACCCAGGCCAATCGCGTGTGGGACTTCCCGCGCACCCCATAGTACACGTACCCAGGCAAATCGCGTGTGGAACTTCCCGCGCTCCCCGAAGTACACGTACCCAGGCCAATCGCGTGTGGGACTTCCCGCGCACCCCGAAGTACACGTACCCAGGCCAATCGCGTGTGGAAGTTCACGCGCACCCCGAAGTACACGTACCCAGGCCAATCGCGTGTGGGACTTCCCGCGCACCCCGAAGTACACGTACCCAGGCCAATCGCATGTGGAAGTTCACGCGCACCCCGAAGTACACGTACCCAGGCCAATCGTGTGCGGGACGTCCCGCTGTTAGGCGGAAACCTGTGCAGTTCCCTCTGGGACCACTGCAAAAGATTTAGGACTACAGGCGTTGGCGGTGAACCCACTTGGTAGCAGTCTGTACCACACAGATTCACTTGGTAGCTGTGGCTGAGCAGTCAGACTTCTCTCAAGAAAAGTTGAGCAGTATGTGGAGTATACAAAATAGGGCAATTCTTCACAGCAAGGCAAGCAAACACGCAACGAGGCTTAGTGTAAAGATATCAAGGTATTGATTTTATAACAGAACATCTATGAAAAACACTAAAGCAAATCACGGCAAACAAATCAAACACAATTACTCTACGAGGTAGAAAACGATCAATCCCCCTAGCAAAATATCGACAACTCTAGGTTCTACCGATATCACTTATTTTCAGACAGAGGTGTATACCTCAACTCAGATGACACTCGAATATTAGTTAGGACGGGAGAGAAAAAGATAGGCAGGTTATGAAATCAACAGAGTTCGATCCTAGCGGATAAAATGCAAGGCAGGAAGGCAAGAATCACAATAGATTGTAAAGTTCAGAGGCCAGGCCCACTCGGAGAGAGGCAAGGCGCGATGTCCCAAAAAGTCTCTAGTGGAGATGCATTAAAGTCTTTATAGCAAATTGTTATCGGCAGATTGAACCAGTTCAGAACAAAGAATGAGCAAAGCTTGGAGGCGACCCAGCGGAACGGAGAGGATTGAGACACCTTACTCGAACCGAACGAAAGGGAAGCCAGGCGGACACGGTACCTTGTTGTGGAGGGCAGCTCCGGCGGGGGCAGTTGTTCCTGGTGGTGGATGCACGTCGGGTCTTTGCCAAGAGTAGAGATGATCTCGTCGTCGAAGAAAACGATGTCCAGTGCACCACCAGGGAAGAGACCAGCCGCGGAGTGCTCCGTCACAAGGCACCACCTTTTGGTCGCGGTTCAGGGGCTATCCGGTTGCCGAGGTGCTTCTGCACGGGCAATTCGACCACTGCGTCCTGAGGCGAATAAAAAGCAAAGGGGACTGGTTGTTCCCACCAGTCAGGGGAAGAGACTCTCCGGCAGGGAGATCTCCTCTGTCGTCGGGAAGTGGTGAGTCGGTTCCGCAGGGCTCCACCGGAGGTGTCGTCGTGCAGGTCGGCTCAGCGTTACCCTCGTCGGATTCTTAGGTCCTGTGGCGACTTCTGAAGATCCAGTCCCAAAAGCCCTGCTTTTATGCAGAAAACCCCCATTCATTCATCATAGCTGTCAAACAACACATGCAAAGTGGTGCGCGGGAACGCTCACCACTTGGGCCAATCACTCCAGAGTGCGACCTGAGTTGGCAAGGCAACTCGGTCCAGGGTGCCTAAACCCCCTCCCACACCTCTGAGGTAACCCAGACATAATGGCACCACCTTGGAGGGTCTCTGTACAGAGGCCCGCCAAAAGTGGAACAAAGGGCTCAACCTTTGGTTTAGGAGTCACAGAGACGAACACAGACGCCATTTTACAAACCGAGTTCTGGCAGAAGATACCACTCGATAAACTTATTTAAGATAAGTAGATCGGTGGTACGTTAGAGATTAACGAGAAAAAGTAGTAATCTCTAACAATGGGATGAATCCCATAGGGTTATGTTCGGGGTCGAACATAACAAGTAGTTTCCACTGCCACCAGCCAAAACTCGACAAGGGGGGACGGGACAGTGCCCCCTCGAGTAACAGGTCTAGGAGTAATCGGATTACCCCTACTAGTACGTCCACAATAAGATGGTTTGTACTAGTCCTGTTAGTAAATTTAGGTCTAGTAAAGCCAATGGTGACTTTACATGCCCGGGGAGACAGTAGTCAGTCCCCGGGTATGGAGTCTATGGTGGGGGTCCGCTAGGATGCCCCAGTGTTACGGCACATAGGGTGTGGTGTAACACACATAGAAAAAGATATGAGACCCTATGGAGTAAAAGACCCCATAGCCCATCGAACACATTGGCACTTCAAAGGAATTACACACACATACATGTCCAAGAGTGGGAGAAAAGAGTCTCACTCTTGGCAGGATGGAAAAAAACAAACTCCAGAAATCCAGCAAAGCTGCTGGGGGACTCACTAGGTTAGGAAATTCAGCCTAAACAGAGAATTCTCCCTAACAAGGAGCGGGGGAGACAGTTTCGTTAGCCTCTCCGTCCTCGTCAGCCTCTTCATCGCTATCATCAGAATTACGATTCAGATCAACACCATTACTGTCGTCTACATTCGCTGGGGAGATTGGTTCCTCTGAACCAGTACCCAGACTTTGGTTCGCCAGCAATCTCTCGATTAGTTCTAACTTCTTGCCTCTTACAGAAAGATTCTCTTGCCTACAGAGAGCTCGCAAACTCTCAGTATTTTCACCTGACAAGGACTCTTGACTGTAAGTTTCCATCGTAGACATGTTTTTGAAAGTTGCTTTTTGTGCAAAGTTTTGTGGTTTGTTATCCTACAGTGTCGAAAAGCACTCTAAACTGTATACTCGATACAAATCCCACCGCTGTCCACCAGTGTTAGGCGGAAACCTGTGCAGTTCCCTCTGGGACCACTGCAAAAGATTTAGGACTACAGGCGTTGGCGGTGAACCCACTTGGTAGCAGTCTGTACCACACAGATTCACTTGGTAGCTGTGGCTGAGCAGTCAGACTTCTCTCAAGAAAGGTTGAGCAGTATGTGGAGTATACAAAATAGGGCAATTCTTCACAGCAAGACAAGCAAACACGCAACGAGGCTTAGTGTAAAGATATCAAGGTATTGATTTTATAACAGAATATCTATGAAAAACACTAAAGCAAATCACGGCAAACAAATCAAACACAATTACTGTACGAGGTAGAAAACGATCAATCCCCCTAGCAAAATATCGACAACTCTAGGTTCTACCGGTATCACTTATTTTCAGACAGAGGTGTATACCTCAACCCAGATGACACTCGAATATTAGTTAGGACGGGAGAGAAAAAGATAGGCAGGTTATGAAATCAACACAGTTCGATCCTAGCAGATAAAATGCAAGGCAGGAAGGCAAGAATCACAATAGATCGTAAAGTTCAACGGCCAGGCCCACTCGGAGAGAGGCAAGGCGCGATGTCCCAAAAAGTCTCTAGTGGAGATGCATTCAAGCCTTTATAGCAAATTGTTATCGGCAGACTGAACCAGTTCAGAACAAAGAATGAGCAAAGGTTGGAGGCGACCCAGCGGAACGGAGAGGATTGAGACACCTCACTCGAACCGAACGAAAGGGAAGCCAGGCGGACACGGTACCTTGTTGTGGAGGGCAGCTCCGGCGGGGGCAGTTGTTCCTGGTGGTGGATGCACGTCGGGTCTTGGCCAAGAGTAGAGATGATCTCGTCGTCGAAGGAAAGTGAAGTCCGGTGCACCACCAGGGAAGAGACCAGCCATGGAGTGCTCCGTCACAAGGCACCACCTTTTGGTCGCGGTACAGGGGTAGTGGCTATCCGGTTGCCGAGGTGCTCTGCACGGGCAATTCGACCACTGCGTCCTGAGGCGAATAAAAAGCAAAGGGGACTGGTTGTTCCCACCAGTCAAGGGAAGAGACTCTCCGGCAGGGAGATCTCCTCTGTCGTCGGGAAGTGGTGAGTCGGCTCAGCAGGGCTCCACCGGAGGTGTCGTCGTTGCAGGTCGGCTCAGCGTTACCCTCGTCGGATTCTTAGGTCCTGTGGTGACTTCTGAAGATCCAGTCCCAAAAGCCCTGCTTTTATGCAGAAGACCCCCATTCATTCAGCCTAGCTGTCAATCAACACATGCTAGGTGGTGAGCGGGCAGGCTCACCACCTGGGCCAATCACTCCAGAGTGCGACCTGAGTTGGCAAGGCAACTCGGTCCAGGGTGCCTAATCCCCCTCCCACACCCCTGTGGTAACCCAGACAGAATGGCACCACTTTGGAGGGTCTCTGTACAGAGCCCGCCAAAAGTGGAAAAAATGGCTCGACCTTTGGTTTAGGAGTCACAGAGACGAACACAGACGCCATTTTAAAACCGAGTTCTGGCAGAAAATACCACTCGATAAACTTATTTAAGATAAGTAGATCAGTGGTACGTCAGAGATTAATGAGAAAAAGTATCAATCTCCAACAATGGGACGAATCCCATAGGGTTATGTTCGGGGTCGAACATAACAAGTAGTTTCCACTGCCACCACCATCGAGTAACAGATCCAGGAGTAATCGAATTACCCCTACTAGTACGTCCACAAAAGATGGTTGGTACTAATTCTGTTAGTAAATTTAGGTCTAGTAAAGCACTTGTGACTTTACATGCCCGGGGAGACAGTAGTCAGTTCCCGGGTATGGAGTCTATGGTGGGGGACCCGCTAGGGCGCCTCCGTGTTACGACACGTAGGGTGCGGTGTAACACACATAGAAAAACATATGAGACCCTATGGAGTAAAAGACCCCATAGCCCATCGAACACATTGACATTTCAAAGGAATTACCCACATACATGTCCAAGAGTGGGAGAAAAGAGTCTGACTCTTGGCAGGATGGAAAAAAAACAAACTCGAGAAATCCAGCAAAGCTGCTGGGGGACTCACTAGGTTAGGAAATTCAGCCTAAACAGAGAATTCTCCCTAACACCCGCACACCCCGAAGTACACGTACCCAGGCCAATCACGTGTGGGACTTCCCGCGCACCCCGTAGTACACGTACCCAGGCCAATCGCATGTGGGACTTCCCGCGCACCCCGAAGTACACGTACCCAGGCCAATCGTGTGTGGAAGTTCACGCGCACCCCGAAGTACACGTACCCAGGCCAATCGCGTGTGGGACTTCCCGCGCACCCCATAGTACACGTACACAGGTCAATCGCGTGTGGAACTTCCCGCGCACCCCGAAGTACACGTACCCAGGCCAATCAAGTGTGGAAGTTCACGCGCACCCCGAAGTACACGTACCCAGGCCAATCGCGTGTGGGACTTCCCGCGTACCCCGGAGTACACGTACCCAGGCCAAACGCGTGTGGAACTTCCTGCGCACCCGGAAGTACACATACCCAGGCAAATCGCACGGCTGCGGGGTGGGGGTGCAGGGGGACACGTGTGGGAGCCTGGTGGAGGCTGCCCTGGTGGCTGGGGGTGGGGGTGATAGGGGACATGAGTGGGGGCCTGGTGGAGACTGCCCCTGAGGGCTGGGGGGTGGGGTTGCAGGGGGACATGGGTGGGGGCCTGGTGGAGGCTGCCCCTGGTGGCTGGGGGGTGGGGATGATAGGGGACATGAGTGGGGGCCTGGTGGAGGCTGCCCCTGAACTGCTGGGGGGTGGGGGTAATGGGAGACATGGGTGGGGGCCTGGTGGAGGCTGCCCCTGCACTGCTGGGCGGTGGGTGTGAAAGGGGACATGAGTGGGGGCCTGGTGGAGGCTGCCCCTGCACTGCTGGGGGGTGGGGGTGATAGGGGACATGAGTGGGGGCCTGGTGGAGGCTGCCCCTGGTGACTGGGGGGTGGGGATGGTGGTAGACATGGGTGGGGGCCTGGTGGAGGCTGCCCCTGCACTGCTGGGGGGTGGGGGTGATGGGGGACATGAGTGGGGGCCTGGTGGAGGCTGCCCCTGGTGGCTGGGGGGTGGGGGTGCAGGGGGACATGTGTGGGGGCCTGGTGGAGGCTGCCCCTGGTGGCTGGGGGGTGGGGGTGCAGGGGGACATGGGTGGGGGCCTGGTGGAGGCTGCCCCTGGTGGCTGGGGGGTGGGGGTGATATGGGACATGAGTGGGGGCCTGGTGGAGGCTGCCCCTGCACTGCTGGGGGTGGGGGTGGTGGTAGACATGGGTGGGGGCCTGGTGGAGGCTGCCCCTGCACTGCTGGGGGGTGGGTGTGATGGGAGACATGAGTGGGGGCCTGGTGGAGGCTGCCCCTGCACTGCTGGGGGGTGGGGGTGGTGGTAGACATGGGTGGGGGCCTGGTGGAGGCTGCCCCTGCACTGCTGGGGGTGGGGGTGGTGGTAGACATGAGTGGGGGCCTGGTGGATGCTGCCCCTGCACTGCTGGGGGTGGGTGTGATGGGGGACATGAGTGGGCGCCTGGTGGAGGCTGCCCCTGGTGGCTGTGGGGTGGGGGTGCAGGGGGACATGGGTGGTGGCCTGGTGGAGGCTGCCCCTGCACTGCTGGGGGGTGGGGGTGGTGGTAGATATGGGTGGGGGCCTGGTGGAGGCTTCCCCTGCAATGCTGGGGGGTGGGGGTGGTGGGGGACATGAGTGGGGGCCTGGTGGAGGCTGCCCCTGGTGGCTGGGGGGTGGGGGTGGTGGTAGACATGGGTGTGGGCCTGGTGGAGGCTGCCCCTGCACTGCTGGGGGGTGGGGGTGGTGGTAGACATGGGTGGGGGCCTGGTGGAGGCTGCCCCTGCACTGCTGGGGGGTGGGGGTGGTGGTAGACATGGGTGGGGGCCTGGTGGAGGCTGCCCCTGCACTGCTGCGGGTTGGGGGTGATGGGAGACATGAGTGGGGGCCTGGTGAAGGCTGCCCCTGCACTGCTGGGGGTGGGGGTGGTGGTAGACATGGGTGGGGGCCTGTTGGCGGCTGCCCCTGGTGGCTGGGGGGTGGGGGTGATGGGGTCATGAGTGGGGTCCTGGTGGAGGCTGCCTCTGGTGGCTGGGGGGTGGGGGTGCAGGGGGACATGTGTGGGGGCCTGGTGGAGGCTGCCCCTGGTGGCTGGGGGGTGAGGGTGCAGGGGGACATGTGTGGGGGCCTGGTGGAGGCTGCCCCTGGTGGCTGGGGGGTGGGGTTGTGGTAGACATGGGTGGGGGCCTGGTGGAGGCTGCCCCTGCACTGCTGGGGGGTGGGGTGGTGGTAGACATGAGTGGGGGCCTGGTGGAGGCTGCCCCTGGTGGCTGGGGGGTGGGGGTGGTGGTAGACATGGGTGGGGGCCTGGTGGAGGCTGCCCCTGGTGGCTGGGGGGTGGGGGTGCAGGGGGACATGTGTGGGAGCCTGGTGGAGGCTGCCCGTGGTGGCTGGGGGGTGGGGGTGCAGGGGGACATGTGTGGGAGCCTGGTGGAGGCTGCCCCTGCACTGCTGGGGGGTGGGGTGGTGGTAGACATGAGTGGGGGCCTGGTGGAGGCTGCCCCTGCACTGCTGGGGGGTGGGGGTGATGGGAGACATGAGTGGGGGCCTGGTGGAGGCTGCCCCTGCACTGCTGGGGGGTGGGGGTGATGGGGGACACGAGTGGGCGCCTGGTGGAGGCTGCCCCTGGTGGCTGGGGGGTGAGGGTGCAGGGGGACATGGGTGGGGGCCTGGTGGAGGCTGCCCCTGCACTGCTGGGGGGTGGGGGTGGTGGTAGACATGGGTGGGGGCCTGGTGGAGGCTGCCCCTGGTGGCTGGGGGGTGGGGGTGCAGGAGGACATGGGTGGGGGCCTGGTGGAGGCTGCCCCTGGTGGCTGGGGGGTGGGGGTGCATGGGGACATGTGTGGGAGCCTGGTGGAGGCTGCCCCTGGTGGCTGGGGGGTGGGGGTGCAGGGGGACATGTGTGGGAGCCTGGTGGAGGCTGCCCTTGGTGGCTGGGGGATGGGGTTGCAGGGGGACATGTGTGGGAGCCTGGTGGAGGCTGCCCCTGCACTGCTGGGGGGTGGGGGTGATGGGGGACATGAGTGGGGGCCTGGTGGAGGCTGCCCCTGGTGGCTGGGGGTTGGGGGTGCAGGGGGACATGTGTGGGAGCCTGGTGGGGGCTGCCCCTGGTGGCTGGGGGGTGGGGGTGGTGGTAGACATGTGTGGGAGCCTGGTGGAGGCTGCCCCTGGTTGCTGGGGGGGTGGGGGTGGTGGTAGACATGAGTGAGTGAGGGCCTGGTGGAGGCTGCCCCTGGTGGCTGGGGGGTGGGGGTGGTGGTAGACATGGGTGGGGGCCTGGTGGAGGCTGCCCCTGCACTGCTGGGGGTGGGGGTGATGGGAGACATGAGTGGGGGCGTGGTGGAGGCTGCCCCTGCACTGCTGGGGGGTGGGTGTGATAGGGGACATGAGTGGGGGCCTGGTGGAGGCTGCCCCTGCACTGCTCGGGGGTGGGGGAGATAGGGGACATGAGTGGGGGCCTGGTCGAGGCTGCCCCTGGTGGTTGGGGGGTGGGGGTGCAGGGGGACATGTGTGGGAGCCTGGTGGAGGCTGCCCCTGGTGGCTGGGGGGTGGGGGTGCAGGGGGACATGTGTGGGGGCCTGGTGGAGGCTGCCCCTGGTGGATGGGGGGTGGGGGTGCAGGGGGACATGGGTGGGGGCCTGGTGGAGGCTGCCCCTGGTGGCTGGGGGGTGGGGGTGATAGGGGACATGAGTGGGGGCCTGGTGGAGGCTGCCCCTGGTGGCTGGGGGGTGGGGGTGCAGGGGGACATGGGTGGGGGCCTGGTGGAGGCTGCCCCTGCAATGCTGGGGGGTCGGGTGGTGGTAGACATGAGTGGGGGTCTGGTGGAGGCTGCCCCTGGTGGCTGGGGCGTGGGGGTGGTGGTAGACATGGGTGGGGGGCTGGTGGAGGCTGCCCCTGGTGGCTGGGGGGTGGGGGTGGTGGTAGACATGGGTGGGGGCCTGGTGGAGGCTGCCCCTGGTGGCTGGGGGGTGGGGGTGGTGGTAGACATGGGTGGGGGCCTGCTGGAGGCTGCCCCTGCACTGCTGGGGGGTGGGGGTGGTGGGAGACATGAGTGGGGGCCTGGTGGAGGCTGCCCCTGAACTGCTGGGGGGTGGGGGTGATGGGGGACATGAGTGGGGGCCTGGTGGGGGCTGCCCCTGGTGGCTGGGCGGTGGGGGTGCAGGGGGACATGTGTGGGAGCCTGGTGGAGGCTGCCCCTGGCGGCTGGGTGTGGGGGTGGTGGTAGACATGGGTGGGGGCCTGGTGGAGGCTGCCCCTGCATTGCTGGGGGGTGGGGGTGGTGGTAGACATGTGTGGGGGCCTGGTGGAGGCTGCCCTTGGTGGCTGGGGGGTGGGGGTGGTGGTAGACATGGGTGGGGGCCTGGTGAAGGCTGCCCCTGCACTGCTGGGGGGTGGGTGTGATAGGGGACATGAGTGGGGGCCTGGTGGAGGCTGTCCCTGCACTGCTGGGGTGTGGGGGTGATGGGAGACATGAGTGGAGGCCTGGTGGAGGCTGCCCCTGCACTGCTGGGGGTTGGGGGTGGTGGTAGACATGGGTGGGGCCTGGTGGAGGCTGCCCCTGCACTGCTGGGGGGTGGGGGTGATGGGGGACATGAGTGGGGTCCTGGTGGAGGCTGCCCCTGGTGGCTGGGGGGTGAGGGTGCAGGGGGACATGTGTGGGGGCCTGGTGGAGGCTGCCCCTGGTGGCTGGGGGGTGGGGCTGCAGGGGGACATGTGTGGGGGCCTGGTGGAGGCTGCCCCTGGTGGCTGGGGGGTGGGGGTGGTGGTAGACATTGGTGGGGGCCTGGTGGAGGCTGCCTCTGCACTGCTGGGGGTGGGGGTGATGGGGGACATGAGTGGGCCTGGTGGAGGCTGCCTCTGGTGGCTGGGGGGTGGGGGTGCAGGGGACATGTGTGGGGGCCTGGTGGAGGCTGCCCCTGGTGGCTGGGGGTGTGGGTGCAGGGGGACATGGGTGGGGGCCTGGTGGAGGCTGCCCCTGGTGGCTGGGGGGTGGGGGTGCAGGGGGACATGTGTGGGAGCCTGGTGGAGCCTGCCTCTGGTGGCTGGGGGGTGGGGGTGCGGGGGGACATGTGTGGGAGCCTGGTGGAGGCTGCCCCTGGTGGCTGGGGGGTGGGGGTGATGGGAGACATGAGTGGGGGACTGGTGGAGGCTGCCCCTGCACTGCTGTGGGGTGGGGGTGGTGGTAGACATGGGTGGGGGCCTGGTGGAGGCCCCCCTGCACTGCTGGGGGGTGGGGGTGATGGGGGACATGAGTGGGGGCCTGGTGAGGCTGCCCCTGGTGGCTGGGGGGTGGGGGTGCAGGGGGACATGTGTGGGGCCTGGTGGAGGCTGCCCCTGGTGGCTGGGGGGTGGGGGTGCAGGGGGACATGGGTGGGGGCTTGGTGGAGGCTGCCCCTGGTGGCTGGGGGGTGGGGGTGCAGGGCGACATGGGTGGGGGCCTGGTGGAGGCTGCCCCTGGCGGCTGGGGGGTGGGGGTGCAGGGGGACATGTGTGGGAGCCTGGTGGAGGCTGCCCCTGGTGGCTGGGGGGTGGGGGTTCAGGGGGACATGTGTGGGAGCATGGTGGAGGCTGCCCCTGCACTGCTGGGGGGTGGGGGTGGTAGTAGACATGAGTGGGGTCCTGGTGGAGGCTGCCCCTGCACTGCTGGGCGGTGGGGGTGGTGGGAGACATGAGTGGGGGCTTGGTGGAGGCTGCCCCTGCACTGCTGGGGGGTGGGGGTGATGGGGGACATGAGTGGGGGCCTGGTGGAGGCTGCCCCTGCACTGCTGGGGGGTGAGGGTGGTGGTAGACATGGGTGGGGGCCTGGTGGAGGCTGCCCCTGCACTGCTGGGGGGTGTGGGTGGTGGTAGACATGAGTGGGGGCCTGGTGGAGGCTGCCCCTGGTGGCTGGGGGGTGGGGGTGATGGGAGACATGAGTGGGGGCCTGGTGGAGGCTGCCCCTGCACTGCTGGGGGGGTGGGGGCGATGGGAGACATGAGTGGGGGCCTGGTGGAGGCTGCCCCTGCACTGCTGGGGGGTGGGTGTGATAGGGGACATGAGTGGGGGCCTGGTGGAGGCTGCCCCTGCACTGCTCGGGGGTGGGGGTGATAGGGGACATGAGTGGGGGCCTGGTGGAGGCTGCCCCTGCTGGCTGGGGAGTGGGGGTGCAGGGGGACATGTGTGGGAGCCTGGTGGAGGCTGCCCCTGGTGGCTGGGGGGTGGGGGTGCAGGGGGACATGTGTGGGGGCCTGGTGGAGGCTGCCCCTGGTGGCTGGGGGTTGGGTGTGCAGGGGGGCATGGGTGGGGGCCTGGTGGAGGCTGCCCCTGGTGGCTGGGGGGTGGGGGTGATAGGGTACATGAGTGGGGGCCTGGTGGAGGCTGCCCCTGGTGGCTGGGGGTGCAGGGGGACATAGGTGGGGGCCTGGTGGAGGCTGCCCCTGCACTGCTGGGGGTGGGGTGGTGGTTAGCATGAGTGGGGGCCTGGTGGAGGCTGCCCCTGGAGGCTGGGTGGTGGGGGTGGTGGTAGACATGGGTGGGTGCCTGGTGGAAATTGCCCCTGGTGGCGGGGGGGTGGGGGTGGTGGTAGACATGGGTGGGGGGCTGGTGGAGGCTGCCCCTGGTGGCTGGGGGGTGGGGGTGCAGGGGGACATGTGTGGGAGCCTGGTGGAGGCTGCCCCTGGTGGCTGGGGGGTGGGGGTGGTGGTAGACATGGATGGGGGCCTGGTGGAGGCTGCCCCTGCACTGCTGAGGGGGGGTGGTAGACATGAGTGGGGGCCTGGTGGAGGCTGCCCCTGCACTGCTGGGGGGTGGGGGTGATGGGAGACATGAGTGGGGGCCTGGTGGAGGCTGCCCCTGCACTGCTGGGGGGTGAGGGTGATGGGAGACATGAGTGGGGGCCTGGTGGAGGCTGCCCCTGGTGGCTGGGGGGTGGGGTGCAGGGGGACATGTGTGGGAGCCTGGTGGAGGCTGCCCCTGGTGGCTGTGGGGAGGGGGTGGTGGTAGACATGAGTGGGGGCCTGGTGGAGGCTGCCCCTGCACTGCTGGGGGATGGGGGTGATAGGGGACATGAGTGGGGGCCTGGTGGAGGCTGCCCCTGGTGGCTGGGGGGTGGGGGTGTTGGGAGACATGTGTTGGTGATCAGTAGTGCAAGGTGACATGTGGGTTGGCTGGTGGGCATGGCCATGGTGGATGGGTTGCCTGTGGGACATGAGCAGGGGTGCAGGGTAGTACCCTGTGGTGTGGGCTGCCTGCAGGGGCCGTGGAGGGTGTAGAGGGAACACCTGGGAGGACCCACATGGCCAAATCACGTGTAGCATTCCCCGGCACCACCGAAATACACGTACCCTGCTGAAATCGCGTGTGAATCTTCCCGCGCACCTCGGAATACACGTACCCAGGCCAATCGCGTGTGGACCTTCCCGCGCACCCCTTAGTACACGTACCCAGGCCAATCGCGTGTGGGACTTCCCGCGCACCCCCATCTACCCAGGCCAATCGCGTGTGGAACTTCCCACGCACCCCGTAGTACACGTACCCAGGCTAATCACGTGTGGAACTTCCCACGCACCCCGAAGTACACGTACCCAGGCCAATTGCGTGTGGAACTTCCTGCGTACCCAGGAACACGCGCACATGCTATTTTTCACACAGCGGGTGTCCGTGTTTGTCGGTGCCCCTTTGCACCTCATTTGTCCTTTACGGCCACTGTATGGCGCATTCATCATGGCTGTATATGGGTGTTGTTTGTTACCGCACATTTTTTTAAGTCGCAGTGGCGCTACCGCCTGCTTTCTTGTGGCGTACTTGTTTGGCCCTGTGTGCGTCTTTGACCTTGTGCTGGTTTGCCCTATTTGATTCCATGAATACGGGTTGTAGGCGAGCGTGTGGGCATTCCGCGCACTTGCCTCCTGTACTTCCCCCGTGACGCCTATATTTTCACGCGTTGTTCCCCATTCTGAGTGTTACGCCCCGTGTTCCGCCTACTTTTGTGATGTGCGCCGCGCTACGTGAGATTTCGCAGTGGCCGTGGCGCACGCTGTTGGATGACCTGTGCGCCGACGTGCGCGGCGCACATTTTTAGCGCACATCCAATGTTTTTCTCGCGCACGGACTTCCATGAATCGCTGTGCGCTGGTTTCCCTTCGATTTTCGCACTTGTACTGCGATTTTCGCACTTGCACTGCGATTCGCACGTTTTGGCACCTCTGCGCGGGAACTTTCGGCGCACATTATTTCCATGAATCGACCCCTTAGGTGCATCAACACAATTCTATATGAAAACCAATCTAGAGAGAGCAGGTTTAACAATTTAGCCAGAGTCAATAGGGCTGTGCCAGAGTCAGTGGTACAGGTTCGAAAGTCTATGAGCAAAAATGTTCTCGTAGCTGCAGTCAATTCTTTGTTAGACAAATATTTGTAGAGGTAGATGCAAGGCGAAAGACAACGTTAGTCGAGAGGGTGGCCGACCCCACAAGTAGATAAAGGATTTAAAACACCTTTAGGGCTTCCACGGAGAAAGGGCGGCCTGGTGGAAAAATGTACCTTAATATGAAGAAGTGGCTCCTGCGGTGGCGGTTGTTCCTGCAGTTCGGTAGGTTCAGCAGAGGAAGAGATGATCTCGTCGTGGAAGAAGGCACCGAGTTACTGCACTACCCAGGGATGAAACCAGCCGCAGTGCTGCCAAACGAATAAAAGGTAAGTTCCCTTAAATCGCACCCCGGGTGGACGGGTGCCTGGCTATCCGGCCTCCAAGTGCTGGGCACTGGCGATTCGACCAAGGCAGGTCCGAGGGTGCAATTAGCGAACTGGTTGATCCCACCAGCTCAGGGGAAGAAGGCTCTCGTGAAGAAGATCTTCTCTCGTCGTGTCGAAGAAAAGTGGTGAGACACTACAGCAGGGCTTCACCGGTGGTTCAGGTGCTGAAGATGTCTTTGGCTTCTCTCCCCTTCGGTTCTGTAGTTCCAGTGGCGACATCTTGCTCTTCCAGTCCTCAGGACCCTGCTTTTATACAGAAAGAGACCCATTCATACAGCCTAGCTGTCACTCACACAGTGGAGTGGTCACTTTGGCGGGAGACCCTCCAGCCTATCAGGTCAGAGTGCGACTTGAGTTGCTGAGGCAACTCTGTCCAGGGGTTCTACTCTCCCTCCCCAACAGTGGACCCAACCCAGACTGAGTGGCGCCGAAAGGAGGGCTTCTCGGCAGAAGCCCGCCAAAAGGACGAACAAAGGATCCTAAACCAGGTTAGGAGTTTCGAGTATGACACAAGAAAGAATTTATATAAAAGTTCTGGCAATAAAAACCCACCGGAGTAAAGTTAATAAAAGAATAAACGGCGGTATGTTAGAGGCTGCCAGTAAAAGTGTTAGCCTCGAACAATGGGAAAATCCCATAGGGATTTATTCGCGGTAGAATAATCCCGGTAATAACCACTGCCACCAGCCAGAAACTTTTGAGAGAGGGACTGTACGGTACCCTCTCGAAAATGAACGTAAGGGAAACTCTAATAACCCTTACCAGTACTTCCACAATATGATGGTTGGTACTGGTTTTGTTCATAAGAGATGACCAGTAAAGTCAATGGGGACTTTACATGCCCTGGGAGACAGTAGTCAGTCCCAGGGTATGGAGTCTATGTTTGGGGGTCACTACGACACCCCTGTGTTACGGCACGGAGGGTGCTGTGTAACACACAAGTGAATAAAGATGGTTCCTATGAGGGAGAGAGGGCTCATAGGCATTAAACACATAAAAATAGCCTAGAACACACATAGCAAAATGTCTAAGAGTGAGGAAAAAGAGGCTCACTCTTATCAGGCAAAGAAAATAAATCCTTCGAATCCAGCAAAGCTGCTGGGGGACTCTATAGGTAAGGGAAATTAGCCATAACATGAGAATTCTCCCTAACACTCGCCCCACCAGACTAAGGGACAGGAGGATCTAATCCACTCCTGGATGAGTCTTTTACCTCTAGTCGGTTATAAACATCCTAGAGAGACCATCAGCATTTTGGTGGTGACATCCTGACCTGTGCTCAATGGTAAAATCAAACCCTTGGAGGCAGATTGACCATTTTAGCAGTTTGGGGTTTTCCCCTTTCATTTGCATTAACCATCTCAATGGTTGGTGGTTAGTTTAAATAATGAAAGTAGATCCATACACGTATGGTCTAAACTTCTTCAAAGCCCACACAATGGCAAAACATTCTCTCTCAATTGTTGCCCACCATGTCTCTGGTTCCTTTAGTTTTCTACTGATGAAGCAAATGGGGTGCTCCCTACCTTTCTCATCCAGTTGACTGAGGACTGCACCTATACCTATGTTAGAAGCATCTGTTTGCACTATGAAGGGTTGGTGATAGTCAGGAGCTCTGAGAACTGGAGCCTGACAAAGGACTTTCTTCAGGCTTTCAAAGGCCTGATTGCACTCTTCATTCCATTTGACCTTTTTAGGGAATTGTGGAGAGGAGATTACATTCAGAGGAGAAGCTATCGAGCCATAGGTCTCAATGAAATTCCTGTAGTACCCAGTGAGACATAGGAAGGCTCTCACCTGAGTTTGAGTAGAAGGGGTTGTCCAATTCTGCACAGCTTCAATCTTGCTGAGCAGAGGCCTGATTTCACCTCCTCCTACCTCATGCCCAAGGTAGACCACTTTGACATTTGCTTGCCTTTATGGTCAAATGGGCCTTTTCCAGAGCCTGCAAAACATATCCAAGGTGGTCAACATGTTCTTTCTAAGTAGGGCTGAACACTGCAATGTCATCCAAGTATGCCATGGAGAAGTCCTCCATCCCATTCAGAACTTCATTAACCATCCTCTGGAATGTAGCAGGTGCATTCTTTAGTCCAAAAGGCATAACCCTAAACTGGTATAAGCCTACTGGGGTGGAGAATGCAGTTTTCTCCTTGGCATGGTCAGTCAGGGCTATTTGCCAATAGCCTGACGTGAGGTCAAATGTGCCGAGGAACTTGGCTGAACCAAGTCTATCCACCAGATCATCTGTCCTTGGCAAAGGATGGGCATCAGTCTTAGTAACTGCATTTAGAGCTCTATAGTCCACACAGAATCTCAAGTCTTTGGATCCTGCCTTTGGTACTAACACGACTAGGCTAGACCATGGACTAGTAGAGGGTTCTATTACCCCGAGATCAAGCATCTTGTTGACCTCTCCTTTGATGTGGGTTCTGACATTTTCTGACATCCTGTAACCCCTGCTTTTGACAGGCAGACAGTCACCAGTGAGTATATCATGTTGGCCCTCATGGGGTCAAGCCTGGTGATAGTGAGAACAGAGGGGCAAATTGATTCAACAAAACTTTGCACTCCTCCTGCTGTTCAGGTGTCAGGTTAGAAGAGAGATTGACTCCTTCTACTTTGTCGTCTAAAGGTTTGCCTCTGAGGAGATCAGGCAGAGGTTCACTCTCCTCCTCCTCTTGAGCTGAAGCTAGAAGCAGAGCTCCAAATTCTGGCCTTGAGACATAAGCCTTGAGACGGTTGGTGTGGAAGACTCTAGGAGCCTCCTTAGGATTGCCTAAGTCCACCAGATAGTTTACCTCTCCAAGTTTTCCCACAACCTTGAAGGGTCCCATCCATTTGTCCTGCAAGGCCCTCTGCCTTGTAGGAACCATAACAAGAACGAGCTGGTCTTGAGCGAACTAAACCATGTTGGCCTTCTGGTCGTGCCAATGCTTCGCCAGAGCCTGACCTGCTTTCAAGTTATCACTTGCCTGGGCCATCATGTGTGACATTCTCCTCCGGAGACCTATCACATAGTCAGTCACTCTGACTGGCTTGGGGAAGGAGCACTCTCCAACCCCTCCTTGATCAGGGCCAATGGACCTCTGACCGGATGGCCATAGAGAAGTTCGAAGAGACTGTAACCCACTCCCTCCTGACGGACTTCTCTATATGCAAATAGAAGGCATGGCAGTAGGAGATCCCACTTTCTCTTAAGGGGATCCTCTAAAGCACCTATCATGCTCTTCATGGTCCTGTTAAACCTTTCTAGCAACCCATTGGTTTGTGGGTGGTAGGCGGTAGAGAACTTGTAGGTAACCCCACAGTTTTTCCACATGGCCTGCATGTAGTGGGACATAAAATTTGACCCCCTGTCGGATAGTACCTCCTTAGGAAACCCAACCCTGGTAAAAATACCAAGGAGGGCCTTAGCCACAGCCTGAGCTGTAACAGTCCTCATAGGAATTGCTTCAGGATACCTAGTAGCATGGTCTACTACAACAGGTATAAACATGTTGCCTGAAGAAGTTGGAAGATCAAGGGGACCAACAATGTCGATTCCTACCCTCTCAAATGGTACTCCCACCACAGGGAGAGGCACTAAGGGTGCCACGTTCTTGGAGCCACTTTTACCAGAGGTTTGGCAAGTGTGGCAACTCCTGCAATGTTTATCTACCTCAGCCCCCATCTTAGGCCAATAAAAGTAGAGATAGAGCCTTTCCTTGGTCTTCTTGAAACTCAAGTGACCAGCCAAAGGTATCTCGTGGGCCAATTGCAAGAATTGGAGTCGTTTTCTAGAGGCACTACAAATCTTTTGTAGTCCCCAGGGATTGACTCTGTTGGTTCACTATAGAAGAGGCCATCTTCCCAGTGTAACCTATACTTCCCAGGCTCTTGCCCTTCAAGCTGAGAAGCTGCCTGGTGGCGGAGACCTTCCAGAGTTGGACATTCTCTTTGTCCCTTACTGAAGCCTGCCCTGTTGGGGCCACCTTCTGCCAGTAAAGACTGCAATTCAGGATGGTCCAAAGGGTCCAGGTCTCCAATGAGTTCCTGGCCTCCTACTAGATCTGAGTCCTCAGGCTCTAGTTCAACCACACAGGGTGGTACCTCCCTCTCAGCCTCAGCTGGAGGTGGAATCACAGGTGTGATTTTGTTCAACCTAGGAGATTTCCTAGTTGACTGCTCTGGAGTGCTGGCTGCTGTGTTCTTTTTAGAAGGCTTAGATTTCCCCTTTGCTTCTGGTTGGTTGGAGATAGCAGTCAGTAGTTCCAGAGGAGTAGGAGTGATTTCTTTTTCCATCATCTCCTCAGGAGAGCCCCTTAAGGTCCTCTCTCTTGCAGGTCTGGTGAGCTCCTGCAATCTTTTGCTGTGAGGTCTGGGAGTACTAGACACTACCCCCAGTTCCTTCAGGTAATTCCCTAAAAGAACCCTTCCAGGCACTCAGATTGCACACTAACCGGTATCCTCACAGTCATTTCATTACACTGGATGAGAGCTGGTAATTGTGGAAGCATCTGAACATGCCCGCCAGCTAACTTGGTGAGGCGTTTGGGTGCCTTAGCAACATCCTCAACCTTGAAAAAAGTTTCATCCACCACAGTTATGCTGGCCCCAGTATCTCTAATGGCAGGAGTCTCCTGACCATTGACTAGGACACTGTCTTTGTAATACTCTTTAGTATTAGGGGGGATAGAATTATACACATCTAAATTCTGCTGTTCCCATAACCCAAGAGATACTAAAGAAACACTAGCTGAGACTCGGATGGGGTCATCAGCTAGTAGCTGAAAGTTTCCACTGGCCATTTGTACTTCCTCCTCTGGAGCGAAGGCTAAGGAGACAGTGTGGATCCCTGAAGGTTTACCCTTACACCTGGGATCCCCTTTCACATGGTCAGTAGAGCCACAAACATAACATTTCCCAAATGTCTTTATGAATGGTGGCTTGTTCTGACCTCATTCTGGTCTGGGACCAGAAGGTACACTAGCCTGATTCGGTTTCCCTTGAGGCTTACCCTTAGAATTGTGTTTGTGGACCTCTTTGGAATTGGAATTTTGTGAATTCTCTTTGGGGTCTTCCTTAGGCTGCTTTCCCTCATCCTTTTTCTGAGTGACCCCTGCATCCTTGTGAATAGCACTGTTGGCAACCCATAAGTCAGCAGCCTTAGCAAGTTTGTTTGAATCTAATTCTTTAGAATCAGCTAAGTGTTGTCTGAGCTCAGGTGAGCAGACATCATAAATAGACTCCATCATAACAAGATTTCTCATTCCTTCATAAGTGTTAACTCTAACTGTAACCCTTAACCCATCCCTCTAGGTTCTTCAAACATTCATTCACCCAAGTAGCCCAAGGGGTACTATCATGCTTTTTGAGGGTCCTAAACCTCTTAAGGTACTGAGAAGGTGTCTTCCCAAATCTAGCTATTAACCTCTTAAGTGGCAGCGATGAGCCGGCTCGTCAGTAAAAGTCCCTCCAGGTTGCCACTGACGAGCCGGCTCGTCGGTGGCACTTAAGGGGTTAATAGTGGAAAAACTGTTGGGGGGGTTTGTTAGGGAGAATTCTCTGTTTAGGCTGAATTTCCTAACCTAGTGAGTCCCCCAGCAGCTTTGCTGGATTTCTGGAGTTTGTTTTTTTTCCATCCTGCCAAGAGTGAGACTCTTTTCTCCCACTCTTCGACATGTATGTGGGTAATTCCTTTGAAATGTCAATGTGTTCGATGGGCTATGGGGTCTTTTACTCCATAGGGTCTCATATGTTTTTCTATGTGTGTTACACCGCACCCTACGTGTCGTAACACGGGGGCGCCCTAGCGGGTCCCCCACCATAGACTCCATACCCGGGGACTGACTACTGTCTCCCCGGGCATGTAAAGTCACCATTGGCTTTACTAGACCTAAATTTACTAACAGAACTAGTACCAACCATCTTATTGTGGACGTACTAGTAGGGGTAATTCGATTACTCCTGGATCTGTTACTCGAGGGGGCACTGTCCCGTCCCCCCTCGTCGAGTTTTGGCTGGTGGCAGTGGAAACTACTTGTTATGTTCGACCCCGAACATAACCCTATGGGATTCGTCCCATTGTTGGAGATTGATACTTTTTCTCATTAATCTCTGACGTACCACCGATCTACTTATCTTAAATAAGTTTATCGAGTGATATTTTCTGCCAGAACTCGGTTTTAAAATGGCGTCTGTGTTCGTCTCTGTGACTCCTAAACCAAAGGTCGCGCCCTTTTTTCCACTTTTGGCGGGCTCTGTACAGAGACCCTCCAAAGTGGTGCCATTCTGTCTGGGTTACCACAGGGGTGTGGGAGGGGGATTAGGCACCCTGGACCGAGTTGCCTTGCCAACTCAGGTCGCACTCTGGAGTGATTGGCCCAGGTGGTGAGCCTTCCCGCTCACCACTTAGCATGTGTTGATTGACAGCTAGGCTGAATGAATGGGGGTCTTCTGCATAAAAGCAGGGCTTTTGGGACTGGATCTTCAGAAGTCGCCACAGGACCTAAGAATCCGACGAGGGTAACGCTGAGCCGACCTGCAACGATGACACCTCCGGTGGAGCCCTGCTGAGCCGACTCACCACTTCCCGACGACAGAGGAGATCTCCCTGCCGGAGAGTCTCTTCCCCTGACTGGTGGGAACAACCAGTCCCCTTTGCTTTTTATTCGCCTCAGGACGCAAGGGTCGAATTGCCCGTGCAGAGCACCTCGGCAACCGGATAGCCACTACCCCTGTACCGCGACCAAAAGGTGGTGCCTTGTGACGGAGCACTCCGCGGCTGGTCTCTTCCCTGGTGGTGCACCGGACTTCACTTTCCTTCGACGACGAGACCATCTCTACTCTTGGCCAAGACCCGACGTGCATCCACCACCAGGAACAACTGCGCCCGCCGGAGCTGCCCTCCACAACAAGGTACCGTGTCCGCCTGGCTTCCCTTTCGTTCGGTTCGAGTGAGGTGTCTTAATCCTCTCCGTTCCGTGGGGTCGCCTCCAAGCTTTTCTCATTCTTTGTTCTGAACTGGTTCAATCCACCGATAACAATTTGCTATAAAGACTTGAATGCATCTCCACTAGAGACTTTTTGGGACATCGCGCCTTGCCTCTCTCCGAGTGGGCCTGGCCTCTGAACTTTACGATCTATTGTGATTCTTGCCTTCCTGCCTTGCATTTTTTCTGCTAGGATCGAACTGTGTTGATTTCATAACCTGCCTATCTTTTTCTCTCCCGTCCTAACTAATATTCGAGTGTCATCTAGGTTGAGGTATACACCTCTGTCTGAAACTAAGTGGTACCAGTAGAACCTAGAGTTGTCGATATTTTGCTAGGGGGATTGATCGTTTTCTACCTCGTAGAGTAATTGTGTTTGATTTGTTTGCCGTGATTTGCCTTAGTGTTTTTCATAGATGTTCTGTTATAAATAAATGCCTTAATATCTTTACACTAAGCCTCGTTGCGTGTTTGCTCCACATACTGCTCAACTTTTCTTGAGAGAAGTCTTACTGCTCAGCCACAGCTACCAAGTGAATCTGTGTGGTACAGACTGCTACCAAGTGGGTTCACCGCCAACGCCTGTAGTCCTAAATCTTTTGCAGTGGTCCCAGAGGGAACTGCACAGGTTTCCGCCTAACAGGGTTTGCTCGGTGAAATACCGAAGTGTAAAAAAAGGCCTTGGCACTGGGGGGGAAAACCCATGGCACTTAAGGGGTTAAAGCCAGTTTCACACTTTCATAGTCCATCCTATCCACCTCCCCCAACTCCATTAGCACATCAGATGCAACAGGGGGGAGCCTAGAGAATAACCAGGGGATCTACTGATTCCCTGTGATATCCTGGAGCCCATGATTATATTCAAACATAGCAAGCCAATCACCAACTTAGGTTCATACATACCCACAATCTCTTTAGGCATCTGGGGTCTTTTTGGACTGGAAGATCTAGAGGATTCGGGGAGAGAAGCATTTTCCAACAATAATTTCTTCATCTCAAGCTCATGATTGAACTCCATTTCTTTGAGCCTTAGTTCCTGATGTCTCTGTTCAGTTTGGGCACTAATTTGTTTGAATTCTAGTTCAAGTCTTATTTTTTCTAGTGAGATAAACTCAGGACTTAGTGTGGGACCTGGTAAGGGTCCAGTAGTTACAGGTTGAGGTCTTTGAGCAGGCAGAGGACTAGAGGGGGTGACACTGTTATCCTCCTCTTCCTCATCTGTCTCAACAATAACATCTTCCACATTATTCTCAGCACTGTTTACTACATTTGCTCGAGAAGCTGGCACTACAGCACCACTATCCAGACTTTGTTTCTCTAACAGTCTATCTATCATTTCTGTTTTCTTGCCTTTGACAGGAAGACATTTCTGTCTGCACAAATCTTTTAAAAAATCAACAGTTTTAGTAAGGAGGGTCTCCTGACTGTAGCTTTCCATACTTGTCTTTGTTAAAATAACTTTTTCTGATCGTTAGCCTTGTGGTTAGTTGAACCAAGGCACTAGCAGTACACTAAAATGTAAACCCAATACTTTTATCCTCACCGCTGTACACCAGTGTTAGGCAGAATCCAATGCTGTTCCCTTACGGAGCACTACACCAGATTAAGACTACAGGTATGAGCAATAAATCCCCTTTGGTAACAGTCTGTACCACAAAGATTTAGTTGGTAGCTGTGGCTGAGCAGTCAGACTTTTCGAAAGAGGCAGATGAGCAGTATTCAGGGTTTACACATTAGGTATCACAGTACTATGGAACAAGGAAACACTGACCAAAGCTTTGTATTTCAAAAGAATATATTTAATTTACACACTTCCAAGTCAATACATAAATCACAAGTAATAAAGTAAGTTAATTTCAGTAGTAGAAAAGTATACACAACTCCCCTAGTGGCTGGTAGACAAGTTTGCGGTATAGTGAAAACTGAGCAAAACGGCACAGTGAAAACCAATTACAAATGGCACTCTACCAAGTCGACGTACGGGAGGGAAAACACAAGTTAAACTAGAAATATCTTCAAACACCTCTGAGCAACCTTTCCTTAAAGTTTGGTGAACAAGTCATGCACAGTAATACTTTGGCAAAAGGATTTGCAAATGAAAACTGAGCAAAATGGCACTTCACGTTTTATGACAGTGGGAAGGAAGAGGGGTTTAAGAGATTTAGGTGCATCAACACAATTCTATATGAAAACCAATCTAGAGAGAGCAGGTTTAACAAGTCAGTGGTACGGGTTTGAAGGTCTATGAGCAAAAATGTTCTCGTAGCTGCAGTCAATTCTTTGTTAGACAAATATTTGAAGAGGTAGATGCAAGGCGAAAGACAATGTTAGTCGAGAGGGCGGCCGACCCCACAAGTAGATAAAGGATTTAAAACACCTTTAGGGCTACCACGGAGAAAGGGCGGCCTGGCGGAACAATGTACCTTAATATGAAGAAGTGGCTCCTGCGGTGGCGGTTGTTCCTGGTAGTTCCTGCAGTTCGGTAGGTTCAGCAGAGGAAGAGATGATCTCGTCGTGGAAGAAGGTCCGAGTTACTGCACTACCCAGGGATGAAACCAGCCGCGGTGCTGCCAAACGAATAAAAGGTACGTTCCCTTAAATTGCGCCCCGGGTGGACGGGTGCCTGGCTATCCGGCCTCCAAGTGCAGGGCACTGGCGATTCGACCAAGGCAGGTCCGAGGGTGCAATTGGCGAACTGGTTGATCCCACCAGCTCAGGGGAAGAAGGCTCTCGTGAAGAAGATCTTCTCTCGTGTGGAAGAAAAGTGGTGAGACACTGCAGCAGGGCTTCACCGGTGGTTCAGGTGCTGAAGATGTCTTTGGCTTCTCTCCCCTTCGGTTCCGTAGTTCCAGTGGCGACGTCTTGCTCTTCCAGTCCTCAGGACCCTGCTTTTATGCAGAAAGAGATCCATTCATACAGCCTAGCTGTCACTCACACAGTGGAGTGGTCACTTTGGCGGAAGACCCTCCAGCCTATCAGGTTAGAGTGTGAATTGAGTTGCTGAGGCAACTCTGTCCAGGGGTTCTACTCCCACTCCCCAACAGTGGACCCACCCCAGACTCAGTGGCGCCGAAAGGAGGGCTTCTCGGCAGAAGCCCACCAAAAGGACGAACAAAGGATCCTAAACCTGGGTTAGGAGTTTCGAGTAAGACACAAGAAAGAATTTATATAAAAGTTCTGGCAATAAAAACCCACCGGAGTAAAGTTAATAAAAGACTAAACGGCGGTATGTTAAAGGCTGCCAGTAAAAGTGTTAGCCTTGAACAATGGGAAAATCCCATAGGGATTTATTCGCGGTAGAATAATCCCGGTAGTAACCACTGCCACCAGCCAGAAACTTTTGAGAGAGGGACTGTACGGTACCCTCTCGAAAATGAACGTAAGGGAAACTCTAATAACCCTTACCAGTACTTCCACAATATGATGGTTGGTACTGGTTTTGTTCATAAGAGATGACTAGTAAAGTCAATGGGGACTTTACATGCCCTGGGAGACAGTAGTCAGTCCCAGGGTATGGAGTCTATGTTTGGGGGTCACTACGACACCCCTGTGTTATGGCACGGAGGGTGCTGTGTAACACACAAGTGAATAAAGATGGTTCCTATGAGGAGAGAGGGCTCATAGGCATTAAACACATAAAAATAGCCTAGAACACACATAGCAAAATGTCTAAGAGTGAGGAAAAAGAGGCTCACACTTATCAGGCAAAGAAAATAAATCCTTCGAATCCAGCAAAGCTGCTGGGGGACTCTTGTGGGATGTTTTTATCCACGCATCCAAGCCCTACCTCAAAACTGTGCAGTACTGACATGGAAAACATCATGATGGCCAGAGCTTCCCAGAAAATGCACAGGGAAATGCATGAATAGGCTGCCACTCATTTTTGCCGATGTTATGGGCACAGAAGGACACTGCCTAAAACCACCATTGGACTACCCACACAGTAGTCTGAAACCATTGGGAATGGCAATGCTGATTGCCAAAAGCAAACCCATAACTGTGGAGAATTCATTTTCTTAAATCCCAAAAAGGGGTGCAGTACCAGTACTCACCACTATCAAAAAGCCGGCGTTTTAAAACAACACCAGATTTTACTTTTTTTGTGTAAAACTGAATAAATGAACCCAAAGCAGGCCAAAGAAAGACTTACTGAGAGGTGGATCCAATGTAAAGTTATATTCTGAAGTGACTTGAAGGTTTATAACAGGACTGGCTGAGCTGTGGATTTCAGCAGTTTAAGTAAATTTGGACTGAAAGACACTAAAAATCTAAATGTTTAAAAGAAATGAGTGACCTACTTTGAGTGTCACATAGGTTGCAATTGTTTAAATGTCATAGTTTTAAACTTAGAATCAGCATTCTAGCTGCATATGTAAACATTGTCTTGACTTAAACTGGGTAACAAAAAGTGACATTTTATCTGAAACCTGGCTTAAGGAACTGAATTCTGCCCACCAGCTACCCCCGACAGGAGATGAGACTTGAGTCACAGCTGTGTTCCCAGGCCTATCTGCCTTTTGCTGGCCACACTAAGGATATGCCATCTCTCTGATAATTGAATTAAGGGGAGCCCCCACAGAATACAGGAGCTCTGTACAAAGCCCTGTCCTGACTCAGGCAAATGTTTTATTGGCGGGAGTCGTAAATGGAGCTTCCTCCTGGAAGGACAGGGGAGGGGCACTGCCTGTGAGAGCAAGCTGGCTTGGCAGAACTGGAAAAACCAGAAATTCAACCTTGTGCTGGGGGGAAACCACACCCCTTTGGGGCCAGAACATAACTCTAAAAAGATGAATGACTCATAGTACGGACTTGTGAAAATTATTTAAATGACACCATAATTCTTGTGATTTTTCTGCCCACATTTTAAGACGTGTTAGGACCCGGTGGTATGTTCAGGGGGGTTTTAGCGGAAAAGAGGATATTACTCAAAATGTGTGCATGTGAAAAATCTGACACTTCATCAACTAATGTCCATACTCCTTGCGCACATGTGTGTAAATTTGGGGTAATGTCCGGTATTGCAAACCAGTTAAAAAGTGCAAAATATTGCCATTTCTGAATGCAAGCTCTCAGGAAGAGCAGATTTGGACAGGGTATACCTCCTGTGATATGTGATGGGTGCGTGTAATTTTAAAACAATATGTACCTCTGCAAATATGTATTTGGTTCAAATCTAGATTTGTGTGCAAGTTGACAGGAGGAGTGAACTTTCTGCAGGCTGTAAAATGACATCACTCTGACACAACTTAGCTCCCCCAATCAGGGGAGAAATGAAAGCTTGGCCAATGACAAGTGGAGAGGGGTAGGGGCTAGTGATGCTGCACACACACACCCATTTTAAAAACAGATAAAAGCAGACAGACAGGACAGATAGGGACCTTCAAATCCATTTGCAGCTGGAAGCTCTGCCGGAAAATCCATACTTTACCTCCATCAATCTCTAGAGAAAGCTGTACAGAAAGACATAGAGACTTCAAATCTATCAAATTTCCAGAACCAGAGAGAGAGCAGAGCTGACCCAGATCACTGTGAAGTGCAGAGACCAGAGTCCAGCCTAAAACCTGACCAGATCCGTGGCGAGCCCCATTTAATTCAAGAATATAGTGTGAGTACCTAGCAAACTGTGCAGAACCAATCTCTTAGTTAAAATAATATAATTCAATCTATTTTAATCTAAGTAGAACTGTCTCCTAACTGTCATCTGTCATTTGTAAAGCTGTCACTTGTCATTTTCCAGTTGCAAGCTGCACTTGTCTTTTTGAACTTTAAAATTTAAAATCTGAAAAACGACCTTTATTTAATCGCTCATATCACCGTAACCGTTTGTGCTAGAGACTTGCAGTAACTTTCATCTGAAAGCTGAGAATCGTGGCTTCCCTACGAACCTAGAACCGCATTCCTACCCCCGATACTTTTGCTGTAATCGCGAAAAACGCACTCGCGAATTTCACCGCGATTTGCCAATTTCTCCACGTGTAAAAATCTGCTGCTGCTTGCCTTCCGTTGCAAAAATTCGTTTGCAACCTGACAACCATTATAGAGCATTGCTAAAGTGATCCTGAACTTATTCAAAGCATATACCACTCACCCTAAACCTCTAGAGGGAATTAAAAGCATTTTAGCATATTTTTCACTTCATTGCCAGCACATATAAAAGCATTTTGGGCCTGTGTTTTAAACTTCTGTAGTCCAAGCTTGCTGGGGTGAACTGAATCACATTTGATTGCATTTCTGAGAACTGTGTGCTTCCCTTCCATTTCCTTGCATTGCATAAAGGGGGGAGGGGATTGCCAGAGAAAAGTGATTACATTGTTTTGTTGAAATCATATTGAGTATTTTCTGTACTGCATTTTCATTCAACATCACATCCATCTGAACTTATATAAAGCATTCTCTACCACCTTCTTCTTCTGTTCCTATTCACAAGTGTGCTAGTGCCAGATTCTCCGTTGTTAATCTTTATCATATCAGATTAAGTGTGCTATTCAATTATTAATTTATTCTAAAGTGTGATATATATATCTATTGTTTAAATTATCAATTAAACCTTTTAACTTGCAAAACAGAACTACTTCTTGGCTCAGTGGGGTCAGGAGGATTCCAAGAGAGGGGTGTTATATAGGGGTAGTCATCCAGAACGCATGAACTGGACATAAAGATATATCAATAAGGGTTTTCATTCAGTATTCTAGACTAGGCGTTGACTTGGCTGTAGTGCTGAATTTAATCCTCTTACACTCTATAGGTAAGGGAAATTAGCCATAACATGAGAATTCTCCCTAACAACAAGTATTTACATTTTGTATTTCAAGGTCAACAATAATGTGTTATAGAGCAGAGCTCTCAAGTTTCATGTGGGCGGCTATGCATGAGAAGGGCACCTTGCCTTGATTTTGCTTGGAATTCTTGGACTTTTAGGTTTCCTTAATTTCAAATGGGAAAGAAAACTACTAGTCAGAGAATCCAAAGGGGCAAACAGGACTGCATGGACTTCTCACGCATGGTCACAGGAAACTTCAGAGCTTCTGCTTTTACTGGCTAAATACACATATCTCATATTAAATCAACATTACAACATGTACATCTTTAGAGAAACATGCTAAGCAGAAAGAATATTGTTGCAGATTATTTTCCCACATCCTAAATGGGAAACTACAAATCTCAGAATGTAAAATAATGCAAGCCTGAACAAACATCTTCTTTTTAGGCCACTGCAGTAATGTCGCTTGATACTGTTATGCATCCATTTAATCCAAAACCTTTTTCATGTCAGACACAGTGGCTTACAAGTTTTATTTTAGGTGGACCCATATGTGCTAAAGTAATGAGGGGGGTCTTTCAGACCATCAGTCAGCAACGCCCACACATAGGAAAAAGAAGGGCGCGGGTCATGAGAGGAAGAAGTGATTGCAGGTCATTAAAGACCACAGGCAGCCCAGTCCAGGACGCTGCCTGTGGCCTCGGATAGTAATGGTTGTATTACTTACCAGTACTCTCCATTACTCATAGGCATACTCTTCCTCGTCCCAGTATAGACGGCAAAGGTAAGTACTGGGACGAGGAAGATGGCCGTCAAAGTAATTGAAATCAGTCTGAGCTGCAGGGTGTGTGTTGCAACTAGGAAGACAGGACACAATCGACAGGTGTAGGGGGTGGACAGCAATTAAGCCCAACACAAAGGCCCAAAGAAGAGGATAAGGGAATAAAAACTGCAACAAACGACGAGGAAGACCTATAAGCATCTTCCCTCTGGATCCCAGCCTTGACCTCAGTCATAGATCTTCAGAAGGGATTATGAGCCGCCCACTCCTTACAGAGGGTGGCGAGTATGCAGGTACTGCGCATATGCAAATGACATCCGGGTCATTTGGGCCTCAGACATTTCTTGTCGCTCTTTCTCAGCGTTTCTCTTTATTTGGGTATTGGAGCTGCCCGGGCATGAAGCAGGGAGGGCATTGGAGCAGCCTGGGCATGAAGCAGGAAGGGCACTCGAGCTGCCAGGGCATGCAGCAGGAAGGGCATTGGATCTGCCTTGACTTGGAGTTGCTTGAGCATGAGGCAGGAACTGCATCCAGAACAGTGGCAATATTACAAGTCTCCCTTATACATAATTTAGACCTCTAACGAGATCTTCCAAAAATTGATTCTACCGTCATCACCGCCACACGAAGTGCAGATAACGACGCGTATAATCGGATCAAACAATCGAAGGATGAATAGTAACCTTAGTACCTATAAGAACCAACACACTGCTCACCTATGGTCGCCTATAGATGTACACATATTATGGGGAAAGAAAACTAGAAGCGCCGTCAGGCAGAAATTAGGAATTTATTTAAGATTAGAAGAGAAACTTGAGATCATTCAGAAGATTGCACGGATGCAGATTACCGCAAGGGGTTATGGGTAAACTGATATTTACCACGGGTTGCGTGACGAAGGGGGCGGGGTGCGAGGGAGGGGCTACATTCTACACCCACTGAGTTGACCCTGTTTAATTCACCCTCTTGATGCCCCCTTATTGCCAGGACTGATAGTGGTTGCCCACCCTCTTACCCCACCCCCACCCCCCTCTCTGGCAGGTGCTCCCCCTGTAAGTAGCTGCACCCCCTGGAAGCTCTTGCACCAGTGTCCAGTGTGCAGCAGGGGGGCATTTACAGTTTACATTGATGGGGCATTGGGTAAATGCTGCTGTTTGTCACCTTTATGGCACTTTGCTCCAGTGGGCAGAGCCTGCAGGATTTCTTATGGGATTTCAGAAGGAACATGCAGCCCTTGGCAGAAATGCAAACCTTCATCAGCTTTTACCCATCACAGGCTGACCTGCCTGCTTCTGATGCTTCCTTGGGAGGACATCTGTAGGTTGCCTGCGGTACTGCAGCATTTTTACCTTCATGCCATCTCTAGTGCTTTCTAAAAAGCGAATGTAAAATAATCACTTTCAGCCAAGACACACATGCCACCAGCAAAGGTTTATGCCTGTTGAGAGCCACCGAGCAATGCATTGTGGGTATGCAAATGATCACAAGTGCCTGCTTTGTCATTAAAACTGCCTTTGTCTTATAAGGCAGAGGTGAACTTCCAGTGATGGCCACTGGGAGGCACTGTGGCATCTGTGACTTGACTGAAATGGCTTCTTCTGCTTTCACATTTCATGCAGAGATTATTTTTTATCTCCTGCTTTCATAGCCACCATAACTTTGCTCGTCTTCCTTATGGAAGGCTGGAGTTCTGCTGATAGCCAATAGATGTCCTCACAGGAATTGACACTGTTCCTGTTGCAGGCAGTGCTTTTGCCTTTCCTTGTTTGTGTTTAAAGGTATTAAAACCTAGTGAGTCTTCACTACAGAGCTTGAGGAATCCTGTTGCCTTTTCATCCCACTTCCATTCCTCACAGAGGTACATCAGGGTGATCCCAAGGTCAGGCTCAAGTGGAGGTTGCAGGGTTGCTGATGACGGCTAAAAGGTGGGTATTTAAAGGATCTAGGCCCTGGTTCATGGAATTTATTGAGCAGTAAATAGGGACTTTACGCTGCAAATCGCGCGTGAAACCCCCTTCATCGATTCGTAGAATTAACTGCACAGTACTTGTAGGGGTGCCAGTAAATATTATGAGGGACCCCGCACAGTGCCCCTGAGGTGCAGACATGGTTGCAGGGGACCCCATGCACTGTTTCAACCGTGCATGTGTTTGTGCCTGAGGAGCAGTCAAATGTATCTGTTTTTGGCTGTTGTTGCATTGCAGGGTAGCGTGTAAGAGGTGTTCCGGCTGCAACTTGCGTGTATGGTTCCTTTGCATGAACAACTCCATGAATACGCGGAGCGTGCAGAAAAGCCTTTGTCCGCAGGCTCGTGCAGAGTCGTTCTCGGTGCGCAGGCTTTGCAGGATCTCTGAGCACTATCCCTGAATCAGGTCCAAAGTGCCTCATTCACAGAACTCTTTGCATGCTGAAAAGTTATTTGGTGCACTTTTCAGCATCCAAAAGTCCCTTCATAGATTCATGTAATGGATTTTGCATGCATTTCTGGCACTTTGCTGGGACTTTGCCTAGGTCCGTCCCGTCTTTGGGCCTGATTCATGTAATAACTTGCACAGAAAATCGGTAACATGAATGCCAAACTGCATTCAAAATTCTGTTAATTGATTCATGGAATGAAATGCGCGGGACATCTCTGGGACCTGCATGGAAATCGCACTGTTTTGGCATATCTCTACGAGCAGCCCGAGGTCTGCGCAGAGCACGGAGAAGGCAAAGAACTCGTAAATTAGGAAGAACAAGGGAAAAACTGGGCGTTCCAAGGGACGGGACCTCGCCGTCACCTGAAGGCAAGCGTAAGGACACTTGCGCATAGGATGCGCTGAACGGAGGTGAGTTTGCATGTCGGACTTAGGTGTGCGTGCATGCAGAGGGGTTTTCAATCAGACCTAGGGGTGCTTATACGCAGTGTTTTGGGGTGCTCGGCCGGTTTACGGGGATTCGCACACAGTTTGACAGGAAAATAATTCATTTATGGGAAACTATACGCATGTTCTCGGGGTGTTGGTTGCAGTTATGGGGCACCCTGCGCAGTGTAGCTGAGGTGCAGGCTTGCTTGGGGTGGATCCCACACACTGTTCACGGGATGCGTGTGTTCACGCCCTTTGAGTCTGCAAGTGTAGGTGAATGTGGCAGTTTTGACTTTGCGTGGGAATGTGTCAGGGGCAAAGGTAGACATCTGTGGGTGTATTCTCTTTGCGTGGGGGCATGTTGGGTGTGTTCCTGGGCAAACAAAATGTTCTATGCGCATCGGGGTACTTTGCATTTTGAGATCCATGAATACGTGGAACACGCAATGAAAACTTTGCACACAGGTTCGCGCAAAGTCATTCTCAGCGCATGGGCATTTATGCGCAAATTCCAATGAATCAGGCCCAAAGTGTCATACACTGTAGCCGCTTATACCTGTCCCCCATTCGTCGTTAGGACCATCACCCCACTACCGTATTTGGAGTCACTGCTGACGTCACCTTTGGTGTGCCTATACCTACCCTCTTTCCATACCGGGGTTAGTGTACATATTGCTAGTGTAAGTTTCTGTTTTATTTGTGGGAAGGGTGATTTGGGTAGACACTTCTAATAAATATTTGTGACTATACCGGATTCGCGACCACCCCTGACTGGCGGGCACCATGCTCAAGGACTGGCTTCAGGTAGTCAGCTGGGCTGAGGGAGCTAAGCCTGAATGTTGCTTCATAATAAGGTGGGGTTCCATGGAGCACTCCCCTCCATCAGGTGCTCAAGTTGAAGGAGTCCTTAAAGTCCTCACTGGCAAGGTCAAGGGTTGCGGGCTAACACACCAGTCATTCCTAGACTAAGCCCTGCCTTACGCACCGCTGCATCCAGTCACCCCGCAGCGCCCAGTCTGGGTGCCCTTATGGCTGCACCCGCAAGCACCTCTAGCTCATCTGTGACTAGCGCACGCGCCAGTGCTTTTGTAAAGGCTTTCGTAAAGGATATGAATTTATTTAAAATGTGTATATAGCGCGTACATGCAAAATGCATCACAGCGCTGTACAAGATTCTATATCTGATGAATACATTGAGCAAATACACACGAACAAAAAAATATCTTTAAAAACAGGAATCAAAAAGCAAATAAATCATTAAAGCAAATTTAACAGCATCATTTCATAAAACAGAATTCCATGACCATGTTTTGAGTGCTTTCCTGAACCTCAAATACTTTGGGACCTCCTGGAGAATAATTAGTAGAGCATTTCAAGAAGAGACTGCAGCAGCAGGAAAAGACCTTTTCATGGTATAAGCATCATTTCACAAACTTCTAAATGAAGGGAATCGTGACTGTGGCGACCTCTGGACCCCCTGGAAATATTCTGTTTCTCCCCTAGTAAGATGGAGGCTGCAAACACTTTGCTTTGCAAACAATGCACAATAGCTTTAAAGTAATTCTTGCATCCAGGGGCGACCAGCGAAGTGATGTAAAACAGGAGCTATATTCTCAACCGCTGAGCACCATAAACCACACGTGCAGCATGGTAGAGAACCGCTTTCAGCGGGGTCAGGGGTCAAGGAAGAACTAGGGAGACATGTTAATAGAATTTCCCAAATCTGCTGGATATTGCATTAATGGGGATAGAATGGGAGATTTGGGGGGACAAACTGGTAGACTAACAGAGGACGAACAAGAGACAGATGGGAAGTGGGTAAGAGGGGAGGATGGGTATATGTAAATGGATAAATCAGTTATAGCCAACACAATCATGATATAAGACAGGCATTTGAATGAAGATATAATCGTCTTGCAAATAAATATAAAATGTGTAAAGACTTATGAGCCATGAGCAGTAGCATTGAAGCAGTTAAGAGAGTGGAAAAAGAAATACCATTTAGCATTGTATTTAGCCATTGTATTATGATTATTAGCCATGCACAGTTCCATTTTGTGAATATTACAAATAGAGTTCAACCATCCTCTGGTAGAGAGAGATCGGAAGTCTTTCCAGTTAGCTGTGATACATTTCAGGGCTATACAAATGAATAGATCGTATAATCTAGTTGAGTCAGGAGAGATGTGTGTTATTATAGCCAGACTTCCTAAAAAAAACATTCCTAGAGGTAAAAGGAATGTCAACAGAGAAAATCAGCTTCATAAGCTTCCAAACGTCATGCCAAAATTTAAATACATGCGAACATTCAAAAAATATATGCAAATATGTGGTGGGAGACATACCACATGACCAACAGTTAGCATCATGCGTAGGGTTGCCTTTTGCTAGTTTAGCCGGAGTAATAAATGCTCTGTGGATGAAGAAATAATAATGTTGTGTAATATTTGCGGAAACCGATAAGTGTTTAATTCTGGAAAACAAGCTAAGCCATATATGGTCTTCAAACGTACATCCTAAATCAAATTCCCATTTCAGATGAATAGAACACATGTCAAATGATAAAGTAAGCAAGTTATAGACTTTAGAGACTTACTACAATAATTCATGTCCAATTTATACTGCTTTCATCTATAATGCTCGTTGAAAAAGGCATTATAATCCAATTAGTTTATCGATTGTTTTTAGCCTTGATCGTTTGCAAGTTTGTGGTTTTTCTTAATTACTGTTCATTCTTCTTTTATTGTCATAAATTTGTCTCAAAGTCTGTAATTTGATAGCATATGTATTATTATTATTATACTAAACAATAAAATAATTAAAATAAATAAAAAAATGAAAGAATTTCCATAATCAATAGTGGAAAGAACCAAAGATAGAAATAATGAACGAAAAAGAGAAGAGGATTCCACAGATTTAAGGAAAACAAAGGGTCATTTGCAGATTTTACTAACGCATGTATGTGTGGAACAAGTGTCAATCACGAGTAAAGTGAACCCCAGGATTTAGCAGTATGTGAAACACCTGAGAATGAACCCGGAAGTGGTGCTTTCCTAAAGCGGAAGAGTGAGAAAACAAAAGAAACTCCATCTTGCACGGATTCAGTTTAATAAAATGGTCAGATATCCAAATCTCTATACCCGGCTGAGCTTGCGATGCGATTGGCAAATAGAGTTGGGTGTCACCAGCATTCTGCTGCGTTCCCTCCCCCAATGCTTTATAGCCAAATTACCCAGAAGTTCCATGCACACATTAAATGGTAATGGTGATCAAATGGACCCCTGGGGGACACCAATGGGAACAAGAAATGGATCAGGACGATTCTCACCCATAAAAACAACTGACCATCAAAAATGATCAAAACCAGATAAAAACCTGGCCTCAGATCCCAGAACAGTGGCAGATTTGCGGACTAACTGAGAGAGTCCGCAAAAGGATGCAGTATTTCCTCCCGATACCTGGGCATTTTATTATACAGGAATAAAGCAAAATAAGGCAAATCCTGTTGGAAGCAGAAGGCCGGGCAGGTGGAAGATTGGTTTTTCAACAGGGTAAATAGAGCTTCGGGGAGATTAGCAGAGAATTCTACCCTAGAATTAGAATATTTTGCCTCCAACATGTTAGCAGAATAACAGCACATGCTTGTTTTACATTTTTAAAATTGTCATCTGATGCAAATGGACCCCACGTGTGTTCTGAGGCAATAACAAGTTGAGATTGTAAATTGAAGGCTTGAAAGACCCCGGGGCGATGGCCTGTCTGGTGTTGTTTCCATATGTTGGGGGGCAATTACATCTACATCAGATTTCACTGAGCAATGCCTGCTCTTGATATGGCAACATTCTCAGGTACTGAGAGAAGGCACCGAGCATGAATTAACCTGGAGTCTCGGTCTAACACAGGAGCTCTCTTGTCTTGGCCTTGAGTAAAGTCTTGCTGTGTGGCTCTAGGGAAAGCCACCAGTGAGTGATCAGACCAATTGATCATCAAGAAGTCGACCTTTGATTGAAAGTAATGGGCACTGATGACCCGATCTAAAAGGTTACCCTTGAATGCCTCGGAACACAACCATTCTGATGAAAATCTAAAAGCCCAAACAATTAAGAAAGGGAGTAAAAACCCTTACAAGCTGCATTACCCCATGGAACATGAACATCTCCAATAAAAAAACAACAAGGAGAGAATACATGTGCATTGGTCATAAAATCCATCACTTCAGACACAAAAACATCATTACCCCCATGGGGTGATAAATCACAAAAACGTACAGGGCTGATGACACATGGATACACATGTTAAATGCAATACATTAAAAGCAAGATAAAGGGTTAATAATCAATTGAGAAGGATTGTGGTATAGTAACCCCGCCACCGGCTTGGTGAAGCCTACCATGCACTAGTGATTAGGTACTAAAAGGTCAACATTGTGTAAAGAATTGACATTAAACCATGCTTCCTGATAGATATAAAGTCAACATGAAAAAAACGCTATTGTAAATCGGTGCAACGTGAGCAACAGCAGATCGGGCATTAACATGCAGGCGTTAATAGACAGGAATGCAACGTGAGCAACAGCAGACCGGGCATTAATATGTTGGCATGAATAGACCGGAATACAACGTGAGCAACAGCAGACTGGCATACTAGACCAGAATGCAACGTGAGCAACAGCAGATCGGGCATTAACATGCAGGCATTAATAGACAAGAATGCTCCGCCTATCATCTGCTGGAGCGCTACTTGTATAAGTTAGCGCTGTTCTAATGCCTAACAGGTTTCGCAACATTAAGTCACGGAGCGGATAAGAGCAGTGAGATGGAAAAAATATTTTTTAGGTTTTACTTCCATGAAACACATTGGGCCTCATCACGACCCTGGCGGTAGCCGTGCCAGTATTTATTTATTTTCACGTATTATTTATTATGTTCTCTCAACTGTTCCGCACTTTTCACTTCTCCCCCTTCCACCACTTTCCCCCTTTTCCATGCACTTGCGCGTTCTCAATGTCACTGGGCCTAGTAAGATCGTTGTTTTTGTCTCCCTTGTTCCCCTCCCTTTGCTTGGTCGCGCGCTGAAACACTTGTGTCCGAGCGCGATATAAATAAAATATCATATAATATCATCTTTGCACATCTTGATGCAGCGCTGGTGTGTAGAGTGTCTTCCCATTTGCACGTAGGCCGGGAGGGAGCAGGTTTCTGCTACAGTCCTAATGCCACACGAAGACTAACCAGACCTGAATGGGCCCCAGGTCCGCCCAATTGCATAGCACCGCTACACGCACCTTTACCCGCTAGCATAGCACAGAGCTGCCTGGCATCAGTTTACACACCTGGCTGGAGATGAGCCTGCCCATGTACAGTCACCCAAGCACCTAGCATAACATTCTTAGCTGCCTGGCAACAGTGTACACACCTGGCTGGAGGTGAGCCTGCCCAGGTACCATCACCCAAGCAACTAGCGTAACATTCCCGAGCTGCCCGGCAACAGTATACACTCCTGGCTGGAGGTGAGCCTACCCAGGTACCATCACCCAAGCAATTAGCATAACATTCCCAAGCTGCCCGGCAACAGTGCACACACCTGGCTGGAGGAAAGCCTGCTCAGGTACCATCACCCAAGGAACTAGCGTAACATTCCCGAGCTGCCCGCACAGTGTACACACCTGGCTGGAGGACAGCCTGCCCAGATACCATCACCCAAGCACTAGCATAACATTCCCAAGCTGCCCGGCAACAATGTACACACCTGACTGGAGGTGAGCCTGCCCAGGCACTGTCACCCAAGCAACTAGCGTAACATTGCTGAGCTGCCCGGCAGCAGTGTACACACCTGACTGGAGGTGAGCCTGTCCAGCCACCATCACCCAAGGAACTAGCGTAACATTCCCGAGCTGCCCGCAACAGTGTACACACCTGGCTGGAGGACAGCCTGCCCAGATACCATCACCCAAGCAACTAGCATAATATTCCCGAGCTGCCTGGCAACAGTGTACACACCAGGCCAGAAGTTAGCCTGCACAGCTACCGTCACCCAAGCAACTAGCATAACATTCCCGAGCTACCCAGCAACAGTGTACACACCTGGCTGGAGGTGAGCCTGCCCAGGTACCATCACCCAAACACCTAGCATAACATTCCCGAGCTGCCTGGCAACAGTGTACACACCAGGCCAGAAGTTAGCCTGCACAGCTACCGTCACCCAAGCAACTAGCATAACATTCCCGAGCTACCCAGCAACAGTGTACACACCTGGCTGGAGGTGAGCCTGCCCAGGTACCATCACCCAAGCAACTAGCATAGCATTCCAGAGCTTCCTGGCAACAGTATACACACCTGGCTGGAGGTGAACTGTGTTCACATCTGGCTGGTGGTGAGCCTGCTGAGGTACCGTCACACAAGCAACTAGCGTAACATCCCCAAGCTGTCACCCAAGCAACTAGCATAACATTCCCAAGCTGCCCAGCAACAATGTACACACCTGACTGGAGGTGAGCCTGTCCAGTTACCGACACCCAAGCAACTAGCGTAACATTCCCGAGCTGCTTGGCAACAGTGTACACACCTGACTGGAGGTGAGCCTGGCCAGTTACCGACACCCAAGCAACTAGCGTAACATTCCCGAGCAGCCCAGCAACAGTGTACACACCAGGCTGGAGGTGAGCCTGTTCATTTACCGACACCCAAGCAACTAGCGTAACATTCCCGAGCAGCCCAGCAACAGTGTACACACCTGGCTGGAGGTGAGCCTGTCCAGTTACCGACACCCAAGCAACTAGCGTAACATTCCCGAGCTGCCCAGCAACAGTGTACACACCTGGCTGGAGGTGAGCCTGCCCAGGCACCGTCACCCAAGCAACTAGCGTAACATTCCCGAGCTGCCCGGCAACAGTGCACACACCAGGCTGGAGGTGAGCCTGCCCAGTTACTGTCACCCAAGCAACTACCGTAACAATCCCGAGCTGCCCCGCAACAGTGTACACACCTGCCTGGAGGTGAGCCTGCCCAGTTACTGTCACCCAAGCAACTAGCGTAACAATCCCGAGCTGCCCCGCAACAGTGTACACACCTGGCTGGAAGTGAGCCTGCCCAGGTACCGTCACCCAAGCAACTAGTGTAACATTCCCGCACTGCCCGGCAACAGTGCACACACCTGACTGGAGGTGAGCCAGCCCAGTTACTGTCACCCAAGCAACTAGCGTAACAATCCCGAGCTGCCCCGCAACAGTGTACACACCTGCCTGGAGGTGAGCCTGCCCAGATACTGTCACCCAAGCAAGTAGCATAACATTCCGGAGCTGCCCGGCAACAGTGTACACACCTGGCTGGAAGTGAGACTGCCCAGGTACCATCACCCATGCAACTAGCGCAACATTCCCGCACTGCCCAGCAACAGTGTACACACCTGGCTGGAGGTGAGCCTGCCTATCCTTCAAACAATGCCAAAGACAGACATATACACGCTCAAGTACAATTGGGCCCACTTCTATAATGTTACTATAAACATATATACAGACACCTAACAACCCGCTCCCCAGAACAAGGATGCTTTGAGAGCATTCTCAGGCCATGCTGAATACTAGGCACAATTCATAGTGGGGGCTGCAACTAAATGCACTCCACTAAATGACCTACTACAAAGAATGAGAAGTGTGTGTGATCTAAAATGCATGGCCAAATAGTCACACAGGTGAAGTATCTCATCACATAGGGGCCAACTTTAAGCATGTTCTGCACATTAGATCGCACCGTAATGACAGTTTGGTACAGCCGGGCTGCGGCTCTGTGGACTAATGCACCCACTACAGGGGCCTGTGTGTGACCTCATGGTCACAGGTTCGAATCCCGGCAGGTGCACTCAGCCCTTCATCCCATAAAATGAGTACCATTAAGTTGGCTAACAATAAACATCTATTATTAGTACCAAGATGCTCCTTCGGGGGTGTGAACGTGCACTTTACAAATACACCTGGTATGTTGCAATGGGCGCAAGGAATGTAGAATTGGGGGCAATGCTTACACAATTGAGACAAGGTCAAGAAGTTGTGATTGTGATAGCCTTTGCATCAAGGACATTTTATGGAGCAGAAAGACATTATTGTAACATGGAAAGGAAAACCCTAGCATGCCACTGGGTGGCAGACCCTAGCATGCTACTGGGTGGCAGACCATTTGAAATGTTTCTTGTGGGTATTACCTGTGTGGTCACACATTGACAGAACAGAGCACTTTCTCTAGAATGCATCGCTGGACATTAGCTCTGCAAGAATTGGCAGAAGCCAGTCACCTGTTAGAGAAGGGTTGGCTCAAGGAAGAGAAGGGTATAAGTCTGCAATGTCACCAAGTCCAACATTAATTGTGGGTAAAAGGAGACATTTTATTTAGGGGGGAACATGTTAATATTTGAGATTACCCAGCGGGGTTATTGAGGAAGAAGGTAGACAAAGCGATGAATAAGGTAGTGGTCCTGGGGGGGTTATCATTCAAAGCGATGGATAAAGGAGTGGTCCTGGGGTATTATCTTTCAAAGCAATGAATAGGGAGTGGTCCTGAGGGGGAGGGGGGTGATCATTCAAAACAATGAATAAGGGAGTGGTCCTGGGGGTTATCATTCAAAGCAATGAATAAGGGAGTGGTCCTGGGGGGGTTATCATTCAAAGCGATGAATAAGGGAGTGGTCCTGGGGGTTATCATTCAAAGCAATGAATAGGGAGTGGTCCTGGGGGGGGTTATCATTCAAAGCAATGAATAAGGGAGTGGTCCTGGGGTGAGGGGGTTATCATTCAAAGCGATGGATAATGGAGTGGTCCTGGGGGATTATCATTCAAAGCAATGAATAGGGAGTGGTCCTGGGGGGGGTTATCATTCAAAGCAATGAATAAGGGAGTGGTCCTGGGGTGAGGGGGTTATCATTCAAAGCGATGAATAAGGGAGTGGTCCTGGGGGTTATGATTCAAAGCGATGAATAAGGGAGTGGTCTTTGCGGGTTATCATTCGAAGCAATCAATAAGGGAGTGGTCCTGGGGGATTATCATTCAAAGTGATGAATAAGGGAGTGGTTCTGGGGGATTATCCTTCAAAGCGATGAATAAGGGAGTGGTCCTGGGGGTTATCATTCAAAGCGATGAATAAGGGAGTGGTCCTTGCGGGTTATCATTCGAAGCGATGAATAAGGGAGTGGTCCTGGGGGGTTATCATTCAAAGTGATGAAGAAGGGAGCGGTCCTGGGGGATTATCATTGAAAGCGATGAATAAGGGATTGGTCCTGGGGGTTATCATTCAAAGCGATGGATAAGGGAGTGGTCCTGGGGGTTATCATTCAAAGCGATGAATAAGGGGATGGTCCTGAGGGTTATCATTCAAAGCAATGAATAAGGGAGTGGTTCTGGGGGATTATCCTTCAAAGCGATGAATAAGGGAGTGGTCCTGGGGGTTATCATTCAAAGCGATGAATAAGGGAGTGGCCCTTGCGGGTTATCATTCGAAGCGATGAATAAGGGAGTGGTCCTGGGGGGTTATCATTCAAAGCGATGAATAAGAGAGTGGTCCTGGGGGTTACCATTCAAAGCGATGAATAAGGGAGTGGTCCTGGGGGATATTATTCTAAGCGATGAATAAGGGAGTGGTCCTTGGGGATTATCATTCAAAGCGATGAATAAGGGAGTGGTCCTGGGGGTTATCATTCAAAGCGATGAATAAGGGAGTGGTTCTGGGGGATTATCCTTCAAAGCGATGAATAAGGGAGTGGTCCTGGGGGTTACCATTCAAAGCGATGAATAAGGGAGTGGCCCTTGCGGGTTATCATTCGAAGCGATGAATAAGGGAGTGGTCCTGGGGGGTTATCATTCAAAGCGATGAATAAGAGACTGGTCCTGGGGGTTATCATTCAAAGTGATGAATAAGGTTGTGGTCCTGGGGGATATTATTCTAAGCGATGAATAAGGGAGTGGTCCTTGGGGATTATCATTCAAAGCGATGAATAAGGGAGTGGTCCTGGGGGATATCATTCAAAGCGATGAATAAGGGAGTGGTCCTGGGGGTTATCATTCAAAGCGATGAATAAGGGAGTGGTCCTGGGGGATTATCATTCAAAGCGATGAATAAGGGAGTGGTCCTGGGGGTTATCATTCAAAGCGATCGGTAAGGGAGTGGTCCTGGGGGATTATCCTTCAAAGCGATGGATAAGGGAGTGGTCCTGGGGGTTATCATTCAAAGCGATGAATAAGAGAGTGGTCCTGGGGGTTATCATTTAAAGCGATGAATAAGAGAGTGGTCCTGGGGGATTATAATTCAAAGCGATGAATAAGGGAGTGGTCCTTGGGGGGTTATCATTTAAAGTGATGAATAAGGGAGTGGTCCTGGGGGATTATCATTCAAAGCGATGAATAAGGGAGTGGTCCTGGGGATTATCATTCAAAGGGATGAATAAGGGAGTGGTCCTGGGGGATTATCATTCAAATCGATGAATAAAGGAGTGGTCCTGGGGGATTATTATTCAAAGCGATGAATATGGGAGTGGTCCTGGTGGGATTATCATTCAAAGCGATGAATAATGGAGTGGTCCTGGGGGTTACCATTCAAAGCGATGAATAAGGGTGTGGTCCTGTGGGATTATCATTCAAAGCGATGAATAAGGGAGTCCTGGGAGATTATCATTCGAAGTGGGGGGGGGGGGTGTGGAGTGAAATGAAGATGCCACATCTAGGGCTATCATAGGGTGGCTGGTTAAAGTGTTGAGGGGTGCAGGTGTTCCCTCTATGCTGCTAACAGACAATGGTGTGTAGTTTTAATCTGATGTGGTAGCCACATGTGCAAGTGGGGCGGAGGCAGGACATGAGACAACAATTGTGTACTGTCCAATGAAATATGGCATGGTAGAAAGATGTAAGGGAACTCTCCAACTAGCTCTCGTATCAAACGTAGACACCCAGACATTACTCCTGGCTGTTGGGAAAGGGAATAAACAAATGTTGCTCCATTACAATGTTCACACAGGGTCCAAAATGGGCCAGAAAAGGCTGCTCTGCAGCCTGGTAGGCATCGCTGGCATCTCCTTGCCCCCTGAAACAATGTGCAAGGTCTCATAAATCCTCCGCCCTTCCACAGCCAGACAATTTAGTAGGATGGCCTGTTTTCTTTCTATGTCAATGGCAGGTTGAGCAGGTCCTGCCTGAAATACAGGCGGGGCCTGCATGGTTCATTCCATGGCCATAGCTCTCAACTCACACGCTTTTGGCGGGTGTCACCCGCCTTGTGAACAGCTGAATCACCCGCCAAGCCGCCTGCACGCCCATTCGTTTCAATGGGCCTCTCACCCGCCAAAAATAAAATCGGGTGTTTTCACCCGCCTTTGCGACATAAATGGTTGAGAGCTATGCATGGCTGCACCCGGTGCCGCTCCCAATGTACCAGTCCAATGCCCAACAGCAAATGATGAAATGACTACAGTTTCACAAAGCACTCATCAGAAGCTTGCAGGACAATACCACCAACAGACACGAGGTGGCACCAGAGGCTCAGCAGTTGTTATGATCCGATTTCCGCTTTACAAATCCCTCTCACTCCGACGTGGGGGGAACCAACTCGTTGCCAATATGTTGCAGGTGGGGCCTCTCAAGAGGGGACCGGAGGACCAGAACAGGAAGGAGTCTGGAGGCAGAGATCAGGAAAGTGCTTTATTCATGAGATGTTGTGTTCCCAACATAGGAGCCTCCTGGGTCCCTGAGCAAGTGTTGATTGCTGTCCTCCGCACAGCAGGTGACACAGGCGCATATCAAAGGATGCTCCTGCGCAACCTGCTGCACAAGGGACAGCAGCCCAGGGACCCACAAGGCTGCATGAACACGTGCGGGCGCAGCCGCACACAGTAAAGACACAGTAACAGGTTTCTCATCAACATTCCACTCAACATTGCACACTGAGCATGTGGCGCCTGTGGACTCCTCTTCAGAGGATACTTCTTCTGATGCACCATTTTCAGTGTTAGCGTTGATTTCTTTTATACTTGTACTCTTATTGGACGGGCTGCGACAGAATTTGGTGTAGTGCCCTGGCGCTCTAGCGGCTCTGAAGAGAAAAGAGGGAGGGGGTTAGTTAGTGGGAATAAGCTGGAGAAGTGCAAGAGAGCAGTGATGTGCTGTTGGCGGCCTCAACACGGTGGGTCCATTGGTGGGGCTTAGGGTGTTTTACAGTTGGTAGTCGTCGTGTGCTGTTGTGCGAGTCTATGTGTGATTTGTATTGTTGTTGCAGTGTAGTGAAGTGTGTGCGGATTGTTGTGTTGTAGGCTTGTGGTTGTGTTTGGTTAGAGTTTGAGAGGTGTATGCAGAAGGGTGAAATTGTTAGTGGATTGGTTAATTGGTGTTGTCCGGAATGGAGGAGTCAAATTTCCGTGTTCTCTCCAGGTGAGATGCGGGAGCATCTCTGCATCTATGTCCTGATCTGGGCCGTCTGATCCTCACAGTCCCTCTCAAACGTGGCATCCACTTACATTCATAACTTTGTCCACCTTCGGTCTCGGCCACCTATGTGACACCTGTCTGTATGCGGGGCAGGCAGACGTATGTGCAATCCTTCAAATCTGGCCCAGAGAGCATTCCCGATCCAGTCGGTGCGCGGCCTTAACTAGCCAGGCTATGCCATCCATTTGTGGCGAGTGGTTGGCATTCATCATCTTATTCAGTTATTCATGCAGGCTACTGCTCCCAGCCCCTTCGAATCGTGGCACATGCCAACGCTTCCAATTACATTCAGGTGTGGCATCGGCCTTCATTCACAACTGCATACGGTCAGTGTCCATGCCAATGTCCACAACTTAGTTCAAGTGTGGCCAGTGCTGACATTCACACAACTCTATACAAGTATGATACCGCGTAGCAATTATGGGGCGGGTGAGGTTGTTGGCCGGAGATGGCTAGGGATGCTGATTTCTCTGGTCGGTTCTGGGTGTTGGCAGTGTCATCCGAAGTTTAGTCATCCTTTTTTGTGTTTCCTGTTTGGTTGTTTCGGTTTTTCAATTTGAATCTGTGGTGTTGAATAGCCAGGTTTTTAGTAATTTCTTGAATTGTAGGTAGTCTTTGGTGTTTCTTATTTCTTTCGGAAGATTGTTCCAGGTTTTTGCGGCTAAGCATGAGAAGGAGGAGCCCCCAAGTTTCTTCTTAAGGTGTGGTTTTTGTTCCAGGTGGATTTCGTTGCTTGATCTGAGGAGTCTCGTTGGCTTGCAGTTTGTTATTTTCTTTTGTAGGAATTCAGCTCCTTGTCCGCTGATTGCCCTGTGTGGTATGCACATTGTTTTGAAGGTAATGCAATGTTTGACTGGGAGCCAGTGCAGTGTTTTTAGGGCTGGAGTGATGTGGTCTCTTTTGGATAGTTTGAGGAGCAGTCTGGCTGCTGTGTTTTGGATCCATTCTAGTTTCTTCAGGAGGTAGTCTGATATCCCGAGATAGAGGCTGTTTGCATAGTCGATTCTTGACATGATGACGGCAACGATTGTGAGTGCTTTGTGCGTGAAGGAGAGGAAAGGTAGGATTCTTCTTGCCGTTTGGAGGAGGAAGAAGCATTTCATGATGATTGCATTTATTTGTGGTTATAAGGTTAGGGTGTTGTCCATTAGCACTCCCGGACTTTTTAGTACCGTAGGTGGTGTTGGTGCGGTTCCCATTCCCGTTGGCCATGGAATGTAGGTGTTGTTCTCTTGGTTATTGGATATAATCATGATTTCTGTCATTCCAGGGTTGATTTTCAAGTTGTTGGAATTCATCCAGTTAAAGACTTCTTTTAGACACTCGATTAGGTTTGAGTGATCGGCTTGAGTGTCTTCGATTTTGTAGATGATGAGTGTCATCTGCGTAGTTGTAGCATGTAATGTTGTATTTTTTGAAGATTCTGATTACTGGGGTCTGGTAGATGTTGAAATACAGTTGTGACAGTGAGGACCCTTGTGGTACTCCACAGTGGTTAACTCGTGGGGTGGATTTGAAGGGTTTTATCCATACGGTTTCTGTTCTGTCTGCTAGGAATGATTTAATCCAGAGTAGTGCTATGTCCATTATGCCTATGTTTTCCAATCTTTTGGTTAGGGTGTCATGGCTAACTGTATCAAAGGCTGTGGAAAGGTCGAGCAGAATTTGGGCTGAGGTTGTGTTGGAGTCTCTGTTAGTTTTTAGGTCGTCCCAGATGGATAGTAGTGCTTTTTCTGTTTCTATTGCAGGTCTGAAACCGACTTGTGCTTGGTCAAGTAGGTGGTGTTTTTCTACGTGTTCTTGGGTTAATTTGTATACGTAGGTTTCAAGGAGTTTTGCTGGTTGGAATGTTTGAAATCGGCCTGTAGTTGGAGAGGTCTTCTACGTCGTCACTTGTGTTTTTTTAAAAGTGGCTTGATATATGCTGATATGAAGGCTGTTGGCACAGTTCCTGTTGCTAGTGAGAGATTTAGGAGGTTTCTGTAGTATTCTGATGCCGTTCCTTGTGCGAGGATTGACTTGTAGATGTTAGGGGGGCAGGGATCCATTGGTGATCCTGCTTTCTTGCTGTGTTTTACCAACAAGACGAATGCCTCTGCTGATATTTATGGATAGTTTTGGAGTTTGTGCTGTGGTTCTGTGTTTGGTCCGGTTGGTTGAATGTTGCGTTTGGTTGGTCTGTTCTGTATGATTTGTCGGATGTCGTTGATTTTGTTCTTGAAGTGGTCTGCCAGGTCATTGCAAAGTTTCTCTGACGGGGTTGGGGTGTTTGCTCGCAGCCTGGTGGGTTTCTCATTTCTTTAATGATGTTGAACATTTCTTTTTGTGTATTGGTGGCATTGGTGATTGTGTAATCATAATGCCTTCTCTTCGCCTTTTGTATTTCCTTCTTGTATGCGTGGATTTGTTTCTGGAACCATATTTTTTTGTCTGGATTGTGTTCTTTTCTCCATTCCAGTTCCATCTTCTTCTTGTTCTTTTTGATGGTGCTTAGTGGTGGTGTGAACCATTTTGCCATTGTTCTTTTTTTTGATGGGGTGAATGGTTTTTCCGGGCCGATCTTATCAATTGTATTAGCAATCCATTTGTGTAGTAGCTCCCCTTTCCCGTCTAGGTCAGCCAGCTCTAATTCTATAGTTGAGGGTTTGGTCATCTCCAGTTGTTCGAATAGGTTGCTTGCCTTGACGCTTTTCCAGTTTCTTTTTGAGATGGTTGTGAGTTTGGAGGGTTGGATGCAGACTTGGGTTGGTAGTCTGATCACGAAAAGGGTGATGAGCTGGTCATTCCACAGTATTTGTATCGGCGGTGCCGTGGTGATAGGTTTTTCCTTGGCAAATATTGCGTCGAGGGTGTGTCCTGCCGAGTGTGTTGCCCCTTTGACCAGCTGTTGTAGTTTCATGGCTGTAAGTTGTCCAATCAGTGAGTTTTGGGAGTTGGCGTGACTTTCTTCAAACCAGATGTTGAAGTCCCTCAGGATGATTAGATGTTCGTGCTTGATGGCTATGTTGGTGATGGCTTCTATGAAGTGATCAACAAAGGTTGCATCGTATGTCGGTGGTCTGTACACCAGGATGAATGTGATGTTGGTTTTTGGGTTTGCTGATAGGTGTATGACCATGGTTTCACAGTTGATGATGTTGAGAGGTTTGTCTGTTTTTATTTTCAGATGTCCTTTGAATGCTATTGCGATGCCGCCTCCTTTTTTATTTTTCCAGTTTACTTGAAGGTATTTGAAATTAGTTGGGAGGCAGCTTTGGAGTGTGATTTTGTAGTTGTCGTCCAGTCATGTTTCTGTGATGAATAGGATGTCAATGCCGTTGTCATCGAGTAGGTTAAAGATCTCAGTTGAGTGTTTTGACAAGGATCTTGCATTTATTAGGTTGCAGTGGAGTTTGTAGGTGTAGTTTGCTTTGGGTTTTATTGTTGGGATCATCTTCCGATCGGTGTTGAGGTTTCCTTTCTGGTCGATCTCTAGTTGAGGTGTTGGTGCAGGTGCGTCTGTGTCATCGAAAAGTTCTTCTAGTTTCTGTCAGGGGTTTTTATTTTCATCAGGTTCTTCTTTCAAGAATTGTGGGTGTCGGGTGGAAGTTCCTCTTGTTTTGTTGATGTAAGGTGTTATAATGTCTATTGTGTTTTTGTTGTTTCTAGTGTTGTCCGTCCTTCTTCTGCGTTGTTGTGTTTGGTTGTCTGCTGTTGCTGGTTCTAGCGTTGGGTTGGTTCGTTCTGGTGACCGATTGTTTGTGAGGTATGGAGTTAAGTAGAGAGATTTGTCTCTTCTCTCAGCGTTGGTTCGGTTTTCGTTCCTGTCTGTGTGTGTTCTGCAGTTGTCAGTCTTTGTTGCTGTTCTGGTGTGTTTGTTCTGGGATGCCATTGACAAGGTAATACAATGACCTGAAGGATCACCCTCAACAGTTATTAAAATAAGTAAACAGGGGGGTCAATCAAGATGAAGAAACCTCTGTACCAATGATGGATGCAATAGCAACCAACTCAGATTAGAATATGTTCTCAAGTATACAGATCTTACCAAGCTAATGGTGGAACGAGGCAAGGCAGTATGCAAACAGTGCCTATGACAAGAGCAATAACAATAACTTGACATATGATGCTCAAAGGCTATCAATATAAGTCAACATTATGGCTGCAAGATAAGCAAAAATCTGTACTCAAGGTAAATGCAATGACAACTCAGTTCAGCATAGCGTCCCAAGTATACAGACCTTATAAGTTAAGTTAATAATGGGACGTGCTGGAGGCAGTAAGTAAATGATGGCAAAGTCATAATACTAATTTGGCAGATGATCCTCAACAAGTATCAAAATGAGTGACAGGTAAGGCATGCAAGGTAAACAAGCATTTGCAGTATGGGTGTATGCAATAGTAATTTAGATCAGCAAAGCGGCCCAAGTATATGGAACGGACCAAGTTGAGGATGAGAAGTATAAGAAAAGAAGAAGTTGCTCTGGCAAAATGGAGCAGGGAATAGACTAGTCCATGTGAACAGAACGCCATATGCTGAAATTTGCGAAGATCCGCTGAGAATGGAGGCTGAGAGAGGTTTACTGGCAACGTGGGTAACGCTGAGAAGGTAGCTCAAAGTGGAGTAGTGTGTTGTACTCTGAACCGCCTGACGAGGTGGGGGCCAAACCAGGTAAATGATGTTGTGAAACCTCCAAATTGAGCCTGAATGGCAGTCCACGGTGAGGCATCAGTGACGACAGAATGAAGCCAGAGAGGTTCTGTGAAGGAGGATGAGCTCCTGGGTGCTGCTGGCTAAGGGGCTGGCTTTCAGTTACAGGTGTGGCACCTGAGAAGTGAAGCCCCAAACGTGAGAGGTAAATCCACAGGCGTGGTGGCAAGAGATGGCCTGAAATGCCCTGAGAGCACGTTTGAAGGGCAGAAGGTGCTCCAGGAGGAGGTAAAATCCAGCCCAGAAGGAGCAGAAAGTAGAGCAGTATAACGAAGGTGCAGGAGGGCTTCTAGTAGACATTAGCTCGTCGCCATTCTGAAGTAAGTGATTTCCGGGAGTCCTGTAGGTTTCTCCAACTGAAGTACTTATTTTCATAAAGAAAAGAAGCCCTCCTGCTGCAGCTGATTCCCAACTCCAGAAGGCTGGCTCACACATATACACAATGCTGTAGAACCTTGTGCAGACTCTATATCTCACTAATTCTCAACTCCACAAGGCTGGCTCGCACACATATACAATGCTATAGAACCTTGTGAAGATTCTATATCTCACTGATTCTCAACTCCAGAAGGCTGGCTCACACACATACACAATGCTATACATTCAATGCTATAGATCTTTGTGCAGACTCTATATCTCACTGATTCTCAGCACCAGAGGGCCAGCTCACACAATATACAATGCTATAGAACCTTGTGAAGATTCTATATCTCACTGATTCTCAATTCCAGAAGGCTGGCTCGCACATATATACAATGGGCCTCATTACAAGGTTGGCGGTTCGTAATAACGATACCGGTAAGGCATTACCGGCATCGTTTATGGGACCGGCCCATCACGACCTGCAATGCCGGTCCTACCGGCATTGACAGAGACCCGCTGTGGCCGCGCACCACTGTACCAGCATGCGCGCGTGCGCACGTCCGCCTTGCCTGTAATACCGGCATGCCGCAAGGAAGAGGACATTATGAGATGCACGGACATGCCCATACCGGCATCCAGATGCCGGTAAGAAGGGCCACCAGGATGCCGGCAATACCGGCATCTCGGATCACCCGTTAATAGGAAACTGCTGTGTTTCCAACTGGCACAGGTGCACACAATCAGCACAGGTGGAGACAATAGAGCCTGGCCCTGCACAAAAGGAGCACACACACACACCACACCCCTTCCAAGACCAAAATGATACCACTTGCACTCGCCATACTGGAGCAGGAGGACATGCCTGCACTGATACTCCTTGAGCAGGCAGTACAACAGGCAACACAGAGGAGATGCAGGAGGAGAAGGAGGGTGAGACTGGTCCAGCATATCCCACCAGTGCAGGCAGTGGTTCCCCGCAGGCAGCCACCAATCCCAAGTATAAGGGCCAATCCATTCAACTTAACCCCAGCACAGATCCACACCCTGTACCGTCTGGACAGGGACACCATCACCACCATAATGGAACTAATACATGAAGACTTGGTCAGCCTGATCAACATCTGCACCACCATCCCCCCTCTGCTGAACGTGGCATCTGTGCTCCACTTCTTGGCGGCAGGCACCTACCAGCACACAGTGGGCCAGCTGCATGGCATCTCACAACCATGTTTCTCTGGTGTGCTAAACCAAGTGCTGGATGCACTCTTAAAGTACGCAAGGGCCTACGTATCCCTAACGCGGATACCACAGGAGGCGAATGACACCAAAATAGCATTCCATGCACTGGCAGGCATGCCCAATGTAATTGGTGCCCTCAACTGCACCCACGTGGAGTTGGTAGTCCCGCATGCCGTGAAGGTGGTGTACTGCAATCTGAAGCTATTCCACTCCATCAATGTGTAGATGGTGTGTGATGCCAGCAAGATGATAACATATTGCTGTGCCAGATTCCCAGGATCCACGCATGATGCAATGGTGCTGCGGAACTCCTCGCTACCCCGGTAAATGGAAGGCGATGTCGTACGACGTGGCTGGCTGCTGGGTGAACCTGCTCTCTGGGCCATGGGAGAGTGTTTGGGGGGGGGTGTACATGCAAATGCAAGCAGTCTGCTCACTGGGCCATGGGAGAGTGTTTGGGGGGGTGTACATGCATATGCAAGCAGTCTGCTCTCTGGGCCATGGGAGAGTGTTTGGGGGGGTGTACATGCATATGCAAGCAGTCTGCTCACTGGGCCATGGGAGAGTGTTTGGGGGGGGTGTACATGCATATGCAAGCAGTCTGCTCACTGGGCCATGGGAGAGTGTTTGGGGGGGGGGGTGTACATACATATGCAAGCAGTCTGCTCACTGGGCCATGGGAGAGTGTTTGAGGGGGGTGTACATGCATATGCAAGCAGTCTGCTCACTGGGCCATGGGAGAGTGTTTGGGGGGGTGTACATGCATATGCAAGCAGTCTGCTCACTGGGCCATGGGAGAGTGTTTGGGGGGGTGTACATGCATATGCAAGCAGTCTGCTCACTGGGCCATGGGAGTGCCCTCAATGGGGTGTCTGGACACTGTCCATGCTGCCTAAGACCGTGCCCATAATCAACCAAATAAGATGCATGACACAGACAATGGAGGCTCATGCACTCTGGCCGCACACCAATGTGTAAATGTCAGACTCACCAATCAGTGCACACCCTTGAACATGTCCACCGGACATCACCTGACCATGCCCTCAGCATCACAATGCACCATCAGATGTCCACAAAGCTCAATACACATGACCACATTGAAGCACCTCGCAGGACAAGCATCCATGAGTGCGCAGTATTAATTCCACCTCAGGCTATTCCGCGGTCACTGCCCCTCCCCGACAGCAACCATGCATAACACCATGGCCACATGTGCAGATGAATACAAATGGTGGAAGACATGCGACAAGGATGCTTCAAATTGAACCCACCAAGTAGGAAGCAACAACCTACATGGGTGCGATTGGTGTGGGAATCGCCCACAGCACATGAGTACCAGCATGCAAGTCGACACCCTGCTTCATCTAAGGTACTCTTCCCAACACTGGCGGACACTACCAATATTCACATTGTGCCATTGTGAATGGTGTGAAGAAGTTGAGGGTCACGTGCATGTTGTCTACAATAAACCATATGCATCACAGTCTGAACAAGCAATATCATGTAGTCCAGCAGCCTAATGCATCAAACATTGCCCAACATGCATTTAGCCTCATCCCCTGCCACACAACCCTCACATGTGTGTACATCATGGACCTTGTCACTCCATCTGGGTGACAGGTGATTCCAATGTCAAGGCCCCTAAGTCGTGTACGTCACCCAAGACCAGCACCATGGATTGACAAGTAGTGTACAGGGCAGATAGTTGTGCAGATGTGAAGTCAATTGCTGCATTGACGAAATAATGCATGCGAGCATGAACGATGTACAGGCAGAGCACAAATGGAAATTGAGAAGTACCCTTACACATACCTTCTTGTGCTCTCATGCTGTTGATGCTGGATATCCCCCTCACCCCTGTCAGGAATCCGCAGAACAGGCACGAAGAGGACTTCAATCGTGCCCATACACGCACGCGTGTGGTCATTGAGCAGACCTTTGGCCTGTTGAAGGCACGGTTTCGCTGCCTCAGCAGGTTGGGTGGCACCCTCATTTACGGGCCTAAGAAGATGGGCAAGATCATCATGGTATGTGCCATGCTGCATAACATGTGCATCCGGCAGAACGTACCCCGGCCACCTGACATGGACCAGCCACCACCAGGTGATGTTGAAAATGAGGAAGGAGTAGATGTTGGACATCGGCCAGGTCGCGATTCACTTGAGGGACGTGTTGTGTGCCAATCGGTCATAGACCATTCTTTCTGACACACTGGGATGCATAGGGTGCTATGTTTGTGGGACTCTGGGCACTGGGTGTGGGGGTATATGGGCAATGTGCACTGTAATGCAATAAATTGACACACCCAGAAGAAGCAATGTCCATTCATGTGAAGTTTCTGTAAACAACGGGTGTATTGAACTGACTGATGGTAAATATAATGTGAATTGACCCTCCACCCCGCACACACCACCTCCGCCACCCCTCTCCCTCCTCCCCCCAAAATCCCTACCCCCTTCCACCCTCCCCCTCCCCAAACAACCCCCACACACCCGCTCACCCCCTCCACCCTCCCTCCTCCCCCAAAACCCCACATGCCCCCACACACCCCTCCCAGACTGCACCCCCAACACCCCCAGACATCAATGGCACAACAGGTGTCCAGATGCACTGCAAGTCAACATGGGCAAAGTGCCCTGGCTACTGCGGATCCCCCTTCGGAGGAGGGGGTGGCATCTCAGAGCACCGCGTGCTGCGCAGGGACCTGTGCACAGGGCTGGTCTGAGTAGAACTGGCAGGCGTGGTAGATGATGATGATGTCGATGGTTGTGGCTCAGATACCGCTGTATGCCGCTGCTCCATAGTGTTGGCTATCCTGGTGAGGATCTGGGCCACAGCAGCGAATTCATCATGGATGCGCTTAGAATTTCGGTTGATGGCCTTGATGACGGCCGCAGTGTTCTCACGCATTGCACGGCATGTTGCCTCACCTTCTGCGAGATACTGTTTGACAAATCCATGCATCTCCTCCTGCCGGCCCTCTATCCTGGACAGACGTCCCTCGACGTCCCGTATTGCGGTGGTGGAGGTGGATGGGAGGTTTGCTGCTGTGCTTGAAGCTAATGCGGGGCTGTCCTTTATTGGAGACCACTCTCCATGTCTGCCCTGTCCTTCACTATCCTGGTGAGGGGTGCCATGTGGGGTGACCTGGGGGCTTGGGGTTTGATCAACATCCTCAGAGAAGATGCCTCCTACATTGGTGTCGTCATCATGGCCCTCTTCCTCATCCCCACTATGAAGTGCCGAACGGGCTTTCTCCCCTATCGAGCTTGTGGCGGCGGACTGTGAGCCCTCACGCTCAGTTTCCACATATGTGGCCTCACCCTGTGTGGATTGTGTCTCCAGGGGTGCAGGGGCAGGTGTCTGCTGGTCCTGTGTAGGTGGCTGCGGGGTTGGTTGGGCACTGGTGGCTGATTTGTGTGGCACTTGGGCCATCCTTGTACCCCTCGACGTGGATGGCCTGGTGCCATCATCCCGGCCCCTGGGCCTTTTGGCAGGTGTCCTGCCCTGTTCACTTGCATCGTGTTCATCACTGTCTGCATCAATTCCTGTGGGGGACAGAGAGAGGCAGGGCATCAGCGATGGTGGTACTTTCATCATGCATGCATTGGTCTTTGTGCAGTTAGTACCATGTGGATCGCTGCATGCTTGTTGTTGCAGCGGACTGGGTGTGTGCATGGTTTGGGGGGAGTATTGCCATCCCTCAGGTGTTCAAATGTTCACCATGGTGTCTGCTGTGGGGCCCACGGGTGTGTTGTGTCTTGCGTGTTGTGTGACACGTGCAGTTAATCTGTGTATCAGGTGTGTATTTGGGTTTGGGGGTGGCATGCAGCATGTATTTTGATGTGATAGTGGTGGGGCCAGCATCTGGACAGGGAAATGTGAATGTGTGTATGATGGGCCATGTATTGGCTCGCCTCACAATCACAATCACATTTGTTGGTCAACTATGATCATTGGATGTCAGGTGTTTGTGGGGACACTCGCCTTCATCTGACGATGATAGGACTCCGAACTCCGCTCCACTGACACCTTCGATGGACTCGACATCGATTAATGTGCTGCAGGTCTCTTCCCACCTTGCCAATTTAATGGGTGGGTGGGCACCGCCGCTTGTTGCCAGCCCCTGGCTGCGATTGGCTGATAGGATGTTCCTAACTCTTAGGCGCAGGTCGTCCCACCGCTTTTTGCAGTCCCTGATGGTACGTGCGGTGATGCCAACCGCACTAAATTTCCTCGCTACCTCCTCCCAGATCTCCTTCTTCCTGATCTGTGCTGGATGCCTCAGGTCAGCACAGACGACCACGTCCGCATGCTCCACTAACGTGTCCGCTAACATGTTGAGCTCCTCGCCCTTGAATCTGGGTTTGCGCAAGAGGGCAGTGCCTTTCTGGGTTGCTTTCAACATCTTCTCCAAGGTGTGTTAGGGGTTTTGCCTGAACAGGTCCAGTCTGTGGAGAATGGCAATGGATTGTGTTTTTGAAGATGGCGCCAAAGCATTTCCTGTTCTGACGCAATTACGTTACTTCCGGGGCCGGTAGTAACGGACCCGTTAATACCACTGTGCTAATACCGGTACCGCTATTTGGGGGCTGCCGATGGCGGAGGTGTTATCTGTGCATTTCTTTATGCCGCTATCTGGGGTTCGTTACCGGCATGGCGGTATGACCGTTACCGGCATGCAGGTATGCGCGTACTTGCACACTCGTAATCTGCTGCTGTTTGCCGGATCAAAGCTACACGGACATGTTGTTACCGGCATGTCGGTAATGAGGGATTTTTAACGCCAATCTCGTAATGAGGCCCAATGCTATATTGTGAAGATTCTATGGGGGTCATTACGAGTATGGAGATAGCCATGATGCTATTAGCGCCATGGATACCCCCATACCGCATAACGGGTCCGGGTTCCGTGAATGGGGAAATACCGTGCCATTCCACCTTGGAGGACCCGGAATTCCCCATTCAGGGAACCCATTCCCAATCGATCCCCGATAGGGCTCAATGGGAATGGGGAGGGAGCTAACAACAGGCCCGTTGTTAGCTCCCTGGTCTGCTAGCGGGACCCGCTAAGGGTGCCTGGTTTTACCAGGCACCCTTTGCGGGTCCCGCGAGCAGACTCGTAATAGGGCGGTAAGGGGTTAACGGCGCCGGCATCATTACCTCTTTCACTCTGGACGCCCTCCTTGGGCCCTCTGCCTGCGCCTTCCTGCGAGGCAAAAAACCTTAGTGTCATCTTCAACTCCACCCTCTCCTTCTCTCGTCACATCATGGACCTCTGTAAGAAGTCCCACTACTAGCTGCACCTCCGCACAGGTATTCTTCCCTTTCTCACTTTTTACCAGAAGCTCACTGTGTCAAGAGCCCTGGTTCTCTCTAGGCTGGACTACTGCAACAGTCTCTTTCTAAATCTTCCCGCCTCTACTCTTTGCCCTCTGCAACTAATCCAGAACAGGACTGCGAGACTTGTCCTTGGCCTCAATCCCAGGCATCGTATCTCTCCAGCACTGAAATCTCTCCACTAGCTGCAAGGATCAAGTTCAAGACCCTCTGCATTGTCCACTAGGCTTTCTGGGTCTCGGGACCACACTACATCCAACTCTCTCTTCCTAAGCACTTTCCTTCTCGAGCCCTGCGCTCATCCACCCCCAACTCTCTGAGGGTCAGGCGCTTCTCCAGGCAGAGGGTAGGGGTAGATCTCTCTCCTCAGCTGGTGCCTCCCCCTAGAACAGCCTCCCTGCCTCTATAAAACTTGAGCAGGGCCACCTAAGGCTCCAGAAGCAACGCAAGACCTTCCTTTTCGCTTCTGTTTTCTCTCTCTCCCTTGCTTGCTGATATATTTTTCTGCTGCTCTAATTGGTTACCTGGCCACCCTTTGAACCTTGTGTGCACCAGGCTCCTTCATGACCAGTAGCCCCATGTACTGCCTCCAGGCCTACCGCACACTTAGGGACTGTATCTGCAACCCTAAAGTCCCCTGCCTCCTTGCACTTACTTAGGGCCGGCCACCCCAGCGGCCCTTCCTTGAGATTTGTTTATTGCACTCTCCCCTGCTTCCCTCTGGCACTTCTCCTCACCCTTCCCCCCCATTGCACTTGCATGATCTGAATGAAACAAGGCCTAGTAAGATCGTCTGTTTTGTCCCCCTTTTGTCTCCCCTTCATTGTCTTTTCGCGCCTAGAAACACTTGTGTACAGGTGCGTTATAAATAACTTATATCATATCATATCTAAGATTGCTGCTTATTGTCCCAACCGTACCCTGCGCTCTGTCGGACAGGGTCTTTCTGCAGTTCCTCCATCTAGAACTTCAACCTTGGGGGATAGACTTTTGCCTTCGCTGGCCTTCGTTCTTGGAATTCTCTTCCACAGAACTTGCGGCAAATCAAATCATTGAGGACATTTAGAAAGCAATGAAAGAAATATTTATTTACTAAACCCTGTTAATACTAAAAACAAGTGTATAAACTCTGTGCAGTACTTGACGATAATGTTTTATCTGCTGTCAGATGCAGGTCTTTGCTGGGTTCCCATTATGAGATATGCACTATATAAATGTACAAATCAAATCTGGGGTCACAACTGGGCTTAGTCCCTCAGGAGCTGGGACCACAGTGGGTGCTGCTGAAATAGCTAGAAGAGAAGGGGCCCCCTTCACAGAGGTGGGTTTCTTCCTCTTTCTCTTTGCCTTGAGTTTCCCCTTTGGCTTGGGTAATTGACTGTCAGTCAGACCCTGTTTGACCTGTGACCCAGTGACTGCAGCAGCAGTCAAGAGTAAACCATAAGAGATTCCCCCATCTCCACTAAGGAATTACCCAACAAAATGTTGGCAGGTACATTGTCCTGCACCAGGACAGGAAGCTTTGCTGTCTTGTGATCAGTCTAAATGGTGACTAGGGCTACAGGAGAACATTTGGGGGGCCCACCAGCTAACCTGATGGTTCTCAGAGGAGCACTGACTTAGTCATCTGGCCTGAGCAGGGTCATGTCCTCCACTGTCATGCTAGCCCCAGTGTCTCTAAAGCCATTGGACGGACATTTATGAGGACACTTCTCACAATCTGTGGGTGTTCTGTGGGATAGTAGGCAGTACTTCTGAGTACTGCTCCAAGGAGCCAAGGTACACTAAGGAAATCTCTACAGGAGCACTAAAAGTGATCCTGTGAGAGGAGGGGAGGACAGTGGCCGCCATTTCAGGCACAGAGTAAGGGTAGGTCAGGCTGACAACCTGGACGCCAAGTGACTTACCTTTACACTTGGGGTTATCCTTCAGTGGTCTAAGGCCCCATACTCCCAACAGGGGCCAGGAATGCGAGGAACTGAGCCTGATGAGCTGGGAGCCTGCTTTGTAGGGGTGTACGTGATTATTTCGTAGCTGAAAAATTCAAATCAGGAAGTTATGAATTTGTAATGTCCGGCACACAATAATCACGTACATACCCTCTGCCTGCTATCCCACCTCCCATCACCCCCTAACGCTAAAACGTACCTTCTGTGGCACACTTACCTGTTGTGCTTCTCTGCAGGTCTTTCCTTGCGATGTGAGTTCTGCCTCCCCATTGAGGGGTAGAACTTCCACCACAAGGTACTTTGCTTTCTTTCTTTTCTCTTTCTTTGTCCCCCACTTTCCTTGAGATTCAAGGTCTCGAGGTGTTGGTATTGGAAAGCTAACTGCTCTCTCTCTCTGTAGCTCTAGCCACTGGGATGCCGAGTCCGAGAAGAGAAATGTAACAAAAGTCTCTATGAAGGGCAGCAGTTTTTTACTTTGCAGTGCCCTCGTTGGTCGACGATTTCTCCGACTGTAGGAGTTCTGGGAAGATGAAACTTGCTGTGGTCTCCTGTAATGCTTGGCAGATGAGAGTAAGACCTCTGGGGACCTTCGATGACTTCTGGTGGTGACGGCTGCAGGGGTCAGGAGTTCACAATTGTCTGGCTTTCAGTCCTTTGGTGTTTTTGCTTCTGCAGCTGCAGCACGGACCTCTGGAGGGCTTTTGGTGATCTGGACTCGATCACTGGAGTGGACTTCAGACCCTCATCAGGTCTGGACCCTCTGACATCTTTGTATTATTCTAGTGGCGGGAAACCCACCGATGGACCTTCCTCTGCACTCACTGACCCTGGTCCTTCTCCGGCGAGGAAAAAGTAGTCAGTGATGATGGCAAGGATGTCCCTTGAAGTATTCTTCAGCAGTTTGGAACTTTCACAGCTCTGGCTCCCAACTCCATTCACATAGGTCCCAATCCTAGGGTGTACCCTAAAAACACAGTCCCTGGGAAGGTTCCGGTCGGTCTGACAGGAGCCAGCCACAGCGCAATATATGGTACTTCCGCCCAGCAGCCATTCAGGGGGAAGGGGCATTGTCAGGGCTCCCCAGGACTTTGGGAAAACAAGGTGTGAAGGCAAAAGAAACCAAGAGGTTACAGTGGTCATCTTGCCTTTGTCCAGGAATCCATTGATTCCTATTGCAGGGCCTGGGTGCCCCAAAATGGAGGACACTCAGAGCCACTGTCAATTCAGCAGGTAGCTGCCACCAGCCCATACCCTGTTCTGTGTGCAGCACACGTGTGCCCAAAGATATATACTAGGCATACAAGGTCGTACCCCCACCGTTGCGTGCCATATGGGTATGTAGTTGAGGTGAGTGGGCACAGCTTAACTTAAATCTGACTTGTCTATGATGTCTTTATTCGATTCTAAAGGTGATCATTCTTGTGAAAGAGGTGCACTCTGAATGATTAGTGCCTCCGTGCCGGGCTCACAAAATGAATGAACAATAAAATGAAGGCAAGTTTGCCTGCTGTTTGGGCTGCACTCCCTAGACATCACAATGTGGTTATATTCAGTAAGTACGGTTGTACATATCTTTCATTCAAATTCTATATCCCATGAATACACCAAACTTAGTTTTGTTTTTCTTCATTAGCGCCGAACTGGCTTATTTGAACAGAATTCATTTGCAGATGCACCTACATCCGATGCATTTCGGACTATGAAGTCCTTCTTCAGGACTAATAATGGTTATCTTACACGTCAAGTCATGTGTTCCAACCCATGTTCAATAATCACACTGTTTATACAAATAGTTGAACCAATGTTTGTTAAGCAATGGTTCCCACATTCACAGTAATAAAACATTCAGGCAGCAAATCCATATTATGCATCAAATCAAACAGTCATCAAATACATTTCCGTAAAATGAATGCACAACGGCCACAAGTCAAACAACAAAAGAACAACATGTAAAATAATGCAAAAGAAATATTTGTGAAACATGGTACATCATCAATGTTCTTGAGACACACCACTGTTTATCATGCTTACATAATATAAGCAGGGAGAAGAATAACGCCAGAAAGGGCAGCTGCAGTACAGAACACATCGCAGCCTACTACTGTTAAGCAGTTGCCGCAGTTGTTAGGTTTATGCAACTATTCTTGAGCATGGATATTTGACTATTCATCTTATACCAAAGCCCTCTTCCAAGGGCTAAAGGAAGCGCAAATAACAAAAGGACCCATTGTTTGGACAGTGCAGGTGACTGAATCATTTCAGGAGCTCAAAAACGTGATCAGTAATGCCTGTGTTTTACCCACATCATATTACAAAAACAATTTGTTCCTCTGGCTTATTTCAGTGGTCTCCTGGACCCTGTCATGCAGAGGTACTTCTTGTGTGAGCAGGATCTGGCAGCCACTACATTTCCCCATGCAGAAATCATCTACCATTACCATGGGATTCCCTTTCACACTTTAAGTAGAGCATGTAGTTCTTTCAATCCTAGAAAAGTAAAAATCTACTCTCACCATCCAACGAGCATCATGGTATGAGGTCATTCTGTGAAACCCCTCTATTCATATTGTGAGATGGTACACCATGAATCCAGCAACCTTTATTGTGGAGCCAATACATCCAAATGGCACGGTGCATGATTGCACTACCTATGAGGACACTACCATTGAAACTGACCATCTTAGGTAGGAACCGCTCAAAGAGGGAAAAGTGATCTTCTTTGATGGTTTGTCATTAATAGATCAGAACACAGGAGTATGGCACATGGGAGCAGTAGTGGTGAGCCTCTAATCAGAGGAATACCATGTGTTAGCAAAGATGACACTGTCCTCACCCTACTCTGCACATGTGGCAGAACACGTAGCCCTGATAACAGCATTAGAACTTTCCCAAGGGTGCTCCACTACCATCTGTTCAGACTCAGCTTATGTTACATCTACCATACATCCCGGCCTGTCCATATGGCAGAGGCAACGGTTTAAGAAATCGGATGTTATGCCCTTGCAGCATGCCGCGTTACTCTCCAGGTTAATAGATGCACTATATCTCCCTACAGAAGTAGCAGTGGTAAAATGCCCAGCTCACACAACCAGTACAGACCCAATTGCTAAAGGCAACCGTGCAGCAGATTTAGCAGACAAATGGGCAGCTTACTTACAGAACCCGAATGCCACAATCTTCTCTGAATTGATTTTATAGCAAGTGGAAATTACCTTACAACGCCCTTCCCCTGACCCAGCTCATTGAATTACAAGCATACGCTCCCCAGCAGGAAAAATATTTATGGATGAAGATGGGGTGTTCATTGTCTCTCACAGACCTCACATGGAGGCTGAATATTTCAGGCAAGTCTGTTATGCCTCAAGCGTTGCTCACCGTCACCCTTGATCAGTTGCACTTTCCCTCACACACATCCAAACAATACATTGCTGCTGATTTATAAGATGATTTGTTTATCCCAATCCTACAAGAGCTTGTTGCTAATTACATAACAAACTGTATTAGTTGCCAAACATATTCCACTGTTTGCACACTTAGAAAGCTCAAAGTGACATTTCCCTGCCCTTCGGGCCATTTAAATATCTACATATCGATTACTTGGACGTGGTTAACAGGTGCAGTAATGATCGTTACCTAATTGGTGGGTTCTGCCCATTCTCACAATGGATTGAAGCAGGTTCATGAGTTTACCCTGATACTAGGTCTGCAGCAAACTTCCTAGTATGTGAAGTGTTTCCCCGATGGGGGATTTCTGATGTTTACAGGTCTGACAACGGTACTCATTTTTATAGTGAAATGTTTAAGGAAATATGCTCTTTGCTAGGTATAAAACACAAAGTATGCACTATTTTTCACCCACAAGCCAGCGGGGTCGTACACTGCATAAACGGGTTGTCAAGCAGACACTTGCAAAATTATGTAACACGCTTAAGAAAAGTTGTTAGCACTGTCTGCCTCTTGTTTTATTTGCTCTAAGCCAGGGGTGCACAACTGATTTTGACAGAGGGCCGAAAGTACCTTACATGAGGGCTATAGTGGGCCGAAAAGTAAAAGTGGGCGGGGCGGTAGGCGGGACATGTCAGGAGGCTTTTTCAACCCCCAATTTGTATTAAACACATGGAAAAAGATGTTTTTGAGGGGTAACGATTTTTATTGCATTTCAAACTTACATTTTGTACTACACATTTTCCATTGCTATCATTTATTTCGATTTAGTTATTGTATATCGTCTGTTTAATTAAATTATATATATTTTATTGACCCTTGATTGGACATTCCGTTATTTTGGACTGCTATAGTTTGCTGTTTGGGTTACCCAAGAGGAGTATGGCCTTCGTTGAGTCAGGTTTCCTCAAATAAGCAAAGGATGTACATCTCCTAACTGTGCCTGTTTTTGCTTTATTATTGAGTTAACTCTTGGAGTGCAACACTATGCCCCATGGCTCCCATCCCCAACCAAACACTATGCCCCATGGTCCCCTCACCCCCAACCAAACACTATGCCCCATGACTCCCATCCCCAACCAAACACTATGCCCCATGGCCCCCTCACCCCCAACCAAACACTATGCCCCATGGGCCCCCTCACCCCCAACCAAACACTATGCCCCATGGGCCCCCTCACCCCCAACCAAACACTATGCCCCATGGGCCCCTCACCCCCAACCAAACACTATGCCCCATGGCTCCCACCCCCAACTTAACACTATGCCCCCTGTCCCTCACCCACCAAGCAAACACTATGCCCCCTGTCCCTCACCCACCAAGCAAACACTATGCCCCCTGTCCCTCACCCCCCAAGCAAACACTATGCCCTCTGTCTCTCACCGCCAACCAAACACTACGCCCCATGGCCCCCTCACCCCCAACCAAACACTATGCCCCATGGGCCCCCTCACCCCCAAGCAAACACTATGCCCCCTGCCCCTCACACTCAACCAAACACTATGCCCCATGGCCCCCTCACCCCCAACCAAACACTATGCCCCATGGCCCCCACCCCAACCAAACACTATGCCCCATGGCCCCCTCACCCCCAACCAAACACTATGCCCCATGGCCCCCTCACCCCCAACCAAACACTATGCCCCATGGCCCCCTCACCCCCAACCAAACACTATGCCCCATGGCTCCCACCCCCAACACTATGCCCCCTGTCCCTCACCCACCAAGCAAACACTATGCCCCCTGTCCCTCACCCACCAAGCAAACACTATGCCCCCTGTCCCTCACCCACCAAGCAAACACTATGCCCCCTGTCCCTCACCCACCAAGCAAACACTATGCCCCCTGTCCCTCACCCCCAAACAAACACTATGCCCCCTGTCCCTCACCCCCCAACCAAACACTATGCCCCCTATCCCTCACCCCCAACCAAACACTATGCCCCATGGCCCCCTCACCCAAACCAAACACTATGCCCCATGGCCCCCTCACCCCCAACCAAACACTATACCCCAAACACACTCGCAAGCATGCACCCATACAGACCCGAACCCCCGCCCCCAACGCAGCACACACATTCTCAAGCATGAACCCATACAGACCCGAACCCCCGCCCCCAACGCAGCACACACATTCTCAAGCATGCACCCATACAGACCCGAACCCCCCACCCCCCAACTCAGCACACACACATGCACCCTTACAGACCCGAACCCCCACCCCCCAACTCAGCACACACACATGCACCCTTACAGACCCGAACCCCCCACCCCCCAACTCATCACACACACATGCACCCTTACAGACCCGAACCCCCACCCCACAACTCAGCACACACACATGCACCCATACAGACCCGAACCCCCCACCCCCCAACTCAGCACACACACATGCACCCATACAGACCTGAACCCCCACCCCCCAAATCAGCACACACACAGACCCGAACCCCCCCAACCCCAACTCAGCACACACACAAACATGCACACACACAGACCCGAACCCCCACCCCCCAACTCAGCACACACACATGCACCCATACAGACCCGAACCCCCCACCCCCCAACTCAGCACACACACATGCACCCATACAGACCTGAACCCCCACCCCCCAAATCAGCACACACACAGACCCGAACCCCCCCAACCCCAACTCAGCACACACACAAACATGCACCCATACAGACCCGAACCGCCACCCCCCCCAACTCAGCACACAAAAAACATTCAAATCAAAACATTCATACACATCCGACACCCACCCCCACCCCCGCATTTCAACATACACACAAAATACATTCAAATACAAACATTCACACACATCAGACACACCCCCCACCCCCGCATCTCAACATACACACAAAATACATTCAAATCAAAACATTCACACACATCCGACACCCCTCCCACCCCCGCATCTCAACATACACACAAAATACATTCAAATCAAAACATTCATACACATCCGACACACCCCCCCACCCCCGCATCTCAACATACGCACAAAATACATTAAAATTCCAACATTCATACACATCCGACACCCCCCCACCCCCGCATCTCAACATACACACAAAATACATTAAAATTCCAACATTCATACACATCCGACACCCCCCCCACCCCCGCATCTCAACATACACACAAAATACATTCAAATCAAAACATTCATACACATCCGACACCCCCCCACCCCCGCATCTCAACATACGCACAAAATACATTAAAATTCCAACATTCATACACATCCGACAACCCCCCCACCCCCGCATCTCAACATACACACAAAATACATTCAAATCAAAACATTCACACACATCCGACACCCCTCCCACCCCCGCATCTCAACATACACACAAAATACATTCAAATCAAAACATTCACACACATCCGACACCCCTCCCACCCCCGCATCTCAACATACGCACAAAATACATTAAAATTCCAACATTCATACACATCCGACACCCCCCCACCCCCGCACCCCCGCACCCCCGCATCTCAACATACACATAAAATGCATTCAAATTCCAACATTCATACACATCCAACACCCCCCCCACCCCCGCATCTCAAAATACACACAAAATACATTCAAATACAAACATTCACACACATCCGACACACCCCCCCGACCCCCCATCGCAACATACACACACAAACATAAAGTAAAACAGACCCGACACACAAACGCAAACAGACCACTTACCGGAGACGTGCTGGAAGGCAGGTAAGCAGGAACGCTGGAATCGTACTACAGCTGGCGTGGTCCAAGGCTGAAATGCCTTCCGGCATCAAGCCTTATGGATCACGCCAGCCGTAGTGCTGGCCCTCCATTGGGTCAGCACACACACACTACGTGGCTCGTAGGAGCAACGTGGTGCATGTGTGCTGAGCCAATGACGGCCAGTGTTTTGTCCGGCCCGGAAGACAACAAAGACTTTCCTAATGGAGGGCCGCCCTCCATTAGGAAAGTCTTTGTGCCTCGCCGGCCGGACAAAAGAGCATGGCGGGCCGCAACTGGCCCGCGGGCCGTATGTTGTGCACCCATGCTCTAAGCAATCATCCAGGGACTGACCATCGCCTCGCACTGCGTGAAATAGTAACAGGCAGGAGATTGCATACCCCGCTCACACCCACACACACTGTTAGAGATGCACATACTTCTGCTCAAATTTGAGGGGGTTTTATCAGGTTTATATCTCACCAGGTTGGGCTCCAATGACATGATCATGATCATCGTGGCCACAACAGGAGTCATCGCAGCTGCAGCAATCACAGCTTTTCCCAGGTGACTGTGTCTTCATCAGGAACTTCGTTCAACAATGGAAGGACCCCAGGTTCGAGACCCCTTTTGAAGTAATCTACGTAACTCCCACAGCTGTCAAGGTTTCCGGCGCAAAGCAATCTATTTATTTGTTTATTTATTTATAGTTCGCTTTGGTTGCACAGCTGAACCTTTCACACATAAACCACATTAACACAGTGAAAACAATTAATATTCAATATGTTTAAATTTTGTTTCAAAACTATTAAACATTCCATACAAGACAATTCATAGGAAAGTACAAAAACTATTTTAAGATCAGGACTACAATGCAGTACTAAAATCAGTCAATACCATTTCCACAAATTCTAAAATTACAATTAACAATGAAATAATTAGTATTTTGGATACAGACCCATAACTGCTGAGCCCTAGTAATTTCTAGGTTCTGTATACATCTGTTCAACCTCTCATAGCGTTGATTCTCAAGGGCAGGGCATTCCATGCACAAATGTCTTGGGGTCTCAATGCTATGACCACAGTAACAACATAACCTCTGATCCACAGGAGACTTCTGCCTCATACCTAGGACATCCTGTGATGGTAGCACATTCAATTTCTGTCTTAGCACTCTAGTTCTAACATCTCTTCACAGGTGTTTAGATAGGGAGCAATACCATTAACATTGTTTACATTCCAATTAAAATGATCACTAAAACATCAGTGTTCCAGTAAAATCTCCCTCGTCCTAATCCGTTGATATCTGTAAAGTTTTTTTTTTTTAATTTGATTTTATTAAGTTTTAACACATAACAGTTCTCTCAAGGAGAAAAGAGAAAAAAGAAAAAGTTACATATGCATCCATATTCGTTACACACGTGGAAGTAATTCTAATATACAGTGCTTAGTTTTGTTTCTATACATCCAACGGTATAACAATGGAAAAAACCAACGTATTTTTCTCGTTCTCCTTATTCTTTTACACCTTCCCTCCTCCCCCCACCCCTCACGGACTAAGAAATCGTGTAACCAGGGAGTTGTGTTTTCATGGTCATGCGCTCATTGTCGCAGGCTGAAACTGTTCCGATGTAGTGTGTTCAGGGACTCGCCATAAGGAGGGTGTCTTGTCACGGTTCTACTGATGCCTGAGAGGTAGCGTAGAAGCGGTCTCATAACAGGTAGAGGGGGAAAAGTACTGAAGAGGAGAAGGACCCAGTCGGGCCCTATAGACAGTGAACGCTATCTCCATTTGGGGTTGGATGTCTGTTTGATGTGTGTTTGCTTAGGAAATCTGACCACAGCACTTCACACTGTGTCGCCCTGCCGTGGAGTGATGCGGTAATTTTCTCCATGTTACATATGTTCATTGCAACATTGATCCATTCATTCGCGGTCGGGGTCGTGATTGATTTCCATTTGGTGGCAATTAATGCCCGAGCAGCGAGCAACAGATGGGCAGCTAGGCTTTGGACTCTCTGCCATTCGTCCTCTATTTTCTCGAGACCGAACAGGACAAGATGGGGGTCCGCCGTTCTTTGAATCCCGTCTAGATGTGTAATCCACCCCAAGACCTCATTCCAATAGATCTTAATCTTAGGACATCCCCCCCACATGTGCCAATAGTCTGCGACTTGTCCACATTCACGCCAACAGAGGGGGGAGGATGATTGATACATTTTGGATAGTTTATAAGGGCCATACTGCCAGCAGTGCAAGAGTTTGAAGGAATGGAGTTTGTATTGGCATGATATAGAAGTGCGTGTTGCCATGCGGCACATTTCATCCCACACGTCTTCATCGATTTCCGTCCCCATGTCATTCCCCCAACGTGTTCTGAGGTTATGTGTGTTCCCTCTACCCGCCTCCACTAGTAATTTGTACATGGCGGAAATCAGGCCCTTCCTATCAGTCTTGGAGTCCAACAGCTTTTCGAAGGGGGTGAGCTCCCTACTCAGTTTTTCCTTCCATGCTGCCTTTGTTAAGACCCCTTTGATCTGTAGGTAGTGGAAAGTGGACAGCACACCTATATTTAGGGCCCCTGTTAGCTCCGGGAGAGTGATAAAGGAATCGTTTCGGAGAAGCTGGCCCACCCTTTCTAGTCCTGCTTCATACCACGCCTGGAATCTTTCAACATTGGGGATGTGGTTATTTATGCCTGGGGACCATAGGTGGCTCAGTGGAGATGGCCATGTTCTGATTTCTCTCATCTCTGGACCCTCCCTCCAAATTTCCCATATGGTGGCAAAGAGCGGATGCTCCTTCGTCCTCCTCAACACTCTCCTTTGTGGGGCCCATAGCCACTCCGAGAGTGTTGCTGGGTCTAAATAGTGGTTGTCCATTGCTATCCACTGTGGTTCTTTTTGGTTATGTAAGTGAGGGACGAGCACCCGTAATTGGGCAGCAACATAATACTTCTTGAGGTCTGGGTGGCCTACCCCTCCTTTATCTTTGGATAACGTTAATGTGTTGTAGGCGATCCTGGCTTTTTTCCCATGCCACAGGAATTTCAGGGTCGCTTTTCTAACCTCTGTGAAGTATTGCTCCGGTATTTTAATGGGAAGCATCTGAAAGGGGTAGAGAAACCTCGGGAGACAAATCATTTTAATGGCGTTAACCCGGCCAAGCCACGAGATTGTCAATTTGTCCCACCTGGCCATATCCGCATGGAATTTGACAATAAGCTGTGGAAAGTTTGCTTCATAAAGATGTCTTTATTAGATTCTAAAGGTGATCATTCTTGTGAAAGAGGTGCACACCAAATGATTAGTGCCTCCGTGCCGGGCTCACAAAATGAATGAACAATAAAATGAAGGCAAGTTTGCCTGATGTTTGGGCTGCACTCCCTAGACATCACAATGTGGTTATATTCAGTAAGTACGGTTGTACATATCTTTCATTCAAATTCTATATCCCATGAATACACCACAATTAGTTTTGTTTTTCTTCATTATCCCCAAACTGGCTTATTTGAGCAGAATTCATTTGGAGATGCACCTACATCCGATGCATTTTGGACTATGAAATCCTTCTTCAGGACTAATAATGGTTATCTTACACGTCAAGTCATGTGTTCCAACCCATGTTCAATAATCACACAGTTTATACAAATAGTTGAACCAATGTTTGTTAAGCAATGGTTCCCACATTCACAGTAATAAAACATTCAGGCAGCAAATCCATATTATGCATCAAATCAAACAGTCATCAAATACATTTCCGTAAAATGAATGCACAACGGCCACAAGACAAACAACAAAAGAACAACATGTAAAATAATGCAAAAGAAATATTTGTGAAACATGGTACATCTTCAATGTTCTTGAGACACACCACTGTTTATCATGCTTACATAATATCAGCAGGGAGAAGAATAACTCCAGAAAGGGCAGCAGCAGTACAGAACACATCGCAGCCTACTACTGTTAAGCAGTTGCTGCAGTTGTTAGGTTTATGCAACTATTCTTGAGCATGGATATTTGACTATTCATCTTATACCAAAGCCCTCTTCCAAGGGCTAAAGGAAGCGCAAATAACAAAAGGACCAATTGTTTGGACAGTGCAGGTGACTGAATCATTTCAGGAGCTCAAAAACATGATCAGTAATGCCTGTGTTTTACCCACATCATATTACAAAAACAATTTCTTCCTCTGGCTTATTTCAGTGGTCTCCTGCACCTTGTCATGCAGAGGTACTTCCTGTGTGAGCAGGATCTGGCAGCCACTACATTTCCCCATGCAGAAATCATCTACCATTACCATGGGATTCCCTTTCACACTTTAAGTAGAGCATGTAGTTCTTTAAATCCTAGAAAAGTAAAAATCTACTCTCACCATCCAACGAGCAGCATGGTATGAGGTCATTCTGTGAAAACCCTCTATTCATATTTTGAGATGGTACACCATGAATCCAGCAACCTTTATTGTGGAGCCAATACATCCAAATGGCACAGTGCATGATTGCACTACCTATGAGGACACTACCGTTGAAACTGACCATCTTAGGGAGGAACCGCTCAAAGCGGGAAAAGTGATCTTCTTTGATGGTTTGTCATTAATAGATCAGAACACAGGAGTAAAGCACATGGGAGCAGTAGTAGTGAGCCTCGAATCAGAGGAATACATTTGTTTGCAAAGATGCCACTGTCCTCACACTACTCTGCGCATGAGGCAGAACACGTAACCCTGATAACAGCATTAGAACTTTCCCAAGGGTGCTCCACTACCATCTGTTCAGACTTAGTTTATGTTACATCTACCATACATCCCGGCCTGTCCATATGGCAGAGGCAACGGTTTAAGAAATTGGATGTTACGCCCTTGCAGCATGCCGTGTTACTCTCCAGGTTAATAGATGCATTATATCTCCCTACAGAAGTAGCAGTGGTAAAATGCCCAGCTCACACAACCAGTACAGACCCAATTGCTAAAGGCAACCGTGTAGCAGATTTAGCAGCCAAATGGGCAGCTTACTTACAGAACCCGAATGCCACAATCTCCTCTGAATTGATTTTATAGCAAGTGGAAATTACCTTACAACGCCCTTCCCCTGACCGAGCTCTTTGAATTACAAGCATACGCTCCCCAGCAGGAAAAATATTTATGGATGAAGATGGGGTGTTCATTGTCTCTCACAGACCTCACATGGAGGCTGAATATTTCAGGCAAGTCTGTTATGCCTCAAGCGTTGCTCACCGTTACCCTTGATCAGTTGCACTTTCCCTCACACACATCCAAACAATACATTGCTGCCGATTTATAAGATGATTTGTTTATCCCAATCCTACAAGAGCTTGTTGCTAATTACATAACAAACTGTATTAGTTGCCAAACATATTCCACTGTTTGCACACTTAGAAAGCTCAAGGTGACATTTCCCTGCCCTTCGGGCCATTTAAATATCTACATATCGATTACTTGGACGTGGTTAACAGGTGCAGTAATGATTGTTACCTAATTGGTGGGTTCTGCCCATTCTCACAATGGATTGAAGCAGGTTCATGTGTTCACCCTGATACTAGGTCTGCAGCAAACTTCCTAGTATGTGAAGTTTCCCCGATGGGGGATTTCTGATGTTTACAGGTCTGACAACGGTACTCATTTTTATAATGAAATGTTTAAGGAAATATGCTCTTTGCTAGGTATAAAACACAAACTATGCACTATTTTTCACCCACAAGCCAGCGGGGTTGTGCACTGCATAAACAGATTGTCAAGCAGACACTTGCAAAATTATGTAACACGCTTAAGAAAAGTTGGTAGCACTGTCTGCCTCTTGTTTTATTTGCTCTAAGCAATCATCCAGGGACTGACCATCGCCTCGCACTGCTTTGAAATAGTAACAGGCAGGAGATTGCATACCCCGCTCACACCCACACACACTGTTAGAGATGCACATACTTCTGCTCAAATTTGAGGGGGTTTTATCAGGTTTATATCTCACCAGGTTGGGCTCCAATGACATGATCATGATCATCGTGGCCACAACAGGAGTCATCGCAGCTGCAGCAATCACAGCTTTTCCCAGGTGACTGTGTCTTCATCAGGAACTTCGTTCAACAATGGAAGGACCCCAGGTTCGAGACCCCTTTTGAAGTAATCTACGTAACTCCCACAGCTGTCAAGGTTTCCGGCGCAAAGCAATCTTTATTTATTTATAGTTCGCTTTGGTTGCACAGCTGAACCTTTCACACATAAACCACATTAACACAGTGAAAACAATTAATATTCAATACGTTTACATTTTGTTTCAAAACTATTAAACATTCCATACAAGACAATTTATAGAAAAGTACAAAAACTATTTTAAGATCAGGACTACAATGCAGTACTAAAATCAGTCAATACCATTTCCACAAATTCTAATATTACAATTAACAATGAAATAATTAGTATTTTGGATACAGACCCATAACTGTTGAGCCCTAGTAATTTATAGGTTCTGTATACATCTGTTCAACCTCTCATAACGGTGATTCTCAAGGGCAGGGCACTCCATGCACAAATGTCTTGGGGTCTCAATGCTATGACCACAGTAACAACATAACCTTTGATCCACAGGAGACTTCTGCCTCATACCTAGGACATCCTGTGATGGTAGCACATTCAATGTCTGTCTTAGCACTCTAGTTCTAACATCTCTTCACAGGTGTTTAGATAGGGAGCAATACGTTAACATTGTTTACATTCCAATTAAAATGATCACTAAAACATCAGTGTTCCAGTAAAATCTCCCTCGTCCTAATCCGTTGATATCTGTAACTTTTTTTTATTTTTTTTGTTTGATTTTATTAAGTTTTAACACATAACAGTTCTCTCAATGAGAAAAGAGAAAAAAGAAAAAGTTACATATGCATCCATATTCGTTACACAGGTGGAAGTAATTCTAATATACAGTACTTAGTTTTGTTTCTAAACATCCAACGGTATAACAATGGAAAAAACCAACGTATTTTTCTTGTTCTCCTTATTCTTTTACACCTTCCCTCCTCCCCCCACCCCTCACGGACTAAGAAATCGTGTAACCAAGGAGTTGTGTTTTCATGGTCATGCGCTCATTGTCGTAGGCTGAAACTGTTCCGATGTGGTGTGTTCAGGGACTCGCCATAAGGAGGGTGTCTTGTCACGGTTCTACTGATGCCTGAGAGGTAGCGTAGAAGCGGTCTCATAACAGGTAGAGAAAGTACCCAAGAGGAGAAGGACCCAGTCGGGCCCTATAGACAGTGAACCCTATCTCCATTTGGGGTTGGATGTCTGTTTGATGTTTGTTTGCTTAGGAAATCTGACCACAGCACTTCACACTGTGTCGCCCTGCCGTGGAGTGATGCGGTAATTTTCTCCATGGTACATATGTTCATTGCAACATTGATCCATTCATTCGCGGTCGGGGTCGTGATTGATTTCCATTTGGTGGCAATTAGTGCCCGAGCAGCGAGCAACAGATGGGGAGCTAGGCTTTGGACTCTCTGCCATTCGTCCTCTATTTTCTAGAGACCGAACAGGACAAGATGGGGGTCCGCCGTTCTTTGAATCCCGTCTAGATGTGTAATCCACCCCAAGACCTCATTCCAATAGATCTTAATCTTAGGACATCCCCACCACATGTGCCAATAGTCTGCGACTTGTCCACATTCACGCCAACAGAGGGGGGAGGATGATTGATACATTTTGGATAGTTTATAAGGGCCATACTGCCAGCGGTGCAAGAGTTTGATGGAAAGGAGTTTGTATTGGCACGATATAGAAGTGCGTGTTTCCATGCGGCACATTTCATCCCACAGGTCTTCATCGATTTCCGTCCCCATGTCATTCCCCCAACGTGTTCTGAGGTTATGTGTGTTCCCTCTACCCGCCTCCACTAGTAATTTGTACATGGCGGAAATAAGGCCCTTCCTATCAGTCTTGGAGTCCAACAGCTTTTCGAATTGGTGAGCTCCCTACTCAGTTTTCCTTCCATACTGCCTTTGTTAAGACCCCTTTGATCTGTAGGTAGTGGAAAGTGGACAGCACACCTATATTTAGGGCCCCTGTTAGCTCCGGGAGAGTGATAAAGGAATCGTTTCGGAGAAGCTGGCCAACCCTTTCTAGTCCTGCTTCATACCACGCCTGGAATCTTTCAACATTGGGGATGTGGTTATTTATGCCTGGGGACCATAGGTGGCTCAGCGGAGATGGCCATGTTCTGATTTCTCTCATCTCTGCACCCTCCCTCCAAATTTCCCATATGGTGGCAAAGAGCGGATGCTCCTTCGTCCTCCTCAACACTCTCCTTCGTGGTGCCCATAGCCACTCCAAGAGTGTTGTTGGGTCTAAATAGTGGTTGTCCATTGCTATCCACTGTGGTTCTTTTTGGTTACGTAAGTGAGGGACGAGCACCCGTAATTGGGCAGCAAAATAATACTTCTTGAGGACTGGGAGGCCTACCCCTCCTTTATCTTTGGACAACGTTAATGTGTTGTAGGCGATCCTGGCTTTTTTCCCATGCCACAGGAATTTCAGGGTCGCTTTTCTAACCTCTGTGAAGTATTGCTCCGGTATTTTAATGGGAAGCATCTGAAAGGGGTAGAGAAACCTCGGGAGACAAGTCATTTTAATGGCGTTAACCCGGCCAAGCCACGAGATTGTCAATTTGTCCCACCTGGACATATCCGCATGGAATTTGACAATAAGCTGTGGAAAGTTTGCTTCATAAAGATTGTATATTTGTTTCGTAATTCGAATCCCTAAATATCGCATGGTGTTGTGCTCAAGCGTCAGTCCAAGGGAGGAATATTTTGTTTCGTTTACCTCCGCCGCCCCTATAGGGGGAACAATATGGATTCGGACCGATTGACTTTGAACCCTGATAACTGACCGTATTCTTCAAGGAGGAATATAGCTCGGGGAATAGATCTTTCAGGATTGACCACATGCAGGAGTATGTCGTCGGCATACAATGCCAACTTGTACTCTGTGTGTCCCAGGTGCATCCCTTCTATACTGGTGTCCGTTCTCATCTTGTGTGCTAGTGGTTCAAGCGATAAAGCAAACAGGATGGCCGACAATGGACATCCCGGTCGGGTACCCCGCTTGTATTTGTATTTTGTATTTATTTATTTATATTGCGCACCTAACCGAGAGGTAGCTTGGTGGAGGCATTTGTGGGTCGGGGAAACCGATTTGAGGAATATTTTGTCTTTAGTGGATAGCCAATTGACGGATCTTCTAGAGTCAGAAATGTGGGCTTTCTTCGGGATGCTGAGGTCCGCTCTTAGGGCATTATTTTGAAGGATCTGTATTTTATTAGTGATATATTTGTTGCAGCCTACACAAAGTGCGTTGCAATAGTCCAGCTTGGATAGGATCAACGCCCTGGCTAGTGTGATGCAGTTGGAAGGGGAGAGAAAAGGTTTGGCTGCTCTGATGAGTTTGCAAGTATACGCTGTGGCGGAGGCCATGGCATTAACTTGTTTTTTGAAGGTGAGAGTGGAGTCTAGGTAGAAGCCAAGGGTTTTGACCTCCTTAGCTACCGTGATCTTATTATTGTCAATTGCAAAGGAGGAGTAATTTTGGTCCAATTTGCTAAGGTTGTGTGGTGATCCCAGAATGAGAAGTTCCGTCTTGTCATCATTCAGGCATAGACCGTGTGAGGCCATCCATGCCTGAATGATGAGGTACACTCCTTTGACGAAGGCCAAATCCTTATCATAATCCCCCCTCAGCGGGATGAGGATCTGGGTATCATCGGCATAATTGGTGTAGGTGATCAAAAAGGGGCTTCGTGAATATGTTGTACAGTGTCGGGGAAATGCATGAACCCTGGGGCACGCCACAGGTGATGGGCGTTGGGTCGGCTGCTGCTAGTGGTGAGAAGACTCTCATTGTGCGGTTGTTTAGAAAGGATTGGATCCAGTCAGTAGCCTCTTGAGAGAAATGGGCTGCTTTTTGAAGGTGATCACATAAGATCTTGTGGTCGACCAGGTCGAAGGCAGCTGAGAGATCAAGAAGTAGCAGGAGTGAGGTCCTGCCCTGATCTCTCAGTTCATCTATCTGTGCCTTAAGGTCTATGAGTGCAGTTTCGGTACCATGTCGAGGCCTGAAGCCCGATTGTCTGACTCCTAAGAGCTGGAAGTGCTCAAGGTGGTGTTGGATCTGTTGGTATGCTACTTTGTCGATGATTTTAAGAAGGAACGGTACTGTGGTGATGGGGCGGTAATTAGTGGGAGTGGAAGGGTCTAGATTCGTTTTTTTGAGCAGGGGGAGGACCCAAGATTGTTTCAGATTGTTGGGTACGGTGCCTGATGTGAATGACGCATTTATTAGTTTGGTAATAAATGGTGCTAGATCACAAGCCGCATCCTTAATCAATTGTGCAGGACATAGGTCCCCATGGCAGTTTGATGGTTTAAGAGAGAGAATGACCTTTACTACCTCTTTGGTAGATACTCTGTGGAAGTTGAATTGGGGATTATGAGCCTGAGGATGCGTCTGAGTAGGGTGAGTCATTTTAGGGGTGGGACTACTAGGCTTGGTAGAAGAGAGAAGGGAATCTTTTTTGGTGTTTATCTTTGTCTTGAGGGAGGAGATTTTGTTGGCTAAGGCATTTTGTATACCCGTGCACCAGTTTTTGTCTTTGAGGCACGAGTCAGGCGCTTGGACGGGAGATTCAACCTCTTTTAGTATAGTAAAGAGCTCTCTGGTGTTAGATTTAGCTTGTAGGATTCGGGTGCTATAGGATGTATGTTTGGCCAGGATAATGTCTTTTTTGTAGTGGGAGGCTAGTCTACTTAGGTTATTCTTATTTTTTTCCGAGGGATGTGATCTCCAGATTTTTTCGCAGCGTCGCTTTTCCTGTCTGAGGGCTTTGAGATGGGGGGAAATCCAAGAGTTGATGTGTTTCCTAGGTTTGCTCTTTTTCAGTTGCAGTGGGGCTATGACATCAAGAGATGAGAGCATGACTTTGTTGTAAATGTCTACCATCATAGCTGGATCCGTATGGTCCGGGATGGCGTTCAAGGTCGGTGCAATGAATGGGATCAGATTTTCAGGGATAATGTTCTTTTTATTTCTCGTCTGGACAGCTAGGTCTATGCTATCAATTTGCGCTGGTGTCGCCTCTAGTGTAAACGAGATCAAGTAATGATCTGTCCAAGGCTGTGGAAGTATAGAGGAGATGAGGACTGGGCAATTGTGCACAGCTAGCCAGTCCAGAGTTCTACTTTGATATGAGTAGTCTCTGTGATCTTCTGGGAAAAACCCAATTCCTCTAGGGTATTATTAATTGTTGTGGCATTGGTATCAGTGGGGTCGTTAAAACCCAGGTTAAAGTCTCCTAGTAAAATACTTTGTGAGGAGTTCTTGAGGTTATTGGATAGGATATTTGTAAGGTCTTCCTCCAATGACCCTAGGGGGCCAGGTGGTCGGTAAATGAGGTTGATGGAGATGGATTGTGTGTTGGATATGGTTAATTTAGCAGTTAAGGATTCGCAAGATCCTGCATCGGGAGGTGTCTCAATAGTCAGGGGGAATTTAGTTTTAGCTATAATGGCGAGACCTCCACCTCGCGAGGTGGTACGATCAAGTCTTAGTAGGGTATAGTCATGCGGAATGGCTAGCATAATTGCGGGGCCTGCTGTTGGGTGTAACCAGGATTCAGTAACAGCTAGGAAGTCCAGGTCTTCATTGTAGAGTAGGTCGGCAATGTCAGTTGCGCGGGCTACCATGGAGCGGGCATTTATCAGTGCTCCCTTGGTCCCAGGTTGTGCTGGTTTTGACAGAGGTATTGAAGATTTGTGCGTACTTTTGAGGGCACAGGTAGGCTGGCGATAGAGTCTGCTGTTTAGTTGAAGAGGGTGCTGGGAGGAGCTGAGGGGGCTGGTAGTAGCCTTGCTGTGAGCTACATTGGTTCGAGGGTCATAGAGCCTTGGGAGTCTTGCACGTAATTTGAGGTTCCTTTGGAGGACAGTGCAAGGTGTGGTGATCATGTTGGTAGGTTTGTGCAAGTTAAGTGGGGACTCGTGTGCAGGTAGATTGAGTGGCATGGTTGGGTACTGGACATTCATAGTATGGAGCAGTAGTCTTAGTGTCACAGTATAGAGCGTGTGGAGATACATTGTATGTGTGTGCGGGATAGGAGTAGCCAGTTGTTAGTGGTTGGTGTGCAGTCATATGGCACCTAGGTCTAAGGAGGTAGCGGTTTGGATACAGGGCAGTAGCACACCTAAATTCAGTTATAACACTAAAGTCTGACATGCAGCTCAATACATGGGAGGTAGCGGTTTGGATACAGGGCAATAGCACACCTAAATTCAGTTACAACACTGAAGTCTGACATGCAGCTCAATACATGGGCATTAGCACACCTAGGTTCGATTTTACCACTAAGGTCTGACAGGTAGTAGTTCTGGGCATTGGCATGTCTATACTGGGCAAATTTGGCACTAAGGTTCGGTAGGCAGTAGTTCTGTGCAGGGGTAGTAGCCCTGAGAGACTAGCAAACACGTTTAGAGTAGCAGCTAGATTCGAATTGTAAGCACACTAGCAAGATAGCATGTAAATGGGGTGACTAACAAACACATTCAGAGTAGCAGCTAGATTCGAATTGTGAGCACACTAGCAAGATAGCATGTAAATGGGGTGACTAACAAACACATTCAGAGTAGCAGCTAGATTCGAATTGTGAGTATACTAGCCAGATAGCATGTAAATGGAGTGACTGACATACACGTTTAAAGTAGCAGCTAAAATCAAGTGGCATACTGACACACTAACAAGATAGTTCATACGTAGAATAGTCAGAGAGCAAATTGAGGTAGCGGCTAGGTAACTAGTAGTTCTAAGAGCGCCATTGTTTATCTAGAGCCAGGCGCTTACCTTGGCTCCGGTGGTAGTGTAGTTGCTATCCGGTTTTGCAAAGAGATCAGTCCGCTCTATCGCGGCTCGCAGCGGACAGCTTCAATTGGAACCACCTAGAATATACCCCATTTACAAATACTGAAGCTGTAGGCATCGAATAGACCGCCTGGATTCCCTTTCTAAGCTTGGGGCCCATCCCAATTTTTCGAAGGTCACCCATTAGAAAGTCCCAATATACCCTATCAAATGCTTTTTCTGCATCGATGGAAAATAGTGCGGGATCAGTGTTCAGGTTGTGGGAGGCATGTACCAAGTGCAGGGTCTTGCGCATGGTGTCTGCACCCTGGCGACCCAGTATAAAGCCCACCTGGTCAGGGTGGATGAGTCGGGGCATGTATGTTTCAATTCTGGCTGCCAAGACCCTTGTGTATATCTTTGCATCTAAGTTGAGTAGGCAGATAGGATGGTATGATCTGCATTTTTTGGGATCTCTCCCTTCCTTTGGGATGACAGTTATGAGTGCTTTGACAAATGAATCCGGAGGTTTCCCCGTCTCCAGGATCTCATTAAATAGTTTCACTAGAAAGGGTGTGATGTGTGATGCAAATGTCTTGTAAAAATCTGCAGTATACCCGTCTTCGCCTGGGGATTTACCTAGTGTTAGTCATTTGATGGCCTCTTGAATCTCCTCCTCAGTTATGGGGGAGTCCAGGGTCTCAGACTCAATGTATGTCAGTTTGGGCATATCGATATCAGCTAAATAGGATCGAATGCTAGACGGGTCCGATTCCGTCTCTGGGGTATACAGGGCTTCATAGAAGTCTGCAAAGGCTTCGGGGATGGTGGTCCTACTTATAACGGTGTTGGGTCCACCATCAACTATTTCCTGTACTCTGCGCTCTGCCTGCTGTGCTCGTAGCCTGGCCGCTAACAACACGTCTGCTTTGTCTCCTTTCTCATAAAATCTTTGTCTTACGAAAAGAAGTTTTCTAGCTATTTGGTCATGTTCTAGGAGACGGAGTTCCTCCCTTTTTTCCTTGCTTCACTGACTTTTTCATGGTCCATTACGTCCCCTTCCTTTGCTTCGTTATCTAGTTGGGCGATTTCTCTACAGAGTCTATTTTCAATCAGGGTTCTCCCTCTCTTTTTATTGGCTCCCTCCCTCATCAGGACCCCCCTCCAGGTCGCCTTTCCCGCATCCCAGACCCCTTGTGTAGAGACCTCCCCGGCATCATTCAATCGAAAGTAATCAGCAATTTCAGTTTCCATCTCCTACTTAAAGACAGGGGGCCTCATTACGACCTTGGCGGAGGACCATGGCGCTATTAGCACCATGGTCCATGCCGCTAAGGTCCCAACTCCGCCATGGTGGATGGCGGAATTACCGCCCCATTCCAAGGTGAGTGGGGCGGTAATTCCCCATTCACCAATGGCCCCTTCCCCATTCCCATTTTTGCCCCATAGGGCATAATGGGAATGGGGAAGGCGATAATTACGGCACCGTAAATTACGGTTGCCGTAATTATCGCCAAGGTCTCTTTTTGCAGGCGTTAAAAACCATGCCGCAAAGGGACCTCGGAATCAGGCGTTAAGGGTCGGCACCATTTACGGCACCGTTAACCCCTTAACGCCTGACTCACAATGAGGCCTAGGGTCATTCCATAGGGTCTCGTTGCATCTCCATTTTCCACCTCTAACTGGTAGGTATTCCCATATTATATTGGCGGTCACCATGTCATGGTCAGACCATCTGATCGGTGTGATTTCTGTGTGTGAGGCCGTATCACATAGATCTCTTGAGAGGTAGAGGTGGTCAATGCGGGTGAGTGTATTGTGAGGGGTTGAAAAAAAGGTGTAAGCTCTCGCGGTGGGGTGCATTCGTCTCCACACATCAGTCAATCCATACAGTTCCATCATCACCCTGAATTGACCGTGGTCTCCGCCGAATTTATCACGTGTTTCTGGGTTACCGGGTTTCCAATCTAACGTGGGATCTGCCCATGTATTAAAATCTCCTCCAAGGATGATATGACCCGTTGACTCTAGCATGATTTTGGGGATTGTCTTGGAGAGGAATCTAACCTTCCCTACATTGGGGGAGTAAATCGTGGCGATCGTAGTGGACACATTCCCAATGGTCCCTGAAACAAGCAAGGCTCGGCCTTCAGGGTCTGACCAAACCTTTGTGGTCTTGAAGTCTATCCCCTTCTTAATGATTATTCCCACTCCCCCCCCTCTTTAATGGTCCAGAGCCCCAGAATTCAATCCCGGATCGCCTCCCCAGGACCTCCCTCTCCTCACCCTTCATATATTTAGTCTCCTGCAATAAAAGGATAACGATATTTGATCTGCGAAACTCTCTAAAGACAAGTGATCTCTTGGTCGGTGAATTAAGACCTTTGACGTTCAGCGTTCCCACCCTTATGGCACCCCTGCTATATGGTTCAGCGGTCATCGTAACAACGGAATCTGAAACCATACATACTCTCTGACCATTTCAACCCGCTTCCTCTGTGTTTAAACAACCATGTAACCATTGTAATGATCATAGTTCTTGAATATCCCCTTGATTTGACACGTGCCTTCGTCCGTCTTCCCCACCCCCTCCCTTCCTTCTTCCTGAGTTCGGTGGCGTCCGATCGAGCTTAGTTAAATGCACTAGCCCGGAACCGAACCACCAGTGGAGACCGTTACCTCACGGTCCCCTTGTAAAATAGGCATCAAAATAACTAATGAGCCCCCGGTAACCTCCCTCCAGAGCGAGCACATTTCTGCAAGATAAGTGAAGGTCTCAATCACGTTACCCCAATAGACACCAATGTTTTCCCCTTATCAAATGTCAATTCAAGCAAAGAGTACCATACTTGTTAAGGATCAGCTGCCCCCTTCTGGGGAGCCGTTTCCCCTGCGATATTTCCTCAAGCCTTTCACCTTCTTCCTCTTCGGGCCCTGTATCTGCCATTCCCTCCCGTCCTTGGGGGCATGGTCACGGGATTCCTCCCGATCCTGCGTGCCCAGCAAGTCAGATATGCAAGCTTTGATTTGTTGCTCAGAGCTCAACCTGATCCTTGTGCCTTCATGTTCGAAAGAAAGAGAAAAAGGGTATACCCATCTGTAGTGTGTGTCACGAAATTTAAGCCATGTCGTGAGTGGTTTACACATTTTCCTCAGGGCCAAGGTCAGGGAGGAGAGGTCCTGGTATATTGTTATTTGGGATCCATTTAGGGAGATGGCGCTCCCACTCCTTGCCTTTTCCAACACTCTCATCCTATCCTGATAATGGTGAAATCTTGCCAGAACTGATCTCGGGCCTCCAGGTGGGCCTCCCGCTCTATGAATGCGCTCTGTCTTGGGTTCATCAATGTTGTCGTCGGCAACCAGGAGCTTCATGATGTCGTGGAGGGTTGTTTTCAGGTCCTCTTCTGTTTCCCCTTCTTTCTCGGGAATCCCAAAAAACGTAGGTTGTTTCTCTGTTCACGATTCTCCAAATCGTCCATCTTAAGTCTAAACTCCTGCTCTTTTTGTTCTAGCTGAGTTATTCTGTGGGCCAGCTGTGTTTCCAAGACATCGATTGAGGCCTGGTTGTTTTCGACTCCTTCAACCCTATCCTCTATGTTGTCAAGGCGCTGTGTAAGTTTATCGATCTTTCCTCCTATATTGGCTCCCATGTTCCTTTTTTCCGCCAGTAAATCTGCTATGTCTCCTTTTGTGGCAGCGGTTTCTGTATCTGTGATTGGCGATGTGGCCATTTTGGAGCCGACGTCGATTCGGGGTATCGAACCGTATGCGTGTATGGCAAGTTTCTGTCGGGCGTTCATGCGCCTGATGTCGTAGTTTCAACGTGTCGGACAGCGCCTCTGCTAGAACACCTGTTACCACAGAGGAGGCACACGCCCCAAGGTCACTTATTTTGTGCTTTTACTTTCCGTCCCAAGGGGGCCTTTCCCTCTGTGAGGTAGATGCGTCCGTTATTACAGTCTGGGTAAGGTCCTTAACCTCGCCGCGTGTGTCCCAGGTCCCGGGGTCGGACCGCTTCCAGAGTTCTCCCTGCTCCTTTCTCCACTATTGCGGTCTACCGTCTGCTCCGCCAGGTCCACCCATTCAGGATTGGCGTTGTGTGGACGTGGGGGCCCAGCCTCCAGCGTGCTCTCCACTGGGTGTTGCTTCTAGCAGGCCAAGAGTTCCGGGCAGAGTCGAGGCCGATTCTAGTTTCGTTTTCACCTTCACAGTTTCACAACGATATTTGGTGGAAGCCGGGCCGTTTTCACCCGGGATTTCTTCCGTATGTGGCGAGTACCTTCACAGACCTTCGTCTCGAGTTTCCACCCCAGGGGGGGGTCAGAAAATGGGGGCTGATTCCTTTTTTCGGGACCTCGGGACAGGAGCTCACGCGGGAGAGGATCTCATCCACACGCCCCCTGGTGGCCACCCATCTGAAAAGTTTTAACTTCACTTTAATAAGATTAGTACTAAGTTCCTCAGCGGAAGACTCTGTCTTGTCCAACAGGTCCTCACACTTGCATTTCCAATTCAAAAGAGCCTTACTTGTGCCTCCACCCATTTCAACCCCTAGATTAGCATATACAGAGGACTGTGGGATAGTAAGATTGAAGCACATAGTTGCAACACCCTCCACTTTAAAAACATTCTCAGTGGTAGTAAACCTAATTCATATCTGATTCCCACAATTGCCACTGAACCTGGCAGACGCAGCACCTTTCTCCACAGGAGTGGCTCTAGTTTAGACCAGGGAATGTCCCCGGTGGTGGTCTCAGCCGCAAAGATTAGGTTTGGAACCACTTTCTGTCTATACAATTTAACCATTGCTTCAACTGAGAACCATCCAAATTTGCGGTCGAACTGTACCACCTGTGAGGCAGATGCCAACAATATAGTTAGCTGATTTGGTAGCTGTCGGAAGCGGACAGTGTTCCTGTCTCTTCTGAAATGCTGGTGCGGCTTGACGGCAAAAAACCCTATTTTCTGTTGTTCACTCCCTTGCTTCCTCAGAGTTGCTGACCTCTATGGTTAAGCCATCTCAAAAACTATGCAATGACCTTGCATCCTTTTTCACCACCAAAATTGATGTGATTAGATCTAACATTGCTAAATCTCTGACGACACTGCCCCCTGACACCATTGACTTTGTGCTCCCCCTCCCCTACTGATTTGTCTCCTAGTTGGTCGACCTTCCCGCTGTTTAGTGTTTAGTGAGGAAGAAGTCATGGCAGCCATATCAAAGATTAAATCCTCTTCCCCTGAGGACGCCATCCCTGCTATCATTATTAAAACGATCGCCCCAGAGGGACGGAAAGTGTACTTGTCTTCGTACAAGATGATATGTCCAGACTGGCTGATGGGGGCGGATTAGGGTCCCTAATCCTGCTGGATTTATCTGCCGCATTCGACACGGTGGACCATTCCATCCTTCTATCACGTCTCGCACAGATTGGGATCTCCGGTTCTGTTCTCGCCTGGTTCACTTCCTTTCTTTCTGACACCCAGACTCTTTCCATGCCTCCCTTTCTTTCTGCCCCTTGTGCCCTCACCTGTGGTGTTCCCCAGGGATCCTCTCTCTCTCCGATCCTGTTCAACATTTATATCTGGGCACTGGTCTGCCTTATCCGCTCTTACGGACTTAATTGTTATTCCTATGCGGATGACACACAGATCCTGATCCGGCTTGATCAGGATCAATCTGTGTTCGCAGCCCGTCTTCATGATTGCCTCAAGTCAGTTGGTATTTGGATGGACCAAAATTGGCTCAAACTTAATGGTGATAAAACGGGAGTAATGCTTGTTGGCTCCCCTCCTAACCCGTCATTATGGACCACCGCTTTCTGGCCCACATCGTTGGGTCCACTACCCTGTCCTGTGAACAAGGTAAAGAATCTGGGGGTTATCCTCTCTGCCTCCCTTTCTATGTCAAATCAGGTCTTGGCTGTCAGTCCGCACACCACCAGATCAGGGTTCTAAAGAAGGTGCTACCTATTATCCCAGAAACCATGCGTCCCCCGGTTGTGGCAGCACTGGTTCTCTCACGGCTGGGCTATTGTAATTCCTTGTACTTATCCCAACCGACGGGTTTGCTACAACGCCTCCAACGTATGCAAAATCTGGCAACCAGACTGGCCACTGGGTCCCCCCATGGCACCCACATCTCACTGGTACTTCGCCGTCTCCATTGGCCTCCGGTGGCACAGCATGTTAAGTTTAAGTCATTATGCATTGTCCACCGGGCAATTCATGGCTTAGGAGCGGAATTCCTTCAAGCTAAATTTTCCCGATATATCCCGGATCGTGACCTTCGCTCCTCTACAACTAACCTTCTTAAGGTCCCCAGGTTCAACCGGGAAAGACATGGCGGCAGAGCCTTTTCTATTACCGCAGCCAAGCTCTGGAACACTCTGCCACTATCACTTAAATCCTCGGCTAATCATCTGGCTTTTAGGAAAGCTCTGAAGACCACCCTGTTCTAACGTTTCTGCCCTTATTGTGTTCCCTGAGCTCGCAGCTTTCCTACCAGCGCCATGATGCCTCTGGGCGACCGTGCGCTATACAAATATATATAACATAACATTACATAACATAACGGCTACTCAGCTTCCTGGGTGATATCGTATTGTTGCTGGATACTTTCCTCTAAGGATTTCAGAACATAATGCTGTTGAGGGCGCTGCGCTGTTTCATGCTATTTGCTCTGCTGTGTGTTTTTGTAGTCTGCTTGTCGTACCGGTACTTGCTGACGGGCGACCGCCGAGTGGAGGGGTGCTTGCTCTCACCAGGAGGCTGGGAGCAAAGGACATTGGTACCAGCAGGAACCTGGAGGGCTGTAAGTAGCCACGGCAACCCTGGGGTGGCCCATACAGGTATTTCTGATTGGCGACTGTTTTGTTTGCCCTATATTTGGATTCTCGCTAATACACCTTGGACGTAGTGGTGTTTCTGTGTTGTTTATTACTTCCTACAGCATAGTGTTACTTCATCTGTGGGGTTCCCTTAAAAGACACCCTCTGTGCTGGGTCGGCCTGGTCCACTTATTTACAGGCCTGGTGGAGTTGACCAGGGTTTTAAGCGGGTGTGCATAAGGATCCCTCCACACCCCCACCAACAATATTCTCTGTTTCTTACCTGGGTCACTGGGTTCTTCAAATACGGGGCAAAACAATACAAAAAACAAAATGTTATAACTCGCAATAGTTCCACACTTTCATCACAGGTGTTCCCACTGGGATGAGTGAGAGGCTTCGTAACTATTCTGGGATTCCCTAATTCCTTCTTAACGATACCAATTACATACAGTCTTTCAAGCTTTCCCAGCCCAACCTAGACTTCTCACAGTTCCCGTTAACTTCTCAAATGGAACTCATCATCAATTTTGTCAGGGGACACTGGTTGCTTAGTCCACTTTTACCAACTATTTGTATTGGGATTACATGACTTGGCAACCCACTGCTGCTTCCAGTTCTTTCGGCCACTCGTCTTGGGTCATCTTGACCTAGTGACCCGCTGCTGCTTCTACTATTTTATGCTACTCACATTAGGTCTGCTTGGCTTAGTGAGCTGCTGCTATGTTTGCTTCTTTCCATCACTCGTATTGGGTCCACTCGATTTAGCAACCTGGTACTGTTGGTCGTCTTGGTGCAAGTATCGGACCACACAGTCCACCAGTTACAGGTTGCGCTACCACAACAGTTCCTCATGCTTCCCATTAAATTGCCTAAACGGCTCCGCTTTAGGATAGTGCTGGCAGTCTGAGCGTAGTTCTTGGACCACACGCTCCACCCACCACAGGTCACGCAACCACAAGACTGTCTCTCGGCTTCCGGAGTGCCAGCTCTTTTTTTTTCAACAACACTTTATTATTTTTCACATAGACAACAATAGTAAAAGTAACAATGTTTCACAATCAGCATAAAGAATGAAATTTACAAAAAGACAAGAGCATCATAAATAATTCAGACCAAACAGAAAACCAACCGTAGTGAAACATAACCAACAAAATAACCACAACCACACAAGACAACACAAACAAAAAAAAAAGAAGAAGGAACCCCACCACGAATACCATAGCCGTTAAAGCAAGGCCACCTTCCCATCAATCATATAGAGCCATAAATGGTCCCCATAATTTCAAATAACGGAGTGCCAGCTCTGAACAGACTAGGTAGACGTGTTCTGGGTGTCCTTCCATCCATCTTCTCAACTCTGTACCACTGCCTCACAACAGATCTTCCACACTTAGCTTTGGATTTACAAGCTCTCTGTCAGATTCCAGGCTCGCTGACCATAGACTAACAGGTATCGTTCTCGTTGTTCTTCATTAGTGTTTAGCTTAAAGAGTTGGGCCTGCCCCAATGCAATATCAGTTCAATTGACAACACAACAGCTGTTTGAATATTCTTCATGCTTTGCTGTAGCGTTCTTGAGCTCGTCCCCATACTAGTATCTGTCAGTACTAGACTATCTGATACATTACAATAACACATTGGGGGTCATTCCGAGGTGGGCGGTAGGGGATACCGGGCACCAGTAAGGAGACGAGGGCCGGTAATCCCCTAACGCCCAATTCCGAGGTCCCTTAGCGGAAGCGTAAGGAACGTGTGGTCGGACCACACGTCCCTTACCGGTCCCGCTAAGGGACCAGGGCGCAAATAACGGACTTGCCATTCGCGAGCCCGTTATTTGCGTCCTCCCCATTCCCATTGAGCCCTATAGGGGCTCAATGGGAATGGGGAATGGTTTGGTCAATGGGGACTTACCGGTCCCTCCAGGGTCGGAATGGACCAGTAAGCACCCATTGAACCACACCGGAGTCGGTACCGGTATGGGAGGCAGACATGGAGCTAATTGCTCCATGGCTACCACCATACTCGGAATGACCCCAATGTCTCAGATATCATAATCGGCAAGGAAGGGTTAGGTGATGTAGTGGCCTGTGGGAGTTTGGGTTAGAAGGGACACATTCTGGATTCAGATCCTTATCCCCAGGATGGGAGTTCATCCCCAAGAGGTCCTCCCACATATTACCACCCTTAGGAGAACTATTGGTTAGCGGCCTCATCACCATAGCCTCATGGAAAAGGGCTCCTCTCTGGGGAGTAGTGATGTCATCTTTAGGATCGTCACACCGTTTAGTAAGTTACTGTACATTGTGGCAATGTGTTCTTATTGCACAGCTGAGTGGGGGGCTGGGTACAATTATGTGCCTGCTGCTGCACTGGTTGTTGCTGTACAAGGTCTGGGGCAAATTGGGGGCTGCTGGTTAAAGGCTGTTTGAGAGCTAAATGGGGGTTGATACATTGGGACACTATGGTGGAAGGGTATGGCCGGCCTGTTCATGCATTCTCATGCAAAATGACTCATCTTCCAACAAGACCAACATTGCTGCCCCATTCGGGGTCTCATGCTTTCAACTTCTCCCCTCCACCCATCTGAAAATGTCCTCTTCTTCTCTGATAAATTCCTGTTTCCGTCCTCGCATTCCTAGGCTCCTGTGCCCATGCCTGCGGGGGGCTGTGCGCAGGTTGCCCTTCCAGAGTGCCTGTTATTACCGCCCTTTCCATGCTTAGCTTAGCTATTTTTTTGGTACAAACTTTGCTTCTGCCCTTTGAGTCTGTACTGCCTGATCCTTATCCTGTTTCCGATGACAATAATGTATTATGTGTGCCTGTATCTTGGGCCATGACTTTGCTTCTTTTCCAACTATTCTTTAAAACTTTGCTTGTACTTCCAAGAGGAGCCCCTTGAGTAACACATGATGAAAATTTGTGATATTTCTGTCCCATGACTCCACCACCTCTGACCCTTGTATTGGGCACTGCCATATTACCCCTATATTTTCATGTGCTTCACCTGGCAGCTCTGCCCATCCCCGTGGCGTCCATCCCCCAACAGCCTGGAAAGTGGATTAATAGTGTCATCCTCACTATATTGAAGGAGATTGTTGCATCCTTCACTGGTACAGAGTTGCCAGGTCAAAAGGAAAACATTAACTGAATGCTCCTTCAAAACAAGCCCAAAACAAGCTGACTCCCAACCAAATAGAAGTGCACCTCTAAACCACTGTGGATCGCTCTCAAAAGTAAGACAAATAACACAATGAAGCAAACATACAGAGAGAGAACACAGCCATAGAATGTTAGAACAAAAAGCATTTATTAAAATTCAATTTTATTTTTCAGACAATTAGTGTCTATTTTAATTTCTTGTGTGTGTGAGACTTATAAAAGCACATCATTGGCTTTTTGGGTCCTTGGCTTCTCAGGTCATCGTCCAACTGGTCTTTGATTAGCGGCCCTCATCTGGCCCTTCGCTCCCTTGCATACCTACCGGGTAGCCCCAGGCCATGCGTGACACTGAGCCAGTTCATGCATTTCCTGTTGAATGCTGAGACTGGTATTTGTGTTCTTCTCATTATAAGTAAAGGCCTACAAGAACCAGCATGCAAAGTGAAAATCCAGGACTGGCTCCTGGTGTCTAACATGACATGGGCCCCCCACTTGGCAGCAATCGCTCGTGAGTTGCTTCTCTTGCCTGTGACCTTGACTCCCTTTTGTGAGTCACTCTCCTCTGGTCCTTCACCGTTCTGGACAACCTGGTTGATCACTCACCTCTGGTCTTGGTTCATATGGTCCATCACCCCTCTGGTCATTGGCTCCCTCGTGAGTTTCTCCTCTGGTCCCTTCCTCCCAGATGAATCAGTCCCATCTGGTCAATCATTCCCCCCCCCCCTGTTCCCTGGCTCCCGGGTGAATCACTCCACTCTGGTCAGTCACTCCTCTGACCCTTTGCTCCCTAATGGGTCACTCTCCTCGGGTCCTTGTCTCCCTGGTGGCCCACACCTCTCTGGTCTTCGGTTCATACGGTCCATCACCCCTCTGGTCTTTGGTTCATATTGTCCATCACCCCTCTGGTTGTTGGCCCCCTCGTCATTTTCCCCTCTATTCCCTGCCTCCCAGATGAATCACTCCCATCTGGTTAATCACTCTCCCTGGTCCTTGGCTCCCCGGTGAGTCACTCCCCCCACTGGTCAGTCACTCCTCTGACTCTTGGCTCCCTAATGGGTCACTCTCCTCTGGTATTTGGCTCCCTAGTGGGCCTCTCTTGTCTAGTCCTCAGCTCATATGGTCTATCACCCCTCTGGTCATTGGCTCCCTTGTGAGTCACTCTCCTCTGGTCAGTCACCCTTCTGGTCCTGGGCTCCCTGGTTGATTATGTTCCTCTGGTCTTTGGTTCATATGGTCCTTCACCCCTCTGGTCTTTGGCTCTCTTGAGAATCGTCCTCCGGTGCATCAATTCTCTGGTGCTCGGCATGTGGTGCCGGGTTGGCTTTGTCAGCTGCTACGGGATGATGCATGTCCAGTTCCATTGTGCCATAATCCCATGTAAGACTGAGTGCTGCTGGAGTGTCTCTAAGGAGTCAATGGGCAGTAAGAACCGAGGTCCCGGGAAACCCACTAGAAACTGTGGGCCCTAAATTGTTACCATGGCAAAATCATCTGGTTTAGCAACGCTTAGCCTAACATTACACAAAAGAGCATAGGAAGGCATAAAAGCTGGAGAATTAATCTTGTGCATTGATTTAAGCAAATTAATGCAACCAGCTGTAATATTTCCAAATGAAATGGTTGTCCCAAGCTGTCATTAGGTAGTCTGTTGAGCAAAACATGTTAAGAGTAACCACCTGAAAAGCATTCTACATCCTACCCTAACCAACAACACATCTCTAAACAGAAATGCAACGCCGAAACAGCACGTTACACAATAGAACACACACCACCGAAGACATATCTCTACATTACATGTGCCTACATAGCACACTAACCCACTACAGATAAACCAACACAACTCTCCGCACTCCTTAAACACCACATTGACAAACACTACAATAACACCCAAAATGTACGTTAGTAACCAAAAGTGCACATTAACCACTGCTCCAAACTACTCACAACATGTATCAAACTTGCACACCACAGAAACCCCTAGATTTTCACTTCAAGCACACATGAATACTGCAACAAGGAAGCCTTGCCATGCTTGTACGTTAGACCACTACCCCACCTCGTGCACATCCTGAACTCCAAGAAACTGTGAAAATGGTAGCCTGTGTGCTATACAAGACTTGATAACATAGCATAACTGGGCATAGCAAAGAGTTTCACTCATTCTCCTGTCGGGCACTCTGACATCCCCACACAACTTTCTGTTCTGGGAGGAACAGAGGAAGAAATAAGATTTGACTCTACTCAGTGGAGCCCTCAATACTAGCTGAGATTACATTATTTGCCTGGAATCACCCACTTTGGTTAAGCAGTGAAGCTGGGATTTTAACCCATGCTACAGTTTAGGCACTTGATCACATACCTTCCAAGTGTCGGTTAGCACAAGTATTTACATTTTGTATTTCAAGGCCTATATTAATGTGTTATAGAGCAGAGCTCTCGAGCTTCCTGTGGCGGCTATGCATGAGAAGGGCACCTTGCCTTGATTTTTCTTGGAATTCTTGGACTTTTAGGTTTCCTTAATTTCAAATGGGAAATAAAACTACTAGTCGGAGAATGCAAAGGGGCAAACAGGACTGCATGGACTTCTCACGCATGGTCACAGGAAACTTCAGAGCTTCTGCGTTTACTGGCTAAATACACATATCTCATATTAAATCAACATTACAACATGTACATCTTTACAGGAACATGCTAAGCAGAAAGAATGTTGTTGCAGATTATTTTCCCACATCCTAAATGGGAAACTACAAATCTCAGAATGTAAAATAATGCAAGCCTGAACAAATATCTTCTTTTTAGGCCACTGCAGTAATGTCGCTTGATACTGTTATGCATCCATTTAATCCAACCCCTTTTTCATGTCGGACACAGTGGCTTTCCTTTAAAAAATACAAGTTTTACTTTAGGTGGACCCATATGTGCTAAAGTAATGAGGGGGGTCTTTCAGACCATCAGTCAGCAACGCCCACACATAGGAAAAAGAAGGGCGCGGGTCATGAGAGGAAGAAGTGATTGCAGGTCATTAAAGACCACAGGCAGCCCAGTCCAGTGTTATGTCCTGCCTCCGCGCTGCTGCGGGCTTGGAGACAGAACGTGCAGGGCCAGCGGGAGAGAAATAAGACACGCCACACTCTGTATGCTGCTTGGCCCGGAACTGCTCCCCGTCTGCGGGGGCGGGGCTTTTATTGAGACGCCCTGCATCACCGCGTTGCGGGACGCAGGGCGGATATAACATTCCTCCTTTATTTCAACTTAACTTAACATTAACAACAACATGTCAAACCGTTATGCAGATACTTAAGCTACGAAAACCCGGGTGCCTCCCCTCTTATAGTTCTAATGGGCAGACTACCATGCATAGTCTCTGAGCCGAGCGTGCGGCTTGGTGGCAGTTCTTAAACCATATCGCCCCCCTCTGGGGCTGGGCCCCACTGTGTCACTGGGTGCCTCACCTTCCATGTCCGGCTCACCCATGTCAGGCTCGCTCCACTGCTCCCACGTCCTGTCACCCACTTCTACCTCATCCTGAAGGTGAGCGGGGTCTCCTTCGTTCGGCTTGGGTTTGTCATCTTCTTGGTGACATTCGCCATCAGTCCACAGGTTGCGTGGCACCGCCTTGAACCACGACACATTTCGTGCCCCCTGTCGGCGTCCTCTCTTTACAGTTATCATGTTCCCTTGATTCTCACTGACAGTCCATGGGAGGGACTCGTAGCGGGAGTCCAGTTTGGACATTGTCGGGTTCCGCAGCATGACCACCTGGTCGCCCACCTGGTGGTCGGATGGTTTCGACCTCCTCTTGGCACTCATGTGTGCGTTGGCTCCCGTTCTCCTTCTTTCGGTGCGCCCTTGTCAAATCTGTCCGGGGTCCTGCTGGGGTGATGTGGCATGGAAGACTTTATTACTGTGCCAAACATGAAATCGGCTGGCAGGACACCCGTCGTGCTGTGAGGGGTGACCCGGTAGTTTCGCAGAAAACGATAAAGGTCGACTTTCCACGGGCTAGCATTTGCCCTCGATAACCTCAACACTTTGTTGATTGTCCTCATGAAACGTTCAACATCCCCATTCGCCTGGGGCCATCTTGGCATAATGTGATGGTACCTTATGTTCAGTTCCTGCAGGTATTGTTTGAATTCCTCCCCTTGGAATGGGGGGCCATTATCACTCCTGATTGTAGTGGGCAGTCCATGTGTTTCAAACATCTTCTCCATGGCAGGGATGACCACCTCCGCTGCCGTGGATTCAACCCCCTCGACTTCAGGATATCGGGAGTGATCGTCAATGGCCACCAGGAGGTACAGGCCTTCTTGTAGTTTACAAAAGTCGATTCTGATTGCATCCCATCTGCCAAAACCACGTTCCGCTGACTGGATTGGTTCTGGATCCGGTGGAGCTCCGGTTATCTGGCACGGTAGACAGGTGTTGATTAGCCTTTCGACTGTCTCAGCTATCTGTGGAAACCACACTCGGTGCTGGATTCGACCCTTCGTCCGAGCCATCCCTTGGTGGCCTTCATGGGCTAGCACCACTATTCTGTCCTGGAGGCTTGGCGGGATGATAATGCAATTTCCCCTGAGCAGCAGTCCTTGCTCTGTGATCGACAGGTCCTGTCGTATGGTGAACATCCCCGTGAGGAACGCCTTTGCATCCACTGTCCTGTAGTGGGTGTTCTTCATGAAAGACTTCCAATCGCTTGAGAGGATGGCATCCTTCACCAGGTCGCAGCACGGGTCCTTGTGCATTTCCAATGCAATGCCATCGATGCTGACCGCTTTTGGTCTCATGGCCGGCACAACCTGGCAGATATGATCCTCAGTCTCTTCGGCAACCTGGACTTCTTGTGGAGTCGCAGCTCGAGGGTGTCTTGAGAGGAAGTCTGCCGGGTTTCCACATCCCGGCTGATAGGCCAATTCAAAATTGTACTGCTGGAGATGCAACAGCCATTTGGCTATTCTGGCCGGCGGGTGAGAGGATGTGCCCATGCAGATAGGCAGCAGGGGTTTGTGATCCGTAATTGCCGTGAATCTTCGGCCATAGAGATAGAGGTGAAAATGACGACACCCCCAAAGTACGGCAATTGCCTCCTTCTCAATGTGCGAGTATCGCTGCTCTGTCATGGTGAGGGCTCTTGACTCGTATGCAATGGGCCTCTTCTCACCTTCTTTGGTGACCTGCATGAGGATGGCCCCTAGGCCGACAGGGCTAGCATCCACAAATAGTTCCATTGGGAGCTCGGTGTCGTAGTATGCCATTTTTGTGTCGACGGACAGTGACTCTTTGATGTTTTCAAAAGACTCTTGACACGCTTGCCCCCATTCCCACTTTGTGTTAAGTTTGGTGAGCTCTTGCAGGGGTTCAGAGAGAGTGGCCAAGTTCCGAATGAACCTCCCACAGTATGTGGCCATCCCCAGGAAGCTGCGCACTTCAGTAGGCGTCATAGGCAGACTCGCAGGCTGTATGTCGGCAACCTTCTGGGGGTCTGGGGAAATGCCAGTACTGCTGAACTTGTAGCCAAAGAATGATATTCCTGTTTTGAAGAATTCACATTTTTCTTTGTGAATGGTTAACCCAGCATCTTCTAGTCTGCCCAGGAGCATCTGTAGTCTCCTCAAGTGTTCTTCTCTGTCTTGAGCATGGATCAGGATATCGTCACTCACATTTAGGACACCTGGTATGCCCCGGATGACCTCCTGAATTGTCTGTTGAAAGACTTCGGCAGCTGAAGAGATCCCAAAGCTTAGACACTTGTATCTTCGTAAGCCCAGGTGTGTCAAGAAAGTAGTTATGTATCGAGAGTCCCTATGCAGCTTTAGCTGGTGGTATCCTGCTTTCAGATCAACCTTGGTGAAGACTCGTGACCCGGTGAGATCAGCCACAATCTCGTCGAGAGTGGGTGTGATGTGGCGCTCCCGCTTGATTGCAGTGTTCGGAAGACGCATGTCTATACCAATCCAGACTTTTCCCAGCTGTTTGGGTTTTTTTGTGACCACCATCGGGGAAACCCATGGTGTCGGTCCAGTGACCTCTTCTATTATGCCAGCTTCTTCCAATGCTTTAAGTTCTTTCTCCACTTGTTCACGCATGTGGAATGGGGTCCTCCTGTGTCTTACGGCCTTTGGCGGGACCGACTCGTCTATGTGGAGCTTGATTGTCTTTCCTTTCAAACACCCTATCCCTTTTTGCAGGTTGGGATACTGTGCCAGGATCTTCTCGACCTCTTGTGCTTCCTTCACTTGACAGATGAACTTGACTAGCCCTAGGTCTTCAGCCGCATCCCCACTCAGAAGGCATTCGATCGCCGCATTTACCACATAGATTTTTAACGGTAGCCTGTTTTCACCATCGCTGAGGGTGGTGTGGAATCTGCCAACCACCGGTAGGAGCTTCCTGCAGCCATACGCAAACAGTAGAGTGTCTGTGTTCTTCAGATCCGGTCATGGTTGCAGTGTTTGGAATGTGCTTGTGGGCATAACATTTATGGACGCTCCCCTGTCTATGGTCATCCATAACTGTTGGTTTTGGAGAGTGACCTGGCATTTGTGCCTCCGGAGCCCTTTTTTCTGCGTCGCATGTCCATGATCCAGGGCTGACACCAGGTAGACTTTTTTCCATTTCTTCCACTGTTCCCTGCCGGATTCATGTTGGGTCCCTGTGACATCATCCCCTTCTTCCTCAGTCGAAATGTTTGTTGTTTCGACTCGCCTTGCATTTGCTTGCTTCTTTTTCTTGGTCCCGCTCTTCTCTTGGGGATTATTTGGGGGGGCGGCAGTGGGGTACCCGATGACCGGCACACCTTAGCATAGTGGTCCTTTCTGCCACATGCCACACATGTTGTTCCTTGCGCGGGGCAGTTTCACCGTCCATGTTGCGGTCCACCACACCATCCACACTCTGTGGATCCCGGGATTCGTGGCTGCCATCTAGCTTGTGTGTAGTTGCCGCCAGCCTCATCCCTTGCGGACTGTCTGTTGGTGACATGGGCCACCATGGCCGTCGTGAGGGCAGGCTGTAGTTTTTGAAGAGTTGCCCCCATGTTGGCGGCCCTGGTATGTGCCAGTTCCCTTTGACGACCCAATTCCAGAATGCGTGTTAGAGAGATGCCCTTCTCACTCAGTACCATCCTTCTCAGTTTCTCCGATTGGATTCTGTTGATGAGCGGTCTCCGGATTTCTTTCTCGACATCCGTGAACTCACACGATATTGCCAGCTTCCTAAATCGGGTATGGTAGGCATCCAAGGTCTCATCTTCTGCCTGAATTGTGGTGCAGAATATGAAGGTTTCATAATCAGGGTTGAGTTGCGGGAGAAAATGAGCCGTCAGGGCATCCTTTGCTTGCTGGTAGATGTCCTGGCCATCACCAATGGTTAGCGAGTTAAAAATACGTAGTACCTCATCCCCCACGTTTAGCAACAGGTGTGATCTCATCTTCCTGGAGGTGGTTATGTCCTTGCATTCCATTGCCATTTCGAATTTTTGGATCCATAGCTGCCACCGGGGCCAAATGATGATGGGTCCGTAAATGGATCAAACGGCTGAATCATTGCCGAGGAGTTCCCTTGTGGGCGAGCTTGTGGGGATGACATTGACAGATTGGCCACAAGTCTAGAAGGCGTGCCAGGCCTGGGGGTGGACGCGCCGGTCACCATAGCAGGGCCTCACTGTGCCTTGATGGGGTTCGTTCGCCTCACCTTAATGCATGTCCTCAGGTGACTGTGCCCCTGCGCGGTTGAAGGTCTCAATCTGTGGTGGATGGGCAGCTGCGTCAATCCAGGCGCTCACCATGTGCAGGTGCCTTGAACACACAAGTATGGAGTGAGTGTGAAGGCCTCCCACATTGTGCCGTGGCGCTCTGACTCCTGGAAGGCAATGGGTGGTCGTTGCACTCCTCTGTGGGTATTCTTAGGGACTGTGTCCCCTCCAGCCAGCAGTGGCCAGTGTTGAAAGGGCAGCTCGATTGGTATGGAAAAGGAGAGGAAAAGAAAAAAAAAGTATTTATCTTTTTTTTTGTGAGTGGGGGGTTTTATGTGCCCCCCCCCCCAACCACCGGGTGTCCAAAAATTTTGCGTGTCACCATAAATCAGCAACAGCTGGCAGAGCATCGAACGCATGTGCTGGGTCCTGTTTCCCTCGTCGCCATTGTTATGTCCTGCCTCCGCGCTGCTGCGCGCGGGGAGACAGAACGTGCAGGGCCTTCTCAGTAGGCCGCAGTGGCGCAGCTCCAGCGGGAGCAAAATAAGACACGCCACACTCTGTATGCTGCTTGGCCCGAATCTGCTCCCCGTCCGCAGGGGCGGGGCTTTTATTGAGATGCCCTGCGTCACTGCGTTGCAGGACGCAGGGCGTATACAACATCCAGGACACTGCCTGTGGCCTCAGATGGTAACGGTTGTGAATGGGAAGAGGGGGGCGATTGACAGGTGTAGGACAGCCATTAAGCCCAACAAAAAGGCCCAAAGAAGAAGATAGGGGGATAAAAACTGCAACAAACGCCGAGGAAGACCTATAAGCATCTTCCCTGTGGATCCCAGCCTTGACCTGGTCACAGATATTCAGAAGGGATTATGAGCCGCCCACTCCTTACAGAGGGTGGCGAGTATGCAGGTACTGCGCATATGCAAATGACATCCGGGTCATTACCGCTGGGCCTCAAACATTTCTTGTCGCTCTTTCTCAGCGTTTTTCTTTATTTGGGTATTGGAGCTGCCTGGGCAAGAAGCAGGAGGGGCATCAAGAATGAATGCAGCTGTTTGGCAGTGGCAATATTATAAGTCTTACTTATACAAAATTATAGTCCTCTAACGAGGTCTCCCAAAAATTGATTCTACCGTTATCACCGCCACACGAAGTGCAGGTAACGACGCGTATAATCGGGCGTGGTTTAAATAGCAACACATTACTAACCTTAAGTAGTACCTATAAGAACCAACACACTGTTCATATATGGTTACCTATAGATATACACATATTATGGGGGAAAGAAAACTAGAAGCAGCGTCGGGCAGAAATTAGGAATTTATTTAAGATTAGAAGAGAAACTTGTGATCATTCAGAAGATTGCACGGATGCAGATTACCGCAGGGCGTTATGGGTAAACTGATATTTGCCATGGGTTGCGTGAGGAAGGGGGCGGGGCGCGAGGGAGGGGCTACATTCTACACCAACTGAGTTGACCCTATTTAACTCACCCTCTCAATGCCCCCTTATTGCCAGGACTGATGGTGGTTGCCCACCCTCTTACTCGACCCCCAGTCCCCCCTCTGGCAGGTGCTCCCCCTGATTATTCCTGTAAGTAGCTTCTTATCCAGAAAACTGTCTCCAGCTCTTTCTAAAAAGCGAATGTAAAATAATCACTTTCAGCCATGACACACATGCCACCTGCCATGGTTCATGCCTGCTCAGAGCCACCGAGCAATGCATTGTGGGTATGCAAATGTTCACAAGTGCCTGCTTTATCATTAAAACTACCTTTGTCTTATAAGGCACAGGTGAACTTCCAGTGATGGCCACTGGGAGGCACTGTGGCATCTGTGACTTGACTGAAATAGCTTCTTCTCCTTTCACATTTCATGAAGAGATTATTTTTTTTCTTCTGCTTTCATAGCCACCATAATTCTGCTCGTCTTCCTTAGGAAAGGCTGCAGTTCTGCTGATAGCCAATAGATGTCCTCACAGGAATTGACACTGTTCATGTTGCAGGCAGTGCTTTTGTTGCTTGCCTTTCCTTGTTTGTGTTTAAAGGTATTATAACCTAGTGAGTCCTCACTACAGAGCTTGAGGAATCCTAACTGTTGCCTTTTCATCTCACTTCCATTCCTCACATAGGTACATCAGGGTGATCCCAAAGTCAGGCTCAAGTGGGAGTTGCAGGGATGCTGGTGACAGGTAAAAGGTGGGTATTTAAAGGATCTAGGCCCCGATTCATGGAATTTATTGAGCAGTAAATAGGGAGTTTGCGCTGCAAATCGCGCGTGAAACCCCCTTCATCGATTCATAGAATTAACAGCACAGTACTTTTTTGCAGTACTTCGCGCAGGCTCAACACGTCTGTGCGTGCAGCCGAGTGCCTTGCGCAAGACACACACCATGCAGGTTGTGGGCGTTGCATGCGCAGAGGGCCAAGTAGGGGTTGGAAGTCGGAAAATGAGGAAGAACAAGGGAAAATGTGGGTGCTACGAGGGATGGCCTGCAGGCATTCCATCGCACGCCCACAAATGCGCAGAACAAGATGTATTCATGGATCCGACTGCGCAACATCTCGTTGGGGGAATGGCCATGCAAAGCCCTCATTCTATCTGCCACCCAAAGGCAGGCACACAGACGCATAGGATTCACCACGCAGAGGTGAGATCGCATGTTGGATTTAAGGGTGCGTGTATGCAGCTGTGTTTGTGATCTAACTTAGGGTTGTCCATTAGCGGTGTAGTGGGGTGCAGGAACGGTTTATGGGGGTTGGCACGCACATTTTTCTGAGTTTTACCTGAGTTATAGAAATTTGAACGCATGTTGTTGGGGTGCCAGTAACTATTATTAGGGACCCCGCACAGTGCCCCTGAGGTGCAGACTTGGTTGCAGGGGACCCCATGCACTGTTTCAACGGTGCATGTGTTCGTGCCTGAGGAGCAGTCAAATGTAGCTGTTTGTGGCTGTTGTTGCATTGCGGGGTAGCGTGTAATAGGCGTTCCGGCTCGACTTGCGTGTATGGTCCTTCACATGAACAACTCCATGAATACGCGGAGTGTGTAGAAAAGCCTTTGTCTGCAGGCACGCGCAGAGACGTTCGCGGTGCGCAGGCTCTGCATAATCTCTGTGCAATATCCATGAATCAGGTCCAAAGTGCCTCATTCACAGAACTCTTTGCACGCTGAAAAGTTACTTGGTGCACTTTTCAGCATCCAAAAGTCCCTTCATTGATTCATGTAATGGATTTTGCGTGCATTTCTGGCACTTTGCAGGGACATTGCGTGGGTCCGTCACGTCTTTGGGGCCGATTCATGTAATAACTTGCACAGAAAATCGGTAACATGAATGGCAAACTGCATTCAAAATTCTGTTAATCGTTTCATGGAATGAAATGCGCGGGACATCTCTGGGACCTGCATGGAAATCGTGCTGTTTTGGCATATCTCTGCGAGCAGCCCGAGGCCTGCGCAGAGCGCGGAGAAGGCAACAGAACTCGTAAATTAGGAAGAACAAGGGAAAAACTGGGCGTTCCAAGGGGCGGGACGCATGCAGTCCATGGCACGCCCACAAATGGGCATGACAAAGTATATTCATGGATGTGACCGCGCAACCTCTCGCTTGAGAATGCCCACGCAAATCCCTTGATCTCTCCGCCACCTGAAGGCAGGCGTAAGGACACTTGCGTATAGGATGTGCTGAACGGAGGTGAGTTTGCATGTCGGAATTAGGGGTGCGTGCATGCAGAGGGGTTTTCAATCAGACCTAGGGGTGCTTGTACGCAGTGTATTGGGGTGCTCGTCCGGTTTACGGGGATTCGCACACAGTTTGACAGATAAATAATGAATTTATGGGAAACTATACGCATGTTCTCGGGGTGTTGGTTGCAGTTATGGGGCACCCAGCACTGTGATGCCGAGGTGCAGGCTTGCTGGGGTCGATCCCACACACTGTTCACGGGATGCGTGTGTTCGCGCCCTTTGAGCCTGCAAGTGTAGGTGAATGTGGCAGTTTTGGCTTTGTGTGGGAATGTGTCTGGGGCTTTCCGGCCGCGACTTTCGTATAGACCTACTTTGCGTGAACAATTCCATGAATACGCTGGGTATGCATTTTTTCTTATGCGAGCAGGCTAGCGCAGAGTTGTTCTCGGTGTGCAGCCTTTGCTGGATATATGCGTGGATTACCATGATTCGGCCCTTTATGTGCAGTCTCTTGCTTTGCGCGACACTCCATGTAAAGAGTGGAACGGGCCTATGCAAAGAAATAAAAAGGGGGCGGCACATGCATATTCCCCATTCTCTCAGCAGAATGAGGAAGAACGAGGACTAACGTGGGTGTGTTGAGGGAAGGGCCACACAAGGCCAAGAAAAGCGCAAACATAACCGAATTCATGGATTCCACACACAACTTCATGTCGGGCAAAGTCAGACACAAACCTCGGGATGTTACTGCATGTCGATAGGAGCCACAGGGGACTTTGCACATAGGAACCAAAGCACGAAGGAGAGGGTAGCATAGCAATTTATGGGTGATGGTATGTAGTTGAGGTGCCACTTGTAGTTAGGGGTGATTGTATGCATATTAGCGGGGAGAAGCCTTGATTTACAGGCGTTCGCATGCAGATTATCTGTGTGCTGCTTTGAGTTACGGGAAATAGCACACAGAGTAGCGGGTGCTGGCTTGGGATATGGGGGTTTGTACGTAGTGTTGCCGGGGTGCTGCCTTGTTTGCGGGGGATGCCCCACAGATTTACCAGGGTGCTTGATGTTGCGGATGAGGAAGGAGCAAAGGTAGACATCTGTGGGTGTATTCTCTTTGCGTGGGGGCATGTTGGGTGTGTTCCTGGGCAGACACATTTTTTTTTGCGCTTCGGGGTACTTTGCATTTTGAGATCCATGAATACGTGGAACACGCAATTAAAACTTTGCACGCAGGTTCGCGCAAAGTCATTTTCAGCGCGTGGAGATTTCTGCACAAATTCCAATGAATCAGGGCCAAAGTGTCATACCCTGTAGCCGCTTATACCTGTCCCCCATTCGTCGTTAGGACCATCACCCCACTACCTTATTTGGAGTCACTGCTGACGTCACCTTTGGTGTGCCTATACCTACCCTCTTTCCATACCAGGGTTAGTGTACATATTGCTAGTGTAAGTTTCTGTTTTATTTGTGGCTAGGGTGATTTGGGTAGACACTTCTAATAAATATTTGTGACTATACTGGATTCGCGACCACCCCTGACTGGCGGGCACCATGCTCAAGGACTGGCTTCAGGTAGTCAGCTGGGCTGAGGGAGTTAAGCCTGAATGTTGCTTCATAATAAGGTGGGGTGCCATGGAGCACTCCCCTCCATCAGGTGCTCAAGTTGAAGGAGTCCTTAAAGTCCTCACTGGCAAGGTCAAGGGTTGCGGGCTAACACACCAGTCATTCCTAGACGAAGCCCTGCCTCACGCAGCGCTGCATCCAGTCACCCCGCAGAGCCCAGTCTGGGTGCCCTTATGGCTGCACCCGCAAGCACCTCTAGCTCATCTGTGACTAGCGCACGCGCCAGTGCTTTCGTAAAGGCTTTCGTAAAGGATATGAATTTATTTAAAATGTGTAGATAGCGCGTACATGCAAAATGCATCACAGCGCTGTACAAGATTCTATATCTGATAAATACATTGAGCAAATACACACGAACAATAAAATCTCTCTAAAAACAGGACTCACAAAACAAATAAATCATTAAAGCAAATTTAACAGCATCATTTCATAAAACAGAATTCCATGACCATGTTTTGAGTGCTTTCCTGAACCTCAAATACTTTGGGACCTCCTGGAGACTAATTAGTAGAGCATTTCAAGAAGAGACTGCAGCCCCAGGAAAAGACCTTTTCATGGTATAAACATGCTTCATTTCACAAACTTCTAAATGAAGGGAATCGTGACTGCAGCGACCTCTGGACCCCCTGGAAATCTTCTGTGTCTCCCCTAGTAAGATGGAGGCTGCAAACACTTTGCTTTGCAAACAATGCACAGTAGCTTTAAAGTAATTCTTGCATCCAGGGGCGACCAGCGAAGTGATGTAAAACAGGAGCTATATTCTCAACCGCTGAGCACCATAAACCACACGTGCAGCATGGTAGAGAACCGCTTTCAGCGGGGTCAGGGGTCAAGGAAGAACTAGGGAGACTTGTTAATAGAATTTCCAAAAGCAATACTGGAAAGAAACAAAGATAGAAATAATGAACGAAAAAGAGAAGAGGATTCCACAGATTTAAGGAAAACAAAGGGTCATTTGCAGATTTTACCAACGCATGTAGGTGTGGAACAAGTGTCAGTCGCGAGTAAAGTGAACCCCATGATTTAGCAGAATGTGAAACACCTGAGAATGAACCAGGAAGTGGTGCTTTCCTAAACCAGAAGAGTGAGAAAGCAAAAGAAACTCCATCTTGCACGGATTCAGTTTAATAAAATGGTCAGATATCCAAATCTCTATACCCGGCTGAGCTTGCGATGCGATTGGCAAATAGAGTTGGGTGTCACCAGCATTCTGCTGCATTCCCCCCCCATGATTTATAGCCACATTACCCAGAGGTTCCACGCACACATTAAAAGCTAATGGTGATCAAATGGACCCCTGAGGGACACCAATGGAAACAAGAAATGGATCAGAACGATTCTCACCCATAAAAACAACTGACCATTAAAAATGATCAAAACCAGATAAAAACCTGGCCTCAGATCCCAGAACAGTGGCAGATTTGCAGACTAACTGAGAGAGTTCCGCAAAAGAATGCGGTATTTACTCCCGACACCTGTGCATTTTATTATACAGGAATAAAGCAAAATAAGGCAACTCATGTTGGAAACAGAAGGCCGGGCAGGCGGAAGATTGGTTTTTCAACAGGGTAAATAGAGCTTCGGGGGGATTAGCAGCGAATTCTACCCTAGAATTACAATATTTTGCCTCCAACATCTTAGCAGAATAACAGCACATGCTTGTTTTACATTTTTAAAATTGTCATCTGATGCAAATGGACCCCACGTGTGTTCTGAGGCAATAACAAGTTGTGATTGTAAGTTGAAGGCTTGAAAGACCCCCGTGGGCGACGGCCTGTCTGGTGCTGTTTCCATATGTTGGGGGGCAATTACATCTACATCAGATTTCACTAAGCAATGCCTGCCTCTTGATATGGCAACATTCTCAGGTACTGAGAGAAGGCACCGAGCATGAATTAACCTGGATTCTGTTCTAACAAAGGAGCTCTCTTGTCTTGGCCTTGAGTAAAGTCTTGCTGTGTGGCTCTAGGGAAAGCCACCAGTGAGTGATCAGACCAATTGATCATCAAGAACTCAACCTTTGATTGAAAGTTATGGGCACTGATGACCCGATCTAAAAGGTTATCCTTGAATGCCTCGGAGCACAACAATTCTGATGAAAATCTAAAAGCCCAAACAATTAAGAAAGGGAGTAAAAACGCTTACAAGCTGCATTACCCCATGGAACATGAACATCTCCAATAAAAAAACAACAAGGAGAAAATACATGTGCATTGGTCATAAAATCCATCACTTCAGACACAAAAACATCATTACCCCCATGGGGTGATAAATCACAAAAACCTACAGGGCTGATGACACATGAATACACATGTTAAATGCAATACATTAAAAGCAAGATAAAGGGTTAATAATCAATTGAGAAGATTTAACATGATTGCGGTATAGCAACCCCTCCACCGGCTTGGTGAAGCCTACCATGCAATAGTGATTAGGTACTAAAAGGTCAACATTGTGTAAAGAATTGACATTAAACCATGCTTCCTAATAAATATAAAGTCAACATGAGAAAAACGCTATTGTAAATCGGTGCAACGTGAGCAACAGAAGATCGGGCATTAACATGCATGCATTAATATACCGGAATGCAACGTGAGCAACAGAAGATCGGGCATTAACATTCAGGAGTTAATATAAAGGAATGCAACGTAAGCAACAGCAGATCGGGCATTAACATGCAGTCACTAATGTACCGGAATGCAACCTGAGCAACAGCAGATCAGGCATTAACTTACATGCATTAATATACCGGAATGCTCCGCCTATCCTCGGCTGGATCCCTACATGTAGAAGGTAGCGCTGTTCTATAGCCTAACAGGTTTCGCAACATTAGCAGGGTAATTCATAGAATTCAGCGCACAAGTAGCGCACGCGGCTGGCGCACAGCGTGCGCGTGCGATAGTCTGCGCCAGCCGCGTGCGCCAAAACCGAATCCGGCGCACAGCGTATTCATGGATTTTAGGCTCCCAAACCAGCCGTGGCGCAGAGTATCGCAGCGACCCTGCAGCAGCGCCAGTAACGCCCCCAAGAACGCCCTCGCGCAAGGAAAAGCCATCAAAATCGCTAAATCATCGCAAAGGGCTGCGCTAACCCTGGACCAGTTTACAGGGCTGCCAAACAAGGAACGCAAAGCGGGTAACGTGCATATCAGGGGTACGCGTGAAGTTATACACGCGATTAGCCAGGGTACGTGTATTACAGGGGTATGCGGGAAGTTTAACATGCGATTAGCCAGGGTACGTGTATTACAGGGGTACGCGGGAAGATCAACACGCGATTAGCCAGGGAACGTGTATTACAGGGGTACGCGTGAAGTAGAACACGCGATAGGCCAGGGAACGTGTATTACAGGGGTACGCGGGAATCATCACACGCGAACAGCCAGGGTGCGTGTATTACAGGGGTAGCGGGAAGTTCAACACGCGATTGGCCAGGGTACGTGTATTACAGGGGTACGCGTGAAGTAGAACACGCGATAGGCCAGGGAACGTGTATTACAGGGGTACGCGGGAATTATCACACGCGAACAGCCAGGGTGCGTGTATAACAGGGGTAGCGGGAAGTTCAACACGCGATTGGCCAGGGAACGTGTATTACAGGGGTACGCGTGAAGTAGAACACGCGATAGGCCAGGGAACGTGTATCACAGGGGTACGCGGGAATTATCACACGCGAACAGCCAGGGTGCGTGTATTACAGGGGTAGCGGGAAGTTCAACACGCGATTGGCCAGGGAACGTGTATTACAGGGGTACGTGTGAAGTAGAACACGCGATTGGCCAGGGTACGTGTATCACAGGGGTGCGTGGGAATTATCACACGCGAATAGGCTGGGTGGGCCCTCACAGGTGTACCCTGTACACCCTCCACGGCCCCTGCAGGCAGCCCACAAAACAGGGGACTACCCTGCACACCTGATCATGTCCCCCTGCACCCCCATCCACCAGGGGCACCCTCCACCAGGCCCCCACCCATGTCTCCCACCACCCCCACCCCCCAGAAGTGCAGGGGCACCTGCCATCAGGCCCCCACCCATGTCTCCCACCACCCCCACCCCCCATCCACCAGGGGCACCCTCCACCAGGCCCCCACCCATGTCTCCCACCACCCCCACCCCCCAGCAGTGCAGGGGCACCTGCCATCAGGCCCCCACCCATGTCTCCCACCACCCCCACCCCCCATCCACCAGGGGCACCCTCCACCAGGCCCCCACCCATGTCTCCCACCACCCCCACCCACCAGCACTGTGGGGCACGTGGCCAGCAGGCAGTCAGGCAGCAGCAGATGGCAGGTGGGAGCGTGCTCAGGGCTCTGGGGGACTGTAATTCGGCCTCCTGGCCAGGAGCGTGGTCTTTCGTGTTTGGACGCGTGGACAGCCTGATAGGGAGTGATTTAGCACGTGAAAACCCCACACTCAGCGAATCGCGCGAAAACCCGTCACCAGCATATGTGCGTCTATAGTTACCTGCACGTGCAGTGTCAAAGCGTGTGATTGGTGAAAATGGATCTACACGCAGGAGTGACAAAGCGTGTGATTGGTGAAAATTGATCTACACGCAGGAGTGACAAAGCGTGTGATTGGTGAAAAGTGAGCTACACGCAGGAGTGTCAAAGCGTGTGATTGGTGAAAAAGGATCCACACGCAGAAGTGACAAAGCGTGTGATTGGTGAACATGGGCCAAGCACGTACACGCCGTAAGTGACGCTGTACGTGTGGGCCTGTATATAAGGTAGTGTTGAACACCATTTCCTTGTACGTGCTTTTCGTGGAGAGCGAGTGGGTGAATTCTGTACTTCTTGTCGTTTCACACGCGATTTACTTCACGGCGTTTCCAGTTCGTACTCCCTGTTACCTCTGACAGCTTTTTCTCTTTTTCCTCTTGTACTGGTTTACCTGGGCCTGTTCCCTCAAACAGTGTCCCCTTCTACTGTTGTCCTGTCTCCTCAGACAGCGTACACATCTTCTTTTGGCGGGGGTGTTGCCAACCAAACGCGCTCATTTTTCACGCTCTTTTACCTGGCAGACGGTGAGTCACGCACGTATCTAACTTCTGTGCTTGCCCCGTGTGTAGCCTACCCCTTCAGAGGTCATTCTAGGCTGCGTGTGACACGCATACGTTCATTGTGTTACTGGATGCCACAGCGTAGTGCAGGGTTTTCCATCAGCACACGTGGTCTAGGAGGGGTATTGTGCACGTTCCTTAACTTTTCTGGGGTGCCTGTGCGTTGCGTGACCCGTCATCTTTCCCCAGGGGTGTCATATAGCCTTGCCACTGCACTAGGGTACGAATACCATCTGGTACCCAACCCCTTTGACACCCAATTGCCCAGGACAATTGTGCACACCGACTCCCATACGCACAATAACATCAGTGCCATGGTTGGGAGGCGTGCAAGCCGTAAGGGTGGCAAAGGTGGCCGAGCCACACGTGGTGGCCGTGGAGGATCCACTAGGGGACGTGGTTGTGACTTGCAGGGTGCCCCTGTCCCCCCCAGTCTGGAGGACCAGTCAGGGACACCCATGCCCCCCCCCTCCCCCCCCCCCCCCAGTTGAGGGTCATGTGGCTGATACCAACCCTGATCAGCCCTTGTTGGACCAGCCCATTGTGGCAGCAGACCTGTCCGAGGGTGATCCCATCGCTGACATCCAGGTCAGCAGGTCCACTGCACGTGCACCGGTGCACATTGGTGTCATCAGGGCACGCGCATCTATGCCAGATAGGTCATCTGCTGGCCCCCGTATCCAGGGTGTGGCTACATCCACCCCACCTCTCATACACCCTGCCAAGACTGTGTCGGTCCTAGTTCATGCACCTCAGATCAGGCCTGACCCCATCCCACTACCCCCAATGCCTGCACCTACTCCCATGCTGAGTGTGCAATCCCACACACCCAGTACTGAGTCCACCACGGCTCCTGCCCCTAGTGTCCACAGCGGCGTAGGACACTCTGGATCCCCACCCCCTTCCAAGCGCAAGAGGAAGAGTGCACGTCCGGCACAGGCTGATTCCCCAGGCACGGCTGCACAGTCCGGCCCATCAAGGAAGCCATGCTTCACAGACGCCGAACTGAATGCACTTGTTCAGTATGTGTCAGATCATGATAGGGAAATGGTCATCGTTGCAGGGTCCAAGACCACACATGCCAGACGCCAGGCACACTGGCAGACCATTGCTGACAGAATAAGTGCCCTTGGAGTAGTGAGGCGCACAGCTAGTGATTGCCAGAAGCGCTGGAATGACCTTAAGCGCAGGGCAAAGGATAAGCTGGCCTCAAGTCATGCCGCAACCTTGGTGACTGGAGGTGGGTCCCCAGCACAGGAAATAGAACTCACACCACACGAGTCCGTAGCTGGATCCTACGTCACCGAGGGACAACTCCAAGGTGTGGGAGATCTCCCTGATTACGAGGCATCATCCGGTGAGTGCACATGCATGTGTGTATTATCCATGTGCATGGTGTGTGTGTGAAGCATCCATGTTGGGTGCCTGTCAAGGGGGTGTGTGGCAGAGTAGATAGTGGCACCCATGTGCCTCATCCAGTATGTTCAGTGCAACACCATCTGCCCACAGCACTATCCCAACTGGCAACAGTGCACATATGGCCCTACACCATGGAAGTTGCCCTTGAATTGTCATTTTGTCACTACATTGTTGCTCATACTCCCCTGTCTATTCATCTGATGTCTTACATACCATTCCTATACTTTCCCCCAGCCAATCAAGTTTCATCTTCACATGCCTGACATGCAATGATACCACATGCTAATGCGTCCTCTGTATATAAATGCCAACCAACATGCTGTCATACTGTGGATGTTGCCTTGACATCCACCTCCTACCTGTGTGCTTTGGTACCGTCTGGTTTCGAGCCCCATTCCCTCACACTCCATGCTGCTCTTCATGGTCTATCTTCCCTGACTTCTACAGTTCAGACCATCGTGCCCTACTCACGACACCTGCTTGCTAACAGTCAAATGAGGGCACCCTGCCCTCCAATGCGACCCACCCTATTGCTGACAAGTGCATCTGAGCCTACTCAAAGCCAACTCTCACTGACATCTGCTCATACATGCCTTTGCCTGTCCCATAGACCCTTCACATGGTCCCTGTCCTCTCTCCTTGCTCCTCTTCCACCATCAATGGTGGGACCCGTTGGGGTGTACTCCTGGCCTCCTTCCAATCCTCAGAGGCCACAATTGATGTGCATGGTAATGGGAGCATCTCAGTCCAAGGCCCTTAGGCCAACCTCATTCTCCTTGAGAAATGCTAGCCACATCTCATCAACTTCCTTACCTCTCCTGCTGTCCCCCCTCCTCTCTCCTCATCAATCCTGCACTGCCTCCCTGCACCCTCCCATGATCCTTCTCCGCCTCCCACTCCAACTCCTACACATGCTGCACCTCTGATCTCTAGCACTCCCCGTAAGTCCTCCAAGGCTGTCAACCTCCTCCACAATTACACTCCTTTCACTGCGGCTGCATCAGGCATTCCTCCGATATCTGTCACTTACATGAGGTTATGCACCTTGACATCCTTGGTCTCATGGAAACATGTCTGACGGCCAGCTCTGTCTGCATCCTTCACACACTCCTACCTGATGTTCAGGAGACCCTCTCCTTTGCCCGCCACTACTGTGCAGGGGGTGTGTGCCCTTGGCTTCCCTGAGGGTATTCCTGCCACTGTCACTCCTACTTAGACCTACTCCACTCTGGAATGGCTTGTGTGACGTCTCTCTCTACCACACCTTGACATTCACAAACTGTGCGTACTGTGTCTGGGAAAACTGGTCAAATGTACTACTTCCTTTCTGAGTGTCCTCACCTCTCCTCCTCACTCATGTCCCCAGACACAGAAATCCTCTTCCTTGTTGCTGTACGCATCCACCTGCATGCTTGTTGACCCCCCCACGTGACCTTTCTGTGACCTCAGCAACTCCCTCTCACCCTCTAGACTCCCGTCTGTCCCTACTCATTCTGCAGGGCACACTCTTGATGCTCTGATCTCATCTGACTTTCCCCTCTCCGTCCATCTCTGCACTCCTCTCTCCTGGAGTGATCACATTCTCCTCTCCTCCCAGCTCACCCTCACCACACCAGAGGCAAAGCCACCCTCACCACTGTCACACACCTTCTTGGTATTCCAACCCATGAAGTGTGTGTCAGTCGAGGCTCATGCTGCCAAAATCTCCCCCCCATCCAGCTCCCCCTTAGGCTCACTCCCATCCTGACAGGGCCCACTCCATGCTCCACTCTATGTCAGGTACACTGGATGTCTTTGCCACGGTCATGACCACCTGTCTGAAGCCCCATGCCAATGCAGAGTCCTGGCATGACTCGGATCATGTGAACCCAGACCACAGGTGCCGGGTGGCAGAGAGGGAATGTCCTGCATCATGCTCATCCTCTGGCAAACTGGCCTGCCACATGCTCCAAAGGCAATAGCGCCTCACCCTTTTCACCAAGATGAGATCCCCAATCCAAGGGCACATATCTGCGGCATGTGACAACTCTGCAGGACAGATAGAAATCTGCAAGGACCTTGCCGAGCCAGATGCAGTGTGTACCTCCCCTGTCCCCTCCGAGCCCACAGCACTGCATGATTGTCTCTGTACCCCTATAGGCCACCCCCCCAGCACTTGTCTGCGCCTAACACCATCTGCCCTTGACGTTAAGTCCTACTTACCTTGTACAGCACTTCCAGCCGCCACTTCCCCTTGCACATCATTGTGCCACCCACCCCTGCACTTGCGTGACATGAATGACACCAGCACCAGTAGGATTGTTGACTGGCATCCCCTACTGCCCCACCACCCCTCAGTGCTCCGCTGTACCTTCATACATTTCTGGACCGGTGCTTCACGAATGCTATATGATTCCTTTACAGGTGATGGGGAGGTGGAATCTCATTGTTTACTGCATTTTGTTGATGTAGACAAGGCACTGTGCATCGTGGCCAATTTGGACTAGCAGATCCATGTACAACATGTCAACTTATTGATGTGATGATGCAATGTCAGGACCAGAGTGGTAGAAATCCAAAAAAGTTGCCCTCCTCTCCCTCTTCACTTGGTGGCTATGTCACATGCCATGTGTGTGATGGCATGTGCCTTTGACATGGCAATCACCGGCCAATGTGTGATGGCAGTGCTAGGCAGCATGGTGAGCAGGCGTTGCTCTCCAATCTGTACATTGTATGCCCTGAGCCTCCCCTACAGACCCAGTGATGGTGAATGCATAGGAGGTCTCCCAGTCATGTGGGACATGTGTCGTAGAACTACTGCCTCTGTTGTTCATCAGCCCTTGTTGCATGCCATGGTGCTAATGCCTGTTTCCATTTTTCTCTTTCATGTCTTTGCAGGGGACGAAGCACTTGTTGATGCTGGGGATGTGGTGGTTGAGCCGTCCCAGGAGGGCAACCCGGGCCGACCTTCCACAAGTGAGGGACGTGGTGTGTTTGTGGGTGAAAACCCACAAGTGCTGCAGGTCGTGCTGTCGAGGGGTGTCTCTGGGGGTTCCTCCCCCGAGCAGTATTCAGGTGTAGACTCGGAGGATGACACCTATGTGCAGTCGCAGGTGAGTGTTCTTGGGAGAGAATCTCCTCTGTCCGACCCACCTGCAGCCGGGCCATTGCCCTCAATGGGGATGTCAGTGTCGGCAGCTCAGCCTCCGGTGGTTACGGATGCAGGGCCACACCACACAATCTCTGATCCTGTTCCTGGGGCTGCAGATCAGAGAGGGAATGCAGTCCTGCAGCCTGAGGCCTTGCCGGCACAGCAAGGCGCAGTCCGCCTTGCCCCAGGCAGGTGTGGTGCCCGTCAACGTGGTGGCCGTATGCCACCTGGCAATACCGCTTGGGGGCAATCCATCTACGGTATGGCCAACCAACAGGCAGCATCATCCGAGATGATTGCACAGGCCATGGATAGGGTGGCCACTTCCATTGTCCCCCCAGAAAGGCTGATGGAGCGACTGGAGCAGGCTACAGAGTCCATCAGCCAGGCACACAGGGAGGATATGTTGGCGTCCAACAAGGACAGGCGGGCGGCACTGGTGACTCTGCGGGAATCACTTTCCATGGAGTCCCAGCGCCACAGGGAAGGCCTGAGGGAAGAATTCCGTCACCTCAGGTCGACCCTGTTAGAGCTTGAGGCTTCATCCCATAGAAGGACAGAGGAGCAGCTGGAGCGTCTGACACGGACGCTCTCGGCCGAGATGCAGGCAACTCGTGCGGAGGTCAGGTCATCCCGGGAGTTACTGCATGGGGACCTCCGCATGATTATAACCCAGAACCAGAACTACCAGACCCGCCTGCTTGCAGCCATGGAGGAGCAAACTCGTGCTTTGCGTGGGCTGCCTCCCATTGTCACACCATCTTCTGAGGCAGCTCCCCCACCTCCTGAGTCAGCTGCAGGGTCTGGCCAGAGCGATAGCGACTCATCTCCCACAACAGAGTAGCCGTGTGGGCCACGAGCCTATGGGGTGTTTTAGTTTCCCATGATCCACACAGGTGGATTGTGGCGTGCATCCTGTCCTCGGACCTCATAGGTGGCCCCCCCCCCCCGCCGGCCCTTTCATGGCCATTTTTTCTCAATTTTCTTTTTTCTTTTCCAAGAGTGTTGCCTTGTGTGGGTACCTGGGCATACACTGTATTGTGGCTGGGCACATGCAGGCTTGTCCTGAGTTTGGTTTAGATGCTTGGGTAGCAGACATCCACACCCCTCCTGCTTCCGTTTCCATGGGCTTGCAAAGGGTGTGCCCAAGTGACAGCAAATTACACGGTGACATTGGACTCCCATGAGCTGTTGGCCAGTCCATAGTCAATACTGTGTAGACATTCATAGTGTACATTGTTGTTGCACCTAACTATGCATGATGGTTTGATATGTGCCTCTACTTACATATGTTGCTCATGTTTTGCAGGTATTTCACACAGTTCTTCACACGGGCATACTCTCTGGAGTCAGACTACATGTCGGTAGATGTGCACTGACACTTTTGCGTGGCGCCATCACTGTACATCTGGACGGTGAGGACATACCAGCAGAATCAGGTAATGAGACTACCATTGATTACATGCATTGTGTCTTGTTTGGGTGGGCTTCAGGGTGGGTTGGTGTGTAATTTGATTGAAATTACTCTTACACAGGTGTGTAGTAGTGGCTCCAGCGCGGTTAGCTGTTCAAGTGCGGCTATGTTCCATTTGGGGCACTGCTATTTGTGACACCGGTGTCATGTTGTGATGGCCAGTTTGTTTGCTCTCACATACCATGACATGGTGTCCTCAGTGGCGGGACTGTGAAGGGAATGGGTGACATGGCAATGTTGTCATGTAGTGAATCGCCTGTGGCAATGCATATTTGATTGATGGAGTTGTGTCTTCTCGTTGTGATGCATTGCTGGTGTATGTGTAGGTAGGGGTGCACACATAGTGACACTTCCATGTTAACAATCTCAGGCTGATGTGTATCTGACAGTTTATTGTCGAGTAATTTTGTGACATTGTCAGGTAGTGTCATCATTGATTGTCAGATGGTATGTGCCAGAGCAGTGTGCACTAGCCAGCACTGTGATTCCTAGGTGAAGAAGTTGGCCACCAGTTGCGTACGGGCTGCCACCCCCCGTGCCCTTTCCCCTCCCATGCGCAGCGGGCGTGCATGTGGTTGTGGATGTGGGGGCACCACCATGTCCACGGGCAGGCCCCGGCGTGTTGCAACGTTGTGCAGGACACATGCTGCCACTATGATCCTGCACACTATTCGGGGAGCATATAACAGCTGCCCGCCAGAACGGTCAAGGGAGCGAAAGCGTGACTTCAGCACTCCGAATGTGCGCTCCACTATGCCCCGTGTTGCAATGTGGGCTGTGTTGTACCTTACCTCGGGTGGCGTGGTGGGGTTCCGGATTGGGGTCATCATGTGGGGGCTGATAGGGTAGGCACTGTCCCCTGCGGAGGTGGTGATGGGTATCATTAGTGGTGTTGTGTCATGACCCAGTATCTGACATGCATGCATGTGCAGTGGCATTCATGCTCACCAAGCAGCCATGTATCTCCATGCTGGCCAGCCTCTAGGTCCCGGCATAGTGTAGACATTCTGTAGATGAAGCTGTCGTGGGTGGACCCGGGATAGTTGGCATATACTGATGTGATTATTCCCTTGGCATTGCATACAACTTGCACGTTGATGGAATGCCAGTGCTTGCGGTTTCTATAGATGTGCTCTGTTGCCCTGGGTGGACGTAGAGCCACATGTGTGCAGTCAATTGCACCAAGCACTTTGGGGAATTGAGCCACACCATAGAATTCCTGGATGCACGTCCGCCTTTCTGCATGAGTCCTGGGGAGATATATGTGCCTGCGGACTGATGGCCGTGCAGTGATGATGTTCAAGACCTGGTGTAGGCAGCGTGACTGCGTGGCCTGTGACACACCACCCACTATGGCACTTGTCCGCTGAAAGGATCCAGTGGCCAAGAAGTGCAGTACATTCAGGACCTTCTGCAGGGGGCTGAGTGCTTGGGAGCACAGGGTGGGTGATGTGAGGTCATCCTCCCACTCACTGACCAGGTCCAGTATGATGTGTGCTGGAAACCTGTACCTCCCATACACCTGGTCATCAGGCATCCCGAATAGGCTGGTTCTGGGTGTGAATATTCTGGCCCTGACTCTCCTCCTCCTCCTCCTTTGGTAGCCCACTGCCACTGCTGCTAGGAACGGTATGTTCATCCTGGCATCTGGCTTGTTTATTGATAAGTGCGCAAATTAATGCCTTGTGCGTGTTCTAGGCGAGCGTGTGACCCTCGCACCCCTGGAATCTAGTTCCCACTCCAATAGCGTGTGGAAATTCCCACGCAGCAGGCATACAGGTGCGCTGACGTACTTGCGTGTGTAAGTGCCCGCGCACCCCTGTAATACACGTACATAGGCCAATCGCGTGTACGCGCACTTTAGGCCAATTACACGCGATGTAATACACGTACATTGGCCAATCGCGTGTACGCGCACTTTTGGCCAATTACACGCGATGTAATACACGTACATTGGCCAATCGCGTGTACGCGCACTTTTGGCCAATTACACGCGATGTAATACACGTACATTGGCCAATCGCGTGTACGCGCACTTTTGGCCAATTACACGCGATGTAATACACGTACATTGGCCAATCGCGTGTACGCGCACTTTTGGCCAATTACACGCGATGACACTCTGACGTGCAGTATTTCCACGTGTGCTCCGTCATCACGTGCTGAGTGGGGAACGCCCGTGCGGATCACGTCAGACGCGCTTACGCGGTGAGGGACTCTGGTCCAATAGAATCGCGTATGCGTGCTGATGCACTTACGCGCTAAGGCCCTTTCCTCGGATTTCACGCTGACGTGCAGGAATTTCACGTGCCAAATCACTCCGTATCAAGCTGGCCACCCGAAAACACACGGAACACCACGCTCCTGCCCAGAAGGCCGAGTTACTGCCCCCCCAGTGCCCTGAGCAGCCTCCCACGTGCTATCTGCTGCTGCCTGCCTGCCTGCCTGCCTGCTGCCACCGTGCCCTGCCATTTGGTGCCTGCACATCAGCCATCTGCAGGGGTCCAGTTGCTGTGTCCACCCCTGCTGGAACTGAAGACTCCCAACTGGGATTACATCGCTCCACAGCCCAGCCCCAGGACCCAGTTGCCCACCCACACCTGCCTCTGGGGTTGCCATGTCGGGCACTTCGACATCTGGCACCAGTGGCAACCCCAGGCCAGAGGGGCAGAGGGGCACCAGCTTCACTGCCACCGAAGTTGGTGTCCTGGTGGAGCATGTCCTGGGGCAGTATGATGCCCTCTTTGGATCGTCCCGCCCCAGCAAGGAAGGACGGGAGAGGATCTGGGCCGACTGTGTGGTTGCCATCAACGCGGAGGGGGTGGCAACCCGCAACGTCCAGAAGATCAAGAAGCGCTGGGAGGACTTGAGGTCCAGGACCCTTGTGAAGGCCCGGCGCCTCGTGGAGGGGGGCCGGGGCCGCATGAGTTCCATCCAGAAGAGGGTCCTGGAACGCGTACGCCCAGCGCTCCACGCCCAGGTCCTTGAGAGGGAGGCCCGTCTGGAGTTGAGCGGTAAGTGTGCAAGCATTACTGTGTGAGACAGGGCATGTTGCGGTGTGCTGGTTCTATGATACTTGCCTGTATGTGTGCCATGGGCCATGTATGCATGTATGTGTGCAGGGACATCATGGTAATGCATGTGCGACCAGTGATGTGTGACCCACATGGTTGTTGCATGTGTTGAAATGTGGCATGGGGAGCCCTATGCAGATTTAGGACATGAGAGCATGCCAGTCTCTGTACCTGGACATGGATGGGGGTGAAGGATGGGTGCTGATGCCAGGTACATATATGGTAGCCATGTCTGTGTGCCTGACCTGCGTGTCTGTGACTTGTGCATGCCATGGATGCATGACACATGTGTGTGACAATGCACAGATTCTGTGACGCACCCAACTAACCCTTGTTTCGCCTGTGTTCGTTGTGTTTGGGGCCAGATGGATGTGACTGAGGTGAAGTGTGTGCATGTGATATGCATGAGCCATGATGCATGTGAGTCACATATCATTGAATGTTTCAAGAGTCAATTGGACATGCATGGAAATGTGCATGGCATGCACCATGCCTGTTACTGTGTGTGTTTTGCCTGGACTGACCCATGTGTTGTGGAGGGACATGATGGAAGTGTACTTTGACAGGGGTGCTCATCTGCTATTGCTTCCTGTCTAGGGGACCATTTTACAGTAGCCTGATGCTTGTGTCCTTTGTCTCCCTCTACGCAGCGGCTAGTGAAGAAGAGGGCGGAGACGGCGCTGTGGAGCAAGGCGGCGGGGATGCCCCCACGGCTGCAGCGGAAGGGGTGGGTGAGCCCCCACAGGGGCCTGCTACGGCGGGAGACGGTGAGGAGCCATCCAGGTTGGTGGTTTGCACAGAGGAGGAGGAGGCCGACACTGGTGCACACATGGGGCCTGGTGGGAGCATCCCTGCTGGTGCAAGTGGTGCAGTCCAGGGCCAGGGGCAGGAGGCAGCACAGGTCACCGTGGAGGTGCCTGTGCATGTCGCTGTCCCTGACCCTGTGAGTGCACCACCATGCACCAGCAGGGATGCCCCGTCCCAGGCCCGTCCGCAGGTAGTGGGGATGTCCATGTCAACTGACTCCCCTCCACCTGCGGCCGTGGGAACCCCTGGCCGCGTGGAGCAGGTCCTGATTGGGGTCGCGATGCGCACGGCTGTGATTCGTGATGACGTGCGTGCTTCCCGGGAGGAGCACGCACGTCATCACGAAGTGCACCGTGCCGACGTGGCCCAATTGGGATCGGCCATGTTCGGGGGGTTCCTGCATGTGTTGGCCAATCTGACGGCCCTCTCCTCCTCTGTGCAGGCTATCCAACGGTCGTTCTCCTTGCCGTCTTCCGGCCCAGATGCCACCATGGCCCCCTGTGGACCTGCCCCGACCAATGCAGCCAGCTCGGTGGGGATCCCATCCCTGCCACAGTTGGGAGTCGGAGGTCCAGCAGGGGTGGACGACACAGCAAGTGGACCCCAGCAGATGGAAGATGTGCCGGCATCATCGGGCAGGGCACGTGCACGACGGCGTCGGTGGTTACCATCAGCCTGGATGCCGTCGTGCTGGCAGAGGCAGTGGCGTCGGAGGCAGCAGCGGGCTCGACGTGGGAGGCATCATGGCTCAGGGCCATCAAGATCAGAGGGGCAGGCATCGGCCGGAGGGCAGGGCAACCCTGGCATGGCGGTGTGTTCCGTGTGGGAGGAGTTTGGCCAGCGGATAGGTGCGGAGCGGCAGCGGGCGGAAGAGGAGCGGCTCGCCATGGCCAGGGCGGAGATCTCCATGCATCGGGCATTGAGGCGGGCTGAGTGCCTCGAGGAGGCTCGCAGGGATTTTGGTGAGCACATGGGGTTGTCCCTGCGAGACCTCAGGGCCAGGACAGAGTCCCGCCTCCAGGACATTGACATGGAGTTCGAGGATGCCCTGGCCAGCATCACCAAGTGAGCCGCAGGACTAGCCCGCTGCCTTTGTATATAGTTTTTTAGTTAGTTAGTGCTAGGTTTCCTTTATATATTTTTATTATTTTGGACCGCTCGGACAATGGCCACTTTTTAGTACATATTTATTTTATTAGTTAGTATTAGGTTTCATTTGTGCTGTTGGGCTCATGGACCCTGGAACATTCCTGTATATATTGATATATTTTGGGAGATACATTTTTTGAATTTTTTATTGTTTACACCATGACGTAATGGTTTTTCTTTGATTTCCTACTACATGGTTTTGCTTTGGACAAATTATATTTATTTTTTAATCCTTTGTTTTTTGGTTTATCATTTTTGTTCTCGGACATGGACCTTTTATTTACTTTGCCACATAGTTGTAAGTTTTATTGGTTTACTTGATTTGTGTTTTTAATACATTTTTATATTATCTTACACTTGTGTTATTTTCTCTTTGGTTTCTTACATGTCATGATATGTGTTTTGACATTCACTTGCACCCATTGTGTATGTGTGTGTGACAGACATGTGTTCTTTTGCATACTTGCCTTTGGGGTTGTGTCATGTGATTGCATTCACTATGTGGGTGCATGCAATCCTTGCCTGGGTGTTTGTGCTGGGTATGCTGGCCATTACTGCCATGATTGTGTATCGTCAGGACCTGGGGCCAGGGGGAAATGGGTGGGGGCCTGCTGGCAGGTTCCCCACAGTGCTGGGGGTGGTGGGAGACATGGGTGGGGGCCTGGTGGAGGGTGTCCCTGGTGGATGGGGGGTGGGGGTGGTGGGAGACATGGGTTGGACATGGGTGGGGGCCTGCTGGCAGGTTCCCCACAGTGCTGGGGGTGGTGGGAGACATGGGTGGGGGCCTGGTGGAGGGTGTCCCTGGTGGATGGGGGGTGGGGGTGGTGGGAGACATGGGTTGGACATGGGTGGGGGCCTGCTGGCAGGTTCCCCACAGTGCTGGGGGTGGTGGGAGACATGGGTGGGGGCCTGGTGGAGGGTGTCCCTGGTGGATGGGGGGTGGGGGTGGTGGGAGACATGGGTGGGGGCCTGGTGGAGGGTGTCCCTGGTGGATGGGGGGTGGGGGTGGTGGGAGACATGAGCAGGTGTGCAGGGTAGTTCCCTGTGGTGTGTGCTGCCTGCAGGGGCCGTGGAGGGTGTACAGGTAATGCCTGGGAGCACACAGCCATATCGCGTGTGGGACTTCCCGCGCACCCCTGAAATCCACGTACCCGGCCATATCGCGTGTGGGACTTCCCGCGCACCCCTGAAATCCACGTACCCTGCCATATCGCGTGTGGTACTTCCCGCGCACCCCTGAAATCCACGTACCCGGCCATATCGCGTGTGGAACTTCCCGCGCACCCCTGAAATCCACGTACACGGCCATATCGCGTGTGGAACTTCCCGCGCACCCCTGAAATCCACGTACACGGCCATATCGCGTGTGGAACTTCCCGCGCACCCCTGAAATCCACGTACACGGCCATATCGCGTGTGGAACTTCCCGAGCACCCCTGAAATCCACATACCCGGCCATATCGCGTGTGGGACTTCCCGCGCACCCCTGCAATCCACGTACACGGCCATATCGCGTGTGGTACTTCCCGCGCACCCCTGCAATCCACGTACCCTGCCATATCGCGTGTGGTACTTCCCGCGCACCCCTAATATCCACGTACCCTGCCATATCGCGTGTGGTACTTCCCGCGCACCCCTGAAATCCACGTACCCTGCCATATCGCGTGTGGTACTTCCCGCGCACCCCTGAAATCCACGTACCCGGCCATATCGCGTGTGGAACTTCCCGCGCACCCCTGAAATCCACGTACACGGCCATATCGCGTGTGGAACTTCCCGCGCACCCCTGAAATCCACGTACACGGCCATATCGCGTGTGGAACTTCCCGCGCACCCCTGAAATCCACGTACCCGGCCATATCGCGTGTGGGACTTCCCGCGCACCCCTGCAATCCACGTACACGGCCATATCGCGTGTGGTACTTCCCGCGCACCCCTGAAATCCACGTACCCTGCCATATCGCGTGTGGTACTTCCCGCGCACCCCTGAAATCCACGTACCCTGCCATATCGCGTGTGGTACTTCCCGCGCACCCCTGAAATCCACGTACCCTGCCATATCGCGTGTGGAACTTCCCGCGCACCCCTGCAATCCACGTACCCGGCCATATCGCGTGTGGAACTTCCTGCGCACCCCTGAAATCCACGTACCCGGCCATATCGCGTGTGGAACTTCCCGCGCACCCCTGAAATCCACGTACACGGCCATATCGCGTGTGGAACTTCCCGCGCACCCCTGAAATCCACGTACCCGGCCATATCGCGTGTGGAACTTCCCGCGCACCCCTGCAATCCACGTACCCGGCCATATCGCGTGTGGAACTTCCCGCGCACCCCTGCAATCCACGTACACGGCCATATCGTGTGTGGGACTTCCCGCGCACCCCTGTAATCCACGTACACGGCCATATCGCGTGTGGAACTTCCCGCGCACCCCTGCAATCCACGTACCCGCCCATATCGCATGTGGAACTTCCCGCGCACCCCTGCAATCCACGTACCCGGCCATATCGCGTGTGGGACTTCCCGCGCACCCCTGTAATCCACGTACACGGCCATATCGCGTGTGGAACTTCCCGCGCACCCCTGAAATCCACGTACCCGGCCATATCGCGTGTGGGACTTCCCGCGCACCCCTGTAATCCACGTACACGGCCATATCGCGTGTGGAACTTCCCGCGCACCCCTGAAATCCACGTACCCGGCCATATCGCGTGTGGAACTTCCCGCGCACCCCTGTAATCCACGTACCCGGCCATATCGCGTGTGCAACTTCCCGCGCACCCCGGTATGCACGCACACGTTTATTTTTTCTCTCAGCGCGTGTCTGTGTTTGTGGGTACCCCTTTGTACGTCATTTGTCCTGGAGGGCCACAGTATTGGACATTGATCATGTCTGTATATAGGTGCTATTTGTTGGCGCACCTTTTAGCGCACATTTCTTGCAGGCGCAGAGACGCTACCGCCTGCTTTCTTGTGGCGGTCGTGTTTGTGCCTGTTTGTGCCTGTGCGCTGCTTTGAGCGTGCGCTTTTTTGCCCTATTCTATTCCATGAATACGTGTTGTATGCGAGCGTGTGGGCGTTCCGCGCACTTGCCTCCTATACTTTCCCGTGCCGCCCACATTCTTCCCCATTCCGAGTGTTGTGCCCCATTTTATTCCCCATTCCGAGTGTCCCGCCCTGTGTTCCGCCTACTTTAGAGCTGTGCGCTGCGCTCGGAGTGATAGCGCAGTGGCCGTGGCGCACGACGTTGGTTGACCTGTGCGCCGGCCTGCGCCGCGCGCTTTTTCCGCGCACGTCCTCTGCTTTTCTTGCGCACGGACTTCCATGAATCGACGTGCGCTGGTTTCCCTGCGCTTTTCGCTAATTTTCGGCGCAGCGCACGTATTGGCCCCTCTGCGCCGGGATTTTCGGCGCACATTTATTCCATGAATCGGCCTCTAGGTCACCCAGCGGATAAGCGCACTGAGATGGAAAAAATAGTTCTTAGGTTTTACTTCCATTAAACACATTTTCTTGATAGGAAAGGCATTTCTATTCCGGTGCAGCGCGCCTACGGAGAAACTTGCAGACCCAGCCTTTAATAATAAATTACTAGTGATAATACTTCATACCAGTCTAGAGTAACTTCTAACTTGCCAACTGCCCAACTGCACAGCACCTTTGAGCATCCTAGGCCCGATTTATGGAATTATCGGCGCAGAAAATAGGGCACAAATCCACCTTCATCGATTCATGGAATCGAATGTGCAGTACAATTCCTGGACTTTTGTGGAATTCAAGGTCCTTGCGCGAGAGTCCAAGCAGAGCCTGGGCGTGGCTTGCGCTAAGTGCTGGGAAGGGGACAGAACACCAAAATGGGGTAGAACTTGCGAAAAAGTCAGCATTTCGACCTCGCACGCCCTCCGTTGCGCGGTACAAGAAGTATTCATGGATTCGATTGCGCAACATCTCGGCTGGGAAATGGGCACATAAGTCCTTCATACGATCCACCACCCGAAAGCAGGCATAAGTACACTTGCGCATAGGATTTGCAGCATGCAGGTGGGGTTGCATGTTGGATTTCGGGGTTCCGATATAATTTAGGGTTTTGTGTAAGCAGTGTAGCAGGGTTCAGGCATGTTTTACTGGGGTTCGCATGCAGATTTCCAGAGTTATTAGTGAGTTACGAATTTTCATACACATGTTGTCGGGGTGCCGGATACAGTGACGGGGGACCCCGTACAGAATCCCTGAGTCATAGGCCTGCTTATGGGAGACCCCACACACTGTTTGACGGGTGTGTTAGGCAGAACCAAGGGCAGTTCCCTTGGGGAGCACTACCCCAGATTAGGACTACAGGTGAGAGCAATAAATCCCCTTTGGTTTCAGTCCGTTCCACAAAGATTTAGTTGGTAGCTGTGGCTGAGCGGTCAGACTTATCTCAAGAGGGAGATGAGCAGTATTCAGGGTTTACACAATAGGTAACACAGTACTATGGCACAAGGAAAAACGGACCAAAGCTTTGCATCAAAAAGAGAATATATAGATTTATTTTATACACTTCTAAGTCAACACATAGATCACAGTTAATAAAGTAAGTTAAGTTTAGTCAAAAGAAAAGCATATACAACTTCTTATTCAATGATAGATACGTTTGCGGTAGAGTGAAAACTGAGCAAAATGGCACAGTAAAAACCAACTACAGATGACACTCTAACAATGTACTGAAAGGGAGGGAAAGCACAAGGTAAACTGACATACCTTCAGACACCCCCTAGCAACACTTCCCTGAAGTATTGTGAACAAGTAATGCACAGTAACACTTTAGCCAAAAGATAAGTGAATGAAAACTGAGCAATATGGCACTCCACAAGTTAAAACAGTAGGAAGGAAGAAGGGTTTAGAAGATTTAGGTGCATCCACACATTTCTCATTGAAAACTAATCTAGTGAGAGCAGATCTAATAGAATCAGCCAGAGTCAATAGGCCTGAGCCAGAGTCAGTGGTACAGGACCAAGAGCTTAGGAGCAAAAATGTTCTTGTAGCTGCAAGTCTTTAGTAGAAAATTGTTGGAGAGGTAGATGCGAGGCGAAAGACAATGTTAGGAGAGAGGGCGGCTGACCCCACAAGTAGTTAAAGGATTTAGAACACCTTTAGGGCTACCACAGAAAAAGGGCGGCCTGGCGGAACAATGTACCTTAAATGTGAAGAGGTGGCTCCTGCGGTGGCGGGTGTTCCTGGTAGTTCCTGCAGGTCGAGGGATCCAACAGAGGAAGAGAGGCTCTCGTCGTGGAGGAAGATTCAAGTTGCTGCACTACCCAGGGATGAAACCAGCCATGGTGCTGCCAAAGGAAGTTTAAAAGGTACGCTCCTTTTAATCGCGGTCCGGGTCGATAGCTGCCTGGCTATCCGGTCTCCAAGTGCTGGGCACTGTCGATTCGACCAAGGCAGGTCCGAGGAAGCGATTAGTGAACTGGTTGACCCCACGAGCTCAAGGGAAGGAGGCTCTTTCGCTGAAGATCGCCTCTCGTCGTGTGGAAGAAAAGTGATGAGACGATCCGGCAGGGCTTCACCGGTGGTGTAGATGCTGAAGATGTTTGTGGCTTCTCTCCCCTTCGGTTCCGTAGTTCCAGTGGCGACGTCTTGCTCTTCCAGACCTCAGGACCCTGCTTTTATGCAGAAAGAGACCCATTCATACAGCCTAGCTGTCACTCACACAGTGGAATGATCATCTTGGCGGGAGACCCTCCAGCCTATCAGGTTAGAGTGTGACCTGAGTTGCTGTGGCAACTCTGTCCAGGGGTTCTACTCCCCCTCCCAAACAACAGACCCACCCCAGACTCAGAGGCACTGAAAGGAGGGCTTCTGGGCAGAAGCCCGCCAAAAGAGCAAACAAAGGATCCCCGACCTGGGTTAGGAAAATGGAGTAAGACTCGAGAAAGAAGTTTTATCAAAGTTCTGGCAAATAAAACCTACCGGAGTAAAGTTAATAAAAAAATAAACCGGCGGTATGTTAGAGGCTGTCAGTAAAAGTATTAGCCTTGAACAATGGGAAAATCCCATAGGAAAATATTTGCGGTCGAATATAAAAGGTAGTAACCACTGCCACCAGCCAGAAACTTTGTAGAGGGGGACTTTAAGGTACCTCTTGAAAATGAACATAGGGGAAAAACTGTTAACCCCTTCCAGTACTTCCATATTAAGATGGGGTGTACTGGTTTAGTTCATAGAGATTGACTAGTAAAGTCAATGGGGACTTTACATGCCCTGGGAGACAGTAGTCAGTCCCAGGGAATGGAGTCTATGTTTGGGGGTCACTACGACACCCCTGTGTCACTGCACGGAGGGTGCTGTGTAACACATGTGCATAAAGATGGTTCCTATGGGTGAGAGAAAAAGGTCCCATAGGCATTAAACACAAAAATAGCCTAGAACACACATAGCAAAGATGCCTAAGAGTGGGAAAAAGAGTCTCACTCTTAGCAGGTAAAAAGAAATAAACCCTTCAAATCCAGCAAAGCTGCTTGGGGACTCTATAGGTAAGGGAAATTAGCCATAAGTGAGAATTCTCCCTAACAGGGTGCGTGTATTCGTGGCCGGAGGAGCGCGCAAAGGTAGCTGTTCTGGCTGTTTATGCTTTGCGTGTGGCCATGTCGGGGTGTTCCAGGAGCAAGTTGCGAATACGGTTACTTTGCGCTGTAGATTCCATGAATACACAGGGCGTGCATTTTTCTTTCTGTGCTCAGGCTCACGCAGTTTGTTTGCTTGTTTGTTTGTTTAGTAGTTATTGTGCGCGCCAGACCCAAGGGTATTAGGGCGCAAGAAGTAAGAAGTTGTACAGCTTAGTGCATAGGTTACAGGTTACAAAGTCTCAGCAGAAGGCATGTAATTCACAGAATCTCAGCATAAGGCATTTAACTCACAGAATCTCAGCATAAGCATGTTTCTCACAGAATCTCAGCAGAAGGCATGTAACTCACAGAATCTCAGCAGAAGGCATGTAATTCACAGAATCTCAGCAGAAGGCATGTAATTCACAGAATCTCAGCAGAAGCATGTAATTCACAGAATCTCAGCAGAAGGCATGTAATTCACAGAATCTCAGCAGAAGGCATGTAACTCACAGAATCTCAGCAGAAGGCATGTAATTCACAGAATCTCAGCAGAAGCATGTAATTCACAGAATCTCAGCAGAAGGCATGTAATTCACAGAATCTCAGCAGAAGGCATGTAATTCACAGAATCTCAGCAGAAGGCATGTAATTCACAGAATCTCAGCAGAAGGCATGTAATTCACAGAATCTCAGCAGAAGGCATGCAACTCACAGAATCTCAGCAGAAGGCATGCAACTCACAGAATCTCAGCAGAAGGCATGCAACTCACAGAATCTCAGCAGAAGGCATGTAATTCACAGAATCTCAGCAGAAGGCATGCAACTCACAGAATCTCAGCAGAAGGCATGCAACTCACAGAATCTCAGCAGAAGGCATGCAATTCACAGAATCTCAGCAGAAGGCATGTAACTCACAGAATCTCAGCAGAAGGCATGTAATTCACACGCCAGCAATTTAGCAATTAACTATTTGGTAATAACAATTATATACATGTACAATTATATACAGGATCAGTATTTGTACACAATCAGGATTAAGTTTGTGCAATCATTTGTCGTCCATCTCTATTAACCATTTGATCAAGTTTTGCCTAAATTTGGTGAAGGATTGTTCCATTCTCAGTGTGGTGGGAAGCTCATTCCACAATTGGGCTGCTTTAACTGGGAAGCTGGAGCCTCCAATGGTGGAGAGTTTGAATCGGGGTACCTGTAGGCGATTGGTGTTTGCTAATCTTGTCAGTCTGGTGGATGCTGTTCTCGAGAATCTATCTGCTAGATATTGTGGGGCTTTGTTGTTTAAGCATTTGTGGGTAAGGGAAGCAGCTTAAGTCTGATTTTCCCGTGTGTGGACAGCCATTTGTGCTTCCTTCTTGTCTCAGAGATATGTTCTCTCTTAGAGATATTCAGTGCGGCTCTAAGAGCATTGGTTTGCTCTATCTGTATTTTGTTGATGGTAGATTTGGTTGCTCCAATGTATAGGGCATTGCAATAATCTAGTTTGGATATGATCAGAGCTCTAGCTAGTGTCATGCAGCTGTTAGGGGATAGGTATTGTGTGCCTGCTCTGATTAGTTTGCATGTGTCTGCAGTAGAGGAGGCTAGGGTGTTTGCCTGTTTGGTAAATGATAAAGTGGAGTGTAGGTAGAGACCTAGCGTTTTTACTTCCTTGGTGACTTGTAAGGTTCTCATCAATAATGAAGGATGAATAGTTTGCGCCCAGTCTGTTGAGAAGGGGTGTAGTACCCAGGATGAGGAGCCCTGTTTTGTCACCGTTCAGGCAGAGGCCATGTGTGGCCATCCATACCTGAACGATGCTATAGATTCTGTTCACCATTGCTAGGTCCTTGCTGTAGGCCCCGGTGAGTGGGAGGAGGATCTGGGTATCATCTGCATAATTAGTGTAGGTGATACCCAGATGGTCCAAGTCATCAAACAAAGGTTTGGTGAAAATATTATAGAGTGTGGGTGAAACACGGGAGCCCTGTACTTCTCGGAGCAGCCCTTGTGGGATTTCTGCGCAAATTTCCATAAATCAGGCCCTTTGGTGGAACGCTGGCAGGTAGAGCGTAGAGTGTCTTCCCATTTGTATGTAGGCCGGGAGAGAGCAGGTTGCTGCAGCAGTCCAAATGCCACAAGAAGACTAACACAATCTGAATGGGCCCCAGGTCTGCCCAATTGCAGAGCATCTTTTCGCATCTTGGTGCCACGCTGGCGTGTAGAGTGTCTACCCATTTGCACGTAGGCCGGGAGGGAGCAGGTTTCTGCAGCAGTCCTAATGCCACAAGAAGACTAACCAGATCTGAATGGGCCCCAGGTCCGCCTGATTGCAGAGCACCTTTGCGCATTTGGTCAACCCTACCATCCTGCTCAATTGTCTCCATGACAACCTGGGTATCACCGATCAGGCTCTAGCCAGGCTGACCTCTTTCCTTTCTGATCAACCCTCCCAGGTACAACTTGGATCCTTCCTATCCTCTATCTCCCTCTATACCTGTGGTGTTCCCCAGGGGTTAACCTCTCTCCCTGGATTTTCAACCAATACCTGGAAACTCTCGCCTACTGCATTTCTAAAACTTCCAGTGCTATGCTGATGACACTCAACTCATTTTCAGGCTTCCTTCAGACACCTCCTCTCCTTCCTTCATCTCCGATTGCCTAATCGCCATTCAAAATTGGTGTGCCGCCAACGATCTTCGTCTAAATGCCAACAAGGCTGAGATCATCCTCATTGGTACACCTTCACCATCCTTTCCCCTCACTAGCTTGGACGGCCTCCCTTGGCCCTCCTCCTACCTTTACCTATGAGGCTAAGAACCTCTGGGTCATCTTTGACTTCACACTTTCCTTCTCTGCACACATCTCTGATGTCTCTAAAAAGTCAAACCTCTTACTGCACCTCCTTTGAGGTACTCTGCCTTTCCCCTCCTTCCCTCAGAAGTGCAATGTCTCCAAAGCTCTGGTTCTCTCTAGGTTGGACCACTGTAACAGCCTCTTTCTAAATCTACCTGCCTCCACTCTCTGCCCTTTACAACTAATCCAGAACAGGACTGCGAGACTTGTCCTTGGCCTCAAGCCCTGGGTTTGTATCTTTCCAGCTTTGAAATCCCTTCATTAGCTCCCAGTGGATGCAAGGATTCAATTTAAAACCCTCTGCATTGTCCACACGGCTTTATGGGGCCTGGGTCCAAAATACATTCAACTAGCTCTCCGTAAATACCTCCCCTCTCGAGCTCTTCGCTCCTCTACTTCTAACTCCCTTCGAGTCAGTCGTTTTTCAAAGAAACGAGCTAGGGTCTGGTCTCTGTCTTCGGCTGGGGCCTTCCTTTGGAACAGCCTCCCTGCCACCTTGAAACTTGAGGAGAATCTTCTCCGGTTCCAGAAGCACCTCAAGACCTTCCTCTTCGCTTCTGCCTTTGCTGAATACTACGCAAAATTCATGGTGGGTTTTCCAACTAAATGCACTCTGTTAAATGACCTACTACAAGGAATGAGACGTGTGTGATCTGAAATGCATGGCCGAATAGTCACACAGGTGAAGCATCTCATCACATAGGGGCCAACTTTAAGCACGTTCTGCATATTAGATCGCACCATAATGACAGTTTGGGACAGCCGGGTCTGCGGCTCTGTGGACTAATGCACCTACTACAGGGGCCTGTGTTTGACCTCATGGTCACAGGTTCGAATCCCGGCAGGTCCACTCAGCTCTTCATCCCATAAAATGAGTTCCATTAAGTTGGGTAACAATAAACATCTGTTATTAGTGCCAAGATGCCCTTCGGGGGTGAACCTACGCTTTACAAATACACCTGGTATGCTGCAATGGGCGCAAGGAATGTAGAATTGGGGGCAATGCTTACACAAGTGAGACAAGGTCAAGAAGATGTGATAGCCTTTGCATCAAGGACATTTTAAGGAGCAGAAAGAAATTATTCTATCATGGAAAGGAAAAACCTAGCATGCTACTGGGTGGCAGACCATTTGAAATGTTTTTTGTGGCTATTACCTATGTGGTCACACCTTGACAGAACAGAGCACTTCCTCTAGAATGCATCGCTGGACATTAGCTCTGCAAGAATTGGCAGAAGCCAGTCACCTGTTAGTGGAGGTTTGGCTCAAGGAAACGAAGGGTATAAGTCCTCGAATGTCACCAAGTCCAACATTAATTGTGGGTAAAAGGAGATATTTTATTCAGGGTGGGAACACGTTAATATTTGAGATTACCCACCGAGGTCATTGAGGAAGAAGGTTATCAAAGCGATGAATATGGCAGGGGTCCTGGGGGTTATCATTCAAAGTGATGAATAAGGGAGTGGTCCTGGGGGGATATCATTCAAAGTGATGAATAAGGGAGTGGTCCTGGGGGGATATCATTCAAAGCGATGAATAAGGGAGTGGTCATGGGGGGTTATCATTCAAAGCGATGAATAAGGGAGTGGTCCTGGGGGGTTATCATTCAAAGCGATGAATAAGGGAGTGCTCCTGGGGATTATCATTCAAAGCGATGAATAAGGGAGTGGTCCTGGGAGATTACCATTCGAAGTGAGAGGGTGTGGAGTGGTATGATGATACCACATCTAGGGCTATGTTAGCGTGGCTGGTTAAGGTATTGAGAGGTGAAGGTGTTCCCTCTGTTCTGCTAACAGACAATGGTGTGTAGTTTTAATCTGATGTGGTAGCGACATCTCCAAGTCGGGCGGGGGCATGACATGAGATAACAATTGTGTACTGTCCAATGAAATATGGCATGGTAGAAAGATGTAAGGGAACTCTCCAGCTAGCTCTCATATCAAACCTAGACACCCAGACATTACTCCTGGCTGTTGGGAAAGGGAAACAACAAATGTTGCTCCATCCCAACGTTCACACAAGGTGCAAATTAACCAGAAGCGACTGCTCCGCAGCACATCCCTGGCATCTGCTTGCCACCTGAAATAACGGGCAAGGTCTCATAAATCCTCAGACCTTCCACATCAAGACAATTTAGTAGGATGGCCTGTTTTCTTTCGGGGTGAAACTCCTTACCCCCAGCGCAATAAGATATGTATCAAAGATCTTCTTCCACTGAACCCATGCATTGGTAGGTTCAGCAGGTGTTGCCTGAAATACAGGTGGGGCCTGCATGGTTGCTTCCATGGCTGCACCCAGTGCTGCTCCCAATGTACCAGTCCAATGCCCAACAACAAATGATGAAATGTATACAGTTTCACAAAGCACTCATCAGAAGCTTGCAGGACAATACTCCCTCATCGTTATTTGCAGAGAGGTGAGCCCTGCTGCATGTGCGGTCCCGAGCGCACACTCGATCAGCTGTTGGCATGCCTGATCGCAAGATGGCCGTCACTATGAGCGGCATGGAAGCGAGGCTCCCTTTCCGCTGCTAGGCAACGGAGCTTCATTTCCCCCAGAAGCCCACACCGGCAGGCGGAAGCCGGCCACCTGTAGAGAAGGCCACGGAGAAAAGGCCTGTTCTACGCCTGTTTTCTGCCGACTCTGCCCCCTGGTCCTCCAAAACACACCCACCAAGGTAACCTTTTCGCCTCCAGTATCAATGTGCCACAGAGTTTTCAACCTATCAGCACTCCCCTTATCCATACCTGGACCCTGAAATACTTCCCTGCCCTGTGCATTGCATTCTACTGTGACACTATAATTCTAGTTGATGCCCTGCTTTGCGCATATCAGCCTACTGTGACATTACAATTCTAGATGGTGCCCTGCGCTGTGCTTTTCAGCCTAACTGTGCTGTGTCAAAGCTAGGTGCTGCCCTGCCCTGTGTATTTTAGCCTACTGTGACATTACAATTCTAGATGGTGCCCTGCTCTGTGCTTTTAGCCTAACTGTGCTACTGTGGCATTCCAATTCTAGATGGTGCCCTGCTTTGCACCTATCAGCCTACTGTGATACTGCAATCTAGATGGTGCCCTGCGCCATGCTTTTTAGCCTAACTGTGCTGTGACAAATCTAGGTGCTACCCCGCCCTGTGTATCTCAGCCTACTGCTGATTTGGCAATGCCCTAGTTAAATTCGAACCTGCCTATTGTTGACTTTGCTCCGCCTTAGTATAATCAAATTTGCCTACTGCCACGACGCACCTCCTCCTAGGTGCCTATCCACCATGCTCTTTAGGGCACTCCTCACACTGTACTACATTCTGCCTGTTGAAGCAGCAATTATTACCCAGCCACACATACGGCCGACACACCTCCAGCCATCAGCCACCTTATTTCTCCCTAGCCGTGTCCCCCCGACCCGCGCATGGCGACCCCCACAATGGACCCTATGACTCCCACCATAGGCCTCCTGCACCTCAACACTGACATTAACCCATACTTCAATGACCCAGCCCTTTGGCTGAAAAACTTTGCTAGTAAACCTACTCCGAATCAACCGTGCTCCTTATCTCTCAGAAACAAAAGATTAGGCACCAGATTCTGCATACGCACCACCCGTAGTAATTTACCCAAACAAACACAACACACTCCACCGTGCTCATCTACTGCACCCACAAATAGCAAATCCCTGTCTACGGAGGCGAAACTGCCAATTATCAAGGGCGCCCTCACCAACGCCAGATCCCTCCCAGCACACACGCTAGATATTGCAGACCTTATAATATCTCCTGATCTCGACTTCATTGCCGTAGCTGAAACTTGGCTTCATGCGGCATCTGGTCCTTCCTTATCCCTTGCTATACCACCCGGCTTCGGCATCATGAGATGTAACCGCACCCCTGCCTCACACACCAGAGGTGGTGGCCTAGCCATCATCCACAAAACTACGCTCGATTTAAGAGTATCGACAAACACCAAACTCGAGTCCGCTGAACTACTATCAATCAAACTCTCACTAACTCCTAATCAAACAGCCACCTTTCACCTAATTTACAGGCTCCCAGACCCCGCACCCACCTTCGTCAGCGAAATCTCTACCCTCTTCCTTGAGAATGCAAAAACGAACTCACAAATCATTATCCTTGGAGACTTCAACCTAGGACTTGGCGACCCCAAATACCACATTGCATTAGACCTGGAAAACGCCCTCTCTAACTCTGGCTTCACCCTGCACATCCAAGAGCCCACACACTCCAAAGGCAGGACCCTTGACTGGCTAGCCAGCTCTAACTGCAATATTAATGTCTTGGCTAATACCCCATGCTTATGGACAGACCACCACATTATCACTTTTAATATTGAAGCTTCCCCCCGCATCCCGACCTTGATAGCGCCTGCCCTCCTGACCAGAAACAAAAAGGACATAACCAAGAAGAAACTCCTCCCTCTGCTACTCCCTTCGCTTAAAGCTGCCATTGACTCCAGCAATGACCCCACCATTCTAGCTGACATCTATAACTCTAGCATACTCACAGCTATAGACGTCATTGCCCCTATCAAACTGAGGAAGGCCAAACCACGGGCACACCTTAACTCGTGGTTCACACCACAGCTAAGAGTACTCCGTAAAACCAAACATTGTGCCAAGAATCATTGGAAAAGTCACCCTTCTGACGTGCACAAAGACTGTTTCTTCTTGGCATCGCTTACTTACAAAGCAGCCATTATAGAGGCAAAAAAAGAGTCCCTCAATAATCGCATCCTGCAAGCGGACTCCAATTCCAAGGAACTCTTTAAGATCCTAAAAGAGCTTGAAACTCCCGTTACCCCCCCCCCCGACACCTGCATCAAAGATAGCAAATGATGTTCTAACATTCAGGCAGCGTGACTGAACAAAATCACCACGCTCCAATCTAAAATTATAGCTAAGCAAGACAGTCTGAAACTGAACAATCGCCCTCCCACTCCAGCTGGGGCCCCCTCCCCTGACTTGCCCAATCTCAAACGGTTTGCCTTCGCTCCGCTCACCATTGCAGAGGTGGAAAACATTATCCTGAGGCTCAAACCATCCAACTGCCAGGGTGATCCCTGTCCTGCCCCAATCATTAAGGATTCGGCACATGATTTGGCCCCATTCATCACATCCTTCATTAACGCCTCCTTTAAAACAGGAACTGTCCCTGACAATCTCAAGGACGCATGGGTGATCCCCCTGCTCAAAAAACCCTCCCTGGACCCGAGCATACCCACCAACTACCAACCCATTACTACTGTCCCGTTCTTGCTAAAAATCCTAGACCGCGCAGCATACCTGCAAATCCAAGAATACCTGGAAGCCAATAATCTCCTAGGTCTCAGACAATCTGGCTTCTGCCCCAGACACGGAACTGAGACAGCTCTACTAGACTTAAAAACTTAAATTGAAGTTCTAAAGGACAACGGCAAACTGGCCCTGTTACTCCTACTCGACCTCTCCGCGGCATTCGATCTGGTCAATCACCAAATCTTATGCAAGCATCTGCATTCTGCCGCCCATTTCTCCCCGTCAGCTACAGCTTGGATCAATTTTGTTTTGAGTAAGATCAATGTGCGTCTTTTCTCAATCTGCAGCTGCTGATCCTTCCCCTATTCATTGTGGCATCCCCCAGGGCTCTTGCGTGTCGCCAACTCTCTATAATGTCTTTACAAAACCACTCTTTGATGTACTTGACTATCTGGGTGTCTCCTATACGAATTACGCTGACGACACCAAAATACTCATTCGCATCACTGGAGACTACTTGGCTGACACCAAGGCCCTGAATGATGTCTACTTAGTCATCCAAGCTTGGATGGCACAACACCAACTATGCCTCAACGATGACAAGACTGAGCTCCTCATCTTGGGCACTACGCAACGTCTTAGTAAACTTGAACCGTCTTACCAATCGTTCATCATCGATGGCAACACCATCCAAGTCTCGAAAGACACGAAAACCTTAGGCGTTTACCTTGACGCCACCTTATCCTTATCCCTATCCCGACAAACAAATGCAGTCAGATCTGCCTCAGCATACACCTGCAAACTCATTGCAGCATGCAGGCCATTTCTGACCACGCCAAACACGGTCACACTGGCCAGAACCCTCATCATGGCCACAATCGACTATGGTAGCGCCCTCTACCTAGGAACTAGCCAAGAGAATCTGAACAAATTGCAAATCTCTCAGAACAACGCCATTAGAGCGGCTCTAAATATCCTGCGAAACCACCACATTTCGGAATCCAGATCCAATCTACACTGGCTACCGGTCAAACAGAGAATCTCACTGAAAGCTTTAGGCCTTACGCACAAATGCCTAGCCAACCAAGCCCCCCCGTATCTCTGCAGCCGGCTATCACGCCACGCGCCTACCCGCCCTCAAAGAACCGCCCAGACCCACTGTCTACCCATCCCCAGGTTCAAACTACAAAAAGCGGGTGGATCAAGTTTCCCCGTCCTAGCTTCCAAGCTTTGGAAGGCTCTCCCCCTCACCATTAGATCGGAAGAATGCTTCAGTGCCTTCAAGGCCAAAACAAAAGCCTGGCTCTTCAATCAGTCCTGAAACCTTGACTGCTTATGTGTCTGTAAAGTGCCTGCGCTAATCTCTGTAACTCTGTAATTGATGTATATAGCTGTATGTTCTGAATACTTTGCACTGTACCTATAGTTTGAATATATGTATGCGTGCTATGTAACCTTGTCCAAGTTGCGCCCTGATGCCTCCGGGCCTGAGGGAGCGCGCTACAAATAAAACAAATACAAATACCACTAACCAACACGAGGTGGCAACAGCGGCTCAGCAGTTGTTATGATCCGATTTCCGCTTTACAAATCCTTCCGACTCCGCTGCGGGGGGAACCAACTCGTCACCAATATGTTGTGGGTGAGGCCTCTCAAGAGGGGACCGGAGGACCGGAACAGGAAGGAGCCTGGAGGCATAGATCAGGAAAGTGCTTTATCATGAGATGTTGCACTCCAAACATAGGAGCCACTCGAGTCCCTTGTTGTGTGTGGCCCATCGCAGTGTGAGCCTGTTGCCCCTTTAAGGAAAAGGGTGTACCTCAAATAAAAGGGGCTCTGCTGGCACGTTGGAGTTAGTGCAGCAGAGCCCCAGGAAGCGGCAACTCGTGTTTGCGTCTTATTGTATGCTGTCTGCCGCGTTATCACGGCCTGGTCCTGCAGTCCCGGCCTGGGTGCCCCCAGAGCCGAGACTGCCACATCTGTTGTGACCCCCAGTCATGGTGTATCGTCCAGTGCTCCTGCCCTGCTGATTGTCTGCTGCATACCCGCAGCATCTGTGGTGAGTCAGGTGCCACGACGATCGGTGTGGCCCGCCCGGGTGACCCGTGGCGGGCCACCACATCCCTGAGCAAGTGTTGATTGCTGTCCTCCGCACAGCACGTCACACAGGAGCATATCAAAGGACGCTCCTGCGCAACCTGCTGCACGAGGGACAGCAGCCCAGGGACCCACAAGGCTGCATCAACACGTGCGGGCGCAGCCGCACACAGTAAAGACACACTAAGCCCGTACAGGTTTCTCATCAACATTGCACACTGAGCATGTGGCACCTGTGGACGCCTCTTCAAAGGATTCTTCTTCTGATGGACCATTTTCAGTGTTAGCTTTTGTACTTGTACTCTTATGGGACGGGCTGTGACAGAATTTGCTTTAATGCCCTTTTCTATCAGATTTCCCACATTGTGCATTAGGTGCTGGGCAAGAGCTGCGATTGGTCATATGTGTGGGACTACCACATCCATAACACCTCTTTGTGGATGAAGGACTGGTACTGTTAAATTATTTGTCACTTGCCTTGTTGGATGTTTTTTTCTTTTTAACCCTTTTCTTTGATTCGAGAGGCGATATGGTGCAAACAGAATTTTTGTTCTCCCTTTTGCAATGTCTAGAGATTCATTCAAGGAGGGGTCGCCCTTTGTCCATATTTCCTCCCTTATTTTTAGTTCCCTTACCTTGAGCATAAATTGGTCGTGTAATCTTTCGTCATAAAATGAACCAGAATTGCAGGTATTTGCTAATCCTCTGAGTGCAGTTATAAAAGATTCAATAGATACATCTTTGGCATGCTCCCTGGTGCTGAAATAGTATTATTGCAAGACAATACTCAAACGTTTCTCGTAGTGTTTGTCAAGTTTCTTAATGATACACTCATAAGGAGTGGGTGTGTCTGACCCTTCCCCAGAGGCCTGAGAGGTCAGGGGAAGGTCGGAAAGGCTTTTTCACCAAAAGAAATGCATTCATAGAGCTCTGCGCTTCTGCCTTCATACCCGAAGCAATGCATTAATAGAGCTCTGTGCTTCTGCCTTCATACCCGAAGCAATATATTCATAGTGCTCTGCGCTTCTGTCTTCATACCCGAAGCAATGCATTCATGGAGCTCTGCGCTTCTGCCTTCATACCCGAAGCAATGCATTCATTGTGCTCTGCGCTTCTGCCGTCATACCCAATGCATTCATAGAGCTCTGCGCTTCTGCCTTCATACCCGAAGCAATGCATTAATAGAGCTCTGTGCTTCTGCCTTCATACCCGAAGCAATGCATTCATTGTGCTCTACGCTTCTGCCTTCATACCCGAAGCAATGCATTCATAGTGCTCTGCTCTTCTGCCTTCATACCCGAAGCAATGCATTCATTGTGCTCTGCGCTTCTGCCGTCATACCCAATGCATTCATAGAGCTCTGCGCTTCTGCCTTCATACCCAAAGCAATCCATTAATAGAGCTGTACGCTTCTGCCTTCATACCCGAAGCAATGCATTCATAGTGCTCTGCGCTTCTGCCTTCATACCCGAAGTAATGCATTCATGGAGCTCTGCGCTTCTGTCTTCATACCTGAAGTAATGCATTAATACTGCTCTGCGCTTCTGCCTTCATACCCGAAGCAATGCATTCATAGTGCTCTGCGCTTCTGCCTTCATACCCGAAGTAATGCATTCATGGAGCTCTGCGCTTCTGCCTTCATACCCGAAGCAATGCATTCATAGTGCTCTGCGCTTCTGCCTTCCTACCTGAAGTAATGCATTAATACTGCTCTGCGCTTCTGCCTTCATACCCAAAGCAATGCATTAATAGAGCTCTGCGCTTCGCCTTCATACCCGAAGCAATGCATTCATAGTGCTCTGTGCTTCTGCCTTCCTACCTGAAGCAATGCATTCATAGTGCTCTGCACTTCTGCCTTCATACCCGAAGCAATGCATTAATAGTGCTCTGCGCTTCTGCCTTCCTACCAGAAGCAATGCATTCATGGAGCTCTGCGCTTCTGTCTTCATACCCGAAGCAATGCATTCATAGTGCTCTGCGCTTCTGCCTTCATACCCAAAGCAATGCATTCATTCTGCTCTGCGCTTCTGCCTTCATACCCAAATCAATACATTCATGGAGATCTGCGCTTCTGTCTTCATACCCGAAGCAATGCATTCATAGAGCTCTGCGCTTCTGCCTTCATACCCAAAGCAATGCATTAATAGAGCTGTACGCTTCTGCCTTCATACCCGAAGCAATGCATTCATAGTGCTCTGCGCTTCTGCCTTCATACCCGAAGTAATGCATTCATGGAGCTCTGCGCTTCTGTCTTCATACCCAAAGTAATGCATTAATACTGCTCTGCGCTTCTGCCTTCATACCCAAAGCAATGCATTAATAGAGCTCTGCGCTTCTGCCTTCATACCCGAAGCAATGCATTCATAGTGCTCTGCGCTTCTGCCTTCATACCCGAAGCAATGCATTCATAGTGCTCTGCGCTTCTGCTTTCATACCCGAAGTAATGCATTCATAGAGCTCTGCGCTTCTGCCTTCATACCCGAAGCAATGGATTCATAGAGCTCTGCGCTTCTGCCTTCATACCCGAAGCAATGCATTCATAGTGCTCTGCGCTTCTGCCTTCATACCCGAAGCAATGCATTCATAGAGCTCTGCCCTTCTGCCTTCATACCCGAAGCAATTGATTCATAGTGCTATGCGCTTCTGCCTTCATACCCGAAGCAATGCATTCATAGAGCTCTGCGCTTCTGTCTTCAGACCTGAAGCAATGCATTCATAGTGCTCTGCACTTCTGCCTTCATACCCGAAGCAATGCATTCATAGTGCTCTGCGCTTCTGCCTTCATACCCGAAGCAATGCATTCACAGTGATCTGCGCTTCTGCCTTCATACCCGAAGCAATGCATTCATAGAGCTCTGCGCTTCTGCCTTCATACCCGAAGCAATGCATTAATAGTGCTCTGCGCTTCTGCTCTCATACCCGAAGCAATGCATTCATAGAGCCTTGCGCTTCTGCCTTCATACCTGAAGCAATGCATTCATAGAGCTCTGCGCTTCTGCCTTCATACCCGAAGCAATGCATTCATAGTGCTCTGCGCTTCTGCTTTCATACTTGAAGCAATGCATTCATAGTGCTCTGCGCTTCTGCCTTCATACCCGAAGCAATGCATTCATAGAGCTCTGCGCTTCTGCCTTCATACCCGAAGCAGTGCATTCATAGTGCTCTGCGCTTCTGCTTTCATACCCGAAGCAATGCATTCATAGAGCTCTGCGCTTCTGCCTTCATACCCGAAGCAATGCATCATGCTCTGCGCTTCTGCCTTCATATCCGAAGCAATGTATTCATAGAGCTCTACGCTTCTGCATTCATGCCCGAAGCAATGCATTCATAGAGATCTGCGCTTCTGCCTTCATACCCGAAGCAATGCATTCATAGCGCTCTGCGCTTCTACCTTCATACCTGAAGCAATAAATTCATAGAGTTCTGCGCTTCTGCCTTCATACCCGAAGCAATGTATTCATAGAGCTTTGCCCTTCTGCCTTCATACCCAAAGCAATGCATTCATGGAGCTCTGCGCTTCTGCCTTCATACCCGAAGCAATGCATTCATGGAGCTCTGCGCTTCTGCCTTCAAACCCTAAGCAATGCATTCATAGTGCTCTGCGCTTCTGCCTTCAAACCTGAAGCAATGCATTCATATTGCTCTGCGCTTCTGCCTTCAAACCTGAAGCAATGCATTCATAGTGCCCTGCGCCTCTGCCTGCATCATTCATAGTGCTCTGCGCTTCTGCCTTAATACCCGAAGCAATGCATTCATATTGCTCTGCGCTTCTGCCTTCATACCCGATGCAATGCATTCATAGTGCTCTGTTCCTTTCCATGTGGAAGTTGGGACCATGGATGGCTGTGACATAATCTAAAGAGTTGTCTCTACAAGTGTCCCATGGTATTGCGGGCTTGCACGCATTTTAAAAAAAAATTAGTGCGTAAGCTCGTCATAATTGACAATTGACAGCGATCTGAAGACAGTACAATGGCCTGTAGGATGATCCTCAACAGTTATTAAAATAGGTAAACGGGGGTCAAGCAAGATGAAGAAACCTCTGTACCAATGATGGATGCAATAGCAACTCAGTTTAGAATATGTTCTCAAGTATACAGATCTTACCAAGCTAATGGTGGAACGAGGCAAGGCAGTATGCAAACAGTGCCTATGACAGAGCAATATCAATAACTTAGCATATGATGCTCAAAGGCTAAAAAAAGCCTCAGTATAGTTAGAGGCTATGGTGGTAGCCTCAAACTCTAAACCCGCTGGACCCCTTTTACTTTTATTCGGTTCCGGAATGATAGATTATTTCTGCATGGGGAAATGCAGTGGCTGCCAGATCCTGCTCACACATGAAGTCCCCCTGCATGGCAGGGACCAGGAGACCACTGAAATAAGCCAGAGGAACACATTGTTTTTGTAATATGATGTGGGTATAACACAGGCATTACTGATCACATTATTGAGCTCCTGAAATAATTCAGTTACCTGCACTGTCCAAACAATTGGTCCTTTTGTTATTTGCGCTTCCTTTAGCCCTTGGAAGAGGACTTTGGTATAAGATGAATAGTCAAATATCCATGCTCAAAAATATTTACATATACCTAACAACTGCAGCAACTGCTTAACAGTAGTCGGCTGTGGTGTGCTCTGTACTGCTACTGCCCTTTCTGGCGTTATTCTTCTCCCTGCCAATGATATTATCTGTCCTAGGTACACAACCTCTTGCTGACAACATTATAGTTTATCCTTGTCCAGCTTGTAAGCCTTCTCTGCCAATAAGATCAGAGGTTTTACTGAATCATTTCTACATAGTAGCTTTTCAGTCTTACTACAGACCAGGAGGCCGTCCACATACTGGATCGCTGTGCTCTGGGTTTGTAAGTTTCCTAGGTCCATCTGTACCACCCTGTTAAAAATGCTGGGGGACTCACAGTGCTCTTGGGGCAACTGTATGTGTTGAAACCTATGTCCCCTGAAGGTAAACGCTGGAAGCGGTTGCAACTCAGGGCGTAATTGGATAGAGAAAAAGGCATTCTTGCGGTCTACTACAGTGAATTAAGTGGCTTCCATGGGAATATTATAAAGGATGGTGGCGGATTTGGGAACCTCTGGGAATTCTGCCTTCACAATGTTTTTTAAAGGGTGCAGATTCTGCACCATCCTCCACAGCGACCCTTTTGCTTTTTTCATAGGGTAAATGGCTGTGTTACATGGTGATTCTGATGGCTGTATAATGCTGTGCTGTCATAAACCCAGAAGAGTGGAATAAATCCCTTTGTCTGCTTCTTTTGACATGGGAAATTGGTTCACTCTGGGCAGAATTGCACCTCGTTTAAAGTATGATGCACACCACCCCTATGCTTTACAGCAGCCTTACATCATGTGAGCTACTGTGCCACACATGGATGGGCACCCTCCGTAGGTCTTTCTGCATATGTGATAGCCATGCTTTGGCAAGGAGCAGGGGGTGGGAACCTCTGTTTTCTACCCTTAACTGACAGGGTATGGAGCTTTGGAAAAATATCTCAGTGTCCAAACAGCGTCCACAAACAGCTGCTCGTCGGACACATCTCTTAACCGCTGTGTTGGGTCAATGCATGAAACTGTGCAACATTCAGTGTTATCCTCTTCCAGACGGGACAGTTTTACATGGTCTGTGTTAGGCAGAATCCTGTGCAGTTCCCTTAGGGAGCACTACAGAAGATTAAGACTATAGGTATGAGCAATAAATCCCCTTTGGTATCAGTCTGTACCACAAAGATTTAGTTGGTAGCTGTGGCTAAGCAGTCAGACTTATCTCAAGAGGGAGATGAGCAGTATTCATGGTTTACACAATAGGGCTACAGCACTGTGGTACAAGGAAACACTGAACAAAGCTTTGTATTAAAAAGAATACATATATTTATTTTACACACTTCTAGTTCAACCCATTAATTGCAGTTGATAAAGCAAGTTAAATTCAGTCAAGAAAAGTATACACAACTCCCTAGTTAAATTGTAGACAAGTTTGAGCAAGAGTGAAAACTGAGCAAAACGGCACAGTGAAAACCAAACACAAATGGCACTCTAGCAATTCTCGCAAGGGAGGGAAAGCACAAGTTATACAGGAATATATTCTTAGACACCTTAGCAACACTTCCCATAAGTTTGTGAACAAGTTTAGGCAAGGCAGTACTTTAGCATATAGAATACTTAAATGAAAACCAAGCAAAATGGCACTTCACAAATTTTAAAAGTGGGAAGGAAAAGATGGTTATAAGAAATAGGTGCACCAACACAGTTCTAGTTGTGAAGCAATCTAGAGAAGGCATTTCTAACAAATTCAGCCAGAGTCAATAGGCCTGTGCCAGAGTCAGTGGTACAGGGCAAAGGGCCCAGGTGCAAAATGTTCTTGTAGCTGCAGTCAAGTCTTTGGTTAACGATTCCAAAAGGTGGATGCAGAAGGTGAAAGACAATGTTAGACGATAGGGGCAGCCAATCCAACAGGTAGTTAAAGGATTTAAAACACCTTTAGCGCTACCACATGAGGGAACAAAGTACCTTAAAATGGAGAAGAGGCTCCTGCGGTGGCGGCTGTTCCTGGTAGTTCCTGCAGTTCGGGGGATCAGCAGAGGAAGAGAGGCTCTCGTCGTCGAGGAAGGTTCGAGTTACTGCACTACCCAGGGATGAAACCAGCCGCGGTGCTGCCCAATGAATAAAAGGTACGCTCCTTTAAATCGCGGTCCGGGTGGACGGGTGTATGGCTATCCGCTCTCCGAGTGCAGGCACTGGCGATTCGACCAAGGCAGGTCCAGGAAGGTGATTGGCAAACTGGTTGGCCCCACCAGCTCAAGGGAAAAAGGCTCTTTCAGATGAAGATCTCCTCTCGTCGTGTGGAGAAAAGTGGTGAGACACTGCATCAGGGCTTCACTGGTGGTTCAGTCATTGCAGATGTCTTTGGCTTCTGTCCTCTTCGGTTTCTCAGTTCCAGTGGCGACGTCTTGCTCTTCCAGTCCTCAGGACACTGCTTTTATGCAAAAAGATCCCCATTCATACAGCCTAGCTGTCACTCACACAGTGGAGTGGTCATCTTGGAGGGAGACCCTCCAGCCTATCAGGGCAGAGTGCGACATGAGTTGCTGCGGCAACCCTGTCCATGGGTCCTACTCCCCCTCCCACACAATGGACCCACCCCAGACTCAGTGGCACCGAAAGGAGGGCTTCTTGGCAGAAGCCCGCCAAAAGGACAAACAAAGAATCCCCAACCTGGGTTAGGAGTTTAGAGAAAGACAGGAGAAAGAATTTATATAAAGATTCTGGCAAATAAAACCTACCGGAGTAAAGTTAATATGAAAATAAACCAGCGGTATGTTAGAGGCTGTCAGTAAATGTGATAGCCTCGAACAATGGGAAAATCCCATAGGGAAATATTTGCGGTCGAATATTTTTGGTACTAACCACTGCCACCAGCCAGAAACTTTTGAGAGAGGCAGGGTACGGTACCGTCTCGAAAATGAACACCAGGGAAAAACTATGAACCCTTCCCAGTAGCTCCATAGTAAGATGGGTTGTACTGGTTTAGTTAATAAAAATTGACTAGTAAAGTCAATGGGGACTTTACATGCCCTGGGAGACAGTAGTCAGTCCCAGGGTATGGAGTCTATGTTTGGGGGTCACTATGACACCCCTGTGTCACTGCACGGAGGGTGCTGTGTAACACATGTGTATAAAGATGGTTCCTATGAGGGTGAGAAAAACCCCATAGACATTAAACACAAATATAGCCTAGAACACACATAGCAAACATGCCAAAGAGTGGGAAAAAGGGTCACACTCTTAGCAGGAGAAAAAAAACCTTAAAATCCAGCAAAGCTGCTGGGGGACTCTATAGGTAAGGGGAATTCTCCCTAACAGTCTGCCTTGGTGATAAATAACTCCAGATGTAACATGATAATGGCACCTGGCGCCCTTTCCTGTTGGGCAGCTGGTCTAAACAGAAATTCAGCGGATATGTGCAAAGGTTTTCCCTGATTCCCTGCACCTGACCTAACAGTACTGCTACCCCATAGAGGAACACATCTGGATGGAGTGGTGCGCCTCTCAAGGTGCTGTAGCCACACATTGCTTGTATTACTGCAAAGGCCCTAGTGTGGTATGTCCCTGGTGTAGAAAACACTATGCACTCCTCTGAAAACGAAATAGCCATGTTCAACTTACTCATAAGATCCCTGCCATGAAGATTAACTGGGGAGAGCCTAGTGAATACAATATGGGGACTAATCATTCTTGCATACATGCAGTGACAGGTAAGTCTTCAGTAAAAGTACCCAACATGATAAGCTTCTGAAAATCCCTGCATGCCCATTATTTTGTCTGACAGCGGGACGCCCCTTCCATAATGCAGGATCTAGAAGCCTTTGTGTCGAACAAAAAAGAGAATGTTGGATCCCTTATCTTCGCTCACAATCAGGGTTCCTCATCCGGGTCAGCAGTTACTGATAGTACTGGACACTGGGCTGTCCTATTGAGGGTTAACATTCAATCCTAGGAGCGGGAAAGCATTGCCCCCAACACGCTTCCTCCCGTTGTGGTATCATAGAATGAGGAGTCAGACCAAGAGGAGGCTTGTTGATTGCTATAGAATTTGATTAAAAAGAAAAGGGAGCATAACTATCCCTGAAACTAGAGGGGGTTTCCCTGCCTCAACAAAACTATAACGCGTGCCTGTCAGGAAGTCGGTGGTGTCCAAAAGAAAGTATTCCGTCATGGTCAAAATCACTATCCCATCTCTACCACTTGAACACAAAACTAACTTAATAAAAGAGTTCTTATCCTAACCCAGGAGAATGGCTGCCTTCCACTGGGTACAAGTCTCTTAAGGTATGCTTGCCAAAGTCCACCATGTCCGGGGACTAGGAGAATGACTCCCTTCTCCTAGACTAGAGTCACTTCTTGGTAGATTTTCTTAGCGGTGTAATTTGCAAGTTCCTCATTAATTACTTCAACTGACTCCAAGCAGACTGGGTCTTCTTCTCATCCAAATTTCCTGACCTTTGGATCTCTCTTCCCACCTCTCAGCTTAGGCTCTAATTCAACACTTTCATCTCAGGTGTTCCCACTTGGGATGAGTGAGAGGCTTTGTAACTATTTTGGGATTCTCTAATTCCCTCTTAACGATATCAATTACATTCAGTCTTTCAAGCTTTCCCAGCCCCTCCTAGACTTCTCACAGTTCCCGTTACCTTCTCTTATGGAACTCTTCACCAGTTTTGCCGGGGGACACAGGTTAGTTACTCCGCTTTTCCCAACTACTTGTATTGGGTTTACATGACTTGGCAACCCACTGCTACTTAGTTCTTTCGGCCACTCGTCTTGGGTCATCTCGACTTAGCGACCCACTGCTTCTACTTCTTTATACTACTCGCATTAGGACTGCTTGGCTTAGTGAGCTGCTGCTATGTTTGCTTCTTTCTACCACTCGTATTGGGTCCACTCAACTTAGCAACCTGGTACTGTTGGTGGTCTGGGCGCAAGTATCGGACCACACAGTCCACCAGTCACAGGTTGCGCTACCACCACAGTTCCTCGTGCTTCCCATACAATTGCCTGAATGGCTCAGCGTTAGGATAATGCTGGCAGTCTGAGCGTAGTTCGTGGACCACACCGTCCACCCACCACAGGTCACGCAACCACAAGACTGTCTCTCAGCTTCCGTAGTGCCGACTCGGAACAGTCTAGGTAGAAGCGTTCTGGGTGTCCTTCCATCCGTCTTCTCAACTCTGTACGACTGCCTCAAAACAGTCCTTCCACACTTAGCTTTGGGTTTACAAGCTCTCTGTCGGATTCCAGGCTCACTGACCATAGACTTCCAGGTATCGTTCTGGTTGTTCTTCGTTAGTGTTTAGCTTAAAGAGTTGGGCCTGCCCCAATGCAACATCAGTTCAATTGACAACACAACAGCTGTTTGAATATTCTTCATGCTTTGCTGTAGCGTTCTTGAGCTCGTCCCCATACTAGTATCTGTCAATACTAGACTATCTGATACATTACAATAACACATTGGGCCTCATTACACGGAAGGCGGTGAGCCATGGCGCTATTAGCGCCATGGCTCATGCCGGTAAAATACCGGCACCGCCTTGGCAGAAAGGGGATTTACCGCCCCATTCCAAGGTTGGTGGGGCGGTAAATCCCCCTTCCGCCATTGCCCTTCCCCATTCCCATTTCTGCCCCATAGGGCTCTATGGGAATGGGGAAGGCGCTAATTACGGCACCGCAATTTTGCGGTGCCGTAATTAGCTCCGAGGTCCCTTAGCGGGTTGGTTTTTAACGCCTGCAAAAAGCAGGCGTTAAAGCACCAACCCGCAAAGGGACCTCGTAGTACGGCGGTAAGGGTTTACGGTCACCGTTGCCATTAACGGTGACCGTTAACCCTTACCACCGTCCGTGTAATGAGGCCCATTGTCTCAGATATCATAATCGGCAAGGAAGGGATAGGTGACGCTGTGGCCTGTGGGAGTTTGGGTTAGAAATGCCATATCCTGAATTAAAACCCTTTCCCCAGGATGGGAGTCAATCCCCATGAGGTCCTCCCACATATTACCACCCTTAGGGGAATTATCAGTTAGCGGCCTCATCACCGTAGCCTCATGGAAAAGGGCTCCTCTCTGGGGAGTAGTGATGTCATCTTTAGGATCGTCACACAGTTTAGTAAGTTACTGTACATTGTGGTAATGTGTTCTTATTGCACTGCTGAGTGGGGGGCTGGGTATAATTATGTGCCTGCTGCTGCAATGGTTGTTGCTGGTCAGGGGAAGGGGCAAATTGGGGGCTGCTGGTTAAAGGCTATTTGAGAGCTAAAGGTGAGTTGATACATTGGGACACTATGGTAGAAGGGTATGGCCGGCCTGTTCCTGCATTCTCATGCAAAATGACCCATCTTCCAACAAGACCAACATTGCTGCCCCATTCGGGGTCTCATGCTTTCAAATCCTCCCCTCCACCCGTCTGAAAATGTCCTCTTCTTCTCTGGAAAGTTCCTATTTCTGTCCTTGCATTCCTAAGCTCCTGTGCCCATGCCTGCGGGGGCTGTGCGCTGGTTGCCCTTCCAGAGTGCATGTTATTACTGCCCCTTCCATGCTTAGCTTAGCAATTTTTTTGGTACAAACTTTGCGTCTGCCCTTTGTGTCTGTACTGCCTGATCCTTATCCTTCTCCTGTTTCCGATGACAATAATGTATTATGTGTGCCTGTATCTCAGGCCACGACTTCGCTTCTTTTCCAACTATTTAAAAAAAATCTGCTTGTACTTCCAAGGGGAGCCCCTTGAGGAACACATGATCAGAAATGGTGATATTTCTGTCCCGTGACCCCCCCATCTCTAAATGCCACATCTTTTGTATCTGCTGTATATAAAGTGCGGGATGCTCATCGTCTGAGCCATGATAGATTGCAGGTCAGGTCTGTCGGTGTACAAGTCTGTCAAAATGTTCCATACTTGCATTCGACAGTTGTTAAATGGGGAGCCATCATCGGTGGTATTATTAAACGTTATCCCCTTATACTCAGGCTTTCTCCATATCACGTCCGCCTGCTCCCCCAGCAGGGAGGCAAACAGACAGTCCATGTTCCCCACCGCTAGTTGATGCCTGCTGTATGTTTCTCAAGGGCATACATCCACTTGCAATCTCCCACTGAAAGGAAGGGCAGGGCACACATTACATTTTCCCAATTCATAAGAGGCCAAGGCTCGGGGAAGGAGGTTAAGGGGGTCATGAGGGGGTTTGTCCTTTTGGGTATGGGGTGCATCTGTTTGCATCAACCGATTGGAGTCTCTGTTCATGGGGGAGTGATGTTTTTATTGGGTTACCGTAAAAGAATAAGTCAGGAAGAGTGCCTCGCAGGAGCGTGTGCTCCTGGAAGACTAGTGCTTGAACTGTGCCTACCCGATGACTGAATTTAACCACTCGCTGACCCTGGGCTCTCTGAATGCATGTGGTCTTAACTCTCCCCATAAGAGGTCCCTAGTTATGAGAGAATTCAATAGGTTGAAGCTTGACTTTCTCTTTCTCCAAGAAACTCACTGAGTGAGGGGCGGTGAACCGCCTTTTAAAGCCAAGTCAATACAAAAGGTTTTCCGTGACTAGCTAAGAAAAGAGGAACGGCAGGAGTGGTCGCTTCGAAAGCACACTTGCCCCGAAAGCCCAATGCAGAGATCCAGAGGGTCGTTATTTAATGGTCAAGGGGGAAATTAGGGGTTCTAAGGTGACATGTGGAAATCTGGGTTCAGGTAGAATGACTCTGACATCATGGTATGGATGAGTGACTTCTTTATTATGTTTCCAAGCATAACATCCAGTTTCTAGAGTCATATTAATCAGATAGTAGATTCCAGTTCACATAGGCAAGCACCGGCATCCTCTCTCTCAGGCTTACATCTTCAACTCCCCTCCAGAGAACACCAGTCATACACAAACATTCCATCCAGTAACATTCCAATGTCACTCATAACACTCACTCCAGATTCCACTAGGATGCAGGAGAAGACAGATCCTTACATATCTCCCCTCCTTAGAGATATCAAAAACACGACCAGCTAACTCAGCATGACAGCTATATACAACACCCACACACACAGACACCTACACGTTTAATGCACATGCATCATCTCACCAAACAAAGACATTCTGCTACAACTTCCCAACACCAATGAACGTCCTCACAGCCGTGGGACACACTTTAAAACAATGCCCCTTCCCCTTTCTGCTAAGTGAAGAAGAGGCACCTCCGACTACTGAAATACCATAACTAAACTTTCCACACATAGAGGCACCCAGACCTCTCATACAAATCCTAACTCCAACATCCCACAATAGAACACACACTTAACTCCCTTACACCCTGCAATCACAAGACCCAGGTGTGCCTAAACACACACCACTTCCAACCAGGCTGAGTATATCTAATACTCGGGTAACTACTTCACAAACTCAGTGACCCCACTACCCCTCATTTGCCCGTGTTGAAAGTTCTCTTCACACAAAAACCTAACTCCGGGAGTACTACACTACATACATACCACTAGTGTATCACATATCACTAGAATCACTCACGTTATACTCATTAATCTTCACATATAATGTTCCTAACATTGCACTTAATAACAACATTGTACACACTACTTTAAAACTCTTAAAACTCTAGCATGTATAAACCGATCCACCTGAAAAATTAAAATATTAGTCAAGTCATAGCATTTGAATTTAAAACATCAGTGTTTTCCACTCTCAACTAAAATGTCCATCCTGGAAAAGAAAATTATTAGTGCAGCAAACACGTGTCATATCAACTTGAGCCAGGTATCTCTAGCATCCTGGTCAATCAACACTGTAATTCACTTTTGAGACCATCTGTGTGACAAACAATTTGTTATACACGCCAATGACCTAGAATCATCATTTTGCTAAATACCGATTAAAAGCACAGCGGCTACTACATGCACTCTACCTTCACTCCATTTACTCCAATTCATTCACACAGAAATGACCAATTAATCAACAAGCCTCACATGACAATGACATATAAGTCAACAACTAAAATTGACTGCTTAAACCAAAATCATCAAAAGCAAAACTCAATTTTCTTCTTTTACTGTTCCTCGTGGCAGCATCTTTTAAAGTCAAAAGTACCTCTGGGGATTCTTGTATAACGCAGTTCCCAAAACAATAAGCACACAGTTCTCCAAACCATAGGCAAAGACACTGCCCCTCTGCTATCCGGCAAGAGACACCATGCCCCTCCTAGGCACATCACAAACTCCAAGCTCTCTTCAAGTCCAGTCAAAGCTCACAGGTGCTAAACCATGAATTCACAATGCCAGCAGAACTTAGCAAACCCACTTGCACAGGCTCCCAGCCCCACAAGACACTACTGTTGTGGGCTCCAACTCATTATGGTGTTGCTGCAAATGGGCTCCGAGCCCCTTTATAAGCCCAGTCACAGGCTCCAAACCCCTCCAAGCGCTGGAATGGCCATCAGGACCCTCCTCTGCTCCAGGCGCCTTGCACATGAGCCACAAGTTTCTTCAGCTTCTTCATCCAACTTCTCTGTCACTTCTAGGCGCAGCTTAGGTTCCCAACCTCTTCTAATACTGCTGCCCTGGGCTCCAAGCCCCCAGCTGCGCAGCATGGCTTCCCATATTTCCAGGCGTAACTTAGACCCCAGGCCTCTTCACTTGCTACTGCCCTGGGCTCCAAGCCCTCCATGCCGCAGCTTGGTTTTCCAAACCCCTTAAAACTGTTTCTGGGCCCTCAGCCCTGCCAACGTCTCTTGACTTTCACTGTGCTTGACCTGTCCAACTGTTGACAGGCCAGTTGGCATCTGGCCCTGGTGCAGCTCCTTATTGCCTTCGCCTGTGCCCTTGGCGCTAGGCCCTTCTGCGCCTACTGCATTTAGCGCTCGCCTTACCTGAGAGAGAGGGTCTTCCTTGGTTTGGGGGGGCGGTGCTTGTCTCTTCATCTGTGCTGTCCCCCCAGCACAGCCAGCATCCTCGTCGCCAATGTGGAAATCTGGGTTCAGGTAGAATGACTCTGACATCATGGTATGGATGAGTGACTTCTTTATTATGTTTCCAAGCATAACATCCAGTTTCTAGAGTCATATTAATCAGATAGTAGATTCCAGTTCACATAGGCAAGCACCGGCATCCTCTCTCTCAGGCTTACATCTTCAACTCCCCTCCAGAGAACACCAGTCATACACAAACATTCCATCCAGTAACATTCCAATGTCACTCATAACACTCACTCCAGATTCCACTAGGATGCAGGAGAAGACAGATCCTTACATGACCCTAGTCTCTATATATGCTCCTAACAAAGCCCAGAATCGCTTTTGATGTGAGGTAAAGCCTAAAATTATGACCCTTACTAAGGGGTCTCCCGTGGTGGGCGGTGATTTCAATATGGTCCTTGACCTGGTCCAGGACAGGAGATCCGATCGGCCTAGCGTGGGGGCTCAGGTGCAGAGGCGTATGGTAGCTTCCTTCTAGAGCACTAATGCAGAGCTAGGGCTCACAGATTCTCATTTGGCGCATGAGGGCGAAGACCCCTTATATACTTTTTTTTCTGGAGTCTACTCATAATTTTCTAGAATTGACTATACCTTGGTGGATAGGGCGCTCTATGAAAGGATTTCTGAAGTGAAGGTGGAAGTGACTCCGTGGTCTGACCAGGACCTGGTTAAAATTCAATTGGGGATCCCCATGAGAGCTATAGGACCTGGTAGATGGACCTGTAACGACCTCCTGTTGAAGGACAAGAAGCAGTCCCAGTCCCTGCTAGCTTCCATAAAAGAGTTCTTTGAAATTAACGACGATGGGCAGGTGGGGTTGGCGGGGGTCTTGGAAGCTTTTGAGGACACTATTAGAGGTGTTCTCATCGGGATGGGGACAGCGAGGAAGTGGGAGAGGGGGAGGGAGGAGAGACTCCTTAGGGACAAAATCGAGGCCATACAACCAGGGGGCAAGTTAAAATCCCAGATGATTCCTGGCAAGTGGGCGGAGCTCCAGCAACTGAAAGCGAGACTCTGATAGGAGACTATCCTTTCTTAAGCAAAATTATATGGAGAAGGGGGAGAAAGCTGATAAAGTTTTGGCTTGGAGGCTCCGAGAGCTTAGGAATAGTAGGAGGGTGGACTCGCTGGTTCTTCCGGACGGTTCGAGATGCAAGGACGATCCCGGGATAGCGGAGCAATTCCGTTTATATTATGAGCATTTGTACAGGACAGGATATGTTGGGAATGGTTCGGATATTGACAGCTTTCTGGATTCCTTGCCCCTTCCCCGCCTACCCCCAGAGAAAGCTGATCCACTGGAGAGGCCCATTGCACCCCAGGAAGTGATTGATCCTATTAGTTCGATGAAAGCAGGCACCACTCCGGCAGATGACAGCTTCACAGTTCTCTTTTACAAATCTTTTCGCTCTGCCCTAGCCCCGTTCCTGTCTAAACTCTTTAATGCTATTCTGGACTCAGGCTGTCTTCCTCAATCAATGCTGTCAGCCCGTGTAGTCGTCATCCCTGAGGGAGGTAAAGACCCCAAAAGTTGCCAGTCCTACCGCCCCATTTCCCTGCTCAACACTGACGTGAAGATCTTGGCCAAACTGCTGGCGAATAGGCTGGCCCAGCACCTTCCATCGTTGGTGCATGGTGATCAGGTGGGCTTCATCCCTGGTAGGCAGGGGGGAGATAACATTAGAAATCGCTGGACCTGATGCACGAAGTGGCCCTCACAGGGGAGGAGGCCTATATCCTGTCCTTAGACTCGAGAAGGTCTTTGAGCTGGTCGAGTGGGCCTATATGAGCAAGGTCCTCCAGAAGATGGGGTTGGAGTGTAGATTTTGCAGGTGGAACGTGGCTCTGTACAATGGCCCGATGGCGAGAGTGGTGGTAAATGGGACGGTCTCAGTCCCGTTCTTTCTCTCAAGGGGGACTCGGCAGGGCTGTCCGATTTCGCCCCTTCTTTATGCCCTTGCGATGGAACCCTTAGCTATTGCCATAAGATACCATCAAGGGATCACAGGGGTCCACTGTGGTGAACTCGAATTTAAGCTCTCACTTTTTTGCAGACGACGTCCTGGCATATGTCACCAATCTTCAAAGCTCCCTCCCAAACCTCCTAGATCTGATTTGCTCTTTTGGTACTTTTTCTGGGCTGAAAATTAACCTAGCAAAATCTTGTTTGATGCCTATGGGTAGAGTCGATGCTGAGGTTGAAGGGAAGGAATCGTTGGGGTGTATTAGAATTGAGCGCAAGGCTACACCTTACCTGGGGGTTCTCCTCCCGAGGGATTTGACCCTCCTCTTTGAAGTGAATTATCCGCCCGTCCATGCCAAAATAAAGTCTGACTTGCTTAGATGGGCTCCTCTGTCCCTCTCTTGGTTTGGTCGCATGGTGTCAGTTAAGATGAACATTTTGACCCGGCTTCTCTACCTTTTTTCCTCTCTCCCGGTCACGATCCCAGACGCAAATCTCTTCATTCAATGGTCCTGCGGTTTATTTGGAATGGGAAAAAACCAAGGGTGAAACACGAGATCCTGACACTTCCGAGATCCCATCGGGGGTTTGGCTTGCCGACTTCCAGCATTACTACAAGGCAGCCCAGGTGAGAGTAATGTTGGAGCATTCGAGGGATGATATGAGAACCTTTTGGTCATATATTGAGGACATCCATGCTCTACCCAGAAAGGTGAGGGATCTCCTCTGGGCTCCTAGTAAAGATCTCTCAAGTAAGATGAGGGTTCATCCCACCCTGTTGGTGCTGTGGTCGTTATGGAAAGACGACAAGGGAAACTCCTCTCTTTCCTCCTGGCCGTCTCCTTTTTCCTCTTTGTGGGGTCCCCCGCTCGAATTGGGCAGAAGGAATCTAAGGTGGAACTCAGAGGTGGTCGGATGCTGGGTTGGAACGGGCTGCTCAGCTCTTTCGGCAAGGTGCATTCATTGATTACGACAGTTTGGTGGGAGTCTTAGGGAATTCTCCGATGTTGATTTTTGACTACATTCGAGTGAAGGGGATCCTTACTGATAGCCACTGGGTTGATAACCTGGCCCGCCCCCTTACGCCTTTTGAAAAAGTGATCGTCGAATCCGGGTCGAGGAAAGGGTCCCTCTCTAAATGTTACTACATCTTAATTACAGTGGATGTTGAGGGCACGCTGAGCTTCAAGAAGCAGTGGGAGGGTAGGGAGGGGAGGGGGAGGTGGTGGAGGAATCCACGTGGTCGGCTATCTTTAAACCTCTTTTCTCGGGCTCCTTGTACACAGCAACTATGGAGCACAACTTTAAGATTCTCCAAGCTTGGCACCTCGCACCAGAGAGACTGTCTAAAATGTACCCGGGTGTTTCCCCTCTCTGCCTGAGGAACTGTGGCCAGCGCAGAACTTTGTTTCATCTTTGGTGGGAGTGCCCCGCTATACAGAGATTTTGGACAGAGCTTCGGAGTTGGATTAAGGAGATAACTGGTACCGACAGGCCGCTGCTTCCGCTCAAACTTCTCTTTGGCATCCCGTCCCCGGAGACGGTCTCGGCCGCCTTGCCGAGGGTGGTTCAGGCCATGTTGCGAGCAGGGAGACTCGCCCTTGCTCAAAGGTGGGAAAGTGGCTTGGCGTCCTCTAAATCGCACTGGCTTGCCAAACTCTGGCCGATATTTACATATGAGAAACTTGCAGCTTTAACCCACGATACCATGAAACGTTCCTTCAAGACTGGATGGTAGTTTTGCTTCATGAAGACTGTGAATCGGTGAGACTTTGAGAGCTTATGGGGTGGTGGGAATTAGGCTAGGTACAAATCCTTCAACAACAGTTACTTTTTTTCTTTTCTCCTTTCCCTTTTGGTTGAGCCCACAGTGTCAGCCATAGTTGATTGTTCGGTCCATGGCTGTTTGGTAAGGAGGCTCCATCGCCCTTATGGGTTCGGTTGTATATGAGCGGGGGGGTGGGAAGGGTGGGGGGTTCATCTGTTGTACGTTGTTGATGTCATCAATGTTTTATTGATATGCTCTTTTTTTGAAAACGTTCAATAAAAGCCAAGTGAAAAAAAAAATGAATCATAGTCAGCCACCCCCCTCTCCTCATCCGTGTATTGCGATTCTTCACTTGTCACCCCTGGGCTGCCCTTGCTTTTGTCCCAGAACATGGTCTTGTCTGCGGATATCTGGGGATCTTTCACAACCTTACTAGCGATTTTAAAGAGAATCTGTCCCACCCTCCATTCGTCAGTACCTATAGTTGTGCTATAGCCCGGCTCTCGCTTTTGGCTCTGCAATGCTTGCAGTAGCTCCTGTACTGCCCTTTGTAATGCTGCCTCCACTTATCGGTGAGCTTTGTTGTCAAATGCTAAAATCACTGGATCTTTGGTGGTGTCCCCAGGCTTCCATGGTGTGTCCTTCCCCCTCCTCCACAGAGGGAGTACACTGGGGGTTGGTGTACCCTACTGCATGCTGCAGGGAGTAATACCCATATGGGGGCATGCTGCAGGGAGTAATACCCATATGGGGGTGGTGGGGCACAGGTTTTCCTGAACATTTATTTTTTAATTTTATTGGGTATTTATAATGCGCCTATACACAATGTGTTTCGAGGCGCAACAAGACAAGGGGATCGGGACAGGGAGGACAAAACAAAGACAATCCTACTAGGCCTTGTGACATTGGGAACATGCAAGTGCAGTAAGAGAAGAGCAGGAGACAGTGGAGGAGGGAAGTGCTGGTCAGGGCCTGTGAGAAAAATGAATGCCAGAGGAAGCCAGGTGGGCAGAGCCAGGGGAAAGCAGAGAATGCCAGGGAAGGAAGGTCCATGAGCTAGGTGCGAATTAAGGGGCTTGAAGGGATACAAGGGTGCATGCCGAGCCATGCAAGTGCAGTAAGAGAAGTGCAGGGGAGAGGGGAGGGAGGGGGGAGTGCCGGTCAGGGCGGCAGGGCCTGTGAGAAAAATGAATGCCAGAGGAGGCCAGGTGGGCATAGCCAGGGGAAAGCAGAGAATTCAGGGGATGGACATCTTCCCTATAGTTCCCTAAATCTATTACTTATGATAGTTTAAAATATTTTCCTTATAATGCTCCAATGGCCTGTTCACACTACCACAAAGCTCTGATCACACCCAAAACAAAGTCTGCAAACACCGGCCTGATAGCCGTTCCCTTACCAAACCATCAAACACTCTTATCTCCAAAAACTCACAATCTAATAATGAACGGGTCTATTCACACACCTGCCAACAACACTTCACCCTAAACACCTTCATTTAGCCGATCACTAACAATACCTGACAACAAAGCACAGTTATTTACTCAGTTGCTGACAATGCCTATTAACACAATTGCTAGCAATGCCTTCCCTCGAGGCGAGGATACTCAAACCTCCTCTAGTTCCCTTCCCTGGGATTGAGGGATATCCCGTCTATTAACTACACAGCGTTGTCTTTTCTCGTTAAGAGGAGCTTTCCCACTGTAAATCATCTCATCCATCAGTTTACAGACAATGGAAAAAGGAATATCAAAATCACTGCAGTTTATACAAAACGTGTACTCCATTTATTATGTGTCTTCCGAGTCCCCCCGATGCCGTGGCCCTGTGAACTGCCTGCACAGCCCAGAACAGCGGCCTGTTACCAGAAACCAGGAGGACGTTTAGAGAATACAAGGTGTCTGCTCACCTGTCTGTTTATGTGCAGGAGCTGCTCTCTGCAGGCAGGCGCCGTGGCCTGAGATATGCGGCGTGACACCAGGCTTCAGGGTGGCCTGGAGATCACGTCGGGATTACCAGATGTAGAGGTAGGCCAAAAGTAAATCCAGAAACAACAATGAGCTGCACAAATGATAGAAAACACAGCTTTACTGGAATGCAGTAACAGCCAGGAGTCAGTCACTCTCGTAAGGCTGAAAAGCTGCAGCTCAGCCGCCCACATTGGGATCTAGTATTTAAACGTGAAAACCACCAAATGATAATAATTTACAGACAACAGGTGTACGCAAATTCCATCCCTCCCATTTGCTCCTACCTATACTAACCTAATAAAGCAGAAACTGGCCTATCCTGATTGGCTACTGCACTATCATGCAACTTTCTATTTGCATTCCACTGGGGATGACCTGACATGCGCAGTTAATAGGAAGTGCGAGACCGGCCCCTCATAGCAACAAGCTAGATACAGTCATGCTCCCTGCGTGGGACCAGACATCTTGGCAGCTCAGGCTATTCCCACACCCCACTGCTCCTCCCCATTGAAACATGTCCTTGTGACTATTGCATACGCGTCTGCCTAGGCCAAGGACATAGAATCAAGCGTCTTGGGAAAGGTTTCATGAGAAAGTGTAACAGAGGCCTAACTCTTGGGAGAATGACTCATATTTTCTGCTGGCAGCCCACCCGTCCCCGTATTTGCCAGTCAACAGACTTTCAAAAGTGCGGCAGAATTGAAACCCAATTCAATAAAATAGCATCAACACACATGTTAATAATCTTCATGCAGGCTGTATTTTCTCTTGCACTTAAAACATTGGACCTGCATATTAACAAAAGGCAAAGGCGTGCATGTGATTGGTCAACAGCAAGTCTGCTTTAAGGGTTCACTCCTTGTCTTTAAAGCTTGTGTACTTTTCCTTCTGACATCACACTCAAAGTGCTTTGTGCTACAGGAAGTGGAGGGACCAGGAAGGAAAGAGGGATGGCGGCAGAGAGAAACAAGGCTGGGAGGATAGCTCAGGGGCAGTGTGATTGTCTTGCAAGTACGACAACACATAGCAACACAGGTTTGAATCCTTGGCTTGCCCGGTATTAAGTGTTTTATAAAAGAACAATTATGATTATAAAGATGGTGAATCCTTCCTCCAGCTGTAAGGAGCTGCCTCTGTCTTCACTAACCCTGCTCCCCTAGACTCAAAGGCCCTTCTGGTATGCAGCACCCTGATGAGAGGATACTCCTTTTGTGAATGGGTGCCCCCTTTGATTCTTGTTTACAGGACCGCCTCCTGTAGCGTTACTGTCTCTCTGGAGAGGGTGTTACCTGCTCTCACAAAGGAACAAAGAGGCAACCCACAGGGCTGCAGTCTTGCTGAGGAAGGCAAAGAAACCGTGGCGGGGGAGGAGAGTACACATGCTCCTTCCACAACTGGGCTGGGCTCACATAGCTGACACCAATTTGATGTGGATGCAATAATTATGAGAAATACCACCCACCATACCATAACTCGGGTATGGCTTATATTTAAAGTTTAACTTGCCTTCAGGTTAGTAGATTCATATTTATGTGGTTTTGTCCCAGAGCTGCATATCTTAAATGCAGCCGCTGCGCTGCTGTGCCTTGCCTGTCACTGCACATGTCAACTGGGCACTTGTGACCTCTGAACCTGCTCTATGCCACTTGTAGAGCAGGTGCTGCAGGTCAGGATACTGAACCAGCTGGGCACAGGTGAAAACCCTCGGCACTCGTCCACTGCGGTGCCCCGTAAAATTGTAATATGATTATTTTGCATATTAACTAATATATCATTACACACAAATTGTTTAAACTCTTTACCTTGTGAGACAAAAAGCCTGCAGGATTTACTACAATGTTAAATCAACAATATCACATCAACATCACATCATTACATTCCTTATGGACAAGGAGTGACGCAAGCGACCAGCGTTTGGGAATTGTTCCTTCGAGCCCCCACCGGGTTCGGGGTGCTACCAGCCGCCTGTCTTTTATTGGGCTCATCTTCCCCTTCCATTACTTCGCGTTTGCTCAGGCTGCAACTCCTTACCCATGTCTCCTCAGCAGCTGCCATGTTTGTGCTGGTCACCACTGGCCTGGGCTAAAAGGGGTGATGTTACTTTCAGCTCCTGGTGAAGGGGGCAAGTGGCAAGGGGTCTGCAATTTTATACCAGAGTTCCCCTGCGGTTCGACATCCAGAGGGTGCTTGTCCACTTGCAGAGGCAGCAGAAATCCCCCATCCAATGTTTCATTGGTCTGTTGCATATAACATTGGGCAGTCTGGTTGCAAGTTTAACCGCCAATCGGTCACTTGCGACAAAGTAATGTCTTATTTCTGCCAACAGGGCGGATCGCAAGGTAAAAGATGATGGCGATTCATGCCCAAAGCAAAGTGGGAGGGACGAGCAATTGTGTTCCAGCCACTGTGTGCCTCCTTTTATGCACCAGCAGTTCAACCTTTTTATGGCCTCTTCCTTTTTTTCTTTAAAAGGTTCCTGGCCAATCCTCTGACCCTTGTATTGGGCACTGCCATATTACCCCTATATTTTCATGTGCTTCACCTGGCAGCTCTGCCCATCCCCGGGGCGTCCATCCCCCAACAGCCTGGAAAGTGGATTAATAGTGTCATCCTCACTATGTTGAAGGAGATTGTGGCATCCTTCACTGGCCCAGTGTTGCCAAGTCAGAAGGAAAAAAATAAGCTGAATGCCCCTTCAAAACAAGCCCAAAACAAGCTCCCAACCAAATAGAAGTGCACCTCTAAACCACTGTGGATAGGTCTCAAAAGTAAGACAAATAACACAATGACGCAAACATACAGAGAGAGAACACAGCCATAGAATGTTAGAACAAAAAGCATTTATTAAAATTCAATTTTATGTTTCTGACAATTAGTGTCTATTTTAATTTCTTGTGTGTGTGAGACTTATAAAAGCACATCATTGGCTTTTTGGGTCCTTGGCTTCTCGGGTCATCGTCCAACTGGTCTTTGATTAGCGGCCCTCCTCTGGCCCTTGGCTCCCTTGCATACCTACCGGGTAGCCCCGGGCCATGTGTGCCACTGAGCCAGTTCATGCATTTCCTGTTGAATGCTGGGACTGGTATTTGTGTTCTTCTCATTATAAGTAAGGGCCTACAAGAACCAGCATGCAAAGTGAAAATCCAGGACTAGCTCCTGGTATCTAACATGACATGGGCCCCCCACTTGGCAGCAATCCCTCGTGTGTTGCTTCTCTTGCCTGTGACCACTCTGGTCCTTGACTCCCTTTGTGAGTCACTCTCCTCTGGTCAGTCACCGTTCTGGTACTGGGCAACCTGGTTGATCACTCTCCTCTGGTCTTTGGTTCATATGGTCCATCCCTCCTCTGATCATTGGTTCCCTCGTGAAATTCTCCTCTGGTCCCTGCCTCCCAGGTGAATCACTCCCATCGGGTCAACCACCCCCCCGCCCCTCTGTTCCTTGGCTCCGGGGTGAATCACGCCACTCTGGTCAGTCACTCCTCTGACCCTTTGCTCCCTAATGGGTCTCTCTCCTCGGGTCCTTGTCTCCCAGGTGGCCCACACCTTTCTGGTCTTCTGTTCATACGGTCCATCACCCCTCTGGTCTTTGGTTCATATTGTCCATCACCCTTCTGGTTGTTGGCCCCCTCGTCAGACACTCCTCTGACTCTTGGCTCCCTAATGGGTCACTCTCCTCTGGTATTTGTCTCCCTGGTGGGCCGCTCTTGTCTAGTCCTCAGCTCATATGCTCTATCACCCCTCTGGTCATTGGCTCCCTTGTGAGTCACTCTCCTCTGGGCAGTCACCCTCCTGGTCCTGGGCAACCTGTTTGATTATTTTCCTCTGGTCTTTGGTTCATATGGTCCTTCACCCCTCTGGTCTTTGGCTCCCTTGTGAATCGTCCTCCGGTGCATCACTTCTCTGGTGCTCGGCATGTGGTGCCTGGTTGGCTTTGTCAGCTGCTATGGGATGATGCATGTCCAGTTCCATTGTGCCATAATCCCATATAAGACTGAGTGTTGCTGGAGTGTCTCTAAGGAGTCAGTGGGCAGTAAGAACCGAGGTCCCGGGAAACCCACTAGAAACTGTGGGCCCTAAATTGTTACCATGGCAAAATCATCTGGTATAGCAACTCTTAGCCTAACATTACACAAAAGAGCATAAGAAGGCATAAAAGCTGGAGGATTAATCTTGTGCATTGATTTAAGCAAATTAGTGCAACCAGCTGTAATGTTTCCAAATGAAATGGTTGTCCCAAGCTGTCATTAGGTGGTCTGTTGAGCAAAACATGTTAAGAGTAACCACCTGAAAAGCATTCTACATCCTACCCTAACCAACAACACGTCTCTAAACAGAAATGTACCAGTGAAACAACACAGGTTACACAATAGAACAAACACCACCGAAGACATATGTCTACATTACATGTGCCTACATAGCACACTAACCCACTACAGATAAACCAACACAACTCTCTGCACTCCTTAAACACCACATTGACAAACACTACAATATGTTACAGACTTGATGGTCGTGCAGAGTAAGGATACCTCCGTCCCCAGGTACCGCACAGACAACACCAGAAATACTGCCTGTGTGGTCTTTGAGGTCACAGGTGAAGTGGTTCGTAGGCCTGGACTCGGAAACCGCCGGAAAAGGACCCCTCGAACGCTGTAAGGCAATAGGTTATAGGATAAGCACAAAGCAGTTGGCAAGAGTAGAACCCCAGGGAAATGATCCTAAATGGCTTACCTAATGTGTTGGCAAAGATGTCCAATAACAGCAGGGAGGCGTTGGGAATTCCCCAAGTGATTGAGGGCAGATGGTGGGTATGCAGACAGGCAAGCGCCCAGCGTGAAGGCCAGAGGCCAAGAATCCAGGACAAGAAACAAATCCGTGAGGCAAACCAGGGACAGTCCAAGGGTCAGGCAGCGAGAAAACCAACAGTTCCAAAACGAGGTAACAAGGGGCAAAGGCACTAGGAATCCAATGTAGTAAGGTAGTCCGGCAACTGGTGATCCAAAGTCAATACTTGAGCAAGGCAAAGGCAATCCGTGGTACAGAAAACGTGGTCGAGAAAAATCCGTAGAGTCAACAATGAAACGAGCGTCACAGAATCCAGGTGGAAACAGCTGTGAAGCGACGCTCATTGACTTCCGGACACTTTTATCCAAGGAAGGCGTATCACGTGATGAGGATGACAGAGATCACGTGATACGGAAGTATTGCTGCAATGGAAATGGAGAGTCACGTGACTCGTGACGCGCGGATCCTCCGAGGTCCATTCAGGGCACCCTGGTGACATGGAAGCCTCCAGTGTAGCTGCCAGGAGCGGGAGGGAAGGTAAGTGCCAGGTGTATGGGAAAACCCCCGGGTATGATGACTGAATGGGCGCCTGAATATGCGTGCAATCGGGTGTGTATGTGAGCGAGTGGGACGGCAAGAGGCCGAGGGTGAGGGCGTGGCAACCGCGGAGGGGTTGTTAGGTGTAGGAGACGTAACAGAGTCCCCCCTCAACGGCCCACGACCTTGTGGGCAGGCAGGGCAGTCCCTATGAAATCGAGCAACAAGGAGAGGGGCATGGACATCAGAGGAGGGAACCCAGGAGCGATCCTCAGGGCCATAACCCACCCAGTCAACGAGATACTGAAGGCGCCCCCTGTGAAGACGAGAACCCATGATGGCATTGACCTCGAACTCATGAGGGGTGGATAGTGAAACAGGAGCAGGAGGTGTAGTGATACGGGTAGGAGCAAGACAGGGCTTGAGGAGTGAAGTATGAAAAACCGGGTGGGAGCCGCCAGGCAGAAGGGACCCCAAGGCGAAAAGCAACAGGGTTCAGAACGCGAGTGATTCTGTAGGGACCAATAAAGCGAGGCAACAGTTTACGACAACCGGGGATGCGTAAATGCCGGGTCGACAACCATACCCGATCACCCACGTGATAGTCAGGGGCCGCCGTCCGCTTCCTATCAGCCTTTGATTTCATAACCGCCTGTGCCTCATGAAGATGGACAAGGATTTGAGCATGGACATCGGCCAGATCGCGAACACAGGCGTTAGCGGCAGGAGTGGCACTAGTGAAATCAGGTAATGGGAGAGTGCGGGGATGTTGGCCGTACAAGAATAAAAGGGAGAGAAACCCGTAGCAGAATGTCGGGCATTATTATATGCAAACTCAGCGAGATGGAGTAGGTTATACCAGGAATCCTGATACTGGAGGGTCAAACAACGCAGGTACTGTTCCAGGGCCTGGTTTACTCTCTCCGTCTGCCCGTCGCTTTCTGGGTGATAGGCAGAGGAAAAGTGAGCATCAATGCCTAAGAGCTTGGCGAGGGCACGCCAGAAGCAGGAAGTAAACTGTGACCCACGGTCCGATACAATAACCTGCGGAAGACCGAAAAGACAAAAAACAGCCTTAAAGAACAGACGGGCGAGGGTCGGGGCTGAGGGAATGCCGGTACAGGGGACGAAGCGGGCCATTTTGGTGTAGGAATCTACTATAACCCAAATGGTATCATAGCCCTGTCTGCGTGGTAGGTCTGTGATAAGATCCATGGAGATGGTATGCCAGGGCCTGGGGGGAACAGGTAGTGGTTGGAGTAAACCCAAGGGACGTCCTCTACGAGCCTTACATTGAGCACATACTGAGCAGGTGTTAACATAGTTATCTATGTCTCGTCTCATGGATGGCCACCAACACCATCGGTGTAACAACTCAAGGGTACGTTGCTGCCCTGGATGGCCGTTGATAGCCGCGTCGTGGGACCAAGCAAGCGCCTGATTGCGGACGTCGCTCGTGGGAAGGTACAATCTACCCTGGACGAATGGTAACCCCTCCTGCAGTACGATATCCCATTCATTGAGTATATGTGGATGTTGGGAAACCCATTGCTTGATGGTAGTAAGCATGGGCGGGGATGGCGTACATAGACATATGACATGGCCCTTTCCTAAAACCGTGTCCGGGAACAGAGGCAGCGTTTCCCCCCCAGGGGAGCGAGAAAGAGCATCAGCTTTGCCATGGACCGAACCCGGCCTGTGCTTAACCACAAAGTCAAAAGCAGCAAAAAACAAGTGCCAACGCACCTGTCTGCTATTTGCGCATTTGAGCGAGGCCAAGTCCTGGAGGTTCTTATGGTCTGTGTACACTATCGTCTGGTGCCTTGCCCCCATGAGGTGGTGCCGCCATACCTGGAGGGCATCCTTTATGGCCAAGAGTTCCTTCTCAGTCACCGTGTAGTGGGATTCGGCTGCGGAGAACTTCCGTGAATGGTAAGCACCCGGATGTAAACAGCCCGTGGCAGGGCATGGTTGGGACAGCATGGCACCTAGGGCAAACGAGGAGGCATCTGCTTCTAGTACATACGGTAAGTCTGGGTCAGGGTGCTGCAGCACCGGGGCTGAGACAAACCTAGATTTGAGAGTGTCAAACGCTTTCTGGTGTATGAAGGTCCAGAAAAAGGGGACAAGAGGGCTAGTTAATGCTGTCAAGGGAGATACAATGGAGGAAAACCCAACTATAAATCGTCGGTAAAAATTAGCAAAGCCGATAAAAGATTGTAATTGTTTGGTGTTGCCAGGGATTGGCCATTCCGTGACAGCACGGACCTTGGATTGATTCATCGATAGCCCCCCAGGAGTAATATGGAAACCCAGGAAGTCCACCTCTCTGACATGGAACGAGCATTTTTCGGGTTTGGCAAACAATGTGTTCTTCTTTAGGCGTGATAGGACTTCCCTGACATGAGAGACATGGTCCTCCAAAGAGGAAGAAAAAATCAGGATGTCGTCTAGATAGACCACCACATACGTATCCAAGATATCAGAAAAAATGTCATCGATGAAACGTTGAAACGTTGCAGGTGCATTACAAAGCCCGAAGGGCATTACGGTGTACTCGAACAATCCCTGTCGGGAACAAAACGCGGTTTTCCATTCATCACCGCGCCGTATACGGACCAGGTTATATGCCCCTCTTAGGTCTAGTTTGGTATAGATCGATGCCTTAGTCAGTCTATCCAGGAGCGTGGAAATAAGAGGGATAGGATATCTGTTCTTTATTGTGATGGAATTCAATCGCCTATAATCCACGCATGGGCGCAAATCACCCTCCTTTTTTGGTACAAAGAATATAGGACTAGCAGCCGGAGAGCAAGACGGCCGGATATGACCCAAACGCAAAGCCTGTTGTATATAGTCCTTTAGGGTTTGTTCCTCGGATGGTGATAGCGAGTAAACCCTTCTCTTGGGTATGGGAGCTTCTGGAAGGAGGTCGATAGGGCAATCATAGGGCCTATGCGGAGGTAGGCCTTCCGCTACGGTTTTATCAAAGACCATGTGGTAATCTTGGTATTCCTCGGGAATGCCTGCCATAACGGCTCCCACGGTGTGTGCTGACGTGCCGTCAGGTGCCGTGTCACTGATATGGGAGGAAGCCATAGCGCCGAGAATAGAGGCAGGAGATGAGGGTGACTCAGGTTCTATGAGACAGAAATATTGGCATTCTTCTGACTCAAATAGCACTTGTCCCGTACCCTAGTTGATTAACGGATTATGGTGTTTCAACCAGGGTATTCCCAATATGACCCCGAACTGGGGTGTGGTAATGAGGTCGAACGACAAGTGTTCCTTGTGGGTACCTTGTATGACCACCTCCAACGGTGCGGTTTGATGCTTGATCGGACCGGAGGCTAAAGAAGTGCCATCAACAGCCTGTACCGGTTCGGGGTGATCCTTTTGGATCAGAGGTAGGTTAAGACGATGTGCTAGCGCAATGTCCATAAAACAACCCGTGGCTCCGGAGTCTATCACTATCTGAACAACGTGAATGATGTCTCTGGTGGGTTTCAATAGGGCTTGTACCGTAACAGGTCTGATAGGACCAAATGCAGGCTCTGCGGGGGTCGTGAATGGGCTCGCCGGTGCCCCCGGTATCATGGGTGAGCCTTCTGAAAACCCGGCACTTTGTTTCTCGGTCGGCGAGGGCATTCTTTTACATAATGTCCGTTTAGACCACAATAGAAACAAGCGTTGTTCGTTCTCCGATGTTCACGTTCTGACTGTGTTATGGGACTGCGGATTCCGCCTATTTGCATGGGCTCGGAACCGACGGAAGGTGGTGCTAGAGATGGCTGCCCAAACGTGGATTCCATCCTTCGTTCGGATTTGCGGGCGTCCACCTGTAGGGCAAGGTCTGCATGGTCTGTGAAAACAGAAAGAAGGGCAGGGACCACTGAAAGGGCGTCTTTCATAGCACTACTGAGTCCTCGGTAAAACACGATCGCCTTCTTTTCCTCAGGCCAAGAGGTTTCAGCGGCGCGTTGGTTATACCGGGTGATGTACTCGATCAATGTTTGTTTACCCTGTGTAAGGTCCAATAGTTCCAGGTCTCTTGCCTGGGCCTTGTAGCGGGTATCAAACACTTTAGCCATCTCTGTGACTAGAAGCTCGAAGTCATACAATACGGGATGGTTGCCCTCTAAGAACGGATTTGCCCAAGTGGCCGCTATGCCTGATAGATGAGATAAGAGAAAAGCGGCTTTCGTAACCGAATCAGGGAAGGCCTGAGGTCTGCACAAGAAATGGAGCCTGCATTGATTTATGAAGGTGCGGTAGGTCCGTGGGTCTCCCTGAAAGTGTTCTGGGGCAGCAAGAGGAGAGGAGGTTGGGATCAATACAGGGGCAGGAGCGGGAGCAGGTGTGGCCTGGACAGGAGGGGTGTCATCCCTAACCTCGATGTCCGCAGATGGGGAATGATGTGCACTGTGTAGGAGGTCTAGGCGGTGATGAATGGCGGCTGTGGCTGTGGCCATGTCAGTCCTGAGAGCCGCTACGGCCTGCATTAAAGCGGTCACGGGGTCCCCGGCGGAGGAATCCATACTCCAACGGCCAGAGGCTTCACAGTCTGTTACAGACTTGATGGTCGTGCAGAGTAAGGATACCTCCGTCCCCAAGTACCGCACAGACAACACCAGAAATACTGCCTGTGTGGTCTTTGAGGCCACAGGTGAAGTGGTTCGTATGCCTGGACTCGGAAACCACCGGAAAAGGACCCCTCGAACGCTGTAAGGCAATAGGTTATAGGATAAGCACAAAGCAGTTGGCAAGAGTAGAACCCCAGGGAAATGATCCTAAATGGCTTACCTAATGTGTTGGCAAAGATGTCCAATAACAGCAGGTAGGTGTTGGGAATTCCCCAAGTGATTGAGGGCAGATGGTGGGTATGCAGACAGGCAAGCGCCCAGCGTGAAGGCCAGAGGCCAAGAATCCAGGACAAGAAACAAATCCGTGAGGCAAACCAGGGACAGTCCAAGGGTCAGGCAGCGAGAAAACCAACAGTTCCAAAACGAGGTAACAAGGGGCAAAGGCACTAGGAATCCAATGTAGTAAGGTAGTCCGGCAACTGGTGATCCAAAGTCAATACTTGAGCAAGGCAAAGGCAATCCGTGGTACAGAAAACGTGGTCGAGAAAAATCCGTAGAGTCAACAATGAAACGAGCGTCACGGAATCCAGGTGGAAACAGCTGTGAAGCGACGCTCATTGACTTCCGGGCACTTTTATCCAAGGAAGGCGTATCACGTGATGAGGATGACAGAGATCACGTGATACAGAAGTATTGCTGCAATGGAAATGGAGAGTCACGTGACGCGTGACGCGCGGATCCTCCGAGGTCCATTCAGGGCACCCTGGTGACATGGAAGCCTCCAGTGTAGCTGCCAGGAGCGGGAGGGAAGGTAAGTGCCAGGTGTATGGGAAAACCCCCGGGTATGATGACTGAATGGGCGCCTGAATATGCGTGCAATCTGGTGTGTATGTGAGCGAGTGGGACGGCAAGAGGCCGAGGGTGGGGGCGTGGCAACCGCGGAGGGGTTGTTAGGTGTAGGAGACGTAACACAATAACACCCAAAATGTACGTTAGTAACCAGAAGTGCACATTACCCACTGCTCCAAGCTACTCACAACATGTATCAAACTTGCACACCACAGAAACCCCTAGATTTCCACTTCAAGCACACATGAATACTGCAACAAGGAAGCCTTGCCATGCTTGTACATTAGACCACTACCCCACCTCGTGCACATCCTAAACTCCAAGAAACTGTGAAAATGATAGCCTGTGTGCTATACAAGACTTGATAACATAGCATAAGTGGGCATAGCAAAGAGTTTCACTCATTCTCTTGTTGGGCACTCTGACATCCCCACACAACTTTCTGTTCTGGGAGGAACAGAGGAAGAAATAAGATTTGGCTCTACTCAGGTGAGCCCTCAATACTAGCTGAGATTACATTATTTGCCTAGGATCACCCACTTTGGTTAAGCAGTGAAGCTGGGATTATAACCCATGCTACAGTTTAGGCACTTGATCACATACCTTTTAAGTGCCACTTGGCACAAGTATTTACATTTTGTATTTCAAGGCCTACATTAATGTGTTATAGAGCAGAGCTCTCAAGTTTCATGTGAGCGGCTATGCATGAGAAGGGCACCTTGCCTTGATTTTGCTTGGAATTCTTGGACTTTTAGGTTTCCTTAATATCAAATGGGAAAGAAAACTACTAGTCGGAGAATGCAAAGGGGCAAACAGGACTGCATGGACTTCTCAAGCATGGTTGCAGGAAACTTCAGAGCTTCTGCGTTTACTGGCTAAATACACATATCTCATATTAAATCAACATTACAACATGGACATCTTTAGAGAAACATGCTAAGCAGAAAGAATGTTGTTGCAGATTATTTTCCCACATCCTAAATGGGAAACTACAAATCTCAGAATGTAAAATAATGCAAGCCTGAAAAAATATCTTCTTTTTAGGCCACTGTAGTAAAGTCGCTTGATACTGTTATGCATCCATTTAATCCAACCCCTTTTTCATGTCAGACACAGTGGCTTTCCTTTAAAAAATACAAGTTTTATTTTAGATGGACCCATATGTCCTAAAGTAATGAGGGGGGTCTTTCAGACCATCAGTCAGCAACGCCCACACATAGGAAAAAGAAGGGCGCGGGTCATGAGAGGAAGAAGTGATTGCAGGTCATTAAATACCACAGGCAGCCCAGTCCAGTGTTATGTCCTGCCTCCGCGCTGCTGCGCGCGGGGAGACAGAACGTGCAGGGCCTTCTCAGTAGGCTGCAGTGGCGCAGCTCCAGCGGGAGCGAAATAAGACACGCCACACTCTGTATGCTGCTTGGCCCGGAACTGCTCCCCGTCCGCAGGGGTGGGTCCGCAGGGGTGGGGCTTTTATTGTTGCGGGACGCAGGGTGGATATAACATCCAGGACTCTGTCTGTGGCTGGGATGGCAGGTGTATCGGGTGGACAGCCATTAAACCCAACAAAAAGGCCCAAAGAAGAGGATAAGGGGATAAAAAAAACTGCAACAAACGACGAGGAAGACCTATAAGCATCTTCCCTGTGGATCCCAGCCTTGATCTGGTCATAGATATTCAGAAGGGATTATGAGCCGCCCACTCCTTACAGAGGGTGGCGAGTATGCAGGTACTGCGCATATGCAAATGACATCCGGGTCATTGCTGCTGGGCCTCAAACATTTCTTGTCGCTCTTTCTCAGCGTTTCTCTTTAATTGGGTATTGGAGCTGCTGGGGCAAGAAGCAGGGAGGGCATCAGAGCTGCCTGGGCATGAAGCAGGAAGGGCATTGGATCTGCCTGGGCATGAAGCAGGAGGGGCACTCGAGCTGCCTGGGCATGAAGCAGAAAGGGCATTGGAGCTGCCTGGGCATGAAGCAGGAAGGGTATAGGAGCTGCCTTGGCATGAAGCAGGAAGGGCATTGGAGTCGCCAGGGCATGAAGCAGGAAGGGTATAGGAGCTGCCTGGGCATGAAGCAGGAAGGGCATCAGAGCTGCCTGGGCATGAAGCAGGAAGGGCATTGGAGCAGCCTGGGCATGAAGCAGGAGGGGCATTGGAGCCGCCAGGGCATGAAGCAGGAAGGGCATTGGAGCTGCCTGAGCATGAAGCAGGGAGGGCATTGGAGCAGCCTGGGCATGAAGCAGGGAGGGCATTGGAGCAGCCTGGGCATGAAGCAGGAAGGGCATCAGAGTTGCCTGGGCATGAAGCAGGAAGGGCATTGGAGCAGCCTGGGCATGAAGCAGGAGGGGCATTGGAGCCGCCAGGGAATGAAGCAGGAAGGGTATAGGAGCTGCCTGGGCATGAAGCAGGAAGGGCATCAGAGCTGCCTGGGCATGAAGCAGGAAGGGCATTGGAGCAGCCTGGGCATGAAGCAGGAGGGGCATTGGAGCCGCCAGGGCATGAAGCAGGAAGGGCATTGGAGCTGCCTGAGCATGAAGCAGGGAGGGCATTGGAGCAGCCTGGGCATGAAGCAGGGAGGGCATTGGAGCAGCCTGGGCATGAAGCAGGAAGGGCATCAGAGTTGCCTGGGCATGAAGCAGGAAGGGCATTGGAGCAGCCTGGGCATGAAGCAGGAGGGGCATTGGAGCCGCCAGGGAATGAAGCAGGAGGGGTTTTGGAGCTGCCTGGGCATGAAGCAGGAAGGGCATTGGAGCAGCCTGGGCATGAAGCAGGAGGGGCATTGGAGCCGCCAGGGAATGAAGCAGGAGGGGTATTGGAGCTGCCTGGGCATGAAGCAGGAAGGGCACTCGATCTGCCTGGGCATGAAGTAGGAAGGGTATCAAGAATGAACTGCAGCTGTTCAGCAGTGGGAATAGTCCAACTCTTCTTTATACAAAATAATAGACCTCTAACGAGGTCTCCCAAAAATTGATTCTACCGTCATCACCGCCACACGAAGTGCAGGTAACGACACGTATAATCGGGTCCATTTAGCAACAAGTTATTATCCTTATGTAGTCCCTATAAGAACCAACACACTGCTCACCTATGGTCGCCTATAGATGTACACATATTATGGGGAAAGAAAACTAGAAGTGTCTTCGGGCAGAAGATAGGACATTATTTATTAGAAGAGAAACTTGAGATCATTCAGACGAATGCACGGATGCAGATTACCGCAAAGGGTTATGGGTAAACTGATATTCATCACGGGTTCGTAAGGGAAGGGGGCGGGGCGCGAGGGAGGGGCTACATTCTACACCCACTGAGTTGACCCTGTTTAATTCACCCTCTTGATGCCCCCTTATTGCCAGGACTGATGGTGGTTGCCCACCGCTTTACCCGACCCCCAGACCCCCCTCTGGCAGGTGCTCCCCTTGATTATCCCTGTAAGTAGCTTCTTATCCAGAAAACTGTCTCCAGCTCTTTCTAAAAAGCGAATGTAAAATAATCACTTTCAGCCATGACACACATGCCACCTGCCATGGTTCATGCCTGTTCAGGACCACCGTGCAATGCATTGTGGATATGCAAATGATCACAAGTGCCTGCTTTATCATTAAAACTATAAGGCAGAGGTGAACTTCCAGTGATGGCCACTGGGAGGCACTGTGGCATCTCTGACTTGACTGAAATGGCTTCTTCTGCTTTCACATTTCATGCAGAAGGTATTTTTTTTCTCCTGCTTTCATAGCCACCATAACTCTGCTCGTCTTCCTTAGGAAAGGCTGCAGTTCTACTGATAGCCATAGATGTCCTCACAGGAATTGACACTGTTCCTGTTGCAGGCAGTGCTTTTGTTGTCTGCCTTTCCTTGTTTGTGTTTAAAGGTATTATAACCTAGTGAGTCTTCACTGCAGAGCTTGAGGAATCCTAACTGTTGCCTTTTCATCTCACTTCCATTTCTCACAGAGGTACATCAGGGTGATCCCAAGGTCAGGCTCCAGTGGGGGTTTGCAGGGTTGCTGATGACGGCTAAAAGGTGGGTATTTAAAGGATCTAGGCCCTGGTTCATGGAATTTATTGAGCAGTAAATAGGGTCTTTGCGCTGCAAATCGCGCGTTAAACCCCCTTCATCGATTCGTAGAATTAACTGCACAGTACTTGTAGGGGTGCCAGTAACTATTATGAGGGACCCCGCACAGTGCCCCTGAGGTGCAGACATGGTTGCAGGGGACCCCATGCACAGTTTCAACCGTGCATGTGTTTGTGCCTGAGGAGCAGTCAAATGTAACTGTTTTTGGCTGTTGTTGCATTGCAGGGTAGCGTGTAAGAGGTGTTCCGGCTACAACTTGCGTGTATGGTTCCTTTGCATGAACAACTCCATGAATACGCTCTCGGTGCGCAGGCTTTGCAGGATCTCTGAGCACTATCCCTGAATCAAGTCCAAAGTGCCTCATTCACAGAACTCTTTGCACGCTGAAATGTTACTTGGTGCACTTTTCAGCATCCAAAAGTCCCTTCATTGATTCATGTAATGGATTTTGCGTGCATTTCTGGCACTTTGCTGGGACTTTGCGTGGGTCCGTCCCATCAATGGGGCCGATTCATGTAATAACTTGCACAGAAAATCGGTAACATGAATGCCAAACTGCATTCAAAATTCTGTTAATCGATTCATGGAATGAAATGCGCGGGACAAATCTGGGACCTGCATGGAAATCGCACTGTTTCGGCATATCTCTGCGAGCAGCCCGAGGCCTGCGCAGAGCGCGGAGAAGGCAACAGAACTCATAAATTAGGAAGAACAGGGGAAAAACTGGGCGTTCCAAGGGACGGGACGCATGCAGTCCATGGCACGCCCACAAATGCGCATGACAAAGTGTATTCATGGATGTGACCGTGCAACCTCTCGCTTGAGAATGCCCACGCAAATCCCTTGATCTCTCCGCCACCTGAAGGCAGGCGTAAGGACACTTGCGCGTAGGATGTGCTGAATGGAGGTGAGTTTGCATGTTGGAATTAGGTGTGCGGGCACGCAGAAGGGTTTTCAATCAGACCTAGGGATGCTTGTACGCAGTGTATTGGGGTGCTCGGCCAGTTTACGGGGATTCACACACAGTTTGACAGGAAAATAATGCATTTATGGGAAACTATACGCATGTTCTCGGGGTGTTGGTTGCAGTTATGGGGCACCCTGCCCAGTGGGGCCGAGGTGCAGATTTGCTTGGGGTGGATCCCACACACTGTTCACGGGATGCATGTGTTCGCGTCCTTTGAGCCTGCAAGTGTAGATGAATGTGGCAGTTTTGGCTTTGTGTGGGAATGTGTCTGGGGCTTTCCGGCCGCGACTTTCGTATAGACCTACTTTGTGGGAACAATTCCATGAATACGCTGGGCATGCATTTTTTCTTATGCGAGCAGGCTAGCGCAGAGTTGTTCTCGGTGTGCAGCCTTTGCTGGATATATGCGTGGATTCCCATGATTCGGCCCTTTATGTGCAGTCTCCTGCTTTGCGCGACACTCCATGTAAAGAGTGTAACGGGCCTATGCAAAGAAATAAAAAGGGGGCGGAACATGCATATTCCCCATTCTCTCAGCAGAATGAGGAAGAACAAGGACTAACGTGGGTGTGTTGAGGGAAGGGCCACACAAGGCCAAGAAAAGCGCAAACATAACCGAATTCATGGATTCCACACACAACTTCATGTCGGGCAAAGTCAGACACACACCTCGGGATGTTACTGCATGTCGATAGGAGCCACAGGGGACTTTGCACATAGGAACCAAAGCACAAAGGAGAGGGTAGCATAGCAATTTATGGGTGATGGTATGTAGTTGAGGTGCCACTTGTAGTTAGGGGTGATTGTATGCATATTAGCAGGAGAAGCCTTGATTTACAGGCGTTCGCATGCAGATTATCTGTGTGCTGCTTTGAGTTACGGGAAATAGCACACAGAGTAGCAGGTGCTGACTTGGGATATGGGGGTTTGTACGTAGTGTTGCCGGGGTGTTGCCTTGTTTGCGGGGGGATGCCCCGCAGATTTACCAGGGTGCCTCATGTTGCGGATGAGGAAGGAGCAAAGGTAGACATCTGTGGGTGCATTCTCTTTGCGTGGGGGCATGTTGGGTGTGTTCCTGGGCAAACAAAATTTTCTATGCGCATCGGGGTACTTTGCGTGTTGAGATCCATGAATACGTGGAACACGCAATAAAAGCTTTGCACGCAGGTTCGCGCAAAGTCATTTTCGGCGCGTGGGGATTTATGGGCAAATTCCAATGAATCAGGCCCAAAGTGTCATACCCTATAGCCGCTTATACCTGTCCCCCATTCGTCGTTAGGACCATCACCCCACTGCCTTATTTGGAGTCACTGCTGACGTCACCTTTGGTGTGCCTATACCTACCCTCTTTCCATACTGGGGTTAGTGTACATATTGCTAGTGTAAGTTTCTGTTTTATTTGTGGGAAGGGTGATTTGGGTAGACACCTCTAATAAATATTTGTGACTATACTGGATTCGCGACCACCCCTGACTGGCGGGCACCATGCTCAAGGACTGGCTTCAGGTAGTCATCTGGGCAGAGGAAGTTAAGCTTGAATGTTGCTTCATAATAAGGTGGGGTTCCATGGAGCACTCCCCTCCATCAGCTGCTCAAGTTAAAGGAGTCCTTAAAGTCCTCAATGGCAAGGTCAAGGGTTGCGGCTAACACACCAGTCATTCCTAGACTAAGCCCTGCCTCACGCAGCGCTGCATTCAGTCACCCCGCAGCGCCCAATCTGGGTGCCCTTATGGCTGCACCCGCAAGCACCACTAGCTCATCTGTGACTAGCGCACGCGCCAGTGCTTTTGTAAAGGCTTTCGTAAAGGATGTGAATTTATTTAAAATGTGTATGTAGCGCGTACATGCAAAATGCATCACAGCGCTGTACAAGATTCTATATCTGATAAATACATTGAGCAAATACACACGAACAATAAAATCTCTCTAAAAACAGGACTCACAAAACAAATAAATCATTAAAGCAAATTTAACAGCATCATTTCATAAAACAGAATTCCATGACCATGTTTTGAGTGCTTTCCTGAACCTCAAATACTTTGGGACCTCCTGGAGAATAATAAGTAGAGCATTTCAAGAAGAGACTGCAGCACCAGGAAAAGACCTTTTCATGGTATTTTACAAACTTCTAAATGAAGGGAATCGCGACTGTGGCGACCTCTGGACCTTCTGGAAATCTTCTGTTTCTCCCCTAGTAAGATGGAGGCTGCAAACACTTTGCTTTGTAAACAATGCTGTAAGCGATGTTCAATCAACACTACAGCCAAGTCAATGCCTAGTCTGGGATGCTGAGGAAAACCCTTATTAATGTATTTTTATGTCTAGTTCAGTACTCTGGATGACCACCCTTGTATAAGACCCCCCTCTTAGAATCCCCCTGACCCCACTGAGCCAAGAAGTAGGTTTGTTTTTCAAATTAAAAGGTTTATTTGATAATTTAACAATATATATATATATATATATATATCACACTTTATAATAAATTAATATCTGATAGTACACTTAGACATATGATGTTGATCAACAATGGGTAATCTGGCACTAGCACACTTCTTTACAACCAATGAGGAGTTAGTATAGATGGATAAAGTAGCAAAAATACTTTTATGATTTCAAGGGAAAAGCAATGAGGAATAAAATGCAGTACAGAAATACTTGATATGATTTTAGCAAAAGATAAGATAATCACTTTTTCTCTGGCAATTCACCCGCCTCCCCTATGCAATGTAAGAAATGGCAGGAGATGGAAAGAGGAGCACACAGTTCTCCGGATTGCAATCAAATACAATACGAAATTCAGTTCCCCCCCAGCAAGCTTAGAGGAAACAGGTAGGAGTTTGAAACACAGGCCCAAAATGCTTTTTAAATGTGATGGCAACGGATGGGAAAATGTGCCAATGATTTTAATTCCCTCTAAAGATTCAGGGTGAGTGGGAGATGCGTGTTGGTATTAGTTCAGGCTCACTTTAGCAATGCTCTATGAGTTATTACCAAGTTGCAAACGGATTTTAACAAAGGAAAGAATGGAGCTGCTATTTTGACAAGTGGGGAAATTGAGCGAAAATCGCAAATCGCGGTAAATTCGCGAGTGCGTGAATCGTGAATGCGGCAAAAGTATAAGGAGTAGCAAGTCGGTTCTACGCTTGTTGGAAAGCCTTTCCTAGCCCAAACGGTTCCAGAGATACCGACGAATAAATAAAGGTAGTTTTTCGGATTTAAAGTAAAACTCAAAATGACAGGTGACAGCTTGCAGCTTCAGAATTGACAGGTGACAGTTGTGCAGCTTTAAAAATGACAGATGACACGATTTCTAGGAGGCAGTTCTACTTAGGTTAAAATAGTTTGGATTAGATTATTTTAACTAAGAGATTGGTAATGCACAGTTCTGCTAGGTACTCACAATATAAATTTGAACTAGGCCTCGTCACGGATCTGGTCAACACGTCCGGCTGCGGTTCTGTCTGCTCGGCGGGTCAATCAGGCACCGGTTCTGCTCACAGCGATCTGGGTCAGCTTTGCTCTGCTGGTCTAGCCTCTCTGGATTCAGCGGCCTCTGGTTCTGGATACTGCTCTGCTTTCCGGTCCGGATCAAGTGGATTCTGGATGTAACACTGCTTTCTGGGTACTGGCAAGAGTTCTTGGCAAAATAATTCAGACAGCTCGCCCGGCTGTGGATTAGTTTGCAAATGATTTTGAGGCCTGCTGACAAATACTTTTGCTTGCAGTGGGCCTTCTTGGTTCAAAGTTCTGTAGTCTCTGTTTAGCTTGGAAGTCTAAGTGTTGGATCTCTGGATGTGAAGTCGTCGGTCAGCATGCTCCGCAGCAAATGGAATTGAATGTCTCTACCTGTCCCAGCAGTCTCTTTTTATGTGTTTTGGAAATGGGTGTGTGCCTGGGCCTAGCTAAGCCTGCCCCTCTGTACTTGTCATTGGCCCAATTCTCCCCTCTCCCATCATTGGGGGAAGGAAATGGATTGTCATCATGATGAGGTTGGTTTATGGGTCAGAGGATCCTCCCCTGGTCAGTTTGCCCACACATCTATATTTGATTCAAATACATCTTTCCCAGATATACAATTTGTTGTAATTACATGTACACATTATATATTCCTTATGGTCCATGCTTGTCCGCCTCTGATCTTCCTGGGGGCTTGCATTAAAAAATGACATTTTGCGCTTTTTAACTGGTTTTGCAATATCGGACATTTACCCAAAATTACACACATGTGCGCAAGGAGTATGGACATTAATTGATGAAGTGTCAGATTTTTAACATGCATACATTTGGAGTGAGACCCTATTTTCCGCCAGCAACCCCCCAGAATACACCACAGGGTCCTAACACCTCTTAAAATGTTCACAGAAAAATCACAAAAATAATGATATTACTTATATAATTCTGACAAGTCCGCACTATGAGTTATCTATCTTTTTAAAATTATGTCCTGGTCAAAAAGGGGTGTGGCTTCCCACATCACAGGGTGGAATAACTGGTTTATCCACTTCCCCCAAGCTCAGCTGCTAGCAGAGGCACTGCCCCTCCCAGTTTCCCCTAAGAGGAATCCACTTTACGACGCCCCCAATATAACATTTGCCTGAGTCAAGGGAGTTGCATTGTTCTGTTCCTTCCAGTTCCCAGGTGCTCCACCCCTAATCTAATCAGAGAGGTGACAACTCCTTTTGGCAAGGGGCAGCAGGATGCAGCTAGGCCTGGGAAGAGTGGCTGAACAGGTTTCTCCTGTCGGGGGTAGTTGTCGGGCAGAATCCAGTTTCACTAAGCCAGATTTCAGCTAAATGTCACTTTTTGTTCCCAGTTTTCTACATTCAAATCAAACTGACAATTTGTACCTATACATTAAATAATTACTTCCTTCAAGTCATTTCAGAATATGGTTTTACATTCTTCCACCTCTTAGCAAGTCTTTCCTTGGTCTGGTTTTGTTTCATTTGTGCAGTTTTACACAAAAGTCTGGTGGTTTTAAAACGGCGGCTTTCTGATAGTGGTGAGTGCTGGTAATGCAACCATTTTTGGGATTAAGAAAATGAATTCCCCACAGTTCTGAGTTGCTTTTTTTGGCAATCAGCATTGCCATTCCCAATGGTTTCAGGCTACTGTGTGTGTAGCCCAATGGTGGTTTTAGGCAGTGCCCTCCTGTGCTCACAACATAGGCAAAAATGGGTGGCAGCCTATTCTTCATGTTTTCCCTGTGCACTCTCTGGGGAGTTCTGGCCATCATGATGTTTTTCATGCCAGTACTGCACAGTTTTATGGTAGGGCTTGTATGCATGGGTAAAACATCCCACAAACCCCCCCTCTTGCGATGGCCATTCTGTCCTTTCGCTGATGGAACTCGCAAGATCTGGGACGTGCGCCTCCTCTTCTTCCAATTCCATGGATGGCACAGTTCAGCATCTTTTCCTCCCTCCAGTCGATCAATCAGTTCTCCTTGCTGGTCCTGATGGGAGGATTGGGCGGTACTCCGGGCCCCTCGGGTCTCTGCTCCCGGTCCCCGGTCGTCCTCCTTGGTCAGTCTCCATGGTTTCATCTCTCCTAGGATGATAAAGCAAAGCGGCAATACCTATTCGTAGACATTTCTTCACCACTATTAATGGTGTGGCGAACATATATATTTTATAAATCAGAAGATATGAACATATACATTTTCTTTTTTAAATTAGGAGACAAGAACATATATATATATATCTATACAAGGATCACAGAATTGTATATGCTATATGTGGAATATTTTAGGGTTGGAACTGAATTACTCTGGAGCGGCCCCCTCTGGGATTCCAGTGGATTCCTCCAGTTGTTGCAGAGTGTGCCTGGGATGGCAACACTTTAGCTGATTTATATGTACCCACTTGTCTTCCCCCTCTGCCAAACTGCCTTTGGGGATGCGGATCTTGTAGGCCACAGGGGAGATTTTGTCTATAATTTCAAACGGTCCCTTCCATGTAGGCAAACATTTTCGCTGTTTGGCCTGGTTCCTTTGGAAATTGTATAGATAGTGGTGAGTGCTGGTAATGCAACCATTTTTGGGATTAAGAACATGAATTCCCCACAGTTCTGAGTTGCTTTTTTGGCAATCAGCATTGCCATTCCCAATGGTTTCAGGCTACTGTGTGTGTAGCCCAATGGTGGTTTTAGGCAGTGCCCTCCTGTGCTCACAACATAGGCAAAAATGGGTGGCAGCCTATTCTTCATGTTTTCCCTGTGCACTCTTTGGGGAGTTCTGGCCATCATGATGTTTTCCATGCCAGTACTGCACAGTTTTATGGTAGGGCTTGTATGCATGGGTAAAACATACCACAATGCACAATAGCTTCAAAGTAATTCTTGCATCCAGGGGCGACCAGTGAAGTGATGTAAAACCGAAGCTAAATTCTCAACCCTCTGAGCACCATAAACCACACGTGCAGCATGGTGGAGAACCGCTTTCAGCGGGGTCAGGGGTCAAGGATAAACTAGGGAGACTTGTTAATAGAATTTCCAAAATCAATACTGGAAAGAACCAAAGATAGAAATAATGAACGAAAAAGAGAAGAGGATTCCACAGATTTAAGGAAAACAAAGGGTCATTTGCAGATTTTACCAACGCATGTATGTGTGGAACAAGTGTCAGTCACGAGTAAAGTGAACCCCATGATTTAGCAGTATGTGAAACACCTGAGAATGAACCCGGAAGTGGTGCTTTCCTAAACTAGAAGCGTGAGAAAACAAAAGAAACTCTGTCTTGCACGGATTCAGTTTAATAAAATGGTCAGATATCCAAATCTCTATACCCGGCTGAGCTTGCGATGCGATTGGCAAATAGAGTTGGGTGTCACCAGCATTCTGCTGCATTCCCCCCCATGCTTTATAGCCAAATTACCCAGAAGTTCCATGCACACATTAAAAGGTAATGGTGATTAAATGGACCCCTGGGGGCCACCAATGGGAACAAGAAATGGATCAGAACGATTCTCACCCATAAAAACAACTGACCATCAAAAATGATCAAAACCAGATAAAAACCTGGCCTCAGATCCCAGAACAGTGGCAGATTTACGGACTAACTGAGAGAGTTCAGCGTAAGAATGCGGTATTTCCTCCCCATTCCTGCGCATTTTATTATACAGGAATAAAGCAAAATAAAGCCGGGCAGGCGGAAGATTGGTTTTTCAACAGGGTAAATAGAGCTTCGGGGGGATTAGCAGAGAATTCTACCCTAGAATTACAATATTTTGCCTCCAACATCTTAGCAGAATAACAGCACATGCTTGTTTTACATTTTGAAATTGTCATCTGAGGCAAATTGACCCCACGTGTGTTCTGAGGCAATAACAAGTTGTGATTGTAAGTTGAAGGCTTGAAAGACCCCCGTGGGGGACGGCCTGTGTGGTGCTGTTTCCATTTGTTGGGGGCAATTACATCTACATCAGATTTCACTGAGCAATGCCTGCCTCTTGATATGGCAACATTCTCAGGTACTGAGAGAAGGCACCGAGCATGAATTAACCTGGATTCTGTTCTAACACAGGAGCTCTCTTGTCTTGGCCTTGAGTAAAGTCTTGCTGTGCGGCTCTAGGGAAAGCCACCAGTGAGTGATCAGACCAATTGATCATCAAGAACTCAACCTTTGATTGAAAGTTATGGGCACTGATAACCCGATCTAAAAGGTTAACCTTGAATGCCTCGGAGCACAACAATTCTGATGAAAATCTAAAAGCCCAAACAATTAAGAAAGGGATTAAAAACACTTACAAGCTGCATTACCCCATGGAACATGAACATCTCCAATAAAAATACAACAAGGATAAAATACATGTGCATTGGTCATAAAATCCATCACTTCAGACACAAAAACATCATTACCCCCATGGGGTGATAAATCACAAAAACCTACAGGGTTGATGACACATGGATACACATGTTAAATGCAATACATTAAAAGGAAGAGAAAGAGTTAATACTCAATTGAGAAGATTTAACATGATTGCGGTATGGCAACCCCTCCATCGGCTTGGTGAAGCCTACCATGCAATAGTGATTAGGTACTAAAAGGTCAACATTGTGTAAAGAATTGACATTAAACCTTGCTTCCTAATAAATATAAAGTCAACATGAGAAAAACGCTATCCTAAATCGGTGCAACGTGATCAACAGCAGATCGGGCATTAACAGTCAGGTATTAATAGACCGGAATGCAACGTAAGCAACAGCAGAGCGGGCATTAACATGCTGGCATTAATATGAAGGAATGCAACGTAAGCAACAGTGGGCCGGGCATTAATATGCCGGCATTAATAGACCGGAATGCAACATGAGGAACAGCAGACCGGGCATTCATATGTTGGCATGAATAGACCGGAATGCAACGTGAGCAACAGCAGATCGGGCATTAACATACAGGCCTTAATAGACCGGAATGCTGCGCCTATCCTCGGCTGGATCGCTACATGTATAAGTTAGCGCTGTTCTAATGCCTAACAGGGTTCGCAACATTAAGTCACGCAGCGGATAAGAGCAGTGAGATGGAAAAAATAGTGTTTAGGTTTTACTTCCATGAAACACATTGGGCCTCATTACGACCCTGGCGGTAGCCGTGCCAGTATTTATTTATTTTCACTTATTATTTATTATGTTCTCTCATCTGTTCCGCACTTTCCACTTCTCCCCCTTCCACCACTTTCCCCCTTTTCCATGCACTTGCCCGTTCCCAATGTCACTTGGCCTAGTAAGATCGTTGTTTTTGTCTCCCTTGTTCCCCTCCCTTTGCTTGGTCGCGCGCTGAAACACTTGTGTCCGAGTGCGATATAAATAAAATATCATATAATATCATCTTTGCACATCTTGATGCAGCGCTGGTGTGTAGAGTGTCTTCCCATTTGCACGTAGGCCGGGAGAGAGCAGGTTTCTGCTGCAGTCCTAATGCCACACGAAGACTCACCACATCTGAATGGGCCCCAGGCCCGCCCAATTGCAGAGCACCCCAGGCCCGCCCAATTGCAGAGCACCGCTACACCCACCTTTACCCGCTAGCATAGCACAGAGCGTCTTCCTGTTCCGACGTCGGCGGAAGGAAAAGGATCCCACAGCACCCCAGGCAGCAGGAAATGACCTCCCTTCTAGAAGGAGTGAAATATTTCACAACACTGAATCCCTCCAGGCATACCATCAGATAGTCCTACGCCACGACCCCTGACCATTAACATCTTTTGTAACACTATTTGGAGCATATAGGTTTAAAAGGATGCCTTTCATCATTGCCTCAGCTGCAGCTGTATTCCAAGGGGTCATGGAGAATTTGGTGCATTGCATGTGTCAATTCAGATGCTTTCAAGGTGGCATCTTAATCTTGGCAAAAGATGTTACCCAGCATGGCTGCATGAACACGTGCGGGCGCAGCCACACACAGTAAAGACACAGTAACCCCATACAGGTTTCCCATCAACATTCCACTCAACATTGCACACTGAGCATGTGGCACCTGTGGACTCCTCATCAGAGGATTCTTCTTCTGATGGACCATTTTTAGTGTTAGCTTTGATTTCTTTTATACTTGTACTCTTATTGGACGGGCTGCGACAGAATTTGGTGTAGTGCCCTGGCGCTCTAGCGGCTCTGAAAAGAAAAGAGGGAGGGGGTTAGTTAGTGGGAATAAGCTGGAGAAGTGCAAGAGAGCAGTGATGTGCTGTTGGAGGCCTTAATCCGGTGGGTCCGTTGGTGGGGCTTAGGGTGTTTTACAGTTGGTAGTCGTCGTGTGCTGTTGTGCGAGTCTATGTGTGATTTGTATTGTTGTTGCAGTGTAGTGAAGTTTGTGCGGATTGTTGTGTTGTAGGCTTGTGGTTGTGTTTGGTTAGAGTTTGAGAGGTGTATGCAGAAGGGTGAAATTGTTAGTGGATTGGTTAATTGGTGTTGTTGTCCGGAATGGAGGAGTCGAATTTCCGTGTTCTCTCCAGGTGAGGTGCAGGAGCATCTCTGCATCTATGTCCTGATCTGGGCTGTCTGATCCTCACAGTCCCTTTCAAACGTGGCATCCACTTACTTTCATAACTTTGTCCACCTTCGGTCTCGGCCACCTATGTGACACCTGTCTGTATGCGGGGCAGGCAGACGTATGTGCAACCCTTCAAATCTGGCCCAGAGAGCATTCCCGAACCAGTCGGTGCACGGCCTTAACTAGTCAGGCTTTGCCATCCATTTGTGGCGAGTGGTTGGCATTCATCATCTTATTCAGTTATTCATGCAGGCTACTGCTCCCAGCCCCTTCGAATCGTGGCACATGCCAACGCTTCCAATTACATTCAGATGTGGCACCTGCCTTCATTCACAACTGCATACGGTCAGTGTCCATGCCAATGTCCACAACTTAGTTCAAGTGTGGCCAGTGCTGACATTCACACAACTCTATACAAGTATGATACCGCGTAGCAATTATGGGGCGGGTGAGGTTGTTGGCCGGAGATGGCAAGGGATGCTGATTTCTCTGGTCGGTTCTGGGTGTTGGCAGTGTCATCCGAAGTTTAGTCATCCTTTTTTGTGTTTCCTGTTTGGTTGTTTCGGTTTTTCAATTTGAATCTGTGGTGTTGAATAGCCAGGTTTTTAGTAATTTCTTGAATTGTAGGTAGTCTTTGGTGTTTCTTATTTCTTTCGGGAGATTGTTCCAGGTTTTTGCGGCTAAGCATGAGAAGGAGGAGCCCCCAAGTCTTTTCTTAAGGTATGGTTTTTGTTCCAGGTGGATTTCGTGCTTGATCTGAGGAGTATCGTTGGCTTGCAGTTTGTTATTTTCTTTTGTAGGAATTCAGCTCCTTGTCCGCTGATTGCCCTGTGTGTTATGCACATTGTTTTGAAGGTAATGCAATGTTTGACTGGGAGCCAGTGCAGTGTTTTTAGGGCTGGAGTGATGTGGTCTCTTTTGGATAGTTTGAGGGGCAGTCTGCCTGCTGTGTTTTGGATCCATTCTAGTTTCTTCAGGTGGTAGTCTGATATCCCGAGATAGAGGCTGTTTGCATAGTCGATTCTTGACATGATGACGGCAACGATTGTGAGTGCTTTGTGCGTGAAGGAGAGGAAAGGTAGGATTCTTCTTGCCGTTTGGAGGAGGAAGAAGCATTTCTTGACGATTGCATTTATTTGTGGTTATAAGGTTAGGGTGTTGTCCATTAGCACTCCCGGACTTTTTAGTACCTTAGATGGTGTTGGTGCGGTTCCCATTGCCGTTGGCCATGGAATGTAGGTGTTGTTCTCTTGGTTATTGGATATAATCATGATTTCTGTCATTCCAGGGTTAATTTTCAAGTTGTTGGCATTCATCCAGTTAAAGACTTTTAGACACTCGATTAGGTTTGAGTGATCGGCTTGAGTGTCTTCGATTTTGTAGATGATTTGAGTGTCATCGGCGTAGTTGTAGCATGTAATGTTGTATTTTTTGAAGATTCTGATTACTGGGGACTGGTAGATGTCGAAGTACAGTTGTGATAGTGAGGACCCCTGTGGTACTCCACAGTCGTTAACTCGTGGGGTGGATTTGAAGGGTTTTATCCATACGGTTTCTGTTCTGTCTGCTAGGAATGATTTAATCCAGGGTAGTGCTATGTCCATTATGCCTATGTTTTCCAGTCTTTTGGTTAGGGTGTCATGGCTAACTGTATCAAAGGCTGTGGAGAGGTCGAGCAGAATCTGGGCTGAGGTTGTGTTGGAGTCTCTGTTAGTTTTTAGCTCGTCCCAGATGGATAGTAGTGCTTTTTCTGTTTCTATTGCAGGTCTGAAACCGACTTGTGAATAGGAGGTCAAGTAGGTGGTGTTTTTCTACGTGTTCTTGGATTCATTTGTATACGTAGGTTTCAAGGAGTTTTGCTGGGTATGGAATGTTTGAAATCGGCCTGTAGTTGGAGAGGTCTTCTACGTCGTCACTTGTGTTTTTTTAAAAGTGGCTTGATATATGCTGATATGAAGGCTGTTGGCACAGTTCCTGTTGCTAGTGAGAGATTTGGGAGGTTTCTGTAGTATTCTGATGCCGTTTCTTGTGCGAGGATTGACTTGTAGATGTTAGGGGGGCAGGGATCCATGTGTGATCCTGCTTTCTTGCTGTGTTTTACCAACAAGACGAATGCCTCTGCTGATATTTATGGATAGTTTTGGAGTTTGTGCTGTGGTTCTGTGTTTGGTCCGGTTGGTTGAATGTTGTGGTTGGTTGGTCTGTTCTGTATGATTTGTCGGATGTCGTTGATTTTGTTCTTGAAGTGGTCTGCCAGGTCATTGCAAAGTTTCTCTGACGGGGTTGGGATGTTTTCTCGCAGCCTGGTGGGTTTCTCATTTCTTTAATGATGTTGAACATTTCTTTTTGTGTATTGGTGGCATTGGTGATTGTGTAATCATAATGCCTTCTCTTCGCCTTTTGTATTTCCTTCTTGTATGCGTGGATTTGTTCCTGGAACCATATTTTTTTGTCTGGATTGTGTTCTTTTCTCCATTCCAGTTCCATCTTCTTCTTGTTTTTTTTCATGGTGCTTAGTGGTGGTGTGAACCATTTTGCCATTGTTCTTTTTTTTGATGGGGTGAATGGTTTTTCCAGGGCGATCTTATCAATTGTATTAGCAATCCATTTGTGTAGTAGCTCCCCTTTCCCGTCTAGGTCAGCCAGCTCTAATTCTATAGTTGAGGGTTTGGTAATCTCCAGTTGTTCGAATAGGTTGCTTGCCTTGACGCTTTTCCAGTTTCTTTTTGAGATGGTTGTGAGTTTGGAGGGTTGGATGCAGACTTGGGTTGGTAGTCTGATCACGAAAAGGGTGATGAGCTGGTCATTCCACAGTATTTGTATCGGCGGTGCCGTGGTGATAGGTTTTTCCTTGGCAAATATTGCGTCGAGGGTGTGTCCTGCCGAGTGTGTTGCCCCTTTGACCAGCTGTTGTAGTTTCATGGCTGTTAGTTGTCCAATCAGTGAGTTTTGGGAGTTGGCGTGACTTTCTTCAAACCAGATGTTGAAGTCCCTCAGGATGATTAGATGTTCGTGCTTGATGGCTATGTTGGTGATGGCTTCTATGAAGTTATCAACAAAGGTTGCATCGTATGTCGGTGGTCTGTACACCAGGATGAATGTGATGTTGGTTTTTGGGTTTGCTGATAGGTGTATGACCATGGTTTCACAGTTGATGATGTTGAGAGGTTTGTCTGTTTTTATTTTCAGATGTCCTTTGAATGCTATTGCGATGCCGCCTCCTTTTTTATTTTTCCAGTTTACTTGAAGGTATTTGAAATTAGTTGGGAGGCAGCTTTGGAGTGTGATTTTGTAGTTGTTGTCCAGCCATGTTTCTGTGATGAATAGGATGTCAATGCCGTTGTCATCGAGTAGGTTAAAGATCTCAGTTGAGTGTTTTGACATGGATCTTGCATTTATTAGGTTGCAGTGGAGTTTGTAGGTGTAGTTTGCTTTGGGTTTTATTGTTGGGATCGTCTTCCGATCGGTGTTGAGGTTTCCTTTCTGGTCGATCTCTAGTTGAGGTGTTGGTGCATGTGCGTCTGTGTCGTCGAAAAGTTCTTCTAGTTTCTGTCAGGGGTTTTTATTTTCATCAGGTTCTTCTTCCAAGAATTGTGGGTGTCGGGTGGAAGTTCCTCTTGTTTTATTGATGTAAGGTGTTATAATGTCTATTGTGTCTTTGTTGTTTCTAGTGTTATCTGTCCTTCTTCTGCGTTGTTGTGTTCGGTTGTCTGCTGTTGCTGGTTCTAGCGTTGGGTTGGTTCGTTCTGGTAACCGATTGTTTGCGAGGTATGGCGTTAAGTAGAGAGATTTGTCTCTTCTCTCAGTGTTGGTTCAGTTTTCGTTCCTGTCTGTGGGAGTGTGTTCTGCAGTTGTCAGTCTTTGTTGCTGTTCTGGTGTGTTTGTTCTGGGATGCCTTTGACAAGGTAATACAATGACCTGAAGGATGACCCGCAACAGTTATTAAAATAAGTAAACAGGGGGGTCAATCAAGATGAAGAAGCCTCTGTACCAATGATGGATGCAATAGCAACTCAGATTAGAATATGTTCTCAAGTATACAGATCTTACCAAGCTAATGGTGGAACGAGGCAAGGCAGTATGCAAACAGTGCCTATGACAAGAGCAATAACAATAACTTGACATATGATGCTCAAAGGCTATCAATATAAGTCAACATTATGGCTGCAACATAAGCAAAAATCTGTACTAAAGGTAAATGCAATGACAACTCAGTTCAGCATTGCGTCCCAAGTATACAGACCTTATAAGGTTAATGATGGGACGTGCTGGAGGCAGTAAGTAAATAATGGCAAAGTCATAATACTAACTTGGCAGATGATCCTCAACAAGTATCAAAATGAGTGACAGGTAAGGCATGCAAGGTAAACAAGCATTTGCAGTATGGGTGTATGCAATAGTAATTCAGATCAGCAAAGCGGCCCAAGTATATGGACCGGACCAAGTTGAGGATGAGAAGTATAAGAAAAGAAGAAGTTGCTCTGGCAAAATGGAGCAGGGAATGGACTAGTCCATGTGAACAGAACGCCATATGCTGAAATGGAGAAGATCTGTTGAGAATGGAGGCTGCGTGAGGTTTGCCTAGGTTGGTAGGCAGATGAGGATGCTATACTGGCAACGTGGGTAATGCTGAGAAGGTAGCTCAAAGTGGAGTAGTGTGCTGTACTCTGAACCGCCTGGCCAGGTGGGGGCCAAACCAGGTAAATGACGTTGTGAAACCTCCAAATTGAGCCTGAATGGCAGTCCACGGTGAGGCATCAGTAAGGACAGAATGAAGCCAGAGAGGCTCTGTGAAGGAGGATGAGCTCCTGGGTGCTGCTGGCTAAGGGGCTGGCTTTCAGTTACAGGTGTGGCACCTGAGAAGTGAAGCATCGAACGTGAGAGGTAAATCCACAGGCGTGGTGGCAAGAGACGGCCTGAAATGCCCTGAGAGCACGTTTGAAGGGCAGAAGGTGCTCCAGGAGGAGGTAAAATCCAGCCCAGAAGGAGCAGAAAGTAGAGCAGTATAATGAAGGTGCAGGAGGGCTTTTAGTAGACATTAGCTCGTTGCCATTCTGAAGTAAGTGATTTCCGGGAGTCCAGTAGGTTTCTCCAACTGAAGTACTTATTTTCATAAAGAAAAAAAACCCTCCTGCTGCAGCTGATTCCCAACTCCAGAAGGCTGGCTCACACATATACACAATGCTGTAGAACCTTGTGCAGACTCTATATCTCACTGATTCTCAACTCCACAAGGCTGGCTCGCACACATATACAATGCTATAGAACCTTGTGAAGATTCTATATCTCACTGATTCTCAACTCCAGAAGCCTGGCTCACACATATACACAATGCTATACATTCAATGCTATAGATCTTTGTGCAGACTCTATATCTCACTGATTCCCAGCTCCAGAGGGCCTGCTCACACAATATACAATGCTATAGAACCTTGTGAAGATTCTATATATCACTGATTCTCAATTCCAGAAGGCTGGCTCGCACATATGTACAATGGGCCTCATTACAAGGTTGGCGGTTCGGTAATAACGATACCGGTAAGGCTATACCGGCATCGTTTATGGGACCGGCCCATAAACAAATGCAATGCCGGTCCTACCGGCATTGACAGGGACCCGCTGTGGCCGCGCACCACTGTACCAGCATGCGCGCGTGCGCACGTCCGCCTTGCCTGTAATACCGGCATGCCGCAAGGAAGAGGACATTATGAGATGCACAGACATGCCCATACCGGCATCCAGATGCCGGTAAGAACGGCCACCAGGATGCCGGCAATACCGGCATCTTGGATCACCCGTTAATAGGAAACTGCTGTGTTTCCAACTGCCACAGGTGCACACAATCAGCACAGGTGGTGACAATGGAGCATGGCCCTGCACAAAAGGAGCACACACACACACCACACCCCTTCAAAGACCAAAATGATACCACTTGCACTCGCCATACTGGAGCAGGAGGACATGCATGCACTGCTACTCCTTGAGCAGGCAGTACAACAGGCAACACAGAGGAGATGCAGGAGGAGAAGGAGGGTGAGACTGGTCCAGCAAATCCCACCAGTGCAGGCAGTGGTTCCCCGCAGGCAGCCACCAATCCCACGTATAAGGGCCAATCCATTAAACTTAACCCCAGCCCAGATCCACACCCTGTACCGTCTGGACAGGGACACCATCACCACCATAATGGAACTAATACATGAAGACTTGGTCAGCCTGATCAACATCTGCACCGCCATCCCCCCTCTGCTGAAGGGGGCATCTGTGCTCCACTTCTTGGCCACAGGCACCTACCAGCACACAGTGGGCCAGCTGCATGGCATCTCACAACCATGTTTCTCTGGTGTGCTAGACCAAGTGCTGGATGTACTCTTAAAGTACGCAAGGGCCTACGTATCCCTAACGCGGATACCACAGGAGGCGAATGACACCAAAATAGCATTCCATGCACTGGCAGGCATGCCCAATGTAATTGGTGCCCTCGACTGCACCCACGTGTAGTTGGTAGTCCCACATGCCGTGAAGGTGGTGTACTGCAATCTGAAGCTATTCCACTCCATCAATGTGTAGAATGTGTGTGATGCCAGCAAGATGATAACACATTGCTGTGCCAGATTCCCAGGATCCACGCATGATGCAATGGTGCTGCGGAACTCCTCGCTACCCCGCTAAATGGAAGGCGATGTCGTACGACGTTGCTGGCTGCTGGGTGAATCTGCTCTCTGGGCCATGGGAGAGTGTTTGGGGGGGGTGTACATGCATATGCAAGCAGTCTGCTTACTGGGCCATGGGAGAGTGTTTGGGGGGGGTGTACATGCATATGCAAGCAGTCTGCTCACTGGGCCATGGGAGAGTGTTTGGGGGGGGGTGTACATGCATATGCAAGCAGTCTGCTCACTGGGCCATGGGAGAGTGTTTGGGGGGGGTGTACATGCATATGCAAGCAGTCTGCTCACTGGGCCATGGGAGAGTGTTTGGGGGGGTGTACATGCATATGCAAGCAGTCTGCTCACTGGGCCATGGGAGAGTGTTTGGGGGGGTGTACATGCATATGCAAGCAGTCTGCTCACTGGGCCATGGGAGAGTTTTTGGGGGGGGGGTGTACATGCATATGCAAGCAATCTGCTCACTGGGCCATGCGAGAGTGTTTGGGGGGGGGGTGTACATGCATATGCAAGCAGTCTGCTCACTGGGCCATGGGAGAGTGTTTGGGGGGGGGTGTACATGCATATGCAAGCAGTCTGCTCACTGGGCCATGGGAGAGTGTTTGGGGGGGGGTGTACATGCATATGCAAGCAGTCTGCTCACTGGGCCATGGGAGTGCCCTCAATGGGGTGTCTGGACACTGTCTATGCTGCCTAAGACCGTGCCCATAATCAACCAAATAAGATGCATGACACAGACAATGGAGGCTGATGCACTCTGGCCGCACACCAATGTGTAAATGTCAGACTCACCAATCAGTGCACACCCTTGAACATGTCCACCGGACATCACCTGACCATGCCCTCAGCATCACAATGCACCAACAGATGTCCACAAAGCTCAATACACATGACCGCATTGAAGCACCTCGCAGGACAAGCATCCATGAGTGCGCAGTATTAATTCCACCTCAGGCAATTCCGCGGTCATCGCTCCTCCCCGACAGCAACACTGCATAACACCATGGCAACATGTGTAGATGAATACAAATGGTGGAAGACATGCGACAAGGATGCTTCAAATTGAACCCATTAAGTAGGGAGCAACACCTACATGGGTGCGATTGGTGTGGGAAACCCCCACAGCACATGAGTACCAGCATGCAAGTTGACAACCTGCTTCATCTAAGGTACTCTTCCCAACACTGGCGGACACTACCAATATTCACATTGTGCCATTGTGACTGTGTGAAGAAGTTGAGGGTCACGTGCATGGCGTCTACAATAAACCATATGCATCACAGTCTGAACAAGCAATATCATGTAGTCCAGCAGCCTAAAGCATCAAACATTGCCCAACATGCATTTAGCCTCATCCCCTGCCACACAACCCTCACATGTGTGTACATCATGGACCTTGTCACTCCATCTGGGTGACAGGTGATTCCAATGTCAAGGCCCCTAAGTCGTGTACGTCACCCAAGACCAGCACCATGGATTGACAAGTAGTGTACAGGGCAGATAGTTGTGCAGATGTGAAGTCAATTGCTGCATTGACGAAATAATGCATGTGAGCATGAACGATGTACAGGCAGAGCACAAATGGAAATTGAGAAGTACCCTTACACATACCTTCTTGTGCTCTCATGCAGGTGATGCTGGCTATCCCCCTCACCCCTGTCAGGAATCCACAGAACAGGCACGAAGAGGACTTCAATCGTGCCCATAACCGCACGCGTGTGGTCATTGAACAGACCTTTGGCCTGTTGAAGGCACGGTTTCGCTGCCTCAGCAGGTTGGGTGGCGCCCTCATTTACGGGCCTAAGAAGGTGGGCAAGATCATCATGGTATGTGCCATGCTGCACAACATGTGCATCCGGCGGAACGTACCCCGGCCACCTGACATAGACCAGCCACCACCAGGTGATGTTGAAAATGAGGAAGGAGTAGATGCTGGACATCGGCCAGGTCGCGATTCACTTGAGGGACGTATTGCGTGCCAATCGGTCATAGACCATTCTTTCTGACACACTGGGATGCAGAGGGTGCTATGTTTGTGGGACTCTGGGCACTGGGTGTGGGGGTATATGGGCAATGTGCACTGTAATGCAATAAATTGACACACCCAGAAGAAGCAATGTCCACTCATGTGAAGTTTCTGTACACAACGGGTGTATTGAACTGACTGATGGTAAATACAATGTGAATTGATCCTCCACCCCGCACACACCACCTCCGCCACCCCCACTCCCTCCTCCCCCCAAAATCCCTACCCCCTTCCACCCTCCCCCTCCCCCAACAACCCCCACACACCCGCTCCCCCCTCCATTCACCCTCCCCCCTCCCCCCAAAACCCCCACACGCCCCCACACACCCCTCCCAGACTGCACCCCCCACCCCCAACACCCCCAGAAATCAATGGCACAACAGGTGTCCAGATGCACTGCAAGTCAACATGGGCAAAGTGCCCTGGCTACTGCGGATCCCCCTTCAGAGGAGGGGGTTGCATCTCAGAGCACCGCGTGCTGCGCAGGGACCTGCGCACAGGGCTGGTCTGAGTAGAACTGGCAGGCGTGGTAGATGATGATGATGTCGATGGTTGTGTCTCAGATGCCGCTGTATGCCACTGCTCCATAGTGTTGGCTATCCTGGTGAGGATCTGGGCCACAGCAGCGAATTCATCATGGATGCGCTTAGAATTTCGGTTGATGGCCTTGATGACGGCCGCAGTGTTCTCACGCATTGCACGGCGTGTTGCCTCACCTTCTGCGAGATACTGTTTGACAAATCCATGCATCTCCTCCGGCCGGCCCTCTATCCTGGACAGACGTCCCTCGACGTCCCTTATTGCGGTGGTGGAGGTGGATGGGAGGTTTGCTGGTGTGCTTGAAGCTAATACGGGGCTGTCCTTTTTTGGAGACCACTCTCCATGTCTGCCCTGTCCTTCACTATCCTGGTGAGGGGTGCCCTGTGGGGTGACCTGGGGGCTTGGGGTTTGATCAACATCCTCAGAGAAGATGCCTCCTACATTGGTGTCGTCATCATGGCCCTCTTCCTCATCCCCACTATTAAGTGCCGAACGGGCTTTCTCCCCTATCGAGCTTGTGGCGGCGGACTGTGAGCCCTCACGCTCAGTTTCCACATATGTGGCTCCAACCTGTGTGGATTGTGTCTCCAGGGGTGCAGGGGCAGGTGTCTGCTGGTCCTGTGTAGGTGGCTGCGGGGTTGGTTGGGCACTGGTGGCTGATTTGTGTGGCACTTGGGCCATCCTTGTACCCCTCGACAAGGATGGCCTGGTGCCATCATCCCGGCCCCTGGGCCTTTTGGCAGGTGTCCTGCCCTGTTCACTTGCATCGTGTTCATCACTGTCTGCATCAATTCCTGTGGGGGACAGAGAGAGGCAGGGCATCAGCGATGGTGGTACTTGCATCATGCATGCATTGGTCTTTGTGCAGTTAATACCATGTGGATCGCTGCATGCTTATTGTTGCAGCGGACTGGGTGTGTGCATGGTTTGGGGGGGAGTATTGCCATCCCTCAGGTGTTCAAATGTTCACCATGGTGTCTGCTGTGGGGCCCACGGGTGTGTTGTGTCTTGCGTGTTGTGTGACACGTGCAGTTAATCTGTGTATCAGGTGTGTATTTGGGTTTGGGGGTGGCATGCAGCATGCATTTTGATGTGATAGTGGTGGGGCCAGCATCTGGACAGGGAAATGTGAATGTGTGTATGATGGCCATGTATTGGCTCGCCTCACAATCACAATCACATTTGTTGATCAACTATGATCGTTGGATGTCAGGTGTTTGTGGGGACATTCACCTTCATCTGACGATGATAGGACTCCGAACTCCGCTCCACTGACTCCTTCGATGGACTCGACATCGATTAATGTGCTGCAGGTCTCTTCCCACCTTGCCAATTTAATGGGTGGGTGGGCACCGCCGCTTGTTGCCAGCCCCTGGCTGCGATTGGCCGATAGGATGTTCCTAACTCTTACGCGCAGGTCGTCCCACCGCTTTTTGTAGTCCCTGATGGTACGTGCGGTGATGCCAACCGCACTCAATTTCCTCGCTACCTTCTCCCAGATCTCCTTCTTCCTGAGCTGTGCTTTATGCCTCAGGTCAGCACAGACGACCACGTCCGCATGCTCCACTAACGTGTCCGCTAACATGTTGAGCTCCTCGTCCTTGAATCTGGGTTTGCGCAAGAGGGCAGTGCCTTTCTGGGTTGCTTTCAACATCTTCTCCAAGGTGTGTTAGGGGTTTTGCCTGAACAGGTCCAGTCTGTGGAGAATGGCAATGGATTGTGTTTTTGAAGATGGCCGCCAAAGCATTTCCTGTTCCGACGCAATTACGTTACTTTCCTTGGCTGGTAGTAACGGACCCGTTAATACCACTGTGCTAATACCGGTACCGCTATTTGGGGGCTGCCGATGGCGGAGGTGTTATCTGTGCATTTCTTGATGCTGCTATCTGGGGGTCGTTACCGGCATGGCGGTATGATTGTTACCGGCATGCAGGTATGCGCGTACTTGCACACTCGTAATCTGCTGCTGTTTGCGGGATCAAAGCTACACGGACATGTTGTTACCGGCATGCCGGTAATGAGGGATTTTTAACGCCAATCTCGTAATGAGGCCCAATGCTATATTGTGAAGATTCTATGGGGGTCATTACGAGTATGGAGGTAGCCATGATGCTATTAGCGCCATGGATACCCCCATACCGCATACCGGGTCCGGGTTCCGTGAATGGGGAAATACCGTGCCATTCCACCTTGGAGGACCCGGAATTCCCCATTCAGGGAACCCATTCCCAATCGATCCCCAATAGGGCTCAATGGGAATGGGGAGGGAGCTAACAACGGGCCCGTCAATAACGGGCCCGTTGTTAGCTCCCTGGTCTGCTAGCGGGACCCGCTAAGGGTGCCTGGTTTTACCAGGCACCCTTTGCGGGTCCCGCAAGCAGACTCGTAATAGGGCGGTAAGGGGTTAACGGCGCCGTCATCATTACCTCTTTCACTCTGGACGCCCTCCTTGGGACCTCTGCCTGCGCCTTCCTGCGAGGCAAAAAACCTTAGTGTCATCTTCAACTCCACCCTCTCCTTCTCTCGTCACATCATGGACCTCTGTAAGAAGTCCCACTACCAGCTGCACCTCCGCACAGGTATTCTTCCCTTTCTCACTTTTCACCAGGAGCTCACTGTGTCAAGCGCCCTGGTTCTCTCTAGGCTGGACTACTGCAACAGTCTCTTTCTAAATCTTCCCGCCTCTACTCTTTGCCCTCTGCAACTAATCCAGAACAGGACTGCGAGACTTGTCCTTGGCCTCAATCCCAAGCATCGTATCTCTCCAGCACTGAAATCTCTCCACTGGCTGCAAGGATCAAGTTCAAGACCCTCTGCATTGTCCACTAGGCGTTCTGGGTCTGGGGACCACACTACATCCAACTCTCTCATCCTAAGCACTTTCCTTCTCGAGCCCTGTGCTCATCCACCTCCAACTCTCTGAGGGTCAGGCGCTTCTCCAAGCAGAGGGTAGGGGTAGATCTCTCTCCTCAGTTGGTGCCTCCCCCTAGAACAGCCTCCCTGCCTCTATAAAACTTGAGCAGGGCCACCTAAGGCTCCAGAAGCAAAGCAAGACCTTCCTTTTCGCTTCTGTTTTCTCTCTCTCCCTTGCTTGCTGATATATTTTTCTGCTGCTCTAATTGGTTACCTGGCCACCCTTTGAACCTTGTGTGCACCAGGCTCCTTCACGACCAGTAGCCCCATGTACTGCCTCCAGGCCTACCGCACACTTAGGGACTGTATCTGCAACCCTAAAGTCCCCTGCCTCCTTGCACTTACTTAGGGCCGGCCACCCCAGCGGCCCTTACTTGAGCTTTGCTTATTGCACTCTCCCCTGCTTCCCTCTGGCACTTCTCCTCACCCTTCCCCCCCATTGCACTTGCATGATCTGAATGAAACAAGGCCTAGTAAGATCGTCTGTTTTGTCCCCCTTTTGTCTCCCCTTCATTGTCTTTTCGCGCCAAGAAACACTTGTGTACAGGTGCGTTATAAATAACTTATATCATATTATATCTAAGATTGCTGCTTATTGTCCCAACCGTACCCTGCGCTCTGTCGGACAGGGTCTTTCTGCAGTTCCTCCATCTAGAACTTCAACCTTGGGGGATAGACTTTTGCCTTCGCTGGCCTTCGTTCTTGGAATCCTCTTCCACAGAACTTGCGGCAAATCAAATCATTGAGGACATTTAGAAAGCAATGAAAGAAATATTTATTTACTAAACCCTGTTAATACTAAAAACAAGTGTATAAACTCTGTGCAGAACTTGACGATAATGTTTTATCTGCTGTCAGATGCAGTTCTTTGCTGGGTTCCCATTATGAGATATGCACTATATAAATGTACAAATCAAATCTGCGGTCACAACTGGGCCTAGTCCCTCAGGAGCTGGGACCACAGTAGGTGCTGCTGAAATAGCTAGAAGAGAAGGGGCCCCCTTCACAGAGGTGGGTTTCTTCCTCTTCCTCTTTGCCTTGAGTTTCCCCAGCAATCAGGAGTAACCCATAAGAGATTCCCCCATCTCCACTAAGGAATTACCCAACAAAATGTTGGCAGGTACATTGTCCTGCACCAGGACAGGAAGCTTTGCTGTCTTGTGATCAATCTAAATGGTGACTAGGGCTACAGGAGAACATTTGGGGGGCCCACCAGCTAACCTGATGGTTCTCAGAGGAGCACTGACATAGTCATCTGGCCTGAGCAGGGTCATGTCCTCCACTGTCATGCTAGCCCCAGTGTCTCTAAAGCCATTGGACGGCCATTTATGAGGACACTTCTCACAATCTGTGGGTGTTCTGTGGGACAGTAGGCAGTACTTCTGAGTACTGCTCCAAGGCGCCAAGGCACACAAAGGAAATCTCTACAGGAGCACTAAAAGTGATCCCGTGAGAGGAGGGGAGGACAGTGGCCGCCATTTCAGGCACAGAGTAAGGGTAGGTCAGGCTGACAACCTGGACGCCAAGTGACTTACCTTTACACTTGGGGTTATCCTTCAGTGGTCTAAGGCCCCATACTCCCAACAGGGGCCAGGAATGCGAGGAACTGAGCCTGATGCGCTGAGAGCCTGCTTTGTAGGGGTGTACGTGATTATTTCGTAGCTGAAAAATTCAAATCAGGAAGTTATGAATTCAAAATGTCCGGCACACAATAATCACGTACATACCCTCTGCCTGCTATCCCACCTCCCATCACCCCCTAACGCTAAAACGTACCTTCTGTGGCACACTTACCTGTTGTGCTTCTCTGCAGGTCTTTCCTTGCGATGTGAGTTCTGCCTCCCCATTGAGGGGTAGAACTTCCACCACAGGGTACTTCTCTTTCTTTCTTTTCTCTTTCTTTGTCCCCCACTTTCCTTGAGATTCAAGGTCTCGAGGTGTTGGTATTGGAAAGCTAACTGCTCTCTCTCTCTGTAGCTCTAGCCACTGGGATGCCGAGTCCGAGAAGAGAAATGTAGCAAAAGTCTCTATGAAGGGCAGCAGTTTTTTACTTTGCAGTGCCCTCGTTGGGCGACGATTTCTCCGACTGTAGGAGTTCTGGGAAGATGAAACTTGCTGTGGTCTCCTGTAATGCTTGGCAGATGCGAATAAGACCTCTGGGGACTTTCGATGACTTCTGGTGGTGACGGCTGCAGGGGTCAGGATTTCACAATTGTCTGGCTTTCAGTCCTTTGGTGTTTTTGCTTCTGCAGCTGCAGCACGGACCTCTGGAGGGCTTTTGGTGATCTGGACTCGATCACTGGAGTGGACTTCAGACCCTCATCAGGTCTGGACCCTCTGACATCTTTGTATTATTCTAGTGGCGGGAAACCCACCGATGGACCTTCCTCTGCACTCACTGACCCTGGTCCTTCTCCGGCGAGGAAAAAGTAGTCAGTGATGATGGCAAGGATGTCCCTTGAAGTATTCTTCAGCCGTTTGGATCTTTCACAGCTCTGGCTCCCAACTCCATTCACATAGGTCCCAATCCTAGGGTGTACCCTAAAAACACAGTCCCTGCGAAGGTTCCGGTCGGTCTGACAGGAGCCAGCCACAGCGCGATATATGGTACTTCTGCCCAGCAGCCATTCAGGGGGAAGGGGCAGTGTCAGGGCTCCCCAGGACTTTGGGAAAACAAGGTGTGAAGGCAAAAGAAACCAAGAGGTTACAGTGGTCATCTTGCCTTTGTCCAGGAATCCATTGATTCCTATTGCAGGGCCTGGGTGCCCAAAAATGGAGGACACTCAGAGCCACTGTCAATTCAGCAGGTAGCTGCCACCAGCCCATACCCTGTTCTGTGTGCAGCACACGTGTGCCCAAAGATATATACTAGGCATACAAGGTTGTACCCCCACCGTTGCGTGCCATATGGGTATGTAGTTGAGGTGAGTGGGCACAGCTTAACTTAAATCTGACTTGTCTATGATGTCTTTATTAGATTCTAAAGGTGATCATTCTTGTGAAGGAGGTGCACACCGAATGATTAGTGCCTCTGTGCCGGGCTCACAAAATGAATTAACAATAAAATGAAGGCAAGTTTGCCTGCTGTGTGGGCTGCACTCCCTAGACACCAGAATGTGGTTATATTCAGTAGGTACAGTTGTACATACCTTTGATTCAAATTCTATGTCCCATGAATACAACAAACTTTGTTTTGTTTTTCTTCATTAGCGCCAAACTGGCTTATTTTATCTGAAATCATTTGCAGATGCCTCTGCAGCCGATGCATTTCGGACTATGAAGTCCTTCTTCAGGACTAATAATGGTCATCTTACAAGTCAAGTCACGTGTTCCAACCCATGTTCAATAATCACACAGTTTACACAAATAGTTGAACAAGTGTATGTTAGGCAATGGATCCCACATTCACAATAATAAAACATTCAGGCAGAAAATCCATATTATGCATCAAATCAAACAGTCATCAAATACATTTCCGTAAAATGAATGTGCAACGGCCACAAGACAAACAACAAAAGAACAACATGTAAAAGAATGCAAAAGAAATATTTGTGAAACATGGTACGTCATTAACGATCTTGAGACACACCACTGTTTATCATGCTTACATAATATCAGCAGGGAGAAGAATAACGCCAGAAAGGGCAGAAGCAGTACAGAACACATCACAGTCTACTACTGTTAAGCAGTTGCCGCAGTTGTTAGGTTTATGCAACTATTCTTGAGCATGGATATTTGACTATTCATCTTATACCAAAGCCCTCTTCCAAGGGCTAAAGGAAGCGCAAATAACAAAAGGACCAATTGTTTGGACAGTGCAGGTGACTGAATCATTTCAGGAGCTCAAAAACGTGATCAGTAATGCCTGTGTTTTACCCACATCATATTACAAAAACAATTTGTTCCTCTGGCTTATTTCAGTGGTCTCCTGGACCCTGTCATGCAGAGGTACTTCCTGTGTGAGCAGGATCTGGCAGCCACTACATTTCCCCATGCAGACATCATCTACCATTACCATGGGATTCCCTTTCACACTTTAAGTAGAGCATGTAGTTCTTTCAATCCTAGAAAAGTAAAAATCTACTCTCACCATCCAACGAGCATCATGGTATGAGGTCATTCTGTGAAACCCCTCTATTCATATTGTGAGATGGTACACCATGAATCCAGCAACCTTTATTGTGGAGCCAATACATCCAAATGGCACGGTGCATGATTGCACTACCTATGAGGACACTACCGTTGAAACTGACCATCTTAGGAAGGAACCGCTCAAAGAGGGAAAAGTGATCTTCTTTGATGGTTTGTCATTATTAGATCAGAACACAGGAGTAAGGCACATGGGAGCAGTAGTAGTGAGCCTCTAATCAGAGGAATGCCATGTGTTAGCAAAGATGCCACTGTCCTCACACCACTCTGCGCATGTGGCAGAACACGTAGCCCTGATAACAGCATTAGAATTTTCCCAAGGGTGCTCCACTACCATCTGTTCAGACTCAGCTTATGTTACATCTACCATACATCCCGGCCTGTCCATATGGCAGAGGCAACGGTTTAAGAAATCGGATGTTACGCCCTTGCAGCATGCCGCGTTACTCTCCAGGTTAATAGATGCATTATATCTCCCTACAGAAGTAGCAGTGGTAAAATGCCCAGCTCACACAACCAGTACAGACCCAATTGCTAAAGGCAACCGTGCAGCAGATTTAGCAGACAAATGGGCAGCTTACTTACAGAACCCGAATGCCACAATCTCCTCTGAATTGATTTTATAGCAAGTGGAAATTACCTTACAACGCCCTTCCCCTGACCCAGCTCATTGAATTACAAGCATACGCTCCCAAGCAGGAAAAATATTTATGGATGAAGATGGGGTGTTCATTGTCTCTCACAGACCTCACATGGAGGCTGAATATTTCAGGCAAGTCTGTTATGCCTCAAGCGTTGCTCACCGTCACCCTTGATCAGTTGCACTTTCCCTCACACACATCCAAACAATACATTGCTGCTGATTTATAAGATGATTTGTTTATCCCAATCCTACAAGAGCTTGTTGCTAATTACATAACAAACTGTATTAGTTGCCAAACATATTCCACTGTTTGCACACTTAGAAAGCTCAAGGTGACATTTCCCTGCCGTTCGGGCCATTTAAATATCTACATATCGATTACTTGGACGTGGTTAACAGGTGCAGTAATGATCGTTACCTAATTGGTGGGTTCTGCCCATTCTCACAATGGATTGAAGCAGGTTCATGTGTTCACCCTGATACTAGGTCTGCAGCAAACTTCCTAGTATGTGAAGTGTTTCCCTGATGGGGGATTTCTGATGTTTACAGGTCTGACAACGGTACTCATTTTTATAATGAAATGTTTAAGGAAATATGCTCTTTGCTAGGTATAAAACACAAACTATGCACTATTTTTCACCCACAACCCAGCGGGGTCGTGCACTGCATAAACGGGTTGTCAAGCAGACACTTGCAAAATTATGTAACACGCTTAAGAAAAGTTGGTAGCACTGTCTGCCTCTTGTTTTATTTGCTCTAAGCAATTATCCAGGGACTGACCATCGCCTCGCACTGTGTGAAATAGTAACAGGCAGGAGACTGCATACCCCGCTCACACCCACACACACTGTTAGAGATGCACATACTTCTGCTCAAATTTGAGGGGGTTTTATCAGGTTTATATCTCACCAGTTTGGGGTCCAATGACATGATAATGATCATCGTGGCCACAACAGGAGTCATCGCAGCTGCAGCAATCACAGCTTTTCCCAGGTGAATGTGTGTTCATCAGGAACTTCGTTCAAGAATGGAAGGACCCCAGGTTCGAGACCCGTTTTGAAGTAATCTACGTAACTCCCACAGCTGTCAAGGTTTCCGGCGCAAAACAAGCTATTTATTTATTTATTTATTTATAGTTCGCTTTGGTTGCACAGCTGAACCTTTCACACATAAACCACATTAACACAGTGAAAACAATTAGTATTCAATATGTTTAAATTTTGTTTCAAAACTATTAAACATTCCAAACAAGACAATTCATAGAAAAGTACAAAAACTATTTTAAGACCAGGACTAAAATGCAGTACTAAAATCAGCCAATACCATTTCCACAAATTCTAAAATTACAATTAACAATGAAACAATTAGTATTTTGGATACAGACCCATAACTGCTGAGCCCTAGTAATTTCTAGGTTCTGTATACATCTGTTCAACCTCTCATAGCGTTCATTCTCAAGGGCAGGGCACTCCATGCACAAATGTCTTGGGGTCTCAATGCTATGACCACAGTAACAACATAACCTTTGATCCACAGGAGACTTCTGCCTCATACCTAGGACATCCTGTGATGGTAGCACATTCAATGTCTATTTTAGCACTCTAGTTCTCACATCTCTTCACAGGTGTTTAGATAGGGAGCAATACCGTTAACATTGTTTACATTCCAATTAAAATGATCACTAAAACATCAGTGTTCCAGTAAAATCTCCCTTGTCCTAATCCATTGATATCTGTAAAGTTTTTTTTTTTAAATTTGATTTTATTAAGTTTTAACACATAACAGTTCTCTCAATGAGAAAAGAGAAAAAAGAAAAAGTTACATATGCATCCATATTCGTTACACAGGTGGAAGTAATTCTAATATACAGTGCTTAGTTTTGTTTCTATACATCCAACGGTATAACAATGGAAAAAACCAACGTATTTTTCTCGTTCTCTTTATTCTTTTACACCTTCCCTCCTCCCCCCACCCCTCACGGACTAAGAAATCGTGTAACCAAGGAGTTGTGTTTTCATGGTCATGCGCTCATTGTCGCAGGCTGAAATTGTTCCGATGTGGTGTGTTCAGGGACTCGCCATAAGGAGGGTGTCTTGTCACGGTTCTACTGATGCCTGAGAGGTAGCGTAGAAGCGGTCTCATAACAGATAGACGGGGAAACGTACCCAAGAGGAGAAGGACCCAGTCGGGCCCTATAGACAGTGAACCCTATCTCCATTTGGGGTTGGATGTCTGTTTGATGTGTGTTTGCTTAGGAAATCTGACCACAGGACTTCACACTGTGTCGCCCTGCCGTGGAGTGATGCAGTAATTTTCTCCATGGTACATATGTTCATTGCAACATTGATCCATTCATTCTCGGTCGGGGTCGTGATTGATTTCCATTTGGTGGCAATTAATGCCCGAGCAGCGAGCAACAGATGGGGAGCTAGGCTTTGGACTCTCTGCCATTCGTCCTCTATTTTCTCGAGACCGAACAGGACAAGATGGGGGTCCGCCGTTCTTTGAATCCCGTCTAGATGTCTAATCCACCCCAAGACCTCATTCCAATAGATCTTAATCTTAGGACCTCCCCACCACATGTACCAATAGTCTGCGACTTCTCCACATTCACGCCAACAGAGGGGGGAGGATGATTGATACATTTTGGATAGTTTATAAGGGTCATACTGCCAGCGGTGCAAGAGTTTGATGGAATGGAGTTTGCATTGGCACGATATAGAAGTGCGTGTTGCCATGCGGCACATTTCATCCCACACGTCTTCATCGATTTCCGACCCCATGTCCTTCCCCCAACGTGTTCTGAGGTTATGTGTGTTCCCTCTACCCGCCTCCACTAGTAATTTGTACATGGCGGAAATCAGGCCCTTCCTATCAGTCTTGGAGTCCAACAGCTTTTCGAAGGGGTTGAGCTCCCTACTCAGTTTTTCCTTCCATGCTGCCTTTGTTAAGACCCCTTTGATCTGTACGTAGTGGAAAGTGGACAGCACACCAATATTTAGGGCCTCTGTGAGCTCCGGGAGAGTGATAAAGGAATTGTTTTGGAGAAGCTGGCCCACCCTTTCTAGTCCTGCTTCATACCACGCCTGGAATCTTTCAACATTGGGGATGTGGTGATTTATGCCCGGGGACCATAAGTGGCTCAGCGGAGATGGCCATGTTGTGATTTCTCTCATCTCTGGACCCTCCCTCCAAATTTCCCATATGGTAGCAAAGAGCGGATGCTCCTTCGTCCTCCTCAACACTCTCCTTCGTGGGGCCCATAGCCACTCCGAGAGTGTTGCTGTTCTAAATAGTGGTTGTCCATTGCTATCCACTGTGGTTCTTTTTGGTTACGTAAGTGAGGGACAAGCACCCGTAATTGGGCAGCAACATAATACTTCTTGAGGTCTGGGAGGCCTACCCCTCCTTTATCTTTGGACAACGTTAATGTGTTGTAGGCGATCCTGGCTTTTTTTCCACGCCACAGGAATTTCATGGTCGCTTTTCTAACCTCTGTGAAGTATTGCTCCGGTATTTTAATGGGAAGCATCTGAAAGGGGTATAGAAACCTCGGGAGACAAGTCATTTTAATGGCGTTAACCCGGCCAAGCCACGAGATTGTCAATTTGTCCCACCTGGCCAGATCAGCATGGAATTTGACAAGAAGCTGTGGAAAGTTTGCTTCATAAAGATTGTATATTTGTTTCGTAATTCGAATCCCTAAATATCGCATGGTGTTGTGCTCAAGCGTCAGTCCAAGGGAGGAATATTTTGTTTCGTTTACCTCTGCCGCTGTCATGATGCCTACCTCCAAGGAGCCAGGTCCGACCCAGCAACCCCAGAGGCAGGCATCATTTCCCCCAGGGGAGTGCCAGCGGGCCCAAGCTGGGGCTCATGTTGGACCTCTGTCCTGGCGCCTTAGGCGCCAGGCTCATAAAGCTAGACATGTGTTCAAGTGTTTTAATGTGCACTACCTGATGCAGACCATGCTGCCACATCCAGGCCCTCTTTACCTGTGGGACTACTTTCCACCCGGGTGTGGTCGGGGAAGGATACATACCTGATCGGAGGAAGGATACACACTTGGGACTTCTTCCAAAGCTATTTAAACCACACCCGATCAACAACTCACGCTTCGCGTTGTTCTGCTCCTCGCAGCTGGACGCTCACCGTGTCAGCTCCTGCATCTGGACTTCAGCCACGCCTGTCAGCATCCTGGGTCATCTGCAAAGGGAGATAAGAGACCTTACCAGCTAAATCTGCACCACGGAGACATCACCGACGATCCTGAAAGGGAAGACATTATTTTTAAAAGCATTTCGTTACGATCGCTGCAGCGCTGCATTTCACTCACCTTTCCTGGGTTCCTCCATCTTCAGCAGCGATCATCCGGATACACAGCCACTTCCCAGAGCCTAGAGAAAAAGACAAGAATAAGAGGTGAGAGAAGGAAGGGAATAAGACTTACCTGTTGGGTCATTCCCATTTCATTTCGGGTCTTGCTGCTTCCAAGCAGGACCCCAGCCCCTATGGGGAAAAAAGACAAAGACATTAGATGAGCGAATGCAAAAACATTACCTGAGCGCCCATCTAGGACTTACCAGATCTTTACTGGAACTGCACGTTTCACTTCGGGTCAGCGCCATATCTCCGGCATTCCGTACCCCGGCCCCTATGGGGAAAAGACATCAACATCAGCGCTTTGTTGCAAGAAGTCTCCAAAGGAATCTTCATTCATCACCTGAAAAAAGACAATGAACATTATTATTTAAAGCTTGAACTTTTGAACTTGCAACAGAACTTTTACAGCGCCTTACCAGTATAATCAAGCTTACCTGAACTCCCATCCAATCTCAATCCAGTGAAGTAACTGGGTTCAACGCGCCCCTGCGTCAGAAGCAGGATGGAGAGCTCGTCCTTTCAGACCCTAAGGTGAGACTTCACGGGGAATCGTGGAAGGGTATCGTGGAGGGTTGGAAGAGAGTGGGAGGCTTGAGCATAACTCAGTCAGTAGGTAATACTCCCTTTTCACGCACAGGGGAATATTCCTGCGAGCCGGAGAAGCCAGAGTAGAGGGCCCTTCCTGTCCATCTTCAGAGTCCTGCGCTTCACCATTGAAGAAGCATCAGCACTCGAAGCCAGACCTGCGCCTCCGTGGGAATCAGGTGAGCGTTACAGCCGCCTCCTGGAGGGGGAACAATATGGATTTGGACCGATTGACCTTGAACCCTGATAACTGACCATATTCTTCAAGGAGGGATATAGCTCGGGGAATAGATCTTTCAGGATTGACCACATGCAGGAGTATGTCGTCGGCATACAATGCCAACTTGTACTCTGTGTGTCCCAGGTGCATCCCTTCTATACTGGTGTCCGTTCTCATCTTGTGTGCTAGTGGTTCAAGCGATAAAGCAAACAAGATGGCTGACAATGGACATCCCTGTCGGGTACCCCGCTTCAATTGGAACCACCTAGAATATACCCCATTTACAAATACTGAAGCTGTAGGCATCGAATAGACCGCCTGGATTCCCTTTCTAAGCTTGGGGCCCATCCCAATTTTTCGAAGGACACCCATTAGAAAGTCCCAATCTACCCTATCAAATGCTTTTTCTGCATCGATGGAAAATAGTGCGGGATCAGTGTTCAGGTTGTGGGAGGCATGTACCAAGTGCAGGGTCTTGCACATGGTGTCTGCACCCTGGCGACCCAGTATAAAGCCCACCTGGTCAGGGTGGATGAGTCGGGGCATGTATGTTTCAATTCTGGCTGCCAAGACCCTTGTGTATATCTTTGCATCTAAGTTGAGTAGGGAGATAGGATGGTATGATCCGCATTTTTTGGGATCTCTCCCTTCTTTTGGGATGACAGGTATGAGTGCTTTGACAAATGAATCCTGAGGTTTCCCCGTCTCCAGGATCTCATTAAATAGTTTCACTAGAAAGGGTGTGAGCTGTGAGGCAAATGTCTTGTAAAAACCTGCAGTATACCCGTCTTCGCCTGGGGATTTACCTAGTGTTAGTCGTTTGATGGCCTCCTGAATCTCCTCCTCAGTTATGGGGGCGTCCAGGGTCTCATACTCAATGTATGTCAGTTTGGGCATATCGATATCAGCTAAATAGGATCGAATGCTAGACGGGTCCGATTCTGTCTCTGGGGTATACAGGGCTTCATACAAGTCTGCAAAGGCTTCGGAGATGGTGGTCCTACTTATAACTGTGTTGGGTCCTCCATCAACTATTTCCTGTACTCTGCGCTCTGCCTGCTGTGCTCGTAGCCGGGCCGCTAACAACGCGTCTGCTTTGTCTCTTTTCTCATAAAATCTTTGTCTTAGGAAAAGAAGTTTGCGAGCTATTTGGTCATGTTCTAGGAGACGGAGTTCCTCCCTTTTTTTCCTTGCTTCACTGACTTTTTCATGGTCCATTACGTCCCCTTCCTTTGCTTCGTTATCTAGTTGGGCGATTTCTCTACGGAGTCTATTTTCAATCAGGGTTCTCTCTCTCTTTTTATTGGCTCCCTCCCTCATCAGGACCCCCTCCAGGTCGCCTTGCCCGCATCCCAGACCCCTTGTGTAGAGACCTCCCCGGTATCATTCAATCGAAAGTAATCAGCAATTTCAGTTTCCATCTCCGACTTAAAGACAGGGTCTTTCCATAAGGTCTCGTTGCATCTCCATTTTCCACCTCTAACTGGTAGGGATTCCCATATTATATCGGCGGTCACCATGTCATAGTCAGACCATGCGATCGGTGTGATTTCTGTGTGTGAGGCCGTATCACATAGATCTCTTGAGAGGTAAAGGTGGTCAATGCGGGTGAGTGTATTGTGAGGGGTTGAAAAAAAGGTGTAAGCTCTCGCCGTAGGGTGCATTCGTCTCCACACATCAGTCAATCCATACAGTTCCATCATCACCCTGAATTGAGCGTGGTCTCCTCCGAGTTTATCACGTGTTTCTGGGTTACCGGGTTTCCAATCTAACGTGGGATCTGCCCATGTATTAAAATCTCCTCCAAGGATGATATGACCCGTTGACTCTAGCATGATTTTGGGGATTGTTTTGGAGAGGAATCTAACCTGCCCTACATTCGGGGAGTAAATCGTGGCGATCGTAGTGGACACATTCCCAATGGTCCCTGAAACAGGCAAGGCTCTGCCTTCAGCGTCTGACCAAACCTTTGTGGTCTTGAAGTCTATCCCCTTCTTAATGATTATTCCCACTCCACTCCGCTTTAATGGTCCAGAGCCCCAGAATTCAATCCCAGATCGCGTCCCCAGGACCGCCCTCTCCTCACCCTTCATATTTTTAGTCTCCTGCATTAAAAGGATATCGATATTTGATCTGCAAAACTCTCTAAAGACAAGTGATCTCTTGGTCGGTGAATTAAGACCTTTGACGTTCAGCGTTCCCACCCTTGTGGCACCCCTGCTATATGGTTCAGCGGTCATCGTAACAACGGAATCTGAAACCATACATACTCTCTGACCATTTCAACCCGCTTCCTCAGTGTTTAAACAACCATGTAACCATTGTACTAATCATAGTTCTTGAATATCCCCTTGATTTGACACGTGCCTTCGACCATCTTCCCCACCCCCCTCCCTTCCTTCTTCCTGATTTCGGTGGCGACCGATCGAGCTTAGTTAAACGCACTAGCCCGGAACCGAACCACCAGTGGAGACCGTTACCTCGCGGTCCCCTTGTAAAATAAGCATCAAAATATCTAATGAGCCCCTGGTAACCTCCCCCCAGAGCGAGCACATTTCTGCAAGATAAGTGGAGGTCTCAATCACGTTACCCCAATAGACACCAATGTTTTCCCCTTATCAAATGTCAATTCAAGCAAAGAGTACCATACTTGTCGAGGATCAGCTGCCCCCTTCTGGGGAGCCGTTTCCCCTGCGATATTTCCTCGAGCCTTTCACATTCTTCCTCTTCGGGCCCTGTATCTGCCATTCCCTCCCGTCCTTGGGGGCATTGTCACGGGATTCCTCCCGATCCTGCGGGTCCAGCAAGTCAGATATGCAAGCTTTGATTTGTTGCTCAGAGCTCAACCTGATCCTTGTGCCTTCCTGTTTGAAAGAAAGAGAAAAAGGATATCCCCATCTGTAGCGTGTGTCACGAGATTTAAGCCATGTCGTGAGTGGTTTACACATTTTCCTCAGGGCCAAGGTCTGAGAGTAGAGGTCCTGGTATATCGTTATTTGGGATCCATTTAGGGAGATGGTGCTCCCGCTCCTCGCCTTTTCCAACACTCTTATCCTATCCTGATAACGGTGAAATCTTGCCAGAACTGATCTCGGACCTCCAGGTGGGCCTCCCGCTCTATGAATGCGCTCTGTCTTGGGTTCATCAATGTTGTCCTCGGCAACCAGGAGCATGATGATGTCGTGGAGGGATGTTTTCAGGTCCTCTTCTGTTTCCCCTTCTTTCTCGGGAATCCCAAAAAACGTAGGTTTTTTCTCCTTTCACGATTCTCCAAATCGTCCATCTTAAGTCTAAACTCCTGCTCTCTTTGTTCTAGCTCAGTTATTCTGTGGGCCAGCTGTGTTTCTGAGACATCGATGAGGCCTGGTTGTTTTCGACACCTTCAACCCTATCCTCTATGTTGTCAAGGCGCTGTGTAAGTTTATCGATCTTTCCTCCTATATTGGCTCCCATGTTCCTTATTTCCGCCAGTAAATCTGCTATGTCTCCTTTTGTGGCAGCGGTTTCTGTATCTGTGATTGGCGATGTGGCCATTTTGGAGCCGACGTCGATTCGGGGTATCGAACCGTATGCGTATATGGCAAGTTTCTGTCGGGCGTTCATGCGCCTGATGTCGTAGTTTCAACGTGTCGGACCGCGCCGCTGCTAGAACGCCTGTTACCACAGAGGAGGCACACGCCCCAAGGTCACTTATTTTGTGCTTTTACTTTCCGTCCCAAGGGGGCCTTTCCCTCTGTGAGGTAGATGCGTCCGTTATTACAGTCTGGGTAAGGTCCTTAACCTCGCCGCGTGTGTCCCAGGTCCCGGCGTCGGACCGCTTCCAGAGTTCTCCCCGCTCCTTTCTCCACTATTGCGGTCTACCGTCTTCATGCTTTGCTGTAGCATTCTTGAGCTCGTCCCCATACTAGTATCTGTCAATACTAGACACATTACAATAACACATTGGGGGTCATTACCAGAGCCGTTAATCCCCTACCGCCCAATTCCGAGGTCCCTTAGCGGGAACCGTAAGGAACGTGTGGTCGGACCACACGTCCCTTATGGGTCCCACTAAGGGACCAGGGCGCAAATAACGGACTTGCCATTCGCGAGCCCGTTATTGGCGCCCTCCCCATTCCCATTGAGCCCTATGGGGGCTCAATGGGAATGGGGAATGGTTTGGTCAATGGGGACTTACCGGTCCCTCCAGGGTCGGAATGGACCGGTAAGCACCCATTGAACCACACCGGAGTCGGTACCAGTATGGGAGGCAGCCATGGAGCTAATTGCTCCATGGCTACCACCATACTCGGAATGACCCCAATGTCTCAGATATCATAATCGGCAAGGAAGGGTTAGGTGATGTTGTGGCCTGTGGGAGTTTGGGTTAGAAGGGCCACATTCTGGATTCAGATCCTTATCCCCAGGATGGGAGTTCATCCCCAAGAGGTCCTCCCACATATTACCACCCTTAGGAGGACTATCGGTTAGCGGCCTCATCACCGTAGCCTCATGGGAAAGGGCTCCTCTCTGGGGAGTAGTGATGTCATCTTTAGGATCGTCACACCGTTTAGTAAGGTACTGTACATTGTGGCAATGTGTTCTTATTGCACTGCTGAGTGGGGGGCTGGGTACAATTATGGGCCTGCTGCTGCACTGGTTGTTGCTGTACAGGGCCTGGGGCAAATTGGGGGCTGCTGGTTAAAGGCTGTTTAAGAGCTAAAGGGGGGGTTGATACATTGGGACACTATGGTGGAAGGGTATGGCCGGCCTGTTCATGCATTCTCATGCAAAATGACTCATCTTCCAAAAAGACCAACATTGCTGCCCCATTCGGGGTCTCATACTTTCAACTTCTCCCCTCCACCAATCTGGAAATGTCCTCTTCTTCTCTGGAAAGTTCCTGTTTCCGTCCTCGCATTCCTAGGCTCCTGTGCCCATGCCTGCGGGGGGCTGTGCGCAGGTTGCCCTTCCAGAGTGCCTGTTATTACTGTCCCTTCCATGCTTAGCTTAGCAATGTTTTTGGTACAAACTTTGCTTCTGTCCTTTGTGTCTGTACTGCCTGATCCTTCTCCTGTTTCCGATGACAATAATGTATTTTGTGTGCCTGTATCTTGGGCCACGACTTTGCTTCTTTTCCAACTATTCTTTAAAACTTTGCTTGTACTTCCAAGGGGAGCCCCTTGAGTAACACATGATCAAAAATTGTGATATTTCTGTCCCATGACTCCCCCATCTCTAAATGCCACATCTCTTGTATCTGCTGTATATAAAGTGTGGTATGCTCATCGTATGAGCCATGATAGACTGCAGGTCAGTCACTCTCGTAAGGCTGAAAAGCTGCAGCTCAGCCCGCCCACATTGGGCTATAGTATTTAAACGTGAAAACCAGAAAATGATAATAATTTACAGACAACAGGTGTACGCAAATTCCATCCCTCCTATTTGCTCCTACCTATACTAATCTAATAAAGCAGAAATTGGCCTATCCTGATTGGCTACTGCAATATCATGCAACTTTCTATTTGCATTCCACCGCGGATGACCTAACATGCGCAGTTAATAGGAAGTGCGAGACCGGCCCCTCATAGCAACAAGCTAGATACAGTCATGCTCCCTCGCGTGGGACCAGACATCTTGGCAACTCAGGCTATTTCCAAATCCCACTGCTCCTCCCCATTGAAACATGCCCTTGTGACTATTGCATACGGGTCTGCCTATGCCAAGGACACAAACCGTTATTTTACAGAATCAAGTGTCCTGGGAAAGGTTTCATGAGAAAGTGTAACAGAGGCCTAACTCTTGGGAGAATGACTTGTATTTTGTGCTGGCAGCCCACCAGTCCCCGTATTTGCCAGTCAACAGACTCTCTAGAGTGCAGCAGAATTGAAACCCAATTCAATAAAATAGCATCAACACAACACATGTTAATAATCTTCATGCAGCCTGTATTTTCTCTTGCGTTTAAAATGTTGGACCTGCATAACAAGAGGCAAAGGTCTGCACGTCATTGGTCAACAGCAAGTCTGCTTTTAGAGCTTGTGTACTTTGCCTTCTGACATCACACTCAAAGTGCTTTGTGCTACAGGAAGTGGAGGGGACAGGAAGGAAAGAGGGATGGAGGCAGAGAGAAACAAGGCTAGGAGGGTAGCTCAGTGGCAGCGTGATTGTCTTGGAAGTACGACAACACATAGCAACACAGGTTTGAATCCTTGGCTTGCTCTTAAAAAAACTGGTCCCTGGTATTAAGTCTTTTATAAAAGAACAATTATATTTGTAAATATGGTGGATCCTGCCTCCAGCTGTAAGGAGCTGCCTCTGTCTTCACTAACCCCGCTCCCCTAGACTCAAAGGCCCTTCTGGTATGCGGCACCCTGATGTGAGGATACTCCTTTTGTGAATAGGTGTCCCCTTTGATTCTTGTTCATAGGACCACCTCCTGTAGCGTTACTGTCTCTCTGGAGAGGGTGTAACCTGCTCTCACAAAGGAACAAAGAGGCAACCCACAGGGCTGCAGTCTTGCTAAGGAAGGCAAAGTCACCCTGGCAGGGAGGAGAGTACACATGCTCCTTCCACAACTGGGCTGGGCTCACAGGGCTGACACCAATTTGATGTGGATGTAATAAATATGAGAAATTCCACCCACCATACCATAACCCGGGTATGGCTTATATTTAAAGTTTAACTTGCCATCAGGTCAGTATATTAATAATTATGTGGTTTTGGACCAGAGTTGCATATCTTAAATGCAGCCCCTGCGCTGCTTTGCCTTGGCTGTCACTGCACTTGTCAACTGGGCCCCTGTGACCTCTGAACCTGCTCTATGCCACTTGTAGAGCAGGAGCTGCAGGTCAGGATACTGATACAGCTGGCACAGGTGAAAACCCTTGGCACTCGTGCACTGCAGTGCCGCATAAAATTGGTAATAGGGTTATTTTGCATATTAACTTTAACATAGTTAACACAAATTGATTCAACTCTTTACCTTGTGAGACAAAAGGGCTGCAGGATTAATTAAACTATTAAATCAACAATATCACATCAACATCCCATCATTACTTTCTTTACGGACAAGGAGTGACGCAAGCGACCAGCGTTTGGGAATTGTTCCTTCAAGCCCGCACCGGGGTCGGGGTGCTACCAGCCGCCTGTCTTTTGTTGGGCTCATTTTCCCCTTCCATTACTTTGCGTTTGCTCAGGCTGCAACTCCTTACCCATGTCCCCTCAGCAGCTGGCATGTTAATGCTGGTCACCACTGGCCTGGGCTAAAAGGAGTGATGTTACTTTCAGCTCCTGGTGAAGGGGGCAAGTGGCAAGGAGCCTGCAATTTTATACCAGAGTTCCCCTGAGGTTCGACATCCAGAGGGTGCTTGTCCATTTGCGGAGGCAGCAGAAATCCCCCATCCAATGTTTCATTAGTCTGTTGCATATAACATTGGGCAGTCTGGTTGAAAGTTTAACCGCCGATCGGTCTCTTGCGACAAAGTAATGTCGTATTTCTGCCAACAGGGCGGGTCGCAAGGTAAAAGATGATGGCGATTCATGCCCAAAGCAAAGTGGGGGGTGGGGAGGGCGAGCAATTGTGTTCCAGCCACTGTGTGCCTCCTTTTATGCACCAGCAGTTCAACCTTTTTATGGCCTCTTCCTTTTTTTCTTTAAAAGGTTCCTGGCCAAACCTCTGACCCTTATATTGGGCACTGCCATATTACCCCTATATTTTCATGTGCTTCACCTGGCAGCTCTGCCCATCCCCGGGGCGTCCATCCCCCAACAGCCTGGAAAGTGGATTAATAGTGTCATCCTCACTATGTTGAAGGAGATTGTTGCGTCCTTCACTGGTACAGAGTTGCCAGGTCAGAAGGAAAATATTAACTGAATGCTCCTTCAAAACAAGTCCAAAACAAGCTGACTCCCAACCAAATAGAAGTGCACCTCTAAACCTCTGTGGATAGGTCTCAAAAGTAAGACAAATAACACAATGAAGCAAACATACAGAGAGAGAACACAGCCATAGAATGTTAGAACAAAAAGCATTTATTAAAATTCTATTTTATTTTTCAGACAATTAGTGTCTATTTTAATTTCTTGTGTGTGTGAGACTTATAAAAGCACATCATTGGCTTTTTGGGTCCTTGGCTTCTCGGGTCATCGTCCAACTGGTCTTTGATTAGCGGCCCTCCTCTGGCCCTTGGCTCCCTTGCATACCTACCGGGTAGCCCCAGGCCATGCGTGACACTGAGCCAGTTCATGCATTTCCTGTTGAATGCTGGGACTAGTATTTGTGTTCTTCTCATTATAAGTAAGGGCCTACAAGAACCAGCATGCAAAGTGAAAATCCAGGACTGGCTCCTGGTGTCTAACATGACATGGGCCCCCCACTTGGCAGCAATCCCACGTGAGTTGCTTCTCTTGCCTGTGACCACTCTGGTCCTTGACTCCCTTTTGTGAGTCACTCTCCTCTGGTCAGTCACCGTTCTGGTACTGGGCAACCCGGTTGATCACTCTCCTCTGGTGTTGGTTCATATGGTCCATCACCCCTCTGGTCATTGGCTCCCTCGTGAGTTTCTCCTCTGGTCCCTTCCTCCCAGATGAATCAGTCCCATCTGGTCAATCACCCCCCCCCCCTGTTCCCTGGCTCCCGGGTGAATCACTCCACTCTGGTCAGTCACTCCTCTGACCCTTTGCTCCCTAATGGGTCACTCTTCTTGGGTCCTTGTCTCCCTGGTGGCCCACACCTCTCTGGTCTTCGGTTCATACGGTCCATCACCCCTCTGGTCTTTGGTTAATATTGTACAACACCCCTCTGGTTGTTGGCCCCTCGTCATTTTCCCCTCTATTCCCTGCCTGCCAGATGAATCACTCCCATCTGGTTAATCACTCTCCCTGGTCCTTGGCTCCCCGGTGAGTCACTCCCCCCACTGGTCAATCACTCCTCTGACTCTTGGCTCCCTAATGGGTCACTCTCCTCTGGTATTTGGCTCCCCGGTGGGCCTCTCTTGTCTAGTCCTCAGCTCATATGGTCTATCACCCCTCTGGTCATTGGCTCCCTTGTGAGTCACTCTCCTCTGAGCAGTCACCCTTCTGGTCCTGGGCAACCTGTTTGATAATGTTCCTCTGGTCTTTGGTTCATATGGTCCTTCACCCCTCTGGTCTTTGGCTCCCTTGTGAATCGTCCTCCGGTGCATCAATTCTCTGGTGCTCTGCATGTGGTGCCTGGTTGGCTTTGTCAGCTGCTACTTGATGATGCATGTCCAGTTCCATTGTGCCATAATCCCATGTAAGACTGAGGGGCCGATTCATGGAACAAACGTGCGCCGAAAATCCTGGAGCAAGCCGGCGCAAGCAGGCGCAAGCGTGAAAAAACAGGCGCACGCGGGAAATTCATGGAAGTCCCTGCGCATGTTTTCCAAAGGATGTGCGCCAAACCCACACGTCATAGCAACATCCTTAACGCCGTGCGCGACACGCACAGGAAAAGCACACGTCCGCGCATACACCAAAAAGGGGACGGGACACGGGGCATAACACGCGGAATGGGGAACAACGCGTGAAAAAGAAGGCTTAACAGGGGAAGTACTGCAGGGAAATACACGAACGCCCACATGCACACGAAGAACCCGTATTCATGGATTAGAATACGGGAAACCCGCCCGGCAAAATGAAATCCGCGCACGGCAAAAGACGCGCATAGGCGTCAACACATCCGCCACACGAAGGCAGGCGGAAGCGTCCCCGCGCACAGCTTAAAAGTGCGCGCAAACAACAAACACGTATATACCGCTACGATGAATGCCCCATTTGTCGCAGCACTGATCGTGGGACACCGCAGGAGGAGGAGAATAGCCAGGGCCCGCATTTTTTTTCCACGGACCAGCCTTTTTGGGATACCTGATGACCACGTCTATGGCAGGTATAGGTTTCCACCTCATATCATCCTAGACCTCGTCAGGGAGTGGGAAGATGACCTTACATCACCCACCCTGTGCTCCCAAGCATTGAGCCCCTTAGAGAAGGTGCTCAATGTCCTGCATTTTTTGGCCACTGGGTCATTTCAGCGGGCAACTGCCATAGTGGGGGGGGGGTCTCACAGGCCACGCAGTCACACTGCCTACACCAGGTGTTGGCAATCATCACTGCACGCCCCTCAGTCCGCAGGCACATATACATGCCCAGAACACCCGCAGAAAGGCAGGCCGTGGTCCAGGACTTTTACAGGGTGGCACACTTCCCCAAAGTGCTCGGTGCCATAGATTGCACCCATGTGGCCCTACGTCTACCTAGTGCCACTGAGCACATCTATCGGAACCGCAAGCACTGGCATTCCATCAACGTGCAGGTTGTATGCGATGCTAAAGGAATCATCACCTCTGTCTATGCAAACTACCCCGGCTCCAGCCAGCCAGTTTCATATACAGAATGTCCGCCCTGAGACGGGCCCTGGAAGCTGGGTATCATGGCGACACATGGCTCCTAGGTGAGTACAAATGCCTGTGCACATGAATGCATGTCACACACAGACAAATACCAAAACCCTAATAATCACAACTATTATCACCTCCCCAGGGGACAGTGCCTACCCTCTGAGCAACCACATGATGACGCCAATCCGCAACCCCACCACACCACCCCAGGTAAGATACAACGATGCCCATATTGAAAACAGGGGCATAGTGGAGCGCACATTTGGAGTGCTAAAGTCACGCTTCCGCTCCCTTGACCGCTCTGGTGGGCAGCTACTATATGCACCCCCAGTAGTGTGCAGGATCATTGTGGCAGCATGTGTCCTGCACAATTTTGCAACACGGCGGGAGGTACCGGTGGACATGGTGGTGCCCCCACATCCCCAACCACAGGCACAGGCACTGCCCATGGGAGGGGACAGCGCACGTGGCGAGGCAGCCCAGCTTGTGGCCACATTCTTCACCTAAACTCACACCCCTGCGGAGTGCACACAGGCCTGGCAGATACCAGGTGACAATCGATGATGACAAAGAGACAGTCAACTGTCACAACCTTACCAACCTGAGAATGTTGCCACGGAAGTGCTACAATGTGTGCATCCCTAACTACTTAAACATAACCAATCCTGTGTGACCAAAAAAGGAATACATGCAAGGTGTGTATTCAAACCCCCACCCCCCAAACCGGTCATGACAATCCCTGGTATGTCACCCAAACCCTCCCAAACCACATCACCCTTGTCTGCCACACCATGACATGGCATGCAATAGCAAAATGCCAACACATGACCAATAAGATACGAAGTGACATGTGATAAATGGAAAGTGTCCCGAGACAATGACGCCTGACATGGAATCAGATGAAATGACTGACCAACAACCTCCCACACATACCAAGCCATACACAAATGCTATCCACCAGTCCTACCATGAACACAACACTGAATGCCTGTTCACGTGCCCATTGGGCAACACAAAATCCATACTCCTGAACCCGTGTGCTGTGTGTGTCTCCTGCAAAACACTGCACAGCACACAGCACTTTGAGCAGCCATTGTGTTGCAGAAACACCTTGAGCACCACATGAAAAATACTAATCACATCCAATACCAAATGACACATGTACAGGATACACAAATGGCAATAGATCATGTGCTGCATGGACACAGAGGGCCTGAGAATGCAATATGTGTGCACCTGTGGCCATGGAAGGGTGGTTGTACATGTGGTGTATCATTTTGCAACTGGGTGTGTCATTAGGGACATGCACTCAATATATGCATGTGAAATCAAGTGACTATCACTGTCCTGTACACATCACATGTGAACATTGGTCATGTGAACCCCCCAGCATGTCAAAGCACACCAATCCCCTGACACCTGTAAAGTAAACACAACACAGGGACAGGCATTGGTAATCAGGAGAACTGCAAAGAGGGGCAGGCGAGTGGATGTGGATTAGCAACGGAAAGTAGGCAAAATAAAACTATTCACAAAAACACATACTCAATTAGAGAAAACATGTTCATCATGCACATTGTACTAAAACAGTCAAATGCAAGCCAAATAGAGACTTATCTCTGGGGTGAGTGCTGGCCTCCTGCCTGCGCACTCTCAGGTCCGGTAACAGGAGCACTTCAATGCTGCAAAGAGAGCGTGAGTTACTAATCTGAATGTGTGATTACAACACACACACACAACTCCATCTATGCCCCAAAGTAAGTGACTTCTCCACAAACAAACACCCCTGTCTGCTGCTTTGTACCCATACATTCGCTTGGCCCACCGATGGTTCATACACTGTCAATGCAGTAAGGCAGGCTCATGTGGCTGTGTGGGAAATGGAACACCAATGGGTCAAGAATCACACATGATACAATGGTCCCTGGGTGAGCTGCTAGAAGCGTATAGCAAGGTGCAACTTCAGTCCAAGTTGTGTTCTGGCAGCCACATATTTCAATAAGTAGTGCACCTTGCAATTAGCACACGCAAATGACATGCACTGGCCACCGGTCTGTGCCTCGCTGGGTGTCCCTGTGCGTCATATCAATATCTGGCTAGGAATGCTACTACTCTAATAACTATGCTTCAATGGGGCAGGGGGTACTCCAGGAAATATTTGATGGCCCCTGCGTGTGCCCCTGACAACTTGTAAAGCCACTAGGCATTTGGCCCTCAACGCATGCCAGCTGTACTGTGTGTGTCTCCAACAATGCCTGCCAAAGCTCCCCAGCACTGGTGCCACTTAGCATGCATGTGCAAGTGGCCTGGTGGAAGGTTGGCTGCGTTGTCGGCCCTTGTGCTGCTCACCTTGGCTGGAGATCCTGGAAACATGTCTGCTTTTGTTGGACGTCTTCGCACAAGCCCTGTGCCTGTGCTTGCGCACACATCCACACGTCTGCAACACCAAATGTGCCCCGTTCTCTGGATTCGTTGTCCCTGTGTCTGCTGGCAAAGGTAGTCTGGATGCTCATCTTCCTGCAGAAAGGGCATTAAAGAAATCAATAAGACATGAAAGTTCCCTGTGTGTGTGTCTTCATGCTGGTTGTCACTGTTCCAGGTCACAGAGCTACATCCAAACTCCTCACACCATCATTGACAGGCCAAGGGTGCAGGCTACTGTCTACAGCATGAAGTGCATCAAGCACATATACAGGCAAGAAAATGACATACATCACAATCCACATCAATTAATGCATAAATCAATCACATACAAATTCATTACAGACATGGGGTGGATGAAACGCAACAAATCCCCACTAGGGGTATTAACACAAGTACAACAGCATCAGACAGGCCACAGTTATGAGGCAAGTCCAAAGCCCTTGTGTAAAATTTTGTAACACCGAACCATCCTAGCGAGCCCATGGATAAGGGAAGCAGGAGTGGCCCATGTGAGTCAGGACTCCAAGCCGCAAACACATACACAAGACAACTTGAAGGGCCCAGCTGGAACAGACAGTGGATGCTTTCAAAAACAACAAAGCACCACACCGTCATATGAATGAACAATAGACAAACAATATTAAACTATATTAAATAATTAAACTAACTATGAACAACCTACATAACCTAATTAAAACAACTATCAAATAGTCAATGTAAACTAACTAACCTAAAAGGAAAAATCAAAAATGGCCACATACGACCCAGGGGGGAGGCACCCAGGAGGGGGGGAGGTACAGGGTGCACCTCAACACCCACATGCGATGATGTTGAGACAAAAAAAACCTCCATGGGCTCAACGCCTGCACACCACGACCTGTGTGGAAGATAATGCGTCGTCCAAGTCTGATGAGTATGCCTCTTCCTGTAAAGGACGACGTGGCACAGGAGCCTGACCACGCCTAGGCGCAGCTTGCCCCTCATCGGCAGCAAGTCTGCCGGACGGGTGAGCTTGGTTCTGTGCGGCAATGACACGCAGGTCTGCATGCAGAACCTCCCGTGATACACGTGTTTCCTCTTGCAAGGTAGCACGTGTAGTTCTTCCTGCGTGGTCTGGCTGGACAACCGATGCACCTCCCGGCAAGCATGTAGCTCAGCTGCTCAAACCTCTCCTCTGACCGCACCCTCTCAGATGTCATGAGGGCATCCAGAGTGGATCTGAGGGCCAGAGACTCAGCCTTCAGGGGCTCCATGAATGCCTCTGCGTGAGCATTAATTGCTTGACGCAGAGACAACATTTCAGCCTTGCATGCCCTGTCAGAGGCCGCCATGCCCAGCCTGAGCGAGCGGGCTGTGGACTGCGCCGCCCGCTGCTGGAGAAGAAGAAGATTGGGCCACACGCTCCATGCTCGTAGCGATGGTATTAAGTGCTGCCCCCTGACGTTCTGAATTGGCATTCATGTCTTGCTCCCACTCAGTATACCCCAGTGGCACACGGCCACCGTGTTGCTGGGCTGGACACCTGCGGGACCCAAGGAACGGGGGTCCTCGTCGTCGTGGCACCACCCACGGCTGCACGACTACATGCCTCCGTCTACGTGATGGCCCAGGCACATCAGCGACTGGTGTGGAAGGTGACCCTGCGTCCCGAACCACCACAGGCAGAGATTCCACCACTGTCTGGCCCCTCAGTGCAGGTGTCGCAGACAGAAGAGTGTCCACATCAGAATCACTCACCCCTGACGTCTGGACCTGATGCGCATCCAACTCGACATGGCTGTCAGAGTGGTCATCTGAGCTGGACCCATAGCCAGCCAAAGTCAAGATGGTCTGAAGCACACGTGGGTTTTCGCTGACTACCACCCCACGACCCCCACTTGTGCCGGGTTGTGGTTGTGATACCAACCCTGTGCCCGGCATGGCAACACCATCCTCTGGCTCCATGTCGTCATCACCTGAAAAGTAGAGAGAAAAAAAGAAACATCAGTACACATGTTAGAAGAACATGACACACATACACATAAACATCACACAGACAGCCAACACATGAAGCAGACATGTCACACACAAAAGTGAACCTGCCATGCATGCCTGGCCAATTTTACATAGCATCAGTAAGTAGGCATGTAGAACGGTGTTACATGGCTCAGAAGGAGGTTGATGCAGTGCAGGACATGTGTACGTTTCTATCTACATGAACAAGTACTTCATAATGTGTATCAAACACCGTGTAGCCAGTGGAAGGGCTAGTTCAGGCATCACATGCAATGTGCATGCAATGTCTTCCATGGCTACAAGCAAACCCCCCCACCCCTCAGTGAAAATGCGGGTATGCCTTGCATGTCAGCAAAAGGCTGACCAGAGACCTGTGTATTGGCAGGCAGTGTTGACTAGCATCAATGTCATCATCTGAGTCAACCGACAACACAGCAGATGATGATGGGACAGTAAGCCGGACACATGACGAACCCTCAGTAGTACCCCCAAGTGTGCAAATGCTACTACACCAGTTGGACAGTCAGTGGCCCTGAAACCGGGGGAGGACTGTGCCTCACACAGACTGACACACCCTAAACATGTGTGTGATGCAGGACAGGGCCAGAGTGGACATGGGATGGCTGAAGAAATCACATGAAATGTTGCTCATACAAGACACGTCCTACAATGATCATCCAGGCAAGGACACATAGGAGCATGCATGCAATGCACATGGAGCATGAATGGGCACACATGTCCCTGCGGAGCATCTGCCTTCTGCACAGTCCAAGTGACACACCCTGCATGAAAGCCAGTGGATGTACCCCACTAAATGTGTTTTGCAGGTTGGCTGGTGGAAGTCAGCATGTACACAGGAGGCCTGAACAGGCCATTGCAGTACGCAAAAATGATGCACAACAGTGCAATGGTGTAATTGGGGTGCGGGGGGTGGAGTGGCAAGGGTGCATGCCTACGTGGAGTACCCGCATGCAGGCAGAGGACACATGCAGGTCAGTCATGCAATGACATAGTCCCAGTGCTGAGAGGAAAACCACCCCTGTCTACATGCAGAAGGGCCAGAGAGCATGACCATGGACCGGAGGGGCGTCTGGGTGACTAGCATGTGAGTATGCTGCAAGTGTGGTGATGAGGACAGTCCCCGTCTGCCCTACATGTCCATCATCCTGCACAGCAAGCAGGCATCTGTGAAGCATTGCATGACTAGCACATGAGAACCATGTACACATAGCATGTAGTGGCAGTCAAGCACAACACATCACACAGGCAAACCACACATGGGCTGCACATACACTCACTGGACTGGGCATCAAAGTCCTGCATCTCTCCCACTCCTTCGACCAATTCTGGTGCTATGAACTCCGCTACGAGTGCCTCGTGCGGAGTGAGGGCATCCTCCTCAGGTGCTGGCCCATCGCCAGTCACCAGAGTCATGTTGTAACTTGAGGCACGCTTGGCCTTAGCGCTGCTTTTGAGGTCATCCCAACGCTTCTTGCACTGGGCACCTGTGCGTACCTCATGGCCGAATGCATTCACATTATCCGCAACATGCTTCCAGTGGGTATTCCGACGGGCAGCGGTAGTTTGTGATTTAGCCCCCACTAGCATGTCACGGCTGTGGACCTTCACGTAGCCCACAAGGGAGTCCAGTTCCTCTTCTGCGAAAGGCTTCTTCCTTGACGTGAAGGAGGCCGTGGCTGTGTCTGGGGTCCCAGTCTGTGCTGCAGATGCAACCTTCCTCCTCTTGGATGCTGGCGTGGACCCTGGCTGGCAATTGCCGCCCTGATCACTATGGCCAGTGGGACCGGTGGATTGTTGGAGAACGACCGAATGCCTGACTTGCGTCTGTGGCTGCTGGGCACCCTGGAATGGATGCTGCACAGAAACATCTGCTGTGCCAGGGTCATTGACTGCAACTGTCCTGGGTGGTAGAGTCACAACCGGGGTGTTGTTGGCTGCATCTGCCCCTGCAGTTGCCAACACCCGGCTGGACGGGGCAGCAGATGACATTGCTGCCCCAGGGACACGTGTCTTGGTCGGGTCAGCCCTGCGTGCACCTCCGGTATTACTCCTGACCTGCTGGAATTCTTCAAGGGACTCTTCGAGTGCCAACGCAGCCTGCGCTGGCAGACCCTGAGCCTGGGTGGTGGTGTCCACAGCTGCACCTGCTACCACTACCTTTGGGGCCCTGGCAGTCGATGGAATGGACTGCCGGATCACATGGGCACCAGTGCCAGATGCAAGAACTGCATCTCCCGTTGCCACAGGGGGTGGTGGCATGGATGCACCAACACGTGGCACATCATTGTGCTCAAGTGGCGCACCCCTGCCTCTTCCCCCTCTGCGACCACCCTGGCCACCCTGGAGTCCCCCTACTCCCTGGTCACCCCGGCCATGACCATGCCCGCCACGAGGAGGACGCACAGCAGAGGCGCCCCTCACCTTTGGTGGCCTCCCAACCATGGCACAGATGGAGTACTGCTGGCACAGATGGAGTAGTGCCAATGGGAGGTGTAGACCACAATTGTCCTGGGCAATTGGGGTGAAGGGGGTGGGATGCAAGATGTTAACAGCACCCCTGCACCTGCAAGGCTGTATGTGACCCCGGTGATGTAGTGACGGGTCACGCAACGCTCAGGCACCCCAAAACTGCAGTAAAACCGTGCACGCAACCCCTGCAGCCTACGTGCGTGGAATTAACTTCCCGCAGTACGCGGTGGTACCCAGGAACACGAAAAACGCATACGCGTGGGACACGCAAGCTACTATGACCTCGAAAATGGGTGCGATACACAGGGGCACCCACAGTGGGAAAATAGCATGCGCGACTCACCGTCTGACTAGTGCGATGCAGAAAAACACTCGTAGCCAATACCCCCGCCAAAAGAAGAGATACGTCCTTGATACCTGTGGAGTTGTGATGGTGGCGAAACAACACGAAGTAGCAACACACACGTCGGTCTCCACGAAAGGGACGTACAAGAAAATGGCGTCCTGGCGTACCTTTTAAGCCAGCCCACACATGCACGTCACTTACGCGCGTACGTGCTAAGGCCCTTTCATCCAATCACGTGCAGTTTCTGCACGTGTACAATAAACATGCACCCGTGTTGAGGGAAACGCCCAAGCGCGGTTACGCGCGTCACGTCACAGACGCGCTTACGCGCTAAGGGCCTTTGGTCCAATGAAATCCCGTATGCGTGCTGACACGCTTACGCGCTAAGGCCGTTTCCTCGAATTACACGCTGACGTGCAAGATTTTCACGTGCCAAATCACTCCGTATCAAGCTGGCCACGCGTAAGCACACGGAAGACCACGCTCCTGCCCAGAAGGCCAAATTACTGCCCCCCAGAGCTCCCAGCACGCTCCCACCTCCCATCTGCTGCTGCCTGACTGCCTGCTGCCCACGTGCCCTGCTATTTGCTGCCTGTACATCAGCCAGGGGTGCAGTTGCTGTGACCACCCCTGTTGGAACTGAAGACTCCCGACTGGGATTCCATCGCTTCACAGCCCAGCCCCAGGACCCAGTTGCCCACCCACTCCTGCCTCTGGGGTTGCCATGTCGGGCACAACACCATCTGGCAGCACTGGCAACCCCCAGCCAGAGAGGCAGAGGGCCACCAGCTTCAGTGCCACCGAAGTTGGTGTCCTGGTGGAGCAAGTCCTGGGGCAGTATGATGCCCTCTATGGAAGTATGCACGCCGACAAGGAAGGACGGACCAGGATCTGGACGGACATCGTGACTGCCATCAACGCGGAGGGGGTGGCAGTCCGCGACTTCGAACATGTCAAGAAGCGCTGGGAGGACTTCAGGTCCAGGACCCTCAACAAGGCCCGGCGCCTCGTGAAGCCAGCAGATGGTAAGGGGCGCCGGGGCCATCTGTCGGAACATCAGATGAGGGTCCTGGAACGCATATCCCCAGCGCTCCATGTCCAGGTCCTTGAGAGGCAGTCCCGTCTGGAGTTGAGCGGTAAGTGTATATGCATACTGATTGTAAGCTGTGCGTGTGGTGGTGTGCCTGTAGTGTGCAGGATGCACATGTGTTTTTGGAGGGCCATGTATGGATGTGTATGTACAGGGCCGTGGGGCTAAGACATGCGAGTTCTCTCTTGTGTGAGACACATGGATGCTGCATGTGTGTGTAAGTTTGCATGCCAAATGCAGATGTATGAGCACACATGTTTGAATGACTGTGTATGTAAGTTGTCATGATTGTGGTGTGACACATGGATGTCGGTTCAAGCTGCATGTATCGGTACTGTGTACATGTGCATGTGTGTGTATCTGACAAGGGTGCAACAGTGATGCAACATGGATGCTTGGGACACTGATATGTAGAAGACTGATTGCCAGATGTGACATGGGTGCAAATCTCATCACTGCGACAGTTGGTGGAGGTGTACACATGCATGTAGGTGTGGTGGCGTGAGTGCATGTCTAGTGCACTCCCTATGTTTCATGTGATGTCTGGCTCACCTTTGGCTGATCATGCTGTTGTATGTGTATGGATGTTGCTGCCTGTTGCCATATGGGTGTGGAATTGCTCATGTGTGTGAGTTGACATCCCCTGTGTGTTAGGGATTGTGATGCCATGTCTGAAGTCTGACACTGCCACTCATGTGCAACTGTCAAATGTGTGTATCAGTCCATTGTACAGTGTCCTGATGCCTGTCTCCTATCTCTCCCTGTCTGCAGCGTCAACTGATGAAGAGGGCGGAGAGGGTGCTGTGGAGCACAGCGGTGGGGATCACACTACCAGCCGGAGACGCAAGGCCCGGCTCCCCTTCCAGGTTGTCATCTTGTCGGGGAGTGAGGACTCCGGTGCCGCATCCCAGGCCGCAGCTGCCGAGGGAAGGTCCAAGAGGCGGAGGTCGGAGTTGGACTCCTCGGCAGCAGAAGGGGCAGCTGAGACCCCACAGGGTCCGACGGCGGAAGATGGCACAGAGTCATCCAGGTTGGTGGGGGGTTTGGTGGAGGAGGAGGCTGTGCAAGGGACAGAGACGGGGTCTGGAGGTGGGGATTCCACTGGTGCTAGTGGTGCAGCACAGGGTCAGGGACAGGAGGCAGCACAGGCCGCCGCGGAGGTGCCTGTGTGTAATCCTGTCCCCGATCCTGTGACTGCATCATCTCGCACCAGCAGGGATGCCTACGTCCAGACCCGTTTTCAGGGAGGGGATCCGCTTACGACAACTGGCCTTCCTCTCCCTGCGGACGTGGCTATCCGGGACCGGGTTGAGCCTGTCCTGAGTGTGGTGGCGACGCGTCAATGGGCCCTGCGAGCTGACCTGCAGTCTTTTCATGAGGAGACTGCAGGTCATCTCGTATGGCTCGTTGACCACGTCAGTCTACTGGGACAGGTCACCCAGGCCGGAATCCTCCGTTTACTGGAACTTGCTACGACCCCCTCCTCACCTGAACCCCTTATGCGCCAGTCGTCCTCCGTGCCATCTTCCCACCCATGTCTCACCTGGGTGCCCTCTGGAGCTGCCTCTGACCGTGCGGCCAGGCTGGTGGAGGACACATCCCTGCCACAGTCGGGAGTCGGACGTCCAGCAGGGGGGCCACCTCAACAACTGCACCCCAGCCGGAGGAGGATGTGCAGGCAGCAGGAGGCAGGGCACAGGCACAGGCACAGCAGCGGCAGCAACAGGTGGGAGCCATGATGGCTCGGGGCCTTCGACATCAGAGGGGCAGGCATCGGCCGGAGGGCAGGAGAACCCTGGAATGGGAGTGTCTTCCTTGTGGGAGCGGCTGGGCCAGGAGATAGGTGGCAGCGGGCGGAGGAGCAACGGCTCACAATGGTCAGGGTGGAGTACTCCATGCGGAGGGCGCTGAGGCGGGCTGAGTGCCTCGAGGGTATTCGCAGGGAGTTGGAGCTGGACACCGCATTATCCCTGCGAAATCTCGGGGCCAGTGAACATGCCCGCCTCTAAGCCATTGAACAGGAGTTCGATGATGCCCTGGCCCATGACATCAACCAGTGAGCCGTCGGACTAGCCCGCCGCCTTTGTATATAGTTATTTAGGTTTAGGTTGCATTTCTTTATTATTATGATTTGGAGTCCACGGACTTTGCTCCACTTTTTGTATATAGTTGTATTTTAGATAGGGTTTTTGGTAGGTTTCATTTGCTTTTGGGATAATGGACCTTTCAGACTTTCGTTTCCAATTTTCAGGATATGTATATACTTTCTTTTAGTCATATTCACATGGATTAATGTTTTTTTATGCTTTTCATCTTTGGATTTCGTTCTATGGACTTTGGGGATGCACCACTTATATTTTTTCATGTTTTGGATTTCTTTTCTTGCTTGGATTTGACTTTGTTTTTCTTATTTCAAAAATTATTTCTTCATTTGCATGTGTGCTTTTCATTTTGACATTTGTTGTACTTTTTAATACATTTCTTCATTCAACATTATTGGTGTGGCGTACAGTGATGATTTTGGTGCATGTCTCCATGAGCATTGGCACAGTCATGTGTTGCAACTGTGTGTCTCTGTAGGACATTTGCTGATGGGCATGCTGGTTCTTTTCAGACTATCATGGAATGGGTGATTTACTAGGGAGTGGGTGCAGTGGATCGTTGGGTGTTTGCACTGGGGGGTGGAGGGGTGGGATTTGGGTTGGCATTAGGGCCATGGGTCTGTATAGTCATGGCGTGGTGTTTGGGGGACATGTGTGGGGGCCTGCTGGCAGGTGCCCCTGACTGCTGGGGGGTGGGGGTGCTGGGGGACATGAGTGGAACATGAGTGGGGGCCTGGTGGCAGGTACCCCGCACTTCTGGGGAGTGGGGGTTCAGGGGGACATGAGTGGAACATGAGTGGGGGCCTGCTGGCAGGTGCCCCTAACTGCTGGGGGTGGGGGTGCAGGGGGACATGTGTGGGGGCCTGCTGGCAGGTGCCCCTGACTGCTGGGGGTGGGGGTGCAGGGGGACATGTGTGGGGACCTGCTGGCAGGTGCCCCTGATTGCTGGGGGGTGGGGGTGCAAGGGGACATGTGTGGGGGCCTGCTGGTAGATGCCCCTGACTGCTGGGGGTGGGGGTGCAGGGGGACATGTGTGGGGGCCTGCTGGCAGGTGCCCCTGACTGCTGGGGGGGTGCAGGGGGACATGTGTGGGGGCCTGCTGGCCGGTGCCCCTGACTGCTGGGGGTGCAGGGGGACATGAGTGGAACATGAGTGGGGGCCTGCTGGCAGGTGCCCCTGATTGCTGGGGGGTGGGGGTGCTGGGAGACATGAGTTGGTGATCATATTGTAACGTGACATGTGGCTTGGCTGGGGGGCATGCCCATGGTGGATGGGCTGCCTGCGGGACATGACCAGAGGTGCAGGGTAGTCCCCTGTGATGTGGGCTGCCTGCAGGGGCCGTGGAGGGGGTAGAGGGGACACCTGGGAGGACCCACACTGTCAATTCACGTGTAGGACTCCCCGCGCACCCCTGAAATACATGCACCCCACTCCCCCAGGCCCGATCGCGTGTGAAAACATCTGCGCACCCCTGGAATACACGTACCCAGGCCAATCGCGTGTAGAACTTCCCGCGCGCACCTGAAATACACGTACCCAGCCCATTCGCGTGTAGAACTTCCCGCGCACTCCTGAAATACACGTACCCAGCCCAATCGCATGTAAAACTTCCCGCGCACCCCTGAAATACACGTACCCTGTTCCCCCAGGCCCGATTGCGTGTAAAACTTCCCGCACACCCCTGAAATACACGTACCCAGCCCAATCGCATGTGAAACTTCCCGCGAACCCCTGAAATACACGTACCCAGGCCAATCACGTGTAAAACTTCCCGCACACCCCTGAAATACACATACCCAGCCCAATCGCGTGTAATACTTCCCGCGCACCCCTGAAATACACGTACCCAGCCCAATCGCATGTAATACTTCCCGCCCACCCCTGAAATACACGTACCCCGCTCCCCCAGGCCCAATCGAGTGTGAAACTTCACGCGCACCCCTGAAATACACGTACCCAGGCCAATCGCGTGTGAAACTTCACGCGCACCCAAGAAATACACGCACCCCACTCCCTCAGGCCCGATCGCGTGTGAAACTTCCCGCGAACCCCTGAAATACACGTACCCAGGCCAATTGCGTGTAAAACTTCACGCGCACCCCTGAAATACACATACCCAGGCCAATCGCGTGTGAAACTTCACGCGCACCCAAGAAATACATGCACCCCGCTCCCCCAGGCCTGATCGCGTGTGAAACTTCCCGCGCACCCCTGAAATACACGTACCCTGCTCAACAGGCCCGATTGCGTGTAAAACTTCCCGCGCACCCCTGAAATACATGTACCCTGCTCCCCCAGGCCTGATCGCATGTAAAACTTCCTGTGCACCCCTGAAATACACATACCCTGCTTCCCCAGGCCCGATCGCGTGTAAAACTTCCCGCGCACTCCTTAAATACACGTACCCCGCTCCCCCTGGCCCAATAGCGTGTAAAACTTCCCGCGCACCACTGAAATACACGTACCCAGGCCAATCGCGTGTGAAACTTTCCGCGCACCCCCATAATACACGTATCCCGCTTGCCGTGCTGGTACAGGGTTTGCGCAGTCCTTTGCGCTGGATTGGGGATTTTGATGGCTTTTCCCTGCGCGAGGGTCGTTCTTGGGGGCGTAACTGGCGCTGCTGCAGGGTCGCTGCGCCACTCTGCGTTACGGCTGGTTATGGATGTTGAAATCCATGAATATGCTGTGCGCCTAAATGTGTTTTGGCGCACGCAGCTGGCAGAGACTGCCGCACGCGCACACTGTGCGCAAGCCGCGTGCGCCTCTTGTGCGCTGAATTCCATGAATCGGCCCCTGAGTGTTGCTGGAGTGTCTCTAAGGAGTCAGTGGGCAGTGAGAACCGAGGTCCCGGGAAACCCACTAGAAACTGTGGGCCCTAAATTGTTACCATGGCAAAATCATCTGGTTTAGCAACGCTTAGCCTAACATTACACAAAAGGGCATAAGAAGGCATAAAAGCTGGAGAATTAATCTTGTGCATTGATTTAAGCAAATTAATGCAACCAGCTGTAATGTTTCCAAATGAAATGGTTGTCTCAAGCTGTCATTAGGTGGTCTGTTGAGCAAAACATGTTAAGAGTAACACCTGAAAAGCATTCTACATCCTACCCTAACCAACAACACATCCCTAAACAGAAATGCACCAGTGAAACAACACAGGTTACACAATAGAACACACACCACCTGAAGACATATCTATACATTACATGTGCCTACAGATAAACCTACACAACTCTCTGCACTCCTAAACACCACATTGACAAACACTACAATAACACCCAAAATGTACGTTAGTAACAAGACGTGCACATTAACCACTGCTCCAAACTACTCACAACATGTATCAAACTTGCACACCACAGAAACCCCTAGATTTTCACTTCAAGCACACATGAATACTGCAACAAGGAAGCCTTGCCATGCTTGTACGTTAGACCACTACCCCACCTCGTGCACATCCTGCACTCGAAGAAACTGTGAAAATGATAGACGGTGTGCTATACAAGACTTGATAACATAGCATAACTGGGCATAGCAAAGAGTTTCACTCATTCTCCTGTCGGGCACTCTGACATCCCCACACAACTTTCTGTTCTGGGAGGAACAGAGGAAGAAATAAGATTTGGCTCTACTCAGTGGAGCCCTCGATACTAGCTGAGATTACATTATTTGCCTAGGATCACCCACTTTGGTTAAGCAGTGAAGCTGGGATTTTAACCCATGCTACAGGTTAGGCACTTGATCACACACCTTCCAAGTGTTGGTTAGCACAAGTATTTACATTTTGTATTTCAAGATTTACATTAATGTGTTATAGAGCAGAGCTCTCAAGCTTCCTATGGCGGTTATGCATGAGAAGGGCACCTTGCCTTGATTTTGCTTGGCATCCTTGGACTTTTAGGTTTCCTTAATTTCAAATGGGAAAGAAAACTACTAGTCGGAGAATGCAAAGGGGCAAACAGGACTGCATGGACTTCTCACGCATGGTCACAGGAAACTTCAGAGCTTCTGAGTTTACTGGCTAAATACACATATCTCATTAAATCAACATTACAACATGTACATCTTTAGAGAAACATGCTAAGCAGAAAGAATGTTGTTGCAGATTATTTTCCCACATCCTAAATGGAAAACTACAAATCTCAGAATGTAAAATAATGCAAGCCTGAACAAATATCTTCTTTTTAGGCCACTGTAGTAAAGTCGCTTGATACTGTTATGCACCCATTTAATCCAACCCCTTTTTCATGTCAGACACAGTGGCTTTCCTTTAAAAAATACAAGTTTTATTTTAGGTGGACCCATATGTGCTAAAGTAATGAGGGGGGTCTTTCAAACCATTAGTCAGCAACGCCCACACATAGGAAAAAGAAGGGCGCTGGTGATGGAGCAGCCTGGTCATGAAAGGGCACCAAGAATGAACGCAGCTGTTCAGCAGTGGGAATATTCCAAGTCTTACTTATACAAAATTATAGACCTCTAACGAGGTCTCCCAAAAATTGATTCTACCGTCATCACCGCCACACGAAGTGCAAGTGAATGACGCGTATAATCGGGTCCATATATCAACAAGACGTCGCCCTTATGTAGTACCTATAAGAACCAACACACTGCTCACCTATGGTCGCCTATAGATGTACACATATTATGGGGCAAGAAAACTAGAAGCGCTGTCGGGCAAAAAGTAGGACATTATTTATTAGAAGAGAAACTTGGGATCATTCAGAAGATTGTACGGATGCAGATTACCGCAAGGCATTATGGGTAAACTGACATTTACCACGGGTTGCGTGAGGAAAGGGGCGGGGCGCGAGGGAGGGGCTACATTCTATACCCACTGAGTTCACCCTGTTTAATCAACCCTCTGGATGCCCCCTTATTGCCAGGACTGATAGTGGTTGGCCACCCTCTTACCCCACCCCCAGAACCCCCCCTCTGGCAGGTGCTCCCCCTGATTATCCCTGTAAGTAGCTTCTTATCCAGAAAACTGTCTCCAGCTCTTTCTAAAAAGCGAATGTAAAATAATCACTTTCAGCCATGACACACATGCCACCTGCCATGGTTCATGCCTGTTCAGAGCCACCGAGCAATGCATTGTGGGTATGCAAATTATCACAAGTGCCTGCTTTATCATTAAAACGGCCTTTGTCTTATAAGGCAGAGGTGAACTTCCAGTGATGGCCACTGGGAGGCACTGTGGCATCTCTGACTTGACTGAAATGGCTTCTTCTGCTTTCACATTTCATGCAGAAGGTATTTTTTTTCTCCTGCTCTCATAGCCACCATAACTTTGCTCTTCTTCCTTAGGAAAGGCTGCAGTTCTGCTGATAGCCAATAGATGTCCTCACAGGAATTCACACTGTTCATGTTGCAGGCAGTGCTTTTGTTGTCTGCCTTTCCTTGTGGGTGTTTAAAGGTATTATAACCTAGTGAGTCTTCACTACAGAGCTTGAGGAATCCTGACTGTTGCCTTTTCATCTCACTTCCATTTCTCACAGAGGTACATCAGGGTGATCCCAAGGTCAGGCTCAAGTGGGGGTTGCAGGGTTGCTGGTGACAGGTAAAAGGTGGGTATTTAAAGGATCTGGGCCCTGGTTCATGGAATTTGTTGAGCAGTAAATAGGGACTTTGCGCAGCAAATCGCGTATGAAACCCCCTTCATGGATTCATAGAATTAACTGCACAGTACTTTTTTGCAGTACTTCGCGCAGGCTCAACACGTCTGTGCGTGCAGCCGAGTGCCTTGCGCAAGACACACAGACACCATGCAGATTGTGGGCATTGGATGCGCAGAGGGCCAAGTAGGGGGTGGAATTCGGAAAATGAGTAAGAACAAGGGAAAATGTGGGTGCTACGAGGGATGGCCCGCAGGCACTCCATCCCATGCCCACAAATGCGCAGAACAAGATGTATTCATGGATCCGACTGCGCAACATCTCGTTGGGGAAATGGCCATGCAAAGCCCTCATTCTATCCGCCACCCAAAGACAGGCGCACAGACACTTGCACATAGGATTCACCACGCAGAGGTGAGATCGCATGTTGGATTTAAGGGTGCGTGTATGCAGCTGTGGTTGTGATCTAACTTAGGGGTGTCCATTAGCGGTGTAGTGGGGTGCAGGAACGGTTTACGGGGGTTGGCACGCACATTTTTCTGACTTTTACCTGAATTTGAATTCAGGTAAAAGCAATTTGAAAGCATGTTGTTGGGGTGCCAGTAACTATTATTAGGGACCCTGCACAGTGCCCCTGAGGTGCAGACCTGGTTGCAGGGGACCCCATGCACTGTTTCAATGGTGGATGTGTTCCTGCATGAGGCGCAGTCAAATGTAGCTGTTTGTGGCTGTTGTTGCATTGTGGGGTAGCGTGTAAGAGGCGTTCCGGCTGCAACTTGCATGTATGGTTCCTTTGCATGAACAACTCCATGACTACGTGGAGCGTGCAGAAAAGCCTTTGACTGCAGGCTCGCGCAGAGTCGTTCTCGGTGCGCAGGCTTTGCAGGATCTCTGCGCACTATCCATGAATCAAGTCCAAAGTGCCTCATTCCCAGAACTCTTTGCACGCTGAAATGTTACTTGGTGCCTTTTCAGCATCCAAAAGTCCCTTCATTGATTCATGTAATGGATTTTGCGTGCATTTCTGGCACTTTGCAGGGACTTTGCGTGGGTCCGTCACGTCTTTGGGGCCGATTCATGTAATAACTTGCACAGAAAATCGGTAACATGAATGCCAAACTGCATTAAAAATTCTGTTAATCGATTCATGGAATGAAATGCGTGGGACATCTCTGGGACCTGCATGGAAATCGCGCTGTTTTGGCATATCTCTGCGTGCAGCCCGAGGCCTGCGCAGAGCGCGGAGAAACCAACAGAACTCGTAAATTAGGAAGAACAAGGCAAAAACTGGGCGTTCCAAGGGACGGGACGCATGCAGTCCATGGCACGCCCACGAATGCGCATGACAAAGTGTATTCATGGATGTGACCGCGCAACCTCTCGCTTGAGAATGCCCACGCAAATCCCTTGATCTCTCCGCCACCTGAAGGCAGACGTAAGGACACTTGCGTATAGGATGTGCTGAACGGAGGTGAGTTCGCATGTCGGAATTAGATGTGCGTGCACGCAGAGGGGTTTTCATTCAGACCTAGGGGTGCTTGTACGCAGTGTATTGGGGTGCTCGGCCGGTTTACGGGGATTCGCACACAGTTTGACAGGAAAATAATGCATTTATGGGAAACTATACGCATGTTCTCGGGGTGTTGGTTGCAGTTATGGGGCACCCTGCCCAGTGGGGCCGAGGTGCAGGTTTGCTTGGGGTGGATCCCACACACTGTTCACGGGATGCGTGTGTTCACGCCCTTTGAGTCTGCAAGTGTAGGTGAATGTGGCAGTTTTTGCTTTGCGTGGGAATGTGTCAGGGGCATTCCGGCCGCGACTTTCGTATAGGCCTACTTTGCGGGAACAATTCCATGAATACGCTGGGCATGCATTTTTTCTTATGCGAGCAGGCTAGCGCAGAGTTGTTCTCGGTGTGCGGCCTTTGCTGGATATATGTGTGGATTCCCATGATTCGGCCCTTTATGTGCAGTCTCCTGCTTTGCGCGACACTCCATGTAAAGAGTGGAACGGGCCAATGCAAAGGAATAAAAAGGGGACGGAACATGCATATTCCCCATTCTCTCAGCAGAATGAGGAAGAACAAGGACTAACGTGGGTGTGTTGAGGGAAGGGCCACACAAGGCCAAGAAAAGCGCAAACAGAACCGAATTCATGGATTCCACACACAACTTCATGTCGGGCAAAGTCAGACACAAACCTCGGGATGTTACTGCATGTCGATAGGAGCCACAGGGGACTTTGCACATAGGAACCAGAGCACAAAGGTGAGGGTAGCATAGCAATTTATGGGTGATGGTATGTAGTTGAGGTGCCACTTGTAGTTAGGGGTGATTGTATGCATATTAGCAGGAGAAGCCTTGACTTACAGGCGTTCGCATGCAGATTATCTGTGTGCTGCTTTGAGTTACAGGAAATAGCACACAGAGTAGCGAGGTGCTGACTTGGGATATGGGGGTTTGTACGTAGTGTTGCCGGGGTGTTGCCTTGTTTGCGGGGGATGCCCCACAGATTTACCAGGGTGCTTGATGTTGCGGATGAGGAAGGAGCAAAGGTAGACATCCGTGGGTGTATTCTCTTTGCGTGGGGGCATGTTGGGTGTGTTCCTGGTCAAACAAAATGTTCTATGCGCATCGGGGTACTTTGCGTTTTGAGATCCATGAATACGTGGAACACGCAATTAAAACTTTGCACGCAGGTTCGCGCAAAGTCATTTTCGGCGCGTGGGGATTTATGCGCAAATTCCAATGAATCAGGCCCAAAGTGTCATACCCTGTAGCCGCTTATACCTGTCCCCCATTCGTCGTTAGGACCATCACCCCACTACCTTATTTGGAGTCACTGCTGACGTCACCTTTGGTGTGCCTATACCTACCCTCTTTCCATACCGGGGTTAGTGTACATATTGCTAGTGTAAGTTTCTGTTTTATTTGTGGCTAGGGTGATTTGGGTAGACAACTCTAATAAATATTTGTGACTATACTGGATTCGCGACCACCCCTGACTGGCGGGCACCATGCTCAAGGACTGGCTTAAGGTAGTCAGCTGGGCTGAGGGAGTTAAGCCTGAATGTTGCTTCATAATAAATTGGGGTTCCATGGAGCACTCCCCTCCATCAGGTGCTCAAGATGAAGGAGTCCTTAAAGTCCTCACTGGCAAGGTCAAGGGTTGCGGGCTAACACACCAGTCATTCCTAGACTAAGCCCTGCCTTACGCCGCGCTGCATCCAGTCACCCCGCAGCGCCCAGTCTAGGTGCCCTTATGGCTGCACCCGCAAGCACCACTAGCTCATCTGTGACTAGCGCACGCGCCAGTGCTTTTGTAAAGGCTTTCGTAAAGGATATGAATTTATTTAAAATGTGTATATAGCGCGTGCATGCAAAATGCATCACAGTGCTGTACAAGATTCTATATCTGATAAATACATTGAGCAAATACACACGAACAATAAAATCTCTCTAAAAACAGGAATCACAAAACAAATAAATCATTAAAGCAAATTTAACAGCATCATTTCAAAAAACAGAATTCCATGACCATGTTTTGAATGCTTTCCTGAACCTCAAATACTTTGGGACCTCCTGGAGATGAATTAGTAGAGCATTTCAACAAGAGACTGCAGCCCCAGGAAAAGACCTTTTCATGGTATAAGCATGCTTCATTTCACAAACTTCTAAATGAAGGGAATCGTGACTGTGGCGACCTCTGGACCCCCTGGAAATATTCTGTTTCTCCCCTAGTAAGATGGAGGCTGCAAACACTTTGTTTTGCAAACAATGCACAATAGCTTCAAAGTAATTCTTGCATCCAGGGGCGACCAGTGAAGTGATGTAAAACAGGAGCTATATTCTCAACCGCTGAGCACCATAAACCACACGTGCAGCATGGTAGAGAACCGCTTTCAGCGGGGTCAGGGGTCAAGGAAGAACTAGGGAGACTTGTTAATAGAATTTCCAAAATCAATACTGGAAAGAACCAAAGATAGAAATAATGAACGAAAAAGAGAAGAGGATTCCACAGATTTAAGGAAAACAAAGGGTCATTTGCAGATTTTACCAACGCATGTATGTGTGGAACAAGTGTCAGTCACGAGTAAAGTGAACCCCAGGATTTAGCAGTATGTGAAACACCTGAGAATGAACCCGGAAGTGGTGCTTTCCTAAACCAGACGACTGAGAAAACAAAAGAAACTCCGTCTTGCACTGATTCAGTTTTATAAAATGGTCAGATATCCAAATCTCTACACCAGGCTGAGCTTGCGATGCGATTGGCAAATAGGGTTGGGTGTCACCAGCATTCTGCTGCATTCCCCCCACCCCATGCTTTATAGCCAAATTACCCAGAAGTTCCATGCCCACATTAAAAGGTAATGGTGATCAAATGGACCCCAGTGGGACACCAATGGGAACAAGAAATGGATCAGAACGATTCTCACCCATAAAAACAACTGACCATCAAAAATGATCAAAACCAGATAAAAACCTGGCCTCAGATCACAGAACAGTGGCAGATTTACGGACTAACTGAGAGAGTTCAGCGTAAGAATGCGGTATTTCCTCCCCATGCCTGCGCATTTTATTATACAGGAATAAAGCAAAATAAGTCCGGGCAGGCGGAATATTGGTTTTTCAACAGGGTAACAGAGTTTCGGGGGGGTTAGCAGAGAATTCTACCCTAGAATTACAATATTTTGCCTCCAACATCTTAGCAGAATAACAGCACATGCTTGTTTTACATTTTTAAAATTGTCATCTGATGCAAATGGAGCCCACGTGTGTTCTGAGGCACTAACAAGTTGTGATTGTAAATTGAATGCTTGAAAGACCCCGGGGCGACGGCCTGTGTGGTGCTGTTTCCATATGTTGGGGGGCCATTACATCTGCATCAGATTTCACTGAGCAATGCCTGCCTCTTGATATGGCAACATTCTCAGGTACTGAGAGAAGGCACCGAGCATGAATTAACCTGGATTCTGTTCTAACACAGGAGCTCTCTTGTCTTGGCCTTGAGTAAAGTCTTGCTGTGTGGCTCTAGGGAAAGCCACCAGTGAGTGATCAGACCAATTGATCATCAAGAACTCGACCTTTGATTGAAAGTTATGAGCACTGATAACCCGATCTAAAAGGTTAACCTTGAATGCTTCGGAACACAACCATTCTGATGAAAATCTAAAAGCCCAAGCAATTAAGAAAGGGAGTAAAAACGCTTACAAGCTGCATTACCCCATGGAACATGAACATCTCCAATAAAAAAACAACAAGGAGAAAATACATGTGCATTGGTCATAAAATCCATCACTTCAGACACAAAAACACCATTACCCCCATGGGGTGATAAATCACAAAAACCTACAGGGCTGATGACACATGGATACACATGTTAAATGCAATACATTAAAAGGAAGAGAAAGAGTTAATACTCAATTGAGAAGATTTAACATGATTGCGGTATGGCAACCCCTCCACCGGCTTGGTGAAGCCTACCATGCAATAGTGATTAGGTACTAAAAGGTCAACATTGTGTAAAGAATTGACATTAAACCATGCTTCCTAATAAATATAAAGTCAACATGAGAAAAACGCTATCGTAAATCGGTGCAACGTGATCAACAGCAGATCGGGCATTAACAGTCAGGTATTAATAGACCGGAATGCAACGTGAGCAACAGCAGATCGGGCATTAACATGCAGGCCTTAATAGACCGGAATGCAACGTGAGCAACAGCAGATCGGGCATTAACAGTCAGGTATTAATAGACGGGAATGCAACGTGAGCAACAGCAGAGCGGGCATTAACATGCAGGCATTAATATGAAGGAATGCAACGTAAGCAACAGCGGGCCGGGCATTAATATGCCGGCATTAATAGACCGGAATGCAACATGAGGAACAGTAGACCGGGCATTAATATGTTGGCACCGGGCATTAATATGTTGGCATGAATAGACCGGAATGCAAGGTGAACAACAGCAGATCGGGCATTAATATGCCGGCATGAATAGACCGGAATGCTCCGCCTATCCTCGGCTGGAGCGCTACATGTATAAGTTAGAGCTGTTCTAATGCCTAACAGGTTTCGCAACATTAAGTCACGCAGCGGATAAGAGCAGTGAGATGGAAAAAATAGTGTTTAGGTTTTACTTCCATGAAACCCATTGGGCCTCATCACGACCCTGGCGGTAGCCGTGCCAGTATTTATTTATTTTCACTTATTATTTATTATGTTCTCTCATCTGTTCCGCACTTTCCACTTCTCCCCCTTCCACCACTTTCCCCCTTTTCCATGCACTTGCGCGTTCTCAATGTCACTGGGCCTAGTAAGATCGTTGTTTTTGTCTCCCTTGTTCCCCTCCCTTTGCTTGGTCGCGCGCTGAAACACTTGTGTCCGAGCGCGATATAAATAAAATATCATATAATATCATCTTTGCACATCTTGATGCAACGCTGGTGTGTAGAGTGTCTTCCCATTTGCACGTAGGCCGGGAGAGAGCAGGTTTCTGCTGCAGTCCTAATGCCACACGAAGACTCACCAGATTTGAATGGGCCCCAGGCCCGCCCAATTGCAGAGCACCGCTACACCCACCTTTACCCGCTAGCATAGCACAGAGCGTCTTCCTGTTCCGACGTCGGCGGAAGGAAAAGGATCCCACAGCACCCCAGGCAGCAGGAAGTGACCTCCCTTCTAGAAGGAGTGAAATATTTCACAACACTCAATCCCTCCAGGCATACCATCAGATAGTCCTACGCCACGACCCCTGACCATTAACATCTTTTGTAACACTATTTGGAGCATATAGGTTTAAAAGGATGCCTTTCATCATTGCCTCAGCTGCAGCTGTATTCCAAGGGGTCATGGAGAATTTGGTGCATTGCATGTGTCAATTCAGATGCTTTCAAGGTGGCATCTTAATCTTGGCAAAAGATGTTACCCAGCATGGCTGCATGAACACGTGCGGGCGCAGCCGCACACAGTAAAGACACAGTAACCCCGTACAGGTTTCCCATCAACATTCCACTCAACATTGCACACTGAGCATGTGGCACCTGTGGACTCCTCTTCTGAGGATTCTTCTTCTGATGCACCATTTTTAGTGTTGGCTTTGATTTCTTTTATACTTGTACTCTTATTGGACGGGCTGCGACAGAATTTGTTGTAGTGCCCTGGCGCTCTAGCGGCTCTGAAAAGAAAAGAGGGAGGGGGTTAGTTAGTGGGAATAAGATGGAGAAGTGCAAGAGAGCAGTGATGTGCTGTTGGAGGCCTCAACACGGTGGGTCCGTTGGTGTGGCTTAGGGTGTTTTACAGTCGGTAGTCGTTGTGTGCTGTTGTGCGAGTCTATGGGCCTCATTACACGGAATGTGGTAAGGGTTTACCGGTACCGGTAAGGGCACCGGTACCGGTAAACCCTTACTGCCTTACTACGAGGTCCCTTTGCGGGACTCGACATTAACGGCTGGTCTAGACCAGCCGTTAAAGTTGGGAACCGCAAAGGGACCATGGTGCTAATTACGGTTTCGCAATTTGCGGTACCGTAATTAGCGCCTTCCCCATTCCCATTATGCTCTATGGGGCAAAAATGGGAATGGGGAAGGGCAATGGAGGAAGGCGGAAATACCGCCTTCCCAACCTTGGAATAGGGCGGTAATTCCCCTTTCCTCCAAGGTGGTACCGGTAAATTACCGGCAAGGTTTACCGCAGTACGTGTAATGAGGCCCTATGTGTGATTTTTATTGTTGTTGCAGTGTAGTCAGGTTTGTGCGGATTGCTGTGTTGTAGGTTTGTGGTTGTGTTTGGTTAGAGTTTGAGAGGGGTATGCAGAGGGGTGAAATTGTTAGTGGATTGGTTAATTGGTGTTGTTGTCCGGAATGGAGGCGTCACATTTCCGTGTTCTCTCCAGGTGAGGTGCGGGAGTTTTTCTGCATCTATGTCCTGATCTGGGCAGTCCGATCCTAGCAGTCCCTTTCAAATGTGTCATCCACTCACATTCATAACTTTGTCCAAGTTCGGTCTCGGCCACCAATGTGACACCTGTCTGTATACGGGGCAGACAGACGTATGTCCAACCCTTCAAATCTGGCCCAGAGAGCATTCCCGATCCAGTCGGTGCGCGGCCTTAACTATCCAGGCTATGCCATCCATTTGTGGCGAGTGGTTGGCATTCATCATCTTATTCAGTTATTCATGCAGGCTACTGCTCCCAGCCCCTTCGAATCGTGGCACATGCTGACGCTTGCAATTACGTCCAGGTGCGGCACCTGCCTTCATTCACAACTGCATACGATCAGTATCCATGCCAATGTCCACAACTTAGTTCAAGTGTGGCCAGTGCTAACATTCACACAACTCTATACAAGTATGATACCGTGTAGCAATTATGGGGCGGGTGAGGTTGTTGGCTGGAGATGGCTAGGGATGCTGATTTCTCTGGTCGGTTCTGGGTGTTGGCAGAGTCATCCGAAGTTTAGTCATCCTTTTTTGTGTTTTCTGTTCGGTTGTTTCGGTTTTTCAGTTTGAATCTGTGGTGTTGAAGAGCCAGGTTTTTAGTAATTTTCTGAATTGTGAGTGGTCTTTGGTGTTTCTTATTTCTTTCGGATGTTGTTCCAGGTTTTTGCAGCTAAGTGGGAGAAGGAGGAGCCCCCAAGTTTTTTCTTAAGGTATGGTTTTTGTTCCAGGCGGATTTCGTTGCTTGATCTGAGGAGTCTCGTTGGCTTGCAGTTTGTCATTTTCTTTTGTAGGAATTCAGCTCCTTGTCCGCTGATTGCCCTGTGTGTTATGCACATTGTTTTGAAGGTATTGCAATGTTTGACTGGGAGCCAGTGCAGTGTTTTTACGGCTGGAGAGATGTGGTCTCTTTTGGATAGTTTGAAGAGCAGTCTGGCTGCTGTGTTTTGGATCCATTCTAGTTTCTTCAGGAGGTAGTCTGATATCCCGAGATAGAGGCTGTTTGCATAGTCGATTCTTGACATGATGACGGCGACGATTGTGAGTGTTTTGTGGGTGAAGGAGAGGAAGGTAGGATTCTTCTTGCCGTGTGGAGGAGGAAGTAGCATTTCTTGATGATTGCATTTATTTGTGGTTATAAGGTTAGGGTGTTGTCCATTAGCACTCCCAGACTTTTTAGTACCTTAGATGGTGTTGGTGCAGTTCCCATTCCCGTTGGCCATGGAATGTAGGTGTTGTTCTCTTGGTTATTGGATATAATCATGATTTCTGTCTTTCCAGGGTTGATTTTCAAGTTGTTGGCATTCATCCAGTTAAAGACTTCTTTTAGACACTCGATTACGGTTGAGTGATCGGCTTGAGTGTCTTGGATTTTGTAGATGATTTGAATTTCATCTGCGTAGTTGTAGCATGTAATGTTGTATTTTTTGAAGATTCTGATTACTGGGGTCTGGTAGATGTTGAAGTACAGTTGTGATAGTGAGGACCCTTGTGGTACTCCACAGCGGTTAACTCGTGGGGTTGATTTGAAGGGTTTTATCCATATGGTTTTTGTTCTGTCTGCTAGGAATAATTTAATCCAGAGTAGTGCTATGCCCATTATGCCTATGTCTTCCAGTCTTTTGGTTAGGGTGTCATGGTTAAATGTATCCAAGGCTGTGGAGAGGTCAAGCAGAATCAGGGCTGAGGTTGTGTTGGAGTCTGCGTTCATTTTTAGGTCGTCCCAGATGGATAGTAGTGCTTTTTCTGTTTCTATTATTGCGGGTCTGAAACCGACTTGTGCTTGGTCAAGTAGGTGATGTTTTTCTACGTGTTCTTGGGTTAATTTGTAAACGTAGGTTTCAAGGAGTTTTGCTGGGTATGGAATGTTTGAAATCGGCCTGTAGTTGGAGAGGTCTTCTACGTCGCCACTTGTGGATTTTTTTAAGCGGCTTGATATATGCTGATATGAAGGCTCTTGGAACAGTTCCTGCTGCTAGTGAGAGATTAACGAGGTTTCTGTAGTATTCTGATGGCGTTCTAGTTTCTGTCTTGGGTTTTTATTTTCATCAGGTTCTTCTTCCAAGAATTGTGGGTGTCGGGTGGAAGTTCCTCTTGTTCTGGTGATGTAAGGTGGTATAATGTCGATTGTGTTTTTGTTGTCTCTAGTATTGTCCGTCCTTCGTCTGCGTTGTTGTGTTTGGTTGTCTGCTGTTGCTGGTTCTAGCGTTGGGTTGGTTCGTTCTGGTGACCGATTGTTTGCGAGGTATGGATTTAAGTAGAGGGATTTGTCACTTCTTTCAGCGTTGGTTCGGTTTTCGTTCCTGTCTGTGGGAGTGTGTTCTGCAGTTGTCAGTCTTTGTTGCTGTTCTGGTGTGTTTGTTCTGGGATGCCTATGACAAGGTAATACAATGACCTGAAGGATGACCCTCAACAGTTATTAAAATAAGTAAACAGGGGGGTCAATCAAGATGAAGAAACCTCTGTACCAATGATGGATACAATAGCAACTCAGATTAGAATATGTTCTCAAGTATAAAGATCTTACCAAGCTAATGGTGGAACGAGGCAAGGCAGTATACAAACAAAGCCTATGACAAGAGCAATAACAATAACTTGACATATGATGCTCAAAGGCTATCAATATAAGTCAACATTAGGCTGCAAGATAAGCAAAAATCTGTACTCAAGGTAAATGCAATGACAACTCAGTTCAGCATAGCGTCCCAAGTATACAGACCTTATAAGGTTAATGATGGGACGCGCTGGAGGCAGTAAGTAAATGATGGCAAAGTCATAATACTAACTTGGCAGATGATCCTCAACAAGTATCAAAATGAGTGACAGGTAAGGCATGCGAGGTAAACAAGCATTTGTAGTATGGGTGCATGCAATAGTAATTCAGATCAGCAAAGCTGCCCAAGTATATGGAGGGCTTCTAGTAGACTTTAGCGCCATTCTGAAGTAAGTGATTCCCAGGAGTCCAATAGGTTTCTCCAACTGAAGTACTTATTTTCATTAAGAAAAGAAGCCCTCCCGCTGCGGCTGATTCTGAACTCCAGAAGGCTGGCTCGCACATACACACAACGCTATAGAAACTTGAGCAGACTCTATATCTCACTGATTCTCAGCTCCAGAGGGCCGGCCCACACATATATACAATGCAATTCCATATCTCACTGATTCTCAATTCCAGAAGGCAGGCTCACACATATACACAATGCTATAGAAACTTGTGCAGAATCTATATCTCACTGATTCTCAGCTCCAGAAGGCTGGCTCACACATACACACAATGCTATAGAACCTTGTGAAGATTTTATATCTCAATGATTCTCAGCTCCAGAAGGCCTGTTCACACATATACACAATGCTATAGAACCTTGTGAAGATTCCATATCTCACTGATTCTCAGCTCCAGAAGGCCGGCTCACACATATATACAATGCTATAGAACCTTGTGAAGATTCTATATCTCACTGATTCTCAGCTCCAGAAGGCCGGCTCACACATATATACAATGCTATAGAACCTTGTGAAGATTCTATATCTCACTGATTCTCAGCTCCAGAAGGCCGGCTCACACATGTATACAATGCTATAGAACCTTGTGAAGATTCTATATCTCACTGATTCTCAGCTCCAGAAGGCCGGCTCACACATGTATACAATGCTATAGAACCTTGTGAAGATTCTATATCTCACTGATTCTCAGCTCCAGAAGGCTGGCTCACACATATACACAATGCTATAGAACCTTGTGAAGATTTTATATCTCACTTATTCTCAGCTCCAGAAGGCCGGTTCACACATATACACAATGCTGTAGAACCTTGTGAAGATTCCATATCTCACTGATTCTCAGCTCCAGAAGGCCGGCTCACACATATATACAATGCTGTAGAACCTTGTGAAGATTCTATATCTCACTGATTCTCAGCTCCAGAAGGCCGGCTCACACATATATACAACGCTATAGAACGTTGTGAAGATTCTATATCTCACTGATTCTCAGCTCCAGAAGGCCGGCTCACACATATATACAATGCTATAGAACCTTGTGAAGATTCTATATCTCACTGATTCTCAGCTCCAGAAGGCTGGCCCACACATATACACAATGCTATAGAACCTTGTGATATACAATGCTATAGAACGTTGTGAAGATTCTATATCTCCAAGGAGATTACAAAACAAGTGTATTCTGAATTGTCATGGACTTGGCAACAGAGGAAGATGCAAACTTTAAACCACACATGGAAACAAAACATGTTTATCCATTCAGTTACAGAGGAAGTGATAACATGTTTACTTGACAGGGTTGCTCAGCTGTTAATGTCCATATATACGTATTTGGCATCATATCATGTTTATGTGAGGCAGTTAAAAAATATACAGAAACATGTTTCACACAACATTAATCAATGCCCATGTAAGGCAAACTTATATTACATTTACAAACATATGAAAGAAGTATATAACAACTTCCAAACTATCGTCCTATTGCAGGTCTTCTGTGGCCTGCGACCATACAGCTACAGAATGTTTGGGAAGAAAATCATATTCTGGATTCATAACAGTCAGGATTCAGACCAGGCTGCAGCACTGAGCCAGCACTGACTGCGGTCTGGGATGAGGTACTCGTTGGTCATGCTGATATAACTGACGAGGGTGATATCAGCATGCAGGCCATGCTAGAGCTATGGGCAAGTTTCCGATCCCGTGGACTCTGATATTCTTAGGCCAAGACTATCATCAGTGGTGCAGTTGTCTGATGCTTCACTTAAATGGTTGACATCCTTCCTGATAGACTTATCCAGCAGGTTAAAGTAGGCCAATATCTGTCTGATCCCTTACCTGTTACATGCAGAGTCCCCCAAGGCTCCTCTTTATCATTCTTATTGTTTAACGTATATATTCCTCCACTGCAAGACATGTTTGCACAGTTTGATCTGTGTTATTATTCCTATGCAGAAGATACACAGATCTACATTAGGTTAAAGCAAGTATTGCAGGCCATGGAGTGAGTGAGTGTAACCTGTGCCAGTCAAATTCAAAGTTGGATATTGGAGAATTAACTCCAGTTGAACCTAACAAAAACTGAGATCATGATCTTTGGGTCACAAAAACAAATAGCCAATTTCTGACACTCTGTTCTCTGCCAACATTGTTTTGGGCTCCATCTAAATACAGTGAAAGAGTGATACACTTTGGCTTCATATGGCAATCAGACTTGAGTTGCAATTCACATATAAACCAGATCGTCACATCAGTCTATTACCAGCTAAAACGTTTGAAACCGCGAATACCTCTAGTTGCTGAAAAAGACTGACCCATTATACTAGGGAAACCTACTGATGCTTGGCTGGATTGCTGTAATGCCCTCTTGATTGGCATTCTGAAGTGCCAGCTTCAGAGATTGCAGGTTGCACAGAACTCTGCAGTGCCACACATTTTTGGCATAACCAGAAGAAGTACTGTTTCTCCCTTCAGAAAGAGCCTCCACTGGCTCTCAGTGAAGGAAAGGATCTGGTCGAAGGTACTGTGTATGGTCTTTAACCTTTACTTGGCACCTCTGACTCATCCCTACCTTTTCTTCTAACTTTCAATGTTATGCAGATGACACTCAGCTTTCCTTCAGGCACGCTTAGCCTCCTCTCCTCTCTCACTCATTCCTGACTGTCTATCCATGATTCAGAAATGGTGTGCCTCCAAAGATCTCTGCCTTAATGCCAGTAAGACCGAGATCCTTCCCATTGGGACACCTGCTCCCGCTTTCCCTCTTTCACTCTGGACGCCCTCCTTGGGCCCTCTGCCTGCGCCTTCCTGAGAAGCAAAAAACCTTATTGTCATCGTCGACTCCACCCTCTCCTTCTCTCCTCACATCATGGACCTCTGTAAGAAGTCCCACTACCACCTGCACTTCCTCAGAGGTATTCTTCCCTTTCTCACTTTTCACCAGAAGCTCACTGTGTCCAGAGCCCTGGTTCTCTCTAGGTTGGACTACTGCAACACCCTCTTTCTAAATCTTCCCGCCTTGACTCTTTGCCCTCTGCAACTAATCCAGAACAGGACTGCGAGACTTGTCCTTGGCCTCAATCCCAGGCATCGTATCTCTCCAGCACTGAAATCTCTCCACTGGCTGCAAGGATCAAGTTCAAGACCCTCTGTATTATCCACAAGGCTTTCTGGGTCTGGGTAGCACACTACATCCAACTCTCTCAACAAGGCTCTTCCTAAGCACTTTCCTTCTCGAACCCTGCGCTCATCCACCTCCAACTCTCTGAGGGTCAGACGCTTCTCCAGGCAGAGGGTGGGGGTAGATCTATCTCCTCGGCTGGTGCTTCCATCGGGAACAGTATCCCTGCCTCTATAAAAATTGGGCAGGACCACCTAAGGTTCTGGAAGCAACGCAAGACCTTCCTTTTCGCTTCTGCTTTCTGTCTCTCTCTCCCTTGCTTGCTGATGTATTTGTCTGCTGCGCTAATTGGTTACCTGGCCACCCTTTGAACATTGTGTGCACCAGGCTCCTTCACGACCAGTAGCCCCATGCACTGACTCTAGGCCTACCGCACACTTAGGGACTGTATCTGCAACCCTAAAGTCCATGCCTCCTTGCACTTACTTAGGGCGGGCCACCCCAGCTGCACTTACTTGAGCTTTGCTTATTGCACTCTCCCCTGCTTCCCTCTGGCACTTCTCCTCACCCTTTCCCCTTGCACTTACAATATCTGAATGAAACAAGGCCTAGTAAGATCATCTGTTTTGTCCCCATTTTGTCTCTCCTTCATTGTCTTTTCGCGCCTAGAAATACTTGTGTACAGGCGCGTTATAAATAACTTATATGATATCATATCTAAGATTGCTGCTTATTGTCCCAACCGTACCCTGCGCTCTATTGGACAGGGTCTTTCTGCAGTTCCTCCATCTAGAACTCCAACCTGGGGAGATAGACGTTTTGCCTTCGCTGGCCTTCGTTTTTGGAATTCTCTTCCACAAAACTTGCAGCAAATCAAATCATTGAGGACATTTAGAAAGCAATTAAAAACATATTTATTTACTAAACCCTGTTAATACTAAAAACAAGTGTATAAACTCTGTGCAGAACTTGACCATAATGTTTCATCTGGGGTCAAATGCAATTCTTTGCTGGGTTCCCATTATGGGATGTGCGCTATATAAATGTACAAATCAAATCTGGGGTCACAACTGGGCCTAGTCCCTCAGGAGCTGGGACCACAGTGGGCGCTGCTGAAATAGCTAGAAGAGAAGGGGCCCCCTTCACAGAGGTGGGTTTCTTCCTCTTCCTCTTTGCCTTGAGTTTCCCCTTTGGCTTGGGTAATTGACTGTCAGTCAGACCCTGTTTGACCTGTGACCCAGTGACTGCAGCAGCAGTCAGGAGTAACCCATAAGAGATTACCCCATCTCCACTAAGGAATTACCCAACAGAATGTTGGCAGGTACATTGTCCTGAACCAGGACAGGAAGCTTTGCTGCCTTGTGATCAATCTAAATGGTGACGAGGGCTACAGGAGAACATTTGGGGGGCCCACCAGCTAACCTGGTGGTTCTCAGAGGAGCACCGACATAGTCCTCTGGCCTGAGCTGGGCCCTGTCCTCCACTGTCATGCTAGCCCCAGTGTCTCTCAAGCCATTGGAAGGATGGCCATTTATGAGGACACTTCTCAAAATCTGTGGGTGTTCTGTGGGTTAGTAGGCAGTACTTCTGAGTTCTGGTCCCAGGCGCCAAGGGACACTAAGGAAATCTCTGCAGGGGCACCAAAGGTGATCCCTGGAGAGGAGGGGAGGACAGTGGCCTCCACTTCAGGCATAGAGTAAGGGTAGGTTAGGCTGACAACCTGGACCCCAAGTGCCTTACCTTTACACTTGGGCTTACCCTTCTTGTGGTCCAAGGCCCCACACTCCCAAACAGGGGCCAGGAATGCGAGGAACTGAACCCGATACGCTGGGAGCCTACTTTGTAGGGGTGTACGTGATTATTTCGTAGCGGAAAAATTCCAATCAGGAAATTATGAATTCGAAATGTCCGGCACGCAATAATCAGGTATATACCCCATGCCTGCTATCCCCCCTCCCATCACCTGATAACACTAAAACTCACCTTCTGTGGCACACTTACCTGTCCTTCCCTGAAGCTCTTTCCCTGCAATGTGAGTTCTGCCTCCCCATTGAGGTGTAGAACTTCCGCCACAGGGTACTTTTCTTTTTCTTTCTTTTCTCTTTCTTTGTCCCCCACTTTTCTTGAGATTCAAGGTCTCGAGGTGTTGGTATTGGAAAGCTAACTGCTCTCTCTCTCTGTAGCTCTAGCCACTGGGATGCCGAGTCCAAGAAGAGAAATGTAACCAAAGTCTCTCTGAAGGGCAGCAGTTTTGCTCTTCGCAGTGCCCTCCGTTGGTCAGTGATTTCTCCGACTGTAGGAGTTCTTGGAAGATGAAACTTGCTGTGGGCTCCTGAAATGCTTGCCAGCTGAGAGTAAGACCCCTGCGGACCTTCGATGACTTCTGGTGGTGATGACTGGAGGGGTCAGGATTTCGCAGTTGTCTGGCTTTCAGTCCCTTGGTGCTTTTAGTGCTGCAGCTGCAGCACAGACCTCTATAGGGCTTCTGGTGATCTGGTCCCGATCACTGGAGTGGACTTCAGACCCTCACCAGGTCTGGACCCTCTCACAGCTTTGTATTATTCTGGTGGCGGGAAACCCAACGATGGACCTTCCTCTGCACTCACTGACCTGTGATGGGGCTTCCTGTGCCTCGGGCCACCCTGTACTAGCATCCAAGCATACGCACACAATGAGACTCGTACACGCATGTCTGGTCGTTCCAGGGTCCCGGCGGCCACTGCCTCGCGGACCGTCTTTATTCTTTACACGCATGCGCTGCCACAACGAGGCTAGCGCATGCACACATACATTACGGACGTAACATCCCTTTTTTTCTTTAAACAAAAGAAACAACAAATTACAACTGCAACACATTTACATGTCAACCATAAACGTTACCAACATTAACTTTCTGAATAGTGTCTCATTGACCAAGGACAGTCACCTGTTCAGTCTCCTGAATCTAGAATGTAATCTTTGAGCTGAACAGGTATGGCGCGGCCTTGTTGCGCCGGGTACCGCAGTTCCGCCTGCGAGCTGAGTGGTGGGTCCCGACTGTTGGTGGTGGACCCAAGGATGGGTCATCTTCCGGCACCTCCGTATCTTCCTCCTGCTGCGTAGGCCTCGTCGGATCAGCGTCTGGTGGCTGGCTGTCAAATTTTTTGAAAAAGGACTGATTGCGGGTGATGGTTCCCCGTGCATTCGCCGCAGTAATCATAGATCCCTTGACATGGGTGACGACCCATGTTTGGGGTTCATATGGCAGTGACAGTTTTCCCTCTGGCCTGCGGTTGCATACCAGTACCGAGTCTCCAACCACTATGTCCTTTTCTCGCAGTCCTCCCGTTTCGTTCTCCTTGGCATTGTGGGCTTCTCGTTCCCTTCTCACCCGGTCATTGTCTATGATCCCCGGCTCACGACCTTCCACCTCCGGGAGGAGTCCCCTCAGACATCTCCCAAACAGAGCCCCGGCCAGAGCCACACCTGTGGATTGATGCGGTGTCGACCTATATTCTCGAAGAAACTCAAATAGGGCTCTCTTTAGTTCCACCCCACTGTTGGCCACTATGCGGAATACCTTATTCAGTGTCCTCATGAGCCTTTTGGCCTCTCCATTCACCCTGGGCCACAGCGGCGACACCTTCCGATGTTGTATGCCCCTTTCTCTAAGGTATTGTGCAAATTGGTTCCCAGTGAATGGTGGCCCATTGTCCGAACAGAGAATTTCTGAGTACAAATGCCTGTGCACATGCATGCATGTCACACACAGCCAAATACACAAACCCCAATAATCACAACCATTATCACCTCCCCAGGGGACAGTGCCTACCCTCTGAGCAACCACATGATGACGCCAATCCGGAACCCCACCACACTACCCCAGGTAAGATACAACACTGCCCATATTGCAACCAGGGGCATAGTGGAGCACACATTCGGAGTGCTCAAGTCACGCTTCCGCTCCCTTGACCGCTCTGGCGGACAGCTACTATATGCACCCCCAGTAGTGTGCAGGATCATTGTGACAGCATGTGTCCTGCACAATGTTGCAACATGGCGGGACGTAGCAGTGGACATGGTGGTGCCCCCACATCCCCAACCACAGGCACAGGCACTGCCCATGGGAGGGGAAAGGGCACGTGGCGAGGCAGCCCAGACCCAGCTTGTGGCCACATGTTTCACCTAAACTCCCACCCCTGCGGAGTGCACACAGGCCTGGCACATACCAGGTGAAAATCGATGATGACAAAGAGACAGTCAACTGTCACAACCTTACCACCCTGAGAATGTTGCCATGGAAGTGCTACATTGTGTGCATCCCTAGCTACATAACCAATCCTGTGTGACCAAAAGGAACACATGCAAAGTGTGTATCACCCCCCCCCCCGCAAAACAGGCCATCACAATCCCTGGTATGTCACCCAAACCCTCCCAACCCACATCACCCTTGTCTGCCACATCATGACATGGCATGCAATAGCAAAAGGCCAACACATGACCAATAAGATGCAAAGTGACATGTCATAAATGAAAACTGGCACGAGACAATGATGCCTGACATGGAATCAGATGAAATGACTGACCAACAACCTCCCACACATACAAAGTCAGACACAAATGCTTTCCATCAGTCGTAGCATGAACACAACACTGAATGCCTGTTCACATGCACATTGGGCATAGCTACTCCCGAACCCGTGTGCTGTGTGTGTCTCCTGCAACACACTGCTCAGCACACAGCACATTGAGCAGCCATTGTGTTGCAGATACACCTTGAGCATCACATGCAAAAGACTAATCAAATCAACAACCAAATGACGCATGTACAGGACCCCCAAATGGTAATAGATCATGTGCTGCAGGGACACCGCGGGCCCGAGAATGCAATCTGTGTGCACCTGTGTTCATGGAAGGGTGGTTGTACGTGTGGTGGTTCATTGTGCAACTGTGTGTGTCATTAGGGACATGCACTCAATATATGCATGTGAAATAAAGTGACCTTCATTGTCCTGCACACATCACATGTGAACATTGCCCATGTGAACACCCCAGCATGTCAAAACACACCAATCCCCTGACACCTGAAAAATAAAGACAAAACAGGAACAGGCATTGACCAGCACAACACATCATGCACATAGTACCCCACAATTACAATGTCAGAGTGCCCAAAACACTGTAGCCCAAGACAACTGTCCAACAACAAAAGGCCCTCCCTCATTTACACATCACTGTGACCTTCTGAACAACTGTGTCTGGGGTATGTAGCCTTTTTCCTTCAAGTCTACCTGGCTACAGGATCACACTACCCCTCGGTCGCCATGTTCCAGCTTGCGTGTAAATAGGGTCCAGCCCCCTCAGAGGCCACCTTGACTGGTAAAAATACCAAATCACAGTGAACTCCAAGGAGCCAAACCCACAAACCAGGGAAAAAGCCTGTAGGCACCAAAAAACCCAGGAAGAGTCTCCAGTAGATGACTTGATTTAGCAGGAAATGTTAAAGCACATGTACAAGCACAATGATAGAACAACCAAGATAGCACCGTTGAACAATGGTCCTACAGGATGGGTAACATTTATGGTACATAACATACAATGAGGATGCAACAACTGATGGTTAGTGTCACAGCTCCGGTGTCCAGGCGCAGGAGTGGCACGAACCAACCACCCCCTCCGTGGTCTGGGCGCCTGCAAGGTCAAACTTACACAGGCCTCTGAGACGCCGGCGGGGAAGGAGGGTCAGGGATATGTTGTTTGGACAGGCATTGGTATGCAGGATAACCGGAAAGAGGGGCAGGAGAGGGGAGTCGGATTGGCAAGGGAAAGTAGTCAAAATACATGAAACTACCATTCACAATAACACATACTCAATCTGACAAAACATGTTCATCATGCACATTGTACCAAATGAGTCAAATGCAAGGCACAGAGAGACTTATCTCTGGGGTGAGTGCTGGCCTCCTGCCTGCGCACTCTCAGGTCTGGTAACAGGAGAAGTTCAATGCTGCAAAGAGAGCGTGAGTTACTAATCTGAATGTGTGTTAACAACACACACACACAACACCATCCATGCCCCAAAGTAAGTGACTCCACCACAAACAAACACTCCTGTCTGCTGCTTTGTACCCATACGTTAGTTTGGCCTCCTCATGGTTCATACACTGTCAATGCAGTAAGGCAGGTGAATGTGGGCGCGCGGGAAATGGAAGACCAATGCATCAAGAATTACACATGATACAATGGTCCCAGGGTGAGCTGCTACACGCGTATAGCGAGGTGCAACTTCAGTACAAGTTGTGTTCTAGCAGCCGCGGATTTCAATAGGTAGTGCAGATGGCAATTTGCACATGCAAATGATATGCACTGCTCATGAGTGGGAACTCAGAAACTGATACAGCGCACAGGGACACCCTGCGAGGCACAGACTGCACATGATACGAACTGTCAAAAAGTAATCGCAACCGTATCCGCGGTATCATGTTTTGTTCATAACACCGGTTCATTCAAACACAGGGTACTTACCTTGAGACATACTGTACAGTTCGGTCTACTCAATAAACGCGTATCCGTGACATGAAATGCTACCGGGGTAAAAAGCACATTTAGCACCTGAGATACCCAGAGGGAGTTGGAGGCAAAAATCACAGGCAATATTTGGGTTAGGCAGACAGTATCGAGAAACACTCAGAAACAGGAGTTGAAAAGTCAAAGGGTCGGAGCCAGGTTTAAGTGACACCGGAGTCCTGTGCCGAAGATCATACTGTTAGACAGTTCACAATTCAGCGTAGCCCAAAAGTACTTGAATATTGTCAAATGTTCAGAAGCAAAAGTTATAAGAAGGAGGGAAGAGAAGGATGAGCCTTGAGGACGAAGAAAAGGGATTTACCCAGTTTCCTCGAGTATAACACAGTACCTTATTTCCACGATGCAGCTGGTGCCCTGGCAGTTGTTCCTGTTGGTTTCCTGCAGACCCACGATTCCTGGAGCTTCGTTGTGAAGGAGGACATCTGAAAGGGGTCTGTACCACGCAGGGATGAAGCCGGCAGTAGTGACAACGAAAAAAGGTGTGCTCCTTAAAAACAGGAGCGGCTCAGCAGGTGGCTATCAGGACCACTACAGCAGTGTGCAGCGATTTCGACCACGGCAGAGATCTCTGGCTGAAGGACATGAGCTGGTCATCCCCACCAGGCTCAAGGGAAGAAGACTCCGGACTGGATCTCCTCTTAGTCGTCGAAGGGTAGATAGCTCAGGATTGCAGCAGGGCTTCACCGGGATGGGGTAGTTGCAGCAGCCATCGTTCTCTCCGCTTCTCTTTGGTTCCTTGTAGTTCCAGAGGAGACTCTGACTTCTAGCCCAAGAGACCCGCCTTTTATGCGCAAAACCCCCATTCACACAGCCTGGCTGTCAATCACGCAGCAGGGGGGTTGTCCAGCCGGGACAACCACCTCAGCCAATCATGGCAAAGTCCGACTTGGGTTTCCTAGGATACCCTGTGCAGGGGGTGACTACACCCCTTCCCCACATTCAGTCTACCTTGACACCCAAGCACCAAGAGGAGGGCTTCTCTGCAGAAGCCCGCCAAAAGACGGTGAACAAAGAAGGCAAACGTAGTTTGCCACGCAAAGTAAAACACAAGAAGGACTTTAACAAAAAGAAATGGCAAATAAACCCAACCGGAGCCAAAAGAAAGACGATTTGGTCAAGCGGGTTTATGTTCGAGGCTAATATAATAGCCAAGAACAGTACCACGTTTATCTTATATAATCACGGTAGAAAAGTTAGGGTAGATACCACTGCCACCAGCCAAGTCTAAATGTTAAAAGAGCAAAACAATGCTCAGGGAGGTACAGACAGAAAAGGGGTACAGATTAGCCCTTTCCAGTACTCCATGTAAGATGGGGTGTACTGGGTCTGTGGTAAAAATGACTATGTAAAGTAAATGGCAACTTTACCTTTCTCTGGGGGACAGTAGTCAGCCTCAGCGAAATGGAGTCAGAGGGAAGTCTTAAAGACAATCCTGGGTTACTACACTAAAGGTGCTGTGTAACCCGTACAAGAACAGGGGCACCTGGATTGGTGTGCTCCAGTGCCCAAGATCACACAATGAGTAAAAACACATAGGCAAAACACATGTTAGAGTGGAAAAAGGATGTTCACTCTTACCAGGTGGAAAAAATAATCTCCAGAAATCCAGCAAAGCTGCTGTTTGCACTAACTTTTATACTGTGCGCGGGGACGCTTCCGCCTGCCTTCGTGTGGCAGACGTGTTGATGCCTATGCACGTCTTTTGGTGTGCGCGGGTTTCCCGTATTCGATTCCATGAATACGTGTTGTTCGCGTGCGTGTGGGCATTCCGTGTATTTCCCTGCAGTACTTCCCATGTTACGCCTTCTTTTTCACGCGGTGTTCCCCATTCCACGTGTTACGCCCCGTGTCCCACCCCCTTTTTGGTGTGTGCGCCGATGTTGTGTGCTTTCCCTGTGCGCGTCGCACACGGCGTTCGGGATGTTGCAATGACGTGTGCGCCCGTGTGCGCCACGCCCGGATTTGGCGCACATCCTGGTGAAAACACGCGCAGGCCCTTCCTGCACTTGCTTTTTCACGCTTGCGCCAGCTTGCACTGAGATTTTGGGCACACATTTGTTCCATGAATCGGCCCCCAAATACAGTAAATCACATTCTCTGACAAACAGGAAAGAAGGGCACAAGGAGAAACATTCGGGATAGATCGACTTGACACACTAACTCTGAATGGAATAAATGAAGAATTTGATTTGAATTGCTTTCTCTGAGCGAACAATCTAGAAACATAAGGCAATGAATCAGAGTCACTCGATATTATGTATATGAAGAATGAGACATGTCGTTTCAGTAAGGGGCTTGAGATGATTCACTTTAACATGCACACTTTATCCAGCAAGTTCTATTGGGCACGCGTATTACTCAAGTATTTTATAAAAACAATGTATATATTTGATTACTGAAGAGTTTTTGGTATTACATTTTGTTGTGATATATGTTATCACAGTGCTCAGCGTGATTTAATTCATTAAGATGATTACAGTAATTTACTAACATGTACTTGTGTAAGCTTGAGGCTATATGAACGCTAACTGACTGGGGTTTACACTATGATTGGCAGTCCTTAGACCCTTGAGGACAATAGCGTATGGTAGAACAATTCATTTGCATCAAAGAAAGATACACTGACTGACCCCCGGGCTGCTGAGTCGTAGGTAAAGTTTTTTGGGGAATCACAACATATACTACAGCACCGATGGTGCATCAACACAGATGTCGACTATTTTGGACCATTTTTGCATCATGCACATCACTCTTGATATAGATTATATACATAACGCTGAAGGGGGCACCAAACACAGGGCTGGGTACACTGTTCCAAGATGGCCGACGACCATACTGCACGATTCCAAGTAAACTCGCAATGAACAGTGATGACACGGTTCCCATGGTGACCCATTGCTGTCTCCCCGTATCGAGCGTCTGCCACCTAGCGGAGAGGTGATCAGGCATTCTGGTCTGCAGATACGCTCCCCTCGGTAAGTTCTTTGTCAATGTTATCATACCATGAGATCTCAATCCTATACAGAGACACGTTCTAATTTTGTTTCTCATACCATTATATAGCGGAATGACTCGGTACGGCAATGTCTGTTATGAAAGATTGAGCAATATTACCCATGCAGGTCTGACTACATGAGTTAGGTGATTAGGATACTAACCATGAGAAGTCGCTACAATACTGATGACACTTAGCCTGGGTCAACCCTTGATACACCAGGACCTTGTTTTGTTGTAAATACAGATGCCTTTTGACCCCCCTGGTGTGTCACTCCTTGGTCAGACCACTGATGCTAGACGGTGGCACTCTTTCTGTATATAGATTATTTGACAACCTAGGTTGTTTAGTGGTCGAGGTCCCCATCACTTTCGGGTTTTGGGATATCATTTAATCACTTAGAATAAGCCACACTCAGGCTTCCCTTTAGACAAACATCTCTTTATTTCCTTCTTTGTATTGTCTATTCCTGAATCATTCTTTCTCTCTCTTCCCCGATCGGTTACAGCTCTGCATGGGCTCTGTCACCTGTACATGTCCGTAGGCTCTCAGTGGGGGGGAGTCAGATATGGTCGAGAATGCAACCTTAAGCTGTTCCGAGGAAGAAACCATTGAACTGACTAGAGGTCCTTCCTTTTTTGATCCCCCGGATTCCAATCAGCCATCTACCTCATCGAGTACCTCAGACGATATATTAAAACTTAAAAAGAAAACTTTCTGCACTGAATTACACGGCCACTTCCTTAGGGAATATTTGAAAAACAACATCATACCGAATGGTTTGATAGTACGGAATGAACCCAGATTATTCCTAGAAGATAAGGAATACACCACTAGTTTCAGCCAGATTGCCACCAAGTGCAGTCGCGATCTTATGGTGTTAACCATTACTACTGCTCAACGGATCAGTATCAACTTACAAAAAACTCTAGACACAGAAGTAACTAAATTTAAGAATAATACTCTACTCATTGAAATGGAGGCTCAACTTTCTAACATTAACAGGCAATTTGAACAGTTTAAGGTCAACACGTTGACCAAGAAAACAAACAAACTGAATAAAGATATCAAAGACTTCAAAATTGAAATTGTCTACCCATATACGGCAGAAGGGTACATTGATTCTCTTAGGAAGCAAGGAGGAGGACCTCAGCCTCCATCAGGTGGGAGAAGAGGCAGAGTCACATTTTCGGGTTCCAGCAGCTCTGGTTCCTCAAGTGGAAGTCCACATCAGAACTTCCCACCTTTCCAGCCGTACAACTTTGGTCCACCACAATATCCGGGCACATATCCACCACCTTTCCCTTTTTTAGGCAGAGGAGGACAAGGAGGAGGATGGGGTCCCCCACCTTGGAACACTCCGTACTAAGGAGCACGGAGACGACCGAGAAGGCGCCGATGGTAGACCAAACACTTGATACCAATCAATTAACAATTTATAATCTGGGCAACTTTCATTTAACTACATGCCAGACCTCCCTTCTAACCAAAGGCCTTTCCTTTGTGCCTACTAATGATACTGACTGGTATAAAACAGAAATAGAGATCCGCCAGTTTTTTCGAAAATTAAGACTCCAGGTTTTTTTCCAGGACCATATTGAACAAGAATCAGACCTGGATACAGGTCTACACCCTCAATCATCATTTACACCCACAAATAGCCAAACACCGGATGACCTTCTAACATTCGAGAAATGCGTCCTCAAAGATATTAGGCAGTTGAAGAAGAAAAAACATACACTCCAACACAATCTAACCAAGGGTGAGAAAAAAGCCCTTAAAGATTTATCCAAGAACAGGGAAATGATAATCAAACCTGCCAACAAAGGTGGTGGTATTGTTCTCATGACAACTGAGCAATATACTAATATGATTATGACCTTACTTAATGATGGAACCAGTTATCGTTCACTCAAGAAGGACCCATCTGGAGATATGAAAATTGAAATCTCTGAAATGATCTCCTTTGCCCAAGACAGGAATTGGATAACTGAAAAAGAAGCTAAGTTTCTAACCACATCATCAAACCGTACACCATGTCTGTATGCTCTCCCCAAAATTCACAAAACTGTACGAAATCCACCGGGGAGACCCATTGTCTCAGGATGTGGATCCATTTTGGAACCTTTGGGGCAGTTCATCGATTATTTTCTCAAACCACTGAGCAACAAGACCAGATCATACCTGAGGGATACCATGCACACTATCCAGGTATTCGGAAATTTACCATTCACCAGTTCACAACAATTTCTGGTGACTATGGATATTAAGGCTCTATACACGTCTACCCCCCAAGACGCAGCCATTAATTGCGTATATGAACACCTAACCAGACAATATGCTGAACCAGGATCCTATCGAGTACCACCAGAGTTCATTATTGAATTACTAACTTTTGCCCTCAACAAGAATTTTTTCACCTTTGATAATCAGTTTTTTCTCCAGACTAAAGGCACAGCAATGGGTGCAACCTTTGCACCAAGCCTAGCCATCTTATTTATGGCTACTTTTGAGGACCAGTACGTCTATAATCCGATCAACCAATGGGAAGCCAACATCTCCCACTGGCATCGATATATTCACAACATTATCTTCATCTGGACAGGGGATGCTATATCATTCCAACAGTTCTTGACATGGCTTAATGCCTACAGCAACAACATACAATTTACTATGGAGTACAGCACCACTAAGATACATTTCCTGGACCTTGAAATCTCAAGTCTCAACAATAAACTTGCCTGTAATCTCTTCAGGAAACCCACTGACCGAAACACACTTTTGCACTACCAGAGTGATCACCCGCATCACATCAAACAGAATCTCCCATACGGACAATTCCTGAGAATCAGAAGGAACTGTACCTATTCGGAGGACTTCTATACTAATGCCGAAACACTCGGCACTAGATTATGCTCACGTGGCTACCCCAAAAGATTGATTAATATCGCCACCAAGAGAGCCAGATTCACAGATAGAGACTGTCTCTTAACACCAAGACCAGAACAAGACACACCTGAAAATGAAAGACTCACATGTGTAATTACTCAAAGGCCTAATACTTTTGATTTTAAGAAAGTCATCAGAAAATATTGGCCTATTGTGAGACTACAACTAGTCGATGAACCCATACCCAGATTCGCTTTCAAAAGAGCGAAAAATATCAGGGAATATGTGGTTCATTCATCTTTTACCAAAACCGTACCACGTACAGGTCTTTGGAATTTACGTAAAGTGACTGGACACTACCCATGTGGGTCATGTACAGTATGTAAATTCACCAGAAAATTACAAACATTCATGATTGGCACCAAACAATGGGTCCTCAATAATTTGACCAACTGCAAGACTAATCAAGCCATATACTGCATCGAATGCCCCTGTGGGCTTCGATATGTGGGACAAACCACACGTAGCGTGGGCACCCGCATCTCCGAACATCGCTCGAGAATCCGATGCAAGAATACTACTTCTCCACTAGTCTCTCACTTTCTGGCCAACCACCATACACCTGATGACATTTTTTGGTGGGTTTTGGACCGGATTAATACAGGTCAGAACATGCAGACCAGACTGCTGGAACTTGAAAAGAGATGGATTTATAGATTAGATTCCCTGGAACACGGACTTAATGAACAATCTCCTTTCTAATACCCCCCCCTTCCCTTTACACATTCCCTTCATTTCCTAGCACTTGGATTCTTAGGCACAGACATCTATCTTCCGTGTATTCACAGGGATACACGGAATACTTATACTGTTCTCTTTACCTTTCTATGCGGTACCTCACCAAACGGGACAGACAGATTTTTAAGACCACACTGGTTTGTACAGTTGTCCAGCTACAGCGGTCGTCCACCCATTTACACTCACGCTTCTCGCCGGCCCGGCCCAGGCCCTCGCACACGGGTAAAGAATCCTTCCTCGTTACCCTCGGGGGCTGTAGACAACTGGAACAGACAATCAATCACCCGTTTCCCGGGTTACGAGCATTTTTGGCAATCAGCTTCGGCTCCGCCTTACGACACTCCCCCCGGCCTCCGACCACACCATTGGTCTGACGCAGCTTACACACCCCTCGTCACTCGTTTTGATCTGAGCTTCCCATTGGACATCTTATTTCCTTTAGGCACCTCTCCCTCTACGTCGAGGCCTGACTCATAGTCCGGTTGCTCTGACAACCACTTCCTTGCCTCTACTTTACAGCTTTAGCTTGCACTCGTGCTGCCGGCGCCAGCGAGGATAGACATGCAGGGACGATTCTGCTCTCCCTCACTCTGTATGAATGCCATCTGACTTGACACATCCTGCTTACCCTACACAGGTAACCACGTGGGTTTCACTACACGGTTCTTTTATGGCACCAGTTTGCCATAGAATTTGTATAACTCCTTCTCCACTTGTTGCACTGTCTCGCCCTCTCGCACAGCCTCGCGCCCAGGGATCCCCATTCAGAGACGCACCGCCAGAGGCTGCTCGCAGGCGGACATCTGTCTATCTGGGTTCTGCTCCCCCAGATTTCCTGTCTTCTCTACGCCAGACAAGACACCCCTGTAGGTAATTATGCCTCCACATGCAGGACAACACTCATTACCTCTGATGCCTTCTTCTTTCTTTCTCTCTTTTTTTAAATCCAGGCATATTTTCGTTCTAGGTCTCAGCCGGTCCACCGGACCTATGATAAGAATCTCTGAACATCACAAACTTCTTCAAAAAAACTTTTTTTGCGATTCAAAATAAATAACCATCCTCACGCGCTCTACAAAGACACTGTACCACAATAACAGCCTTCCAGAATCACTTTCCCTTGATCGAAGCTTTTGTGGTGAGTTTCAATTTGCCATTTCTTGTCCCTCTCTCTCCCCCCCACGTGTGCCACCGGACCGACAGGTCTGCACGGAGACCCTTGCATTGCGCTTCCGAAGGGGACCCAATACCATTATCTTTTTATGTTTTCGGGAGGGGTTGGTCCATCAGCACTATCTGAGGACTCCTCATTCCTATAAACATGTTGACTTGGTAATATGAGACACAAGGCAGACAAGACCAATGTCCTCTGCTCTGCCCATATTCTAGCATGGCACTCTAGTCTGCATGCGGATTTTTGATGTATAATTTGTTACCCTTCACCTATCTTTACAACTTTGTATAACACTTTCATATCCTATCTTTTTCTCTTCACTTAACTGGCTCTCCCCCTTTTCATAATTACAGGGTCCTGCTATTTATTGCCCTGATGAAGGCGGAGTATTCTCTTCAGATACGAAGATCATTATTCTTTGGAGTCTGTACCGCCGAAACGCATTGTTAACCAGAGGGGATATAAGGTCCATCACACAACACTGTGACTTTCAGGATCCCTTCCTTTCTGCAACCACCAATCAAAGGACAAGGATACTTTTTCTACAAGCTCCTTTTTTGTCACTTTGTCTCCATTACTTTGTCCCCCTGATGCGTAGGCAGACCCAATCCCAATATAAAATAATTTTTGATTTTGGGATGTGTAAAAATATGTAAAAATAACTAATTTATTTGTTTCATCACAATTGTCCAACAACAAGGGGCACTTGTTTTTCCTATGATTTCCAAGTAAGGTCACAGTTTATCATTAATACAATTTTTTCTTCAATTCCATACTTCCACTTGTTAAGAGTTCATTTGTAAACCAACTGTGACTAAGAACAAATTTATGTCAACTTTCTTCACTAAGTGTTCTTATTTCCTTAATGACTCTACACCTAATAATTGTATGTACCATTTATATCACTGATTTTATATGCTTTTATATGCTCACTTATGTATGTTATTTCTGTTTCCTTGATATAAAGCTTTTAATTTGTAATTTCCATAATGTTTATGTCTCATTTTGAAGGAATGACTTTACTTTTTACCGCATGTAATATCTATGAATTATACTAGCTACAAAGGTTTTGGACCGGATGAATAATTCTAATTCATTTATAGCCTATATGGGCCAACCCTTTATACACCAGGACCTTGTTTTGTTGTAAATACTTAGCCTGAGTCAACCTGATATATCCACGAGGTGCTGGAGTACACAGCAATATCCATTAACAAACGCACTAAGAATATTACGAATGCACATCAGGAGATAATATGTAAGCAGGATAAACAGTAGTGTGTCTCAAGGTCGTTGATGACGTACCATGTTGCACATTAATTTTACGGAAATGTATTTGATGACTGTTTGATTTGATGCATAATATGGATTTGCTGCCTGAATGTTTTATTACTGTGAATGTGGGATCCATTGTCTAACATAGACTTGTTCAACTATTAGTGTAAACTGTGTGATTATTGAACATGGGTTGGAACACGTGACTTGACTTGTAAGATGACCATTATTAGTCCTGAAGGAGGACTTCATAGTCCGAAATGCATCAGCTGTAGGTGCATCTGCAAATGATTTCAGTTAAAATAAGCCAGTTTGGCGCTAATGAAGAAAAACAAAACAAAGTTTGTTGTATTCATGGGACATAGAAGTTGAATCAAAGGTATGTACAACCGTACTTACTGAATATAACTGCATTGTGGTGTCTAGGGAGTGCAGCCCACACAGCAGGCAAATTTGCCTTTGTTTTTGTGATAATAACTTTTGTGTGCTCGGCACAGAGGCACTAATCATTCGGAGTGCACCCCATTCACAAGAATTATCACCTTTAGAATCTAATAAAGACATCAAAGACAAGTGAGATTTAAGTTAAGCTGTGCCCACTCACCTCAACTACATACCCATATGGCACCCATGGGTGGAGGTACAACCTTTTGACCCTAATATATATTTTGGGCACTTGTGTGGTGCGCACAGAGCATGGTATATGCTGGTGGCAGCTACATACTGAATTGTCAGTGGCTCTGAGTGTCCTCCATTTTGGGGCACCCAAGCCCTGCTATAGGAATCAATGGATTCCTGGACAAATGCAAGATGACCACTGTAGCCTCTTGGTTTCTGTTGCCTTAACACCCTTGTGTTCTCAAAGTCCTGGGGAGCCCTGACGCTGCCCCTTCCCCCTTCTCCCTGAATGGCTGCTGGATGGAAGTACCATATATGGCGCTGTGGCTGGCTCCTGTCAGACTGACCGGAACCTTCCCAGGGACTGTGTTTTTAGGGTACACCCCTGGGGTGGGATGTGTGTTAATGGAGTTGGGAGCCAACTCACATTCTGTGTTATGAGTGGCAAGTGTTCCTGTGTGTGTGACACAATGCCTGATACATCCCTGACTGAAACTGGTATGAATGCACTGTAGTGTTCTGAAAGGCTGGGTGCCTACTCCAATCCACAATCTGTGTTATGGGTGTGTGGTTTGGGTGAATGGCCTGAATGCCTGTGAGCCTGATTGGTTAATTGCCTGCACAAATTCCCTTCTGTGTGATTGGTTGACTGAGCCTGGCTCAGCCTGAGTGAATGGGGAACAAATGTGTATAACTAAGGTCCCTGCAAGCACCAATTTGTTCCCCAGCTAGAGTTGAAAACGAAGCTGATCCATGGAGTTCAGCTGGAGGAAGAAGATTGTAGCTGTTATTCTTCAGAGAAGTCCAAAGGCTGCTGTGCTGCTTCAAGGACTGCTCCAAAAGAGGACCTGGACTAGCTCCTTGCTGCTCTTTACTAGAAGCACCCTGGAAGCCATTCCTGTGTGCCTGCTGTCCAGAGACGGAGTCTTTGTGAATCCGGAAGTGGAGTGCTGGAATGTCTTAAGTCAAATAAGTCAATTGTTGTCACCCAGAGTCCAGGGGCGCATTTGTGACAGCTGGAAGCCTGTTGCAGTGAAGCATCCAGAAAAGGGGGTACCCTGGCATAGGGCTGCTAGACACCCAGAGCTGCGAAAGTTCCAAACTGCCGAAGAATACTTCAAGGGACATCCATGCCATCATCACTGACTACTTTTTCCTCGCCGGAGAAGGTCCAGGGTCATGTTACGTCCGTAATGTATGTGCGCATGCGCTAGCCTCGTTGTGGCCGCGCATGTGCGTAATGAATAAAGACGGTCCGCAAGGCAGTTGCCGCCGGGATCCTGGAACGACCAGACGTGCGTGTACGAGTCTCATTGTGTGCGTATGCTTGGATGCTAGTACAGGGCGGCCTGAGGCACGGGAAACCCTATCACACTGGCGACGAGGCGGGATACGGGGAGAGAAACGCCCGGCACGTACAAACGTGTCGTTATGGGCATTTCATCTCACGTGTGCCACGATCCTCACACGAGTGACGGCGGCCATTTTGTTTATGGTGTTTAAGGCAGTTGCGGCCCGCGAGGGTGCTCGTGCGCTGTTTAAACACTGAGGTAGACAATCCCTAAATTTTTGGACATTCTGCAGTCTTCCTAGGAAGGGAGACTGCCCCTTTTGCCAAGTCAGGTACATCGGACACGGATATAGCCAGGTTTGCGGCCTCTAACACGGTCTGAGGTGCCTGTGCGACCTGTGAACATGATGGACAGCGACGGAGAGGCCTCTGGAACAGTGAGGGTGGTGAGAAGGCAGCATGGCTCATTACAACCAATGCAAGAATTTGACACCTCGGGTCCCCCCTCGAAACTATGCCCGAGATGGCTGCTCTGGATAAAAACTTGACATGTTTTTCGCCGCCACTGGAGAAACAGATGATGATGCCAAAGTGGTGACGCTATTGTACTCGGCGGGCACAGAGGTACTGCGCATTTATGAGTCTCTCACCTTACCTGTGGTAAACTACGATGCGGTCAAAACCGCGCTAAGGGATCATTTTATCCCCTTATCCAACGTGGACTTTGACAGGTTTGTCATGTGTGGAGAAAAGCAGCACGATGAGGAGACATTAGATCAATTCTGTGCACGTTTGAGACAGCTAGCCACCACATGCAGATGGACGGATGCTGAGTTAATGGTCCGCCACCAACTGATTCAAGGGTGCAGCTCAGGGAAACTGCGGAGGCAGGTCTTGAGAGAGCCAGGTATGTCGCTGGTGCAGATTTTGGACAGCGGAAGGGTATACGAACTTGCCGAGAGTAGAGGGACTAAAATGGATGCTGCTGCACGCCCAGACAAGCTCGAGGAAGCTTTTGCGGTTGGGAGACAGTCCCAGACAAAGTGGAGGTGGAGCCAGAAGAGGCAGGAACCGACATCTCCACAAGGCAATGCAGTCATTTGTCAGTATCGTGGGTACGATTTGCCGGATTCGGAAGACTGTCCAGCCAAATCGAGGACCTGCGGAAGATGCAACACGCCAGGGCACTATGCCAGAATGTGCAGAGCTGCTGCCCCAGTTGCCACACAGCGGGGACCCGCGAGGTTAAGTGGTGGATATAGAAAAAAACGCAGTGTCGCTACTGTGGAACAGGATGTCCAAAGACTCAACATCGAAGAGGAGGAGGAAGAGGATGAAGAAGTCTTTTTCATCTCAAATTTGGCTACCGGGGCGAGAAAACGCAGACAACCGATGTGTGTTGTAAACATTCAAGGGGTCCCTACGCAGGTACCTAAAGACACTGGTGCCTCAGTATGTGTGTTGGCTAGCGAACATTACAAAGCCCTCCCAGGCCCCCCTCCATTGGACCATTCGAGGGCGAAGATCTTCACGTTTGGGGGTGACACTCCCCTACCAATCAAAGGGGTGTTTGTAGCTCCTGTAGCCCGTGAAGGAAAGACGATTAAGGCAAGGTTTTTCATCACGGATGTAAGCCTGCGGTCCCTGTTGAGTTGTGCGGCCTCGGAAGCATTAGATTTGGTCCACTTTGCATATGCAGTTTACCAAGGGGACATAGACTCACTTTTGGAGAGATTTGAGAGTACGTTTCACGGGATTGGCCGACTAAAAGCAGAAACAGTGCGACTGCACATAGATGAAACGATCCGCCCAACGGCATTGAAACACCGACGAATTACGTTTCATCTTCGGTCCCAGGTTGAAGAGGAACTCAAAGCACTGATCAGTATGGATATTATTGAAAGGGTGGAAGGGCCGACTCCATGGGTCTTGCCAATCGTGGTGGCACCTAAGCCCAAACACCTGGGCAAGGTTCGCATCTGCGTGGACATGCGGTTGCCCAATGCTGCTATCAAGAGAGAACGACACCTGACACCTACTATAGATGATATCATCAATGAACTGCAGGGTGCCAATATATTCTCGAAACTAGATTTAAGAGCGGGATATCACCAGCTGGAGTTCAACGCGGACTCAAGGTACATTACTACTTTTACAACGCACGAGGGTCTGTACCACTTTAAGCGCCTCAGCTTTGGGATATCCTCAGCAGTGGAGGTGTTTCAGAATGCCATTTGGGATATCCTCAGCAGTGGAGGTTTAGTTTAGTTTAGTTTAGTTTATTTATTTGTACCGCGCACCGAACCCTGGGGTAGCTGGGCGCCGGAGACTTAAAAACAGTTACAGCATGGCAAAAATATACAGTACAGATTGTGATAAAACAACAACGGTGTAGTAGACCGGGTTACAGGTGGTCAACAGAGGCAAGCAGAGAGGAAGTGCATTAAGCGGCGTTTTTGTTGGAAAGCCATGTTTTTGTTTTGGCTCTAAAAGTCCAAAATGAGGGTTCTGCTCTAAGGTGTGGTGGCAAAGCGTTCCATAGTTTGGCAGCTAGGACCGGGAAGCTGGCGCCGCCTGCTTTTTTTAGAGAGAATTTGGGAACGGAGAGGCAGTGTGCGTATGGTGTTCTAGTTGGTCTAGTTGAGGTGTGATTGTGGAACTTGTCTGCCAGGTATTTGGGTGCGTCGTTAGAGCGGCATTTATGGACGATGACGAGGGATCTGAGGGAGATTCTGTCTCGTACTGGGAGCCAGTGAGCATCTTGTCTGAAGCTGGAGATGTGGGCGTTTCGTGGGATACTGCGGGCTGCTCTGATGGCATTATTTTGCAGTACCTGTAGTTTGTTCAGGTTGTGTTCTGATGAGCCAAGAAAGAGGGTGTTGCAGTAGTCAATTTTTGAGAGCACTAACGCTCTGGCTAGTGTAATGCAGCTAGAGGGTGATAGGAAAGGTTTGCAGGCGTTGATGAGCTTATTGGTGTAAGCTGTTGAAGAGGCAGTTGCGTTCACCTGTCTTTTGAGTGAGAGAGTGGAGTCTAGATAAACCCCAAGGGTTTTAATTTCTTTGGCTACTGTGATTAGGTTACCGTCAATGTTGATGGACGCGTAACGGGGGTCTAGTTTGTTTAGCCGCGGTTGGGAGCCGACAATGAGGAGCTCAGTTTTCTCATCGTTGAGGCATAGGCCGTGCTCTGCCATCCAGGCTTGGATCTCTAAATAAAGGTTGTTGATTTTGGTGGAGTCCTCGTCGTAGCACCCTGATAGGGTGATGAGAACCTGGGTATCGTCAGCATAGTTTGTGTAAGTGACACCTAGATTATCTAGGCGGTCAAACAATAGCTTTGTGAAGATATTGTATAGAGTCGGCGAGACGCACGAGCCTTGAGGAACGCCGCAGGTGATGGGGACAGGGAGTGCTGATGCCCCTGGGGAGAAGACCCGGGTGGTTCGGTTGGTTAGGAAGGACTGGATCCAGGCAGTCGCCTGGTTAGAGAAGGCCGCTGAGGTCCTCAGATGTTCTGTGAGGATCTGATGGTCGACGAGGTCGAAGGCAGCTGATAGATCTAGCAGTAGGAGAATGGCTAGATTACCCTTGTCCTTTGCCTCGTCCATCTGGATTTTTAGGTCCAGTAGGGCTGACTCTGTTCCATGCCTTGGCCTGAAGCCGGATTGTCTGAGACCCAGGAGATTGTTGTCTTCCAGGTGCTTCTGTATTTGCAGGTAGGCCACTCTGTCTAGGATCTTCAGGATGTAGGGAACGGTGGTGATTGGCCTGTAATTAGTTGGGTTATTGGGGTCTAGATTAGGTTTTTTTAGAAGTGGCATGACCCAGGCCTCCTTGAGGCTACTGGGCACTGAGCTTGATTTGAAGGATGCATTGATGAGGGCTGTTATGAAGGGGGCCAGAGTGTTGGCGCCTTCTTGGATGATGGGGGCTGGGCATGAGTCCCCTTGGCATCTAGAGGGCTTGAGGCCCTTAATGATGCTTTCTACTTCTTTAGTGGAAACTGGTGAGAAGGAGAAGGGGGGGCAGGTAGGTGTTTTGGGGGTGGTGGGCGGAGGGCGGTTTGTTTTTTTGGATAGGCTGAGCTTTTTCTGTTCGATTTTGGATTGTAACATGGTGATTTTGTCTGCAAGGGCTTTTTGAATCCTCTCACACCAGTCTGCATCTTTCACGCAGGTTTCAGCCAGAGTGGGGGGGGATTCGAGTTCCCTAAGGATATTGAAGAGCTCTTTTGTTTTAGATTTGGCGTTCTCAATTCTGTTATCGTATGTCTCTTTTTTGGCCTTAAGGATAGCAGTTTTGTAGGTGGTGGCTGCTATCGAGAGTTGAGTTTTGTTGGAAAGGTTGGGCGTTTTTCTCCAGGTGGCTTCTGCGGCTCGTTTGGAGTTTCGGAGGATTTTTAGCTCTGGTGTGAACCATTTGTTCATATGGGCTGCCGGTTTGGCTTTGGTGAGTTTGAGTGGGGCGATGGTGTCTATTGCTGATTCTAACGTTTTGTTGTAGAGGTCAGCGAGTTTCTCTGCATCTAGGTTGGCGTAGTTTGTAGGGGTACAGATATTGTCTATAAGTGGGCAGAGGTTTTGTAAAGTAATGTTGCGGTTGTTTCTGGTGAGGGTTTGGGGGATGGTAGGGGTTGGAAAGTTTGGTTGTGATTTCCCTTGAATGGAGAAGGAGATGGCGTGGTGGTCAGACCAAGCAGTTTGCTCGTTTTTTGTAATGGTCGTAGAGCAGTTGAGATCCGCTAGCCAGTCCAGGGTCCTGCCTTTGTTGTGGGTAGGGTCTGTGATTCTGAGCTTGAACCCTAGTTGGGAGATGGTGCTTTCCAGGGAGAGCGCATTGGTATCGTTTGGGTCGCCGAGACCGAGGTTGAGGTCGCCAAGAAGGATAATTTGAGATCCTGTTTTGGTGTTGGTGGTCAAGAGGTCAGATATCTCTTCCTCAAATGTGGTGATGGGGCCTGGAGGTCTGTAAAGGAGGTGTAATAGTATGGTTTGTGTGGCAGAGAGTTGGAGCTTAGCTGACAGAAGTTCTGCAGATCGGAAGCTAGGCGGCGGGATTAATCTAAGTCCAAGGGATGTTTTAGCGATGAAGGCTACTCCTCCTCCTTTGCCTGTGTCCCGGTCTTTCCTTAGTATTGAATAACCTTCTGGGATGGCGAGGGATAAGGCTGGGCCTGCTGCTTGGTGCAGCCAAGTTTCCGTGATAGCCAGGAAGTGTAGATTGTTGACAGAGATGAAGTCTGCGATATCTAGCGCATGGGCGACCAGGGAGCGGGCATTGACAAGGGCGCCCTTGATTAGTGGTTGTTCAGATGTACTCAAGGAGGCTGATTGGGTGATGTTCAAAGTTTGAGTGGAGTTTGCTTGACTGTGTGCGGGATGAGAGGAGTGTTTTTTGGCGAGTGTTTTAGGGGTTATGAACCGAGAGCCGAGTCTCAGGTTTCTGTCTTTTAATGTGCATGGGTTCCAAGGAGTGGGTGGATTTGCTGGGCCTTTGCTGGGTCTGTGGTGGGTTCTGGCGCCAAGTCTAGAGTTCCGATCGGAGGGAATGAGGGTAGTGTTATGGGAGTTAGTTGGGTTAGCTAATGTGGAGGTGTTGTGGTCGATGGTATGGCATGATGCTCTCATGTTGATGGGGTTCTGCTTATGGACAGCTAGGTGAGTATTTGCTGCGACATGCAGAGCGTGTGCATGTCTATGGGTGGGATGGGCGGACTTGGTATCCGGGGGGAAGGCTGGTGTAGTGGGCAGGAATGGTGTAGGGCAGGTGATCGGGTGGTGTCTTAGGCAGGCGGGTCTGACTAAACCATTATTATGGGCTAGGTAACTGTTGCCAGTGCAGGGTATGTTACTTTGCATGACACAGAAAGGGAACATGATCGCAGTCAGGTAGGGTAACATGCTAGGGCTGAGGTGATGTGCAGAGGGGTGGTGTGTAAGGGGCATTGGCGGTATAGGTGGGGCGCAGCACAATGCGAATGAGGTCTAGGCGACCTTAGGGCACAACACAATGCAGGTGGGGTCTAGGCGACCTTAGGGCACAACACAATGCAGGTGGGGTCTAGGCGACCATAAGGCACAACACAATGCAGGTGGGGTCTAGGCGACCATAAGGCACAACACAATGCAGGTGGGGTCTAGGCGACCTTAGGGCACAACACAATGCAGGTGGGGTCTAGGCGACCATAAGGCACAACACAATGCAGGTGTTTCAGAATGCCATTAGGGGTGCTTTGGCAGGTCTAAGGGGAGTAATAAACATGAGTGACGATATTTTGGTCTTTGCCACTACACATGCCGAACACTTGAAGCGTCTAGAAGCAACCCTACAGAGACTGAAAGATCTTGGACTCACCTTACACCAGGAGAAATGTGAATTCTTCAGAGATCGCATTGGGTTTTTTGGCTTTGTGTTTCATGGCAACGGTGTATCGCCGGAACCGGAAAAGGTCAGAGACATCTGCGAGGCTGCACCCCCCCAATCGCCGACAGAAGTTTGCAGTTTTCTGGGGATGGTGAATTACTGCGGCTGCTTCATCAAGGGGTTGGCATCACTCTCTGAACCCCTCCGGGCCCTCACGAAAAATGACGCTGTTTGGGTCTGGGGTACCAAAGAACAAGATGCATTCAATGAGATCAAGAAGGCATTGTCAGAGCAGGACACAGTGGCGTATTTTGATCCCGCAGCCGAGTCTGAGGTGGTTGTAGACGCAAGTCTGGTGGGTTTAGGAGCTGTGCTGATGCAGAAGGACGTGAGAGGTGAAATGCTACCGATCGCATATGCGAGTAAAGCCCTCACGGAGACTGAACGTCGCTACTCTCAGATAGAGAGAGAGGCCCTGGCCACCTTATGGGGCTGCAGACATTTCAGGTTGTACATTCTTGGGAAACCGGTAACTGTCATCACGGATCAGAAACCGCTTCTTCCAATCCTAGCGGGTGTATCCTCGAAACCTCCTCCCAGGATAGAACGGTGGATGCTCGCCCTCATTGAATACGGGGTCAAATTGGTGTACCGGCAAGGGACGAACAGTCCGTCGGACTACTTGTCCCGTCATCCCAATATGGAGAGGGAAGGTGATCAGGGAGATGTGGCAGAGTGCAAAGAGTTCATACACAATGTCGTGGCAGTTGCCATGCCGGTGGCGTTGGACAGAAATCAGATGGCACAAGAGTCGGCAGACGACAAAGTGTTTAAAATCATCAGAGCTGCAATTCAGAGTGGCGATTGGAGAAGCATTCTGCAGAATAACACAAGGAGGGAGGATAGAGCCCAGAGGGATCTTCAAGCACTATGGAAAATCTGTGATGAACTCTCCACTTCAGAGGAGGGGTTGCTACTAAGAGGTCGGCAGATAGTTGAACCACGGTCGCTAAGAGCCCGAGTCATGGAACTGGTTCACACCGGACATTAGGGGGTGGCGAAGACGAAGGCGAGGCTGCGCACAAAAGTTTGGTTCCCAGATCTGGAAGCCCTAGTTGACAGATCCCTGACCTAGTAAGACAGGGATGCCCACTATCCCCATTGATTTATGTCCTAACTATGGAACCCCTGGCAATAGCAATCAGATCACACCCAGACTTCAAGGGGATCAGGAGAGGCGATGTAGAATTCAAGCTCTCCCTGTTTGCAGATGACATTCTGGCCTATCTGGTGGACCCAAGATCCTCACTCCCACCTCTCCTGTCCCTGTTGTCCGCATTTGGGAGATTCTCAGGCCTAAAGATCAATACATCTAAATCAGTCCTCCTCCCTATGAGAACTCAGGACCCAGGACTAGACTCCCGGGACAGTCTGGGGGGAATAGCGGTGGGGAAGACCTCAATTCGATACCTGGGGATCCTCCTGACCAGGGACCTGCACAAACTCGCCCCTGCCAACTATGACCCTGTTATGTCACAGATCACCGCCGATTTAAGGAGATGGGGCTCCACGATCCTGTCCTGGTATGGCCGCATGACGGCAGTGAAGATGAATATACTCCCGCGCCTACTATACCTTTTCACCGCCCTCCCCGCCATCGTCCCCGACCAAACATTCAGGGTCCTCCAGAACGCGGTGCGCGAGTTTGTATGGCAGGGTAGGACCCCGAGAATCGCGAAGGCCGTTCTTACCCTACCTAGAGAGGAGGGGGGGTTCGGGCTCCCTGATTTTCACCTCTATTTCCGCGCCGCTCAATTGCGCGTCCTCTTGGAACACATGAGGGAAGGGATGGGCACATACTGGTCGTATCTGGAGGATATGGATGCGCACCCACTTAAGGTACGCGACCTCTTATGGGCCCCACCTAAATTCATCCCGAACAGACTCAAATCCCACCCAACACTGGGAGTTCTCTGGGCAATATGGAGGGAGGGCCCCCAAACGGCACACCTGACATCATGGCCGTCCCCGATGTCCTCCCTTTGGGGCCACCCATTTAGACTGGGAAACAAGGGGTTCCGTAATGCACAGTCCTGGTCGGACTCAGGGTTGGAATGGGCAGGACAATTGTTCAAAGAGGGAGATTTCCTACCATACGAGGATTTGCAGACCGCCCTCGGCCCGGAGACAATCTCCATATTCGAGTATCTCCGATTGAAGGGTATCCTGTGCGATCAAGCATGGGGCCAGCGGCTAAAGAGGCAGATGACCCCCTTCGAGAAACTACTCGATACTGCAACCTCCAGGAAGGGGGCGGTATCTGCAATGTACAGAATCCTCAACACGGTTGACCTGGAGAAGAGGAGGGGGTTCCGCACTTTCTGGAACGAGCTGGCCGGGGAAGAAATATCTGAGGATTCCTGGTCGAGGATATTCAAAATAGCATTCCACGGGAACCTGTTCACTGCAGACATGGAGCACAATTTTAAAATTCTACAGGGGTGGCACAGAGATCCCATCAAACTGTCAAAAATGTTCACGGGAATTTCCCCCGCCTGCCCGAGGGGATGTGACCAACCAGGCACGAGGGGCCACATGTGGTGGCACTGTCCGAAAGCGCAAACATACTGGGAGAGGGTAAGGGGCTGGATCGCCGAAGTCACGGAGGAATCGCTTCCCCACAATCCCCTAACAATACTGCTGGGCCTCCCCCCAGAGGATACGGAGGTACACAGATACCCGAGGATGTGGGAAACAATGCTGAGGGCCGGGAGGGTGGCATTGGCCCAGAAATGGAAGAGCAGGGGGATGCCCACAAAGGAGGATTGGACACACAAGGTTAAAAACATGTTCTTGATGGACAAACTAACAGCGATGATGAACAATGACATGAACTCCTTTCAGGCTAACTGGTACGGAGTACAGCAGATCTGGGGATGGGAGGTCCACTGAGGCTCGAGGAGGGAATGTGGATGGAAATGAGGACCCACGTCCCGGGGGAGAATGGACGACATGCAGCCTATCACGCAGTTGGAATTTTCTTGCTTTTTTTCCCGATCTCCGGTCATACAAAGTTTGCAACGCATCTCCCCGCAAAGGGGGTTCTACTGGATCCAAGTTAATGGGGGGGAGGGTTTGTTTTTTCCTTTTTTCTTCCTTTTTCTTCTCTGGGGGGGCGGGGGGGGGGGCTCTTCCTCTTTGAGGGCTGATGACATGTTGAATCTATGGTAATGCTTCCAGCCTGTTTGTTATATTATGAAAATGTTAATAAAATAAAGTTTAAAAAAAAAAAAAAACTGTCATGGGTGGAGCCAGGGCTGTTTGCATAGACAGAGGTGATGATTCCCTTTGCATCGCATACTGTTAGGCAGAATCTGTCACGACCGCGGGTCGCTGGCGGCTGTGGAAGAGGTGGAAACTGGGCCGCCATTAGTTTGTGCCGTCACGTTTCCCCCCTGACGGCACCAGCGTTCTAGTCTTTCTCAACATGGCCGCCACCTACGTGTATTTACACTTCCACGTTAGGCGGCCCGGCGCGTTGCAACTTCGGATTTCCCTCTGTTGCTCTCGCTCCTCCATTGTTTTCTCCTTGGCGGTGCTCTGCCCGCTCTGTTCCTATTCTCCTGCCCTGCTCTCTCTCTCTCTGAACTCTGCCCTTCTTTTCCTGGTTCCCCTGTTTCCTTCCTCTGTGGGTCCCGGACTGCTCCGGTATTTTCTTCCTTCATTCCCGTGAGGTCCTCCCCCCTCCCTTGCTGGTTTCGCCATTGCTCTCATCTCTGTCCACGGAGCATGCCTCTCATAGCTCCCCCTCTTACTCACCTCGCATTGGATCAGAGTGCGCTTCACCGAGTTATCCTGGTTCTGGTTCAGCTTGCTCCAGGACTCCGGAGGGGTTTTTACGCCGTTGGCTTTTCCCCTCACTCCGTTGTTAGTCCGTCGCGGAGGGGGGTCACCGTGCCTCCTGTGAGGAGCCGCGGTGGCTTCCTTTCGAGGCCGACCCTACCTCTTAAAGAAGAAAAGACTTCCCGCTCTGCACGTCAGAAGGAAGAAGCTAAATTACTCTTCGACTTCAGGTGAGGAGGAAAGGGAACCGGGAGACAAGCTGAGTTCCACTGATGAGGAAGACATTACTGATTTCCCTGATAAAGTGGTGAGTCCACCAGCCCAGTCTGATAGAATCCTGTGCAGTGCCCTTAGGGACCACTACACACAATTAAGACTACAGGTGGCAATGCAAGTTTACCTTTGGTACAAGCCCGTACTACTAAGTTATAGTGGTAGCAGTATCAGAGCAGCCAGGCTTATCTCAAGAGTATATGAGCAGTAGCAGAGATTACACAAAGGGACCACAATTACTGTGACTCAAGCAAACACTGACTCAAGGTTTCAGGTAACAAATATAAGTACATTTATTTTTAAACCATCAGTTATAAACACAACACCTCTATTAAACTTTAAACAAAACCACACGTTAAATATACTACAACTAACCAATTCACTTTGTACAGTATGTCTCAAGGTAAGTACCCTGTGTTTGAATGAACCGGTGTTATGAACAAAACACGATACCGCGGATACGGTTGCGATCACTTTTTGACAGTTCGTATCATGTGCAGTCTGTGCCTCGCAGGGTGTCCCTGTGCGCTGTACCAGTTTCTGGCTAGGAACGCTACTGCCCTAATAACTCTGCTTCAATGTAGCAGGGGGTACTCGAGGACATGTTCGATGGCCCCTGCGTGTGTACCTGACAACTTGTAAAGCCACTTTGCATTTGGCCCTCAACGCATGTCAGCTGTACTGTGCGCTTCTCCAACAATGCCTGGCAAAGCTCCCCAGCACTGGTGCTACTTAGCATGCATGTGCAAGTGGCCTGGTGGAAGGTTGCCTGCGGTGTGGGCCCTTGTGCTGCTTACCTTGCCTGGAGCTCCTGGAAACACGTCTGCTTCTGTTGGACGTCTCAGCACAAGCCCTCTGCTTCTGCTTGCGCACACATGCACACGTCTGCTCCAGTCATCAGGATTACTTGGCCCTGTGTCTGCTGGCAAAGGTAGTGTGGAGGCTCATTTTCCTGCAGAAAGGGCATCAAGTACATATACAGGCAAGAAAATAACATACATCACAATCCACATCAATTAATGGAGACATCAATCACGTACTCACCCAAATTGATTACAGACATGGGGTGGATAAAACGCTACAAATCCCCACTAGGGGTGGTAACACAAGTAGTACAGCAGCAGACAGGCCACAGTTATGACGAAAGTCCAAAGCCCTTGTGTAAATGTTTGTTAAACCAAACCATCCTAGCAAGCCCATGGATAAGGGAAGCAGGAGTGGCCTCTGTGAGTCAGGACCCCAAGCTGCAAACACATACACGAGACAAGCTTGAAGGGCCCAGCTGGAACAGACAGTGGATGCTTTCAAATGCCACAAAGCACCACACCGTCACATGAATGCACAATAGACAAACAATATTAAACTATATTAACTAATTAAACTAACAATGAACAACCTACATAACCTAATTAAAATAACTATCAAATAGTCAATATTAACTAACTAAACTAAAATACTAAAATCAAAAATCAAAAATGGCCACATACGACCTATGGGGTGGGGAGGCACCCAGGAAGGGGGAGGTACAGGGTACACATCAACACCCACATGCGATGATGTTGAGACAAAAAGAAAAACCTCCATGGGTCAACGCCTGCACAGCCCGACCTGTGTGGGAGATATCTAGTCGTCCGAGTCAGCCTCTTCCTGAAAAGGTTGGCGGGGCACAGGAGCACGGCCATGTCTAGGCACAGCTTGCCCCTCGTCGGCAGCAAGTCTGCCGGACGGGTGAGCCTGGTTCTGTGCGGCGATTACACATAGGTCAGCATGCAGTACCTCCCGTGATACACGTGCTTCCTCTTGCAAGGTAATAAGTGTAACACAGAGTTTTTCCTGCGTGGCCCGGCTGGACAACTGATGCACCTCCCGGCAAGCATGTAGCTCAGCCGAGATGGTACACTCAAGCTGCTCAAACCTCTCCTCTGACCGCAGCCTCTGGGACATCAAGAGGACACCCAGAGTGGATCTGAGGGACTCATACTCAGCCCTCAGGGCCTCCATGTGTGCCTCTGCGTGAGCAGCAATTACGTGACGCAAAGACAACATTTCTGCCTGGCGTGCCTTGTCGGAGGCCTCCATGCCCAGCCTGAGCGAGCGGGCCGTGGACTATGCCGCCAGCTGCTGGAGAGGAACCTGCCTAGCAGGGGGAAGCACGGATTGGGCCACACGCTCCATGCTCACAGCAATGTTTTCCATTGCCTCCCCCTGGTGTTCTGAATTGGCAGTCATGTCTTGCTCCCACTCAGTATACTTCGGTGGTGCGTGGCACCGCGTTGCTGGGCTTGACACCTGCGAGTCCCAAGGACCGGCCATCCTTGTTGGGTCGGCACTGCCCGCGTCTGCAGGACTACATTCCCCCGTCGACGTGATGTCCCAGGCACATCAGTGACTGGTGTGGAGGGTGACCCTGTGTCCCGATCCACCACAGGCGGAGGTCCCACCACCGTCTGGCCCCTCAGTGCGGGTGTCGCGGACAGAGGAGCGTCCACATCAGAATCACTCACCCCTGTCAAATGGACCTGATGGACATCCAACTCGACATGGACATCAGAGTGGTCATCTGGGCTGGACTCATTGCCAGCCATAGACAAGATGGTCTGTAACACATGTGGGTTCTCGTGGTCTGCCACCCGACGACCCTCACTTGTGCCGGGTTGCTGTTATGATAACAACCCTGTGCCTGGCATGACAACACCATCCTCTTGCTCCATTGCGTCATCATCTGAAAAGTGGAGAAAATTAACATCAGTACACATGCCAGAAGCACATAACACACACACACATAGACATCACACAGACAGCCAACACATCAAGCAGACATGTCAAACACACTGAGAACCTGCCATGCATGCAAGGTCACTTTGACATGGCATCAGTGAGTAGGCATGTAGAACGGTGTAACACGGCTCAGAAGTGGGTTCATGCAATGCAGTACATGTGTACGTTACCCACTATCTACATGAACAAGTGCATCATGATGTACATAAATATATGTGAATGCAGTGCAAGGGCAAGTTCAGGCATCATGTGCAATGTGCATGCAATGGGTTACATGGCTACAAGCAAACCACCCCTCCCCCTAAGTGGAAATGCAGGGATGGCTTGCATGGTATCAAAAGGATGACCAGACACGTGAGTATTGGCTGACAGTGTTGACTAGCATCAATAGCATCATCTGAGTCAACTGAAACACAGCAGATGATGATGGGACAGTAAGCAGGACACATGATGAACCCTCAGTAGTACACCCATGTGTGCAGAAGACACTACACCAGTTGGACAGAGTCAGTGGGCCTGAAACAGGGTGAGGCCTGTGCCCCACACAGACTGTCACACCCTAAACATGTGTGGGACGCAGGACTGAGCCAGAGTGGGCATGGGAAGGCTGATGAAATGCCATGAAATGCAGGTCACCCTAGACACATACTACAATGATCATCCAGTCAAGGACACATAGGGGCATGCATGGAATGCACATGGAGCATGAATGGGCACTCATGTCCCTGCGGAGCATCTGACATCTGCACAATCCAAGTGAGACTTCCTGAATGAAGGACAGAGGATGTACCCCACTGCATGTGTCTGGCAGGTTGGCTGGTGGAAGTTTGCATGTACACAGGAGTCTGGAACAGGCCATTGCAGTACGCCAACATGATGCACACCAGTGCAATGTTGAAATTGGGGCACCGGGGGGGGTGGAGGGGAAAGGAAGCATGCCTACGTGGAGTACCGGCATGCAGGCAGAGGACACATGCATGTAAGTCATGCAATGACATAGTCCCAGTGCTGTGAGAAAGGACACCCCAGGCTACATGCATAAGGGCCAGTGAGCTGGAACATGGACCGGAGGGGCATCCGGGTGACTAGCATGTGAGTAGGGTGCAAGTGTGGTGATGAGGACAGTCCCCGTCTGCTCTACATGTCCACCATCCTGCACGGCAGGCATGCATCAGTGAAGCATTGCATGACTTGCACATGAGAACCATGTACCCATGACATGTAGTGCCAGTCGAGCACAACACATCACACAAGTAAAACACACATGGCCTCGACAAACACGCAACAACACTCACTGGACTGGGCATCAAAGTCCTGCATCTCTCCCACTCCTTCGACCAATTCTGGTGGTATGAACTCCGCAACGAGTGACTCGTGCGGAGTGAGGTCTTCCTACTCAGGTGGTGGCCCACTGCCAGTCACCAGAGTCATGTTGTAATTTGAGGCACGCTTTGCCTTAGTGCTGCATTTGAGGTCATTCCAATGCTTTTTGCACTCTTGTGCCGTGCGCACCTCATGGCTGAATGCACTCATATGTTCTGCAACTTGCTTCCAGCGGGTATCACAATGGGCAGCCGTAGTTTGACAATTCGACCCCACTAGCATGTCATGGTTGTGGTCCCGCACGTAGTCCACGAGGAGGTCCGGTTCCTGCTTGCAGAAAGTCTTCTTCCTCGACGTGCAAGAGGCCGTAGCTGTGTCTGGGGTCCCAGCCTGTACTGCAGGTGCAACCTTCCTCCTCTTGGACGCTGGTCCGGACCCTGGCTGGCAAATGCCGCCCTGATCAGTATGGGCAGTGGCGCTGGTGGAATGAGCCGAGGGAGTGGCAGATGGAACATGGAGTGAGGCCCTGACTTGCATCAGTGGCTGCTGGGTGCCCTGGAATGGACCCTGTGCAACAACATCCGCTGTACCAGGGTCATTGACCGTGACTGTCCTGGTTGGTAGACTTACAACCGGCTGCATCTGCCCCTGCACTTGCCGACACCCGGCTGGTCGGGGAAGCAGATGACATTGCTGCCCCAGGGACACGTGCCTCAGGGCAGCCCTGCATGCACCTACGGTGTGCCTCCTGACTACCTGGGATTCTGCCATGGACTCTTCAAGTGCCAACGCAGCCTGCGCTGGCAGACCCCGAGCCTGGGTGGTGGTGTCCACAGCTGCACCTGCAGCTACCGCTACCCTTGGGCCCGTGGCAGTCAGTGAAACGGACTGCCGGGTCATATGGGCGCCAGTGTCAGATGCAAGAACGGCATCTCCTGGTCTTGCAGGGGGTGGTGGCTTGACTGCACCAACACGTGGCACAACATCGTGCCGAGCTGCTGCACCCCTGCCTCTTCCCATTCTGCAGCCACCCTGGACACCCTGGAGTCCCCCTACTCCCTGGTCACCCCGGCCACGTCCCTGACCACGCCCGCCACGTGGAATACACCCTGCTGAGGCACCCCTCACCTTTCGTGGCATCCCAGCCATGGCACAGATGGAGTAGTGCCAGCACGGATGGAGTAGTGCCAATGGGAGGTGTACACGACAATTGTCCTGGGCAATTGGGGCGATGGGGGTGGGATACAAGATGTTAACAGCACCCCTGCACCAGCAAGGCTGTATGTGACCCCTAGTGATAAAGTGACAGGTCATGCAACGCTCAGGCACCCCAAACTGCAGTAAAACCGTGCACACAACCCCCGGTAGTCCACGTGTGTGGTATTAACCTCCTGCAGTACGCGGTCGCACCCAGGGACACGAAAAACATGTACGCTTGGGACACGCAGTCTACTATGACCTCGACAATGGGTATGCGATACACAGGGGCACCCGCAGTGGGAAAAATAGCGTGCGCGACTCACCGTCAGACTAGCGTGATAATGAAAAACACGCTTAGCCAATACCCCCGCCAAAAGAAGAGATACGTCCTTGATCTGCTGTGAAGTTGTGTTGGTGCGTGAAACAACACGAAGTAGCAACACACATGTCGGTCGAAAGGCACGTACAGCGAACTGCTGGACCAGCTCACCTTTAACCCGTGCTGAGGGAAACACCCGCGTGCGTCACGTCACTTACACGCTTAGGCCCTTTCCTCGGATTACACACATTAGCATGCAGACGTGCTGTTTTTTCACGTGCTGAATCACTATGCACCCGTCATGAGGGAAACATCCGCGTGCGTAACGTCACAGACACGCTTACACGCTAAGGGCCTTTCCTCGAATTACACGCTGACGTGCAGTTTTTTCACGTGCCAAATCACTCCGTATCAAGCTGGCCACGCGACAACACACGGAAGACCATGCCCCTGCCCAGAAGGCCATTTTCCTGCCCCCCAGAGCCCCGAGCACGCTCCCACCTGCCATCTGCTGCTGCCTGCCTGCTGCCCACGTGCCCTGCTATTTGGTGCCTGCACATCAGCCATCTGCAGGGGTCCAGTTGCTGTGTCCACCCCTGCTGGAACATAAGACTCCCGACTGGTATACCATTACTCCACAGCCCGGCCCCAGGACCCAGTTGCCCACCCACACCTGCCTCGGGGGTCGCCATGTCGGGGCAAACACCATCCGAGACCAATGGCGACCCCCAGCCAGAGAGGCAGAGGGCTACCAGCTTCAGCGATAAGGAAGTTGCTATCCTGGTGGAGCAAGTTCTGGGGCATTATGATGCCATCGCGCACCGACAAGGAAGGACGGGAGAGGATCTGGGAGGACATAGTGGTTGCCATCAACACGGAGGGGGTGGCAACCCGCGACATCAAATACGCCCGGAAGCGCTGGGAGGACTTCAGGTCCAGGACACTCAGCAAGGCCCAGCGCCTCTTGAAGGCAGAGGAGGCAGATGGGTGCCGGGTCAGCCTGACCAACATCCAGATGAGGGTCCTGGAACGCATAACCCAAGCGCTCCACGTCCAGATCCTTCAGAGGCAGACCGTCTGGAGTTGAGCGGTAAGTGGCCATGCATTGCTGTGTGAAACAGGGCATGTTGCAGTGTGCTGGTAGTCAGCTAATGTATGTGTGACATAGGCCATGTATGGATGTGTGTGTGCTGGGACATCATGGTGCTGCATGTGAGACCAGTCATGCGTGAACCACATGGATGGTGCATGTGTTCCAATGCAACATGGGGAGCAGCATGCAGAATGCACACATTAATGCATGCCTGTCTCTGTTCTTGGACATGAATGGGGTGTGAGAGATGGGTGCTGCTGTCATGGACATGTATGGTGTACATGTCTGTGTGTCTGAGTAGCGTCTGTGTGACTTTGAAATGCCATGGATGCATGACACATGTCCATGACGATGTGTTGATTCACTGATGCAGTCTAGTCATCCTTGTATCCACTGTGTCTGTGGTGTACAAGGCCAGATGCATGAGTCTCCGGTGATGTGTGTGCATGGGATCAGTATGACCCATGATGCATGTGAGTTGAAGACAGCATGTATGTCAATAGAGGCCCTTGTACATGGATTCTAATGTTGATTGCATGCGCCGTGCCTGTTTCTGCATGTGTGTTGCCTGCATTGACCCATGTGTTGTGGAGGGAAAGGATGGATGTGACGTTTGACAGTGCCACTCATGTGCTATTGCTTCCTGTCTAGGGGACTATTGTACAGTACCCTGATGCTTGTGTTCTATGTCTCCATCTACACAGCATTGAGTGAAGAAGAGGGCGGAGACGGCACTGTGGAGCAAAGCGGCAGGGAAGTCTCCACCGGCCGACAACGCAAGGCCCAGCCACCCTCCGAGGAATTACCATCATCCGGGAGCGAGGGGACTGGTGCCGTGGCTGCCACTACTGCTGCAGCGGAAGGGCCGGGTGAGCCCCCACAGGGGCTTGCGATGGCAGAAGACGGTGCAGAGCCATCCAGGTTCGTGGTCTACACAGAGGAGGAGGAGGCCGCTACTAAGCCGCACATGGGGCCTGGTGGGGGTGGTACCACTGGTGCAGGTGGTGCAGTCCAGGGCCAGCGGCAGGAGGCAGCACAGGTCGCCGTGGAGGGGCCTGTGCATGTCACTGTCCCTGACCCCGTGACTGTACCACCATGCACCAGCAGGGATGCCCAGGCCCGTCAGCAGGTAGGGGGGAGGCCCACGTCATCTGGCACTCCACTACCTGCGGACGAGGAGACCCATGACCGTATGGGGTCCGTCCTGACTGGTGTCACGATGCGCACGCGTGTCATTCGTGATGATGTGCGTGCTTCCTGGGGGGACCACGCACGCCATCATGAAGAGCTGCGTGGCAAAGTGGCACAGTTGGGAGGGGCCCTGGTCAGATGGTTCCTAAATGTGTCGAGCACTCTGGCGGCTCTCTCCTCCTCTGTGGAGACTATGCGCCAGTCGTTCTCCCTGCCGTCTTCTGGCCCAGATTCCACCAGGGCCCCCTGTGGACCTGGCCTGACCAACGCAGCCAGCTTGGTGGAGATCACATCCCTGCCACAGTCGGGAGTCGGAGGTCCAGCAGGGGTGGACACCTCACCAACTGGAGACCAGCAGATGGCGGATGTGCCGGCATCATCGGGCAGGGCACATGGACAGCAGCAGCAGGCTCAAGGTGGGAGCAACGATGGCTCGGGGCCATCAACATCAGAGGGGCAGACATCGGCCGGAGGGCAGGAGGACCCTGGAATGGGAGTGTCTTCCATGTGGCAGCGGTTGGGCCAGCGGATAGATGCGGAGCGGCGTCGGGCGGAAGAGGCACGGCTCACCATGGTCAGGGCGGAGTTCTCCATGCGCAGGGCATTGAGGCGGGCTGAGTGCCTCGAGGCAACTCGCAGGGAGTTGGAACAGGCCATGACTGCATCCCTGTGAGACCTCGGGCCACGGGAGAGGCCTGCCTCCGGGACATCGACATGGAGTTCGATGATGCCCTGGCCCGGGACATCACAGAGTGAGCCGGAGGACTTGCCCGCTGCCATTGTATATAGTTAGTTAGTGTTAGGTTTCCTTTCTGTTTTTATTTCTTTTGGGGCACTTGGACAATGCCCCACCTTTTTGTATATAGTTGTTCATTAGGTAGGGTTTTTTGTAGGTTTCCTTTCAATGGTTGGGTCATGGACCCTGGATTTGCACTTTGTATCTAGTTCTACACTGGATTTCACTTCTTTTTTTTTGTTGTTCCATGGATCAATGGTTTTGTCTTGTTTTTTCACTTTGGATTTGTTTTGACGGACAGCCACTTTGGACCCATGTGCTTTTGGATTGATTTGGATTCTGCTTTCACACATTTTTATTTTATATTTTGGACATGCAGCTTTTTCTTCATTATTTCCATTATTGTGTGTTTCATTTCATTTCCTTGCTTTTGTGTTTAATACATTTTTATTTCATACTTCAATGTGTGGTATTCTCTCTTTGGTTTCATGCATGTCACGATGTGTGTTTTCACAATCACATGCACCCATTGTGTGTGTGTGACGGAAATGTGTTGATGTGCATACTTGCAATTTGGGATGTATCATTTGATGGGGATTTCAATGTGGGGTGGATGTAATACCTGGTTGTGTGTTTGGACTGGGGTGGCGTGGGGTGTGATTTGGGTGTCCATAAGGCCCATGATTGTGGATCGTCATGACGTGTTGGGGTGGACATGAGTCGGGGCCTGCTGGCAGGTGCCTGTCACTGCTGGGTGGGTGAGTGGGGGTGCAGGGACATGAGTCAGGGCCTGCTGGCAGGTGCCTGCCACTGCTGGGTGGGTGGGGGTGCAGGGACATGAGTCATGGCCTGCTGGCAGGTGCCTGTCACTGCTGGGTGAGTGAGTGGGTGGGGGACATGAGTTGGGGCCTGCTGGCAGGTACCTGTCACTGCTGGGTGGGTGAGTGGTGGTGCAGAGACATGAGTCGGGGCCTGCTGGCAGGTGCCTGTCACTGCTGGGTGGGTGGGGGTGCAGGGACATGAGTCGGGCCCTGCTGGCAGGTGCCTGTCACTGCTGGGTGGGTGAGTGGGGGTGCAGGGACATGAGTCGGGGCCTGCTGGCAGGTGCCTGTCACTGCTGGGTGGGTGAGTGGGTGGGGTGACATGTGTCGGGCCTGCTGGCAGGTTCCTGTCACTGCTGGGTGGGTGAGTGGGGGTGGGGGGACATGAGTCGGGGCCTGCTGGCAGGTGCCTGTCACTGCTGGGTGGGTGAGTGGGTTGAGGGACATGAGTCGGGGCCTGCTGGCAGGTGTCTGTCACTGCTGGGTGGGTGAGCAGGGACATGAGTCGGGGCCTGCTGGCAGGTGCCTGTTACTGCTGGGTGGGTGGGGGTGCAGGGGGACATGTGTCGGTGCTCACTTGTGCATGGTGATATGTGGGCTGGCTGGGGGGCATGGCCAGGGTGGATGGGCGGCCTGCGGGGCATGGCCAGGGGTGCAGGGTAGTCCCCTGTGTTGTGGGCTGCCTGCAGGGTCTGGGGAGGGGGGTGAGGGCACACCTGGGAGGACACACACTGCCAATTTGCATTGGGGCAGCCCAGGAGTACACATACCCCTCCCGCGGCAGCGAAAATACGTGTAAAACTCCCCGCGCACCCCGCTGAATACACGTAACCGGCTCCGCCAAGGCCTATCGCGTGTAAAACGTCCCGCCCAACCCCTCAGAATACACGTACCCCGCTCGCACAAGGCCTATCGTGTGTAAAACATCCCGCACACCCCTCAGAATACACGTACCCCGTTCGCAGAAGGCCTATCGCATGTACAATGTCCCGTGCACCCCCGACATACACGTACCCAGCTCGCACAAGGCCTATCGCGTGTAAAACATCCCGCGCACCCCTCAGAATACACGTACCCCGTTCGCAGAAGGCCTATCGCGTGAACAATGTCCCGTGCACCCCCGACATACACGTACCCCGCTCGCACAAGGCCTATTGCGTGTAAAATGTCCCACGCACCCCCAGAATACACGTATCCCGCTTGCACAAGGCCTATCGCGTGTAAAACGCCCTGCGCACCCCCAGAATACACGTACCCCACTCGCACAAGGCCTATCGCATGTGATACTTCACGCTCACCAACCAAATACACGTACACCGCTCGCACAAGTCCTATCGCGTGTAAAACGTCCCGCGCACCCCTCAGAATACACGTACCCCGCTCGCACAAGGCCTATCGCGTGTGATACTTCACGCGCACCCCTCTGAATACACATGCCCCGCTCGACCAAGGCCTATCAAGTGTGATACTTCACACGCACCCCACAAATACACGCAGGCAGCCCATCCACCCTGGGCATGCCCCACAGGCAGCCCACGCCACAGGGGGGGTGCTTTTTCTACACTATTTACCTGGCGCGAGCAGGTTACGTGTATTCAGAGGGTTGCCCGGGGAGTTTTACATGCGTTTTCGCCGCCGCGGGAGGGGTACGTGTATTCTGTGGCATGCGCGGGAAGTTTTAGACGCGTTTTCGTGGTTGGGGGGCTGTATGCTGGTCCACTGGCCTTTGCGCCATGTACTGGATTTGTGCGCTGGTCATGGCGCACGGGGCGGGATTGGGGGCGTAACTGGCGCTGCTGCAGGGTCGCTGTGCCACTCTGCACCACGGCTGCTTATAGATGTTCAAATCCATGAATGAGGTTGAGGTGCTGGGTGGCGGGATCCGTAGGTGCTGCGTCTGCCTGGTTCAGTGGCAATGATGGGAATCAGATATGAATTAGGGTTACTACCACCGGGAATGCCTTTAAAGTGGAGGGTGGAAGCACAAGTAGGGCTCTTTTGAATTGGAAATGCAAGTGTAAGTACCTGTTGGACAAGATAGAGTCTTCAGTAATAATCTTATTAAAGTGAAGTTAAAACTTTACAGATATGAATAGATTAAGACATGGGAGATTTTACTGGAACACTGATGTTTAAGTGATCATTTTAATTGGAATGTAAACAATGTTAACGATATTGCTCCCTAGTTGATCAAACACCAGTGAAGAGATGTTAGGACTGTCAAGCTGATTGGCCCGAGAGGACCGCGTACCTGTAGTCTTGGTGGTTGGTCTCGCAGAGGTCGCCAGTCTGGAGTCCAGGAACTGATGAGATAGCGGCACGAGGAATCAGCCTCTCCACCACCCAAATGAGGAACTGGGTGAAGGATGGACCAACCCCCAATGTCACAAAGGCACTCTCCCAGGTAAGCGTGACAAGAGGATGTAGGCTCAGATGGAGGGAACCATAGTCCAGGTAGAGCTTGTTGTCCAGACCATGAATCTTCCAAGAACCTCAGTGCAGCGACAGTTGATAGATAGACCAGTGTAGCAGAAAGGTATTCGTAGTAGGCAAAGGAGCTTGGCTGGTGCAGATAGTTCCAATGGTACACAGGATGAGATTCGGAGTCAGGCAAGACAGGAAAGAGTGAGGACAGTTGGAACTAGTAGTCTGGCCAATTAGAGAACTGTAGGAACGTGCCCAAGATGGAACAGGGGGAATGCAGGCTAGTGTGGGATAAGTCCCCTCTACACAATGATGACTCAGGACAGAACTCCGGAATGGGCTGAGGGAAGACTGACCCAGGGCAAAACCTAGGTAGTAGCTGGAGGCTGGCTGGCCCAGGGCCGAACCCAGGTGAGGATTGAAGGCAGGCAGGCCCAGGACAGGACCCGGATAAGAACTGGAGTCAGGCTGGCCCAGGGCAGGCCACAGGTAAGGACTGGAGGCAGGCAGGCCCAGGACAGGCCACAGGTAAGGCTGGAGGCAGGCAGGCCCAGGACAGGCCACAGGTAAGGCTGGAGGCAGGCAGGCCCAGGACAGGCCACAGGTAAGGCTGGAGGCAAGCAGGTAGGCCCAGGACAGGCCACAGGTAAGGCTGGAGGCAGGTAGGCCCAGGACAGGCCACAGGTAAGGCTGGAGGCAGGTAGGCCCAGGACAGGCCACAGGTAAGGCTGGAGGCAGGTAGGCCCAGGACAGGCCACAGGTAAGGCTGGAGGCAGGTAGGCCCAGGACAGGCCACAGGTAAGGCTGGAGGCAGGTAGGCCCAGGACAGGCCACAGGTAAGGCTGGAGGCAGGTAGGCCCAGGACAGGCCACAGGTAAGGCTGGAGGCAGGTAGGCCCAGGACAGGCCACAGGTAAGGCTGGGCAGGAACAACGAGGAAAGCGAAGCAAACCGCGTTGAGACGCGGGCAGCTTTGACTAGCGGCCTCTTTTATGGGCCGCCGGCGCCCGAGAGGCCTGGAACGCAAACCGTTCCGTTTCCGGGCGCCGGCGAACCCAGAACGAGGCTTGGAAGGCAAGCCCCCACGGCGCATGCGCGGAACCGAGAGAGAGGACCTCCGCGCATGCGCCGAAGGCCGCCGGCCCTGTAATCCGTTGCTCCCCTCCCGGCGAGTCCCCAGACGCGAACGCGCGGGTAGACTCGCCAGGAGGAAATGGGAGCGGCAGACCCCAGTCTCCCGCGTGACATGACACTATGCCCCCTCCCAGGAAGACCCGGGGCCCCAGGCTTCCAGGGAAACCGTACGTAGAACTCACGTATCAGCCGGGGAGCATGCACGTGCTGGCGCGGTTCCCAGGTACGATCACAGGCCGGGTACCCCTTCCAGTCAACCAAATAGTGGAGCACCCCTCTACGGTACCGGGCATCACAGATCTCGTGTACCTCAAACTCAGGGCCCCCCTGTACCAAAACAGAGGCCGGACGAGGAGAGGTGCGGCCATAATCATCGACCACATAGGGTTTTAACAGGGACACGTGAAAAACGGGATGTACACGCCAGGAAGAGGGTAGGTGAAGACGGAAGGCTACAGAGGACAACCGTTTGGTGATAACAAAGGGTCCCAAATATCGAGGGGCCAGTTTGACGGGCAGATTGCGGAGAGGCAGGTTCTTTGAGGACAACCACACCTTGTCGCCCTCCTGGAAATTAGGTTCTGCACTCCTCTTCCTGTCTGCCTGTCTCTTCATCCGATCCTTGGCTTCACTTAAGATCTTGTGTGCAAGTTCTTGCTGTTCCCGGATGTGTAAGACCAGACCATCAGCAGAGGGAACAGTACTAGACGGAACTGGTTGAAAAGGCATTAACCGAGGATGTAGACCAGTGGAACAGAAGAATGGGCTGACTCCAATGGAGGCATGAACAGTGTTGTTGTAGGATACTTCGGCCAGATCTAGCCCACCTTTCCAATTAGACTGTGTGGCATTGGCAAAACAGCGGAGGTACCCCTCCAAAGTCTGATTGGTCCTTTCGGTTAGCCCATTTGTCTGTGGGTGATAGCCTGAGCTTAGAGCTCTATGTATTCCCAGATGACCACACACCTGTCTCCAAAATGATGAAAGGAACTGGGTACCTCTATCCGATATGATTTTCTCCGGTAGGCCGTGCAACCGGTAGATGTCGTGCAGAAACGCTGAAGCCATTTGAGTAGCTGTAGGGATTTTCCGGAATGGGATGAAATGGGCCAGTTTGGTGAAGCTGTCCACAACCACCATTATACAGGTGTACCCTTCAGATGGAGGCAAATCCACAATGAAATCGGTGGCGATGGTATGCCATGGATAGGGAGCCACTTCGGTGGGCATTAACAAACCCAATGGTCGTCTTCTGGGAACCTTGCACTGGGCACATATTGGACAGCTGTCAATGTACTTCTGGACCTCGGTCGCCCAACCAGGCCACCAGAACTGTCGGGATATCAACTCTCGAGTGGCTCTGACCCCGCGATGTCCTCCTATGGGTGAATCATGGAATCCGTGTAGAATGCCCCTTCTAATGGCTCCTCTGGGTATGTAGAGTCTTCTTTGAAAAAACAACAGTCCGTCTCGTTCTGATACTAGTTGCCGACTAAGAAGGGACGTTCTTTCTGGATCCGACCGAGTGGCTTCCGCGATGGACTTAAGGTGAGAGGACAAGGCCAGCAGAAAATGGCGAGGAGAAATCAGTGGCTGTTCTGGACAGGGCGTCCCATCTACGTTTTCCAGGGACCTGGAAAGCGCATCCGCTTTCGTATTGGAGGTTCCCGGGATATAAGTAACATGGAACTCAAACGGAGAGAAGAAGAAGGCCCACCGGGCTTGACGAGGAGTCCGACATTGCAGAGAGCGAAGATATTGCAGATTGCGATGGTCTGTCCGCACCTCCACAGAAAAGCGTGCTCCGAGGAGAAAATGTCTCCATTCCTCGAATGCGGTCTTGATGGCTAACAGTTCCCTTTCAATCACCGCGTAGTTTCGTTCGCTGGGACTCAACTTGCGAGAATAATAGGCTACTGGATGTTCTACCAACGTGATAGGATCTTTCTGAAGAAGGACTGCCCCTACAGCAAAGCTGGAAGCATCGGCCTCCACTATGTAAGGCAACTCTTCCTGGGGATGGCGCAGGATCGGGGCAGCCATAAAGGCCGACTTCAATACGTCGAAAGCCCGGGAAGCCACGAGATCCCATTCGAACGTGATCTTGCTGCTGGTTAGCCTGGTGAGGGGCGCCGAGATCTGTGAGAACTGTGGGATAAAGCGCCTGTAAAAGTTTGCGAATCCCAGGAAGCGTTGGAGAGCCTTGATATCGTGTGGATGTCTCCATTCTTGTATGGCTCGCACCTTCTTGGGATCCATCCCAATGCCTTCTTGATTGATAACAAATCCCAAGAATTCAATGCTGGGTTGGTGAAAGCTACATTTCTCCGCTTTGGCGAACAGGTTATTGACGGACAGCCGATGAAGGACCTCACGAACATGTTCCACATGCTCGTCTAAGGATTTAGAGAATATCAATATGTCGTCCAGATAAACCCAAACGGATAACCCTAACAGGTCACCAAAGATGTAGTCCATGAATCGTTGAAAAACAGCGGGAGCATTACATAGGCCGAAAGGCATAACCCTGTATTCAAAATGCCCAAAAGATGTCTTGAAAGCTGTCTTCCACTCGTCCCCACTCCTGATGCGCACCAAATGATAAGCTCCGCGGAGGTCCAATTTGGAGAAGATTCGCGCAGTATGCAGGGTTTCAAGGATGCTGCGAATTAAGGGTAAAGGATACCGGTCCTTGGCTGTTATGTCATTCAACTGCCGGTAGTCGACACAGGGTCTCAATGTACCTTCTTTTTTCTTTACAAAAAACAGGGGGAATCCTGCAGGCGATTTCGATGGCACAATGTACCCCTTTTCTAGACTCTCCGACAAATACTCCTGAAGAACTAGCTTCTCGTCACGTGTCAAAGCATATAGTTTCCCATGGGGAATAACGTGGTCCGGTAGCAGGTCAATGGAGCAATCAAAAGAACGGTGTGGAGGAAGGGGTATGTTGCCAGGTTCAGAAAACACATGTTTGAATTCGGAATATTCCTGTGGGACCAGAGACGTGGAACATAGATGAACCCCATTGCTGTCCGTTATTAGAGAAGTCGAGACGGTCCTGGTGGGAACGGGTAGCTTGCATTCTTGAGCACACCGTTCGGATGAAAAGGTCAAGGTCTGGGTTCTCCAGTCTATCAAAGGATTGTGGTGTTGCAACCAAGGTAATCCCAAAACCATCTTGTAGTTCGGTGACTTGATAACATCAAAGGCTAGTTCCTCGTAATGATCAGCAATCAGAAGGGCCAGTCCAACTGTGAACTGACTAACGGGTCCAGAAGACAAGGGAGTACCATCAATAAGCTCCACCGACAGAGGCGTGTGTCTGGAAACGAGTGGTATCTTATGTCTGGTGACGAACGTTTCGTCGATGTAATTGCCGGAAGCCCCACAGTCCAGTAGACCGGATACTTCCAGGTTCTTGTCTGGTAGTTTAATTCGGACCTTCAGGGTCTGTAGTACCGCTGGTTGCATGGGCAGACGTATAGAACAAATAACAGAAGGGTCTGAGGAAGGAATGGGACCTGTCGTTGCCCTTCCTGTATACGACAGGTCTCCTAGTTTCCCGACTTCTTCTTCTGCGGACGCAAAGGACACGTACCCAAATAATGTCCAGCTGCTCCACAGTAAAGACACAAACGCAAAGACCTCCTTCGTTTCTTCTCTTCTTCCGTCAAAGGTCCCCTCATGGCTCCTACTTGCATGGGCTCAGGTCCGGACTCGGTCGACCCAAACGAACCAGCAGGTGTGTTGGTTGTCCGGGGACCGCTTCTGTCAAGCCGACGTCTCTCAGCCTTTCGTTCGGCTAGCCTTTGGTCAATACGGAGTACTTGATCGATCAAGAGTTGAAGGCTCTCTGGTTCAGGGATGTGAAGTAACTCATCCTTGTACTCCTCTCTCAGGCCTCGACGAAACAGTGTCTTCTGTGTAATTTCGGGCCACTGGGAGTCAGTAGCCAAAAGTCGGAAACGGCTGATGTAGGTGATGACGTCATTGCTTCCCTGTTTGTAGTCCATCAATTGATTCTGTGCAACGGAGGCCAGGTTCGGCGTCTGAAATACCTCAAGAAAGGCCTTTTCAAAGGCAGCAAAGTCATTCAAAATAGGACTGTTCGTAACCACAAACGGAGTTGCCCAAGCTAATGCGTTCCCAGTTAGGTTCCCCAAGATGTAACCAATCTTGGCCCTATCAGTGTTGAAGTAGGTAGACCTGAAGAGAAAGTGTATTCTGCAGTGGTTACAAAACTCCGCCACCCGTCTAGGGTCTCCGTCGAATTTGATGGGTGTTGTATGAGCCAATGATCCCTCTCCTTGAGAGGTACTAGGTGCTCCTTGCGTTATCATTTGTCGTAATGTTTGATTCTCCTGACGCAGGGCGGTCATCTCGGCCCTGAGCGCTAGCAACTCGTTCCTCATGTCCTGCGATTCATCCATCTCTGAATCAGGAGGAAGGCGTCTCAATCTGTCAAGCTGATTGGCCCGAGAGGACCGCGTACCTGTAGTCTTGGTGGTTGGTCTCGCAGAGGTCGCCAGTCTGGAGTCCAGGAACTGATGAGATAGCGGCACGAGGAATCAGCCTCTCCACCACCCAAATGAGGAACTGGGTGAAGGATGGACCAACCCCCAATGTCACAAAGGCACTCTCCCAGGTAAGCGTGACAAGAGGATGTAGGCTCAGATGGAGGGAACCATAGTCCAGGTAGAGCTTGTTGTCCAGACCATGAATCTTCCAAGAACCTCAGTGCAGCGACAGTTGATAGATAGACCAGTGTAGCAGAAAGGTATTCGTAGTAGGCAAAGGAGCTTGGCTGGTGCAGATAGTTCCAATGGTACACAGGATGAGATTCGGAGTCAGGCAAGACAGGAAAGAGTGAGGACAGTTGGAACTAGTAGTCTGGCCAATTAGAGAACTGTAGGAACGTGCCCAAGATGGAACAGGGGGAATGCAGGCTAGTGTGGGATAAGTCCCCTCTACACAATGATGACTCAGGACAGAACTCCGGAATGGGCTGAGGGAAGACTGACCCAGGGCAAAACCTAGGTAGTAGCTGGAGGCTGGCTGGCCCAGGGCCGAACCCAGGTGAGGATTGAAGGCAGGCAGGCCCAGGACAGGACCCGGATAAGAACTGGAGTCAGGCTGGCCCAGGGCAGGCCACAGGTAAGGACTGGAGGCAGGCAGGCCCAGGACAGGCCACAGGTAAGGCTGGAGGCAGGCAGGCCCAGGACAGGCCACAGGTAAGGCTGGAGGCAGGCAGGCCCAGGACAGGCCACAGGTAAGGCTGGAGGCAAGCAGGTAGGCCCAGGACAGGCCACAGGTAAGGCTGGAGGCAGGTAGGCCCAGGACAGGCCACAGGTAAGGCTGGAGGCAGGTAGGCCCAGGACAGGCCACAGGTAAGGCTGGAGGCAGGTAGGCCCAGGACAGGCCACAGGTAAGGCTGGAGGCAGGTAGGCCCAGGACAGGCCACAGGTAAGGCTGGAGGCAGGTAGGCCCAGGACAGGCCACAGGTAAGGCTGGAGGCAGGTAGGCCCAGGACAGGCCACAGGTAAGGCTGGAGGCAGGTAGGCCCAGGACAGGCCACAGGTAAGGCTGGGCAGGAACAACGAGGAAAGCGAAGCAAACCGCGTTGAGACGCGGGCAGCTTTGACTAGCGGCCTCTTTTATGGGCCGCCGGCGCCCGAGAGGCCTGGAACGCAAACCGTTCCGTTTCCGGGCGCCGGCGAACCCAGAACGAGGCTTGGAAGGCAAGCCCCCACGGCGCATGCGCGGAACCGAGAGAGAGGACCTCCGCGCATGCGCCGAAGGCCGCCGGCCCTGTAATCCGTTGCTCCCCTCCCGGCGAGTCCCCAGACGCGAACGCGCGGGTAGACTCGCCAGGAGGAAATGGGAGCGGCAGACCCCAGTCTCCCGCGTGACATGACAAGGACTAGAGTGCCAAGACATTTATTGAATGTGCTACCATCACTGGACTTCCTAGGTATGAGGCAGAAGTCTCCTCTGGATCAAAGGTTATGTCCTTACTGTGGTCATAGAATTGAGACCCTAAGACATTAGTGCATGGAGTGCCCTGCCCTTGAGAATCAACGCTATGAGAAGTTGAACAGATGTATACAGAACCGAGAAATTACTAGTGCTCAGCAGTTATGGGTCTGTATCCAAAACACGAATTATTTCATTGTTAATTGCAATTTTAGAATTTGTGGAAATGGTATTGGCTGATTTTAGTACTGCATTTTAGTCCTGATCTTAAAATAGTTTTTTGTACTTTTCTATGAATTGTCTTGTAAGGAATGTTATAGTTTTGAAGCAAAATTGTAACGTATTGAATATTAATTGTTTTCACTGTGTTAATGTGGTTTATGCATGAAAGGTTCAGCTGTGCAACCGAAACGTACAATAATTAAATAAATAAATAGATTGCTTTGCGCCGGAGACCTTAACAGCTGTGGGAGTTACGTAGATTACTTCAAACGGGCTCTCGAATCTGGGGTCCTTCCATTGTTGAACGAAGATCCTGATGAAGACACAGTCACCTGGGAAAAGCTGTGATTGCTGCCGCTGCGATGGCTCCTGTTGTGGCCACGATGATCATGATCATGTCATTGAAGCCCAACCTGGTGAGATATAAACCTGATAAAACCCCCTCAAATTTGAGCAGAAGTATGTGCATCTCTGACAGTGTGTGTGGGTGTGAGCGGGGTATGCAATCTCCTGCCTGTTACTATTTCACGCGGGGCAAGGTGATGGTCAGTCCCTGGCTGATTGCATACAGCAAATAAAGCAAGAGGAAGACAGTGCTACCAACTTTTCTTAAGCGTGTTACATAATTTTTCAAGTGTCTGCTTTAACAAACCGTTTATGCAGTGCACATCCCGCTGGCTTGTGGGTGAAAAATAGTGCATAGTTTGGGTTTTACACCTAGCAAAGAGCATATTTCGTTAAACATTTCATTATAAAAATGAGTACCATTGTCAGACCTGTAAACATCCCAAATCCCAAATGGGGGAAACACGTCACATACTAGAAAGTTTGCTACAGACCTAGTATCAGGGTGAACACATGAACCTGCTTCAATCCCTTGTGAGAATGGGCAGAACCCACCAATTAGGTAACAAACGTTACTGCACCTGTTAACCACGTCCAAGTAATTGATATGTAGATATTTAAATGGCCCGAAGGGCAGGGAAACGTCACCTTGAGCTTTCTACGTATGCACAGAGTAGTGTGAGGACAGTGGCATCTTTGCTAACACATGGTATTCCCCTGATTAGAGGATCACTACTGATGTTCCCACGTGCCTTACTCCTGTGTTCTGATCATTTGTCGGCAAACCATCAATTAAGATCACCTTCCCCTCTTTGAGCGGTTCCTCCCTAACATGGGCAGTTTCACCGGTAATGTCTTCATAGGTAGTGCAATCATGCACCGTGCCATTTGGATGTATTGGCTCCACAATAAAGGTTTCTGGATTCATGGTTACCATCTCACAATATGAATAGAGGGGTTTCACAGAATGACCTCATACCCTGACGCTCGTTGGATGGTGAGAGTAGATTTTTGCTTTTCTAGGATTGAAAGAACTGCATACTCCACTTAAAGTGTGACAAGGCATCCCATGGTAATGGTAGATGATTTCTGCATGGGGAAATGCAGTGGCTGCCAGATCCTGCTCACACAGGAAGTCCCCCTGCATGACAGGGACCAGGAGACCACTGAAATAAGCCAGAGGAACAAATTGTTTTTTAATATGATGTGGGTAAAACACAGGCATTACTGATCACGTTTTTGAGCTCCTGAAATGATTCAGTCACCTGCACTGTCCAAACAATTGGTCCTTTTGTTATTTGCGCTTCCTTTAGCCCTTGGAAGAGGACTTTGGTATAAGCTGAATGGTCAAATATCCATGCTCGATAATAGTTACATAAACCGAACAACTGCAGCAACTGCTTAACAATATTAGGCTGCCGTGTGATCTGTACTGCTGCTGCACTTTCTGGCGTTATTCTTCTCCCAGCCAATGATATTATCTGTCCTAGGTACACAACCTCTTGCTGACAATGCTGTAGTTTATCCTTGTCCACCTTGTAACCCTTCCCAGCCAATAAGGTCAGAGGTTTTGCTGAATCATTTCTACATAGATCTACAAGATTCTTCTTCTTGCCTCCTTCCTGATGGCTGCTGCTCCTGAATGAACTTGTGGAATTCGTTCCACCTACCCCTGCATGCTGCCCTGCCAGGAACATCTTGGGTAAGCGCTGGATGGAGTTTCCAGCGCTCGCTGGAGTATTTAACATCTTTATTGACTTTTAATTGAAAAATGCATCTGAATATGCCTCATGGCCGCTTCATTACGAAAAACCATGAATTCTGGAGAAATCTTCTCCCTTCTGCCTTTGTTTCCTTTGCTTTGGGCATCTTGCAGCCCTGACTGTGTTGAAATTGCCATTTCAAAAAGGGATGTATTATTTTTCCATCTGCTTCTGTGTGTGTGGTCTGGCCCTGCTCCTCACCCCACATTGGCTGCACTTATCCCTTAAGCCAATCAGGGCAGGTGGGAGGCGGAGCCGGCCACCACTACCGAAGGCCCACAACAAAGGCCCTGTCTACCCCTGTCCACCACGGTACACTGCATTGCCCCCCCAAAGCACCCCGTGAGTGTCTTTGTGCCCCCCAATGCACCCCTTGAGTGATGGTGTGCCCCCATTGCACCCCGTGAGTGTCTGTGTGCCCCAATGCACCCCTGAATGTCTGTATACCCCCAATGCACCCTGTGCGAGGCTGTGTTACCCCCAATGGACCCCCTGAATGTCTGTGTGTCCCCAATGCACCCCCTGAGTGTATCTGTGCCCCCAATGCACCCTCTGAGTGTCTGTGTGCCCCCAATTGCACCCCATAAGTGTCTGTGTGCCCCCAATGCACCCCCTGAGTGTCTGTGTGTCCCAATGCACCCCCTGAATGTCTGTGTGCCCCCAAAGCACCCCCTGAGTGTCTGTGTGCCCCCAATGCACCCCTTGAGTGATGGTGTGCCCCCATTGCACCCCGAGTGTCTGTGTGCCCCAATGCACCCCCTGAATATCTGTGTGCCCCCAATGCACCCTGTGAGTGTCTGTGTGCCTCCCATTGCACCCTGTGAGTGTCTGTGTGTCCCCAATGCACCCCCTGAATGTCTGTGTGCCCCTGATGCACCCCCTAAGTGTCTGTGTGCCCCCAATGCACCCCCGGAATATCTGTGTGCCCCCAATACACCCCCTGAGTGTCTGTGTGCCCCCATTGCACCCCCTGAGTGTCTGTGTGCCCCCCATTGCACCCCATGAGTGGCTGTGTGCCCCCAATGCAACCCCTGAATGTCTGTGTGCCCCCAATGTACCCTGTGTGTGTCTGTGTGCCCCATTGCACCCCGTGAGTGCCTGTGTGCCCCAATGCACCCCCTGAATGTCTGTTTGCCCCCAATGCACCCCCTGAGTGTCTGTGTGCACCCAATGAACCCCCTGAATGTCTTTGTGCCCCAATGCACCCCCTGAGTGTATGTGTGCCCCCAATGCACCCCTGAGTGTCTGTGAGCCCCAATGCACCCCCCGAGTGTCTATGTGCCCCCAATGCACCCACTGAATGTATGTGTGCCCCCAATGCACCCTGTGAGTGTCGGTGTGCCCCCCATTGCACCCTGTGGGTGTCTGTGTGCCCCCAATGCACCCTCTGAATGTCTGTGTGCCCCCATTGCATTCCGTGAGTGTCTGTGTGACCCCAATGCACCCCCTGAATGTCTGTGTGCCCCCAATGCACCATGTGAGTGTCTGTGTGCCCCCAATTGCACCCTGTGAGTGTGTGTGTGCCCCAATGCACCCCCTGAATGTATGTGTGCCCCCAATGCACCATGTGAGTGTCTCTGTGCCCCCCAATGCACCCTGTGAGTGTCTGTGTGTCCCCAATCCACCCCCTGAATGTCTGTGAGCCCCACAATGTGCCCCTTATGTCTGTGTGCCCCCAATGCACCATGTGTGTTTCTGTGTGCCCCCAATGCACCCTGTGAGTGTCTGTATGCCCCCAATGTACCCCCTGAGTGTCGTCTGTGTGCCCCAATGCACCCTGTGAGTGTCTGTGTGCCCCCAATGCACCCCCTGAGTGTCTGTGTACCCCTAATGCACCCTGTGAATGTCTATGTGCCCCCGTGAATGTCTGTGTGCCCCCCTAGAACCTCTGTGTGCCCCTACTGGCCCCTGTGTCCCTCTGTGTGCCTCCACTCGCCCCCCTGTCCCTCTGTGCTCCCCCTCCCACTCCTGCGTCCCTCTGTTTGCCTCCTCTAGCCCATGTCTCTTTCTATTCTGTCAGCCATCTTGCCCTCCCTTTCCCCCACTTCACCTTTCAATTATCTTGGCACTTACTCTTATCATTGCCCGTTGACCTTTGATAAGAGCTTGTCTGCCCCCCCTCCCCTTTTTCCTCCTTGTCTTCTCCTCCCTCTCCCTCTCAGCACTACCATGATCAGGCGTTGACCTTTAAGATGGTCACTTGTTTTGTTCATCTCCTCTTCCCTTCCCTCCCCCACACCTCCCCTCCTCCCCTTCCTCTTGTCACTCTTGCACTGCAACAATTGTCATCAGGCATAGTAATGTTACTGCTAGTATTGTCTCCTTTTTTCCTTCCCCTCCTCTCCCTTATTGGTCCATGCACTTGTACTATCTGTTATGATATGATAGTTTTCTCACATTCTGATTTGTATCAAGGACCTGTAAGAATGTAAGTGTATTTTCCCATGTTTCCTCCATCCTTGAAGCGCTTTGAAACACATTGTGTATAGGCGCTATACAAATAAACAATCAATCAAAACAATCAATCAATAGTAGCTTTTCTGTTGTACTACAGACCAGAAGGCCGTCCACTTATTGGATCTCTGTGCTCTGGGTTTGTACGTTTCCTAGCTCCATCTGTACCACCCTGTTAAAAATGCTGGGGGACTCACAGTGCTCTTGGGGCAACTGTATGTGTTGAAACCTATGTCCTCTGTAGGTAAACGCTGGAAGCGGTTGCAACTCAGGGCGTAATTGGATAGAGAAAAAGGCATTCTTGCAGTCTACTACAGTGAACTAAGTGGCTTCCATGGGAATATTATAAAGGATAGTGGCGGGATTGGGAACCTCTGGGAATTCTGCCTCCATAATGTTTTTCAAAGGGTGCATATTCGGCACCAACCTCCACAATGACACTTTTGCTTTTTTCATAGGGTAAATGGCTTTGTTACATGGTAAATCTGATGGCTGTATAATGCCGTGCTGCCATAAGCCCAGAGGAGTGGAATAAATGCCTTTGTCTGCTTCTTTTGACATGGGAAATTGGTTCACTCTGGGCAGAATTGCCCCTCGTTTATAGTTTAATGCACACCACCCCCATGCTTTACAGCAGCCTTTCATCATGTGAGCTACTGTGCCACACAAGGATGGGCACCCTCCGTAGGTCTTTCTGCATATGTGATGGCAATGCTTTGTCAAGGAGCAGGGGGTGGAACCTCTGTTTTCTACCCTTAACTGACAGGGTATGGAGCTTTGGAAAACTATCTCCCCTGAATCCTCAGTGTCCACAAAGAGCTGCTCGTCGGACACATCTCTTAACCGCTGTGTTGGGTCAATGCATGAAACTGTGCACCATTCAGTGTTATCCTTTTCCAGATGGGACAGTTATACAAGATTAACTGGGGAGAGCCTAGTGAATACAATAAGGGGACTGATCATTCTTGCATACATACGGTGACAGGTAACTCTTCAGTTAAAGGACCAAATATGATAGCTTCTGAAAACCCCTGTGTGCCCATTATTTTGTCTGACAGCGGGACGCCCCTTGCGTAATGCAGGCTCTAGTAGCCCTTGTGTCGAACAAAAAAGAGAATGTTGGATCCCTTATCTTCACTCACAATCAGGGTTCCTCATCCGAGTCAGCAGTTACTGATAGTACTGGACACTGGGCTGTCCTATTGAGGGTTAACATTCAATCCTAGGAGCGGGAAAGCATTGCCCCCTAACACGCTTGCTCCCGTTGTGGTATCATAGAATGAGGAGTCAGACCAAGAGGGGGCTTGTTGATTGCTATAGAATTTGATTAAAAAGAAAAGCGAGCATAACTATCCCTGAAACGAGAGGTAGTTTAAGTGCCTCAACAAAACTATAACGCGTCCCTGTCAGGAAGTCGGTGGTGTCCAAAAGAAAGTATTCCGTCATGGTCAAAATCCCCATCCCATCTCTACCACTTGAACACAAAACTAACTTAAGAAAAGAGTTCTTATCCTAACCCAGGAGAATGGATCTCTTCCACAGGGCACAGGTCTCTTAAGGTATGCTTGCCAAAGTTCCACCATGTCCGGGGACTAGGCGAATGACTCCTTTATCCTAGTCTAGAGTCACTTCTTGGTAGATTTTCTTAGCGTTGTAATTTGCAAGTTCCTCATTAATTACTTCAACTCACTCCAAGCAGACTGGGTCTTCCTCTCATCCAAATTTCCTGACCTTTGGATCTCTCTTCCCACCGCTCAGCTTAGGCTCTAATTCAACACTTTCATCACAGGTGTTCCCACTAGGATGAGTGAGAGGCTTTGTAACTATTCAGGGATTCTCTAATTCCCTCTTAACAATACCAATTACATACAGTCTTTCAAGCTTTCCCGGCCCCTCCCAGACTTCTCACAGTTCCCGTTACTTTCTCTCATGGAACTCTTCAACAGTTTTGCCAGGGGACGCGGGTTTGTTACTCCACTTTTCCCAACTACTTGTATTGGGTTTACATGACTTGGCAACCCACTGCTGCTTCTACTTCTTTTGGCCACTCGTCTTGGGTCATCTCGACTTAGCGACCCGCTGCTGCTTCTACTTCTTTATGCTACTCGCAATAGGACTGCTTGGCTTAGTGAGCTGCTGCTATGTTTGCTTCTTTCTACCACTTGTATTGGGTCCACTCGACTTAGAAACCTGGTACTGTTGGTGGTCTGGGCTCAAGTATCGGACAACACAGTCCACCAGTTACAGGTTGCGCTACCACCACAGTTCCTCATGCTTCCCATACAATTGCCTAAAAGGCTCCGCGTTAGGATAGTGTGGGCAGTCTGAGCGTAGTTCTTGGACCACACAGTCCACCCACTACAGGTCACGCATCCACAAGACTGTCTCTCAGCTTCCGGAGTGCCGGCTCTGAACAGTCTAGGTAGAAGTGTTCTGGGTGTCCTTCCATCTGTTTTCTCAACTCTGTACCACTGCCTCAAAACAGTACTTCCACACTTAGCTTTGGGTTTACAGCTCTCTGTCGGATTCCAGGCTCACTGCCCATAGACTTCCAGGTATCGTTCTTATTGTTCTTCGTTGGTGTTTAGCTTAAAGTGTTGGGCCTGCCCCAATGCAACATCAGTTCGATTGACAACACAACAGCTGTTTGAATTTTCTTCATGCTTTGCTGTAGCGTTCTTGAGCTCTTCCTCATACTAGCATCTGTCAATACTAGACCATCTGATACATTACAATAACACATTGTCTCAGATATCATAATCGGCAAGCAAGGGATAGGTGATGCTGTGCCCTGTGGGAGTTTGGGTTAGAAGGGCCATATCCTGGATTAAAATCCTTATCCCCAGGATTGGAGTTCATCCCTATGAGGTCCTCCCACATATTACCACCCTTAGGGGAACTATCCGTTAGCGGCCTCCTCACCGTAGCCTCATGGAAAAGGGCTCCTCTCTGGGGAGCAGTGATGTCATCTTTAGGATCGTCACACCGTTTAGTAAGTAACTGTACATTGTGGCAATGCGTTCTTATTGCACAGCTGAGTGGGGGGCTGGGTACAATTATGTGCCTGCTGCTGCACTGGTTGTTGCGGTACAGAGCCTGGGGCAAATTGGGGGCTGCTGGTTAAAGGCTGTTTAAGAGCTAAAGGTGGGTTGATACATTGGGACACTATGTTGGAAGGGTATGGCCGGCCTGTTCCTGCATTCTCATGCAAATTGACTCATCTTCCAACAAGACCAATATCGCTGCCCCATTCGGGGTTGCATGCTTCCAAATCCTCCCCTCCACCTCTCTGAAAATGTTCTCTTCTTCTCTGGAAAGTTCATATTTCCATCCTCGCATTCCTAGGCTCCTGTGCCCATGCCTGCGGGGGGCTGTGTGCAGGTTGCCCTTCCAGGGTGCCTGTTATTACTGTCCCTTCCATGCTTAGCTTAGCAATGTTTTTGGTACAAACTTTGCTTCTGCCCTTTGTATCTGTACTGCCTGATCTTTCTCCTGTTTCCGATGACAATAATGTATTATGTGTGCCTGTATCTTGGGCCACGACTTTGCTTCTTTTCCAACAATTTTTTGAAAAATCTGCTTGAACTTCCAAGGGGAGCCCCTTGAGTAACACGTGATCAAAAATTGTGATATTTCTGTCCCATGACTCCCCCATCTCTAAAGGCCACATCTTTTGTATCTGCTGTATTTAAAGTGCGGGATGCTCATCGTATGAGCCATGATAGATTGCAGGTCAGGTCTGTCGGGGTACAAGTCCGTTAAAAGGTTCCATACTTGCATTCGACAGTTGTTAAATGGGGAGCCATCATGGGTGGTATTATTAAACGTTGTCCCCTTATACTCAGCCTTTCTCCATACCACGTCCGCCTGCTCCCCCAGCAGGGAGGCAAACCAACTGTCCATGTTCCCCACTGCTAGTTGATGCCTGCTGTATGTTTCTCAAGGGCATAAATCCACTTGCCAGCTCCCACTGTAAGGAAGGGTAGGGCACCCATTAAATGTTCCCAATTCATAAGAGGTCAACTGGGCACCTGTGACCTCTGAACCTGCTCTATGCCCCTTGTAGAGCAGGTGCTGAAGGTCAGGATACTGATACAGCTGGGCACAGGTTAAATACCTTGACACTCTTCCACTACAGTGCCCCATACAAATGTAATAGGGTTATTTTGCATATTAAGTTTAACATATAATTACACACAAATTGATTAAACTCTTTACCTTGTGAGACAAAATCCTGCAGGATTTATTATAATGTTAAATCAACAGTATCACATCAACATCCCATCATTACATTCCTTATGGACAATGAGTGACGCAAGCGACCAGCGTTTGGGAATTGTTCCTTCAAGCCCCCACCGGGGTCGGCTGCAACTCCTTACCCATGTCCCCTCAGCAGCTGGCATGTTTATGCTGGTCACCACTGGCCTGAGCTAAAAGGAGTGATGCTACTTTCAGCTCCTGGTGAAGGGGGCAAGTGGCAAGGGGTCTGCAATTTTATACCAGAGTTCCCCTGCGGTTCAACATCCAGAGGGTGCTTGTCCATTTGTGGAGGGGGCAGAAATCCCACTCATTTTTTTAATTTGCTTGTTGCATATAACATTGGGCAGCCTGGTTGCATTTGTAACTGCCAATCTGTCTCTTGCGACAAAGTAATGTCTTATTCTGCCAACAGGGCGGGTCGGAAGGTAAAAGGTGATGGCCATCCATGCCCAAACACTGGGGGGAGAAAGCAATTGTCTCCAGACCATTGGTGCCTCTTTTTATGCACCAGCAGCTCACCCCTTTGATGGCCTCTTCCTTTATTTCTTTAAAGGTTCCTGGCCAATCCTCTGACCCTTGTCTTGGGCACTGCCATATTACGCCTATATTTCCATGGGCTTCACCTGGCAACTCTGTCCTTGCCCAGGGTGACCATTACCCCAACAGCCTGGAAAGTGGATTCATAGTGCCATCCTCACTATGTCGAAGGCGATTGTTGCATCCTTCACTTGCCCAGCGTTGCCAGGTCAGAAGGAAAATGTTAGCTGAATGCACCCTTCAAAACAAGCCCAAAACAAGCTGTCTCCCAACCAAATGAGCTGGAAAAGCAAGTGCACCTCTAAGCCACTGTGGATAGGTCTCAAAAGTAAGACAAATAAAACAATGAAGCAAACATACAGAGAGAGAACACAGTCATAGTTTGTTAGAACAAAAAGCATTCATTAAAATTCCATTTTATTTTTCTGACAATTAGTGTCTATTTTAAGTCTTGTGTGTGTGTGACTTATAAAAGCACATCGTTGGCTTTGTGGGTCCTTGGCTTCTCGGGTCATCGTCCAACTGGTCTTTAATTAGCGGCCCTCCTCTGGCCCTTGGATCCCTTGCATACCTACCAGGTAGCCCCGGCCATGCGTGACACTGAACCAGTTCATGCATTTCCTGTTCAATGCTGGGAGTGGTATTTGTGTTCTACTTATTATAAGTAAGGGCCTACAAGAACTAGCATGGAAAGTGAAAATCCAGGAATGGCTCCTGGTGTCTCACATGACATGGGCCCCCCACTTGGCAGCAATCCCTCGTGAGTTGCTTCTCTTGCCTGTCACCACTCTGGTCCTTGACTCCCATTTGTGAGTCACTCTCCTCTGGTCAGTCACCGTTCTGGTACTGGACAACCTGGTTGATCGCTCTCCTCTGGTCTTTGGTTCATATGGTCCATCACCCCTCTGATCATTGCCTCCCTCGTGAGTTTCTCGTCTGGTCCCTACCTCCCAGATGAATCACTCCCATCTGGTCAATCACTCCCCCCCCCGTGTTCCTTGGCTCTGGGTGAATCACTCCACTCGGGTCAGTCACTCCTCTGACCCTTTCCTCCCTAATGGGTGTCTCTCCTCGGGTCCTTGTCTCCCTGGTGGCCCACACCTTTCTGGTATTCGGTTCATACGGTCCATCATCCCTCTGGTCTTTGGTTCATATAGTCCATCACTCCTCTGGTTGTTGGCCCCCTCGTCAGTTACCCCTCTATTCTCTGCCTCCCAGATGAATCACTCCCATCTGGTTAATCACTCTCCCTGGTCCTTGGCTCCCCGGTGAGTCACTCCCCACTGGTCAGTCACTCCTCTGACTCTTGGCTCCCTAATGCATCACTCTCCTCTGGTATTTGGCTCCATAGTGGGCCTCTCTTGTCTAGTCCTCAGCTCATATGGTCTATCACCCCTCTGGTCATTGGCTCCCTTGTGAGTCACTCTCCTCTCGTCAGTCACCCTTCTGGTCCTGGGCAACCTGGTTGATTATGTTCCTCTGGTCTTTGGTTCATATGGTCCTTCACCCCTCTGGTATTTGGCTCTCTTGAGAATCGTCCTCCGGTGCATCAATTCTCTGGTGCTTGGCATGTGGTGCCTGGTTGGCTTTGTCAGCTGCTACGTGATGATGCATGTCCAGTTCCATTGTGCCATAATCCCATGTAAGACTGAGTGTTGCTGGAGTGTCTGTAAGGAGTCAGTGGGCAGTAAGAACGGAGGTCCCGGGAAACCCACTAGAAACTGTGGGCCCTAAATTGTTGCCATGGCAAAATCATCTGGTTTAGCAACGCTTAGCCCAACATTACACAAAAGGGCATAGGTAGGCATAAAAGCTGGAGAATTAATCTTGTGCATTGAGTTAAGCAAATTATTGCAACCAGCTGTAATGTTTCCAAATGAAATTGTTGTCCCAAGCTGTCATTAGGTGGTCTGTTGAGCAAAGCATGTTAAGAGTAACCACATGAAAAGCATTCTACATCCTACCCTAACCAACAACACATCTTTAAACAGAATTGCACCAGCGAAACAGCACAGGTTACACAATAGAACACACACCACCTGAAGACATATCTCTACATTACATGTGCCTACATAGCACACTAACCCACTACAGATAAACCAACACCACTCTCTGCACGCCTTAAACACCACATTGACAAACACTACAATAACACCCAAAATGTACGTTAGTAACCAGAAGTGCACATTAACCACTGCTCCAAACTACTCACAACATGTATCAAACTTGCACACCACAGAAACCCCTAGATTTTCACTTCAAGCACACATGAATACTGCAACAAGGAAGCCTTGCCATGCTTGTAGGTTAGACCCCCTACCCCACCTCGTGCACATCCTGAACTCGAAGAAAGTGTGAAAATGATAGTGTGTGTGCTATACAAGACTCAATAACATAGCATAAGAGAGCATAGCAAAGAGTTTCACTCATGCTCCTGTCGGGCACTCTGACATCCCCACACAACTTTCTGTTCTGGGAGGAACAGAGGAAGAAATAAGATTTGGCCCTACTCAGTTGAGCCCTCCATACTAGCTGAGATTACATTATTTGCCTAGGATCACACACTTTGGTTAAGCAGTGAAGCTGGGATTTTAACCCATGCTACAGTTTAGGCACTTGATCACATACCTTCCAAGTGTCTTTTAGCACAAGTATTTACATTTTGTATTTCAAGACCTACATTAATGCGTTATAGAGCAGAGCTCTCAAGTTTCATGTGGGCGGCTATGCATGAGTAGGGCACCTTGCCTTGATTTTGCTTGGCATCCTTGGACTTTTAGATTTCCTTAATTTCAAATGGGAAAGAAAACTACTAGTCGGAGAATGCAAAGGGGCAAACAGGACTGCATGGACTTCTCACGCATGGTCACAGGAAACTTCAGAGCTTCTGAGTTTACAGGCTAAATACACATATCTCATATTAAATCAACCTTACAAAATGTACATCTTTACAGGAACATGCTAAGCAGAAAGAATGTTGTTGCAGATTATTTTCCCACATCCTAAATGGGAAACTACAAATCTCAGAATGTAAAATAATGCAAGCCTGAACAAACATCTTCTTTTTAGGCCACGTAGTAATGTCGCTTGATACTGTTATGCATCCATATAATCCAACCCCTTTTTCATGTCAGACACAGTGGGCCTCATCACGACCCAGGCGGTAAGTTACCGCCTGGGCCGTGACTTTACCACCATGGCGTAAACTACGTTTACGCCATGGTGGTTGGCGGACTTACCGCCCCATTCCGACCTTGGCGGGGCGGTAAGTCCTCAATGCCCATTTACCCTTCCCCATTCCCATTTTTGCCCCATAGGGCATAATGGGAGTGGGGAAGGCGTTAATTACGCCACTGTAAATTACGGTGGCGTAATTAACTCCATGGTCCCTTAGCGCCATGGATTTTAACACCTGCTAAAAGCAGGTGTTAAATCTGCCATGGCGCTAAGGGACCTCGTACTCAGGCGGTAAGGGTCGGCGCTGTTTACGGCGCCGTAAACCCCTTACCGCCTGAGTTGTAATGAGGCCCAGTGGCTTTCCTTTAAAAAAGAGACGTTTTATTTTAGGTGGCCCCTATGTCCTAAGGTAATGAAACATAATGAGGGGGGTCTTTCAGACTATCAGTCAGCAACGCCCACACATGGGTAAAAGAAGGGCGTGGGTGATGAGAGGAAGAAGGGATTGCAGGTCATTAAAGACCACAGGCAGCCCAGTCCAGGACGCTGCCTGTGGCCTCGGATGGTAATGGTTGTATTACTTACCAGTAATCTCCATTACTCTTAGGCATACTCTTCCTCGTCCCAGTACAGACAGCAAAGGTAAGTACTGGGACGAGGAAGATGGCCGTCGAAGTAATTGAAATCAGTCTGAGCTGCAGAGTGTGTGTTGCAACTGGGAAGAGTCGACAGGTGTAGGGGGTGGACAGCAATTAAGACCAACAAAAAGGCTCAAAGAAGAAGATAAGGGGATACAAACTGCATCAAACGACGAGGCAGCCCTATAAGCATCTACCCTGCGGATCCCAGCCTTGACCTCGGTCATAGATATTCAGAAGGGATTATGAGCCGCCCACTCCTTACAGAGGGTGGCGAGTATGCAGGTACTGCGCATATGCAAATGACATCCGGGTCATTGCTGCCGGGCCTCAGACATTTCTTGTCGCTCTTTCTCAGCGTTTCCCTTTATTTGGGTATTGGATCTGCCTGGGCATGAAGCAGGAAGGGCATTGGTGCTGCCTGGGCATGAAGCAGGAAGGGCATTGGAGCTGCCTTAGAATGAAGCAGGAAGGGCATTGAATCTCCCTGGGCATGAAGGGCATCCAGAATGAATACAGCTTTTGGGCAGTGGCAATATTACAAGTCTTCTTTATACACAATTATAGACCCCTAACGAAGTCTCCCAAAAATTGATTGTACCGTCATCACCGCCACACGAAGGGCAAGTGACGACGGGTATAATCGGGCCAAACAAACGAAGGCTGAAGAGTAACCTTATGTAGTACCTATAAGAACGAGCACACTGCTAACCTATGGTTACCTAGAGATATACACATATTATGGGGAAAGAAAAGTAGAAGAGGCGTCGGGCAGAAATTAGGAATTTATTTAACATTAGAAGAGAAACTTGAGATCATTCAGAAGATTGCACGGATGCAGATTACCGCAAGGGGTTATGGGTAAACTGATATTCACCACGGGTTTCTTGAGAAAGGGGGCGGGGCGCGAGGGAGGGGCTACATTCTACACCCACTGAGTTGACCCTATTTCATTCACCCTCTTGATGCCCCCTTATTGCCTAGACTGATGGTGGTTGCCCACCCTCTTACCCCACCCCCACCCCCCTCTCTGGCAGGTGCTCCCCCTGATTATCCCTGTAAGTAGCTGCACCCCCTGGAAGCTCTTGCACCAGTGTCCAGTGTGCAGCAGGGGGCATTTACAGTTTACATTGATGGGGCATTGGGTAAATGCTGCTGTTTGCCACCTTTATGGCACTTTGCTCCAGTGGGCAGAGCCTGCAGGATTTCTTATGGGATTTCAGAAGGAACATGCAGCCCTTGGCAGAAATGCAAACCTTTATCAGCTTTTACCCATCACAGGCTGACCTGCCTGCTTCTGATGCTTCCTTGGGAGGACATCTGTAGGTTGCCTGCGGTACTGCAGAATTTTTACCTTCATGCCATCTCTAGTGCTTTCTAAAAAGCGAATGTAAAATAATCACTTTCAGCCAAGACACACATGCCACCAGCAAAGGTTCATGCCTGTTGAGAGCCACCGAGCAATGCATTGTGGGTATGCAAATTATCACAAGTGCCTGCTTTATCATTACAACTGCCTTTGTTTTATAAGGCAGAGGTGAACTTCCAGTGATGGCCACTGGAAGGCATTGTGGCATCTGTGACTTGACTGAAATGGCTTCTTCTGCTTTCACATTTCATGGGAAGGTATTTTTCCCCCCTGCTCTCAGAGCCCACCATAACTTTGCTCGTCTACCTTATGGTAGGCTGCAGTTCTGCTGATAGCCAATAGATGTCCTCACAGGAATTCACACTGTTTCTGTTGCAGGAAGTGCTTTTGTTGCCTGCCTTTCCTTGTTTGTGTTTAAAGGTATTATAACCTAGTGAGTCTTCACTACAGAGCTTGAGGAATCCTAACTGTTGCCTTTTCATCCCACTTCCATTCCTCACAGAGGTACATCAGGGTGCTCCCAAGGTCAGGCTCAAGTGGAGGTTGCAGGGTTGCTGGTGACAGGTAAAAGGTGGGTATTTAAAGGATCTAGGCCCTGGTTCATGGAATTTGTTGAGCAGTAAATAGGGACTTTACGCTGCAAATCGCGCGTGAAACCCACTTCATCGATTCGTAGAATTAACTGCACAATACTTGTAGGGGTGCCAGTAACTATTATGAGGGACCCCGCACAGTGCCCCTGAGGTGCAGACATGGTTGCAGGGGACCCCATGCACTGTTTCAACTATGCATGTGTTTGTGCCTGAGGAGCAGTCAAATGTAACTGTTTTTGGCTGTTGTTGCATTGCAGGGTAGCGTGTAAGAGGTGTTCCGGCTGCAACTTGCGTGTATGGTTCCTTTGCATGAACAACTCCATGAATACGCAGAGCGTGCAGAAAAGCCTTTGTCCGCAGGCTCGCGCAGAGTCGTTCTCGGTGCGCAGGCTTTGCAGGATCTCTGAGCACTATCCCTGAATCAGGTCCAAAGTGCCTCATTCACAGAACTCTTTGCACGCTGAAAAGTTACTTGGTGCACTTTTCAGCATCCAAAAGGCCCTCCATTGATTCATGCAATGGATTCTGCGTGCATTTCTGGCACTTTGCTGGGACTTTGCGTGGGTCCATCCCGTCTTTGGGCCCGATTCATGTAATAACTTGCACAGAAAATCGGTAACATGAATGCCAAACTGCATTCAAAATTCTGTTAATTGATTCATGGAATGAAATGCGCGGGACATCTCTGGGACCTGCATGGAAATCGCACTGTTTTGGCATATCTCTGCGAGTAGCCCGAGGCCTGCGTAGAGCGCAGAGAAGGCAACAGAACTCGTAAATTAGGAAGAACAAGGGAAAAACTGGGCGTTCCAAGGGACGGGACGCATGCAGTCCATGGCACCCCCACAAATGACAAAGTGTATTCATGGATGTGACCGCACAACCTCTCGCTTGAGAATGCCCACGCAAATCGCTTGATCTCTCCGTCACCTGAAGGCAAGCGTAAGGACACTTACGCATAGGATGCGCTGAACGGAGGTGAGTTTGCATGTCGGACTTAGTTGTGCGTGCATGCAGAGGGGTTTTCAATCAGACATAGGGGTGCTTGTACGCAGTGTATTGGGGTGCTCGGCCGGTTTATGGGGATTCGCACACAGTTTGACAGGAAAATAATTCATTTATGGGAAACTATACGCATGTTCTCGGGGTGTTGGTTGCAGTTATGGGGCACCCTGCCCAGTGGGGCCGAGGTGGAGGCTTGCTGGGGTGGATCCCACACACTGTTCACGGGATGCGTGTGTTTGCGCCCTTTGAGCCTGCAAGTGTAGGCGAATGTGGCAGTTTTGGCTTTGCGTGGGAATTTGTCAGGGGTGTTCCGGCTGCGACTTTCATATAGGCCTACTTTGCGGGAACAATTCCATGAATACGCTGGGCATGCATTTCTTCTTATGCGAGCAGGCTAGTGCAGAGTTGTTCTCAGTGTGCAGCCTTTGCTGGATATATGCGTGGATTCCCATGATTCAGCCCTTTATGTGCAGTCTCCTGCTTTGCGCGACACTCCATGTAAAGAGTGGAACGGGCCTATGGAAAGAAATAAAAAGGGGGCGGAACATGCATAGTCCCCATTCTCTCAGCTGAATGAGGAAGAACGAGGATTAACGTGGGTGTGTTGATGGAAGGACCACACAAGGCCAAGAAAAGCGCAAACATAACCGAATTCATGGATTCCACACACAACTTCATGTCGGGCAAAGTCAGACACAAACCTCGGGATGTTACTGCATGTCGATAGGAGCCACAGGGGACTTTGCACATAGGAACCAAAGCACAAAGGTGAGGGTAGCATAGCAATTTATGGGTGATGGTATGTAGTTGAGGTGCCACTTGTAGTTAGGGGTGATTGTATGCATATTAGCGGGGAGAAGCCTTGACTTACAGGCGTTCGCATACAGATTATCTGTGTGCTGCTTTGAGTTACGGGAAATAGCACACAGAGTAGCGGGTGCTGACTTGGGATATGGGGGTTTGTGCGTAGTGTTGCCTGGGTGCTGCCTTGTTTGCGGGGGATGCCCCACAGATTTACCAGGGTGCTTGATGTTGCGGATGAGGAAGGAGCAAAGGTAGACATATGTGGGTGTATTCTCTTTGCGTGGGGGCATGTTGGGTGTGTTCCTGGGCAAACTAAATTTTCTTTGCGCATCAGAGTACATTTTGAGATCCATGAATACGCAGAAACACGCAATTAAAACTTTGCACACAGGTTCGCGCAAAGTCATTCTCGGCGCATGGGCATTTATCCGCAAATTCCAATGAATCAGGCCCAAAGTGTCATACACTGTAGCCGCTTATACCTGTCCCCCATTCGTCGTTAGGACCATCACCCCACTACCTTATTTGGAGTCACTGCTGACGTCACCTTTGGTGTGCCTATACCTACCCTCTTTCCATACCGGGGTTAGTGTACATATTGCTAGTGTAAGTTTCTGTTTTATTTGTGGCTAGGGTGATTTGGGTAGACACCTCTAATAAATATTTGTGACTATACTGGATTCGCCACCACCCCTGACTGGCGGGCACCATGCTCAAGGACTGGCTTCAGGTAGTCAGCTGGGCTGAGGGAGCTAAGCCTGAATGTTGCTTCATAATAAGGTGGGGTTCCATGGAGCACTCCCCTCCATCAGGTGCTCAAGTTGAAGGAGTCCTTAAAGTCCTCACTGGCAAGGTCAAGGGTTGCGGGGTAACACACCAGTTATTCGTAGACTAAGCCCTGTCTTACGCAGCGCTGCATCCAGTCACCCCACAGAGCCCAGTCTGGGTGCTCTTATGGCTGCACCCGCAAGCACCTCTAGCTCATCTGTGACTAGCGCACGCGCCAGTGCTTTTGTAAAGGCTTTCGTAAAGGATATGAATTTATTTAAAATGTGTATATAGCGCGTACATGCAAAATGCATCACAACGCTGTACAAGATTCTATATCTGATAAATACATTGAGCAAATACACACAAACAGTAAAATCTCTCTAAAAACAGGAATCAAAAAACAAATAAATCATTAAAGCAAATTTAACAGCATCATTTCATAAAACAGAATTCCATCACCATGTTTTGAGTGCTTTCCTGAACCTCAAATACTTTGGGACCTCCTGGAGACTAATTAGTAGAGCATTTCAAGAAGAGACTGCAGCACCAGGAAAAGACCTTTTCATGGTATAAACATGCTTCATTTCACAAACTTCTAAATGAAGGGAATCGTGACTGTGGCGACCTCTGGACCCCCTGGAAATCTTCTGTTTCTCCCCTAGTAAGATGGAGGCTGCAAACACTTTGTTTTGCAAACAATGCACAATAGCTTCAAAGTAATTCTTGCATCCAGGGGCGACCAGCGAAGTGATGTAAAACAGGAGCTATATTCTCAACCGCTGAGCACCATAAACCACACGTGCAGCATGGTAGAGAACCGCTTTCAGCTGGGTCAGGGGTCAAGGAAGAACTAGGAAGACATGTTAATAGAATTTCCCAAATCTGCTGGATATTGCATTAAGGGGGATAGAATGGGAGATTTGGGGGGACAAACTGGTAGACTAACAGAGGACGAACAAGAGACAGATGGGAAGTGGGTAAGAGGGGAGGATGGGTATATGTAAATGGATAAATCAGTTATAGCCATCATAATATAAGACAGGCATTTGAATGAAGATATAATCGTCTTGCAAATAAATATAAAATGTGTAAAGACTTATGAGCCATGAGCAGTAGCATTGAAGCAGTTAAGAGAGTGGAAAAAGAAATACCATTTAGCATTGTATTTCGCAATTGTATTATGATTATTAGCCATGCACAGTTCCATTTTGTGAATATTACAAATAGAGTTCAACCATCCTCTGGTAGAGAGAGATCGGAAGTCTTTCCAGTTAGCTGTGATACATTTCAGGGCTATACAAATGAATAGATCGTATAATCTAGTTGAGTCAGGAGAGATGTGTGTTATTATAGCCAGACTTCCTAAAAAAAACATTCATAGAGGTAAAAGGAATGTCAACAGAGAAAATCACCTTCATAAACTTCCAAACGTCATGCCAAAATTTAAATACATGCGAACATTCAAAAAACATATCCAAATATGTGGTGGGAGACATACCACATGACCAACATTTAGCATCATGCGTAGGGTTGCCTTTTCCTAGTTTAGCTGGAGTAATAAATGCTCTATGGATGAAGAAATAATAATGTTGTGTAATATTTGCGGAAACGGATAAGTGTTTAATTCTGGAAAACAAGCGAAGCCATATATGGTCTTCAAATGTACATCCTAAATCAAATTCCCATTTCAGATGAATAGAACACATGTCAAATGATAAAGTAAGCAAGTTATAGACTTTAGAGACTTACTACAATAATTCATGTCCAATTTATACTGCTTTCATCTATTATGCTCGTTGAAAAAGGTATTATAATCCAATTAGTTTATCGATTGTTTTTAGCATTGATCGTTTGCAAGTTTGTGGTTTTTCTTAATTACTGTTCATTCTTCTTTTATTGTCATAAATTTGTCTCAAAGTCTGTAATTTGATAGCATATGTATCATTATTATTATACTAAACAATAAAATAATTAAAGTAAATAAAAAAATGAAAGCATTTCCAAAATCAATAGTGGAATGAACCAAAGATAGAAATAATGAACGAAAAAGAGAAGAAGATTCCACAGATTTAAGGAAAACAAAGGGTCATTTGCAGATTTTACTAACGCATGTATGTGTGGAACAAGTGTCAGTCACGAGTAAAGTGAACCCCAGGATTTAGCAGTAGGTGAAACACCTGAGAATGAACCCGGAAGTGGTGCTTTCCTAAACCAGAAGAGTGAGAAAACAAAAGAAACTCTGTCTTGCACGGATTCAGTTTAATAAAATGGTCAGATATCCAAATCTCTATACCCGGCTGAGCTTGCGATGCGATTGGCAAATAGAGTTGGGTGTCACCAGCATTCTGCTGCACCCCCCCATGCTTTATAGCCAAATTACCCAGAAGTTCCATGCACACATTAAAAGGTAATGGTGATCAAATGGACCCCTGAGGGACACGAATGGGAACAAGAAATGGATCACAACGATTCTCACCCATAAAAACAACTGACAATCAATAATGATCAAAACCAGATAAAAACCTGGCCTCAGATCCCAGAACAGTGGCAGATTTGCGGACTAACTGAGAGAGTTCCGGAAAGAATGCGGTATTTCCTCCCTATACCTGGGCATTTTATTATACAGGAATAAAGCAAAATAAGGCAACTCATGTTGGAAGCAGAAGGCCGGGCAGGTGAAAGATTGGTTTTTCAACAGGGTAAATAGAGCTTCTGGCTGATTAGCAGCGAATTGTACCCTAGAATTACAATCTTTTGCCTCCAACATCTTAGCAGAATAACAGCACATGCTTGTTTTACATTTTTAAAATTGTCATCTGATGCAAATGGGGCCCACGTGTGTTCTGAGGCAATAACAAGTTGTGATTGTAAATTGAAGGCTTGAAAGACCCCGGGGCGACGGCCTGTGTGGTGCTGTTTCCATATGTTGGGGGGCAATTACATCTGCATCAGATTTCACTGAGCAATGCCTGATTCTTGATATGGCAACATTCTCGGGTACTGAGAGAAGGCACCGAGCATGAATTAACCTGGAGTCTCGGTCTAACACAGCAGCTCTCTTGTCTTGGCCTTGAGTAAAGTCTTGCTGTGTGGCTCTAGGGAAAGCCACCAGTGAGTGATCAGACCAATTGATCACCAAGAACTCAACCTTTGATTGAAAGTTATGAGCACTGATAACCAGATCTAAAAGGTTACCCTTGAATGCCTCGGAACACAACCATTCTGATGAAAATCTAAAAGCCCAAACAATTAAGAAAGGGAGTAAAAACCCTTACAAGCTGCATTACCCCATGGAACATGAACATCTCCAATAAAAAAACAACAAGGAGAGAATACATGTGCATTGGTCATAAAATCCATCCCTTCAGACACAAAAACATCATTACCCCCATGGGGAGATAAATCACAAAAACCTACAGGGCTGATGACACATGGATACACATGTTAAATGCAATACATTAAAAGCAAGATAAAGGGTTAATAATCAATTGAGAAGATTTAACATGATTGTGGTATAGCAACCCCTCCACCGGCTTGGTGAAGCCTACCATGCAATAGTGATTAGGTACTAAAAGGTCAACATTGTGTAAAGAATTGACATTAAACCTTGCTTCCTAATAAATATAAAGTCAACATGAGAAAAACGCTATCCTAAATCGGTGCAACGTGAGCAAAAGCGGGCCGGGCATTAATATGCTGGCATTAATAGACCGGAATGCAACATGAGCAACAGCAGACCGGGCATTAACATGCATGCATTAATATACAGGAATGCAACGTGAGCAACAGCAGACCGGGCATTAATGTGTTGGCATGAATAGACCGGAATGCAACGTGAGCATCAGCAGACTGTCATACTAGACCAGAATGCAACGTGAGCAACAGCAGATCGGGCATTAACATGCGGGCATTAATAGACCGGAATGCTCCGCCTATCCTCGGCTGGATCGCTACATGTATAAGTTAGCGCTGTTCTATTGCCTAACAGGTTTTGCAACATTAAGTCACGGAGCGGATAAGAGCAGTGAGATGGAAAAATATTTTTTAGGTTTTGCTTCCATGAAACCCATTGGGCCTCATCACGACCCTGGCGGTAGCCGTGCCAGTATTTATTTATTTTCACGTATTATTTATTATGTTCTCTCATCTGTTCCGCACTTTCCACTTCTCCCCCTTCCACCACTTTCCCCCTTTTCCATGCACTTGCGCGTTCTCAATGTCACTGGGCCTAGTAAGATCGTTGTTTTTGTCTCCCTTGTTCCCCTCCCTTTGCTTGGTCGCACGCTGAAACACTTGTGTCCGAGACCGATATAAATAAAATATCATATAATATCATCTTTGCACATCTTGATGCAACGCTGGTGTGTAGAGTGTCTTCCCATTTGCACGTAGACCGAGAGAGAGCAGGTTTCTGCAGCAGTCCTAATGCCACAAGAAGACTAACCAGACCTGAATGGGCCCCAGGCCCGCCCAATTGCATAGCACCTTTACCCGCTAGCATAGCACAGAGCTGCCTGGCATCAGTTTACACACCTGGCTGGAGGTGAGCCTGCCCAGGTACCATCACCCAAGCAACTAGCATAACATTCCCGAGCTGCCTGGCAACAGTGTACACACCTGGCTGGAGGTGAGCCTGCCCAGGTACCATCACCCAAGCAACTAGCATAACATTCCCGAGCTGCCCGCACAGTGTACACACCTGGCTGGAGGACAGCCTGCCCAGATACCATCACCCAAGCACTAGCATAACATTCCCAAGCTGCCCGGCAACAATGTACACACCTGGCTGGAGGTGAGCCTGTCCAGCCACCATCACCCAAGGAACTAGCGTAACATTCCCGAGCTGCCCGCAACAGTGTACACACCTGGCTGGAGGACAGCCTGCCCAGATACCATCACCCAAGCAACTAGCATAATATTCCCGAGCTGCCTGGCAACAGTGTACACACCTGGCTGGAAGTGAGCCTGCCCAGCTACTGTCACCCAAGTAACTAGCGTAACATTCCCGAGCTGCTTGGCAACAGTGTACACACCTGGCTGGAGGTGAGCCTGCCCAGGTACCGTCACCCAAGCAACTAGCGTAACATTCCCGAGCTGCCCGGCAACAGTGTACACACCAGGCTAGAGGTGAGCCTGCCCAGTTACTGTCACCCAAGCAACTAGCGTAACATTCCCGAGCTGCCCCGCAACAGTGTACACACCTGCCTGGACATGAGCCTGCCCAGGTACCGTCACCCAAGCAACTAGCATAACATTCCGGAGCTGCCCGGCAACAGTGTACACACCTGGCTGGAAGTGAGCCTGCCCAGGTACCATCACCAGGCAACTAGTGTAACATTCCCGCACTGCCCGGCAACAGTGCACACACCTGACTGGAGGAAAGCCTGCCCAGGTACCGTCACCCAAGCAACTAGTGTAACATTCCCGAGCTGCCGGGCAACAGCGCACACACCTGGCAGGAAGAGAGGCAGCCCAGGTACCGTCACCCAAGCAACTGGTGTAACATTCCTGAGCTGCTCGGCAGCAGTGAGCCTGCCCAGGCACCGTCACCCAAGCAACTAGCGTAACATTCCCGAGCTGCCCGGCAACAGTGCACCCCTGTGGCTTGAGGTGAGCCTGCCCAGGTACTGTCAAACAAGCAACTAGCTTAACATTCCAGAGCTGCCCGGCAACAGTGTACACACCTGGCTGGAGGTGAGCCTGCCTATCCTTCAAACACTGCCAAAAACAGACATATACACGCTCAAGTACAATTGGGCCCACTTCTATAATGTTACTATAAACATATATACAGACACCTAACAACCAGCTCCCCAGAGCAAGGATGCTTTGAGAGCATTCTCAGGCCATGCTGAATACTAGGCACAATTCATAGTGGGGGCTGCAACTAAATGCACTCTGCTAAATGACCGACTACAAAGAATAAGAGGTGTGCGTGATCTGAAATGCATGGTCAAATAGTCACACAGGTGAAGTATCTCATCACATAGGGGCCAACTTTCATCATGTTCTGCACATTAGATCGCACCGTAATGACAGTTTGGTACAGTTTTGGGTCTGTGGCTCACTGGACTAATGCACCCACTGCAGGGGCCTGTGTGTGACCTCATGGTCACAGGTTCGAATCCTGCCAGGTGCACTCAGCCCTTCATCCCATAAAATGAGTACCATTAAGTTGGCTAACAATAAACATCTATTATTAGTGCCAAGATGCCCCTTGGGGGGTGAACGTGCACTTTACAAATACACCTGGTATGTTGCAATGGCGCAAGGAATGTAGAATTGGGGGCAATGCTTACACAATTGAGACAAGGTCAAGAAGTTGTGATAGCCGACATTTTAAGGATCAGAAAGAAATTAATGTAACATGGAAAGGAAAACCCTAGCATGCCACTGGGTGGCAGACCCTAGTATGCTACTGGGTGGCAGACCATTTGAAATGTTTCTTGTGGGTATTACCTGTGTGGTCACACATTGACAGAACAGAGCACTTTCTCTAGAATGCATCGCTGGACATTAGCTCTGCAAGAATTGGCAGAAGCCAGTCACCTGTTAGAGGAGGGTTGGCTCAAGGAAGAGAAGGGTATAAGTCTGCAATGTCACCAAGTCCAACATTAATTGTGGGTAAAAGGAGACATTTTATTTAGGGGGGAACATGTTAATATTTGAGATTACCCAGCGGGGTTATTGAGGAAGAAGGTAGACAAAGCGATGAATAAGGTAGTGGTCCTGAGGGGGAGGGGGGCGATCATTCAAAACAATGAATAAGGGAGTGGTCCTGGGGGTTATCATTCAAAGCAATGAATAAGGGAGTGGTCCTGGGGGGGTTATCATTCAAAGCGATGAATAAGGGAGTGGTCCTGGGGGTTATCATTCAAAGCAATTAATAAGGTAGTGGTCCTGAGGGTTATCATTCAAAGCACTGAATAAGGGAGTGGTCCTGGGGGGGTTATCATTCAAAGCGATGAATAAGGGAGTGGTCCTGGGGGTTATCATTCAAAGCAATGAATAAGGGAGTGGTCCTGAGGGTTATCATTCAAAGCGATTAATAAGGGAGTGGTCCTGAGGGTTATCATTCAAAGCGATGAATAAGGGAGTGGTCCTGGGGGGTTATCATTCAAAGCGATGAATAAGGGAGTGGTCCTGGGTGGGTTATCATTCAAAGCGATGAATAAGGGAGTGGTCCTGGGGATTATCATTCAAAGCGATGAATAAGGGAGTGGTCCTGAGGGTTATCATTCAAAGCGATAAATAAGTGAGTGGTCCTGGGGGTTATCATTCAAAGCGATGAATAAGGGAGTGGTCCTGACGGTTATCATTCAAAGCGATGAATAAGGGAGTGGTCCTGAGGGTTATCATTCAAAGCGATGAATAAGGGAGTAGTTCTGGGGGATTATCCTTCAAAGCGATGAATAAGGGAGTGGTCCTGGGGGTTATCATTCAAAGCAATGAATAAGGGAGTGGTCCTGAGGGTTATCATTCAAAGTGATGAATAAGCGAGTGGTCCTGGGGGGTTATCATTCAAAGCGATGAATAAGGGAGTGGTCCTGGGGGATTATCATTCAAAGCGATGAATAAGGGAGTGGTCCTGGGGGTTATCATTCAAAGCGATGAATAAGGGAGTGGTCCGGGGGGTTACCATTCAAAGCGATGAATAAGGGAGTGGTCCTGGGGGTTACCATTCAAAGCGATGAATAAGGGAGTGGTCCTAGGGGTTATCATTCAAAGCGATGAAAAGGGAATGGTCCTGGGGGTTATCATTCAAAGAGATGAATAAGGGAGTGGTCCTGGGGGGTTATCATTCAAAGTGATGAATAAGGGAGTGGTCCTGGGGGATTATTATTCAAAGCGATGAATAAGGGAGTGGTCCTGGGGGTTATCATTCAAAGTGATGAATAAGGGAGTGGTCCTGGGGGGTAATCATTCAAAGCAATGAATAAGGGAGTGGTCCTGGGGGATTATCATTTAAATCGGTGAATAAGGGAGTGGTCCTGGGGGGTCATCATTCAAAGCGATGAATAAGAGCGTGGTCCTGGGGGTTATCATTCAAAGCAATGAATAAGGGAGTGGTCCTGGGGGGTTATCATTCAAAGCGATGAACAGGGGGTGGTCCTGGTGGGATTATCATTCAAAGCAATGAATAAGGGGATGGTCCTGAGGGTTATCATTCAAAGCAATGAATAAGGGAGTGGTTCTGGGGGATTATCCTTCAAAGCGATGAATAAGGGAGTGGTCCTGGGGGTTATCATTCAAAGCGATGAATAAGGGAGTGGTCCTTGCAGGTTATCATTCGAAGTGATGAATAAGGGAGTGGTCCTGGGGGGTTATCATTCAAAGCGATGAATAAGGGAATGGTCCTGGGGGATTATCATTCAAAGCGATGAATAAGAGAGTGGTCCTGGGGGTTACCATTCAAAGCGATGAATAAGGGAGTGGTCCTGTGGGTTATCATTCAAAGCGATGAATAAGGTTGTGATCCTGGGGGATATTATTCTAAGCGATGAATAAGGGAGTGGTCCTGGTGGATTATCAATCCAAGCGATGAATAAGGGTGTGGTCCTGGGGGATTATCATTCAAAGCGATGAATAAGGGAGTGGTCCTGTGGGTTATCATTCAAAGCGATGAATAAGGGAGTGGTCCTGTGGGTTATCATTCAAAGCAATGAATAAGGGAGTGGTCCTGTGGGTTATCATTCAAAGCGATGAATAAGGTTGTGATCCTGGGGGATATTATTCTAAGCGATGAATAAGGGAGTGGTCCTGGTGGATTATCATTCAAAGTGATGAATAAGGGTGTGGCCCTGGGGGATTTCATTCAAAGCGATGCATAAGGGAGTGGTCCTGGGGGATTATCATTCAAAGCTATGCATAAGGGAGTGGTCCTGGGGGATTATCATTCAAAGCGATGAATAAGGGAGTGGTCCTGGGGGTTATCATTCAAAGCAATGGATAAGGGAGTGGTCCTGGGGGATTATCATTCAAAGCAATGGATAAGGGAGTGGTCCTGGGGGTTATCATTCAAAGCGATGAATAAGGGAGTGGTCCTGGGGGTTATCATTTAAAGCGATGAATAAGAGAGTGGTCCTGGTGGATTATCTTTCAAAGTGATGAATAAGGGAGTGGTCCTGGGGATTATCATTCAAAGGGATGAATAAGGGAGTGGTCCTGGGGGATTATCATTCAAAGCGATGAATAAAGGAGTGGTCCTGGGGGATTATCATTCAAAGCGATGAATAAGGGAGTGGTCCTGGGGGGTTATCATTCAAAGCAATGAATAGGAGAGTGGTCCTCGTGGGATTATCATTCAAAGCGATGCATAAGGGAGTGGTCCTGGGGGTTACCATTCAAAGCGATGAATAAGGGTGTGGTCCTGTGGGATTATCATTCAAAGCGATGAATAAGGGAGTCCTGGGAGATTATCATTCGAAGTGGGGGGGGGTGTGGAGTGAAATGAAGATGCCACACCTAGGGCTATCATAGGGTGGCTGGTTAAGGTGTTGAGGGGTGCAGGTGTTCCCTCTATTCTGCTAACAGACAATGGTGTGTAATTTTAATCTGATGTGGTAGCCACATGTGCAAGTGGGGCGGGGGCAGGACATAAGACAACAATTGTGTACTGTCCAATGAAATATGGCATGGTAGAAAGATGTAAGGGAACTCTCCAACTAGCTCTCGTATCAAACCTAGACACCCTGTAACGCTCACCTGGTTCCTACGGAGGGGCTGACTCAGGCTGGACTGCGACCCTGGGTTCGGGATGCGCTCAGGGTGGGACCTCCGAGTACGAACTGCCTGGTTTGTGAGGTATTTTTCTTTGGCTTGGTGAAGGTGAGCTCTCCATCCTGCTTCTGGTGCAGGGGCGCATGGAGTCCAGTTACGTCACTGGATGAATTCAATGTGCAGGTTAGAGTCCCTTTGTAATAGTCTTTAGATGCTGAGACTCCGTTGGGCGATGCTGTTGCAGTTGCACGTGCGGAGACACGTGAGTATAATTGAACTATGGTCTTTTCCAAAATGGCACCTGTAACAATGTCTTTTTCCCTTTCAGGTGCTGGGATGCTGTGGACGATGCCGCCGTTGCTGCACGTGCGGAGTCCGGTAAGTATAACTGAAACGTGGCCTTATCCTAATGGACGCCTTTAAACAATGTCTTTTTCCCTTTCAGGTGCTGGGATGCTGTGGACGATGCCGCCATTGCTGCACGTGCGGAGTCCGGTAAGTATAACTGAAACGTGGCCTTATCCTAATGGACGCCTTTAAACAATGTCTTTTTCCCTTTCAGGTGCTGGGATGCTGTGGAGGATGCCGCCGTTGCTGCACGTGCGGAGGCCGGTAAGTAATAGTTAAACTGTAACCTTATCCAAATGGGCGCCTTTAACAATGTCTTTTTCCCTTTTAGATGCAGGGATGCTGCCGGAATGAAGGCCGCGGTGAGCCTTGGAGTGATCAAGGATGGATAAGGTAAGCGAGCGCGGCTGCGGGCGTTTTGCACGTGTTCTAACCTTGAACTTTTCTTTGCAGGTCTCGGAGACTGGATTCTGGAGGTTGAATTCAGGTACGTATGAATTCCGGCGTGTTTTCTTAACCCCAGGTTGCTGCTCAGGAAGCTGAGGATGTATCCGGACCAGGAATGCAGGAGCCGACACGGTGAGCGTCCTGCTGCTGCTGCAGAATAACGCGAAGCCCGTGAAATCCATCGGGCGTGGTTTAAATAGTGTAGCAGAGCTTTGGTGCATGTTCTTCCTCCAGCCCCACCAAGGTAAGAAAAGAGTTCCTGATTTGAGGAAGTAGTTCCTCCCAGCCCTGCTGGCTGGGAACTTCAGCCTGACTGGGTTGCTCTGGGTGAGTATGCAGCATGGTCTGCCCCAGGTAAGTCCACCCAAGCATTATGACATGGTTTACCCATATGAGCACGGCGCCTATGGCGCCGGGACTGAAACCCTTTATGAGCCTGGTGCCAAAGGCGCCAGGACACGGTCCAAAGGGCCCCTGTAGGGGCCTGCTGAGTCCGGAAGAATGAAAGGCGGGCCTGCTTCCGAGGATGCTGGACCTGTCCTGGCTTCTCAGGAGCAGTGCTCATGACACACCCAGACATTACTCCTGACTGTTGGGGACGGGAATAAACAAATGTTGCTCCATCACAATGTTCACACAGGGTCCTATTGGGCCAGAAAAGGCTGCTCCGCAGCCTGGTAGGCATCGCTGGCATCTCCTTGCCCCCTGAAACAATGGGCAAGGTCTCATAAATCCTCCACCCTTCCACAGCCAGACAATTTGGTAGGATGGCCTGTTTTCTTTCTATGTCAATGGCAGGTTCAGCAGGTCCTGCCTGAAATACAGGTGGGGCCTGCATGGGTGCTTCCATGGCTGCACTCGGTGCCGCTCCCAATGTACCAGTCCAAAGCCAATACAGCAAACGATGAAATGACTACAGTTTCACAAAGCACTCATCAGAAGCTTGCAGGACAATACCACCAACCGACACGAGGTGGCACCAGAGGCTCAGCAGTTGTTATGATCCGATTTCCGCTTTACAAATTCTTCTCACTCCAACATGGGGGTAACCAACTCGTTGCCAATATGTTGCAGGTGGGGCCTCTCAAGAGGGGAGCAGAGGACCGGAACAGGAAGGAGTCTGGAGGCAGAGATCAGGAAAGTGTTTTATTCATGAGATGTTGTGCTCCCAACATAGGAGCCTCCTGGGTCCCTGAGCAAGTGTTGATTGCTGTCCTCCGCACAGCATGTCACACAGGAGCGTATCAAAGGATGCTCCTGCGCAACCTGCTGCACAAGGGACAGCAGCCCAGGGACCCACAAGGCTGCATGAACACGTGCGGGCGCAGCCGCACACAGTAAAGACACAGTAACCCCGTACAGGTTTCCCATCAACATTCCACTCAACATTGCACACTGAGCATGTGGCGCCTGTGGACTCCTCTTCAGAGGATTCTTCTTCTGATGCACCATTTTTAGTGTTAGCGTTGATTTCTTTTATACTTGTACTCTTATTGGACGGGCTGCGACAGAATTTGGTGTAGTGCCCTGGCGCTCTAGCGGCTCTGAAGAGAAAAGAGGGAGGGGGTTAGTTAGTGGGAATAAGCTGGAGAAGTGCAAGAGAGCAGTGATGTGCTGTTGGCGGCCTCAACCCGGTGGGTCCGTTGATGGGGCTTAGGGTGTTTTACAGTCAGTAGTCATCGTGTGCTGTTGTGCGAGACTATATGTGATTTGTATTGTTGTTGCAGTGTAGTGAAGTTTGTGCAGATTTTTGTGTTGTAGGCTTGTGGTTGTGTTTGGTTAGAGTTTGAGAGGTGTATGCAGAAGGTTGAAATTGTTAGTGGATTGGTTAATTGGTGTTGTTGTCCGGAATGGAGGAGTCGAATTTCCGTGTTCTCTCCAGGTGAGGTGCAGGAGCATCTCTGCATCTATGTCCTGATCTGGGCCGTGTGATCCTCACAGTCCCTTTCAAACGTGGCATCCACTTACATTCATAACTTTGTACCACGTTTGGTCTCGGCCACCTATGTGACACCTTTCTGTATGCGGGGCAGGCAGACGTATGTGCAACCCTTCAAATCTGGCCCAGAGAGCATTCCCAATCCAGTTGGTGTGCGGCCTTAACTAGCCAGGCTATGCCATCCATTTGTGGCGAGTGGTTGGCATTCATCATCTTATTCAGTTATTCATGCAGGCTACTGCTCCCAGCCCCTTCGAATCGTGGCACATGCCAACGCTTCCAATTACATTCAGGTGTGGCACCTGCCTTCATTCACAACTGCATACGGTCAGTGTCCATGCCAATGTCCACAACTTAGTTCAAGTGTGGCCAGTGCTGACATTCACACAACTCTATACAAGTATGATACCGCGTAGCAATTATGGGGCGGGTGAGGTTGTTGGCCGCAGATGGCTAGGGATGCTGATTTCTCTGGTCGGTTCTGGGTGTTGGCAGTGTCATCCGAAGTTTAGTCATCCTTTTTTGTGTTTCCTGTTTGGTTGTTTCGGTTTTTCAATTTGAATCTGTGGTGTTGAATAGCCAGGTTTTTAGTAATTTCTTGAATTGTAGGTAGTCTTTGGTGTTTCTTATTTCTTTCAGGAGATTGTTCCAGGTTTTTGTGGCTAAGCATGAGAAGGAGGAGCCTCCAAGTGTTTTCTTAAGGTATGGTTTTTGTTCCAGGTGGATTTCGTTGCTTGATCTGAGGAGTCTCGTTGGCTTGCAGTTTGTTATTTTCTTTTGTAGGAATTCAGCTCCTTGTCCGCTGATTGCTCTGTGTGTTATGCACATTGTTTTGAAGGTAATGCAATGTTTGGCTGGGAGCCAGTGCAGTGTTTTTAGGGCAGGAGTGATGTGGTCTCTTTTGGATAGTTTGAGGAGCAGTCTGCCTACTGTGTTTTGGATCCATTCTAGTTTCTTCAGGAGGTAGTCTGATATCCCGAGATAGAGGCTGTTTGCATAGTCGATTCTTGACATGATGACGGCAACGATTGTGAGTGTTTTGTGCATGAAGGAGAGGAAAGGTAGGATTCTTCTTGCCGTTTGGAGGAGGAAGAAGCATTTCTTGATGATTGCATTTATTTGTGGTTATAAGGTTAGGGTGTTGTCCATTAGCACTCCCGGACTTTTTAGTACCTTAGATGGTGTTGGTGCGGTTCCCATTACCGTTGGCCATGGAATGTAGGTATTGTTCTCTTGGTTATTGGATATAATCATGATTTCTGTCATTCCAGGGTTGATTTTCAAGTTGTTGGCATTCATCCAGTTAAAGACTTCTTTTAGACACTCGATTAGGTTTGAGTGATCGGCTTGAGTGTCTTCGATTTTGTAGATGATTTGAGTGTCATCTGCGTAGTTGTAGCATGTAATGTTGTATTTTTTGAAGATTCTGATTACTGAGGTCTGGTAGATGTTGAAATACAGTTGTGATAGTGAGGACCCCTGTGGTACTCCACAGTCGTTAACTCGTGGGGTGGATTTGAAGGGTTTCATCCATACGGTTTCTGTTCTGTCTGCTAGGAATGATTTAATCCAGAGTAGTGCTATGTCCATTATGCCTATGTTTTCCAGTCTTTTGGTTAGGGTGTCATGGCTAACTGTATCAAAGGCTGTGGAGAGGGCGAGCAGAATCTGGGCTGAGGTTGTGTTGGAGTCTCTGTTCGTTTTTAAGTCGTCCCAGATGGATAGTAGTGCTTTTTCTGTTTTTATTGCAGGTTGAAACCGACTTGTGCTTAGTCAAGTAGGTGGTGTTTTTCTACGTGTTCTTGGGTTAATTTGTATACGTAGGTTTCAAGGAGTTTTGCTGGGTATGGAATGTTTGAAATCGGCCTGTAGTTGGAGAGGTCTTCTACGTCGCCACTTGTGTTTTTTTAAAAGTGGCTTGATATATGCTGATATGAAGGCTGTTGGTACAGTTCCTGTTGCTAGTGAGAGATTTAGGAGGTTTCTGTAGTATTCTGATGCTGTTCCTTGTGCGAGGATTGACTTGTAGATGTTAGGGGGGCAGGGATCCATGGGTGATCCTGCTTTCTTGCTGTGTTTTACCAACAAGACGAATGCCTCTGCTGATATTTATGGATAGTTTTGGAGTTTGTGCTGTGGTTCTGTGTTTGGTCCAGTTGGTTGAATGTTGTGGTTGGTTGGTCTGTTTTGTATGATTTGTCGGATGTCGTTGATTTTGTTCTTGAAGTGGTCTGCCAGGTCATTGCAAAGTTTCTCTGACGGGGTTGGGGTGTTTTCTCGCAGCCTGGTGGGTTTCTCATTTCTTTAATGATGTTGAACATTTCTTTTTGTGTATTGGTGGCATTGGTGATTGTGTAATCATAATGCCTTTTCTTTGCCTTTTGTATTTCCTTCTTGTATGCGTGGATTCGTTTCTGGAACCATATTTTTTTGTCTGGATTGTGTTCTCTTCTCCATTCCAGTTCCATCTTCTTCTTGTTCTTTTTCATGGTGCTTAGTGGTGGTGTGAACCATTTTGCCATTGTTCTTTTTTTTGATGGGGTGAATGGTTTTTCCGGGGCGATCTTATCAATTGTATTAGCAATCCATTTGTGTAGTAGCTCCGCTTTCCCGTCTAGGTCAGCCAGCTCTAATTCTATAGTTGAGGGTTTGGTCATCTCCAGTTGTTCAAATAGGTTGCTTGCCTTGACGCTTTTACAGTTTCTTTTTGAGATGGTTGTGAGTTTGGAGGGTTGGATGCAGACTTGGGTTGGTAGTCTGATCACGAAAAGGGTGATGAGCTGGTCATTCCACAGTATTTGTATCGGCGGTGCCATGGTGATAGGTTTTTCCTTGGCAAATATTGCGTCGAGGGTGTGTCCTGCCGAGTGTGTTGCCCCTTTGACCAGCTGTTGTAGTTTCATGGCTGTAAGTTGTCCAATCAGTTAGTTTTGGGAGTTGGCGTGACTTTCTTCTAACCAGATGTTGAAGTCCCTCAGGATGATTAGATGTTCGTGCTTGATGGCTATGTTGGTGATGGCTTCTATGAAGTTATCAACAAAGGTTGCATCGTATGTCGGTGGTCTGTGCACCAGGATGAATGTGATGTTGGTTTTTGGGTTTGCTGATAGGTGTATGGCCATGGTTTCACAGTTGATGATGTTGAGAGGTTTGTTTTATTTTCAGATGTCCTTTGAATGCTATTGCGATGCTGCCTCCTTTTTTATTTTTCCAGTTTACTTGAAGGTATTTGAAATTAGTTGGGAGGCAGCTTTGGAGTGTGATTTTGTAGTTGTTGTCCAGCCATGTTTCTGTGATGAATAGGATGTCAATGCCGTTGTCATCGAGTAGATTAAAGATCTCAGTTGAGTGTTTTGTCAAGGATCTTGCATTTATTAGGTTGCAGTGGAGTTTGTAGGTGTAGTTTGCTTTGGGTTTTATTGTTGGGATCGTCTTCCGATCAGTGTTGAGGTTTCCTTTCTGGTCGATCTCTAGTTGAGGTGTTGGTGCAGGTGCGTCTGTGTCGTCGAAAAGTTCTTCTAGTTTCTGTCAGGGGTTTTTATTTTCATCAGGTCCTTCTTTCAAGAATTGTGGGTGTCGGGTGGAAGTTCCTCTTGTTTTGTTGATATAAGCTGTTATAATGTCTATTGTGTTTTTGTTGTTTCTAGTGTTGTCCGTCCTTCGTCTGCGTTGTTGTGTTCGGTTGTCTGCTGTTGCTGGTTCTAGCGTTGGGTTGGTTCGTTCTGGTGACCGATTGTTTGCGAGGTATGGAGTTAAGTAGAGAGATTTGTCTCTTCTCTCAGCGTTGGTTCGGTTTTCGTTCCTGTCTGTGGGAGTGTGTTCTGCAGTTGTCAGTCTTTGTTGCTGTTCTGATGTGTTTGTTCTGGGATGCCATTGACAAGGTAATACAATGACCTGAAGGATGACCCTAACAGTTATTAAAATAAGTAAACAGGGGGTTCAATCAAGATGAAGAAACCTCTGTACCAATGATGGATGCAATAGCAACTCAGATTAGAATATGTTCTCAAGTATACAGATCTTACCAAGCTAATGGTGGAACGAGGCAAGGCAGTATGCAAACAGTGCCTTTGACAAGAGCAATAACAATAACTTGACATATGATGCTCAAAGGCTATCAATATAAGTCAACATTATGGCTGCAAGATAAGCAAAAATCTGTACTAAAGGTAAATGCAATGACAACTCAGTTCAGCATAGCGTCCCAAGTATACAGACCTTATAAGGTTAATGATGGGACGTGCTGGAGGCAGTAAGTAAATGATGGCAAAGTCATAATACTAACTTGGCAGATGATCCTCAACAAGTATCAAAATGAGTGACAGGTAAGGCATGCAAGGTAAACAAGCATTTGCAGTATGGGTGTATGCAATAGTAATTCAGATCAGCAAAGCGGCCCAAGTATATGGACCGGACCAAGTTGAGGATGAGAAGTATAAGAAAAGAAGAAGTTGCTCTGGCAAAATGGAGCAGGGAATGGAGTAGTCCATGTGAACAGAACGCCATATGCTGAAATGGAGAAGATCCGCGGAGAATGGAGGCTGAGTGAGGTTTGCCTAGGTTGGTAGGCAGATGAGGATGCTATACTGGCAACGTGGGTAACGCTGAGAAGGTAGCTCAAAGTGGAGTAGTGTGCTGTACTCTGAACCGCCTGACGAGGTGGGGGCCAAACCAGGTAAATGATGTTGTGAAACCTCCAAATTGAGCCTGAATGGCAGTCCACGGTGAGGCATCAGTGAGGACACAATGAAGCCAGAGAGGCTCTGTGAAGGAGGATGAGCTCCTGGGTGCTGCTGGCTAAGGGGCTGGCTTTCAGTTACAGGTGTGGCACCTGAGAAGTGAAGCCCCGAACGTGAGAGGTAAATCCACAGGCGTGGTGGCAAGAGACGGCCTGAAATGCCCTGAGAGCACGTTTGAAGGGCAGAAGGTGCTCCAGGAGGAGGTAAAATCCAGCCCAGAAGGAGCAGAAAGTAGAGCAGTATAATGAAGGTGCAGGAGGGCTTCTAGTAGACATTAGCTCGTCGCCATTCTGAAGTAAGTGATTTCCGGGAGTCCAGTAGGTTTCTCCAACTGAAGTACTTATTTTCATAAAGAAAAGAAGCCCTCCTGCTGCAGCTGATTCCCAACTCCAGAAGGCTGGCTCACACATATACACAATGCTGTAGAACCTAGTGAAGATTCTATATCTCACTGATTCTCAACTCCAGAAGGCTGGCTCACACATATAGACAATGCTATACATTCAAGGCTATAGATCGTTGTGCAGACTCTATATCTCACTGATTCTCAGCTCCAGAGGGCCAGCGCACACAATATACAATGCTATAGAACCTTGTGAAGATTCTATATCTCACTGATTCTCAATTCCAGAAGGCTGGCTCGCACATATATACAATGGGCCTCATTACAAGGTTGGCGGTTCGGTAATAACGATACCGGTAAGGCATTACCGGCATCGTTTATGGGACCGGCCCATCACGACCAGCAATGCCGGTCCTACCGGCATTGACAGTGTAAGAGGATTCAATTCAGCACTACAGCCAAGTCAACGCCTAGTCTAGAATACTGAATGAAAACCCTTATTGATATATCTTTATGTCCAGTTCATGCGTTCTGGATGACTACCCCTATATAACACCCCTCTCTTGGAATCCTCCTGACCCCACTGAGCCAAGAAGTAGTTCTGTTTTGCAAGTTTAAAGGTTTATTTGATAACTTAAACAATATATATTATATCACGCTTTATAATAAATTAATAATTGGATATCACACTTAATCTGGTATGATAAAGATTAACAACGGAGAATCTGGCACTAGCACACTTCTTGATAATCACTAAGGAGTTGACATGAAATGGATAAGGTAGCAACAATACTTTTATGGTTTCAAATGGATGCAATGTGGAATGAAATGCAGTAAAGAAAATAACTTGATAGGATTTCAGCAAAGACAATGTAATCACTTTCTTGGACAATTCACCCCCCCTTTTATGCAATGCAAGGAAATGGAAGGCAGGCACACAATTCTCAGAAATGCAATTCAAATGTAATTCAGTTCACCCCAGCAACTTAGACTACAGAAGTTGAAAACACAGGCCCAAATGCTTTTAAATGTGCTGGCAATGAAGAAAAAAATATGCTAAATTGCTTTTAATTCCCTCTAGAGGTTCAGGGTGAGTGAAATCAAGTTAATATTAGTCCAGGCTCACTTTAGCAAGTATCTATGGTGTAACTAGCAGGTTAAACGAATTTCTGGCAAATGGAAGGCAAGCAGCAGCAGATTTTTTACACGTGAAGAAATTTGCAAATCGCGGTAAAATTCGCGGGTGCGCCGGGTGCGATTACAGAGGAACTACAAGGACTATCACTATCGTTTTGGGGTCCTAGGAAAGCCTAGGATCTCAGCTTCCAGATGAAAGTTACTGCAAGTCTCTAGCACAAACGGTCACAGAGATATGAGCGATTAAATAAAGGTCGTTTTTCAGATTTGAAATTTTTAAAGTTCAAAAAGACAAGTGCAGCTTGCAACTAGAAAATGACAGGTGACAGCTTTGCAAATGACAGGTGACAGTTAGGAGACAGTTCTACTTAGATTAAACTAGATTAAATCATATTATTTTAACTAGGAGATTGGTTCTGCACAGTTTTCTAGGTACTCACACTATATTCTTGAGTGAAATGGGCCTCGCCATGGATCTGGTCAGGTTTTAGACGGGACTTTGGTCTCTGCACTTCACAGTGATCTGGGTCTGCTCTCTCTCTGGATTCTGAAGATTGAGGGATTTAAAGTCTGGATCTTTCTGCACAGCTTTCTCTGGAGATTGATGGAGGTAAAGTATGGATTTTCCCGGCAGAGCTTCCAGCTGCAAATGGATTTGAAGGTCCCTATCTGTCCTGTCTGTCTGCTTTTATGTGTTTAGAATGTGGGTGTGTTCTAGCATCACTGACCCTACCTCTCTCTCAGCTTCTAATTGGTCAAACTTCCATTTCTCACTTGATTGGGGGAGCTAAGTTGTGTCAGAGTGATGTCATTTTACAGCCTGCAGAGAGTCCACTCCTCCTGTCAATTTACACACAAATCTAGATTTGAACCAAATACATATTTGCAGAGGTACATGTTGTTTTAAAATCATCTGCACCCCTCACATATCACAGGAGGTATCTCCTATTCAAACTCTGCTCTTCCTGGGAGCTTGCATTCAGAAATGGCAATATTTTGCACTTTTTAACTGGTTTGCGATACCGGACATTACCCCAAATTTACACACATGTGCGCAAGGAGTATGGACATTAGTTGATGAAGTGTCAGATTTTTCACATGCACACATTTTGAGTAATATCCTCTTTTCCGCTAAAACCCCCCTGAACATGCCACCGGTTCTAAAAACCTCTTAAAATGTGGGCAGAAAAATCACAAGAATTATGGTGTCATTTATACAATTTTCACATGTCCGCTCTATGAGTTATTCATCTTTTTAGAGTTATGTTCTGGCCCCAAAGGGGTGTGGTTTTCCTCCAGCACAAGGTTGAATTTCTGGTTTTTCCAGTTCTGCCAAGCCAGCTTGCTCTCACAGGCAGTGCCCCTCCCCTGTGCTTCCAGGAGAAATCTCCATTTACGACTCCCGCCATAAAACATTTGCCTGAGTCAAGACAGGGCTTTGTTCAATTTCCTGCAGAGCCCAGGTAATTCAATCAGGGAAGTGTCATATCCCTTTTGGTGTGAGCAGCAAAAGGGCAGCTAGGCCTGGGAACACAGCTGTGACTCAAGTTTCACTCCTGATGGGGGTAGTTGCCAGGCAAATTGGAATCTCTTTAAGCCAGTTTTTAGCTACATGTCATTTCTGTTCCCCAGTTTCTGCATTCAAATAAAACTAAACATTTTCACATATGCAGCTAGAAGGCTGATTCTAAGTTTAAAACTATGACATTTAAACAATTGCAACCTATGTGACACTCAAATGTAGGTCACTCAGTCGATTTAAACATTTAGATTTTTTTAGTGTCTTTCAGTCCAAATTTACTTAAACTGCTGAAATCCACAGCTCAGCCAGTCTTGTTATAAACCTTCAAGTCACTTCAGAATATAACTTTACATTGGATCCACCTCTCAGTAAGTCTTTCTTTGGCATGTTTTGGGTTCATTTATTCAGTTTTCTACAAAAAAGTAAAATCTGGTGGTTTTAAAACGCCGGCTTTTGGATAGTGGTGAGTACTGGTACTGCACCCCTTTTTGGGATTTAAGAAAATGAATTCTCCACAGTTATGGGTTTGCTTTTGGCAATCAGCATTGCCATTCCCAATGGTTTCAGACTACTGTGTGGGTAGTCCAATGGTGGTTTTAGGCAGTGTCCTTCTGTGCCCATAACATCGGCAAAAATGAGTGGCAGCCTATTCTTCATGCATTTCCCTGTGCATTTTCTAGGAAGCTCTGGCCATCATGATGTTTTCCATGTCAGTACTGCACAGTTATGAGGTAGGGCTCGGATGCCTGGGTAAATACATCCCACAACAGGGACCCGCTGTGGCCGCGCACCACTGTACCAGCATGCGCTCGTGCGCACGTCCGCCTTGCCTGTAATACCGGCATGCCGCAAGGAAGAGGACATTATGAGATGCACAGACATGCCCATACCGGCATCCAGATGCTGGTAAGAAGGGCCACCAGGATGCCGGCAATACCGGCATCTCGGATCACCCGTTAATAGGAAACTGCTGTGTTTCCAACTGCCACAGGTGCACACAATCAGCACAGGTGGAGACAATGGAGCCTGGCCCCGCACAAAAGGAGCACACACACACACACCACACCCCTTCCAAGACCAAAATGATACCACTGCACTCGCCATACTGGAGCAGGAGGACATGCCTGCACTGCTACTCCTTGAGCAGGCAGTACAACAGGCAACACAGAGGAGATGCAGGAGGAGAAGGAGGGTGAGACTGGTCCAGCAAATCCCACCAGTGCAGGCAGTGGTTCCCCGCAGGCAGCCACCAATCCCACGTATGAGGGCCAATCCATTCAACTTAACCCCAGCACAGATCCACACCCTGTACCATCTGGACAGGGACACCATCACCACCATAAGGAACAAGTTACTTACCTGTAACTGTTGTTCTCCAGCATGGGTCTGGCATGGATTCACATGCTCATGAATATTCCCCGTCGTCAGGCTGGGAATCCTCGGTAAAGAAAAAACCAGTATCAGTTTCGTTTCTGATCTGTCTTTCGTAGTAATAACTAATCACTGGTCTCTGCGTCATACTGACCACAGCCAATGACTGCCCTCTACCTAAGCACCGCCTCTGGCAGCCATCTTCAGATTTGGAAGCACGTGAAGTGGCAGTATGACCAAGTGAAGAGCCGCAGAGGGGTAGGCGGGAGGGTTCGCATGTGAATCCATGCCAGACCCATGCTGGAGAACAACAGTTACAGGTAAGTAACTTGTTCCTTCTCCAGCATGGGGTCTGGCATGGATTCACATGCTCATGAATAAAGAATACATAGCAGTACACACATGCACAACCACGGGAGGTGGCAAAGGCTCAACATTAAGCATCACATCAACTCAACATTAAGCATCTTACCTCCTCACCAGGCTCACCTCAGGCGAACAGGTTGCGCAGCACTGCTTGGCCGACCCTGGACTCCTCCCTGGAATCCCGGTCGACGCAGTAGAATTTCGTGAAGGTGTGCGTCGACCTCCACGTAGCAGCCCTGCATATGTCCAGCAGGGGCACACCAGATAGGAACGCCGTGGTAGCTGCGATCGCTCTGGTGGAATGGGCTCTCGGACGGCCAGGCAGCGGTCGGTTTGCCAACCGGTGACAGCACATGATACAGCCGGAGAGCCATCTGGAGATGGAAGCCTTCGAGAGAGCCTTCCCCTGATTGACAGGTCCAAAGTTCACAAAGAGTTGTGACGTCTTCCGAAAACCCTTCGTGCGGTCCACGTAGAACTTCAGCGCTCTAGCTACATCCAGCGAGTGCAAAGTCCTCTCAGCCGGCGACGAAGGCGACGGGAAGAACACAGGTAACACCAAGGGTTCGTTGAGATGGAAGTCCGACGGTACCTTGGGCATGAAGGAGGGGTGCGTCCTGAGCACTACCCTCGTGTCGTGGAAAGTCAAGTACGGGGCCTTGCAGGAAAGGGCCTGGATCTCTCCCACTCGTCGTGCGGAGGTGATGGCCACAAGAAAAGCTGTTTTCCACGATAGAAACTTCAACGGGGCCGAGTGCAGAGGCTCGAACGGAGGTCCCATGAGCTTGGTCAGCACCACGTTGAGCTCCCACGCCGGGGCCGGAGCCTTCACCGGCGGGAACGATCTGAACAGTCCCTTCATGAACTCTTTCACCAGACGATGAGACCACAAGGACGTCCGGCCCGTGGTTCTGGTGTATCGGGAGATCGCAGAAAGATGAATCTTGATGGACGCATGTGCCAGACCAGCTTTGGCCAGCGTCAGCAGGTACGGCAGTACTTGGGGAGCCGTAATCCGTAGAGGGTTAATCTTCTGTGCGTGGCACCAGACAGAGAACCTCTTCCATTTGTGTCCGTAGCATTTAAGAGTCGAGGACGCCCTGGCCTTTGCAAGAACCTCTCTGCAATCGGCCGGTATGTCGTATCCTCCAAACTCTAGTGCTGCAGGAGCCAGGCCTGCAAGTTCAGCGACTTCGGGTCGTGGTGGAGGATGGCGCCTCCTTCCCTGGAGAGTAGATCCGCGTCCGCCGGAAGCTTGATCGGCGGGGACGCTGACAAGTCCAGAAGGTCCGGGAACCATATCTGCCTCGGCCACGCAGGTGCGACGAGGATCATCCTGCACCGTGACCTCTTGTTTATCCCTGCCAGATGAAACGGCACCAGAAAAATCCCTTGGGCGACAGCCCAATGCCACAGGTCCTGCGCCTCCTTGGACAGCGCTGGGGACCTGGTTCCGCCCTGTTTCCTGATGTAAAACATGGTGGTGGTGTTGTCGGTGAAGATCCTCACCACCTTGCCCTTGAGGGACGGAAGGAAGGACCTGAGGGCCCAAAACACTGCACGGAGCTCCAGGACGTTGATATGTAGGGACTTCTCCGTCGGGAGCCAGAGTCCCCTTGCGTGCAGATTTTCGGTGTGCGCTCCCCACCCTTCCAGGGAGGCATCCGTGGTCACAGTCTCCTGGTGGGCTGGGGTCTGGAAGTCCATGCCCGCCGTCAGATGCGCGCGGGTGCCCCACCACCGTATCGCTCGTCGGAAACTCTCGTCGAGCTTGATCCTTTCCTCGAAGCTGCCCGTCGTCTGGATCCAGCGCGCATCCAGGAATTCTTGCAACGGGCGCATCCGGAGCCTGCACATGGGAATGAGGTAGATGCAGGAAGACATCATCCCGAGGAGGGACTTGATGGACCTCACTTTGGCCGCGTCGGCCACCAACATCCGTTGCACCTTGCCCAAGATGGTCCTGGTCCTCTCCTCCGACGGGGAGGCCAGAAGGGACACTGTGTCGAGCCTCGCTCCCAGAAACAGTGCGACTTGCGCGGGCACCAGGTGGGATTTGGCGTAGTTCACGGAGAATCCCAGGTCCGTGAGGAGTTGGACGGTCCTTGCCGTGTGGACCACGGCGAGCTCCCTCGTCTTGGCGCGGATGAGCCAGTCGTCCAGGTAGGGGTAGACGTGGATCCCCTCGCGGCGCAGCTGCGCCGCCACCGGTGCAAGGCACTTGGTGAATACCCTGGGTGCCGACCGTAGTCCGAAGGGAAGGGCTTTGAACTGGTAATGACGCCCTTGGACCACGAATCTGAGGAATTTGCGGTGCCCCTTTAGGATGGGAATGTGGAAGTAGGCATCCTCCAAATCCAATGACGATAGGAAGTCTCCTTCCTCCAGCTGACCCAGGACGTGCTGGAGGGTGACCATCCGGAACTTCTGCGCCTTGATGAACTTGTTCAGACGTCGCAGGTCCAGGATGGGGCGCCATCCTCCCGTCTTCTTCTTCACGAGGAAGTATCTCGAGTAGACTCCGGAGCCCCGAAGCCTCTTTGGGACGAGTTCGATGGCGCCCTTTCTGAGCATCGCCTTTACCTCCAGGTGAAGTTGAGGGACGTGAAGTTCTTTCCTGGCCACGGGGGGGACGCGCGGGCACCTTCTTTGAAACTCGAGCGCGTGGCCCCGGGCCAGGGCGTCCAGCACCCAACGGTCGGTGGAGATGGACTCCCACACGCTGACGAAGCCCGCCAGCCGGCCTCCCACCGGGGTGCTTCGGTGGGGGCCCGACCCCACGGCCGGTTCAATCCTGCTTGGACGCGGCCTTGCCGCCTTGACCTCCTTGGCGACGACGGCGGGGTCCGCTAGACTTGCCTCGTCCTCTGTAGGCCTCTTGCGACGACGAGCGGGCCGCTTGACGGTAGGAAGCGAAACCGCCGCCGGAACCTTTGGAGGCGCCCTTGCCTCCGCCGCTCCGAAAGGGCGTCCGTCGTTGCAGGACTCCAAGGGCCCGGGCCGTCTCAGTATCCGCCTTGATGGCCTGAAGGGAATCGTCCACTGTCTTCCCAAACAGGTTGTTCCCGTCGAAGGGCATGTCCAGGACTCTGGTCTGGACGTCCTGCCGGAAGTCCGTAGCTTTGAGCCATCCACGACGTCGAAGGCAAACACCGTTGCCCAGCTGGCGGAACCCAGTGTCGGCGATGTCCGTCGCCACGGTGATGGCGTGGTCCGAGGCCACCTCACCTTCCTGCAGGATCTCAAGGGCCTCCGCCCTCTTGTCGTCCGGCAGAAAATCCAGCAGGGGAGCCATCTTGTACCAGAGCTCCCTGTCGTAGCGGGCCACGATAGCCAAGGCGTTGGCCGCTTTAATCGTCGTCGCTGCCGACGAGATGACTCTACGCCCCATAGTATCCAATTTCTTTCCCTCGCCGTCCGGCGGGGAAGTCGATGTGGAGGCCGCACCCCCCCCCGCTTTCTTCCTGGCTGCCGCGGAGACGACGGAGTCCGGGGTAGGCTGCGCCCGGAGGCATAGGGGGGCCGTGTCCGGGACCCGGTACTTTTTCTCGTACCGGTCTCTTCTAGCTGGCGTCGTGGAAGGGTTCTTGAGGAGGGAAAGGCCCTCATCCCAAATGTCGTCCAACAGAGGCACTGCGAGGACCGTCTTCCTCTTGGCCTTGCGCCGCTGATAAAGGAAGCCTTCCTTTTTCTTCTCCTCAGGGCAGAGTTGGAAAAGCTCGGAAGCCCTGGAGATCATGGAGTGGAAAGATCCGATCTCGTCGGGCGGAGAGGCCCTGGTGGGAGGCGACGACGGAAAATCCTCGTCGTATGCCTCGTCGTCCGTACCCGTCGCTGCCGTGTCAGTCCCCGTATCATCCCCTCGGGTGAACGGGGAGGAGGGCTGGAAGGGGCGCGACGGTTGAAAAGGAGGTGGTGGATGGATCCTTCTTTTCTTGGTAGGGGGAACACCAGAAGGTCCCGGTTCTGGATCCCCCGACGGGAGAGGTTCCTCCGTCGGTAACGGTAGCCTCGTCCTTATCTCGGAGCATAAGGACTGTATGGCCAACAAAATGGCCGCCGAGTTGTCTTGCGGCGCTGGCAGAGGGGAATCCGACGGGCGAGCAGGGGCCCCGTCGGTATCCTCGACGATGTCGTCGTCGTCACCTGCGTCGGGGTCCATTCCGACGGGCTGGCCTTCTTCCACGCCTAGGCCGTGGCTTAAGACCTCGATCAGCTCCTCTTCTGAGGTTGAGGCCGACTCTACGACGACGCCCTGCCCCCCCTTCTTCTTCCCCACGGAGGGTTTCACGGGGGTCCTATCGATGGGCACAAAGGAAGACTCCCTCCGAGGAGGCAGGGAGATTCTGGGCCCTGAGGTCGCCACCACTGGTGCAGCCACCACAGGCTGAGCCAGGGCCGCCGCGACCGTTTCGATAGAGGGCTTGGTCGGATGGATCAAGGCCTTCACCACCTTAGGTGCGCTCACCGCCTTATCCTTGAGGGAGGGGGCACTGCCACGCTCCTCCTCTGCCTTAGAGCTCGACCGGGGCCTCTCCAGGAGCTTCGCCGGGTGCTCGGCCTTCCTCTTACCCGACCCAGAGCGTTGGCTCGTGGTTGATGGTGCCGGGGAGGGTGCGCCCTGCCTGGCGCCCGTAGAGCCCGACCGTTCGGCGCTCCCGGTGCCAGCGGACTCGCGGTGCTTGGCCTTATGTTGGGCCCCCGTCGCCGGGGCGCCCTCAAAGGTCTTAGAAGACCGCTCGGATTTCTTCTTCTTCTCGCCAGACGGGCTCTTACCCTCCAGCCAGTTGGCGAGACGTTGATGGCGGTCCTTCATGGTCCGTTCCGACATGTTGCCGCAAAACGCACAGTCCTTCTCCACGTGCGTCTTGTCCTCATGAAGGCAGTAAAGGCAGAAAGAGTGTTCGTCCTCCTTGAAGACGTTCTGCAGCTGGCATCCAGGGCAGACCCTGAACAGCTTTCCGGGCGTCGAGCTTCCCTTCTCCTGGGCCATCTCCGAGACAGGGCCTGAGAAGCTTCTGGAGTCCTCCGAAGTGTAGCTCGACGAAATCTTCACCCTTGAGGGGCACAGATGAATCCGACACGGGTCCCCGTTGATCGGATGTAGGATCGGTGGAGCTTGAGGCTCTTTTGACCGAAAGAATCGAAGTTTTTTGTAAAAAGCGCGAAAAAATAGCACTAACGCTCGAGAGCAATAGCACGAGGATCCCAACACATGAACGTGCGGTAAAAATCTGAAGATGGCTGCCAGAGGCGGTGCTTAGGTAGAGGGCAGTCATTGGCTGTGGTCAGTATGACGCAGAGACCAGTGATTGGTTATTACTACGAAAGACAGATCAGAAACGAAACTGATACTGGTTTTTTCTTTACCGAGGATTCCCAGCCTGACGACGGGGAATATTCATGAGCATGTGAATCCATGCCAGACCCCATGCTGGAGAATGGAACTAATACATGAAGACTTGGTCAGCCTGATCAACATCTGCACCGCCATCTCCCCTCTGCTGAAGGTGGCATCTGTGCTCCACTTCTTGGCGGCAGGCACCTACCAGCACACAGTGGGCCAGCTGCATGGCATCTCATAACCATGTTTCTCTGGTGTGCTAAACCAAGTGCTGGATGCACTCTTAAAGTACGCAAGGGCCTACGTATCCCTAACGCGGATACCACAGGAGGCGAATGACACCAAAATAGCATTCCATGCACTGGCAGGCATGCCCAATGTAATTGGTGCCCTCGACTGCACCCACGTGGAGTTGGTAGTCCCACATGCCGTGAAGGTGGTGTACTGCAATCTGAAGCTATTCCACTCCATCAATGTGTAGATGGTGTGTGATGCCAGCAAGATGATAACACATTGCTGTGCCAGATTCCCACGATCCACTCATGATGCAATGGTGCTGCGGAACTTCTCGCTACCCCGGTAAATAGAAGGCGATGTCGTACGACGTGGCTGGCTGCTGGGTGAATCTGCTCTCTGGGCCATGGGAGAGTGTTTGGGGGGGTGTACATGCATATGCAAGCAGTCTGCTCACTGGGCCATGGGAGAGTGTTTGGGGGGGGTGTACATGCATATGCAAGCAGTCTGCTCACTGGGCCATGGGAGAGTGTTTGGGGGGGTGTAAATGCATATGCAAGCAGTCTGCTCACTGGGTCATGGGAAAGTGTTTGGGGGGGGTGTACATGCATACACAAGCAGTCTGCTCACTGGGTCATGGGAGAGTGTTTGGGGGGGTGTACATGCATACGCAAGCAGTCTGCTCACTGGGTCATGGGAGAGTGTTTGGGGGGGTGTACATGCATATGCAAGCAGTCTGCTCACTGGGCCATGGGAGAGTGTTTGGGGTGGGGGTGTACATGCATATGCAAGCAGTCTGCTCACTGGGCCATGGGAGAGTGTTTGGGGGGGTGTACATGCATATGCAAGCAGTATGCTCACTGGGCCATGGGAGTGCCCTCAATGTGGTGTCTGGACATTGTCCATGCTGCCTAAGACCGTGCCCATAATCAACCAAATAAGATGCATGACACAGACAATGGAGGCTGATGCACTCTGGCCGCACACCAATGTGTAAATGTCAGACTCACAATCAGTGCACACCCTTGAACATGTCCACCGGACATCACCTGACCATGCCCTCAGCATCACAATGCACCATCAGATGTCCACAAAGCTCAATACACATGACCACAGTGAAGCACCTCGCAGGACAAGCATCCATGAGTGCGCAGCATTAATTCCACCTCAGGCAATTCCGCGGTCACTGCCCCTCCCCGACAGCAACACTGCATAACACCATGGCAACATGTGTAGATGAATACAAATGGTGGAAGACATGCGACAAGGATGCTTCAAATTGAACCCATTAAGTAGGGAGCAACACCTACATGGGTGCGATTGGTGTGGGAAACCCCCACAGCACATGAGTACCAGCATGCAAGTTGACAACCTGCTTCATCTAAGGTACTCTTCCCAACACTGGCGGACACTACCAATATTCACATTGTGCCATTGTGACTGGTGTGAAGAGGTTGAGGGTCACGTGCATGGCGTCTACAATAAACCATATGCATCACAGTCTGAACAAGCAATATCATGTAGTCCAGCAGCCTAATGCATCAAACATTGCCCAACATGCATTTAGCCTCATCCCCTCACACACAACCCTCACATGTGTGTACATCATGGACCTTGTCACTCCATTTGGGTGACAGGTGATTCCAATGTCAAGGCCCCTAAGTCGTGTACGTCACCCAAGACCAGCACCATTGATTGACAAGTAGTGTACAGGGCAGATAGTTGTGCAGATGTGAAGTCAATTGCTGCATTGACGAAATAATGCATGCGAGCATGAACGATGTACAGGCAGAGCACAAATGGGAATTGAGAAGTACCCTTACACATACCTTCTTGTACTCTCATGCAGGTGATGCTGGCTATCCCCCTCACCCCTGTCAGGAATCCGCAGAACAGGCACGAAGAGGACTTCAATCGTGCCCATACACGCACGCGTGTGGTCATTGAGCAGGCCTTTGGCCTGTTGGAGGCACGGTTTCGCTGCCTCAGTAGGTTGGGTTGCGCCCTCATTTATGGGCCTAAGAAGGTGGGCAAGATCATCATGGTATGTGCCATGCTGCACAACATGTGCATCCCGCGGAACGTACCCCGTCCACCTGACATGGACCAGCCACCACCAGGTGAAGTTGAAAATGAGGAAGGAGTAGATGTTGGACATCGGCCAGGTCGCGATTCACTTGAGGGACGTGTTGTGTGCCAATCGGTCATAGACCATTCTTTCTGACACACTGGGATGCAGAGGGTGCTATGTTTGTGGGACTCTGGGCACTGGGTGTGGGGGTATATGGGCAATGTGCACTGTAATGCAATAAATTGACACACCCAGAAGAAGCAATGTCCACTCATGTGAAGTTTCTGTACACAACGGGTGTATTGAACTGACTGATGGTAAATACAATGTGAATTGACCCTCCACCCCGCACACACCACCTCCGCCACCCCTCTTCCTCCTCCCCCCCAAAATCCCTACCCCCTTCCACCCTCCCCCTCACCCAACAACCCCCACACACCCGCTCCCCCTCCACCCTCCCTCCTCCCCCCAAAATCCCCACACGCCCCCACACACCCCTCCCAGACTGCACCCCCCACCCCCCAAAACCCCCAGACATCAATGGCACAACAGGTGTCCAGATGCACTGCAAGTCAACATGGGCAAAGTGCCCTGGCTACTGCGGATCCCCCTTCGGAGGAGGGGGTTGCATCTCAGAGCACCGCGTGCTGGCAGGGACCTGGCACAGGGCTGGTCTGAGTAGAACTGGCAGGCGTGGTAGATGATGATGATGTTGATGGTTGTGGCTCAGATACCGCTGTATGCCGCTGCTCCATAGTGTTGGCTATCCTGGTGAGGATCTGGGCCACAGCAGCAAATTCATCATGGACGCGTTTAGAATTTCGGTTGATGGCCTTGATGACGGCCGCAGTGTTCTCACGCATTGCACGGCTTGTTGCCTCACCTTCTGCGAGATACTGTTCGACAAATCCATGCATCTCCTCCTGCCGGCCCTCTATCCTGGACAGACGTCCCTCGACGTCCCGTATTGCGGTGGTGGAGGTGGATGGGAGGTTTGCTGGTGTGCTTGAAGCTAATACGGGGCTGTCCTTTAATGGAGACCAATCTCCATGTCTGCCCTGTCCTTCACTATCCTGGTGAGGGGTGCCCTGTGGGGTGACCTGGGGGCTTGGGGTTTGATCAACATCCTCAGAGAAGATGCCTCCTACATTGGTGTCGTCATCATGGCCCTCTTCCTCATCCCCACTATGAAGTGCCGAACGGGCTTTCTCCCCTATCGAGCTTGTGGCGGCGGACTGTGAGCCCTCACGCTCAGTTTCCACATATGTGGCCTCAACCTGTGTGGATTGTGTCTCCAGGGGCGCAGGGGCAGGTGTCTGCTGGTCCTGTGTAGGTGGCTGCGGGGTTGGTTGGGCACTGGTGGCTGATTTGTGTGGCACTTGGGCCATCCTTGTACCCCTCGACGTGGATGGCCTGGTGCCATCATCCCGGCCCCTGGGCCTTTTGGCAGGTGTCCTGGCCTGTTCACTTGCATCGTGTTCATCACTGTCTGCATCAATTCCTGTGGGGGACAGAGAGAGGCAGGGCATCAGTGATGGTGGTACTTGCATCATGCATGCATTGGTCTTTGTGCAGTTAGTACCATGTGGATCGCTGCATGCTTGTTGTTGCAGCGGACTGGGTGCGTGCATGGTTTGGGGGGAGTATTGCCATCCCTCAGGTGTTCAAATGTTCACCATGGTGTCTGCTGTGGGGCCCACGGGTGTGTTGTGTCTTGCGGGTTGTGTGACACGTGCAGTTAATCTGTGTATCAGGTGTGTATTTGGGTTTGGGGGCGGCATGCAGCATGCATTTTGATGTGATAGTGGTGGGGCCAGCATCTGGACAGGGAAATGTGAATGTGTGTATGATGGGCCATGTATTGGCTCGCCTCACAATCACAATCACATTTGTTGATCAACTATGATCATTGGATGTCAGGTGTTTGTGGGGACACTCACCTTCATCTGACGATGATAGGACTCCGAACTCCGCTCCACTGACTCCTTCGATTAAACTCGACATTGATTAATGTGCTGCAGGTCTCTTCCCACCTTGCCAATTTAATGGGTGGGTGGGCACCGCCGCTTGTTGCCAGCCCCTGGCTGCGATTGGCCGATAGGATGTTCCTAACTCTTAGGCGCAGGTCGTCCCACCATTTTTTGCAGTCCCTGATGGTACGTGCGGTGATGCCAACCGCACTCAATTTCCTCGCCACCTCCTCCCAGATCTCCTTCTTCCTGAGCTGTGCTGGATGCCTCAGGTCAGCACAGACGACCACGTCCGCATGCTCCACTAACGTGTCCGCTAACATGTTGAGCTCCTCGTCCTTGAATCTGGGTTTGCGCAAGAGGGCAGTGCCTTTCTGGGTTGCTTTCAACATCTTCTCCAAGGTGTGTTAGGGGTTTTGCCTGAACAGGTCCAGTCTGTGGAGAATGGCAATGGATTGTGTTTTTGAAGATGGCCGCCAAAGCATTTCCTGTTCCGACGCAATTACGTTACTTCCGGGGCCGGTAGTAACGGACCCGTTAATACCACTGTACTAATGTACTAATACCAGTACCGCTATTTGGGGGCTGCCGATGGCGGAGGTGTTATCTGTGCATTTCTTGATGCCGCTATCTGGGTTTCGTTACCGGCATGGCGGTATGACCGTTACCGGCATGCAGGTATGCGCGTACTTGCACACTCGTAATCTGCTGCTGTTTGCGGGATCAAAGCTACACGGACATGTTGTTACCGGCATGCCGGTAATGAGGGATTTTTAACGCCAATCTCGTAATGAGGCCCAATGCTATATTGTGAAGATTCTATGGGGGTGATTACGAGTATGGAGGTAGCCATGATGCTATTAGAGCCATGGATACCCCCATACCGCATACCGGGTCCGGGTTCCGTGAATGGGGAAATACCGTGCCATTCCACCTTGGAGGACCCGGAATTCCTCATTCAGGGAACCCATTCCCAATCGATCCCTGATAGGGCTCAATGGGAATGGGGAGGGAGCTAACAACGGGCCCGTCAATAACGGGCCCATTGTTAGCTCCCTGGTCTGCTAGCGGGACCCGCACCCTTTGCGGGTCCCGCGAGCAGACTCGTAATAGGGCGGTAAGGGGTTAACGGCGCCGGCATCATTACCTCTTTCACTCTGGACGCCCTCCTTGGGCCCTCTGCCTGTGCCTTCCTGCGAGGCAAAAAACCTTAGTGTCATCTTCAACTCCACCCTCTCCTTCTCTCGTCACATCATGGACCTCTGTAAGAAGTCCCACTACCAGCTGCACCTCCGCACAGGTATTCTTCCCTTTCTCACTTTTCACCAGAATCTCACTGTGTCCAGAGCCCTGGTTCTCTCTAGGTTTGACTACTGCAACAGTCTCTTTCTAAATCTTCCCGCCTCTACTCTTTGCCCTCTGCAACTAATCCAGAACAGGACTGCGAGACTTGTCCTTGGCCTCAATCCCAGGCATCGTATCTCTCCAGCACTGAAATCTCTCCACTGGCTGCAAGGATCAAGTTCAAGACCCTCTGCATTGTCCACTAGGCTTTCTGGGTCTGGGGACCACACTACATTCAACTCTCTCTTCCTAAGCACTTTCCTTCTCGAGCCCTGCGCTCATCCACCTCCAACTCTCTGAGGGTCAGGCACTTCTCCAGGCAGAGGGTAGGGGTAGATCTCTCTCCTCAGCTGGTGCCTCCCCCTAGAACAGCCTCCCTGCCTCTATAAAACTTGAGCAGGGCCACCTAAGGCTCCAGAAGCAACGCAAGACCTTCCTTTTCGCTTCTGTTTTCTCTCTCTCCCTTGCTTGCTGATATATTTTTCTGCTGCTCTAATTGGTTACCTGGCCACCCTTTGAACCTTGTGTGCACCAGGCTCCTTCACGACCAGTAGCCCCATGTACTGCCTCCAGGCCTACCGCACACTTAGGGACTGTATCTGCAACTCTAAAGTCCCCTGCCTCCTTGCACTTACTTAGGGCGGGCCACCCCAGCTGCACTTACTTGAGCTTTGCTTATTGCACTCTCCCCTGCTTCCCTCTGGCACTTCTCCTCACCCTTCCCCCCCATTGCACTTGCATGATCTGAATGAAACAAGGCCTAGTAAGATCGTCTGTTTTGTCCCCCTTTTGTCTCCCCTTCATTGTCTTTTCGCGCCTAGAAACACTTGTGTACAGGTGCGTTATAAATAACTTCTATCATATCATATCTAAGATTGCTGCTTATTGTCCCAACCGTACCCTGCGCTCTGTCGGACAGGGTCTTTCTGCAGTTCCTCCATCTAGAACTTCAACCTTGGGGGATAGACTTTTGCCTTCGCTGGCCTTCGTTCTTGGAATTCTCTTCCACAGAACTTGCGGCAAATCAAATCATTCAGGACATTTAGAAAGCAATGAAAGAAATATTTATTTACTAAACCCTGTTAATACTAAAAACAAGTGTATAAACTCTGTGCAGAACGTGACGATAATGTTTTATCTGCTGTCAGATGCAGTTCATTGCTGGGTTCCCATTATGAGATATGCACTATATAAATGTACAAATCAAATCTGCGGTGACAACTGGGCCTAGTCCCTCAGGAGCTGGGACCACAGTGGGTGCTGCTGAAATAGCTAGAAGAGAAGGGGCCCCCTTCACAGAGGTGGGTTTCTTCCTCTTCCTCTTTGCCTTGAGTTTCCCCTTTGGCTTGGGTAATTGACTGTCAGTCAGACCCTGTTTGACCTGTGACCCAGTGACTGCAGCAGCAGTCAGGAGTAAACCATAAGAGATTCCCCCATCTCCACTAAGGAATTACCCAACAAAATGTTGGCAGGTACATTGTCCTGCACCAGGACAGGAAGCTTTGCTGTCTTGTGATCAGTCTAAATGGTGACTAGGGCTACAGGAGAACATTTGGGGGGCCCACCAGCTAACCTGATGGTTCTCAGAGGAGCACTGACATAGTCATCTGGCCTGAGCAGGGTCATGTCCTCCACTGTCATGCTAGCCTCAGTGTCTCTAAAGCCATTGGACGGCCATTTATGAGGACACTTCTCACAATCTGTGGGTGTTCTGTGGGATAGTAGGCAGTACTTCTGAGTACTGCTCCAAGGCGCCAAGGCACACTAAGGAAATCTCTACAGGAGCACTAAAAGGGATCCCGTGAGAGGAGGGGAGGACAGTGGCCGCCATTTCAGGCACAGAGTAAGGGTAGGTCAGGCTGACAACCTGGACGCCAAGTGACTTACCTTTACACTTGGGTTTATCCTTCAGTGGTCTAAGGCCCCATACTCCCAACAGGGGCCAGGAATGCGAGGAACTGAGCCTGATGCGCTGGGAGCCTGCTTTGTAGGGGTGTACGTGATTATTTAGTAGCTGAAAAATTAAAATCAGGAAGTTATGAATTCAAAATATCCGGCACACAATAATCACGTACATACCCTCTGCCTGCTATCCCACCTCCCATCACCCCCTAACGCTAAAACGTACCTTCTGTGGCACACTTACCTGTTGTGCTTCTCTGCAGGTCTTTTCTTGCGATGTGAGTTCTGCCTCCCCATTGAGGGGTAGAACTTCCACCACAGGGTACTTTTCTTTCTTTCTTTTCTCTTTCTTTGTCCCCCACTTTCCTTGAGATTCAAGGTCCCGAGGTGTTGGTATTGGAAAGCTAACTGCTCTCTCTCTCTGTAGCTCTAGCCACTGGGATGCCGAGTCCGAGAAGAGAAATGTAACAAAAGTCTCTATGAAGGGCAGCAGTTTTTTACTTTGCAGTGCCCTCGTTGGTCGACGATTTCTCCGACTGTAGGAGTTCTGGGAAGATGAAACTTGCTGTGGTCTCCTGTAATGCTTGGCAGATGAGAGTAAGACCTCTGGGGACCTTCGATGACTTATGGTGGTGACGGCTGCAGGGGTCAGGATTTCGCAATTGTCTGGCTTTCAGTCATTTGGTGTTTTTGCTTCTGCGGCTGCAGCACGGACCTCTGGAGGGCTTTTGGTGATCTGGACTCGATCACTGGAGTGGACTTCAGACCCTCATCAGGTCTGGACCCTCTGACATCTTTGTATTATTCTAGTGGCGGGAAACCCACCGATGGACCTTCCTCTGCACTCACTGACCCTGGTCCATCTCCGGCGAGGAAAAAGTAGTCAGTGATGATGGCAAGGATGTCCCTTGAAGTATTCTTCAGCAGTTTGGAACTTTCACAGCTCTGGCTCCCAACTCCATTCACATAGGTCCCAATCCTAGGGTGTACCCTAAAAACACAGTCCCTGGGAAGGTTCCGGTCGGTCTGACAGGAGCCAGCCACAGCGCAATATATGGTACTTCCACCCAGCAGCCATTCAGGGGGAAGGGGCAGTGTCAGGGCTCCCCAGGACTTTGGGAAAACAAGGTGTGAAGGCAAAAGAAACCAAGAGGCTAGAGTGGTCATCTTGCCTTTGTCCAGGAATCCATTGATTCCTATTGCAGGGCCTGGGTGCCCCAAAATGGAGGACACTCAGAGCCACTGTCAATTCAGCAGGTAGCTGCCACCAGCCCATACCCTGTTCTGTGTGCAGCACACGTGTGCCCAAACATATATACTAGGCATTCAAGGTTGTACCCCCACCGTTGCGTGCCATATGGGTATGTAGTTGAGGTGAGTGGGCACAGCTTAACTTAAATCTGACTTGTCTTTGATGTCTTTATTAGATTCTAAAGGTGATCACTCTTGTGAAGGAGGTGCACATCGAATGATTAGTGCCTCTGTGCCGAGCACACAAAATGAATGAACAATAAAAGGAAGGCAAGTTTGCCTGCTGTGTGGGCTGCACTCCCTAGACATCACAATGTGGTTATATTCAGTAAGTACGGTTGTACATATCTTTCATTCAAATTCTATATCCCATGAATACACCAAACTTAGTTTTGTTTTTCTTCATTAGCGCCAAACTGGCTTATTTGAACAGAATTCATTTGCAGATGCACCTACATCCGATGCATTTCGGACTATGAAGTCCTTCTTCAGGACTAATAATGATTATCTTACACGTCAAGTCACGTGTTCCAACCCATGTTCAATAATCACACAGTTTATACAAATAGTTGAACCAATGTTTGTTAAGCAATGGTTCCCACATTCACAGTAATAAAACATTCAGGCAGCAAATCCATATTATGCATCAAATCAAACAGTCATCAAATACATTTCCGTAAAATGAATGCACAACGGCCACAAGACAAACAACAAAAGAACAACATGTAAAATAATGCAAAAGAAATATTTGTGAAACATGGTACATCATCAATGTTCTTGAGACACACCACTGTTTATCATGCTTACATAATATCAGCAGGGAGAAGAATAACGCCAGAAAGGGCAGCAGCAGTACAAACACATCGCAGCCTACTACTGTTAATCAGTTGCTGCAGTTGTTAGGTTTATGCAACTATTTTTGAGCATGGATATTTGACTATTCATCTTATACCAAAGCCCTCTTCCAAGGGCTAAAGGAAGCGCAAATAACAAAAGGACCAATTGTTTGGACAGTGCAGGTGACTGAATCATTTCAGGAGCTCAAAAACGTGAATAGTAATGCCTGTGTTTTACCCACATCATATTACAAAAACAATGTGTTCCTCTGGCTTATTTCAGTGGTCTCCTGGACCCTGTCATATAGAGGTACTTCCTGTGTGAGCAGGATCTGGCAGCCACTACATTTCCCCATGCAGAAATCATCTACCATTACCATGGGATTCCCTTTCACACTTTAAGTAGAGCATGTAGTTCTTTCAATCCTAGAAAAGTAAAAATCTACTCTCACCATCCAACGAGCATCATGGTATGAGGTCATTCTGTGAAACCCCTCTATTCATATTGTGAGATGGTACACCATGAATCCAGCCAGGGGAGTTGCTAGGTCTGGAAAAGACCCGGGGCTAAGCTGATGTCCGAACTGTTGGGACTGGGGGCTAGCTAGTCTTTTGGCTGTAGCTCCTGAGATTCTATCTGGGGCTACAACCAAAAGATCAGGGGCTATAGCCCCCTAGGCCCCCCCTAGCAACGCCCCTGAATCCAGCAACCTTTATTGTGGAGCCAATACATCCAAATGGCACGGTGCATGATTGCACTACCTATGAGGACACTACCGTTGAAACTGACCATCTTAGGAAGGAACCGCTCAAAGAGGGAAAAGTGATCTTCTTTGATGGTTTGTCATTAATAGATCAGAACACAGGAGTAAGGCACATGGGAGCAGTAGTAGTGAGCCTCTAATCAGAGGAATACCATGTGTTAGCAAAGATGCCACTGTCCTCACACTACTCTGCGCATGTGGCAGAACACGTAGCCCTGATAACAGCATTAGAACTTTCCCAAGGGTGCTCCACTACCATCTGTTCAGACTCAGTTTATGTTACATCTACCATACATCCCGGCCTGTCCATATGGCAGAGGCAACGGTTTAAGAAATCGGATGTTACGCCCCTGCAGCATGCCGCGTTACTCTCCAGGTTAATAGATGCATTATATCTCCCTACAGAAGTAGCAGTGGTAAAATGCCCAGCTCACACAACCAGTACAGACCCAATTGCTAAAGGCAACCGTTCAGCAGATTTAGCAGCCAAATAGGCAGCTTACTTACAGAACCCAAATGCCACAATCTCTTCTGAATTGATTTTTATAGCAAGTGGAAATTACCTTACAACGCCCTTCCCCTGACCCAGCTCATTGAATTACAAGCATACGCTCCCCAGCAGGAAAAATATTTATGGATGAAGATGGGGTGTTCATTGTCTCTCACAGAACTCACATGGAGGCTGAATATTTCAGGCAAGTCTGTTATGCTTCAAGCGTTGCTCACTGTTACCCTTGATCAGTTGCACTTTCCCTCACACACATCCAAACAATAGGAAAGGAAAGGTTTGTTGCTCCCGGCTATCTTGCTTGTAGTTTGTGAAATAATTATTTCTGACACTTTGGTTAGTATGAATTAATTCGTTTATTGTTCGTTGTTTTTCTGGGTGATTGTTTCCTTAAATACATGTGTTTATGAGAAACATTATTTGGAACTTGACGAGCAAGTTAGGTCAGCCGACACGTGGTTCGACCTTACGGTCGCTGCTGTTTAAGGTGATGTGCAAACATAGTGATAGGTAGTGACATAACAAAAACACATTGATGTGTCGATATAAAGACACATCAATGTGTTTTTGTTATGTCACTACCTATCACTATGTTTGCACATCACCTTAAACACCACTGCTGAAAATAATGTAATATGTCACTACCTTGTCACTAATTGAATATTGTTCAGCCTTGAGAACGACCGTAAGGTCGAAACACGTGTCGGCTGACCTAACTTGCTCGTCAAGTTCCAAATAGTGTTTCTCATAAACACATGTATTTAAGGAAAAAATCACCCAGAAAAACAACGAACAATAAACGAATTAATTCATACTAACCAAAGTGTCAGAAATAATTATTTCACAAACTACAAGCAAGATAGCCGGGAGCAACAAACCTTTCCTTTCCAATTTACCAAACTGGGGCTTAGGCTAAACCCCAAAACCGCTCCTGTGATCTTGCCCAAAATCGCAATCACAACACATTTGGAGCTTAGCACTGGCAGGTTCCACTCCTAGAGCCTAAAACCCACCTCATCTTCACACTAGGGAACCAGCCTATGCTCAAACACCTGGAATTTTCCAATAATTGCAACAGGAAAATAAAACGAAGTAATGGCAGAATATATGATGTCAAGGAATGAGGACATCAGGGCACTCTTTGCCCCTCGAGGATCGACAGACAACGCATTTAGAGACAACAACCTACAAGAGGACCTCAAACAAAAATTTATGAGGCTTGAGAAACTATCAAAAAAGGAAATCAACAAATTCTGGGAAAAAACAACAATGCAGGAATACGCGGAACAGAAGAGAATACCGAGAGGCCTGAGGATCCTTATTTTCCCGGACTTTGACGACCCACTGGACTCAGATCTAGCAGATGAATGGGAACGGAACCTGATACTTGGATCAACAAGAATGATAGAACTACTAATAGAACACGCCAAAAGAAAACATGATAGGGTTGTGATTCAACTTGAAGAACTAAAGAAAGAAATAGAAAATTATGACGCTCCAAAAACTACCAAAGAGAAAAATTACAAAACTATGTATAGAATTCTGAAAACACACCAAGATGAAGTAAAAATGAGAAAACTGCACAAATTTTTCAGAGATGACAAAGACTATAGAGAAGACAGAGTCTTCACCTATCAACCTAAATACGAGCAGAACCAACAACTACCTAAATCCAAAGAAAGCACCCCAAACAGCTCAGGGGCTAGCTCCGAAATTGACAGTGAACCAGATGAAACACCAGATCTGTGTGGGAAAACAACAGAGATACCACCAACCAAACGTAGTTTTTTAGATCAAATCAAACTACACAAGAAAGCAAGTCGTCTGAAACCACAACCCAAAAACAACAAAAAAACGGTATCCTTTGCAAAACCTTTGATAAATACAGGAACCCAACAAGAAGAAGCAGAGGAGGAAGAAGAGTCAGAAAACGCAAGACAGCTGGAAGAAGAAATAGAGCAAAGACAGACCAGATCCCAGTCACAGAAAACTGTGGGACAGAGACAGAAGAAAATCTAATCATGAACTTGTCCAATAGAGAATTCACAAATGCTGAAAAGAAAGTGCTCAACAAAGGACTTTCATTTTCGCCATCCAGCAGGAACAACTTCGTAGACATACAAATTGATCTATTTAAATTTACAAGACGCCTCAAACTTAAGAAATTCTTTGCTACTAAGACATCGGTATACAAACCACCGGAAATAATACCTAAACCAAGCCCACTCACCATCGGGGATGTTGAAGACATTCATCTCCTCAGCACACTGGCTGACAACGACAAAAGCAAGCAAGAATGCTTACAAGAACTGGGCATCCAGAATATAGCAATGACGATTCCGGAACTAAAAACCAAATCTAGATTCACGCCGCAACTTTATGCAGAAAATTATATCGACACTTTCCACCAAGCAGTAACCATGGATCTACACAAATTGGAAGACCAACGGACCCATGAAACAGAGACCAAGGGCAACCTAACTAAGGAAGAACAGATCATACTCAAAAATCTACGAGAGGAAACCAACATTATAATCAAGGAAGCTGATAAAGGTGGAAATATTGTAATAATGGACAAATCGGATTACATCAAAATGGCACTCAACCACCTGGAAACACCCGGCAATTATGTCAAATTGGAAAACAACCCACAGGCGAAAATTCTGAAAGAACATCAGGAACTACTAACTAATTACAAAACAACGGGGCTGATAACAGATGAGGAATACAATTACCTTAGGACAGACCACCCCATTATGCCAACCATCTATTTTCTGCCAAAAGTCCACAAAGCTTTCAACACTATTCCAGAGGGCAGACCAATCCTGAGTGGTATAGGAGGAATTACGGAAACATTAGCCAGATACATCAATAATGTTATACAACCACTGGTCATAAAAATACCGAGCTACCTGAGAGACACTATGCATACCTTGGAGATCCTTGCCAAAATCAAATGGGAACCGCATTTCCTAATGGCTACGCTAGATGTCAAAGCCCTGTACACATCAATAGACCATGAATTGGCCATAACCAGCATGGGGTTTCTACTCAAACATGAATCAGACTCACACCTAGACCAAGTGGAAATGACTAAAGCCTTCCTTAACTTCTCTCTCAAGAACAATATATTCATATTCAATGGAGAATATTTCAAGCAGACCAAAGGGATCGCAATGGGAGCCAGCTATGCTCCTGCACTAGCAAACTGCTTTATGCACTCCTATGAACTCAAACATGCAATGAAAGAAGACAAATTCACCAGGCTCATTGTCAATTGGGCCAGATTCATAGATGATATTATCTTAATTTGGAAGGGAACTAAAGATGAACTCAATGAATATATGGGCTATCTCAATACCAATGACTTTGGTATAGAACTAACCAGCCACATCAGCAATGTTCAAATTGACTTCCTCGACCTCAAGATTGAAATAAAAGAGAACAAAATCATTAAAAGAACTTACCGTAAACCAACGGAAGTAAATTCCACCCTGCATGCAACAAGTTGCCACAGAAAAAGTGTCATTCGCAACATTCCGAAAGGAGAATACATTCGGGCAAGAAGGAACTGCAACACAGATAAATCATTCATAGAAGAATGCAACCTGCTGGATCAAAGATTCAGTAGTCGGGGCTATTCCCATGTGAACCTGGCAGAAGCAAGAAAACAAGCCTGCCAAACAGAGAGATCAACATTGCTTTCACCCAAACCCAGAAGACATGATGACAATCCAACAATAAGATTCGTAACGAGATACAACAAAGACAGTTATGCATTACAAAAAATTTTGAGTAAACATTGGGGACTACTCCTCATGGACGAACATATCAAGCCGCAACTAAAAACATATCCCAGCATGTCATACAGCAGAGCACCAACCCTAAGGACCCTACTGAGCCCCTCCTTTCTTGCAGACAAACATATCGTGGCACAGGACTGGCTCAGCAAAATGACACCAGTTGGTTTCACGAAATGCCGGACATGCTCAATGTGCAAGCATGCAACACAGACCAAATGTGCCAAATTCTCAGGCTGCCCAATCTTCAACATCACTGAGCACATTAATTGTAGAAGCAAATTTGTAATATATGCAATTATCTGTGTTTGCAATAAAATATACATAGGCAGCACCATCCGTGAGACACGCTTCAGGATTAGAGAGCACATGAACAGCATAAATTCACAAGACCCCAAACTGCCATTGGCAAACCACTGGCAGAGGAACCACCAAATGGAAAACAAGAGTGATATAAGGTTCATCGGACTCAAAACGGTCCGACTGGGCCCAAGAGGAGGAGACAGAATCCGAAAACGAAGACAAGAGGAAGCACGTTTAATTTGTCATTTCAGATGTGTGAAAAATGGCCTTAATAAAGACCATGATTTAAATGTCTTTCTGTAAACTTCCTCTTCCCCTTTCTTCTACTATTTCTACATTTTTCTATATTTTTTCTACCTTTTTCTACCTCTCCTCCTACTCCTCAACCCCCACAGGGATTCGTGACCTCAGGTTTGGGTATAACATGGCCCAACAAGAGACCATGCCAGACATACTTTTTATTTTAATTGACCCTATTATGGGCACAATGCAAGTGATGCCACATACACGCACCCATGTCTCACTGACTCACATCACCCCATAAATTAACCCATATTTGGACTCAACCTTCGTACTCCCTTGACCCCCGCGGACTACATAACACATAACTGCATCATTAACTTAGGTTCCCCTTAGATCCCTTCTGCCTCGCAGCCATTGGCTAGGACCACCCACCCCCGTTCCAAGTCACAAGCGTTCAACCGGTGAGTGTCTTTCACTGATCCGCGGCGCATGCGCAAGTCGCGTACCACGACACGCATGCGCCGGGATTAGCGCTAAGACACTATACCTTGCGCATGCGCGGCCCGAGACTGACGTGAGTCAACAGAAAACTAACAGCTCTTAATGGCTGCACCCAGCGCGGTGTGCAGAAGCAGCAGAGCACCGCCTAGGACGCCAGACGGAACATACAGGTAAGCCTCCCAGCCCATCCCAGGGACAGAAAGCTTCCTTGCCCACCCATGGGCAATGGTTAGCAATAAGTGCTTATTTTTATAATTCTCCTTTCTCACTTTCCAACACTAGGAAATGTAATCCAATGCTCTATATGGCTGGGTACACACAGGGGCACTTCCCAAAAGAGCCCCTGATGTACATCCCGGACCATCTATTTCAACAACCCCAGCTAATTCACTGCCTGGGGCCAACCTTTTGAAAGTTACATATTTTGATGATACTGCTACTACCACCGCCAACACGCCCACAAGGTGGGAACACACACGGGCTATTCAAGAAAAGCCCTTGATGTTTTCCACCGTGTTCATGTGCAATGACCACAGCCAACATTCTTAAACTAGACAAATGGGACCATTGACGCACCCTGGGGGGATCATTTTGCAAGTTCCCACCAACCCCTCCCCCCAATACATATTTTTTCTCATCCCAGGGCCCAACAGGAGCCAGGACTGCCGTAAAGGACAGTTTATATTACAGAACCCCACTGTGGGCACACAGCAAACCGCAACTGGGTAAGAGGCATTTACCTCAATCTATTTTACCTTTAGCACAATTTTTAACCAGCTACTTACTTCTCTCGTCTCTTCCTCCCTCCTTTTCTCCCATTTTTAAACTTTCTTTATATCGACACATCAATGTGTTTTTGTTATGTCACTACCTATCACTATGTTTGCACATCACCTTAAACACCACTGCTGAAAATAATGTAATATGTCACTACCTTGTCACTAATTGAATATTGTTCAGCCTTGAGAACGACCGTAAGGTCGAAACACGTGTCGGCTGACCTAACTTGCTCGTCAAGTTCCAAATAGTGTTTCTCATAAACACTTGTATTTAAGGAAAAAATCACCCAGAAAAACAACGAACAATAAACGTATTAATTCATACTAACCAAAGTGTCAGAAATAATTATTTCACAAACTACAAGCAAGATAGCCGGGAGCAACAAACCTTTCCTTTCCAATTTACCAAACTGGGGCTTAGGCTAAACCCCAAAACCGCTCCTGTGATCTTGCCCAAAATCGCAATCACAACACATTTGGAGCTTAGCACTGGCAGGTTCCACTCCTAGAGCCTAAAACCCACCCCACATCCAAACAATACATTGCTGCTGATTTATAAGATGATTTGTTTATCCCAATCCTACAAGAGCTTGTTGCTAATTACATAACAAACTGTATTAGTTGCCAAACATATTCCACTGTTTGCACACTTAGAAAGCTCAAGGTGACATTTCCCTGCCCTTCGGGCCATTTAAATATCTACATATCGATTACTTGGACGTGGTTAACAGGTGCAGTAATGATCGTTACCTAATTGGTGGGTTCTGCCCATTCTCACAATGGATTGAAGCAGGTTCATGTGTTCACCCTGATACTAGGTCTGCAGCAAACTTCCTCGTATGTGAAGTGTTTCCCCGATGGGGGATTTCTGATGTTTACAGGTCTGACAACGGTACTCATTTTTATAATGAAATGTTTAAGGAAATATGCTCTTTGCTAGGTATAAAACACAAACTACGCACTATTTTTCACACACAAGCCAGCTGGGTTGTGCACTGCATAAACGGGTTGTCAAGCAGACACTTGCAAAATTATGTAACACGCTTAAGAAAAGTTGGTAGCACTGTCTGCCTCTTGTTTTATTTGCTCTAAGCAATCATCCAGGGACTGACCATCGCCTCGCACTGCGTGAAATAGTAACAGGCAGGAGATTGCTTACCCCGCTAACACCCACACACACTGTTAGAGATGCACATACTTCTGCTCAAATTTGAGGGGGTTTTATCAGGTTTATATCTCACCAGGTTGGGCTCCAATGACATGATCATGATCATCGTGGCCACAACAGGAGTCATCGCAGCTGCAGCAATCACAGCTTTTCCCAGGTGACTGTGTCTTCATCAGGAACTTCGTTCAACAATGGAAGGACCCCAGGTTCGAGACCCCTTTTGAAGTAATCTACGTAACTCCCACAGCTGTCAAGGTTTCCGGCGCAAAGCAATCTATTTATTTATTTATAGTTCGCTTTGGTTGCACAGCTGAACCTTTCACACATAAACCACATTAACACAGTGAAAACAATTAATATTCAATATGTTTAAATTTTGTTTCAAAACTATTAAACATTCCATACAAGACAATTCATAGAAAAGTACAAAAACTATTTTAAGATCAGGACTACAATGCAGTACTAAAATCAGTCAATACCATTTCCACAAATTCAAAAATTACAATTAACAATGAAATAATTAGTATTTTGGATACAGACCCATAACTGCTGAGCCCTAGTAATTTCTAGGTTCTGTATACATCTGTTCAGCCTCTCATAGCGTTGATTCTCAAGGGCAGGGCACTCCATGCACAAATGTCTTGGGGTCTCAATGCTATGACCACAGTAACAACATAACCTTTGATCCACAGGAGACTTCTGCCTCATATCTAGGACATCCTGTGATGGTAGCACATTCAATTTCTGTCTTAGCACTCTAGTTCTAACATCTCTTCACAGGTGTTTAGATAGGGAGCAATACCGTTAACATTGTTTACATTCCAATTAAAATGATCACTAAAACATCAGTGTTCCAGTAAAATCTCCCTCGTCCTAATCCGTTGATATCTGTAATGTTTTTTTTATTTTTTTTGTTTGATTTTATTAAGTTTTAACACATAACAGTTCTCTCAATGAGAAAAGAGAAAAAAGAAAAAGTTACATATGCATCCATATTCGTTACACAGGTGGAAGTAATACAGTGCTTAGTTTTGTTTCTAAACATCCAACGGTATAACAATGGAAAAAACCAACGTATTTTTCTCGTTCTCCTTATTCTTTTACACCTTCCCTCCTCCCCCCTCCCCTCACGGACTAAGAAATCGTGTAACCAAGGAGTTGTGTTTTCATGGTCATGCGCTCATTGTCGCAGGCTGAAACTGTTCCGATGTGGTGTGTTCAGGGACTCGCCATAAGGAGGGTGTTTTGTCACGGTTCTACTGATGCCTGAGAGGTAGCGTAGAAGCGGTCTCATAACAGGTAGAGGGGGAAAAGTACCCAAGAGCAGAAGGACCCAGTCGGTCCCTATAGACAGTGAACCCTATCTCCATTTGGGGTTGGATGTCTGTTTGATGTTTGTTTGCTTAGGAAATCTGACCACAGCACTTCACACTGTGTCGCCCTGCCGTGGAGTGATGCGGTAATTTTCTCCATGGTACATATGTTCATTGCAACATTGATCCATTCATTCTCGGTCGGGGTCGTGATTGATTTCCATTTGGTGGCAATTAATGCCCGAGCAGCGAGCAACAGATGGGGAGCTAGGCTTTGGACTCTCTGCCATTCGTCCTCTATTTTCTCGAGACCGAACAGGACAAGATGGGGGTCCGCCGTTCTTTGAATCCCGTCTGGATGTCTAATCCACCCCAAGACCTCATTCCAATAGATCTTAATCTTAGGACATCCCCACCACATGTGCCAATAGTGTGCGACTTGTCCACATTCACGCCAACAGAGGGGGAAGCATGATTGATACATTTTGGATAGTTTATAAGGGCCATACTGCCAGCGGTGCAAGAGTTTGATGGAATGGAGTTTGTATTGGCACGATATAGAAGTGCGTGTTGCCACGCGGCACATTTCATCCCACACGTCTTCATCGATTTCCGTCCCCATGTAATTCCCCCAACGTGTTCTGAGGTTATGTGTGTTCCCTCTACCCGCCTCCACTAGTAATTTGTACATGGCGGAAATCAGGCCCTTCCTATCAGTCTTGGAGTCCAACAGCTTTTCGAAGGGGGTGAGCTCCCTACTCAGTTTTCCTTCCATGCTGCCTTTGTTAAGCCCCCTTTGATCTGTAGGTAGTGGAAAGTGGACAGCACACCTATATTTAGGGCCCCTGTTAGCTCCGGGAGAGTGATAAAGGAATCGTTTCAGAGAAGCTGGCCAACCCTTTCTAGTCCTGCTTCATACCACGCCTGGAATCTTTTAACATTGGGGATGTGGTTATTTATGCCTGGGGACCATAGGTGGCTCAGCGGAGATGGCCATGTTCTGATTTCTCTCATCTCTGGACCCTCCCTCCAAATTTCCCATATGGTGGCAAAGAGCGGATGCTCCTTCGTCCTCCTCAACACTCTCCTTCGTGGGGCCCATAGCCACTCCGAGAGTGTTGCTGGCTCTAAATAGTAGTTGTCCATTGCTATCCACTGTGGTTCTTTTTGGTTACGTAAGTGAGGGACGAGCACCTGTAATTGGGCAGCAACATAATACTTCTTGAGGTCTGGGAGGCCTACCCCTCCTTTATCTTTGGACAACGTTAATGTGTTGTAGGCGATCCTGGCTTTTTTCCCATGTCACAGGAATTTCAGGGTCGCTTTTCTAACCTCTGTGAAGTATTGCTCCGGTATTTTAATGGGAAGCATCTGAAAGGGGTAGAGAAACCTTGGGAGACAAGTCATTTTAATGGCGTTAACTCGGCCAAGCCACGAGATTGTCAATTTGTCCCACCTGCCATATCTGCATGGAATTTGACAATAAGCTGTGGAAAGTTTGCTTCATAAAGATTGTATATTTGTTTCGTAATTCGAATCCCTAAATATCGCATGGTGTCGTGCTCAAGCGTCAGTCCAAGGGAGGAATATTTTGTTTCGTTTACCTCCGCCGCCCCCTGGAGGGGGAACAATATGGATTTGGACCGATTGACCTTGAACCCTGATAACTGACCATATTCTTTAAGGAGGGATATAGCTCTGGGAATAGATCTTTCAGGATTGACCACATGCAGGAGTATGTCGTCGGCATACAATGCCAACTTGTACTCTGTGTGTCCCAGGTGCATCCCTTCTATACTGGTGTCTGTTCTCATCTTGTGTGCTAGTGGTTCAAGCGATCAAGCAAACAGGATGGCCGACAATGGACATCCCGGTCGGGTACCCCGCTTGTATTTGTATTTTGTATTTATTTATTTATATTGCGCACCTAACCGAGAGGTAGCTTGGTGGAGGCATTTGTGGGTCAGAGAAGCCGATTTGAGGAATATTTTGTCTTTAGTGACGGATCTTCTAGAGTCAGAAATGTGGGCTTTCTTTGGGATGCTGAGGGCCGCTCTTAGGGCATTATTTTGAAGGATCTGTATTTTATTAGTGATATATTTGTTGCAGCCTACATAAAGTGTGTTGCAATAGTCCAGCTTGAATAGGATCAACGCCCTGGCTAGTGTGATGCAGTTGGAAGGGGAGAGAAAAGGTTTGGCTGCTCTGATGAGTTTGCAAGTATACGCTGTGGCGGAGGCCATGGCATTAACTTGTTTTTTGAAGGTGTCAATTGCAAAGGAGGAGTAATTTTGGTCCAATTTGCTAAGGTTGTGTGGTGATCCCAGAATGAGAAGTTCCGTCTTGTCATCATTCAGGCATAGACCGTGTGAGGCCATCCATGCCTGAATGATGAGGTACACTCCGTTGACGAAGGCCAAATCCTTATCATAATCCCCCGTCAGCGGGATGAGGATCTGGGTATCATCGGCATAATTGGTGTAGGTGATACCCAGGCCATCTAGATCATCAAAAAGGGGCTTTGTGAATATGTTCTACAGTGTCGGGAAACGCATGAACCCTGGGGCACGCGACAGGTGATGGGCGTTGGGTCGGCTGCTGCTAGTGGTGAGAAGACTCTCATTGTGCGGTTGTTTAGAAAGGATTGGATCCAGTCAGTAGCCTCTTGAGAGAAATGGGCTGCTTTTTGAAGGTGATCACATAAGATCTTGTGGTCGACCAGGTCGAAGGCAGCTGAGAGATCAAGAAGTAGCAGGAGTGAGGTCCTGCCCTGATCTCTCAGTTCATCTATCTGTGCCTTAAGGTCTATGAGTGCAGTTTGGGTACCATGTTGAGGCCTGAAGCTCGATTGTCTGACTCCTAAGAGCTGGAAGTGCTCAAGGTGGTGTTGGATCTGTTGGTATGCTACTTTGTCGATGATTTTAAGAAGGAACGGTACTGTGGTGATGGGGCGGTAATTAGTGGGAGTGGAAGGGTCTATATTCGGTTTTTTGAGCAGGGGGAGGATCCAAGATTGTTTCAGATTGTTGGGTACGGTGCCTGATGTGAATGACGCATTTATTAGTTTGGTACTAAATGGTGCTAGATCACGAGCCGCATCCTTAATCAATTGTGCAGGACATAGGTCCCCGTGGCAGTTTGATGGTTTGAGAGAGAGAATGACCTTTTCTACCTCTTTGGTAGATACTCTGTGGAAGTTGAATTGGGGATTATGAGCCTGAGGATGCGTCTGAGTAGGGTGAGTCATTTTAGGGGTGGGACTACTAGGCTTGGTAGAAGAGAGAAGGGAATCTTTTTTGGTGTTTATCTTTGTCTTGAGGGAGGAGATTTTGTTGGCTAAGGCATTTTGTATACCCGTGCACCAGTTTTTGTCCTTGAGGAACGAGTCAGGTGCTTGGACGGGAGATTCAACCTCTTTTAGTATAGTAAAGAGCTCTCTGGTGTTAGATTTAGCTTGTAGGATTCGGGTGCTATAGGATGTATGTTTGGCCAGGATAATGTCTTTTTTGTAGTGGGAGGCTAGTCTACTTAGGTTATTCTTACTTTTTTCCGAGGGATGTGATCTCCAGATTTTTTCGCAGCGTCGCTTTTCCTGTCTGAGGGCTTTGAGATGGGGGGAAAACAAAGAGTTGATGTGTTTCCTAGGTTTGCTCTTTTTCAGTTGCAGTGGGGCTATGACATCAAGAGATGAAAGCATGACTTTGTTGTTAATGTCTACCATCATAGCTGGATCTGTATGGTCCGGGATGGCGTTCAAGGTCGGTGCAATGAATGGGATCAGATTTTCAGGGATAATGTTCTTTTTATTTCTCGTCTGGACAGCTAGGTCTATGCTATCAATTTGCGCTGGTGTCGCCTCTAGTGTAAACAAGATCAAGTAATGATCTGTCCAAGGCTGTGGAAGTATAGAGGAGATGAGGACTGGGCAATTGTGCACAGCTAGCCAGTCCAGAGTTCTACTTTGGTATGAGTGGGCTCCGTGATCTTCTGGGAAAAACCCAATTCCTCTAGGGTATTATTAATTGTTGTGGCATTGGTATCAGTGGGGTCGTTAAAACCCAGGTTAAAGTCTCCTAGTAAAATACTCTGTGAGGAGTTCTTGAGGTTATTGGATAGGATATTTGTAAGGTCTTCCTCAAATGACCCTAGGGGGCCAGGTGGTCGGTAAATGAGGTTGATGGAGATGGATTGTGTGTTGGATATGGTTAATTTAGCAGTTAAGGATTCGCAAGATCCTGCATCGGGAGGTGTCTCAATAGTCAGGGGGAATTTAGTTTTAGCTATAATGGCGAGACCTCCACCTCGCGAGGTGGTACGATCAAGTCTTAGTAGGGTATAGTCATGCGGAATGGCTAGCATAATTGCGGGGCCTGCTGTTGGGTGTAACCAGGATTCAGTAACAGCTAGGAAGTCCAGGTCTTCATTGTAGAGTAGGTCGGCAATGTCAGTTGCGCGGGCTACCATGGAGCGGGCATTTATCAGTGCTCCCTTGGTCCCAGGTTGTGCTGGTTTTGACAGAGGTATTGAAGATTTGTGCGTTCTTTTCAGGGCACAGGTAGGCTGGCGATAGAGTCTGCTGTTTAGTTGAAGAGGGTGCTGGGAGGAGCTGAGGGGGCTGGTAGTAGCCTTGCTGTGAGCTACATTGGTTCGAGGGTCATAGAGCCTTGGGAGTCTTGCACGTAATTTGAGGTTCCTTTGGAGGACAGTGCAAGGTGTGGTGATCATGTTGGTAGGTTTGTGCAAGTTCAGTGGGGACTCGTGTGCAGGTAGATTGAGTGGCATGGTTGGGTACTGGACATTCATAGTATAGAGCAGTAGTCTTAGTGTCACAGTATAGAGCGTGTGGAGATACATTGTATGCGTGTGCAGGATAGGAGTAGCCAGTTGTTAGTGGTTGGTGTGCAGTCATGTGGCACCTCGGTCTAAGGAGGTAGCGGTTTGGATACAGGGCAGTAGCACACCTAAATTCAGTTACAACACTGAAGTCTGACATGCAGCTCAATACATGGGCATTAGCACACCTAGGTTCGATTTTACCACTAAGGTCTGACAGGTAGTAGTTCTGGGCATTGGCATGTCTATACTGGGCAAATTTGGCACTAAGGTTCGGTAGGCAGTAGTTCAGTGCAGGGGTAGTAGCCCTGAGAGACTAGCAAACACGTTTAGAGTAGCAGCTAGATTCGAATTGTGGGCATACTAGCAAGATAGCATGTAAATGGAGTGACTAACACACACATTCAGAGTAGCAGCTAGATTCGAATTGTGAGCACACTAGCCAGATAGCATGTAAATGGAGTGACTAATAAACACATTTGGAGTAGCAGCTAGATTCGAATTGTGAGCACACTAGCAAGATAGCATCTAAATGGAGTGACTAATAAACACATTCAGAGTAGCAGCTAGATTTGAATTGTGAGCACACTAGCCAGATAGCATGTAAATGGAGTGACTGACATACACGTTTAAAGTAGCAGCTAAAATCAAGTGGCATACTGACACACTAACAAGATAGTTAATACGTAGAATAGTCAGAGAGCAAATTGAGGTAGCGGCTAGGTAACTAGTAGTTCTAAGAGCGCCATTGTTTATCTAGAGCCAGGCGCTTTCCTTGGCTCCGGTGGTAGTGTAGTTGCTATCCGGTTTTGCAAAGAGATCAGTCCGCTCTATCGCGGCTCGCAGCGGAGAGCTTCAATTGGAACCACCTAGAATATACCCCATTTACAAATACTGAAGCTGTAGGCATCGAATAGACCACCTGGATTCCCTTTCTAAGCTTGGGGCCCATCCCAATTTTTCAAAGGACACCCATTACAAAGTCCCAATCTACCCTATCAAATGCTTTTTCTACATCGATGGAAAATAGTGCGGGATCAGTGTTCAGGTTGTGGGAGGCATGTACCAAGTGCAGGGTCTTGCGCATGGTGTCTGCACCCTGGCGACCCAGTATAAAGCCCGCCTGGTCAGGGTGGATGAGTCGGGATATGTATGTTTCAATTCTGGCTGCCAAGACCCTTGTGTATATCTTTGCATCTAAGTTGAGTAGGGAGATAGGACGGTATGATCCGCATTTTTTGGGATCTCTCCCTTCTTTTGGGATGACAGTTATGAGTGCTTTGACAAATGAATCCGGAGGTTTCCCCGTCTCCAGGATCTCATTAAATAGTTTCACTAGAAAGGGTGTGAGCTGTGAGGCAAATGTCTTGTAAAAATCTGCAGTATACCCGTCTTCGCCTGGGGATTTACCTAGTGTTAGTCGTTTGATAGCCTCCTGAATCTCCTCCTCAGTTATGGCGGCGTCCAGGGTCTCAGACTCAATGTATGTCAGTTTGGGCATATCGATATCAGCTAAATAGGATCGAATGCTAGACGGGTCCGATTCCGTCTCTGGGGTATACAGGGCTTCATAGAAGTCTGCAAAGGCTTCGGGGATGGTGGTCCTACTTACAACTGTGTTGGGTCCACCATCAACTATTTCCTGTACTCTGCGCTCTGCCTGCTGTGCTCGTAGCCTGGCCGCTAACAACACGTCTGCTTTGTCTCCTTTCTCATAAAATCTTTGTCTTAGGAAAAGAAGTTTGCGAGCTATTTGGTCATGTTCTAGGAGACGAAGTTCCTCCCTTTTTTTCCTTGCTTCACTGACTTTTTCATGGTCCATTACGTCCCCTTCCTTTGCTTCGTTATCTAGTTGGGCGATTTCTCTACGGAGTCTATTTTCAATCAGGGTTCTCTCTCTCTTTTTATTGGCTCCCTCCCTCATCAGGACCCCCTTCCCTCATCCCAGACCCCTTGTGTAGAGACCTCCCCGGTATCATTCAATCGAAAGTAATCAGCAAGTTCAGTTTCCATCTCCGAATTAAAGACAGGGTCTTTCCATAGGGTCTCGTTGCATCTCCATTTTCCACCTCTAACTGGTAGGGATTCCCATATTATATCGGCGGTCACCATGTCATTGTCAGACCATCTGATCGGTGTGATTTCTGTATGTGAGGCCGTATCACATAGATCTCTTGAGAGGTAGAGGTGGTCAATGCAGGTGAGTGTATTGTGAGGGGCTGAAAAAAAGGTGTAAGCTCTCGCCGTGGGGTGCATTCGTCTCCAGACATCAGTCAATCCATACAGTTCCATCATCACCCTGAATTGAGCGTGGTCTCCTCCGAGTTTATCACGTGTTTCTGGGTTACCGGGTTTCCAATCTAACGTGGGATCTGCCCATGTATTAAAATCTCCTCCAAGGATGGTATGACCCGTTGACTCTAGCATGATTTTGGGGATTGTTTTGGAGAGGAATCTAACCTGCCCTACGTTGGGGGAGTAAATCGTGGCGATCGTAGTGGACACATTCCCAATGGTCCCTGAAACAAGCAAGGCTCGACCTTCAGCGTCTGACCAAACCTTTGTGGTCTTGAAGTCTATCCCCTTCTTAATGATTATTCCCACTCCCCCCCTCTTTAATGGTCCAGAGCCCCAGAATTCAATCCCGGATCGCCTCCCCAGGACCGCCCTCTCCTCACCCTTCATGTATTTAGTCTCCTGCAATAAAAGGACAACGATATTTGATTTGCGAAACTCTCTAAAGACAAGTGATCTCTTGGTCGGTGAATTAAGACCTTTGACGTTCAGCGTTCCCACCCTTATGGCACCCCTGCTATATGGTTCAGCGGTCATCGTAACAACGGAATCTGAAACCATACATACTCTCTGACCATTTCAACCCGCTTCCTCTGTGTTTAAACAACCATGTAACCATTTTACTGATCATAGTTCTTGAATATGCCCTTGACTTGACACGTGCCTTTGTCCGTCTTCCCCACCCCCCTCCCTTCCTTCTTCCTGAGTTTGGTGGCGTCCAATCGAGCTTAGTTAAACGCACTAGCCCGGAACCGAACCACCAGTGGAGACCGTTACCTCACGGTCCCCTTGTAAAATAGGCATCAAAATAACTAATGAGCCTCCGGTAACCTCCCCCAAGAGCGAGCACATTTCTGCAAGATAAGTGAAGGTCTCAATCACGTTACCCCAATAGACACCAATGTTTTCCCCTTATCAAATGTCAATTCAAGCAAAGAGTACCATACTTGTTGAGGATCAGCTGCCCCCTTCTGGGGAGCCGTTTCCCCTGCGATATTTCCTCAAGCCTTTCACCTTCTTCCTCTTCGGGCCCTGTATCTGCCATTCCCTCCCGTCCTTGGGGGCATGGTCACGGGATTCCTCCCGATCCTGCGGGCCCAGCAAGTCAGATATGCAAGCTTTGATTTATTGCTCAGAGCTCAACCTGATCCTTGTGCCTTCATGTTCGAAAGAAAGAGAAAAAGGGTATCCCCATCTGTAGTGTGTGTCACGAGATTTAAGCCATGTCGTGAGTGGTTTACACATTTTCCTCAGGGCCAAGGTCAGGGAGGAGAGGTCCTGGTATATCGTTATTTGGGATCCATTTAGGGAGATGGTGCTCCCACTCCTCGCCTTTTCCAACACTCTCATCCTATCCTGATAATGGTGAAATCTTGCCAGAACTGATCTCGGGCCTCCAGGTGGGCCTCCCGCTCTATGAATGCGCTCTGTCTTGGGTTCATCAATGTTGTCGTCGGCAACCAGGAGCTTGATGATGTCGTGGAGGGTTGTTTTCAGGTCCTCTTCTGTTTCCCCTTCTTTCTTGGGAATCCCAAAAAAATGTAGGTTGTTTCTCCTTTCACGATTCTCCAAATCGTCCATCTTAAGTCCAAACTCCTGCTCTCTTTGTTCTAGCTCAGTTATTCTGTGGGCCAGCTGTGTTTCCAAGACATCGATTGAGTCCTGATTGTTTTCGACACCTTCAACCCTATCCTCTATGTTGTCAAGGCGCCGTGTAAGTTTATCGATCTTTCCTCCTATATAGGCTCCCATGTTCCTTATTTCCGCCAGTAAATCTGCTATGTCTCCTTTTGTGGCAGCGGTTTCTGTATCTGTGATTGGCGATGTGGCCATTTTGGAGCCGACGTCGATTTGGGGTATCGAACCGTATGCGTATATGGCAAGTTTCTGTCGGGCGTTCATGCGCCTGATGTCGTGGTTTCAACGTGTCGGACAGCGCCGCTGCTAGAACGCCTGTTACCACAGAGGAGGCACACGCCCCAAGGTCACTTATTTTGTGCTTTTACTTTCCGTCCCAAGGGGGCCTTTCCCTCTGTGAGGTAGATGCGTCCATTATTACAGTCTGGGTAAGGTCCTTAACCTCGCCGCGTGTGTCCCAGGTCCCGGCGTCGGACCGCTTCCAGAGTTCTCCCCACTCCTTTCTTCACTATTGCGGTCTACCGTCTGCTCCGCCGGGTCCACCCATCCAGGATTGGCGTTGTGTGGACGTGGGGGCCCAGCCTCCAGCGTGCGCTCCACTGGGTGTTGCTTCTAGCAGGCCAAGAGTTCCGGGCAGAGTCGAGGCCGATTCTAGTTTCGTTTTCACCTTCACAGTTTCACGACGATATTTGGTGGAAGCCGGGCCGTTTTCACCCGGGATTTCTTCCGTGTGTGGTGAGTACCTTCACAGACTTTCGTCTCGAGTTTCCACCCCGGGGGGGGGTCAAAAAACGGGGGCTCATTCCGTTTTTCGGGACCTCGGGACAGGAGCTCACGCGGGAGAGGATCTCATCCGCGCGCCCCCTGGTGGCCACCCATCTGTAAAGTTTTAACTTCACTTTAATAAGATTAGTACTAAGTTCCTCAGCGGAAGACTCTGTCTTGTCCAACAGGTCCTCACACTTGCATTTCCAATTATTCAAAAGAGCCTTACTTGTGCCTCCACCCATTTCAACCCCTAGATTAGCATATACAGAGGACTGGGGGATAGTAAGATTGAAGCACATAGTTGCAACACCCTCCACTTTAAAAACATTCTCAGTGGTAGTAAACCTAATTCATATCTGATTCCCACCATTGCCACTGAACCTGGCAGACACAGCACCTTTCTCCACAGGAGTGGCTCTAGTTTAGACCAGGGAATGTCCCCGGTGGTGGTCTCAGCACCAAAGATTAGGTTTTAACCATTGCTTCAACTGAGAACCTTCCAAATTTGCGGTCGAACTGTACCACTGTGAGGCAGATGCCAACAATATAGTTAGCTGATTTGGTAGCTGTCGGAAGCGGACAGTGTTCCTGTCTCTTCTTGACGACTAAAAACCCTATTTTCTATTGTTCACTCCCTTGCTTCCTCAGAGTTGCTGACCTCTATGGTTAAGCCATCTCAAAAACTATGCAATGACCTTGCATCCTTTTTCACCACCAAAACTGATGTGATTACATCTAACATTGCTAAATCTCTGACGACACTGCCCCCTGACACCATCGACTTTGTGCCCCCCCTCCCCTACTGATTTGTCTCCTAGTTGGTCGACCTTCCCGCTGTTTAGTGAGGAAGAAGTCATGGCAGCCATATCAAAGATTCAATCCTCTTCCCCTGAGGACGCCATCCCTGCTATCATTATGAAAACGATCGCCCCAGACATTCTGGCTGAATTTACTGCGGCCATTAACAACTCCTGCCAAACGGGTCTGGTCCCCCCTGAATTGAAATCTGCCAGGGTCATTCCCCTCCTCAAGAAGCCTTCTCTTGATCCCACCATCCCTGCCGATTTCCGTCCGATCTCTCTTCTTCCATTCCTGGATAAACTCTTGGAATCTCTGGTTTCACCCCTTCTGTCTTCCTTCTTGGAATCTTCTAATATCTTTGACCATGCACAGGCAGGCTTCAGACCTGGTAGAGGGACGGAAAGTGTACTTGTCTCCGTACAAGATGATATGTCCAGACTGGTTGATGCGGGCAGAGTAGGGGCCCTAATCCTGCTGGATTTATCTGCCGCATTCGACACGGTGGACCATTGCATCCTTCTATCACGTCTCGCACAGATTGGGATCTCCGGTTCTGTTCTCGCCTGGTTCACTTCCTTTCTTTCTGACACCCAGACTCTCGCCATGCCTCCCTTTCTTTCTGCCCCTTGTGCCCTCACCTGTGGTGTTCCCCAGGGATCCTCTCTCTCTCCGATCCTGTTCAACATTTATATCTGGGCACTGGTCTGCCTTATCCGCTCTTACGGACTTAATTGTTATTCCTATGCGGATGACACACAGATCCTGATCTGGCTTGATCAGGATCAATCTGTGGTCGCAGCCCGTCTTCATGATTGCCTCAAGTCAATTGGTATTTGGATGGACCAAAATTGGCTCAAACTTAATGGTGATAAAACGGAAGTAATGCTTGTTGGCTCCCCTCCTAACCCGTCATTATGGACCACCGCTTTCTGGCCCACATTGTTGGGTCCACTACCCTGTCCTGTGAACAAGGGAAAGAATCTGGGGGTTATCCTCTCTGCCTCCCTTTCTATGTCAAATCAGGTCTTGGCTGTCTGTCAGTCCGCACACCACCAGATCAGGGTTCTAAAGAAGGTGCTACCTATTATCCCAGAAACCATGCGTCCCCCGGTTGTGGCAGCACTGGTTCTCTCACGGCTGGACTATTGTAATTCCTTGTACTTATCCCAACCGACGGGTTTGCTACAACGCCTCCAACGTATGCAAAATCTGGCAGCCAGACTGGCCACTGGGTCCCCCCATGGCGCCCACATCTCACCGGTACTTCGCCGTCTCCATTGGCCTCCGGTGGCACAGCATGTTAAGTTTAAGTCATTATGCATTGTCCACCGGGCAATTCATGGCTTAGGAGCGGAATTCCTTAAAGCTAAATTTTCCCGATATATCCCGGATCGTGACCTTTGCTCCTCTACAACCAACCTTCTTAAGGTCCCCAGGTTCAACCGGGAAAGACATGGCGGCAGAGCCTTTTCTATTACCGCAGCCAAGCTCTGGAACACTCTGCCACTATCACTTAAATCCTTGGCTAATCATCTGGCTTTCAGGAAAGCTCTGAAGACCACCCTGTTCTAACGTTTCTGCCCTTATTGTGTTCCCTGAGCTCGCAGCTTCCCTACCAGCACCATCATGCCTCTGGGCGACCGTGCGCTATACAAATATATATAACATAACATTACATAACATAACGGCTACTCAGCTTCCTGAGTGATATCGTATTGTTGCTGGATACTTTCCTCTAAGGATTTCAGAACACAATGCTGTTGAGGGCGCTGCGCTGTTTCGTTCTATTTGCTCTGCTGTGTGTTTTTGTAGTCTGCTTGTCGTACCGGTACTTGCTGACGGGCGACCCCCGAGTGGAGGGGTGCTTGCTCTCACCAGGAGGCTGGGAGCAAAGTACATTGGTACCAGCAGGAACCTGGAGGGCTGTAAGTAGCCACGGCAACCCTGGGGCGGCCCGTATAGGTATTTCTGATTGGCGACTGTTTTGTTTGCCCTATATTTGGATTCTCGCTAATACACCTTGGACGTAGTGGTGTTTCTGTGTTGTTTTTTACTTCCTACAGCGTAGTGTTACTTCATCTGTGGGATTCCATTAAAAGACACCCTCTGTGCTGGGTCAGCCTGGTCCACTTATTTACAGGACTGGTGGAGTTGACCAGGGTTTTAAGCGGGTGTGCATAAGGACCCCTCCACACCCCCCGCCAACAATATTCTCTGTTGCTTACCTGGGTCACTGGGTTCTTCAAATACGGGGCAAAACAATACAAAAAACAAAATGTTATAACTCGCAATAGTTCCACACTTTCATCACAGGTGTTCCCACTGGGATGAGTGAGAGGCTTCGTAACTATTCTGGGATTCCCTAATTCCTTCTTAACGATACCAATTACTTACAGTCTTTCAAGCTTTCCCAGCCCAACCTAGACTTCTCACAGTTCCCGTTAACTTCTCAAATGGAACTCATCATCAATTTTGTCAGGGGACACTGGTTCCTTAGTCCACTTTTACCAACTATTTGTATTGGGATTACATGACTTGGCAACCCACTGCTGCTTCCAGTTCTTTCGGCCACTCGTCTTGGGTCATCTTGACCTAGTGACCCGCTGCTGCTTCTACTATTTTATGCTACTCACATTAGGTCTGCTTGGCTTAGTGAGCTGCTGCTATGTTTGCTTCTTTCCATCACTCGTATTGGGTCCACTCGATTTAGCAACCTGGTACTGTTGGTCGTCTTGGTGCAAGTATCGGACCACACAGTCCACCAGTTACAGGTTGCGCTACCACAACAGTTCCTCATGCTTCCCATTAAATTGCCTAAACGGCTCCGCTTTAGGATAGTGCTGGCAGTCTGAGCGTAGTTCTTGGACCACACGCTCCACCCACCACAGGTCACGCAACCACAAGACTGTCTCTCGGCTTCCGGAGTGCCAGCTCTTTTTTTTTCAACAACACTTTATTATTTTTCACATAGACAACAATAGTAAAAGTAACAATGTTTCACAATCAGCATAAAGAATGAAATTTACAAAAAGACAAGAGCATCATAAATAATTCAGACCAAACAGAAAACCAACCGTAGTGAAACATAACCAACAAAATAACCACAACCACACAAGACAACACAAACAAAACAAAAAAAGAAGAAGGAACCCCACCACGAATACCATAGCCGTTAAAGCAAGGCCACCTTCCCATCAATCATATAGAGCCATAAATGGTCCCCATAATTTCAAATAACGGAGTGCCAGCTCTGAACAGACTAGGTAGACGTGTTCTGGGTGTCCTTCCATCCATCTTCTCAACTCTGTACCACTGCCTCACAACAGTTCTTCCACACTTAGCTTTGGGTTTACAAGCTCTCTGTCGGATTCCAGGCTCGCTGACCATAGACTAACAGGTATCGTTCTCATTGTTCTTCATTAGTGTTTAGCTTAAAGAGTTGGGCCTGCCCCAATGCAATATCAGTTCAATTGACAACACAACAGCTGTTTGAATATTCTTCATGCTTTGCTGTAGCATTCTTGAGCTCGTCCCCATAATAGTATCTGTCAGTACTAGACTATCTGATACATTACAATAACACATTGGGGGTCATTCCGAGGTGGGCAGTAGGGGATACCGGGCACCAGTAAGGAGACGAGGGCCGGTAATCCCCTACCGCCCAATTCCGAGGTCCCTTAGCGGGAAGCGTAAGGAACATGTGGTCGGACCACACGTCCCTTACGGGTCCCGCTAAGGGACCAGGGCGCAAATAACGGACTTGCCATTCGCGAGCCCGTTATTTGCCCCCTCCCCATTCCCATTGAGCCCTATTGGGGCTCAATGGGAATGGGGAATGGTTTGGTCAATGGGGACTTACCGGTCCCTCCAGGGTCGGAATGGACCAGTAAGCACCCATTGAACCACACCGGAGTCGGTACCGGTATGGGAGGCAGCCATGGAGCTAATTGCTCCATGGCTACCACCATACTCGGAATGACCCCAATGTCTCAGATATCATAATCAGCAAGGAAGGGTTAGGTGATGTTGTGGCCTGTGGGAGTTTGGGTTAGAAGGGCCACATTCTGGATTCAGATCCTTATCCCCAGGATGGGAGTTCATCCCCAAGAGGTCCTCCCACATATTACCACCCTTAGGAGAACTATCGGTTAGCGGCCTCATCACCGTAGCCTCATGGAAAAGGGCTCCTCTCTGGGGAGTAGTGATGTCATCTTTAGGATCGTCACACCGTTTAGTAAGTTACTGTACATTGTGGCAATGTGTTCTTATTGCACAGCTGAGTGGGGGGCTGGGTACAATTATGTGCCTGCTGCTGCACTGGTTGTTGCTGTACAGGGTCTGGGGCAAATTGGGGGCTGCTGGTTAAAGGCTATTTGAGAGCTAAAGGTGGGTTGATACATTGGGACACTATGGTGGAAGGGTATGGCCGGCCTGTTCATGCATTCTTATGCAAAATGACTCATCTTCCAACAAGACCAACATTGCTGCCCCATTCGGGGTCTCATGCTTTCAACTTCTCCCCTCCACCCATCTGAAAATGTCCTCTTCTTCTCTGGAAAGTTCCTGTTTCCGTCCTCGCATTCCTAGGCTCCTGTGCCCATGCCTGCGGGGGGCTGTGCGCAGGTTGCCCTTCCAGAGTGCCTGTTATTACCGCCCTTTCCATGCTTAGCTTAGCTATTTTTTTGGTACAAACTTTGCTTCTGCCCTTTTTGTCTGTACTGCCTGATCCTTATACTGTTTCCGATGACAATAATGTATTATGTGTGCCTGTATCTTGGGCCACGACTTTGCTTCTTTTCCAACTATTCTTTAAAACTTTGCTTGTACTTCCAAGAGGAGCCCCTTGAGTAACACATGATCAAAAATTGTGATATTTCTGTCCCATGACTCCCTCATCTCTAAATGCCACATCTCTTTTATCTGCTGTATATAAAGTGTGGGATGCTCATCGTATGAACCTTTTTAGATCGCAGGCCAGGTCTGTCGGGATACAAGTCTGTTAATATGTTCCATACTTGCATTCGACAGTTGTTAAATGGGGAGCCATCATGGGTGGTATTATTAAACGTTATCCCCTTATACCCAGCCTTTCTCCATACCACATCCGCCTGCTCCCCCAGCAGGCAGGCAAACAGACTGTCCATGTTCTCCACCGGTAGTTGATGCCTGCTGTATGTTTCTCAAGGGCATAAATCCACTTGCCATCTCCCACTGTAAGGAAGGGCAGGGCACGCATTCCATTTTCCCAATTCATAAGAGGCCAAGGCACATGATGAGGTACCCCTGGTCCCTTCTTTAACAACGGGAACTGTATTGCCTGCTGTTTTGACCGTAAGGCCCACACTCACCTTTTAGCTCTGGCTGGGGCCATTCGCCCGAAACACTGGTTGAAGTCTGCAGTTCCTCTGTGTTGCCTCCACCGAGACCTCTTGACTCCCACCCATCATCGTCATCAACCTCTCATTCTCCCTCTGCATGTAATGAATCATAGTCAGCCACCCCCCCGCCTGTCCTCATTCGTGTACTGCGATTCTTCACTTGTGACCCCTGGGCTGCCCTTGCTTTTGTCCTAGAACATGGTCTTGTCTGCGGATATCTGGGGATCTTTGACAACCTTACTACAGATTTTAAAGAGAATCTGTCCCACCCTCCATTGGTCAGTACCTATAGGTGTGCTATACCCAGGTCTCGCTTTTGGCTGTGCAATGCTTGCGGTAGCTCCTGTACTGCCCTTTATAATGCTGCCTCCACTTATCAGTGAGCTTTATTCTCAAATGCTAAAATCACTGGATCTTTGGTGTTGTCCCCAGGCTTCCATGGCGTCTCCTTCCCCTCCTCCATTGGAGGAGAAACCTGGGGGTTGGTGTACTCTACGGCATGCTGCAGGGAGTAATACTCATATGGGGGTGGTGGCGCAGGGGTTTTCCTGACCATTTATTTTTTTATTTTATTGTGTATTTATAATGCGCCTATACACAATGTGTTTCGAGGCGCAACAAAACAAGGGGATCGGGACCGGGAGGACAAAACAAAGACAATCCTACTAGGCCTTGTGACATTGGGAACATACAAGTGCATTAAGAGAAGTGCAGGGGAGAGGGGAGGAGGGAAGTGTCGGTCAGGGCATAAGTGCCCGTGAGAAAAATGAATGCCAGAGGAGGCCGGGTGGGCAGTACCAGGGGAAAGCACAGAATGAGGGGATGGAAGGTCCACAAGCTAAGTGCACATTAAGGGGCTGGAAGAGCCACAAGGGTGCAGGCACAGATATGCAAGTGCAGTAAGAGAAGAGCAGGGGACAGGGGAGGAGGGAAGTGCAGGTCAGGGCATAAGGGCCCATGAGAAAAATCAATGCCAGAGGAGGCCGGGTGGGCAGTACCAGGGGAAAGCACAGAAGGAGGGGAAGGAAGGTCCACGAGCTAAGTGCACATTAAGGGGCTGGAAGAGCCACAAGGGTGCAGGCCCATCCATGCAAGTGCAGTTGGAGAGGCCCGAAGGGCAAGTTCAGAATAAGGGAGGGGTGTCGGAGAGACCAAGTGCAGGGTTAGACTGGAATGGGGGGTGATGCCCTGAAGACTAAGAGGATACCAGGCAGTGAGTCAAAAAGCAGACAGGGACATTAGCAAGGGAGGGGGAGAGGGAAGGAAGAAGAGAAAACAACGGTCTTGAGAAGCTTCAGGAACTTAATGAGATACGACTCAAGTCTGAGAGGGGTGGGGAGGCCATTCCAGAGGGAGGCACCTGCGGAAGAGAGAGATCTACCCCTCACTCTCTGCTTGGAAAAGCATCTGATCTGCAGATAGTTGGAGTTAGACGACCGAAGGGCTCTAGCAGGGACGTATTTAGGGAGAGAGAGTTGGATGTAGAGAAGTCCCAGGCCCCAGAAAGCCTTGTGGATGATGCAGAGGGTCTTGAACTTGATCCTCGCAGCAACCAGGAGCCAGTGGAGAGATTTTAGGGTTGGAGAGATGCGATCTCTGGGCTTGAGGCCGAGGATAAGATTTGCAGTCCTACTCTGGATTCGTTGAAGGGGCGATGGGAGGAGTTAGGCAGACTGAGGAAGAGGCTGTTGCAGTAGTCCAGCCTAGAGAGGACCAGAGCTCTGGAGACATTCAGGTTCTGGGGGAAGGTGAGGAAAGGCCGAATGACTCTGAGGAGGTGGAGCATCAGGGTGGTTCCCTCCCCACCACTATCAGGGATACTCTCTTTCTCCACAAACATTTTCCATAAATCTAATATGCCCGTGCGATTCTGCAATTGCTTCCCTTTATAGGTTGATAACAAGTACGTATGCAAATGTTCCAACAGGCTGTTATCGTGCATGCCCTCTTGGTGTAAACATCTTCCCTATAGTTCCCTGAATCCATTACTTATGATAGTTTAAAATCTTTTCCTTATAATGCTCCAATGGCCTGTCCACACTACCACAAAGCTCTGATCACACCCAAAACAAAGTCTGCAAACACCGGCCTGATAGCCGTTCCCTTACCAAACCATCAAACACTCTTATCTCCAAAAACTCACAATCTAATAATGAACCGGTCTATTCACACACCTGCCAACAACACTTCACCCTAAGCACCTTCATTTAGCCAATCACTAACAATACCTGACAACAAAGCACAGTTATTTACTCAGTTGCTGACAATGCCTATTAACACAATTGCTAGCAATGCCTTCCCTCGAGGCGAGGATACTCAAACCTCCTCTAGTTCCCTTCCCTGGGATTGAGGGATATCCCGTCTATTAACTACACAACGTTGTCTTTCCTCGTCAAGAGGAGCTTTCCCACTGTAAATCATCTCATCCATCAGTTTACAGACAATGGAGAAAGGAATATCAAAATCACTGCAGTTTATATAAAACGTGCACTCCATTTATTATGTGTCTTCTGAGTCCCCGATGCCGTGGCCCTGTGAACTGCCTGCACAGCGCAGAACAGCGGCCTGTTACCAGAAACCAGGCAGACGTTTAGAGAATACAAGGTGTTGCGTTCTCCGGAGGCCCAGCACGAAGGGGCTGGCTCCGGTCCAGGAGGCCGCGTGGGCTGGAGCGCGGCCTAGGCAGGAGCGCTGAAAAGACACACACACACACGCTGGTTTCGCTTTGCCCGGAACTGCCTCCCACTCGAGGGGGCGGGGCATTTATTCAGCTGCCCTACGTCACCGCGCTGCGGGACGTAGGGCGGATATAACATTCCTCCTTTATTTCAAAATAACCTAACAAAACAAACATAAACAACATGCTCAACTATAAACTCCTGCCACTGCTGTTGGCTTAGCATACATAGTCATTCAGCCTCGTAGGCGGTCTCGTGGTCTTTCTCAGACTGTATCGCTTCGCGTGGGGGCTGTCCCCGCTCGGTTCGTAAGTCTGCTCACCTTCGCTGCATGTGTCCTCACTGCTGGGCAGTCTCGGCGATTGCCAGCTGCAATCCCCTGTGTGTTCCTCCTCGGGGTCTTGCGCCGGCACGTCACTGCTCTGTTGCTCGTTGTCGTCGTGAGGCCCCTCGCAGTCCGTCCAGAGGTGCTGGGGCACGGGCTTGAACCAGGAGGCGTTCCTTGTCACTTCCCGACCTCCCCGTGTGACAGTTATCATGGTCCCACGCTGGTTGCTGATAGTCCATGGCAGTTCCTCATACCTGGTGTCTAACTTGGATTTCGTGGGATTTCGCAACATGATGACTTGGTCGCCCACTCTGTGGTTTGAGGGCCTTGCTCTTCTCTTGGCGCTCATGTGAGCATTGGCACGTGTTCTCCTCGTTTCCACGCATGCATGGTCGACGTCGTCAGGGGTTCTGCTTGGATGATGGGGGATCGACGAGTTGATGATAGTTCCGAACATAAGGTCAGCAGGTGGTATGCCCGTGGTACTGTGGGGGGTGACCCGATAGTTCCTTAGGAACCGGAATAGGTCGACCCTCCACGGGCTGGCGTTTGCCTTTGATACTCGGAGTACCTTGTTGATGCTCCTCATGAATCGCTCGACGTCCCCATTCGCTTGTGGCCACCTTGGCATGATGTGATGATATTTGATGCCCAGTTCCTGTAGGTACGACCTGAATTCCTCCCCTGTGAATGGGGGTCCATTGTCACTCTTAATGGTCGTGGGCAGGCCATGGGTGGCAAACATCTTTTCTATTGCCGGGATGACCACTTCCGCGGCAGTGGACTCCACTATCTCGACCTCCGGATAGCGTGAGTGGTCATCGATTGCCACCAGTAGATGTAGACCCTCTCGGATTTTGCAAAAGTCAATGCTGATGGCTTCCCATCGTGCCCGGCCACGCTCGGCCGATAGGATCGGTTCTGGGTCTGATGGTCCACTCGTTATTTGGCAGGGTAGACATGTGTTCACTAGGTCCTCAACACGATCGTCGATGTGAGGGAACCATACCCTGTGTCTGATCCGTGCCTTTGTTCTTGCAAGCCCTTGGTGTCCTTCATGCGCTAGAGCCACTATCCTGTCCTGCAGCCTCGGGGGTATGATGATGCGGTTGCCCCTTAGCAGGAGCCCCCCCTCCGTGATTGAGAGGTCTTGCCGAACCGTGAACATGCCTGCTAGGAACTCCTTGGCCCTCTCGGTTCTGTTGCGTGTGTGCGACATGAAGTCTTTCCAGTTCCCTGACATGATGGCATCTTTTACCAGATCGCAACAGGGGTCATTCTGGGTTTCTGTTGCAATGTCCTCAATGTTTATTGCTTTGGGCCTCATGGTGTGGACTACTTGACAAATGTGCTCCTCCGTTTCTTCGGCGACTAGCACTTCCTGCTGGGTGGCTGGTCGTGGGTGTCTCGACAGGAAGTCCGCGGGGTTGCCACTGCCCGGTTGGTAGACAAGTTCGAAATCATATTGCTGGAGGTGTAGTAACCACTTGGTGATTCTGGCTGGTGGGTGTGCCGATGACCCAATGAAGATTGGTAGTAGGGGCTTGTGGTCGGTGATCGCCGTGAACTTACGCCCATATAGGTACATGTGGAAGTGTCGACGCCCCCATTGCACGGCGATTGCCTCCTTTTCTATGTGGGAGTACCTTTGTTCCGTTGCTGTGAGCGCCCTGGATGCGTATGCAATCGACCTTTTAGTGCCCTCCTTCGTGACCTGCATCAGGATTGCTCCAAGTCCGACAGGGCTGGCGTCCACAAATAGTTCGGTCGGGAGGTCCGTGTCGTAGTAGGCCATCTTCGTATCAGTCGACAGGGAGTCTTTTATGCTCTCAAATGCTTGCTGGCATTCGGGCCCCCAGTCCCACTTCGTGCTGGCCTTTGTCAGTTCCCGCAGCGGTTCGGATAGGGTTGCTAAGTTCCGAATGAATCTGCCACAGTAGGTGGCCATCCCCAGGAAACTGCGCACCTCGGTGGGAGTCGTGGGGGGGCTGGCAGCTTGTATGTCCGCCACCTTCTGGGGATCCGGTGATATGCCGGTGCAGTCGAACCTGTATCCAAAAAAAGTAATCTCCGGTTTTAGGAATTCGCACTTCTCTCGATGGATTGTGAGTCCGGCGCTCTCCAGCCTGCCCAGTAGTGTCTTGAGTCTCATGATGTGTTCCTTGGTGTCCGGTGCATGTATTAGGATGTCATCGCTCACGTTCAATACTCCTGGTATGCCTCTGATGACCTCCTGGATGGTCTGTTGAAAAACCTCCGCGGCCGACGATATGCCGAAGCTCAGGCGCTTGTACCTCCTCAGACCTAGGTGGGTTGAGAACGTGGTGATATAGCGCGATTCTCTGTGTAGCTTCAGCTGGTGGTACCCCGCCTTTAGGTCTACCTTCGAGAACACACACGATCCAGTGAGGTCAGTGATGATTTCATCAATTGTAGGCGTTATGTGTCGCTCTCTTTTGATGGCTGCATTGGGCAGGCGCATGTCAATGCAGATCCGAACTTTTCCTGGCTGTTTGGGCTTCCGGGTGACCACCATCGGGGAAACCCACGGTGTTGGTCCCGTGACTTCTTCAATAATGCCAGCGGCTTCGAGTGACCTTAGCTCCTTCTCAACTTGTTCCCTCATGTGGAAGGGTGTCCTTCGGTGTCTTACCACGCGTGGTTGGACTGATTGATCAATATGTAGTTTGATGGTCTTTCCTTTGAGACAACCTATCCCCCTCTGTAGCTTGGGGTGTTTCCTGAGGAAGTTCTCAACCTCGGATGTCTCGTCAACGTGGCATATGAATTTGACCACGCCCAGGTCTTCAGCCGCATCTCCGCTCAGCAGGCTTTCAATTCCCGCCTTGACAACATAGATCTTCAACCATAATTTCTGTTCGCCATGCCCTAGAGTGGTGCGGAACCTCCCGATGACTGGTAGAGGTTTCCGACTGCCGTAGGCAAATAGCCGAGTGTCTGTGGATTTTAGCTCGGGTCGTGGTGCGAGGGTTTGGAAAACGGTGGTTGGCATGACGTTTACCGAGGCCACCGTGTCAATGGTCATTTGTATGTCCTGGCCCTGTATGTTGACCATGCATTTTCGTCGCCTGGCGGTTCTTTTCGACGGTGCTGGCCCTTGGTTTAGTGTCGATACTAAGTATACCTTTCGGCCCTTTCCTTCGTTCTCAGTGCCTGCTGTTTGTCGCAGGGCTGAGAGGTCATCCCCTTCCTCTTCCGTCGAGGAGTTGACTACCGCTACCCTCCTCGCGCTGGCTTGTTTCTTTTTTTTTCGATGACCCTTTTTCCTGGGGTCCTTGTGGAGGCTGTAGCGGCGTATTCACAGATCTGCACACTTTCGCGTAGTGATCCTTCCTGCCGCATGCTCCGCACGTGGTGCCTTGCGCCGGGCAGTTTCGCCTTCCGTGCCTTTGACTGCCACACCATCCACATTCGGTTGGTCCTGGTGCTCGAGGCTGCCCCCTGTTCTGGGTGTAGCCGCTGCCACCTTCGCTCCTCGTTGATTGTCTGTCCGAGATTTGAGCAACCATCGCTGTGGAAAATGACAGCTGGAGTTTTTGTAGGGTCACTTCCATGTTGGCGGCCCTGGAGTGGGCAAGCTCCCTCTGTCGACCCAGTTCCAGGATGCATTGTAGAGGGATGCCCTTTTCACTGAGCACGAGACGCCTCAGCTTCTCCGAGTGGATTCCATTTATGATTTGCCTCCTGATCTCCCTTTCAGTGTTCGTAAACTCACACGACATGGCCAGCTTCCTCAGCCTCGTGTGGTAGGCGTCGAGAGTCTCATCGGTGGCCTGGATGGTTGTGCAAAAGATGAAGGTTTCATAGTCTGGATTTAGTTGCGGGAGAAAATATGCTGTTAGAGCGTCCTTCGCACTCTGGTATGCATCTTGGCCGTCATCCACATCCAAAGAGTTAAAGATGCGCAGCACCTCGTCGCCCACACTGAGGAGTAGATGAGCTTTCATTTTTCTGGATGACGTGACGTCCTTACATTCCATGGCCATCTCAAACTTCTGTAGCCATAGCTGCCATCTGGGCCCACTGGACGATGGGTCTGTGAATGGGTCGAATGGTTGGATCAACGTCGACGAACTCCCCTGCGTGCGGGGCGGTGGTGACGCCATGGACAGGTTTGCCGCCATCCTGGACGGTGTGGAGGGTCCAGGGGTCGATGACCCAGTCACCATGGTGTGGCGTGCGCTTGATTACCGATTCACTGCCTTCTGAGTTCGTGCGCGCCCTGTGTTAGGGCAGTGTCCTACCGGCACTTGTACTCCGATGGATTGCCGCTTCGTGGCCTGTGTGCCATGCAGGAGACGTTTTGCAGGTGGTGACCAGGATGACACGAGAAGAGCAGAGAAAAAAAAAAAAATTTTCTTCACCCCCTGCGGATGAGGTGTGGGAGGGGAATGAAAAAAATTTTTTTTTTTTTTTTTTTTGTGGGTGGGGGTCACGTGATCAAAAATTCACACGGAGCGTCCGTGTGGCTTCCGCGTGGAAGGTCGTGGTGGAGCGCGTGGATGCTCGCTCACCTCGTCGCCATTGTTGCGTTCTCCGGAGGCCCAGCACGAAGGGGCTGGCTCCGGTCCAGGAGGCCGCGTGGGCTGGAGCGCGGCCTAGGCAGGAGCGCTGAAAAGAAACACACACACACGCTGGTTTCGCTTTGCCCGGAACTGCCTCCCACTCGAGGGGGCGGGGCTTTTATTCAGCTGCCCTACGTCACCGCGCTGCGGGACGTAGGGCGGATATAACACAAGGTGTCTGCTCACCTGTCTGTTTATGTGCACGAGCTGCTCTCTGCAGGCAGGCGCCGTGGCCTGAGATATGCGGCGTGACACCAGGCTTCAGGGGGCCTGGAGATCACGTCGGGATTACCAGATGTAGAGGTAGGCCAAAAGTAAATCCAGAAACAACAATGAGCTGCACAAATTATAGAAAACACAGCTTTACTGGAATGCAGTAACAGCCAGGAGTCAGTCACTCTCGTAAGGCTGAAAAGCTGCAGCTCAGCCCGCCCACATTGGGATATAGTATTTAAACGAGAAAACCACAAAATGATAATAATTTACAGACAACAGGTGTATGCAAATTCCATCCCTCCTATTTGCTCCTACCTATACTAACCTAATGAAGCAGAAACTGGCCTATCCTGATTGGCTACTGCACTATCATGCAACTTTCTATTTGCATTCCACTGGGGATGACCTGACATGCGCAGTTAATAGGAAGTGCGAGACCGGCCCCTCATAGCAACAAGCTAGATACAGTCATGCTCCCTCGCGTGGGACCAGACATCTTGGCAGCTCAGGCTATTCCCACACCCCACTGCTCCTCCCCATTGAAAAATGTCCTTGTGACTATTGCATACGCCTCTGCCTAGGCCAAGGACACAAACCGTTATTTTATAGAATCAAGTGTCTTGGGAAAGGTTTCATGAGAAAGTGTAACAGAGGCCGAACTCTTGGGAGAATGACTCGTATTTTCTACTGGCAGCCCACCCGTCCCCGTATTTGCCAGTCAACAGACTCTCTAGAGTGCGGCAGAATTGAAACCCAGTTCAATGAATTGGCATCAACACCCATGTTAATAATGTTCATGCAGCCTGTATTTTCTCTTGTACTTAAAACATTGGACCTGCATAACAAGAGGCAAAGGTCAACAGCAAGTCTGCTTTAAGGGTTCACTCCTTGTCTTTAGAGCTTGTGTACTTGCCTTCTGACATCACACTCAAAGTGCTTTGTGCTACAGGAAGTGGAGGGGACAGGAAGGAAAGAGGGATGGAGGCAGAGAGTAACAAGGCTGGGAGGATAGCTCAGGGGCAGCGTGATTGTCTTGGAAGTACGACAACACATAGCAACACAGGTTTGAATCCTTGGCTTGCGAAGAGACATATTAAATCAACATTACAACATGTACATCTTTAGAGAAACATGCTAAGCAGAAAGAATGTTGTTGCAGATTATTTTCCCACATCCTAAATGGGAAACTACAAATCTCAGAATGTAAAATAATGCAAGCCTGAACAAATATCTTCTTTTTAGGCCACTGTAGTAAAGTCGCTTGATACTGTTATGCATCCATTTAATCCAACCCCTTTTTCATGTCAGACACAGTGGCTTTCCTTTAAAAAATACAAGTTTTATTTTAGATGGACCCATATGTCCTAAAGTAATGAGGGGGGTCTTTCAGACCATCAGTCAGCAACGCCCACACATAGGAAAAAGAAGGGCGCGGGTGATGAGAGGAAGAAGTGATTGCAGGTCATTAAAGACCACAGGCAGCCGAGTCCAGTGTTATGTCCTGCCTCCGCGCTGCTGCGCGCAGGGAGACAGAACGTGCAGGGCCTTCTCAGTAGGCTGCAGTGGCGCAGCTCCAGCGGGATCGAAATAAGACACGCCACACTCTGTATGCTGCTTGGCCCGGAACAGCTCCCCGTCTGCGGGGGCGGGGCTTTTATTGAGACGCCCTGCATCACCGCGTCGTGGGACGCAGGGCGGATATAACATCCCTCCTTTATTTCAACTTAACTTAACATTAACCACAACATGTCAAACCGTTATGCAGATACTTAAGCTACGAACACCCGGGTGCCTCCCCTCTTATAGTTCTAATGGGGCAGACTACCATACATAGTCTCTGAGCCGAGCGTGCAGCTTGTTGGCAGTTCTTAAACGATATCGCCCCCCTCTGGGGCTGGGCCCCACTGTCTCACTGGGTGCCTCACCTTCCATGTCCGGCTCACCCATGTCAGGCTCGCTCCACTGCTCCCACGTCCTGTCACCCACTTCTTCCTCATTCTGATGGTGAGTCGGGTCTCCTTCGTTCGGCTGGGGTTCGTCATCTTCTTGGTGACATTCGCCATCAGTCCACAGGTTGCGTGGCACCGCCTTGAATGTGGGATGTTTTTACCCATGCATCCGAGCCCTACCTAAAAAACTGTGCAGTACTGGCATTGAAAACATCATGATGGCCAGAGCTTCCCAGAAAATGCCCAGGGAAAGGCATGAAGAATCGGCTGCCACCCATTTTTGCCGATGTTATGGGCACAGAAGGGCACTGCCTAAAACCACCATTGGACTACCCACACAGTAGCCTGAAACCATTGGGAATGGCAATGCTGATTGCCAAAAGCAACCTAGAATTGTGGGGAATTCATTTTCTTAAATCCCAAAAATGGGTGCATTACCAGTACTCACCACTATCAGAAAGCCGGCGTTTTAAAACAACACCAGATTTTTTTTGTGTAAAACAAAACTGAATAAATGAACCCAAAGCAGGCCAAAGAAAGACTTACTGAGAGGTGGATACAATGTAAAGTTATATTCTGAAGTGACTTGAAGGTTTATAACAAGACTGGCTGAGCTGTGGATTTCAGCAGTTTAAGTAAATTTGGACTGAAAGACACTAAAAAATCTAAATGTTTAAAAGAAATGAGTGACCTACTTTGAGTGTCACATAGGTTGCAATTGTTTAAATGTCATAGTTTTAAAATTAGAATCAGCATTCTAGCTGCATATGTAAAAATTGTCTTGACTTAAACTGGGTAACTCAAAGTGACATTTTATCTGAAACCTGGCTTAAGGAACTGAATTCTGCCCACCAGCTACCCCCGACAGGAGTTGAGACTTGCACAACAGCTGTGTTCCCAGGTCTAGCTGCCTTTTGCTGTTCCCACCAAAAGGGATATGACACTTCTCTGATTGAATTACCTGGGCTCTGCAGGAAATTGAACAAAGCCCTGTCCTGACTCAGGCAAATGTTTTATTGGTGGGGGTTGTAAATGTAGCTTCCTCCTGGAAGGAAAGGGGAGGAGCACTGCCTGTGAGAGCAAGCTGGCTTGGCAGAACTGGAAAAACCAGAAATTCAACCTTGTGCTGGGGGGAAACCACACCCCTTTGGGGCCAGAACATAAATCTAAAAAGATGGATCATTCATAGAGCGGACTTGTGAAAATTGTATAAGTGGTACCATAATTCTTGTGATTTTTCTGCCCACATTTTAAGAGGTTTTTAGAACCGGTGGTATGATCTGGGGGCAAGCTAGCAGTTAAGAGGGTATTACTTAAAATGTATGCATGTTAAAAATCTGACACTCCACCACCTAATGCCCACATGCTTTGCGCACATGTGTGTAAATTTGGGTTAATGTCCGAAATTGCAAAATCAGTTAAAAAGTGCAAATGTTGCCATTTCTGAATGCAAGCCCCCAGGAAGAGCAGAGTTTGAACAGGGGATACCTCCTGTGATATGTGATGGGTGCATGTAATTTTAAACAAATGTGTACCTGTGCAAATATGTCTTTTTGATCAAATATAGATTGTGTGCAATTTGACAGGGGAGTGCCCTCTCTGCAAGCCATTAAATGACATCATTCTGACACACAATCCTGCTCTCCAGTGAGAACGCAAAGAATTCTCCAACCTATCAGAAATCTGAAGGGGTTGGGCTTAGAAAGCTTAGCCTCTCCACCCACTTCAAAACACATAAAAGCAGACAGTCAGGACAGATAGGGACATTCAATTCCATTTGCTGCGGGACGCTCTGCCGGGAAAATCCATACTTTACCTCCATCAACCTCCAGAGAGCCAACATAGAGACTTCAATCTATCCACCTTCAGAGACCAAGACTTTACTTCAGAATTTGTAGCAGAGAGGTCAACTACAAGCTAAATCCCTCTTTAGCAGGCCTCAAATCATTGCCACTTTCACAGCCAGGCGAGCTGTTTGAATTCTTTGCAAGAACTCTTGCCATTTGCCAGAAAGCAGTGTTGTATCCAGAGAGAGACCAGCTGAACCGGAGACCGCTGTATCCGGACCCACAGACCTGATCAGAACCAGAGACCCAGACCAGACCAGCAGAGTAGAGCTGACCCAGACGCTGTGCGCAGAGACCGTCCGTGGCGAGTGAAGGAAACCTGACCAGATCCGTGGCGAGGCCCATTCTATTTCTAAATATATTGTGAGTAACTAGCCGAACTGTGCAGAACCAATCTCTTAGTTAAAATAATATAATTCAATCTATTTTAATCTAACCAGAACTGTCTCCTAGAAGTTGTACCTTGTCATTTTGCAAAACTGTCACTTGTCACTTTGAATTTTAACATTCCAAATCCGAAAAACTACCTTTATTTAATCGCTCATATCTCCGTGATCGTTTGTCTTAGAGACTTGCAGTAACTTCCCTCTGAATGCTGGGAATCTTGGCTTTTCAACGAACCTAGAACCGCATTCCTACTACCTATAGTTTCGCCGCAATCGCGAAAAACGCACTCGCGAATTTGCCACGATTTGCAAATTTCTCCACGTGTGAAAACAGCAGCTTCCGTGCTTTCATTTGCCAGAAATTCGTTTAACCTGCCAATCATTCCTAGAACATTGCTAAAGTAAGCCTGAACTAATTTAAACCAACTAATTCTCAACCTGAACCTCCAGAGGGAATTAAAATCAGTTTATCACATTTTCACTTCATTGCCAGCACATATAAAAGCATTTTGGGCCTGTGTTTTAAACTTCTGTAGTCTAAGCTGCTGGGGTGAACTGAATTACATTTTATTGCATTTCTGAGAACTGTGTGCTTCCCTTCCATTTCCTTGCATTGCATCAAGGGGGGGAGTGCATTGCCAGAGAAAAGTGATTACATTGTTTTGTTGAAATCATATTGAGTATTTTCTGTACTGCATTTTCATTCCACCTTGCATCCATTTGAAACCATAAAGTATTGTTGCTATATTATTCATCCTATAACCACTCATCATTGATTATAAAGAAGTGTGCTAGTGCCAGACTATCCATTATTGATTACTGATCAGATTAAGTGTGATATCCAATTATAAATTTATTATAAAGTGTGATATATATCTATATTGTTTAAATTCTCAAATAAACCTTTTAACTTGCAAAACAGAACTACTTCTTGGCTCAGTGGGGTCAGGGGGATTCCAAGAGAGGGGTGTTATATAGGGGTAGTCATCCAGAACGCATGAACTGGACATAAAGATATATCAATAAGGGTTTCCATTCAGTATCCCAGACTAGGCATTGACTTAGCTGTAGTGTTGAATTGAATCCTCTTACAAATTGGGGGCTCGGGCCGGACGTTTGGGTTAGATCTATCACTTGTGCAGATTAATACAGTGTGCCAGCTGACCAGATACACATATCCGGTCGGATCACCACGCTGTGTTACGCTGTAAAGCACTCCTCAAAGGAACACTCTAAGGAAAAGGTCTGTTTTGGAAAAATAAAATACAAACTTCTGTAAGTCAGGACAGAGACCAATCTCTAGAATGACGACCTTAGTAGACATGAAAATAGCCAGAGAGCACTTCTTACATAAGTTATTTGTGAGAGGTGAGTGGACTCACCAGGACCGCATGGTCTGGTTGCAGGCCATCACGCAACAGGTCACGGAAACAGGGTCAGATACATGGAGAGATCAGGGTCCCTTACATGTGGCCCTGAGTGAACTATACATGGCTCCTAAAGCTAAGGATGAACAAGACAAGATGGTTAGGATAGCGGCGTACCTGTACCTATATATGGGAGACATGCAGGATAAATGTACTGAAAGCCAAGGTCTGGCGAATAAGCGACAGATGGCGTTAGAGAAGGTCCAATCTGACCTGGTCTCTTCTGAGCAGAGGCTGCAGGGGAGCCAGGAGTCAGAAAATGAGAGTAGACAGCACATCATTAAAATAAAGAAGGATATGGACATCCTGCAACAGGAAAAGGCTGACCAGGATACCAGATTTCTGGCCTTGCAGAAGGAGTACCAAGAAGGTTTGGACTCCCTACTGCAGAGCCAGAAAAAGCTGGAGCAACAGTTAGACTTCAATAGGGTATGTGCTGAGCAGGTAGTCACCCTGCAAAGCCACCTAGATAGGGAGAAGGCAGAGAGCAATAAACTGATTCTGAAAGACCTGGATACCCAGGCAGAGTTTGATCAGGAGCGCCAGAAAGCTGGTGCCTTCCAAAGGCAAAGGGACGACCTGACGGTACAGATGCAGACTCTTAGTCAGGAAAGGGACACCTTAGGCCAGGAAGTCTGCCACTTAAAAAGAAAAATGGAAGAAAATCACCTGGCCCACCAGGGACTGGGTGACCTCCAAAAAGAACACCAGAACTTGTTAGAGCACACCAGGAGGGTGGAGGATGCTCTAGCAAGAAAGGAGCAGGCCAATAGGGACACAGCTCAGGAGGTAACCCTCCTGCAGCAAAGACTGGCCCAGGGCTCCAGGACCAATCAGGAGGCACAGAGAGAGAATGAGGCTCTCTGCCAGCACAATGATAGACTCCAACAACAGGTAGCGATGCAGGAGAGACTGATAGAGTCTAGTAAGGCCTTAACTGAGGAACTGAAGGCGCAGGCTCTTGCATTGCAACAGGGAGCAGGGGCGGATAGAGATGAGGTTCGCTGGGAAAGAGAAACTCCTGAGCATAACCCCAGGAGCCCTAGTACCAGAGGCCTTTATCTCTCTCAGTCCCTGGACTCTGCCACCCCCATGTTGCCTGGTGCACATGAGCACAGGGCCACAGGGATGGCAGATTACTATCCAGCCAGAAGCATGGGGCTCATAGGCCAGTACCACCCAGGAATGGAGAGGCGGGCATCCGGGTATGGGCACCCAAGCACAGTGCAATTTGATGGGGAACCCCAGGAGAGTAGGCCCATTAAGGGCATCCTGAAAACCTCTGCCCAGTTAGGTCAGTGGGGGGGGGTACCTATCAAATCCTGGCAGCAAGGAGGGATCTGAAGACTCCTCTGAGCGGCACAGGACACAGGAGACCAGGTCCCCACATTCTGCCAGCCATTCCCAGGCTCGCAGAATCCGGGAAAACCTGAAAGAACAGACGGGAACCTCTGGGAGCAGTGCCTCTGAGTCAGAAGATGAATGGACCAGGGTTACCCAGACCAAAAGGGCCAATAAGACAAAAAGGGCCTTGCTTAAGGACCCCTTAAAGCAGATTAAGGCAATCAGGAGCGTCATCACGCCTTATCATAAGAACGCCAAGTATTCTGTTTGGGAGCACTTAGAGTTGTTTGAGCAAATGATGGAGACTTTCCATTTGAAGGACAGCCAAAGCTGTATTCAATATGTAAAGTGGACCTTCTCCCCGGAATACTCCAGTTTCTTTGCGGGGCTGGAGAACCAAAATCATTTAAGATGGTCCACCTATAAGGCGGCCATCTTGAAACATTTTTCTACTCATAGAAATCCTCAAGAGGCTCGCAAGGCAGCCTACAATTTACAATGTGGGGAGGATCAGGCCCCACAAGAATTTGTGCAGGAGTTAAAGCATGCTTTTGCACAGACCACAAGAAGGGTGCGCACGGATAGCAGAGAATTTATTAATATGTTTTTCCATGCCTTGCCCAAATACATAATGACCCAGCTCGTGAGGGATTTTCACGAGAAAAGATCTTTAGACTGGGTCATTGAACAGGCGACCCGGATCTATGAGGTGCAGAAGCTAAGAGAAAATAAAAATAATGCGCCCAAAAATCCCAAAGCCAACAACACCCCTGCTGCTGCCAAGGTGGCAGAGGTAAAGGTCACCCCCGTTTTAGATTTGGAGATGGGGGGGCCTAAAAACCTACCTGCACCTAATAATGCTAGGCCCAGAAGGTCCTCGGGCCAGTCACAGACAGGGAGCCAGGGAGGCAGCCCCACAAATGGGGTCCCTCGCTCTCCTGATTATGTAAGCCCCCGTTACAAGGGAAACAGACCCATCCTGGGTTATGTGTGGACTCCTCCAGCCCAAGGGGGGAGATCCAGCCAAGCACCTAACCCAGAGAACTTTCCTCCTAACTTCCCACCGGAGGGCAGAAATTCTCCGAATCCTGGGCAGAACTTTTTCCCCAGGTATCCACCCAATTACCAACCCCAAAATCATCCGTCCTTCTTTCCCCAATTCCCTGAGCCCAGACAACCTAATCCGGGAGAGGGGAGGCCAAGGGTGGAGGGGTACCCAAATCTTCCCAACCAGGGGTACTACCAAAGAAGGGATAGCTACCCTTCCCGGGATCAGCCCAGGGGAGAAAACAGGGCCCCGTATCAGCCTGAGCGGGTTTCCCAGTCAGAGCGCCAGGTTCAAAACATGGCGCGGGATCTGGGTCACATACTGAGGGCTCAGCAGAACCCTCAGATCAGCATGCCGGCGCAGAACGTACCCAACTCTGGACCTGGTGCTCCAGAACAATGACGGGGCAGCACCCCGATAACTCACCGGTTCCCAGGGAGGAGGCACAAGGGGAAGGGGGGTGTAAAGCCTTGGAGGAAGCTTCCTTCCCAACTTGTAAACAGCCCCTGGAAACCCAGGAACCGGAAACAAAATCTCTTCCCCCTGAAAGTCTGCCTCCTAAGGAGCAGAGGGGGGGTAGGAGAAACAAAAGACCCAAACAGACTCAGTTTGAGGAGGAGGTACAGGTCTTCCAATTTGAGGGAGAGGGATCCTCAGAGGATCCTGGGAAAAGGATCTTCTCCTTCAGAGAGGGGGGAACTCCTCCCAAAGAAAAATGGGTCCCTAGGGATGCAAATCCAGACTGGGGAGATGTGGAGACTGAGCTACCGCCACCCACCATCTCATCCCAGAACCAACAGCAAGGAAATCCCCTGGTTCAAACCCATCCTGGTGACTGCCTCCAAAAAGGGGGGGGGGCGGCCCAGAACCGGAGCCAGAGGAACCCACAATGGCTCTGATCTCCAGTTGCCAACTTTTTCTTTCAGGTTCACAGGGCTCTCCACAGAATTCTGCCCAAATTTCTTCTCTTGAAATGTCCAAAACCAGAAAGTTAGCCCACCAGTTGTCCAAAAATGTGCATTATCTGTGCCCCCTTGAGGAGAAGGAGGGAAGATACTATGCCCCGGTACAAGTACAGGGGCAGGGTACAATTTTGGCACTGGTGGACACTGGATCTCAAGCTACCCTTCTGTCCAGAAGGGCCTTTGACGAACTGAATGCAGGAAGGGGAGAGAATTACCAAATTCCTCTCACCTCACTTCCTGGACAACTCCAGAACTTTGACGGGAAGGAAATTCCCGTCGAGGGGACGGCAGATTTGGACATTAAAATTGGGCGACACAAGTTGAAACACCCGGTCATAGTTGTGACTCCAGAGGGCACCCCTTGTTTACTAGGGAATGACCTCCTGAGAAGGTTGTCACCCCTAATAGATTGCGTAAACAAGGTCCTCTGGACCCAGACTAGCCGACCAATAAAATTAAAACAGAGTGTTAACCATGTTAGTTTAAACGGCACCTGCCACATGGTTGAACAAAAATCTGACCAAGTAGAATTTCACTTCCAGAACAACCAGACTCCAGACGTGACAGTAATAGCAGTAGGACAACAGACTGGTGATGGGGGGTCCTCTCTATTTCTGAAAATCAACCTTCCTTCCAGTTTAAAGTGGTATTCCACACTGGAAGGAAACACCCTGAAATTCTTTACTAATCCACAATCAGAAACTCCCACTCCTATAGTCCAGAAAGATGTGAAATCAGCTCAAAGCCTGGCTGAGATTCAGCAAATTGGAGAGCAGTTGTTCATCCCTGTTCAGTTAAATGATGGGAAGGACTCTGTTCTCGCCCGAGTGTGTGTGAGCAACGGTAAGAGCTTCATCAGCGAAGCCATGTTCCGCCAACTCCCAAAAGATCCAGCCATTCCCATATTCAAACTGACAGACAAATGGGAAATGGACCTGGAAGCGCCTAATTCCAAACATCTCCTGCCAAGCAGGTGTATGCTCAAAATCTCCATTGGCAACAAGAGCATAGTCCACAATTGTTGGGTCGTGCGAGACGTCCCTGCCGCCTTTTACTTAGGCAGTGACATTCTCAATCGCTTTGCCATTAGTTTGGACCTAATAAACTTCAAAGCTTGGCCCCGATTAGCGGATAATCCCATGGGCTTTGATGATCCAGAAAAAGCATTTAGGTCAGCTCAATTGCTACCTTATGCAGTTGAAATTCAGATCAAAGAGGAAGTCACCATCCCAGAAAGGACCCGACAATTCTCCCTGGAAGTGAAAGCTGAAAGAGGACAATATTTGCAAAACCCTGATGCTTACATACATCTAAATGCTTCTCTCCAACAGCAAGGGTTAGGGGTAAACCCAACACCATTAGTCAACATAGAACATGACACCATTCTAATAGAGGGGGATAACAGCGACTTAAAGAGTATTACTCTAGCCGCAGGCACCATTATTGGAATGGCGGTTGATGACCGACATTTTTCCATTGATTTAGGTAATGAACTGTTAGGGCCAATCCCCAAGGATTGCGTTGACAGTGACAGTGAGGACAATACAACACCAGACAGGATTTTTACCCGGCATGGGGGGAACTTCCTGGTGTACACTTCCTGCCCCTATGGTAAGGAAGATGTGACTTGTGACTTCAGGAGGGGTGAGGTGATTTTCCAGGTCCATGAGGGCTGCCTTTCCCACCTGAAGCCTCCGGTCCAAATCAGCACTCTGACCAGGGACTTCTCCACCCAGCTGGAGGAGGCCGCTGAAATAGCCAAACCAGAAGTCTTTCCAGGCTTCAGGCAGATGGTGGAAGAGAGAGTCAACCTAGCTGATGCCTTTGTGACTCTGGAACAAAAGCAAAAGTTGAAACAAGCTTTCTTGGATTTCCAAGATCTCTTTGCGGTAGACTCATATGACTGTGGTCGCACCGACATCCACACAACAACAATCCCCACGGACCCTGGCATGACTCCTGTGTTTGTGAAGCAATATCGCTTGCCTCTCGCATCAATGGGGTCCCTTACTGAAATAATTAAGAACCTGGAGTCCCGGGGAATAATCCGTCCAGTCCACAGCACCTTCAATAACCCGGTGCTGGGAATATTGAAGCCAAACGGCCAGTGGAGACTCTGCGCCGACCTCAGGGAGCTCAAAAAACGGGTCCATACTTCCCGATGGCCTCTTCCCTACATTGACCAAGGGCTGGCCCAGATTCAGGGGTCACATGTATTCACTGCAATAGACATGACCAATGGATACTGGACCGTGCCTGTCAGCAGGGAGGACCAATACAAACTGGCTTTTACCTTTGGGGGCCAGCAGTACACATGGACCCGGACTCCCTTCGGATACCTTAACTCCGGTAATGAGTTCAATATTTTCCTACATAAGGCCATGCCCGACCTGGGTGCGAGGGGTAACCTGGCTTATGTAGATGATGTCCTCATCAAAAGTTAATCTGTGGAGGAACACATAGCAGAGATCTGTTATGTTCTGACCCAGTTGAGGGCCGCCGGAGCAAAACTTTCCTTTCAGAAAGCACAGTGGTGTAGAACCCGTGTTAATTTCTTGGGGCATGAGATTACTCCTCAGGGTCTCTGTCCCCAGGAAAAGAAAGTGGAAGCACTTCAGAAACTGAAAGACCCCACAACTCTGCGGGAACTAAGGAGCCTCCTTGGACTGACTAATTACAGCAGAAAGTTCATTGAGGGCTACGCAGAGATCACCAGACCCCTGATTCATCTCCTGAAGGGGGGGGGTCAAGTGGGAATGGGGTCCAGAACAAGCCGAGGCGGTAAAACAACTCAAAAGAAGCCTCTCAAAAGCGCCTTGCCTAGCTTACCCTGTCAGAAACAAGGAGTTCTTCCTGGAGACGGGGTTCTCTAATACGTGCTTGACGGCAGTATTATACCAAAAGCATGACAAGGTCAATAAAGTAATCTCCTATGCGAGCAAAACTTTATCCTCTGTGGAGGAAAAATTCAACGATTGTGAGAAGGCACTCCTGGCAACGGTGTGGGCATTGAAGAATTACCGCCCGTTCATCCAGGGGGAACACATCATAGTGGAGACTCCACACCAGCCTCTGCAATATCTCCAAAGTGACAGAATCCGGGCCGGAAATGTGAGTAATTCCCGAATTACTTCCTGGATTCTGTCAATGCAAGGCTTTCCTGTGGAGGTCAGATATGGCCAAAACAAGAAGAGTCCCCTCGCGCAAGGTCTGGCTGACTTGCATGATTGTGCCAGAGAAAACTGTCTCGAGGACGAAAGTCTAAAAATCAAGGACAACATGGAGGCATACCTTAATTCCCCACACAAAGTCTTTGAAGAGGACAAGTGTGAGGGAATGCCCACTGTCTATGTGGATGGATGCTCTTACCATGTTGACAACAACGGGGAGAAAGAACTGGTGGCCGGCGTAGGGAATGCATGGGTGAATGAGTCCCCAGAACCCTCCGCTGGATACAAAATTGGTCCCCGAAGTAGTCAGGTGGCAGAATTGATGGCTGTGCATCAGGCCATCCTCACTGCTGTCCAGCATCAACTCCACGAACTGGTCATAATCACAGATTCGGATTATGTACGGAACGGGTTCGTGGAGCACCTGATTAATTGGAAAACCAGAGGCATGTTATGTGCTAACAACAAACCCTTGAAACATGGGAAGTTGATCCAAAACATTGATGATCTGGTCACCTCGAAAGGAATGACCATCTATTGGAAGAAGATCAAGGGTCATTCCAAAGTAGAGGGACCAGACAAAACTGGAAATGACTTAGCTGATCAGCTGGCCAAAACCGGGGCCATCCAAGGGGATCTAATTGAGATTGAGTCCCTGTTGGGGGAAATCCAGGTCACTGCTATCACTAGGTCCCAGACAAATGCTCACAACAACCTTTCAATTGCACAATGGAGTAAGGAGACCCCTGATGCTGATTTGATTACCGCTCAGAAGGGGGATCCAATAATTGGTAAGTTTTACCAACACCTTGAGGACCCTGAGAACTTTCCCCTGACGGATACCGATTATATTGGGAAAGAGGACCTAAGAGTGTTGATGAAATGTCCAAAAATGTTCCGAATCCAAGACGGTTTGCTGGTAAGGAAATCCAAAGCTGGCCACGATCAGTAGGTGGTTCCTACCTCATTCCGAAGCCTGATGTTAAGTCACGCCCATGATGCGGCCACCGCCGGTCATAGGGGGTTTCACACAACACTGGAAATCTTAAGAGAGGTTGCATACTGGCCACACATGGGGCAGGACCTTGACCAATACTTGTAGGGGTGTCTTGTGTGTGCGCAATTTCAGCCGACGTCCCTCATACACCGCGCGCCTCCCCAAAAGCGGGGGATGACACTGCCATGGTCAGATTTGCAAATCGACTTTGTAGGCCCTGTGATTCGCTCGTCTAGAGGAAACAAGTACATGTTGACCGTTACATGCTTGTTTACCAAGTGGGTGGAATGTCTCCCAGCCCCAAATTGCAAGGCAGAAACTGCAGCTGCCCTGATGATTAACCACATCTTTTCCCGTTTCGGTCTACCTCAAAGGATTGAGTCAGACAGGGGTAGCCACTTCACCAGTGAAGTAATGACAAAGATGTGGGAGATACTGGGGGTCAAAAGGAAGTTACATATTGCTTACAGGCCAGCTTCTTCTGGAGCAGTGGAACGCTACAACCGAACCATTGTGAGCATATTAAAGAAGTTTGTGGCAGATTCTGGGCCAAGTTGGGATATCAGATTACCTCTGGTCCTAATGGCCATCAGATCTACCCCTTCATCTGCAACCAAAATGTCACCATTTGAGTTGATGACTGGGCGCAAGATGGTGCTTCCTCAGCATTTGCTCTACAGGACCCAAGAGCAGACACTGATAAATGCCTCCACAACTCATGAGTATGTGGAGAATTTAAGGAAACACCTTCAACATGCTTTTGCTTATGCTCAGCGGAATCTAGAAAGATCAGCTGATTGCATGAAGACCCACTATGACCTGAAAACTTCCAGGAAGGAATATCAGGTGGGGAACCGGGTCTATCTATACAACTTCCAAAGAAACCAGGCAGAACAGCGAAAATTCTTGCCTACATGGAAAGGACCCTTTGAGATCATAGACAAAATCTCCCCTGTGGCATACAAGATCCGCATCCCCAAAGGCGGTTTGGCAGAGGGGGAAGACAAGTGGGTCCACATTAACCAGTTGAAGTGTTGCCATCCGAGGCACACTCTGCAACAACTTGAGGAATCCTCTGGAATCCTAGAGGGTACTGTCTCAGATTAATTCAGTTGTAACTTAAAATATCCTACATATCGCCTATCAAATTCTGAGTTTCTCAATGTGGGTGTTTTTGTTTTTGAATGCAAAAAGGAATGTGCATGTTCATATGTTTTGACTATAAATTTATATGCCACCCCACTATATCAATGATGGGGGAGAAATGTCCATGAATAGGTATTGCCGCTCTTCCTTTGTCGTCTTAGGAGAAAGAAAACCTGCAGGCTGGCCAAGGAGGACGATCCGGAGACCGGGAGCAGAGACGCAAGGGGCCTAGTGTACCGCCCAATACTCCCATCAGGACCGGCGAGGAGAACCGATCGATCCGACCGGATGGAGGAAAAGATGCTGAACTGTGCCATCTATTGGAAGAAGATGAGGAAACGTCCCAGGTCTTGCGAGTCCCATCAGTGAAACAGAATGGCCATCGCAAGAGGGGGGCTTGTGGGATGTTTTTACCCATGCATCCGAGCCCTACCTAAAAAACTGTGCAGTACTGGCATTGAAAACATCATGATGGCCAGAGCTTCCCAGAAAATGCCCAGGGAAAGGCATGAAGAATCGGCTGCCACCCATTTTTGCCGATGTTATGGGCACAGAAGGGCACTGCCTAAAACCACCATTGGACTACCCACACAGTAGCCTGAAACCATTGGGAATGGCAATGCTGATTGCCAAAAGCAACCTAGAATTGTGGGGAATTCATTTTCTTAAATCCCAAAAATGGGTGCATTACCAGTACTCACCACTATCAGAAAGCCGGCATTTTAAAACAACACCAGATTTTTTTTGTGTAAAACAAAACTGAATAAATGAACCCAAAGCAGGCCAAAGAAAGACTTACTGAGAGGTGGATACAATGTAAAGTTATATTCTGAAGTGACTTGAAGGTTTATAACAAGACTGGCTGAGCTGTGGATTTCAGCAGTTTAAGTAAATTTGGACTGAAAGACACTAAAAAATCTAAATGTTTAAAAGAAATGAGTGACCTACTTTGAGTGTCACATAGGTTGCAATTGTTTAAATGTCATAGTTTTAAAATTAGAATCAGCATTCTATCTGCATATGTAAAAATTGTCTTGACTTAAACTGGGTAACTAAAAGTGACATTTTATCTGAAACTTGGCTTACGGAACTGAATTCTGCCCACCAGCTACCCCCGACAGGAGTTGAGACTTGCACAACAGCTGTGTTCCCATGCCTAGCTGCCTTTTGCTGTTCCCACCAAAAGGGATATGACACTTCTCTGATTGAATTACCTGGGCTCTGCAGGAAATTGAACAAAGCCCTGTCCTGACTCAGGCAAATGTTTTATTGGTGGGGGTCGTAAATGTAGCTTCCTCCTGGAAGGAAAGGGGAGGAGCACTGCCTGTGAGAGCAAGCTGGCTTGGCAGAACTGGAAAAACCAGAAATTCAACCTTGTGCTGGGGGGAAACCACACCCCTTTGGGGCCAGAACATAAATCTAAAAAGATGGATCATTCATAGAGCGGACTTGTGAAAATTGTATAAGTGGTACCATAATTCTTGTGATTTTTCTGCCCACATTTTAAGAGGTTTTTAGAACCGGTGGTATGATCTGGGGGCAAGCTAGCAGTTAAGAGGGTATTACTTAAAATGTATGCATGTTAAAAATCTGACACTCCACCACCTAATGCCCACATGCTTTGCGCACATGTGTGTAAATTTGGGTTAATGTCCGAAATTGCAAAATCAGTTAAAAAGTGCAAATGTTGCCATTTCTGAATGCAAGCCCCCAGGAAGAGCAGAGTTTGAACAGGGGATACCTCCTGTGATATGTGATGGGTGCATGTAATTTTAAACAAATGTGTACCTGTGCAAATATGTCTTTTTGATCAAATATAGATTGTGTGCAATTTGACAGGGGAGTGTCCTCTCTTCAAGCCATTAAATGACATCATTCTGACACACAATCCTGCTCTCCAGTGAGAACGCGAAGAATTCTCCAACCTATCAGAACTCTGAAGGGGTTGGGCTTAGAAAGCTTAGCCTCTCCACCCACTTCAAAACACATAAAAGCAGACAGTCAGGACAGATAGGGACATTCAATTCCATTTGCTGCGGGACGCTCTGCCGGGAAAATCCATACTTTACCTCCATCAACCTCCAGAGAGCCAACATAGAGACTTCAATCTATCCACCTTCAGAGACCAAGACTTTACTTCAGAATTTGTAGCAGAGAGGTCAACTACAAGCTAAATCCCTCTTTAGCAGGCCTCAAATCATTGCCACTTTCACAGCCAGGCGAGCTGTTTGAATTCTTTGCAAGAACTCTTGCCATTTGCCAGAAAGCAGTGTTGTATCCAGAGAGAGACCAGCTGAACCGGAGACCGCTGTATCCGGACCCACAGACCTGATCAGAACCAGAGACCCAGAACAGACCAGCAGAGTAGAGCTGACCCAGACGCTGTGCGCAGAGACCGTCCGTGGCGAGTGAAGGAAACCTGACCAGATCCGTGGCGAGGCCCATTCTATTTCTAAATATATTGTGAGTACCTAGCCGAACTGTGCAGAACCAATCTCTTAGTTAAAATAATATAATTCAATCTATTTTAATCTAACCAGAACTGTCTCCTAGAAGTTGTACCTTGTCATTTTGCAAAACTGTCACTTGTCACTTTAAATTTTAACATTCTAAATCCGAAAAACTACCTTTATTTAATCGCTCATATCTCCGTGACCGTTTGTCTTAGAGACTTGCAGTAACTTTCCTCTGAAGGCTGGGAATATTGGCTTTTCAACAAATCTAGAACCGCATTCCTACTACCTATAGTTTCGCCGCAATCGCGAAAAACGCACTCGCGAATTTGCCACGATTTTCAAATTTCTCCACGTGTGAAAACAGCAGCTTCCGTGCTTTCATTTGCCAGAAATTCGTTTAACCTGCCAATCATTCCTAGAACATTGCTAAAGTAAGCCTGAACTAATTTAAACCAACTAATTCTCAACCTGAACCTCCAGAGGGAATTAAAATCAGTTTATCACATTTTCACTTCATTGCCAGCACATATAAAAGCATTTTGGGCCTGTGTTTTAAACTTCTGTAGTCTAAGCTGCTGGGGTGAACTGAATTACATTTGATTGCATTTCTGAGAACTGTGTGCTTCCCTTCCATTTCCTTGCATTGCATCAAGGGGGGGAGTGCATTGCCAGAGAAAAGTGATTACATTGTTTTGTTGAAATCATATTGAGTATTTTCTGTACTGCATTTTCATTCCACCTTGCATCCATTTGAAACCATAAAGTATTGTTGCTATATTATTCATCCTATAACCACTCATCATTGATTATAAAGAAGTGTGCTAGTGCCAGACTATCCATTATTGATTACTGATCAGATTAAGTGTGATATCCAATTATTAATTTATTATAAAGTGTGATATATATCTATATTGTTTAAATTCTCAAATAAACCTTTTAACTTGCAAAACAGAACTACTTCTTGGCTCAGTGGGGTCAGGGGGATTCCAAGAGAGGGGTGTTATATAGGGGTAGTCATCCAGAACGCATGAACTGGACATAAAGATATATCAATAAGGGTTTCCATTCAGTATCCCAGACTAGGCATTGACTTAGCTGTAGTGTTGAATTGAATCCTCTTACAAATTGGGGGCTCGTAGCCGGGGATTCCGGATTAGATCTATCACTTGTGCAGATTGTAGTGATAAACAGTACCCGCACCTCCCTGGGATCCAGCCCTTTGTGCAAAGTAAATCACTCCTAATTACCTTCCCACACAAATAAGGTTTAAGAAGCACGATGAACTCAGTCTGGAAAAAAGCCAATCACACAGAATATGATGCTTGCATTTATTATCTACAATGACTAATGAAAACTAAGCAGCAATTTATAATAATGTGGAAATAGAGAGTGCAAGCTATATAATGCCAATTATCAATCACAGATGAATATGCAATTATTTGGTCTTACGCTCCTAATGAAATGTAGATGAAGATACGATCTGATCACATCCAGGACCCTCGCCGCTATCTGGTGCCCGGCACTCCTCAGCAGAGGAGGGGAGGACTGGCCAAGCCCCCACAGTCCTACACCAGAGCAGGGATGTGATGTTAGGAGCCTCGGCCCTGATAGCGCACAGCTGGTCGTCCAGGCACTGTCCTTGATACGCACGTCTTTCCAACAGTCCAGGATGAGTCCCCCCTCCCTGGTCCAAGTATAGTTCTCTTATTAGGAGCTGCACGTCAATCATCATGACGTGTCAGCTCTTCGAGAAGCTTCTAGGCTCTTCCCTCCTGGCAGTAAACATGTTTTTTGCTTGGAAAGTTACAAGACTGGAAACAGCCAGTCTTGGCTCCCAGGCTTCGGGCACTGTTTCTTTGCATTCTTGTCTTATCAGTGCACCTGACTTGCAGAGCGAAGACGGGCAAAGCAATGCCTGGCTCCCACGAACTGCATGGAGCCTCTTGCTAAAGCACGATGTTTTATGTCTTCAAAAAAGGCCTTTGCAATTAACCCCCTGCAAGCATGCAGGCTCACCCAGTTTGAGAGTCCTGGTTGATGTCAGCATTTTCCTCCACGCTTCGAATAGGCTCTAATACACACAAGATAGCTCAGTGGGTTAGTGCAAATGCAGGTTACTGCAAGCGCCTAGCAGCTTATCACTACATTCCACCCCTTTCGAAGTGAGGCCTGAAAATGCTGACTCAGTTCCATGATCTGGAAGCATGCACAGTGTGCTGTAGGCCAATTAAGCGTTTCTCTAGCGCAGACATTCTAGTATAAAGGAAAGACATTCTGCGCAAGAGTCCAATGAAGACGATAAGTATGAATATTAGGGAAATCAGCAACCACAGCAATGGGTGCAGTATTATATTAAGCAGTTTAGTGGAGGAGGGAGACCATCCAGTGAATATATCCCACCAGTGGTGAGTAGTAACAGATTGCAGATGGTCAGCAGTTTTGATTAATTGGTTTCTGTCTATTATTAGCTTGTACTCTGCAGAAATAACTGAGGTAGCTAGCGTCTGGAAATCTTTCCAAGCAGTTTGAGCAAATTGTCTAATAGCTTGAAGCCGGGCAGTAATCACTCCATAGGATAGAGTCCAGTTAAGCAAATGCGTGAGCTCAGCATGCAGAGTAGTGTGAGACCACTGGGTTAGAGAATATAGGGTATGAGTAACAATGTCTAGGATAGTCACAACTTGATCTACACAAAATACTTGAGGATTCCCTAATAACCTATAATTGTTAATAAGCAAGGAATGATTAGTAACTACGCAAGCTGTATGCTGATCTATCTGAAAGATGTCAGTCCCATTTATGTGGTATTGCATCCAGGTGCACTCCCCTGCTACGGGATGTATACATGGGTCCGGAACCCTCCCAGTTAGGGGACACACCCACCCCTGATCCCAGGGCATGCAGGTGTGACTGTGGATGGTGTAGTTTTGGCTGTCTAACCATTCCCCTCGTATTTGCGGAACCCACCAGGAACCATTGATTTTCATAGGCAGTACTATAAAAGGGCACCATATTTCTAGAGCATAAGCGGTCCTACTCACTTGCATTAACGCATGGCAGGTGTTATTCATGCAATCAAAAGCAAGCGGCTTAATCCATATGTCTGCTGGTAACTGTAGCTCTGTGTGCCAGTGGGTTGAAGATAGTCGCCCCCATTCGGAGCGGAAAGCTAACACCTGCTGATTTAGCAAAGTTTGCCATAAAATACATCGTGTGTCTTTAGCAGTTTTGTTGACCTGTCCTATGGCAGAGAAAATGTCTTCATAGCTGAAATTCTGCCACTTCCAATGGTTGCCAATACTTGTAGCAGTGTTGCGCAGGGTAGGACTTATCAATGGGCCCCACTGAGCCAGAAGTTTTATAGCGCCGCTGGCATCAGAACCCATAGTGGCTAACTTGTTGCGCACAGTTTCTATGTCAAAAGCATTTAAAGCCCCCGTTCCCACTCCCGCTGCACCCGCAATCAAGGAATCTAAACCCCTAGCTACGCGCAATTTGGTGATGGGCCATAGAAATTGACTCCATTTATAGCAGCTTGGTAGTACTAAGGAGACATTGCCCCGTGACAAGTCTATGTCTAAGTGTACCTCTGAAATAATGGAAGCGTGCATCACATGTCTGCAATTTAAATGTTGTCTTACTATTGGAAAATCTAGCAGTTTTACCAACTCCTCTTTGTGAGATTTGAAAAACACCATCCTCCAAGTGGGATGCCTACCAAGTACAATATTGGTTTTTGATACAAACACCATACTACCATCTGGTATAGGCTGTTTCAACGTACAATTATATGAAGAACATGTGGCTAAGTTATAGTCCAGAAAATCTTGGCGAGTACACTCGTTGCAGTTCTTGGGACAAAAGAAACATGAAACATCAAACAAATTATTTGATCCATTCACTGAAACTTTTGGACCTAAAATCTCGTAGGCGCCAGTCATATGAGTTAGTGATAAAAGGTGTCCAACAATGTGCCAATCTAGAACTCTTGCAGTTCCATGTGGATACTCATTTGTAACACTTTTCTCACAGGTTACGGTGCGGTTGTAGTTATCACGCAGGACTGGAGCATCAGGTGTAGTGCATGCGATTCTCAGAGTCCATGTAGTGTCTTGCAATAACCCACTCTTTACAGAGAAAGCGTTGGTTTGGCAGGCCAGGAGCACCCACAGCAAGGCAAGTCCCATCCCCTTCATACTGCTCTACGTTCGTGGTGTGAGCCTAGTAGCGGGAATATAAACAGGCACATCAGAATTATGCAAAAGTACAACATAAGTACTTCCAACACCTTGACTTAACACTTCCCCAGCCTCAGGCTTTTTGTTAGGATGGTGCACCCACACCTTTTTTCCTGTGCTACCGAAGCCTCCTTCCCCCCTCAATGTAGTGTCTGGAGATTGCTTGCTTTCTACTACTAGGGGGACAACTGCTTGTTCACAAATCAATTGTGCAATTCGGTCATATTTGGTTAATGGTACTGCAGATGCACCAGCATTATGTAAAAGTACCGAAACAGTCCCTCTATAATCAGGATCAATCACACCTCCTAATATGTCAATGCCTTGTTTTGCCAGGCTGGATCGTGCAGCAATGCGTCCATAAGTGCCAGCCGGCAATTTGATGCCAATACCCAGCGAGATGGATTTGGTTTGCCCCGCCGGTATAACACCATCTTCACAGGTAGATAGATCAAGTCCAATGCTGCCTGCAGTGGCTTGTACAGGCAGCTTAGCTTCTTTGTCAGTTTTCCACACAACAAGAGTCTTTGTAGATTCCACTTTCTCACTTGTCAGTCTCACAAAGGGTGTCTGGCGATTTCCCAGTGGACGATTGTTCAGTTCAAACAGTGCATGTGCCAGATGTTTGGACCACCCCTTGAGAGTGTGAGTCTTAGTCAGCTTCTTTATTTGTTGCTTGAGCAGCCCATTGCTACGTTCCACCAGAGCAGAGGATTCTGGGTATCGGCTGATGTGCAGTGTCCACTTTATGCCTTGCTCTAGTGCCCAGTCTTGCACATTGTGTCCAGCAAAATGGCTGCCTTGATCTGATTGGATTTCATCCGGGATGCCATAGTGTCTGATGAGGTATTCCATGCCTTGCAAGGTAGCCCTTTGATCTGCATGGGCGGCTGGATAAGCTAATAATAGTCCAGAGTATGTGTCTACCATGGTCAACACATAATGCTTTCCATTCTCGGGCGGTAAAGGGCCAATGTAGTCAACTTGCCATACGCTAGCAGCTCTTTCACCTCTTCTCAAAGGGCCTTGTGGCTTCCTCTCCAGAGGGTAGTGCTTCACTTCACTGCACACGGAACATTGGGAGGCAGCTTGTCTGGCTTGATCCATGGTAATGGGCAATTGTCTCTTTTTTGCCCATTGATAAGTTCCTGTTTGCCCTAGATGCCCTGAGGTTTGGTGTGCCCAATCCGCCATCCCTTGCAGCACCTCAGCTTCTTGCGGTGTTGTCACTGGGCGAATCTTTGCCATCTGATCCACTTCATTGTTGAACAGGGCAGCCAGTGAGGTGTCAGGGGGCATGTGTGCATCGACATGCCCAATGCAGATTTTGCACCTCTCACCTTTGCACCACATCTCTTCCCAGATGTCTGGCCCTCCCCAGATCGGCGTGTTCTTGATTTGCCAACCATCTCTTCTCCATGCCGGTGCCCAATGTGTCAGGCCTTGATATGTGGCCCAACTGTCTGTGTATATGTATGCAGTCTCTGTTTCCGTCACCTGTTCAATCACGGAGGCCACTGCTTGCAGTTCAGCATACTGACTTGATCCTCCCACACCTTCTCTCATTAGCAGTGTTTCTCGATGGGGCTGGAATGCGACAGCTTGCCAGTGTCTTTGCCCTTTATCATACTTTGCCGTGCCGTCCGTGAACCATGCAGACTTTTGTTCTTCTTCTGTCAATGTATCATAGGCTGGTGCGACTTTGAAGGGAGATTCTGGCAACGCCACATGGGTGTTTGGTTCAGGCATCGCATCCAGATCTACTGCCTCCAGCATTTGTTCTTGCAGTCTGGAAACCCCTGTGCGGCCAGCTTTTGCACGTTGCTGTAAATACCATTTCCATTTGACATGAGTGGCGTCTTGTGCTCTGCCACTTTTCCCATTTGCAGCAGTGTCACGCACCCAGCCCATGATTGGAATTTCTGTGCAAATTGTCACTGGTTGCTCGCCTGTGATTCTTTCAGTTTCAACTAGAGCCCAGTACACTGCAGCAACTTGTTTCTCAAGAGGAGTGTATCTTGTCATAGGATCTGTGAGTTTCCTTGACCAGAACCCCTGTGGCACTCTTTTATGTCCTTGCTTTTGCCACAAGCTCCACACAGCCACGTCATTGTAGACAAGAATTTCCAATTCAAAAGGATCAGTTTTTGTCAGGGGCCCCAGCGTGATGTAATTTTGCAATGCATCTTTAGCCTGTTGGAAGGAAGTCTGTTGCTCTAGGCCCCATGTAAAGTCATGTTTCTTTCTGGTGACTTTGTAGATGGGTTTCAGTATCAGGCTTAAATGAGGTATGTGATTTCTCCAAAACCCCATTAACCCAATGAATCTTTGTGCCTCTTTTTTATCTGCTGGTGGAGCCATCTGCTGAACCATATCAATTACCGGGTCGGGAATTTTCTTAACTGACCCAGACCAGATTGCACCTAGAAATTTCACCTCTTGAGCAGGCCCCTGTACCTTTTTGGGATTTATGGCCCACCCCCGATTTTGCATGTGTGTGATCAACTTTTCAGCAGCATTTTCTACATGTTCTTTCTCAACACTAGTCAGCATGATGTCATCAATGTAATGAGCAATAAATACATTATCCAATTGCACCATCTTTAAGTCTCTGGCAATCAATCCATGACACAGAGTGGGACTATGCACATACCCCTGGGGCAATTTAGTAAAGGTAAATTGTCTGTCTCCCCAAGTGATAGCAAATTGGTCTTGTGATTCAGTGTCAATATCAATGGAGAAAAATGCATTGGCCAGGTCAAGGACCACATGCCATTCACCCACTTCTCTCGTAAGGTTTTCAATCAGGGTGATGATGTCTGGCACCGCCGCGGCTAAGGGCGGCACCTTTTTGTTCAAAATGCGGTAATCAATTGTCAGACGCCATGCCCCATCCGGGCGGCGGACAGGCCAGATCGGCGAGTTGAATGGACTGACTGCCGGCCTCATTATGCCAGCTTTCACCAATGACTCAATAGTTTCACCAATCTCTTTATGTCCTCCTGGCAACCGGTACTGTTTCACACACACTGGGTCAGCAGGAGGAGGTAAATGCAAGGGGGACCATTTGGCATGCCCAACCACAACAGGGTTAACAACTCTCACATGGATTTTTCGATTGCCAAAAACAAATTCGCCTAAATCTGTAGTCACACTTTTGCCCAACAACACATCCATGCCAAGGATGTACTCTGGTATATCTGCAATCAAAACATTTGCTGTGAAAGGCAATCCCTCACCAATTGACATTTTTACATTAAAGGCTTTTGCAACAGTTTCTGCTCCCCCATAACCATTGACCAAAACTCTGGGACCAGACAATTTACTGGGATTGCCATTCAGAATGGTTACCTCAGCTCCTGTGTCTAATAGAGCCAAAACATGTTTTACTTTCTCATCCAAGTACAAGGTAAGTGGCACAAAAGGGCGTCTGTCTCTGGGGCTAGTTCTCTTTATTAACCGTACCTCAAAGACAGAGCCAGCCCTTCAATCAAAAATGGGGTCTGGGACCTCCCACTTGTTCTTTGCCAAATCAGGGTAACCCTTTGCTCGCACTTTGGGCTTTAACACCTCCTCTTCAGAGGGTGCAGAGGGCTTAGTTTTTTCCCGTCCCTGTCTTTTAATTTTTTTCCATTTCTCAAGCAGCTCAGATGTGGGTTTACCATCTATCTCATCTCTTGGAATTCCTGCCTTTAGCAGGTCCACCCACATTTGTTTGCGTGTGATCTCAACAGTATCAGCTTTCTCTTTATACTTTACATTTTTACCACGCTTTTTTTCTGAATCATTGTTTGCAGCCACTAGACGTGCTGCTTTGCGTACATCCAGCCCTTCTAGTTGCCCTAACAGAAGTGCTACTTCACCAATGGCTTTGCCCTGCGCTGGACCCAGCAATGAAAGCAATGCGCCCTTCATGTGACTCGGTGCATTTCTTAACAAACGTGCGCGCATGCCAGCTGTAAACAACTCCATGTCAGGCCCTGCAAAATTTGCACTGTACAGTGCACACTGCAAACCCATCTCTCTAAGCTGGTTTGTTGCTTCAGTTAGTGACTGCCAACAGCCCCAACTCTCTTCCATATCCATTGGACTCCCATACAGATTCATTAGGGCAGTCTGAAGCCAATTAAACAAGGAATGAGAACCTTGCTGTCCAAGCGCACCGCGCACTATCTGTCCCAACATCACATTAGTAGTGAGTGAACCCATCTTTAACAATTCCTCTGGGGTTAAGAAGATACTATCGGCACCCGTGTCCCAGATGCGAAGGAACCAAGTCAAAAGTGCTTCACCTAGCTTCTGTCTAAATAACTTAGCAATCTCTAAAAGCTCTGTCTGTGTATAATCACGGACAATCCTTGTATTTTGAATATTTGCACCGCCAGCTTGGCCCTTTGATTTGTTAGTGATTAATGGCCGTGCTGGATAAACACATTTCTCTGGAACACATTCCAGCTCTTCTCCATCAGACCAATTTAATTCAGCAAGTCTAATCTCAACAGACTCATTCCAGTCATGTGCTTGCTCAGTTTCACTATCACTGACTTCACCCGACCATAAATTTGGGTCCCAGTTATCTTTCCTAATTAGCGCGCGAATCCTTATCTTTGATGGATTGCCCCGCTGCTGTCTGCGCTTGTGCGTGGCTACACGCACAGCTAAAGAGGCACACCTGTCCTCCATCTGATCAGCCCGTTTAACGGACGATTCAAGGGTCTCTCTCATAATAATTTGTTGCTCTTGCAGCAGGGATATCTCGTCTGTTAATTTACTAATTTTAGCCTCTTTAAGCAGTTCATTCTCATGCACCTTTCTGAGCGCCTGCAGGAATAACCAGCCTATATTTCCTGCTGCCTTGAGCTCCTTTCTGCATTTCTCAAGCGGTAAACTCTCCAAGCACTTACTAATTACCGCCGGGGAAACATCATTTTCAAGCATGTCCCATGCCATCGGTGCCGAGTACCGATGCAAAATATCTGCCACACCCGACCAAGCATTTGATGCCGGCCATCCTGGAATGTGACAGAGTGCACTATCTTCCCCATTGCATTCATCTTTTGTATTTCTTTTCCAGAAGGGCATCGTGCTCGAAAACCCTGCTCACAGCGCCAAATGTAGTGATAAACAGTACCCGCACCTCCCTGGGATCCAGCCCTTTGTGCAAAGTAAATCACTCCTAATTACCTTCCCACACAAATAAGGTTTAAGAAGCACGATGAACTCAGTCTGGAAAAAAGCCAATCACACAGAATATGATGCTTGCATTTATTATCTACAATGACTAATGAAAACTAAGCAGCAATTTATAATAATGTGGAAATAGAGAGTGCAAGCTATATAATGCCAATTATCAATCACAGATGAATATGCAATTATTTGGTCTTACGCTCCTAATGAAATGTAGATGAAGATACGATCTGATCACATCCAGGACCCTCGCCGCTATCTGGTGCCCGGCACTCCTCAGCAGAGGAGGGGAGGACTGGCCAAGCCCCCACAGTCCTACACCAGAGCAGGGATGTGATGTTAGGAGCCTCGGCCCTGATAGCGCACAGCTGGTCGTCCAGGCACTGTCCTTGATACGCACGTCTTTCCAACAGTCCAGGATGAGTCCCCCCTCCCTGGTCCAAGTATAGTTCTCTTATTAGGAGCTGCACGTCAATCATCATGACGTGTCAGCTCTTCGAGAAGCTTCTAGGCTCTTCCCTCCTGGCAGTAAACATGTTTTTTGCTTGGAAAGTTACAAGACTGGAAACAGCCAGTCTTGGCTCCCAGGCTTCGGGCACTGTTTCTTTGCATTCTTGTCTTATCAGTGCACCTGACTTGCAGAGCGAAGACGGGCAAAGCAATGCCTGGCTCCCACGAACTGCATGGAGCCTCTTGCTAAAGCACGATGTTTTATGTCTTCAAAAAAGGCCTTTGCAATTAACCCCCTGCAAGCATGCAGGCTCACCCAGTTTGAGAGTCCTGGTTGATGTCAGCATTTTCCTCCACGCTTCGAATAGGCTCTAATACACACAAGATAGCTCAGTGGGTTAGTGCAAATGCAGGTTACTGCAAGCGCCTAGCAGCTTATCACTACACAGATTAATACAGTGTGCCAGCTGACCAGATACACACATCCGGTCGGATCACCACGCTGTGTTACGCTGTAAAGCACTCCTCAAAGGAACACTCTAAGGAAAAGGTCTGTTTTGCTACTAGGAGCTATTGAATAATCAGGACTCGACTTTGGGGTCAACGGCCAAATTGTGGTGTTGCTACACCGGCGCTACTGGCACCAATTTAAGAGGTATGTAGCTTGTTATTGGGGACAGGTTGAGTGCAATCATGTCCTAATTCTATCAGTGCTTTGTGATTTATTGCACAAACTGCACTGATGTATGGAATTGGTTCCAGAGTTTATCTGACTGGTGTATATGGGTGGTGACTTCCCCTTTTGTTTGTTTTCCTGGTTTAGGAAACGTGTGAGAACCCACATCTGTGACCTTGGATTGCATGGTGGAAATTAAGAAATTGTAATATTCCCCTGAAGAAAGTTCATGCATTTGAGCAACCAAGAACTGAAACATGTCGGGAGCTATCTGTATCTGAGTCATCACACTCAGTTTTTGGAAAATTGTTAAATCCATTTATTGTCTGTTTGTGTAATTTTTTATTGTTTTATGTGGCTATATGAATGTGTAATTTGTAATTTGTATTGTTGTTTATTACCATGCTGTGTGAGGTTGGGTCTGACTCATACCGAACACTTTTATAAGTGTTTTTATATTTTTGAATTAATGATGAAATAATGATTAAAAACTAAAAAACTTTTTTATAATAGAAACAACAAGTACCGGGTCTATTTTTTCAGGACTGAAGATACCATTAATGTGGGATACTCACCTACACATATGCACTAGATCAGTAAAATGTTATATGGTGTAATGATCTCCTTTATATATCAACATATTTATGTCATCCCCTGACCATGTGGGAACGTTTGAATAGGGGTGTGTTTTCGCCTTTTATGAAGTGGACTCCACAAGTTAAAACAGTAGGAAGAAAGAAGTGGGGTTTAGAAGATTTAGGTGCATCCACACATTTCTCATTGAAAACTAATCTAGTGAGAGCAGATCTAACAAATAAGCCAGAGTCAATAGGTCTGAACCAGAGTCAGTGGTACAGAGTCAAGGTTTAGGAGCAAAAATGTTCTTGTAGCTGCAGTCAAGTCTTTAGTAGAAAATTATTGAAGAGATAGATGCAAGGTGAAAGACAATGTTAAGAGAGAGGGCGGCCGACCCCACAAGTAGTTAAAGGATTTAAAACACCTTTAGGGCTACCACGGAAAAAGGGCGGCCTGGCGGAACAACGTACCTTAAACGTGAAGAATTGGCTCCTGCGGTGGCGGTTGTTCCTGGTAGTTCCTGCAGGTCGAGGGAGCCAACAGAGGAAAGGAAGCTCTCGTCGTGGAGGAAGGTTCGAGTCGCTGCACTACCCAGGGATGAAACCAGCCGCAGTGCTGGCAAACAAAGTTTAAAAGGTACGCTCCTTTTAATCGCGGTCCGGGTCGATAGCTGCTTGCCTATCCGGTCTCCAAGTGCTGAGCACTGTCGATTCGACCAAGGCAGGTCGGAAGAAGTGATTGGTGAACTGGTTGACCCCACCAGCTCAAGGGAAGGAGGCACTTTCGCTGAAGATCTCCTCTCGTCGTGTGGAAGAAAAGTGGTGAGATGATCCGGCAGGGCTTCACCGGTGGTGTAGATGCTGAAGATGTCTCTGGCTTCTCTCCCCTTCGGTTCCGTACTACCAGTGGCGACATCTTGCTCTTTCAGTCCTCGGGACCCTGCTTTTATGCAGAAGAGACCCATTCATACAGCCTAGCTGTCACTCACACAGTGGAGTGGTCATCTTGGCGGGAGACCCTCCAGCCTATCAGCTTAGAGTGCGACCTGAGCTGCTGTGGCAACTCTGTCCAGGGGTTCTACTCCCCCTCCCAAACAACAGACCCACCGCAGACTCAGAGGCACCGAAAGGAGGGCGTTTATTAACCCCTTCCAGTACTTCCATATTAAGATGGGGTGTACTGGTTTAGTTTAGAGAGATTGACTAGTAAAGTCAATGGGGACTTTACATGCCCTGGGAGACAGTAGTCAGTCCCAGGGAATGGAGTCTATGTTTGGGGGTCGCTACGACACCCCTGTGTCACTGCACGGAGGGTGCTGTGTAACACATGTGCATAAAGATGGTTCCTATGGGTGAGAGAAAAGATCCCATAGGCATTAAACACAAAAATAGCCTAGAACACACATAGCAAAAGATGCTTAAGAGTGGGAAAAAGAGTCTCACTCTTAGCAGGCAAAAATAAATAAACCCTTCAACTCCAGCGAAGCTGCTGGGGGACTCTATAGGTAAGGGAAATTAGCCATAATTGAGAATTCTCCCTAACAGGCGGTGCCCTGAAGACTAAGAGGAAACCAGGCAGTGAGCCAAAAAGCAGACAGGGACATTAGCAAGGGAGGGGGAGAGGGAAGGAAGAAGAGAAAACAACGGTCTTGAGAAGCTTCAGGAACTTAATGAGATACGACTCAAGTCTGAGAGGGGTGGGGAGGCCATTCCAGAGGGAGGCACCTGCGGAAGAGAGAGATCTACCTCTCACTCTCTGCTTGGAAAAGCATCTGATCTGCAGATAGTTGGAGTTAGACGACCGAAGGGCTCTAGCAGGGACGTATTTAGGGAGAGAGAGTTGGATGTAGAGAGGTCCCAGGCCCCAGAAAGCCTTGTGGATGATGCAGAGGGTCTTGGACTTGATCCTCGCAGCAACCAGGAGCCAGTGGAGAGATTTTAGGGTTGGAGAGATGCGATCTCTGGGCTTGAGGTCGAGGATAAGATTTGCAGTCCTACTCTGGATTAGTTGAAGGGGGGATGGGAGGAGTTAGGCAGATTGAGGAAGAGGCTGTTGCAGTAGTCCAGCCTAGAGAGGACCAGAGCTCTGGAGACATTCAGTTTCTGGGGGAAGGTGAGGAAAGGCCGAATGACTCTGAGGAGGTGGAGCATCAGGGTGGTTCTCCCCCCACCACTATCAGGGATACTCTCTTTCTCCACAAACATTTTCCATAAATCTAATATGCCCGTGCGATTCTGCAATTGCTTCCCTTTATAGGTTGATAACAAGTACGTAGGCAAATGTTCCAACAGGCTGTTATCGTGCATGCCCTCTTGGTGTAAACATCTTCCCTATAGTTCCCTGAATCCATTACTTATGATAGTTTAAAATCTTTTCCTTATAATGCTCCAATGGCCTGTCCACACTACCACAAAGCTCTGATCACACCCAAAACAAAGTCTGCAAACACCGTCCTGATAGCCGTTCCCTTACCAAACCATCAAACACTCTTATCTCCAAAAACTCACAATCTAATAATGAACCGGTCTATTCACACACCTGCCAACAACACTTCACCCTAAGCACCTTCATTTAGCCAATCACTAACAATACCTGACAACAAAGCACAGTTATTTACTCAGTTGCTGATAATGCCTATTAACACAATTGCTAGCAATGCCTTCCCTCGAGACGAGGATACTCAAACCTCCTCTAGTTCCCTTCCCTGGGATTGAGGGATATCCCGTCTATTAACTACACAACGTTGTCTTTCCTCGTTAAGAGGAGCTTTCCCACTGTAAATCATCTCATCCATCAGTTTACAGACAATGGAAAAAGGAATATCAAAATCACTGCAGTTTATACAAAACGTGCACTCCATTTATTATGTGTCTTCTGAGTCCCCAATGCCGTGGCCCTGTGAACTGCCTGCACAGCCCAGAACAGCGGCCTGTTACCAGAAACCAGGAGGACGTTTAGAGAATACAAGGTGTCTGCTCACCTGTCTGTTTATGTGCACGAGCTGCTCTCTGCAGGCAGGCGCCGTGGCCTGAGATATGCAGCGTGACACCAGGCTTCAGGAGGCCTGGAGATCACGTCGGGATTACCAGATGTAGAGGTAGGCCAAAAGTAAATCCAGAAACAACAATGAGCTGCACAAATTATAGAAAACACAGCTTTACTGGAATGCAGTAACAGCCAGGAGTCAGTCACTCTCGTAAGGCTGAAAAGCTGCAGCTCAGCCCGCCCACATTGGGATATAGTATTTAAACGTGAAAACCAGAAAATGATAATAATTTACAGACAACAGGTGTACGCAAATTCCATCCCTCCTATTTGCTCCTACCTATACTAACCTAATAAAGCAGAAACTGGCCTATTCTGATTGGTTACTGCACTATCATGCAACTTTCTATTTGCATTCCACCGGGGATGACCTGACATGCGCAGTTAATAGGAAGTGCGAGACCGGCCCCTCATAGCAACAAGCTAGATACAGTCATGCTCCCTCACGTGGGACCAGACATCTTGGCAGCTCAGGCTATTCCCACACCCCACTGCACCTCCCCATGGAAACATGTCCTTGTGACTATTGCATACGCCTCTGCCTAGGCCAAGGACATAGAATCAAGTGTCTTGGGAAAGGTTTCATGAGAAAGTGTAACAGAGGCCTAACTCTTGGGAGAATGACTCATATTTTCTGCTGGCAGCCCACTAGTTCCCATATTTGCCAGTCAACAGACTCTCTAGAGTGCGGCAGAATTGAAACCCAATTCAATAAAATAGCATCAACACACATGTTAATAATCTTCATGCAGGCTGTATTTTCTCTTGCGTTTAAAATGTTGGACCTGCATAACAAGAGGCAAAGGTCTGCACGTGATTGGTCAACAGCAAGTCTGCTTTTAGAGCTTGTGTACGTTGCCTTCTGACATCACACTCAAAGTGCTTTGTGCTACAGGAAGTGGAGGGGACAGGAAGGAAAGATGGATGGCGGCAGAGAGAAACAAGGCTGGGAGGATAGCTCAGGGGCAGCATGATTGTCTTGCAAGTACAACAACACATAGCAACACAGGTTTGAATCCTTGGCTTGCTCTTAAAAAAACTGGTCCCTGGTATTAAGTCTTTTATAAAAGAACAATTATATCTGTAAATATGGTGGATCCTGCCTCCAGCTGTAAGGAGCTGCCTCTGTCTTCACTAACCCCGCTCCCCTAGACTCAAAGGCCCTTCTGGTATGCAGCACCCTGATGTGAGGATACTCCTTTTGTGAATAGGTGTCCCCTTTGATTCTTGTTCATAGGACCACCTCCTGTAGCGTTACTGTCTCTCTGGAGAGGGTGTTACCTGCTCTCACAAAGGAACAAAGAGGCAACCCACAGGGCTGCAGTCTTGCTAAGGAAGGCAAAGTCACCCTGGCAGGGAGGGGAGTACACATGCTCCTTCCACAACTGGGCTGGGCTCACAGGGCTGACACCAATTTGATGTGGATGTAATAAATATGAGAAATACCACCCACCATACCATAACCCGGGTATGGCTTATATTTAAAGTTTAACTTGCCATCAGGTCAGTAGATTAATAATTATGTGGTTTTGGACCAGAGTTGCATATCTTAAATGCAGCCCCTGCGCTGCTTTGCCTTGGCTGTCACTGCACTTGTCAACTGGGCCCCTGTGACCTCTGAACCTGCTCTATGCCACTTGTAGAGCAGGAGCTGCAGGTCAGGAGCAATTGTGTTCCAGCCACTGTGTGCCTCCTTTTATGCACCAGCAGTTCAACCTTTTTATGGCCTCTTCCTTTTTTTCTTTAAAAGGTTCCTGGCCAAACCTCTGACCCTTGTATTGGGCACTGCCATATTACCCCTATATTTTCATGTGCTTCACCTGGCAGCTCTGCCCATCCGCGGGGCGTCCATCCCCCAACAGCCTGGAAAGTGGATTAATAGTGTCATCCTCACTATGTTGAAGGAGATTGTTGCATCCTTCACTGGTACAGAGTTGCCAGGTCAGAAGGAAAATATTAACTGAATGCTCCTTCCAAACAAGCCCAAAACAAGCTGACTCCCAACCAAATAGAAGTCCACCTCTAAACCACTGTGGATAGGTCTCAAAAGTAAGAGAAATAACACAATGAAGCAAACATACAGAGAGAGAACACAGCCATAGAATGTTAGAACAAAAATCATTTATTAAAATTCAATTTTATTTTTCAGACAATTAGTGTTTTTTTTAATTTCTTGTGTGTGTGAGACTTATAAAAGCACATCATTGGCTTTTTGGGTCCTTGGCTTCTCGCGTCATCGTCCAACTGGTCTTTGATTAGCGGCCCTCCTCTGGCCCTTGGCTCCCTTGCATACCTACCGGGTAGCCCCAGGCCATGCGTGACACTGAACCAGTTCATGCATTTCCTGTTGAATGCTGGGACTGGTATTTTGGTTCTTCTTATTATAAGTAAGGGCCTACAAGAACCAGCATGCAAAGTGAAAATCCAGGACTGGCTCCTGGTGTCTAACATGACAAGGGCCACCACTTGGCAGCAATCACTCGTGGGTTGCTTCTCTTGCCTGTCGGCGTCCTCTCTTTACAGTTATCATGTTCCCTTGTTTCTCACGGACAGTCCATGGGAGGGACTCGTAGCGGGAGTCCAGTTTGGACCTTGTCGGGTTCCGCAGCATGACCACCTGGTCGCCCACCTGGTGGTCGGATGGTTTCGACCTCCTCTTGGCACTCATGTGTGCGTTGGCTCCCGTTCTCCTTCTTTCGGTGCGCTCCTTGCCAAATCTGTCCGGGGTCCTGCTGGGGTGATGTGGCATGGAAGACTTTATTACTGTGCCAAACATGAAATCGGCTGGCAGGACACCCGTCGTGCTGTGAGGGGTGACACAGTAGTTTCGCAGAAAACGATAAAGGTCGACTTTCCACGGGCTAGCATTTGCCCTCGATAACCTCAGCACTTTGTTGATTGTCCTCATGAAACGTTCAACATCCCCATTCGCCTGGGGCCATCTTGGCATAATGTGATGGTACCTTATGTTCAGTTCCTGCAGGTATTGTTTGAATTCCTCCCCTTGGAATGGGGGGCCATTATCACTCCTGATTGTAGTGGGCAGTCCATGTGTTCCAAACATCTTCTCCATGGCAGGGATGACCACCTCCGCTGCCGTGGATTCAAAGACCTCGACTTCGGGATATCGGGAGTGATCGTCAATGGCCACCAGGAGGTACAGGCCTTCTTGTAGTTTACAAAAGTCGATTCTGATTGCATCCCATCTGCCAAAACCACGTTCCGCTGACTGGATTGGTTCTGGATCCGGTGGAGCTCCGGTTATCTGGCACGGTAGACAGGTGTTGATTAGCCTTTCGACCGTCTCAGCTATCTGTGGAAACCACACTCGGTGCTGGATTCGACCCTTCGTCCGAGCCATCCCTTGGTGGCCTTCATGGGCTAGCACCACTATTCTGTCCTGGAGGCTTGGCGGGATGATAATGCGATTTCCCCTGAGCAGCAGTCCTTGCTCTGTGATCGACAGGTCCTTTAGTATGGTGAACATCCCCGTGAGGAACGCCTTTGCATCCACTGTCCTGTTGTGGGTGTCCTTCATGAAAGACTTCCAATCGCTTGAGAGGATGGCATCCTTCACCAGGTCGCAGCACGGGTCCTTGTGCGTTTCCAATGCAATGTCATCGATGCTGACCGCTTTTGGTCTCATGGCTGGCACAACCTGGCAGATATGATCCTCAGTCTCTTCGGCAACCTGGACTTCTTGTGGAGTCGCCGCTCGAGGGTGTCTTGAGAGGAAGTCTGCCGGGTTTCCACATCCCGGCTGATAGGCCAATTCAAAATTGTACTGCTGGAGGTGCAACAGCCATTTGGCTATTCTGGCCGGCGGGTGAGAGGATGTGCCCATGAAGATAGGCAGCAGGGGTTTGTGATCCGTAATTGCCGTGAATCTTCGGCCATAGAGATAGAGGTGAAAATGACGACACCCCCAAAGTACGGCAATTGCCTCCTTTTCAATGTGCGAGTATCGCTGCTCTGTCATTGTGAGGGCTCTTGACTCGTATGCAATGGGCCTCTTCTCACCTTCTTTGGTGACCTGCATGAGGATGGCCCCTAGGCCGACAGGGCTAGCATCCACAAATAGTTCCGTTGGGAGCTCGGTGTCGTAGTATGCCATGTTTTTGTGTCGACGGACAGTGACTCTTTGATGTTTTCAAAAGCCTCTTGACACGCTTGCCCCCATTCCCACTTTGTGTTAAGTTTGGTGAGCTCTCGCAGGGGTTCAGAGAGAGTGGCCAAGTTCCGAATGAACCTCCCACAGTATATGGCCATCCCCAGGAAGCTGCGCACTTCAGTAGGCGTCATAGGCAGACTCGCAGGCTGTATGTCGGCAACCTTCTGGGGGTCCAGGGAAATGCCAGTGCTGCTGAACTTATAGCCAAAGAATGATATTCCTGTTTTGAAGAATTCACATTTTTCTTTGTGAATGGTTAACCCAGCATCTTCTAGTCTGCCCAGGAGCATCTGTAGTCTCCTCAAGTGTTCTTCTCTGTCTTGAGCATGGATCAGGATATCGTCACTCACATGTAGGACACCTGGTATGCCCCGGATGACCTCCTGAATTGTCTGTTGAAAGACTTCGGCAGCTGAAGAGATCCCAAAGCTTAGACACTTGTATCTTCGCAAGCGCAGGTGTGTCAAGAAAGTAGTTATGTATCGAGAGTCCCTATGCAGCTTTAGCTGGTGGTATCCTGCTTTCAGATCAACCTTGGTGAAGACTCGTGACCCGGTGAGATCAGCCACGATCTCGTCGAGAGTGGGTGTGATGTGGCGCTCCCGCTTGATTGCAGTGTTCGGAAGACGCATGTCTATACCAATCCAGACTTTTCCCGGCTGTTTGGGTTTTTTTGTGACCACCATCCGGGAAACCCATGGTGTCGGTCCAGTGACCTCTTCTATTATGCCAGCTTCTTCCAATGCTTTAAGTTCTTTCTCCACTTGTTCACGCATGTGGAATGGGGTCCTCCTGTGTCTTACGGCCTTTGGCGGGACCGACTCGTCTATGTGGAGCTTGATTGTCTTTCCTTTCAAACACCCTATCCCTTTTTGCAGGTTGGGATACTGTGCCAGGATCTTCTCAACCTCTTGTGCTTCCTTCACTTGACAGATGAACTTGACTAGCCCTAGGTTTTCAGCCGCATCCCCACTCAGAAGGCATTCGATCCCCGCATTTACCACATAGATTTTTGATGGTAGCCTGTTTTCACCATGGCTGAGGGTGGTGTGGAATCTGCCAACCACCGGTAGGAGCTTCCTGCAGCCATACGCAAACAGTAGAGTGTCTGTGTTCTTCAGATCCGGTCATGGTTGCAGTGTTTGGAATGTGCTTGTGGGCATAACATTTACGGACGCTCCCCTGTCTATGGTTATCCATAACTGTTGGTTTTGGAGAGTGACCTGGCATTTATGCCTCCGGAGCCCTTTTTTCTGCGTCGCATGTCCATGATCCAGGGCTGACACCAGGTAGACTTTTCTCCCTTTCTTCCACTGTTCCCTGCCGGATTCATGTTGGGTCCCTATGACGTCATACCCTTGTTCCTCAGTCGAAGAGTTTGTTGTTTCGGCTCGCCTTGCATTGGCTTGCTTCTTTTTCTTGGTCCCGCTCTTCTCTTGGGGATTATTTGGGAGCGGCAGTGGGGTACCCGATGACCGGCACACCTTAGCATAGTGGTCCTTTCTGCCACATGCCCCACATGTTGTTCCTTGCGCGGGGCAGTTTCGCCGTCCATGTTGCGGTCCACCACACCATCCACACTCCGTGGATCCCGGGATTCGTGGCTGCCATCTAGCTTGTGCGTAGTTGCCGCCAGCCTCATCCCTTGCGGACTATCTGTTGGTGACATGGGCCACCATGGCCGTCGTGAGGGCAGGCTGTAGTTTTTGAAGAGTTGCCCCCGTGTTGGCGGCCCTGGTATGTGCCAGAACCCTTTGACGACCCAATTCCAGAATGCGTGTTAGAGAGATGCCCTTCTCACTCAGTACCATCCTTCTCAGTTTCTCCGATTGGATTCCGTTGATGAGCGGTCTCCGGATTTCTTTCTCGACATTCGTGAATTCACACGATATTGCCAGCTTCCTAAGTCGGGTATGGTAGGCATCCAAGGTCTCATCTTCTGCCTGAATTGTGGTGCAGAATATGAAGGTTTCATAATCAGGGTTGAGTTGCGGGAGAAAATGAGCCGTCAGGGCATTCTTTGCTTGCTGGTAGATGTCCTGGCCATCACCAATGGTTAGCGAGTTAAAAATACGTAGTACCTCGTCCCCCACGTTTAGCAACAGGTGTGATCTCATCTTCCTGGCGGTGGTTATGTCCTTGCATTCCATTGCCATTTCGAATTTTTTGATCCATAGCTGCCACCGGGGCCAAATGATGATGGGTCCGTAAATGGATCAAATGGCTGAATCATTGCCGAGGAGTTCCCTTGTGGGCGAGCTTGTGGGGATGACATTGACAGATTGGCCACAAGTCTAGAAGGCGTGCCGGGCCTGGGGGTGGACGCGCCGGTCGCCATAGCAGGGCCTCACTGTGCCTTGATGGGGTTCGTTCACCTCACCTTAATGCGTGTCCTCAGGTCACTGTGCCCCTGCGCGGTTGAAGGTCTCAATCTGTGGTGGATGGGCAGCTGGGTCAATCCAGGCGCTGACCATGTGCAGGTGCCTTGAACACACGAGTATGGAGTGAGTGTGAAGGCCTCCCACATTGTGCCGTGACGCTCTGACTCCTGGAAGGCAATGGGTGGTCGTTGCACTCCTCTGTGGGTATTCTTAGGGACTGTGTCCCCTCCAGCCAGCAGTGGCCCGTGTTGAAAGGGCAGCTCGATGGGCATGGAAAAGGAGAGGAAAAGAAAAAAAAAGTATTTCTCTTTTTTTTTGTGGGTGGGGGGTTTTGTGTGCCCCCCCCACCCACCGGGTGTCCAAAAATTTAGCGTGTCACCGTAAATCAGCAACAGCTGGCAGAGCGTCGAACGCATGTGCTGGGTCCTGTTTCCCTCGTCGCCATAGTTATGTCCTGCCTCCGCGCTGCTGCGCGCGGGGAGACAGAACGTGCAGGGCCTTCTCAGTAGGCCGCAGTGGCGCAGCTCCAGCGGGAGCAAAATAAGACACGCCACACTCTGTATGCTGCTTGGCCCGAATCTGCTCCCCGTCCGCAGGGGTGGGGCTTTTATTGAGACGCCCTGCGTCACCGCGTTGCAGGACGCAGGGCGTTTACAACATCAGGTAACGGTTGTGAATGGGAAGAGGGGGGCGATCGACAGGTGTAGGGGGTGGACAGCCATTAAGCCCAACAAAAAGGTCCAAAGAAGAAGATAAGGGGATAAAAACTGCAACAAACGACGAGGAAGACCTATAAGCATCTTCCCTGTGGATCCCAGCCTTGACCTCGGTCATAGATATTCAGAAGGGATTATGAGCCGCCCACTCCTTACAGAGGGTGGCGAGTATGCAGGTACTGCGCATATGCAAATGAAATCCGGGTCATTACTGCTGGGCCTCAGACATTTCTTGTCGCTCTTTCTCAGCGTTTCTCTTTATTTGGGTATTGAAGCAGCCTGGGCAAGAAGCAGGGGGGGCATTGGTGCTGCCTGGGCATGAAGCAGGAAGGGCATTGGAGCCGCCAGGGCATGAAGCAGGAACGGCATTGGAGCTGCCTGGGCATGAAGCAGGAAGGGCATTGGATCTGCCTGGGCATGAAGCAGGAAGGGCATGGGAGCCGCCAGGGCATGAAGCAGGAACGGCATTGGAGCTGCCTGGGCATGAAGCAGGAAGTCCGTTGGAGACGCCTGGGCATGAAGCAGGAAGGGCATGGGAGCCGCCAGGGCATGAAGCAGGAACGGCATTGGAGCTGCCTGGGCATGAAGGGCATTGGATCTGCCTGGGCACGAAGGGTTATCAAGAATGAATGCAGCTGTTCAGCAGTGGTAATATTACAAGTCTTACTTATACAAAATTATAGACCTCTAACGAGGTCTTCCAAAAATTGATTCTACCGTCATCACCGCCACGCGAAGTGCAAGTGAACGACGCGTATAATCGGGCATGGTTTAAATAGCAACGCATTACTAACCTTAAGTAGTACCTATAAGAACCAACACACTGCTCACCTATAGTTACCTATAGATATACACATATTATGGGGGAAAGAAAACTAGAAGCAGCGTCGGGCAGAAATTAGGAATTTATTTAAGATTAGAAGAGAAACTTGTGATCATTCAGAAGATTGCACGGATGCAGATTACCGCAAGGGGTTATGGGTAAACTGATATTTGCCATGGGTTGCGTGAGGAAGGGGGCGGGGCGCGAGGGAGGGGCTACATTCTACACCAACTGAGTTGACCCTGTTTAACTCACCCTCTCAATGCCCCCTTATTGCCAGGACTGATGGTTGTTGCCCACCCTCTTACCCCACCCCCAGACCCCCCTCTGGCAGGTACTCCCCCTGATTATCCCTGTAAGTAGCTTCTTATCCAGAAAACTGTCTCCAGCTCTTTCTAAAAAGCGAATGTAAAATAATCACTTTCAGCCATGACACACATGCCACCTGCCATGGTTCATGCCTGTTCAGAGCCACCGAGCAATGCATTGTGGGTATGCAAATTATCACAAGTGCCTGCTTTATCATTAAAACTGCTTTTGTCTTATAAGGCAGAGGTGAACTTCCAGTGATGGCCACTTGGAGGCATTGTGGCATCTCTGACTTGACTGAAATGGCTTCTTCTCCTTTCACATTTCATGCAGAGGTTATTTTTTTCTCCTGCTTTCATAGCCACCATAACTCTGCTCGTCTTCCTTAGGAAAGGCTGCAGTTCTGCTGATAGCCAATAGATGTCCTCACAGGAATTCACACTGTTCCTGTTGCAGGCAGTGCTTTTGTTGTCTGCCTTTCCTTGTGTGTGTTTAAAGGTATTATAACCTAGTGAGTCTTCACTACAGAGCTTGAGGAATCCTAACTGTTGCCTTTTCATCCCACTTCCATTCCTCACAGAGGTACATCAGGGTGATCCCAAGGTCAGGCTCAAGTGGGGGTTAAAAGGTGGGTATTTAAAGGATCTAGGCCCTGATTCATGGAATTTATTGAGCAGTAAATAGGGAGTTTGCGCTGCAAATCTCGCGTAAAACCCCCTTCATCGATTCATAGAATTAACAGCACAGTACTTTTTTGCAGTACTTCGCGCAGGCTCAACACGTCTGTGCGTGCAGCCGAGTGCCTTGCGCAAGACACACACCATGCAGATTGTGGGCGTTGCATGCGCAGAGGGCCAAGTAGGTGGTGGAAGTCGGAAAATGAGGAAGAACAAGGGAAAATGTGGGTGCTACAAGGGATGGCCCGCAGGCACTCCATCGCACGCCCACAAATGCGCAGAACAAGATGTATTCATGGATCCGACTGCGCAACATCTCGTTGGGGAAATGGCCATGCAAAGCCCTCATTCTATCTGCCACCCAAAGGCAGGCACACAGACACTTGCGCATAGGATTCACCACGCAGAAGTGAGATTGCATGTTGGATTTAAGGGTGCGTGTATGCAGCTGTGGTTGTGATCTAACTTAGGGGTGTCCATTAGCGGTGTAGTGGGGTGCAGGAACGGTTTATGGGGGTTGACACGCACATTTTTCTGAGTTTTACCTGAGTTATAGAAATTTGAACGCATGTTGTTAGGGTGCCAGTAACTATTACTAGGGACCCCGCACAGTGCCCCTGAGGTGCAGACCTGGTTGCAGGGGACCCCATGCACCGTTTCAACGGTGCATGTGTTCGTGCCTGAGGAGCAGTCAAATGTAGCTGTTTGTGGCTGTTGTTGCATTGCGGGGTAGCGTGTAAGAGGCGTTCCGGCTCGACTTGCGTTTATGGTCCTTCGCATGAACAACTCCATGAATCCGCGGAGCGTGCAGAAAAGCCTTTGTCTGCAGGCACGCGCAGAGTCGTTCTCGGTGCGCAGGCTCTGCCTAATCTGTGTGCAATATCCATGAATCAGGTCCAAAGTGCCTCATTCACAGAACTCTTTGCACGCTGAAATGTTACTTGGTGCACTTTTCAGCATCCAAAAGTCTCTTCATTGATTCATGTAATGGATTTTGCATGCATTTCTGGCACTTTGCAGGGACTTTGCGTGGGTCCGTCCCGTCTTTGGGCCCAATTCATGTAATAACTTGCACAGATAATCGGTAACATGAATGCCAAACTGCATTAAAAATTCTGTTAATCGATTCATGGAATGAAATGCGCGGGACATCTCTGGGACCTGCATGGAAATTTGTGCTGTTTTGGCATATCTCTGCGAGCAGCCCGAGGCCTGCGCAGAGCGCGGAGAAGGCAACAGAACTCGTAAATTAGGAAGAACAAGGGAAAAACTGGGCGTTCCAAGGGACGGGACGCATGCAGTCCATGGCACGCTCACAAATGCGCATGACAAAGTATATTCATGGATGTGACCGCGCAACCTCTCGCTTGAGAATGCCCACGCAAATCCCTTGATCTCTCCGCCACCTCAAGGCAGGCGTATGGACACTTGCGTATAGGATGTGCTGAACGGAGGTGAGTTTGCATGTCGGAATTAGGTGTGCGTGCACGCAGAGGGGTTTTCAATCAGACCTATGGGTGCTTGTACGCAGTGTATTGGGGTGCTCGTCCGGTTTACGGGGATTCGCACACAGTTTGACAGATAAATAATGCATTTATGGGAAACTATACGCATGTTCTCGGGGTGTTGGTTGCAGTTATGGGGCACCCTGCGCTGTGGTGCCGAGGTGCAGGCTTGCTGGGGTGGATCCCACACACTGTTCACGGGATGCGTGTGTTCGCGCCCTTTGAGCCTGCAAGTGTAGGTGAATGTGGCAGTTTTGGCTTTGTGTGGGAATGTGTTAAGCGTGTTCCGGCTGCGACTTTCATTTAGACCTACTTTGCGGTAACAATTCCATGAATACGCTGGGCATGCATTTTTTCTTATGCGAGCAGGCTAGCGCAGAGTTGTTCTCGGTGTGCGGCCTTTGCTGGATATATGTGTGGATTCCCATGATTCGGCCCTTTATGTGCAGTCTCCTGCTTTGCGCGACACTCCATGTAAAGAGTGGAACCGGCCTATGCAAAGGAATAAAAAGGGGACGGAACATGCATATTCCCCATTCTCTCAGCAGAATGAGGAAGAACAAGGACTAACGTGGGTGTGTTAAGGGAAGGGCCACACAAGGCCAAGAAAAGCGCAAACATAACCGAATTCATGGATTCCACACACAACTTCATGTCGGGCAAAGTCAGACACAAACCTCGGGATGTTACTGCATGTCCACAGGAGCCACAGGGGACTTTGCACATAGGAACCAAAGCACAAAGGCGAGGGTAGCATAGCAATTTATGGGTGATGGTATGTAGTTGAGGTGCCACTTGTAGTTAGGGGTGATTGTATGCATATTAGCGGGGAGAAGCCTTGACTTACAGGCGTTCGCATGCAGATTATCTGTGTGCTGCTTTGAGTTACGGGAAATAGCACACAGAGTAGCAGGTGCTGACTTGGGATATGGGGGTTTCTACGTAGTGTTGCCGGGGTGCTGCCTTGTTTGCGGGGGATGCCCCACAGATTTACCAGGGTGCTTGATGTTGCGGATGTGGAAGGAGCAAAGGTAGACATCTGTGGGTGTATTCTCTTTGCGTGGGGGCATGTTGGGTGTGTTCCTTGGCAAACAAATTTTTTTTTGCGCATCGGGGTACTTTGCATTTTGAGATCCATGAATACGTGGAACACGCAATTAAAACTTTGCACGCAGGTTCGCGCAAAGTCATTTTCAGCGCGTGGAGATTTCTGCACAAATTCCAATGAATCAGGCCCAAAGTGTCATTCCCTGTAGCCGCTTATACCTGTCCCCCATTCGTCGTTAGGACCATCACCCCACTACCTTATTTGGAGGCACTGCTGACGTCACCTTTGGTGTGCCTATACCTACCCTCTTTCCATACCGGGGTTAGTGTACATATTGCTAGTGTAAGTTTCTGTTTTATTTGTGGCTAGGGTGATTTGGGTAGACACCTCTAATAAATATTTGTGACTATACTGGATTCGCCACCACCCCTGACTGGTGGCCACCATGCTCAAGGACTGGCTTCAGGTAGTCAGCTGGACTGAGGGAGTTAAGCCTGAATGTTGCTTCATAATAAGGTGGGGTTCCATGGAGCACTCCCCTCCATCAGGTGCTCAAGTTGAAAGAGTCCTTAAAGTCCTCACTGGCAAGGTCAAGGGTTGCGGGCTAACACACCAGTTATTCCTAGACTAAGCCCTGCCTCACGCAGCGCTGCATCCAGTCACCCCGCAGCGCCCAATCTGGGTGCCCTTATGGCTGCACCCGCAAGCACCTCTAGCTCATCTGTGACTAGCGCACGCGCCAGTGCTTTTGTAAAGGCTTTCAAAAGGATATGAATTTATTTAAAATGTGTATATAGCGCGCACATGCAAAATGCATCACAGCGCTGTACAAGATTCTATATCTGATAAATACATTGAGCAAATACACACGAACAATAAAGTCTCTCTAAAAACAGGAATCACAAAACAAATAAATCATTAAAGCAAATTTAACAACATCATTTCATAAAACAGAATTCCATGACCATGTTTTGAGTGCTTTCCTGAACCTCAAATACTTTGGGACCTCCTGGAGAATAATTAGTAGAGCATTTCAAGAAGAGACTGCAGCCCCAGGAAAAGACCTTTTCAGGGTATAAGCATGCTTCATTTCACAAACTTCTAAATGAAGGGAATCGTGACTGTGGCGACCTCTGGACCCCCTGGAAATCTTCTGTTTCTCCCCTAGTAAGATGGAGGCAGCAAACACTTTGCTTTGTAAACAATGCACAATAGCTTCAAAGTAATTCTTCCATCCAGGGGCGACCAGTGAAGTGATCTAAAACAGGAGCTATATTCTCAACCGCTGAGCACCATAAACCACACGTGCAGCATGGTGGAGAACCACTTTCAGCGGGGTCAAGGGTCAAGGAAGAACTAGGGAGACTTGTTAATAGAATTTCCAAAATCAATAGTGGAAAGAACCAAAGATAGAAATAATGAACGAAAAAGAGAAGAGGATTCCACAGATTTAAGGAAAACAAAGGGTCATTTGCAGATTTTACCAACGCATGTATGTGTGGAACAAGTGTCAGTCACGAGTAAAGTGAACCCCAGGATTTAGCAGTATGTGAAACACCAGAGAATGAACCCGGAAGTGGTGCTTTCCTAAACCAGAAGAGTGAGAAAGCAAAAGAAACTCTGTCTTGCACAGATTCAGTTTAATAAAATGGTCAGATATCCAAATCTCTAGACCCGGCTGAGCTTGCGATGCGATTGGCAAATAGGGTTGGGTGTCACCAGCTTTCTGCTGCATTCCCCCCCATGCTTTATAGCCAAATTACCCAGAAGTTCCATGCACACATTAAAAGGTAATGGTGATCAAATGGAACCCTGAGGGACACCAATGGGAACAAGAAATGGATCAGAACTATTCTCACCCATAAAAACACAACTGACCATCAAAAATGATCAAAACCAGATAAAAACCTGGATTCAGATCCCAGAACAGTGGCAGATTTGCGGACTAACTGAGAGAGTTCTGCAAAAGAATGAGGTATTTCCTCCCGATACCTGGGCATTTTATTATACAGGAATAAAGCAAAATAAGGCAAATCATGTTGGAAGCAGAAGGCCGGGCAGGCGGAAGATTGGTTTTTCAACAGGGTAAATAAAGGTTCGGGGGGATTAGCAGCGAATACTACCCTAGAATTACAATATTCCGCCTCCAACATGTTAGCAGAATAACAGCACATGCTTGTTTTACATTTTAAAATTGTGATCTGATGAAAATGGCCGCCACGTGTGTTCTGAGGCAATAACAAGTTGTGATTGTAAATTGAAGGCTTGAAAGACCCCGGGGCGACGGCCTGTGTGGTGCTGTTTCCATATGTTGGGGGGCAATTACATCTACATCAGATTTCACTGAGCAATGCCTGCCTCTTGATATGGCAACATTCTCAGGTACTGAGAGAAGGCACCGAGCATGAATTAACCTGGAGTCTCGGTCTAACACAGGAGCTCTCTTGTCCTGGCCTTGAGTAAAGTCTTGCTGTGTGGCTCTAGGGAAAGCCACCAGTGAGTGATCAGACCAATTGATCATCAAGAACTCGACCTTTGATTGAAAGTTATGGGCACTGATAACCCAATCTAAAAGGTTACCCTTGAATGCCTCGGAGCACAACAATTCTGATGAAAATCTAAAAGCCCAAACAGTTAAGAAAGGGAGTAAAAACGCTTACAAGCTGCATTACCCCATGGAACATGAACATCTCCAATAAAAAAAACAACAAGGAGAGAATACATGTGCATTGGTCATAAAATCCATCACTTCAGACACAAAAACATCCTTACCCATGGGGTGATAAATCACAAAAACCTACAGGGCTGATGACACATGGATACACATGTTAAATGCAATACATTAAAAGCAAGATAAAGGGTTAATAATCAATTGAGAAGATTTAAAATGATTGTGGTATAGCAACCCCTCCTCCTTGGTGAAGCCTACCATGCAATAGTGATTAGGTACCAAAAGGTCAACATTGTATAAAGAATTGACATTAAACCATGCTTCCTAATAAATATAAAGTCAACATGAGAAAAACGCTATCGTAAATCGGTGCAACGTGAGCAAAAGCGGGCCGGGCATTAACATGCAGGCGTTAATAGACAGGAATGCAACATGAGCAACAGCAGACCGGGCATTAACATGCAGGCGTTAATAGACAGGAATGCAACGTGAGCAACAGCAGACCAGGCATTAATATGTTGGCATGAATAGACCGGAATGCAACGTGAGCAACAGCAGACTGGCATACTAGACCAGAATGCAACGTGAGCAACAGCAGATCGGGCATTAACATGCAGGCATTAATAGACAAGAATGCCTGGCCTATCCTCAGCTGGAGCGCTACATGTATAAGTTAAAGCTGTTCTAATGCCTAACAGGTTTCGCAACATTAAGTCACGGAGCGGATAAGAGCAGTGAGATGGAAAAAATAGTGTTTAGGTTTTACTTCCATGAAACACATTGGGCTTCATCACGACCCTGGCGGTAGCCGTGCCAGTATTTATTTATTTTCACTTATTATTTATTATGTTCTCTCATCTGTTCCGCACTTTTCACTTCTCCCCCTTCCACCACTTTCCCCCTTTTCCATGCACTTGCGCGTTCTCAATGTCACTGGGCCTAGTAAGATCGTTGTTTTTGTCTCCCTCGTTCCCCTCCCTTTGCTTGGTCGCACGAGCGCGATATAAATAAAATATCATATAATATCATCTTTGCACATCTTGATGCAACGCTGGTGTGTAGAGTGTTTTCCCATTTGCACGTAGGCCGGGAGAGAGCAGGTTTCTGCAGCAGTCCTATTGCCACAAGAAGACTAACCAGACCTGAATGGGCCCCAGGTCCGCCCAATTGCAGAGCACCTCTACTCGCACCTTTACCCACTAGCATAGCACAGAGCTGCCCGGCATCAGTTTACACACCTGGCTGGAGATGAGCCTGCCCAGGTACCGTCACCCAAGCAACTAGCGTAACATTCCCGAGCTGACCGGAAATACTGTACACAACTGGCTGGAGGTGAGCCTGCCCAGGTACAGTCACCCAAGCACCTAGCATAACATTCCCGAGCTGCCTGGCAACAGTGTACACACCAGGCTGGAGGTTAGCCTGCCCAGGTACCATCACCCAAGCAACTAGCATAACATTCCCGAGCTACCCAGCAACAGTGTACACACCTGGCTGGAGGTGAGCCTGCCCAGGTACCAACACCCAAGCAACTAGCATAACATTCCAGAGCTTTCTGGCAACAGTGTACACAACTGGCTGGGGGTGAGCCTGCCCAGGTACCGTCACCCAAGCAAGTAGCATAGCATTCCAGAGCTTCCTGGCAACAGTGTACACACCTGGCTGGAGGTGAACTGTGTTCGCATCTGGCTGGTGGTGAGCCTGCTGAGGTACCGTCACCCAAGCAACTAGCGTAACATTCACGAGGTACCGTCACATAAGCAACTAGCGTAACATCCCCAAGCTGTCACCCAAGCAACTAGCATAACATTCCCAAGCTGCCCGGCAACAATGTACACACCTGACTGGAGGTGAGCCTGCCCAGGCATCGTCACCCAAGCAACTAGCGTAATATTGCTGAGCTGCCCGGCAGCAGTGTACACACCTGGCTGGAGGTGAGCCTGTCTAGGTACCGACACCCAAGCAACTAGCGTAACATTCCTGAGCTGCCCCGCAACAGTGTACACCCCTGACTGGAGGTGAGACTGCCCAGGCACCATCACCCAAGCAACTAGCGTAACATTCCCGAGCTGCCCGCAACAGTGCACACACCTGGCTGGAGGAAAGCCTGCCCAGGTACCGTTACCCAAGCAACTAGCGTAACATTCCCCAGCTGCCCCACAACAGTGTACACAACTGGCTGGAGGTGAGCCTGCCCAGGTACTGACACCCAAGCCACTAGCGTAACATTCCCGAGCAGCTGCCCGGGAACAGTGTACACACCTGGCTGGAGGTGAGCCTGCCCAGGTACCGCCACCCAAGCAACTTGCATAACATTCCCAAGCTGCCCGGCAACAGTGCACACACCTGGCTGGAGGAAAGCCTGCCCAGGTACCGTCACCCAAGCAAGTAGCGTAACATTCCCGAGCTGCCGGGCAACAGTGCACACACCTGGCTGGAGGAAAGCCTGCCCAGGTACCGTCACCCAAGCAACTAGCATAACATTCCCAAGCTGCCCGGCAACAATGTACACACCTGACTGGAGGTGAGCCTGCCCAGGCACCGTCACCCAAGCAAGTAGCGTAACATTCCCGAGCTGCCGGGCAACAGTGCACACACCTGGCTGGAGGAAAGCCTGCCCAGGTACCGTTACCCAAGCAACCAGCGTAACATTCCCGAGCTGCCGGGCAACAGTGCACACACCTGGCTGGAGGAAAGCCTGCCCAGGTACCGTTACCCAAGCAACTAGCATAACATTCCCGAGCTGCCCGGCAACAGTGCACACACCTGACTGGAGGTGAGCCTGCCCAGGCATCGTCACCCAAGCAACTAGCGTAACATTCCCAAGCTGCCCGGCAACAATGTACACACCTGACTGGAGGTGAGCCTGCCCAGGCACCGTCACCCAAGCAACTAGCGCAACATTCCCGAGTTGCCCGGCAAAAGTGCACCCACCTGGCTTGAGGTGAGCCTGCCCAGGTACTGTCAAACAAGGAACTAGCTTAACATTCCAGAGCTGCCCAGCAACAGTGTACACACCTGGCTGGAGGTGAGCCTGCCTATCCTTCAAACAATGCCAAAGACCGACATATACACGCTCAAGTACAATTGGGCCCACTTCTATAATGTTACTATAAACATATATACAGACAGCTAACAACCAGCTCCCCAGAACAAGGATGCTTTGAAAGCATTCTCAGGCCATGCTGAATACTACGCACAATTCATAGTGGGGGCTGCAACTAAATGCACTCAGCTAAATGACCTACTACAAAGAATGAGAAGTGTGTGTGATCTGAAATGCATGGCCAAATAGTCACACAGGTGAAGTATATCATCACTTAGGGGCCAGCTTTACGCATGTTCTGCACATTAGATCGCACCGTAATGACAGTTTGGTACAGCCGGGTCTGTGGCTCAGTGGACTAATGCACCCACTGCAGGGGCCTGTGTGTGACCTCATGGTCACAGGTTCGAATCCTGGCAGGTGCACTCAGCCCTTCAGCCCATAAAATGAGTACCATTAAGTTGGCTAACAATAAACATCTATTATTAGTGCCAAGATGCCCCTTGGGGGTGTGAACGTGCACTTTACAAATACACCGCAATGGGCGCAAGGAATGTAGAATTGGGGGCAATGCTTACACAATTGAGACAAGGTCAAGAAGTTGTGATAGCCTTTGCATCAAGGACATTTTAAGGAGCAGAAAGAAATTATTGTAACATGGAAAGGAAAACCCTAGCATGCTACTGGGTGGCAGACCATTTGAAATGTTTCTTGTGGGTATTACCTGTATGGTCACACCTTGAGAGAACAGAGCACTTCCCGTAGAATGCATCGCTGGACATTAGCTCTGCAAGAATTGGCAGAAGCCAGTCAGTCACCTGTTAGAGGAGGGTTGGCTCAAGGAAGAGAAGGGTATAAGTCTGCAATGTCACCAAGTCCAACATTAATTGTGGGTAAAAGGAGACATTTTATTTAGGGGGGAACATGTTAATATTTGAGATTACCCAGCGGGGTCATTGAGGAAGAAGGTAGACAAAGCGATAAGGGAGTGGTCCTGGGGGGGTTATCATTCAAAGCGATGAATAAGGGAGTGGTCCTGGGGGATTATCATTCAAAGCAATGAATAAGAGAGTGGTCCTGAGGGTTATCATTCAAAGCGATGAATAAGGGAGTGGTGCTGGGGGGTTTATCATTCAAAGCGATGAATAAGGGAGTGGTCCTGGGGGTTACCATTCAAAGCAATGAATAAGGGTGTGGTCCTGTGGGATTATCATTCAAAGCGATGAATAAGGGAGTCCTGGGAGATTATCATTCGAAGTGGGGGGTGTGTGGAGTGAAATGAAGATACCACATCTAGGGCTATCATAGGGTGGCTGGTTAAGGTATTGAGGGGTGAAGGTGTTCCCTCTGTTCTGCTAACAGACAATGGTGTGTAGTTTTAATCTGATGTGGTAGCGATATCTCCAAGTCGGGCAGGGGCATGACATGAGACAACAATTGTGTACTGTCCAATGAAATATGGCATGGTAGAAAGATGTAAGGGAACTCTCCAACTAGCTCTCATATCAAACCTAGACACCCAGACATTACTCATGGCTGTTGGGAAAGGGAATAAACAAATGTTGCTCCATCACAACGTTCACACAGGGTGCAAATTGGGCCAGAAGCGACTGCTCCGCAGCACATCCCTGGCATCTGCTTGCCACCTGAAATAACGGGCAAGGTCTCATAAATCCTCAGACCTGCCACATCAAGACAATTTAGTAGGATGGCCTGTTTTCTTTCGGGGTGAAACTCCTTACCCCCAGAGCAATAAGATATGTATCAAAGATCTTCTTCCACTGAACCCATGCAATGGCAGGTTCAGCAGGTGTTCCCTGAAATACAGGTGGGGCCTGCATGGTTGCTTCCATGGCTGCACCCAGTGCGGCTCCCAATGTACCAGTCCAACGCCCAACAGCAAATGATGAAATGAATACAGTTTCACAAAGCACTCATCAGAAGCCTGCAGGACAATAACTCCCTCATCGTTATCTGCAGAGAGGTGAGCCCTGCTGCATGTGCGGTCCCGAGCGCACACTCGATCAGCTGTTGGCATGCCTGATCGCAAGATGGCCATCGCTACAAGCGGCATGGAAGCAAGGCTCCCTATCCGCTGCTAGGCAACGGAGCTTCATTTCCCCCAGAAGCCCACACCGGCAGGCGGAAGCCGGCCACCTACAGAGAAGGCCACGGAGAAAAGGCCTGTTCTACGCCTGTTTTCTGCCGACTTTGCCCCCTGGTCCTCCAAAACACACCCACCAAGGTAACCTTTTCACCTCCAGTATCAATGTGCCACAGAGTTTTCAACCTATCAGCACTCCCCTTATCCATACCTGGACCCTGAAGTACTGCCCTGCCCTGTGCATTGCATTCTACTGTGACACTATAATTCTAGTTGATGCCCTGCTTTGCACATATCAGCCTACTGTGACATTACAATACTAGATGGTGCCCTGCTTCACCCTGCACATCCAAGAGCCAACACACTCCAAAGGCAGGACCCTTGACTGGCTAGCCAGCTCTAACTGCAATATTAATGTCTTGGCTAATACCCCATGCTTACGGACAGACCACCACATTATCACTTTTAATATTGAAGCTTCCCCCCGCATCCCGACCTTGATAGCGCCTGCCCTCCTGACCAGAAACAAAAAGGACATAACCAAGGAGAAACTCCTCCCTCTGCTACTCCCTTCGCTTAAAGCTGCCATTGACTCCAGCAATGACCCCACCATTCTAGCTGACATCTATAACTCTAGCATGCTCACAGCTATAGACGTCATTGCCCCTATCAAACTGAGGAAGGCCAAACCACGGGCACACCTTAACTCGTGGTTCACATCACAGCTAAGAGTACTCCGTAAAACCAAACGTTGTGGCGAAAATCGTTGGAAAAGTCACCCTTCTGACGCGCACAAAGACGGTTTCTTCTTGGCATCGCTTACTTACAAAGCAGCCATTATAGAGGCAAAAAAAGAGTCCCTCAATAATCACATCCTGCAAGCGGACTCCAATTCCAAGGAACTCTTTAGATCCTAAAAGAGCTTGAAACTCCCGTTACCCCCCCCCGACACCTGCATCAAAGATAGCAAATGGTGTTCTAACATTCAGGCAGCGTGACTGAACAAAATCACCACGCTCCAATCTAAAATTATAGCTAAGCAAGACAGTCTGAAACTGAACAATCGCCCTCCCACTCCAGCTGGGGCCCCCTCCCCTGACTTGCCCAATCTCAAACGGTTTGCCTTCGCTCCGCTCACCATTGCAGAGGTGGAAAACATTATCCTGAGGCTCAAACCATCCAACTGCCAGGGTGATCCCTGTCCTGCCCCAATCATTAAGGATTCAGCACATGATTTGGCCCCATTCATCACATCCTTCATTAACGCCTCCTTTAAAACAGGAACTGTCCCTGACAATCTCAAGGACGCATGGTGATCCCCCTGCTCAAAAAACCCTCCCTGGACCCGAGCATACCCACCAACTACCAACCCATTACTACTGTCCCGTTCTTGCTAAAAATCCTAGACCGCGCAGCATACCTGCAAATCCAAGAATACCTGGAAGCCAATAATCTCCTAGGTCTCAGACAATCTGGCTTCTGCCCCAGACACGGAACTGAGACAGCTCTACTAGACTTAAAAACTCAAATTGAAGTTCTAAAGGACAACGGCAAACTGGCCCTGTTACACCTACTCGACCTCTCCGCGGCATTCGATCTGGTCAATCACCAAATCTTATGCAAGCATCTGCATTCTGCCGCCCATTTCTCCCCGTCAGCTACAGCTTGGATCAATTTTGTTTTGAGTAATAGATCAATGTGCGTCTTTTCTCAATCTGCAGCTGCTGATCCTTCCCCTATTCATTGTGGCGTCCCTCAGGGCTCTTGTGTGTCGCCAACTCTCTATAATGTCTTTACAAAACCACTCTTTGATGTACTTGACTATCTGGGTGTCTCCTATACGAATTACGCTGACGACACCCAAATACTCATTCCCATCACTGGAGGCTACTTGGCTGACACCAAGGCCCTGAATGATGTCTACTTAGTCATCCAAGCTTGGATGGCACACCACCAACTATGCCTCAACGATGACAAGACTGAGCTCCTCATCTTGGGCACTACGCAACGTCTTAGTAAACTTGAACCATCTTACCAATCGTTCATCATCGATGGCAACACCATCCAAGTCTCGAAAGACACGAAAACTTTAGGCGTTTACCTTGACGCCGCCTTATCCTTATCCCTATCCCAACAAACAAATGCAGTCAGATCTGCCTCAGCATACACCTGCAAACTCATTGCAGCCTGCAGGCCATTTCTGACCACGCCAAACACGGTCACACTGGCCAGAACCCTCATCATGGCCTCAATCGACTATGGTAGCGTCCTCTACCTAGGAACTAGCCAAGAGAATCTGAACAAATTGCAAATCTCTCAGAACAACGCCATTAGAGCGGTTCTAAATATCCTGCGAAACCACCACATTTCGGAATCCAGATCCAATCTACACTGGCTACCGGTCAAACAGAGAATCTCACTGAAAGCTTTAGGCCTTACCCACAAATGCCTAGCCAACCAAGCCCCCGCGTATCTCTGCAGCCGGCTATCACGCCACGCGCCTACCCGCCCTCAAAGAACCGCCCAGACCCACTGTCTAACCATCCCCAGGTTCAAACTACAACAAGCGGGTGGATCAAGTTTCCCCGTCCTAGCTTCCAAGCTTTGGAATGCTCTCCCCCTCACCATTAGATCGGAAGAATGCTTCAGTGCCTTCAAGGCCAAAACAAAAGCCAGGCTCTTCAATCAGTCCTGAAACCTTGACTGCTTATGTGTCTGTAACGTGCCTGCGCTAATCTCTACTCTGTAATTGATGTATATAGCTGTATGTTCTGAATACTTTGCACTGTACCTATAGTTTGAATATATGTATGCGTGCTATGTAACCTTGTCCAAGTTGCGCCCTGATGCCTCCGGGCCTGAGGGAGCGCGCTACAAATAAAACAAATACAAATACCACTAACCAACACAAGATGGCACCAGAGGCTCAGCAGTTCTTATGATCCGATTTCCGCTTTACAAATCCTTCCGACTCCGCTGCGGGGGGAACCAACTCGCCGCCAATATGTTGTGGGTGGGGCCTCTCAAGAGGGGACCGGAGGACCGGAACAGGAAGGAGCCTGGAGGCATAGATCAGGAAAGTGCTTTATTCATGAGATGTTGCACTCCAAACATAGGAGCCACTCGAGTCCCTTGTTGTGTGTGGCCCATCGCAGTGTGAGCCTGTTGCCCCTTTAAGGAAAAGGGTGTACCTCAAATAAAAGGGGCTCTGCTGGCACGTTGGAGTTAGTGCAGCAGAGCCCCAGGAAGCGGCAACTCGTGTTCGCGTCTTATTGTATGCTGTCTGCCGCGGGATCACGGCCTGGTCCTGCAGTCACGGCCTGGGTGCCCCCAGAGCCGAGACTGCCACATCTGTTGTGACCCCTAGTCACGGTATATCGTCCAGTGCTCCGGCCCTGCTGATTGTCTGCTGCGTACCCGCAGCATCTGTGGTGAGTCAGGTGCCACGACGATCGGTGTGGCCCACCCGGGTGACCAGTGACAGGCCACCACATCCCTGAGCAAGTGTTGATTGCTGTCCTCCGCACAGCACGTCACACAGGAGCATATCAAAGGACGCTCCTGCGCAACCTTCTGCACGAGGGACAGCAGCCCAGGGACCCACAAGGCTGCATCAACACGTGCGGGCACAGCCGCACACAGTAAAGACACAGTAAGCCCGTACAGGTTTCTCATCAACATTCCACTCAACATTGCAAACTGACATGTGCCACCTGTGGACTCCTCTTCAGAGGATTCTTCTTCTGATGGACCATTTTCAGTGTTATCATTGATTTCTTTTATACTTGTACTCTTATTGGACGGGCTGTGACAGAATTTGGTTTAATGCCCTTTTCTATCAGATTTCCCACATTGTGCATTAGGTGCTGGGCAAGAGGTGCGATTGGTCATATGTGTGGGACTACCACATCCATAAGACTTCTTTGTGGATGAAGGACTGGTACTGTTAAATTATTTGACACTTGCGTTGTTGGATGTTTTTTTCTTTTTAACCCTTTTCTTTGATTCGAGAGGCGATATGGTGCAAACAGAATTTTTGTTCTCCCTTGTTTTCTAGCTGTTTGGCACATGTCATTATGTGTTCAATATATGTCATTATGTTTTTGCAATGTCTAGAGATTCATTCAAGGAGGGGTCACCCTTTGTCCATATTTCCTCCCTTATTTTCAGTTCCCTTACCTTGAGCATAAATTGGTCGTGTAATCTTTCGTCATAAAATGAACCAGAATTGCAGGTATTTGCTAATCCTCTGAGTGCAGTTATAAAAGATTCAATAGATACATCTTTGGCATGCTCCCTAGTGCTGAAATAGTATCATTGCAAGACAATACTTAAACGTTTCTCGTAGTGTTTGTCAAGTTTCTTAATGATACACTCATAAGGAGTGGGTGTGTCTGACCCTTCCCCAGAGGCCTGAGAGGTCAGGGGAAGGTCGGGAAGGCTTTTTTCACCCAAAGCAATGCATTCATAGAGCTCTGCGCTTCTGCTTTCATACCCGAAGCAATGCATTAATAGAGCTCTGTGCTTCTGCCTTCATACCCGAAGCAATGCATTAATAGAGCTCTGTGCTTCTGCCTTCATACCCGAAGCAATGCATTCATAGTGCTCTGCGCTTCTGTCTAAATACCTGAAGCAATGCATTCATAGAGCTCTGCGCTTCTGCCTTCATACCCGAAGCAATGCATTCATAGTGCTCTGCGCTTCTGCCTTCATACCCGAAGCAATGCATTCATAGTGCTCTGCGCTTCTGCCTTCATACCGGAAGCAATGCATTCATAGTGCTCTGCGCTTCTGCCTTCATACCCGAAGCAATGCATTCATAGTGCTCTGCGCTTCTGCCTTCATACTTGAAGCAATGCATTCATAGTGCTCTGCGCTTCTGCCTTCATACCCGAAGCAATGCATTCATAGTGCTCTGCGCTTCTGCCTTCATACCCGAAGCAATGCATTCATAGTGCTCTGCGCTTCTGTCTTCATACCCGAAGCAATGCATTCATGGAGCTCTGCGCTTCTGCCTTCATACCCAAGCAATGCATTCATAGTGCTCTGCGCTTCTGCCTTCATACCCGAATCAATACATTCATGGAGCTCTACGCTTCTGTCTTCATACCCGAAGCAATGCATTCATAGAGCTCTGCGCTTCTGCCTTCATACCCGAAGCAATGCATTAATAGAGCTGTATGCTTCTGCCTTCATACCCGAAGCAATGCATTCATAGTACTCTGCGCTTCTGCCTTCATACCCGAAGTAATGCATTCATGGAGCTCTGCGCTTCTGTCTTCATACACGAAGCAATGCATTAATACTGCTCTGCGCTTCTGCCTTCATGCCCAAAGCAATGCATTAATAGAGCCCTGTGCTTCTGCCTTCATACCCGAAGCAATGCATTCATAGTGCTCTGCGCTTCTGTCTTCATACCCGAAGCAATGCATTCATGGAGGTCTGCGCTTCTGCCTTCATACCCGAAGCAATGCATTCATAGAGCTCTGCGCTTCTGCCTTCATACCAAAGCAATGCATTCATAGTGCTCTGCGCTTCTGCTTCATACCCAAAGCAATGCATTAATAGAGCTCTGTGCTTCTGCCTTCATACCCGAAGCAATGCATTCATAGTGCTCTGCGCTTCTGTCGTCATACCCGAAGCAATGCATTCATGGAGCTCTGCGCTTCTGCCTTCATACCCAAAGCAATGCATTCATTGTGCTCTGCGCTTCTGCCGTCATACCCGAAGCAATGCATTCATAGAGCTCTGCGCTTCTGCCTTCATACCCGAAGCAATGCATTCATGGAGCTCTGCGCTTCTGCCTTCATACCCGAAGCAATGCATTCATTGTGCTCTGCGCTTCTGCCGTCATACCCGAAGCAATGCATTCATAGAGCTCTGCGCTTCTGCCTTCATACCCAAAGCAATGCATTAATAGAGCTCTGTGCTTCTGCCTTCATACCCGAAGCAATGCATTCATTGTGCTCTGCGCTTCTGCCTTCATACCCGAAGCAATGCATTAATAGAGCTCTGTGCTTCTGCCTTCATACCCGAAGCAATGCATTCTTTGTGCTCTGCGCTTCTGCCTTCATACCCCTTCATACCCAAAGCAATACATTAATAGAGCTCTGTGCTTCTGCCTTCATGCCGGAAGCAATGCATTCATTGTGCTCTGCGCTTCTGCCTTCATACCCGAAGCAATGCATTCATGGAGCTCTGCGTTTCTGCCCTCATACCCGAAGCAATGCATTCATTGTGCTCTGCGCTTCTGCCTTCATACCCGAAGCAATGCATTCATAGAGCTTTGCGATTCTGCCTTCATACCCGAAGCAATGCATTCATTTTGCTCTGCGCTTCTGCCTTCATACCCAAAGCAATTCATTCATAGTGCTCTGCGCTTCTGTCTTCATACCCGAAGCAATGCATTCATTGTGCTCTGCGCTTCTGCCTTCATACCCGAAGCAATGCATTCATGGAGCTCTGCGCTTCTGCCTTCATACCCGAAGCAATGCATTCATAGTGCTCTGCGCTTCTGCCTTCATACACGAAGCAATGCATTCATAGTGCTCTGCGCTTCTGTCTTCATACCCAAAGCAATGCATTCATAGTGCTCTGCGCTTCTGCCTTCATACCCAAAGCAATGCATTCATGGAGCTCTGCGCTTCTGCCTTCATACCCGAAGCAATGCATTCATGGAGCTCTGCGCTTCTGCCTTCATACCCGAAGCAATGCATTCATAGAGCTCTGCGCTTCTGCCTTCATACCCAAAGCAATGCATTCATGGAGCTCTGCGCTTCTGCCTTCATACCCGAAGCAATGCATTCATAGAGCTCTGTGTTTCTGCCTTCATACCCGAAGCAATGCATTCATGGAGCTCTGCGCTTCTGCCTTCATACCCGAAGCAATGCATTCATTGTGCTCTGCGCTTCTGCCGTCATACCCAAAGCAATGCATTCATAGAGCTCTGCGCTTCTGCCTTCATACCCAAAGCAATGCATTAATAGAGCTCTGTGCTTCTGCCTTCATACCCGAAGCAATGCATTCATTGTGCTCTGCGCTTCTGCCTTCATACCCGAAGCAATGCATTAATAGAGCTCTGTGCTTCTGCCTTCATACCCGAAGCAATGCATTCTTTGTGCTCTGCGCTTCTGCCTTCATACCCCTTCATACCCAAAGCAATACATTAATAGAGCTCTGTGCTTCTGCCTTCATGCCCGAAGCAATGCATTCATTGTGCTCTGCGCTTCTGCCTTCATACCCGAAGCAATGCATTCATGGAGCTCTGCGCTTCTACCCTCATACCCGAAGCAATGCATTCATTGTGCTCTGCGCTTCTGCCTTCATACCCGAAGCAATGCATTCATAGAGCTTTGCGCTTTTGCTCTGCGCTTCTGCCTTCACACTCAAAGCAATGCATTCATAGTGCTCTGCGCTTCTGTCTTCATACCCGAAGCAATGCATTCATTGTGCTCTGCGCTTCTGCCTTCATACCCGAAGCAATGCATTCATGGAGCTCTGCGCTTCTGCCTTCATACCCGAAGCAATGCATTCATAGTGCTCTGCGCTTCTGCCTTCATACGCGAAGCAATGCATTCATAGAGCTCTGCGCTTCTGTCTTCATACCCAAAGCAATGCATTCATAGTGCTCTGCGCTTCTGCCTTCATACCCATAGCAATGCATTCATGGAGCTCTGCGCTTCTGCCTTCATACCCGAAGCAATGCATTCATGGAGCTCTGCGCTTCTGTCTTCATACCCGAAGCAATGCATTCATAGAGCTCTGCGCTTCTGCCTTCATACCCGAAGCAATGCATTCATAGTGCTCTGCGCTTCTGCCTTCATACCCAAAGCAATGCATTCATGGAGCTCTGCGCTTCTGCCTTCATACCCGAAGCAATGCATTCATGGAGCTCTGCGCTTCTGCCTTCATACCCGAAGCAATGCATTCATAGTGCTCTGCGCTTCTGCCTTCATACCCGAAGCAATGCATTCATAGTGCTCTGCGCTTATGCCTTCATACCCGAAGCAATGCATTCATAGTGCTCAGCGCTCCTGCCTTCATGCCTGAAGCAATGCATTCATTGTGCTCTGCGATTCTGGCTTCATACCTGAAGCAATGCATTCATGGAGCTCTGCGCTTCTGTCTTCATACCCGAAGCAATGCATTCATAGAGCTCTGCGCTTCTGCCTTCATACCCGAAGCAATGCATTCATAGTGCTCTGCGCTTCTGCCTTCATACCCAAAGCAATGCATTCATGGAGCTCTGCGCTTCTGCCTTCAAACCCGAAGCAATGCATTCATGGAGCTCTGCGCTTCTGCCTTCATACCCGAAGCAATGCATTAATAGTGCTCTGCGCTTCTGCCTTCATACCCGAAGCAATGCATTCATGGAGCTCTGCGCTTCTGCCTTCATACCCGAAGCAATGCATTAATAGTGCTCTGCGCTTCTGCCTTCATACCCGAAGCAATGCATTAATAGAGCTCTGTGCTTCTGCCTTCATACCCGAAGCAATGCATTCTTTGTGCTCTGCGCTTCTGCCTTCATACCCCTTCATACCCAAAGCAATACATTAATAGAGCTCTGTGCTTCTGCCTTCATGCCCGAAGCAATGCATTCATTGTGCTCTGCGCTTCTGCCTTCATACCCGAAGCAATGCATTCATGGAGCTCTGCGCTTCTACCCTCATACCCGAAGCAATGCATTCATTGTGCTCTGCGCTTCTGCCTTCATACCCGAAGCAATGCATTCATAGAGCTTTGCGCTTTTGCTCTGCGCTTCTGCCTTCACACTCAAAGCAATGCATTCATAGTGCTCTGCGCTTCTGTCTTCATACCCGAAGCAATGCATTCATTGTGCTCTGCGCTTCTGCCTTCATACCCGAAGCAATGCATTCATGGAGCTCTGCGCTTCTGCCTTCATACCCGAAGCAATGCATTCATAGTGCTCTGCGCTTCTGCCTTCATACGCGAAGCAATGCATTCATAGAGCTCTGCGCTTCTGTCTTCATACCCAAAGCAATGCATTCATAGTGCTCTGCGCTTCTGCCTTCATACCCAAAGCAATGCATTCATGGAGCTCTGCGCTTCTGCCTTCATACCCGAAGCAATGCATTCATGGAGCTCTGCGCTTCTGTCTTCATACCCGAAGCAATGCATTCATAGAGCTCTGCGCTTCTGCCTTCATACCCGAAGCAATGCATTCATAGTGCTCTGCGCTTCTGCCTTCATACCCAAAGCAATGCATTCATGGAGCTCTGCGCTTCTGCCTTCATACCCGAAGCAATGCATTCATGGAGCTCTGCGCTTCTGCCTTCATACCCGAAGCAATGCATTCATAGTGCTCTGCGCTTCTGCCTTCATACCCGAAGCAATGCATTCATAGTGCTCTGCGCTTATGCCTTCATACCCGAAGCAATGCATTCATAGTGCTCAGCGCTCCTGCCTTCATGCCTGAAGCAATGCATTCATTGTGCTCTGCGATTCTGGCTTCATACCTGAAGCAATGCATTCATGGAGCTCTGCGCTTCTGTCTTCATACCCGAAGCAATGCATTCATAGAGCTCTGCGCTTCTGCCTTCATACCCGAAGCAATGCATTCATAGTGCTCTGCGCTTCTGCCTTCATACCCGAAGCAATGCATTCATGGAGCTCTGCGCTTCTGCCTTCAAACCCGAAGCAATGCATTCATGGAGCTCTGCGCTTCTGCCTTCATACCCGAAGCAATGCATTAATAGTGCTCTGCGCTTCTGCCTTCATACCCGAAGCAATGCATTCATAGTGCTCTGCGCTTCTGCCTTCATACCCGAAGCAATGCATTCATAGTGCTCTGCGCTTCTGCCTTCATGCCTGAAGCAATGCATTCATTGTGCTCTGCGATTCTGGCTTCATACCCGAAGCAATGCATTCATGGAGCTCTGCGCTTCTGCCTTCATACCCGAAGCAATGCATTCATAGTGCTCTGCGCTTCTGTCTTCATACCCGAAGCAATGCATTCATGGAGCTCTGCGCTTCTGCCTTCATACCCAAGCAATGCATTCATAGTGCTCTGCGCTTCTGCCTTCATACCCGAATCAATACATTCATGGAGCTCTGCGCTTCTGTCTTCATACCCGAAGCAATGCATTCATAGAGCTCTGCGCTTCTGCCTTCATACCCGAAGCAATGCATTAATAGAGCTGTATGCTTCTGCCTTCATACCCGAAGCAATGCATTCATAGTACTCTGCGCTTCTGCCTTCATACCCGAAATAATGCATTCATGGAGCTCTGCGCTTCTGTCTTCATACACGAAGCAATGCATTAATACTGCTCTGCGCTTCTGCCTTCATACCCAAAGCAATGCATTAATAGAGCTCTGTGCTTCTGCCTTCATACCCGAAGCAATGCATTCATAGTGCTCTGCACTTCTGTCTTCATACCCGAAGCAATGCATTCATGGAGGTCGGCGCTTCTGCCTTCATACCCGAAGCAATGCATTCATAGAGCTCTGCGCTTCTGCCTTCATACCGAAGCAATGCATTCATAGTGCTCTGCGCTTCTGCTTCATACCCAAAGCAATGCATTAATAGAGCTCTGTGCTTCTGCCTTCATACCCGAAGCAATGCATTCATAGTGCTCTGCGCTTCTGTCGTCATACCCGAAGCAATGCATTCATGGAGCTCTGCGCTTCTGCCTTCATACCCAAAGCAATGCATTCATTGTGCTCTGTGCTTCTGCCGTCATACCCGAAGCAATGAATTCATAGAACTCTGCGCTTCAGCCTTCATACCCGAAGCAATGCATTCATGGAGCTCTGTGCTTCTGCCTTCATACCCGAAGCAATGCATTCATTGTGCTCTGCGCTTCTGCCGTCATACCCGAAGCAATGCATTCATGGAGCTCTGTGCTTCTGCCTTCACGCCCGAAGCAATGCATTCATTGTGCTCTGCGCTTCTGCCTTCATACCCGAAGCAATGCATTCATGGAGCTCTGCGCTTCTGCCTTCATGCCCAAAGCAATGCATTCATTGTGCTCTGCGATTCTGGCTTCATACCCGAAGCAATGCATTCATGGAGCTCTGCGCTTCTGCCTTCATACCCGAAGCAATGCATTCATAGTGCTCTGCGCTTCTGCCTTCATACCCGAAGCAATGCATTCATGGAGCTCTGCGCTTCTGCCTTCATACCCGAAGCAATGCATTCATAGTGCTCTACGCTTCTGCCTTCATACCCGAAGCAATGCATTCATGGAGCTCTGCGCTTCTGCCTTCATACCCGAAGCAATGCATTCATAGTGCTCTACGCTTCTGCCTTCATACCCGAAGCAATGCATTCATAGTGCTCTGCGCTTCTGCCTTCATAACCGAAGCAATGCATTCATAGTGCTCTGCGCTTCTGCCTTCATACCCGAAGCAATGCATTCATAGTGCTCTGCGCTTCTGCCTTCATACCCGAAGCAACGCATTCATAGTGCTCTGCGCTTCTGCCTTCATACCCGAAGCAATGCATTCATAGAGCTCTGCGCTTCTGCCTTCATACCCGAAGCAATGCCTTCATAGAGCTCTGCGCTTCTGCCTTCATACCCGAAGCAATGCATTCATAGTGCTCTGCGCTTCTGCCTTCATACCCGAAGCAATGCATTCATAGAGCACTGCGCTTCTGCCTTCATTCCCGAAGCAATGCATTCTTAGTGCTCTGCGCTTCTGCCTTCATACCCGAAGCAATGCATTCATAGAGCTCTGCGCTTCTGCCTTCATTCCCGAAGCAATGCATTCATAGTGCTCTGCGCTTCTGCCTTCATACCCGAAGCAATGCATTCATAGAGCTCTGCGCTTCTGCCTTCATACCCGAAGCAATGCATTCATAGTGCTCTGCGCTTCTGCCTTCATACCCGAAGCAATGCATTCATAGTGCTCTGCGCTTCTGCCTTCATACCCGAAGCAATGTATTCATAGTGCTCTGCGCTTCTGCCTTCATACCCGAAGCAATGCATTCATAGAGCTCTGCGCTTCTGCTTTCATACCCGAAGCAATGCATTCATAGAGCTCTGCGCTTCTGCCTTCATACCCGAAGCAATGCATTCATAATGCTCTGCGCTTCTGCTTTCATACCCGAAGCAATGCATTCATAGAGCTCTGCGCGTCTGCCTTCATACCGGAAGCAATGCATTCATAATGCTCTGCGCTTCTGCTTTCATACCCGAAGCAATGCATTCATAGAGCTCTGCGCTTCTGCCTTCATACCCGAAGCAATGCATTCATAGAGCTCTGCACTTCTGCCTTCATACCCGAAGCAATGCATTCATAGTGCTCTGCGCTTCTGCCTTCATACCCGAAGCAATGCATTCATAATGCTCTGCGCTTCTGCCTTCATACCCGAAGCAATGCATTCATAGTGCGCTGCGCTTCTGCCTTCATACCCGAAGCAATGCATTCATAGTGCTCTGCGCTTCTGCCTTCATACCCGAAGCAATGCATTCATAGAGTTCTGCGCTTCTGCCTTCATACCCGAAGCAATGTATTTATAGAGCTCTGCGCTTCTGCCTTCATACCCGAAGCAATGCATTCATAGAGCTCTGCGCATCAGCCTTCATACCCGAAGCAATACATTCATGGAGCTCTGCGCTTCTGCCTTCAAACCCGAAGCAATGCATTCATAGTGCTCTGCGCTTCTGCCTTCAAACCCGAAGCAATGCATTCATAGTGCCCTGCGCCTCTGCCTGCATCATTCATAGTGCTCTGCGCTTCTGCCTTAATACCCGAAGCAATGCATTCATATTGCTCTGCGCTTCTGCCTTCATACCCGATGCAATGCATTCATAGTGCTCTGTTCCTTTACATGTGGAAGTTGGGACCATGGATGGCTGTGACATAATGAGTCGTCTCTACAAGTGTCCCATGGTATTGCGGGCTTGCACACATTTAAAAAAAATAGTGGGCAAGCTCGTCATAATTGACAATTGACAGCGATCTGAAGACAGTATGCAGGGGATGCCTTTGACAAGGTACTACAATGGCCTGTAGGATGATGCTCAACAGTTATTAAAATAAGTAAACAGGCGTCAAGCAAGATGAAGAAACCTCTGTACCAATGATGGATGCAATAGCAACTCAGTTTAGAATATGTTCTCAAGTATACAGATCTTACCAAGCTAATGGTGGAACGAGGCGAGGCAGTATGCAAACAGTGCCTATGACAGAGCAATATCAATAACTTGGCATATGATGCTCAAAGGCTAAAAAAAGCCTCGGTATAGTTAGAGGCTATGGTGGTAGCCTCAAACTCTAAACCCGCTGGACCCCTTTTACTTTTATTCGGTTCCGGAATGATAGATTATTTCTGCATGGGGAAATGCAGTGGCTGCCAGATCCTGCTCACACATGAAGTACCCCTGCATGGCAGGGACCAGGAGACCACTGAAATAAGCCAGAGGAACACATTGTTTTTGTAATAAGATGTGGGTATAACACAGGCATTACTGGTCATATTATTGAGCTCCTGAAATGATTCAGTCACCTGCACTGTCCAAACAATTGGCCCTTTTGTTATTTGCGCTTCCTTTAGCCCTTGGAAGAGGGCTTTGGTATAAGATGTATAGTCAAATATCCATGCTCAAAAATAGTTACATATACCTAACAACTGCAGCAACTGCTTAACAGTAGTAGGCTGCGGTGTGTTCTGTACTGCTACTGCCCTTTCTGGCGTTATTCTTCTCCCTGCTGATATTATCTCTCCTAGGTACACAACCTCTTGCTGACAACATTATAGTTTATCCTTGCCCACCTTGTAAACCTTCTCTGCCAATAAGATGAGAGGTTTTGCTGAATCATTTCTACATAGTAGCATGTCTGCTGTACTACAGACCAGGAGGCCGTCCACATATTGGATCGCTGTGCTCTGGCTTTGTAAATTTCCTAGGTCCATCTCTACCACCCTGTTAAAAATGCTGGGGGACTCACAGTGCTCTTGGGGCAACTGTATGTGTTGAAACCTATGTACTCTCTAGGTAAACGCTGGAAGTGGGTGTAAATGGATAGAGAAAAAGGCATTCTTGCGGTCTACTACAGTGAATTAAGTGGCTGTTTTGGGAATATTACAAAGGATGGTGGCGGGATTGGGAACCTCTGGGAATTCTGCCTCCACAATGTTTTTCAAAGGGTGCAGATTCTGCACCATCCTCCACAACGACCCTTTTGCTTTTTTCATAGGGTAAATGGCTGTGTTACCTGGTGATTCTGATGGCTGTATAATGCCGTGCTGCCATAAGCCCAGAAGAGTGGAATAAATGTCTTTGTCTGCTTCTTTTGACATGGGAAATTGGTTCACTCTGGGCAGAATTGCACCTCGTTTTAGTATAATGCACACCACGCCTATGCTTTACAGCAGCCTTACATCATGTAGGCTACTGGGCACACATGGATGGGCACCCTCTGTAGGTCTTTCTGCATATGTGATGGCAATGCTTTGGCAAGGAGCAGGGGCTAGGAACCTCTGTTTTCTACCCTTACCTGACAGGGTATGGATCTTTTGAAAACGATCTCTCCTGAATCCTCAGTGTCCACAAACATCTTCTCAACAGACACATCTCTTAACCGCTGTGTTGGGTCAATGCATGAAACTGTGCACCACTCAGTGTTATCCTCTTCCAGATGGGACAGTTTTACATGGTCTGTGTTAGGCAGAATCCTGTGCAGTTCCCTTAGGGAGCACTACAGAAGATTAAGACTACAGGTATGAGCAATAAATCCCCTTTGGTATCAGTCTGTACCACAAAGATTTAATTGGAAGCTGTAGCTAGGCAGTCAGACTTATCTCAAGAGGGAGATGAACAGTATTCATGGTTTACACAATAGGGCTATAGCACTGTGGTACAAGGAAACACTGAATAAAGCTTTGTATTAAAAAGAATACATATATTCTTCTAGTTCAACACATTAATCACAGTTAATAAAGCAAGTTAAACTCAGTCAAGAAAAGTATACACAACTCCCTAGTTAAAGTGTAGACAAGTTTGAGCAAGAGTGAAAACTGAGCAAAACGGCACAGTGAAAACCAAACACAAATGGCACTCTAGCAATTCTCACAAGGGATGGAAAGCACAAGTTATACAGGAATATATTCTTAGACAACTTAGCAACACTTCCCATAAGTTTGTGAACAAGTTTAGGCAAGGCAGTACTTTAGCATATAGAATACTTAAATGAAAACCAAGCAAAATGGCACTTCACAAATTTTAAAAGTGGGAAGGAAAGGGTGATTATAAGAAGTAGGTGCACCAACACAGTTCTAGTGTGAAGCAATCTAGAGAAGGCATTTCTAACAAATTCAGCCAGAGTCAATAGGCCTGTACCAGAGTCAGTGGTACAGGGCAAAGGGCCCAGGTGCAAAATGTTCTTGTAGCTGCAGTCAAGTCTTTGGTTAACGATTCAAAAAGGTGGATGCAGAAGGTGAAAGACAATGTTAGACGATAGGGGCGGCCAACCCAACAGGTAGGTAAAAGATTTAAAACACCTTTAGCGCTACCACACGAAAAGGGAGTCCTGGGGGAACAAAGTACCTTAAAATGGAGAAGAGGCTCCTGCGGTGGCGGCTGTTCCTGGTAGTTCCAGCAGTTCGGGGGATCCAGCAGAGGAAGAGAGGCTCTCGTCGTGGAGGAAGGTTCGAGTTACTGCACTACCCAGGGATGAAACCAGCCGCGGTGCTGCCCAACGAATAAAAGGTAGGCTCTTTTAAATCGCAGTCCGCGTGGACGGGTGCATGGCTATCCGGTCTCCGAGTGCAGGCACTGGCGATTCGACCAAGGCAGGTCCAGGAAGGCGATTGGCAAACTGGTTGGCCCCACCAGGTCAAGGGAAGAAGGCTCTTTCAGATGATGATCTCCTCTCGTTGTGTGGAGAAAAGTGGTGAGACACTGCAGCAGGGCTTCACTGGTGGTTCAGTCATTGCAGGTGTCTTTGGCTTCTCTCCTCTTTGGTTCCTCAGTTCCAGTGGGAATGTCTTGCTCTTCCAGTCCTCAGGACCCTGCTTTTAAGCAAAAAGATCCCCATTCATACAGCCGAGCTGTCACTCACACAGTGGAGTGGTCATCTTGGCGGGAGACCCTCCAGCCTATCGGGGCAGAATGCGACATGAGTTGTGGTGGCAACCCTGTCCAGGGGTCCTACTCCCCCTCCCACACAATGGACACACCCCAGACTCAGTGGCGCCGAAAGGAGGGCTTCTCGGCAGAAGCCCGCCAAAAGGACAAACAAAGGATCCCCGACCTGAGTTAGGAGTTTAGAGAAAGACACGAGAAAGAATTTATATAAAGGTTCTGGCAAATAAAACCTACCGGATTAAAGTTAATATAAAAATAAACCGGCGGTATGTTAGAGGCTGTCAGTAAATGTGGTAGCCTCGAACAATGGGAAAATCCCATAGGGAAATATTCACGGTCGAATATTTTTGGTAGTAACCACTGCCACCAGCCAGAAACTTTTGAGAGAGGCACTGTACGGTACCGTCTCGAAAATGAACACCGAGGAAACACTATTAACCCTTCCCAGTACCTCCATAGTAAGATGGGTTGTACTGGTTTAGTTCATAAAAATTGACTAGTAAAGTCAATGGGGACTTTACATGCCCTGGGAGACAGTAGTCAGTCCCAGGGTATGGAGTCTATGTTTGGGGGTCGCTACGACACCCCTGTGTCACTGCACTGAGGGTGCTGGGTAACACATGTGAATAAAGATGGTTCCTATGAGGGTGGGATAAACCCCAAAGACATTAACCACAAAATATAGCCTAGAACACACATAGCAAATATGCCAAAGAGTGGGAAAAAGGGTCACACTCTTAGCAGGAGAAAAAAACAAACCCTTCAAATCCAGCAAAGCTGCTGGGGAACTCTATAGGTAAGGGAAATTCTCCCTAACAGTCTGCCTTGGTGATAAATAACTCCAGATGTAACATGATAATGGCACCTGGCGCCCTTTCCTGTTGGGCAGTTTGTCTAAACAGAAATTCAGCGGGTATGTGTAAAAGTTTTCCCCGAATCGCTGCACTTGACCTAACAGTACTGCTATCCCATAGAGGAACACATCTGGATGGAGTGGTGCAGCTCTCAGGGTGCTGAGGGCACACAATGCTTGTATTACTGCAAAGGCCCTAGTGTGGTATGTCCCTGGTGTAGAAAACACTATGCACTCCTCCAAAAACGAAATAGCCATGTTCAACTTACCCATAAGATCCCTGCCCTGAAGATTAACTGGGGAGAGCCTAGTGAATACAATAAGGGGACTAATCATTCTTGCATACATACAGTGACAGGTAAGTCTTCGGTAAAAGTACCCAATATGATAAGCTTCTGAAAATCCCTGCATGGCCATTATTTTGTCTGACAGCGGGACACCCCTTGCGTAATGCAGGATCTAGTAGCCCTTGTGTCGAACAAAAAAGAGAATGTTGGATCCCTTATCTTCGCTCACAATCAGGGTTCCTCATCCGGGTCAGCAGTTACTGATAGTACTGGACTCTGGGCTGTCCTATTGAGGGTTAACATTCAATCCTAGGAGCGGGAAAGCATTGCCCCCTAACACTCTTGCGCCCGTTGTGGTATCATAGAATGAGGAGTCAGACCAAGAGGGGGCTTGTTGATTGCTATAGAATTTGATTAATAAGAAAAGCAAGCATAACAATCCCTGAAACTAGAGGGGGTTTCCCTGCCTCAACAAAACTATAACGCGTGCCCGTCAGGAAGTTGGTGGTTTCCAAAAGAAAGCATCCCATCCCTACCACTTGAACACAAAACTAACTTAAGGAAAGAGTTCTTATCCTAACCCAGAAGAATGGCTGCCTTCCACTGGGTACAAGTCTCTTAAGGTATGCTTGCCAAAGTTCCACCATGTCCGGGGACTAGGAGAATGACTCCCTTCTCCTAGTCTAGAGTCACTTCTTGGTAGATTTTCTTAGCGGTGTAATTTGCACGTTCCTCATTAATTACTTTAACTCACTCCAAGCAGGCTGGGTCTTCTTCTCATCCAAATTTCCTGACCTTTGGATCTCTCTTCCCACCGCTCAGCTTAGGCTCTAATTCAACACTTTCATCTTAGGTGTTCCCACTGGGATGAGTGAGAGGCTTTGGAACTATTTCGGGATTCTCTAATTCCCTCTTAACGATACAAATTACATTTAGTCTTTCAAGCTTTCCCAGCCCCTCCTAGACTTCTCACAGTTCATGTTACCTTCTCTCATGGAACTCTTCACCAGTTTTGCCGGGGGACACGGGTTAGTTACTCCACTTTTCCCAACTACTTGTATTGGGTTTACATGACTTGGCAACCCACTGCTACTTAGTTCTTTCGGCCACTCGTCTTGGGTCATCTCGACTTAGCGACCCACTGCTTCTACTTCTTTATGCTACTCGCATTAGGACTGCTTGGCTTAGTGAGCTGCTGCTATGTTTGCTTCTTTCTACCACTCATATTGGATCCTCTCGACTTAGCAACCTGGTACTGTTGGTGGTCTGGGCACAAGTATCGGACCACACAGTCCATCAGTCACAGGTTGCGCTACCACCACAGTTCCTCGTGCTTCCCATACAATTGCCTGAACGGCTCAGCGTTAGGATAATGCTGGCAGTCTGAGCGTAGTTCTTGGACCACACGGTCCACCCACCACAGGTCACGCAACCACAAGACTGTCTCTCAGCTTCCGTAGTGCCGACTCGGAACAGTCTAGGTAGAAGCGTTCTGGGTGTCCTTCCATCCGTCTTCTCAACTCTGTACCACTGCCTCATAACAGTTCTTCCACACTTAGCTTTGGCTTTACAAGTTCTCTGTATGATTCCCGGCTCACTGACCATAGACTTCTAGGTATCGTTCTCGTTGTTCTTTGTTAGTGTTTAGCTTAAAGTGTTGGGCCTGCCCCAATGCAACATCAGTTTGATTGACAACACAACAGCTGTTTGAATATTCTTCATGCTTTGCTGTAGCGTTCTTGAGATCTTCCTCATACTAGTATCTGTCAATACTAGACTATCTGATACATTACCATAACACATTGGGCCTCATTACACGGAAGGCGGTAAGGGTTAACGGTCACCAGTAATGGTACCGGTGACCGTTAACCCTTACCGCCTTACTACGAGGTCCCTTTGCGGGTTGGTACTTTAACAAAACCAACCCGCAAAGAGACCAGCATGCTAATTACGGTACCGCAATTTGCGGTACCGTAAATAGCACCTTACCCATTCCCATTATGCCCTATGGGGCAAAAATGGGAATGGGGAAGGGCAATGGGGGAATGGGGAATTACCGCCCCGCCAACCTTAGAATGGGGCAGTAATTCCCCTTTCCTCCAAGGCGGTGTCGGTATTTTACCAGCATGGACCAAGGTGCCAATAGCACCTTGGTCCACCGCCTACCCTGTAATGAGGCCCATTGTCTCAGATGTCATAATCGGCAAAAAAGGGTTCGGTGATGTTCTGGCCTGTGGGAGTTTGGGTTAGAAGGGCTACATCCTGGATTCAGATCCTTATCCCCAGGATGGGAGTTCATCCCCGTGAGGTCCTCCCACATATTACCACCCTTAGGGGAATTATCGGTTAGCGGCCTCATCACTGTAGCCTCATGGAAAAGGGCTCCTCTCTGGGGAGTAGTGATGTCATCTTTAGGATCGTCACACAGTTTAGTAAGTTACTGTACATTGTGGCAATGCGTTCTTATTGCACAGCTGAGTGGGGGGCTGGGTATAATTATGTGCCTGCTGCTGCAATTGTGTTGCTGTACAGGGCCTGGGGCAAATTGGGGGCTGCTGGTTAAAGACTGTTTGAGAGCTAAAGGTGAGTTGATGCATTGGGACACTATGGTAGAAGGGTATGGCCGGCCTGTTCCTGCATTCTCATGCAAAATGACCCATCTTCCAACAAGACCAACATTGCTGCCCCATTCGGGGTCTCATGCTTTCAAATCCTCGCCTCCACCCGTCTGAAAATGTCCTCTTCTTCTCTGGAAAGTTCCTATTTCCGTCCTTGCATTCCTAAGCTCCTGTGCCCATGCCTGCGGGGGCTGTGCGCTGGTTGCCCTTCCAGAGTGCATGTTATTACTGCCCCTTCCATGCTTAGCTTAGCAATTTTTTTGGTACAAACTTTGCTTCTGCCCTTTGTGTCTGTACTGCCTGATCCTTATCCTTCTCCTGTTTCCGATGACAATAATGTATTATGTGTGCCTGTATCTCAGGCCACGACTTCGCTTCTTTTCCAACTATTTAAAATAAATCTGCTTGTACTTCCAAGGGGAGCCCCTTGAGAAACACATGATCAGAAATGGTGATATTTCTGTCCCATGACTCCCCCATCTCTAAACGCCACATATCTTGTATCTGCTGTATATAAAGTGTGGGATGCTCATCGTATGAGCCATGATAGATTGCAGGTCAGGTCTGTCGGGGTACAAGTCCGTTAAAAGGTTCCATACTTGCATTCGACAGTTGTTAAATGGGGAGCCATCATGGGTGGTATTATTAAACGTTATACCCTTATACCCAGCCTTTCTCCATACCACGTCCGCCTGCTCCCCCAGCAGGGAGGCAAATAGACTGTCCATGTTCCCCACCGGTAGTTGATGCCTGCTGTATGTTTCTCAAGGGCATAAATCCACTTGCCATCTCCCATTGTAAGGAAGGGCAGGGCACGCATTCCATTTTCCCAATTCATAAGGGGCCAAGGCTCAGGGAAGGAGGTTGAGGGGGCATGAGGGGGTTTGTCCTTTTGGGTATGGGGTGCAGCTGTTTGCATCAACCGATTGGAGTCTCTGTTCATGGGGGAGTGATGTTTTTATTGGGTTGCCATAATAGAATAAGTCAGGAGGAGTGCCTCGCAGGAGCGTGTGCTCCTGGTAGACTAGTGCTTGAACTGTGCCTACCCGATGACTGAATTTAACCACTCGCTGACCCTGGGCTCTCTGAATGCATGTGGTCTTAACTCTCCCCATAATAGGTCCCTAGTTGTGAGAGAATTCAATAGGTTGAAGCTTGACTTTCTCTTTCTCCAAGAAACTCACTGAGTGAGGGGCGGTGAACCGCCTTTTAAAGCCAAGTCAATACAAAAGGTTTTCCGTGACTAGCTAAGAAAAGAGGAACGGCAGGAGTGGTCGCTTCGAAAGCACACTTGCCCCGAAAGCCCAATGCAGAGATCCAGAGGGTCGTTATTTAATGGCCAAGGGGGAAATTAGGGGTTCTAAGGTGACCCTAGTCTCTATATATGCTACTAACGAAGCCCAGAATCCCTTTTGGTGTGAGGTAAAGCCTAAAATGATGACCCTTACTGAGGGGTCTCTCGTGGTGGGAGGTGATTTCAATATGGTCCTTGACCTGGTCCAGGACAGGAGATCCGATCGGCCTCGCGTAGGGGCTCAGGTGCAGAGGCGTATGGTAGCTTCCTTCTAGAGCCCTAAGGCAGAGCTAGGGCTCACAGATTCTCATTTGGCGCATGAGGGCAAAGACCCCTTATATACTTTTTTTTTCTGGAGTCTACTCATCATTTTCTAGAATTGACTATACCTTGGTGGATAGGGCGCTCTATGAAAGGATTTCTGAAGTCAAGGTGGAAGTGACTCCGTGGTCTGACCACGACCTGGTTAAAATTCAATTGGGGATCCCGATGAGAGCTATAGGACATTCCGGCCGCGACTTTCGTATAGACCTACTTTGCGGGAACAATTCCATGAATACGCTGGGCATGCATTTTTTCTTATGCGAGCAGGCTTGCGCAGAGTTGTTCTCGGTGTGCAGCCTTTGCTGGATATATGCGTGGATTCCCATGATTCGGCCCTTTATGTGCAGTCTCCTGCTTTGCGCGACACTCCATGTAAAGAGTGGAACGGGTCTATGCAAAGAAATAAAAAAAGGGGGTGGAACATGCATATTCCCCATTCTCTCAGCAGAATGAGGAAGAACAGGGACTAACGTGGGTGTGTTGAGGGAAGGGCCACACAAGGCCAAGAAAAGCGCAAACATAACCGAATTCACGGATTCCACACACAACTTCATGCCGGGCAAAGTCAGACACAAACCTCGGGATGTTACTGCATGTCGATAGGAGCCACAGGGGACTTTGCACATAGGAACCAAAGCACGAAGGAGAGGGTAGCATAGCAATTTATGGGTGATGGTATGTAGTTGAGGGGCCACTTGTAGTTAGGGGTGATTGTATGCATATTAGCGGGGAGAAGCCTTGACTTACAGGCGTTCGCATGCAGATTATCTGTGTGCTGCTTTGAGTTACGGGAAATAGCACACAGAGTAGCAGGTGCTGACATGGGATATGGGGGTTTGTACGTAGTGTTGCCGGGGTGCTGCCTTGTTTGCGGGGGGATGCCCCACAGATTTACCAGGGTGCTTGATGTTGCGGATGAGGAAGGAGCAAAGGTAGACATCTGTGGCTGTATTCTCTTTGCGTGGGGGCATGTTGGGTGTGTTCCTGGTCAAACAAAATGTTCTATGCGCATCGGGGTACTTTGCGTTTTGAGATCCATGAATACGTGGAACACGCAATTATAGCTTTGCACGCAGGTTCGCGCAAAGTCATTTTCGGCGCGTGTGGATTTCTGCGCAAATTCCAATGAATCAGGCCCAAAGTGTCATACCCTGTAGCCGCTTATACCTGTCCCCCATTCGTCGTTAGGACCATCACCCCACTACCTTATTTGGAGTCACTGCTGACGTCACCTTTGGTGTGCCTATACCTACCCTCTTTCCATACTGGGGTTAGTGTACATATTGCTAGTGTAAGTTTCTGTTTTATTTGTGGGAAGGGTGATTTGGGTAGACACCTCTAATAAATATTTGTGACTATACTGGATTCGCCACCACCCCTGACTGGCGGGCACCATGCTCAAGGACTGGCTTCAGGTAGTCAGCTGGGCTGAGGAAATTAAGCCTGAATGTTGCTTCATAATAAGGTGGGGTTCCATGGAGCACTCCCCTCCATCAGGTGCTCAAGTTGAAGGAGTCCTTAAAGTCCTCACTGGCAAGGTCAAGGGTTGTGGGCTAACACACCAGTCATTCCTAGACGAAGCCCTGCCTCACGCCGCGCTGCATCCAGTCACCCAGCAGAGCCCAGTCTAGGTGCCCTTATGGCTGCACCCGCAAGCACCACTAGCTCATCTGTGACTAGCGCACGCGCCAGTGCTTTCGTAAAGGCTTTCGTAAAGGATATGAATTTATTTAAAATGTGCAAAATGCATCACAGCGCTGTACAAGATTCTATATCTGATAAATACATTGAGCAAATACACATGAACAATAAAATCTCTCTAAAAACAGGACTCACAAAACAAATAAATCATTAAAGCAAATTTAACAGCATCATTTCATAAAACAGAATTCCATGACCATGTTTTGAGTGCTTTCCTGAACCTCAAATACTTTGGGACCTCCTGGAGAATAATAAGTAGAGCATTTCAACAAGAGACTGCAGCACCAGGAAAAGACCTTTTCAGGGTATAAGCATGCTTCATTTCACAAACTTCTAAATGAAGTGAATCGTGACTGTGGCGACCTCTGGACCCCCTGGAAATATTCTGTTTCTCCCCTATTAAGATGGAGGCTGCAAACACTTTGCTTTGCAAACAATGCACAATAGCTTCAAAGTAATTCTTGCATCCAGGGGCGACCAGCGAAGTGATGTAAAACAGGAGCTATAGTCTCAACCCTCTGAGCACCATAAACCACACGTGCAGCATGGTGGAGAACCACTTTCAGCGGGGTCAGGGGTCAAGGATGAACTAGGGAGACTTGTTAATAGAATTTCCAAAATCAATACTGGAAAGAACCAAAGATAGAAATAATGAACGAAAAAGAGAAGAGGATTCCACAGATTTAAGGAAAACAAAGGGTCATTTGCAGATTTTACCAACGCATGTAGGTGTGGAACAAGTGTCAGTCACGAGTAAAGTGAACCCCAGGATTTAGCAGTATGTGAAACACCTGAGAATGAATCCGGAAGTGGTGCTTTCCTAAACCAGAAGAGTGAGAAAACAAAAGAAACTCCGTCTTGCACGGATTCAGTTTAATAAAATGGTCAGATATCCAAATCTCTATACCAGGCTGAGCTTGCGATGCGATTGGCAAATAGAGTTGGGTGTCACCAGCATTCTGCTGCATTCCCCCCACCCCATGCTTTATAGCCAAATTACCCAGAAGTTCCATGCACACATTAAAAGCTAATGGTGATCAAATGGACCCATGAGGGACACCAATGGGAACAAGAAATGGATCAGAACGATTCTCACCCATGAAAACAACTGACCATCAAAAATGATCAAAACCAGATAAAACCTGGCCTCAGATCCCAGAACAGTGGCAGATTTACGGACTAACTGAGAGAGTTCAGCGTAAAAATGCGGTATTTCCTCCCGATACCTGGGCATGGCCGGGCAGGCAGAAGATTGGTTTTTCAACAGGGTAAATAGAGCTTCGGGGGGATTAGCAGAGAATTCTACCCTAGAATTCAAACATTTTTGCAGAATAACAGCACATGCTTGTTTTACATTTTGAAATTGTCATCTGATGCAAATGGACCCCACGTGTGTTCTGAGGCAATAACAAGTTGTGATTGTAAGTTGAAGGCTTGAAAGACCCCCGTGGGCGACGGCCTGTGTGGTGCTGTTTCCATATGTTGGGGGCAATTACATCTACATCAGATTTCACTGAGCAATGCCTGCCTCTTGATATGGCAACATTCTCAGGTACTGAGAGAAGGCACCGAGCATGAATTAACCTGGAGTCTCCTTCTAACACAGGAGCTCTTTTGTCTTGGCCTTGAGTAAAGTCTTGCTGTGTGGCTCTAGGGAAAGCCACCAGTGAGTGATCAGACCAATTGATCATCAAGAACTCAACCTTTGATTGAAAGTTATGAGCACTGATAACCCGATCTAAAAGGTTAACCTTGAATGCTTCGGAACACAACCATTCTGATGAAAATCTAAAAGCCCAAACAATTAAGAAAGGGATTAAAAACTCTTACAAGCTGCATTACCCCATGGAACATGAACATCTCCAATAAAAAAACAACAAGGAGAAAATACATGTGCATTGGTCATAAAATCCATCACTTCAGACACAAAAACACCATTACCCCCATGGGGTGATAAATCACAAAAACCTACAGGGCTGATGACACATGGATACACATGTTAAATGCAATACATTAAAAGGAAGAGAAAGAGTTAATACTCAATTGAGAAGATTTAACATGATTGCGGTATAGCAACCCCTCCACCGGCTTGGTGAAGCCTTCTATGCACTAGTGATTAGGTACTAAAAGGTCAACATTGTGTAAAGAATTGACATTAAACCATGCTTCCTAATAAATATAAAGTCAACATGAGAAAAACGCTATCCTAAATCGGTGCAACGTGAGCAAAAGCGGGCCGGGCATTAACATGCAGGCGTTAATAGACAGGAATGCAACATGAGCAACAGCAGACCGGCATTAACATGCAGGCGTTAATAGACAGGAATGCAACGTGAGCAACAGCAGACCAGGCATTAATATGCCGGCATTAATAGACCGGAATGCAACATGAGGAACAGCAGACTGGCATACTAGACCAGAATGCAACGTGAGCAACAGCGGATCGGGCATTAACATGCAGGCATTAATAGACAAGAATGCCTGGCCTATCCTCAGCTGGAGCGCTACATGTATAAGTTAGCGCTGTTCTAATGCCTAACAGGGTTCGCAACATTAAGTCACGGAGCGGATAAGAGCAGTGAGATGGAAAAAATAGTGTTTAGGTTTTACTTCCATGAAACACATTGGGCCTCATCACGACCCTGGCGGTAGCCGTGCCAGTATTTATTTATTTTCACTTATTATTTATTATGTTCTGTCATCTGTTCCGCACTTTTCACTTCTCCCCCTTCCACCACTTTCCCCCTTTTCCATGCACTTGCCCGTTCTCAATATCACTGGGCCTAGTAAGATCGTTGTTTTTGTCCCCCTTGTTCCCCTCCCTTTGCTTGGTCGCGCGCTGAAACACTTGTGTCCGAGCGCGATATAAATAAATTATCATATAATATCATCTTTGCACATCTTGATGCAGCGCTGGCGTGTAGAGTGTCTTCCCATTTGCACGTAGGCCGGGAGAGAGCAGGTTTCTGCTGCAGTCCTAATGCCACAAGAAGACTCACCACATCTGAATGGGCCCCAGGCCCGCCCAATTGCAGAGCACCGCTACACGCACCTTTACCCGCTAGCATAGCACAGAGCGTCTTCCTGTTCGGACGTCGGCGGAAGGAAAAGGATCCCACAGCACCCCAGGCAGCAGGAAGTGACCTCCCTTCTAGAAGGAGTGAAATATTTCACAACACTCAATCCCTCCAGGCATACCATCAGGTAGTCCTACGCCACGACCCCTGACCATTAACATCTTTTGTAACACTATTTGGAGCATATAGGTTTAAAAGGATGCCTTTCATCATTGCCTCAGCTGCAGCTGTATTCCAAGGGGTCATGGAGAATTTGGTGCATTGCATATGTCAATTCAGATGCTTTCAAGGTGGCATCTTAATCTTGGCAAAAGATGTTACCCAGCATGGCTGCATGAACACGTGCAGGCGCAGCCGCACACAGTAAAGACACAGTAACCCCGTACAGGTTTCCCATCAACATTCCACTCAACATTGCACACTGAGCATGTGGCACCTGTGGACGCCTCTTCAGAGGATTCTTCTTCTGATGTACCATTTTTAGTGTTAGCTTTGATTTCTTTTATACTTGTACTCTTATTGGACGAGCTGCGACAGAATTTGGTGTAGTGCCCTGGCGCTCTAGCGGCTCTGAAAAGAAAAGAGGGAGGGGGTTAGTTAGTGGGAATAAGCTGGAGAAGTGCAAGAGAGCAGTGAAGTGCTGTTGGCGGCCTCAACACGGTGGGTCCATTGGTGTGGCTTAGGGTGTTTTACAGTCGGTAGTCGTTGTGTGCTGTTGTGCGAGTCTATGGGCCTCATTACACAGAATGCGGTAAGGGTTTACCGGTACCGGTAAGGGCACCGGTACCGGTAAACCCTTACCGCCTTACTACGAGGTCCCTTTGCGGGACTCAACATTAACGGCTGGTCTAGACCAGCCGTTAAAGTTGGGACCCGCAAAGGGACCATGGTGCTAATTACGGTTCCGCAATTTGCGGTACCGTAATTAGCGCCTTCCCCATTCCCATTATGCTCTATTGGGCAAAAATGGGAATGGGGAAGGGATATGGAGGAAGGCGGAAATACCGCCTTCCCAACCTTGGAATAGGGCGGTAATTCCCCTTTCCTCCAAGGTGGTACCGGTAAATTACCGGCATGAACCATGGTGCTAATAGCACCATGGTTTACCGCAGTACGTGTAATGAGGCCCTATGTGTGATTTTTTATTGTTGTTGCAGTGTAGTCAGGTTTGTGCGAATTGCTGTGTTGTAGGCTTGTGGTTGTGTTTGGTTAGAGTTTGAGAGGGGTATGCAGAGGGGTGAAATTGTTAGTGGATTGGTTAATTGGTGTTGTTGCCCGGAATGGAGGCATCACATTTCCGTGTTCTCTCCAGGTGAGGTGCGGGAGTTTTTCTGCATCTATGTCCTGATCTGGGCCGTCCGATCCTAGCAGTCCCTTTCAAATGTGTCATCCACTCACATTCATAACTTTGTCCACGTTCGGTCTCGGCCACCTATGTGACACCTGTCTGTATGCGGGGCAGACAGACGTATGTGCAACCCTTCAAATCTGGCCCAGAGAGCATTCCCGATCTAATCGGTGTGCAGCCTTAACTAGCCAGGCTATGCCATCCATTTGTTTCGAGTGGTTGGCATTCATCATCTTATTCAGTTATTCATGCAGGCTACTGCTCCCAGCCCCTTCGATCGTGGCACATGCCGACGCTTGCAATTACGTCCAGGTGCGGCACCTGCCTTCATTCACAACTGCATACGATCAGTATCCATGCCAATGTCCACAACTTCAAGTGTGGCCAGTGCTAACATTCACACAACTCTATGCAAGTATGATACCGCGTATCAATTATGGGGCGGGTGAGGTTGTTGGCTGGAGATGGCTAGGGATGCTGATTTCTCTGGTCGGTTCTGGGTGTTGGCAGTGTCATCCGAAATTTAGTCATCCTTTTTTGTGTTTTCTGTTCGGTTGTTTCGGTTTTTGAGTTTGAATCTGTGGTGTTGAAGAGCCAGGTTTTTAGTAATTTTCTGAATTGTGGGTGGTCTTTGGTGTTTCTTATTTCTTTTGCATGTTGTTCCAGGTTTTTGCGGCTAAGTGGGAGAAGGAGGAGCCCCCAAGTTTTTTCTTAAGGTATGGTTTTTGTTCCAGGCGGATTTCGTTGCTTGATCTGAGGAGTCTCGTTGGCTTGCAGTTTGTTATTTTCTTTTGTAGAAATTCAGCTCCTTGTCCGCTGATTGCCCTGTGTGTTATGCACATTGTTTTGAAGGTAATGCAATGTTTGACTGGGAGCCAGTGCAGTGTTTTTATGGCTGGAGTGATGTGGTCTCTTTTGGATAGTTTGAAGAGCAGTCTGGCTGCTGTGTTTTGGATCCATTCTAGTTTCTTCAGGAGGTAGTCTGATATCCCGAGATAGAGGCTGTTTGCATAGTCGATTCTTGCCATGATGACGGCGACGATTGTGAGTGTTTTGTGGGTGAAGTAGAGGAAGGTAGGATTCTTCTTGTCGTGTGGAGGAGGAAGTAGCATTTCTTGATGATTGCATTTATTTGTGGTTATAAGGTTAGGGTGTTGTCCATTAGCACTCGCAGATTTTTTAGTACCTTAGATGGTGTTGGTGCAGTTCCCATTCCCGTTGGCCATGGAATGTAGGTGTTGTTCTCTTGGGTATTGGATATAATCATGATTTCTGTCTTTCCAGGGTTGATTTTCAAGTTGTTGGCATTCATCCAGTTAAAGACTTCTTTTAGACACTCGATTACGGTTGAGTGATCGGCTTGAGTGTCTTGGATTTTGTAGATGATTTCAATGTCAGCTGTGTAGTTGTAGCATGTAATGTTGTATTTTTTGAAGATTCTGATTGCTGGGGTCTGGTAGATGTCGAAGTACAGTTGTGATAGTGAGGACCCTTGTGGTACTCCACAGCGGTTAACTCGTGGGGTTGATTTGAAGGGTTTTATCCATATGGTTTTTGTTCTGTCTGCTAGGAATGATTTAATCCAGAGTAGTGCTATGCCCATTATGCCTATGTCTTCCAGTCTTTTGGTTAGGGTGTCATGGTTAACTGTATCCAAGGCTGTGGAGAGGTCAAGCAGAATCAGGGCTGAGGTTGTGTTGGAGTCTGCGTTAGTTTTTAGGTCGTCCCAGATGGATAGTAGTGCTTTTTCTGTTTCTATTATTGCGGCTCTGAAACCGACTTGTGCTTGGTCAAGTAGGTGATGTTTTTCTACGTGTTCTTAGGTTAATTTGTAAACGTAGGTTTCAAGGAGTTTTGCCGGGTATGGAATATTTGAAATCGGCCTGTAGTTGGAGAGGTCTTCTACGTCGCCACTTGTGGTTTTTTATAAGCGGCTTGATATATGCTGATATGAAGGCTCTTGGAACAGTTCCTGCTGCTAGTGAGAGATTTACGAGGTTTCAGTAGTATTCTAATGGCGTTCTAGTTTCTGTCTTGGGTTTTTATTTTCATCAGGTTCTTCTTCCAAGAATTGTGGGTGTCGGGTGGAAGTTCCTCTTGTTCTGGTGATGTAAGGTGGTATAATGTCGATTGTGTTTTTGTTGTCTCTAGTATTGTCCGTCCTTCTTCTGCGTTGTTGTGTTTGGTTGTCTGCTGTTGCTGGTTCTAGCGTTGGGTTGGTTCGTTCTGGTGACTGATTGTTTGCGAGGTATGGATTTAAGTAGAGGGATTTCTCACTTCTTTCAGCGTTGGTTCGGTTTTCGTTCCTGTCTGTGGGAGTGTGTTCTGCAGTTGTCAGTCTTTGTTGCTGTTCTGGTGTGTTTGTTCTGGGATGCCTATGACAAGGTAATACAATGACCTAAAGGATGACCCTCAACAGTTATTAAAATAAGTAAACAGCGGGGTCAATCAAGATGAAGAAACCTCTGTACCAATGATGGATACAATAGCAACTCAGATTAGAATATGTTCTCAAGTTTACAGATCTTACCAAGCTAATGGTGGAACGAGGCGAGGCAGTATACAAACAAAGCCTATGACAAGAGCAATAACAATAACTTGACATATGATGCTCAAAGGCTATCAATATAAATCAACATTATGGCTGCCAGCTAAACAAAAATCTGTACTAAAGGTAAATGCAATGACAACTCAGTTCAGCATAGCGTCCCAAGTATATAGACCTTATAAGGTTAATGATGGGACGTGCTGGAGGCAGTAAGTAAATGATGGCAAAGTCATAATACTAACTTGGCAGATGATCCTCAACAAGTATCAAAATGAGTGACAGGTAAGGCATGCGAGGTAAACAAGCATTTGTAGTATGGGTGCATGCAATGGTAATTCAGATCAGCAAAGCTGCCCAAGTATATGGAGGGCTTCTAGTAGACTTTAGTGCCATTCTGAAGTAAGTGATTCCCAGGAGTCCAATAGGTTTCTCCAACTGAAGTACTTATTTTCATTAAGAAAAGAAGCAGTCCTGCTGCGGCTGATTCTCAACTCCAGAAGGCTGGCTCACACATACACACAATGCTATAGAAACTTGAGCAGACTCTATATCTCACTAATTCTCAGCTCCAGATGGCCGGCTCACAGATATATACAATGCGATTCCATATCTCACTGATTCTCAACTTTAGAAGGAAGGCTCACACACATACACAATGCTATAGAACCTTGTGCAGACTCTATATCTCACTGATTCTCAGCTCCAGAAGGTTGGCTCACACATATACACAATGCTATAGAACTTTGTGCAGACTCTATATCTCACTGATTCTCAGCTCCAGAAGGTTGGCTCACACATATACACAATGCTATAGAACCTTGTGAAGATTTTATATCTCACTGATTCTCAGCTCCAGAAGGCCGGCTCACACATATATACAATGCTATAGAACCTTGTGAAGATTCCATATCTCACTGATTCTCAACTCCAGAAGGCCGGCAAACACATACACATAATGCTATAGAACCGTGTGAAGATTCTATATCTCACTGATTCTCAGCTCCAGAAGGTTGGCTCACACATATACACAATGCTATAGAACATTGTGCAGACTCTATATCTCACTGATTCTCAGCTCCAGAAGGTTGGCTCACACATATACACAATGCTATAGAACCTTGTGAAGATTTTATATCTCACTGATTCTCAGCTCCAGAAGGCCGGCTCACACATATATACAATGCTATAGAACCTTGTGAAGATTCCATATCTCACTGATTCTCAACTCCAGAAGGCCGGCAAACACATACACATAATGCTATAGAACCGTGTGAAGATTCTATATCTGACTGATTCTCAGCTCCAGAAGGCTGGCTCACACATATATACAATGCTATAGAACCTTGTGCAGACTCTATATCTCACTGATTCTCAACTTCAGAAGGCTGGCTCACACATATATACAATGCTATAGAACGTTGTGAAGATTCTATATCTCACTGATTCTCAGCTCAAGAAGGCTGGCTCACACATATATAGAATGCTATAGAACCATGTGAAGATTCTATATCTCACTGATTCTCAGCTCCAGAAGGCCGGTTCACACATATACACAAGCTATAGAACCTTGTGAAGATTCTATATCTCACTGATTCTCAGCTCCAGAAGGCCGGCTCACACATATATACAATGCTATAGAACGTTGTGAAGATTCTATATCTCACTGATTCTCAGCTCCAGAAGGCCGGCTCACACATATATACAATGCTATAGAACCTTGTGAAGATTCTATATCTCGCTGATTCTCAGCTCCAGAAGGCTGGCCCACACATATACACAATGCTATATAACCTTGTGATATACAATGCTATAGAACCTTGTGAAGATTCTATATCTCCAAGGAAATTACAAAACAAGTGTATTCTGAATTGTCATGGACTTGGCAACAGAGGAAGATGCAAACTTTAAACCACACATGGAAACAAAACATGTTTATCCATTCAGTTACAAAGGAAGTGATAACATGTTTACTTGACAGGGTTGCTCAGCTGTTAATGTCCATATATACGTATTTGGCATCATATCATGTTTATGTGAGGCAGTTAAAAAATATACAGAAAAATGTGTCACACAACATTAATCAATGCCCATGTAAGGCAAACTAATATTACATTTACAAACATATGAAAGAAGTATATAACAACTTCCAAACTATCGTCCTATTGCAGGTCTTCTGTGGCCTGCGACCATACAGCTACAGAATGTTTGGGAAGAAAATCATATTCTGGATTCATATCAGTCAGGATTCAGACCAGGCTGCAGCACTGAGCCAGCACTGACTGCGGTCTGGGATGAGTTACTCGTTGGTCATGCTGATTTCACCAATGAGGGTGATATCAGCATGCAGGCCATGCTAGAGCTGTGGGCAAGTTTCCGATCCCGTGGACTCTGATATTCTTAGGCTAAGACTATCATCGGTGGTGCAGTTGTCTGATGCTGCACTTAAATGGTTTACATCCTTCCTGATAGACTGTATCCGGCAGGTTAAAGTAGGCCAATATCTGTCTGATCCCTTACCTGTTACATGCAGAGTCCCCCAAGGTTCCTCTTTATCATTCTTATTGTTTAACGTATATATTCCTCCACTGCAAGACATGTTTGCACAGTTTGATCTGTGTTATTATTCCTATGTTGAAGATACACAGATCTACATTAGGTTAAAGCAAGCATTGCAGGCCATGGAGTGAGTGAGTGTAACCTGTGCCAGTCAAATTCAAAGTTGGATATGGAGAATTAACTCCAGTTGAACCTAACAAAAACTGAGATCATGATCTTTGGGTCACAGAAACAAATAGCTAATTTCTGACACTCTGTTTTCTGCCAACATTGTTTTGGGCTCCATCTAAATACACTGAAAGAGTGATACACTTTGGCTTCATATGGCAATCAGACTTGAGTTGCAATTCACATATAAACCAGATCGTCACATCAGTCTATTACCAGCTAAAACGTTTGAAACCGCGAATGCCTCTAGTTGCTGAAAAAGACCGACCCATTGTACTAGGGAAACCTACTGATGCTTGGCTGGATTGCTGTAATGCCCTCTTGATTGGCATTTTAAAGTGACAGCTTCAGAGATTGCAGGTTGCACAGAACTCTGCAGTGCCACACATTTTTGACATAACCAGAAGAAGTACTGTTTCTCCCTTCAGAAAGAGCCTCCATTGGCTCTCAGTGAAGGAAAGCATCTTGTCGAAGGTACTATGTATGGTCTTTAACTTTTACTTGGCACCTCTGACTCATCCCTACCTTATTTTCTAACTTTCAGTGTTATGCAGATGACACTCAGCTCTCCTTCAGACACCCTTAGCCTCCTCTCCTCTCTCACTCATTCCTGACTGTCTATCCGTGATTCAGAAATGGTGTGCCTCCAAAGATCTCTGCCTTAATGCCAGTAAGACCGAGATCCTTCCCATTGGGACACCTGCTCCCGCTTTCCCTCTTTCACTCTGGACGCCCTCCTTGGGCCCCCTGCCTGCGCCTTCCTGAGAGGCAAAAAACCTTATTTTCATCTTCGATTCCACCCTCTCCTTCTCTCCTCACATCATGGACCTCTGTAAGAAGTCCCACTACCAACTGCACTTCCTCAGAGGTATTCTTCCCTTTCTCACTTTTCACCAGAAGCTCACTGTGTCCAGAGCCCTGGTTCTCTCTAGGTTGGACTACTGCAACAGCCTCTTTCTAAATCTTCCCGCCTCTACTCTTTGCCCTCTGCAACTAATCCAGAACAGGACTGCGAGACTTGTCCTTGGCCTCAATCCCAGGCATCGTATCTCTCCAGCACTGAAATATCTCCAATGGCTGCAAGGATCAAGTTCAAGACCCTCTGTATTGTCCACAAGGCTTTCTGGGTCTGGGTATCACACTACATCCAACTCTCTCAACAAGGCTCTTCCTAAGCACTTTCCTTCTCGAACCCTGTGCTCATCCACCTCCAACTCTCTGATGGTCAGACGCTTCTCCAGGCAGAGGGTGGGGGTAGATCTCTCTCCTCGGCTGGTGCTTCCCTCTGGAACAGCCTCCCTGCCTCTATAACAATTGAGAGGGCCACCTAAGGATCTGGAAGCAACGCAAGACCTTCCTTTTCGCTTCTGCTTTCTCTCTCTCTCTCCCTTGCTTGCTGATGTATTTTTCTGCTGCGCTAATTGGTTACCTGGCCACGCTTTGAACCTTGTGTGCACCAGGCTTCTTCACGACCAGTAGCCCCATGCACTGTCTCCAGGCCTACCGCACACTTAGGGACTGTATATGCAACCCTAAAGTCCCTGCCTCCTTGCACTTACTTAGGGCGGGCCACCCCAGCTGCACTTACTTGAGCTTTGCTTATTGCACTCTCCCCTGCTTCCCTCTGGCACTTCTCCTCACCCTTCTCCCCCATTGCACTTGCATGATCTGAATGAAACAAGGCCTAGTAAAATCGTCTGTTTTGTCCCCATTTTGTCTCTCCTTCATTGTCTTTTCGCGCCTAGAAACACTTGTGTACAGGCGCGTTATAAATAACTTATATGATATCATATCTAAGATTGCTGCTTATTGTCCCAACCGTACCCTGCGCTCTGTTGGACAGGGTCTTTCTGCAGTTCCTCCATCTAGAACTCCAACCTGGGGAGATAGACGCTTTGCCTTCGCTGGCCCTCGTTTCTGGAATTCTCTTTCACAAAACTTGCAGCAAATCAAATCATTGAGGACATTTAGAAAGCAATAAAAAAAATATGTATTTACTAAACCCTGTTAATACTAAAAACAAGTGTATAAACTCTGCGCAGAACTTGACCATAATGTTTTATCTGCGGTCAAATGCAATTCTTTGCTGGGTTCCCATTATGAGATATGCTCTATATAAATGTACAAATCAAACCTGGGGTCACAACTAGGCCTAGTCCCTCAGGAGCTGGGACCACAGTGGGTGCTGCTGAAATAGCTAGAAGAGAAGGGGCCTGTTGAGATGCCTAGCTGAAGAGCAGGCAGCATTTCTTTCAAGCAATGTTCCTGTCAAGCAATGTAGGAGAACCTTTGTGTTGCATCAGTCCAATGTGATGTCATGAGTGGAACATTCACCTACTGCATCTTCTAAGTGTGTTCTAGTTTTGCCAGTTGGAGAAGTCTTGATAGGAGGGGAGCATCTTGTGTTGGGGGTTCTCTCCTTCCCATATATTTCTTAAATAAATACCCTTTATTAAACTTATTTGCCTCCGCCTGTCTCTTCACAACAATGGCGACGAGGATGGGATATCAGGGGGCTGCTAGAGGCGAGTAAGGAGAGACCCCAAGCCACTGCCGCATCCACTCCGCCGTGCCCGGCGTCGAGCGACGGCCCGCTGCAGACGTGGGACTGACCCTGATTCGGCCCCCCAATGCCTTTGCATCTGGGGTGCCGCTTGAGCAGCTTCCGGGGAGAGCGGTCGGCTACCACGCCGCTGGGAAGAAATCATTGACCGCTGCCCACGGGCCGCTCCGCTGTTCCTGCGCCGAGCGGCCCATCACGGCGAACTGGGGGAACGGTGAGTGGAGCCAGCGCGAAGCGTGTTGCCCGCCGCGGGAGGAACTGAAGGGGGCCGCTCCGCTACTCCTGCATCGAGCGGCCCGCCACAACTGATCGAGGAACGCCAAGGAGGGATCAGCGTAAGTGAGTTACCCCGCCGCGGGAGGGATTGCGCTGTGTTGGCCGCTCCGCTTCTCTTTAGCGTTGAGCGGCCATAAAGCAGTTCCAGGTGTCACAAGTAAGTCTTGCCCTTACCCCACCGTGTCACACCCTCCCTTCCAGCAGAAGTCGCCGGGCCGCCCAGCTTTCAGCCGCTTGCGGGGCCCAAACATCACACAAAGAAGCGGAGCTGCATCTGTACTGTATTACGTCTAATAGAGTAGAAAGTTAACCTTGTGAATACACCGCGGACATATTACCGTATTATGCATAGTAGAGTGGGAAGCTGACTCATTTTTTTTTCCGTGTGCATTGATAGAAAAGTGTCCCAGCGCATCAAAGCCATACGCGAACACTGTGAAGTTTGACTTTTGCTGAATTGTGCTGTGGGAAGCCTTTGAGCCAGTGTTTGTTTTTCATCCAATAGAGTTGGAACCGCACTTACTGTAACAAAGTGTCCAGAAATTGTTTTGCTCAGAGCCTGCCCACATACTGAAATATGGCAACCTTACCAGGTATATCAGGACCACCCATCTTCATGCCTACCCCAGGGGCGGCAAAAATTGCTTGGCCCCAATGGCGGAAAGGATTCATGCACTATATGAAAGCCGCCGGGGGGACAGCGTATTCCAGCGAGAGGAAGGTGGCGTTACTGCTGCATTTTCTGGGTTACGAAGGACAAAGAATATATGAAATGCTGCCTCAGCTGGCGGGTGATGGGAGTGGCGATGAATTGAATGAGTTCGAGGCGGCTTTGTTGAAACTTGACAAGCATTTCAACCCCAAGAGAAGCACCATTCTCGAGCGATACGATTTTCGAATGCGTATACAGTCTCATGGGAAATCTGTTGAGGATTATGTGACTGCCCTACAGCATTTAGCTCTAACATGTAATTTTCAAGGAACATTCGATGAGCATATCAGAGATCAATTCATGACGCACTGCCGCTCGAACAAAATACGGGAAGAACTGTGGCTGAAGCACAAGCCCAATTTGGATGAAGTACTAGACGTGGCGAAACGGGTAGAGCACTCCCTCGCATGTGTGGCCAAACTCTCCAAGACTGAAGGGGGTGACTCCAAGGAGAGCAAACCTGAAATATTGAATGTAAATGAGGGCAAGAACAAAAGGAGAGGAAGGAACAGACAGAATGGCAGAAGTAATACTGAAGAAAAGAGAAATCAAGAAGCTACGCAGAGAAGTGAGAAGAAAGAGGAAAGAAAAGACGAGAGACTTTGTTATCGATGTGCCAGTGCAACACATTTTGCGTCTTCTGCAATAGGTCCAGGGCGGAAGGCCACATGCTCTAAGTGCAAGAGGAGAGGACATTTTGCGACGTGTTGCAAGAACTACCAATTTGGTCAGACAGGCCAGAGAAGGGTCCTCTACGTGAATGAAGAAGAGGAAGGGAGATCATCAGAAGACGATGTTGTGATGCCATTGCAAAATGTTGTGGTTAATACTGTCAATGTGGTTGCCAGTGGGGGGAACACTGATGAGTGCGAGCGTCCGTATGCTGTGTTGACGGTGAATGGACACAAAGTATCTATGATGGCTGACTCTGGTTCGAAAATCACGCTAGTGTCCAGAAGTGCATTTGAATGTGAGATGAATGGGGTCATATCTGCATTGTCAGAACCAGACATTAGTCTGGGTGGATACAACCAAGACAGAATTGAATCGCTGGGTTATGTGAAGAGCAAGTTCGAGTTCAAAGGGCGGAATTGTGAGAGTAAGGTGTATGTCACCAAGAAGGGACAATCCTTGTTAGGATGGGGAGAACAAAAGAATTTAGGAATCAGACTTGACCCTAATCATCCTGAGCAAGTTTTACAGGTCTCAGAAGTACGCCCGACATGCAACCGGTTTGTATCGGAGTTTGGAAAGGTGTTTGATGAGAAATTGGGTAAGATAAAAGGGTTTCAACACCAGATAATGCTGAAAAGAGGTAGTGTTCCCACAGTAGCGAAGCTTAGACCAGTGCCCTTTGTTTTGCGAGACAGGGTTAAGAAAGAAATTTGGAAGCAGGTGTGATCGAAAAAGCTGGGGGAGTAGAGTGGGTATCCCCAGTAGTTATTGTAAAAAAGAGTTCAGGGGATCTGAGGCTGTGCGTGGACATGCGCGAGTTAAATAAATGTGTGTTGGTGGACAGGCATCCCCTGCCTAACATGGGCGAGTTGTTGACCATGGTGGGTGGGGGAAGATACTTTTCAAAACTAGATATGACATCAGTTTACCATCAAGTTGAGTTGGAGGAAGCATGTAGAAAAGTTACGGCGTTTGTGACTCATGAAGGGGTATTTCAGTTTAAGAGAATGCCATTTGGCCTAGCGTCTGCCTCTTCAGTGTTTCAGAAAATCATGGATCGCTTGTTGAAAGGCGTGAAAGGCGTGTTCTGTTTTCAAGATGATGTGTTGGTGAGTGGAGTGACGGAGGAAGAGCATGACAGGAACCTGTGTAAGGTATTGAAGATGTTCGAGGAGTGGGGTATCACATTGAAAGGAGAGTAATGTGAATTTGCGGTGACAAGAGTAGATTATTTGGGTCACGAGGTGCCAGGGGATGGAATTAGACCCAAAGATGACATGATAAATGCTATTAAGAATGTTGAGAAACCAAATAATAAGAGTGAGTTGCGCTCTTTTCTGGGAATGACGGAATTTTACCAGAAGTTCGTTGTGAACTATGCTGATAAGGTGCAGGAAATGAGGAAAATCCTGAGGAAGGGTGCTGATTTTGTGTGGAACAGTCAGTGCGATGTGGAATTTGATGGGATAAAGGAAGACATAAATATGGCTCGTCCGTTAGGATGTTTTAATACAGGGAAGCCATCTATCGTTACTGTTGATGCCAGTGAAAGTGGTCTAGGAGCTGTGTTATCACAGAAGCAAGATGATGGATCTGAAGAAATAATAGCACATGCGTCTAGGGGGCTTAAAGGCGCGGAGTTGAGATACTCAGTCCTCGAAAAGGAAGCTCTGGCATGTTTTTGGGCTGTGGAACGATTCAGAAGTTTTGTATAGGGAGCAGAATTTGTGATACGTATGGATCATAAACCCCTAAAGGCCATTTTTGAAAATAAGGGTCTGGACAAAGTATCCCGCAGAGTAGCAGGTTGGGTCACCAGAAAGCAGACACATTGTTTTAAGATAGAGGTCATACCTGGAAAGGAGAATATATTAGCTGATAAGTTATCAAGGGTGAGAGTAGCTGATCCGGGAAGTATGGAGGAGGAAGAAATGGAGATGGTTTTTGTAAACACCGAAGGTATTGTGTCCAAACAGGAATGGATGGACGAGGTGAAGAGAGATGATGTATTGAACAGAGTGATTTCCTATGTGGTGTCTGTGGTGTGGCCCAACAAACGGGAATTGGTGGAAGGCGTGAAGCCATATTGGGAAGTGAAGGATGAATTATCTGTCAATGGAAATATCTTGTTCAGATGGAGTAGGGCAGTTGTCCCGAGCAGTTTAAGAAAGAAAGTGATAGACCTTGCACATGAGGGTCACATCGGAGTTACCAAAACCAAGGGTGTATTAAGAGAAGATTATTGGTGGCCAGGCTTCGATAAAGAGATAGAGGACTGTTTGGCAAATTGTCAGTTCTGTATCAAGAGTGGAAAGGGTGTTGTAGCCAAGAAACAACCATTGGTGGATGTGGGCCTTCCATCCAGAATATGGAGTGAATTAGCTATGGACATACTAGGTCCCGTGGAATTAGGGTATGGCCGTGGTAAATATGTTGTTCTGGTGATGGACTTGTTTTCTAGGTGGGTGGATTTTAAAATCGTGAGGGACATCACTGGAGAAAATATGATAAAGGTGTTGCAGGAGATATTTGCCAACCAAGGATTGCCTGAAAGCATATTGACGGACAATGGTCCCCAGTTTGTAGGGGGAATGTTCACTAGTTATCTGAGAAAGTGTGGTATTCACCATAAAAGAACTTCACTATACCATCCTGAATCCAATGGTGTGGTTGAAAGGATGAATAGATGCGTAATGGAGAGTATCCGGATGGGAGGTGAATTTGGTTTAGACAAGCTTGTTATGATACAGAACAGGATGTGGGCTTTGAGAATGGCACCACATTCCACGACCGGTTTGTGCCCATTCGAGTTTATGAGGGGTAGGAAGCCATATTCCATGGCGTGTCCGCCATGGCTCGGTAGGAGTAGAGAGTCAGATCTGGTTGTGGAAGAAGTGAGAAAATCATTAGTGAAGAAGAAATCGGAATGGGTCACACGTGAAAATCTAAGGAGAGGCAAAAAGGAGTTACATGTGGAATGCGGAGACTGGGTCAGAATAAAGAAAGGATTCATTAAAAAGAAAGGGGAAGCTCCTTATACGGATCCCGTCAGGGTCGTAGCTGTCATGAGAGGGGCAGTGCGTGTGACAGGAGGCCAAGTGTGGAACAAGGATAGAATTGCCGCTGTGAGAAGAGGCCACGTGTGAGGAGGTGGCCGGTGTGGGTGAGTGGAAATCCCAGTGGCTGTTACTAAGTTGAATCTAGTGAATAAACCCTGTTAGACGTTGGTTAGGTAAATCCTGTTTAGTTTTATCGTTGTGAAATGATACATTTGAATTAAAAAAAAAGGGGAAGATGTGTTGAGATGCCTAGCTGAAGAGCAGGCAGCATTTCTTTCAAGCAATGTTCCTGTCAAGCAATGTAGGAGAACCTTTGTGTTGCATCAGTCCAATGTGATGTCATGAGTGGAACGTTCGCCTACTGCATCTTCTAAGTGTGTTCTAGTTTTGCCAGTTGGAGAAGTCTTGAAAGGAGGGGAGCATCTTGTGTTGGGGGTTCTCTCCTTCCCATATATTTCTTAAATAAATACCCTTTATTAATCTTACTTGCCTCCGCCTGCCTCTTCACAACAGGGCCCCCTTGACAGAGGTGGGTTTCTTCCTCTTCCTCTTTGCCTTGAGTTTCCCCTTTGGCTTGGGTAATTGACTGTCAGTCAGACCCTGCTTGACCTGTGACCCAGTGATTGCAGCAGCAGTCAGGAGTAACCCATAAGAGATTCCCCCATCTCCACTAAGGAATTACCCAACAGAATGTTGGCAGGTGCATTGCCCTCAACCAGGACAGGAAGCTTTGCTGCCTTGTGATCACTCTAATGGTGACTAGGGCTACAGGAGAACGTCTGGGGGCCCACCAGCTAACCTGGTGGTTCTCAGAGGAGCACCGACATAGTCCTCTGGCCTGAGCAGGGTCCTGTCCTCCACTGTCATGCTAGCCCAAGTGTCTCTCAAGCCATTGGAAGGATGGCCATTTATGAGGACACTTCTCAAAATATGTGGGTGTTCTGTGGGATAGTAGGCAGTACTTCTGAGTACTGGTCCCAGGCGCTAAGGGACACTAAGGAAATCTCTGCAGGGGCACCAAAGGTGATCCCTGGAGAGGAGGGGAGGACAGTGGCCTCCACTTCAGACATAGAGTAAGGGTAGGTCAGGCTGACAACCTGGACGCCAAGTGCCTTACCTTTACACTTGGGCTTACCCTTCTTGTGGTCCAAGGCCCCACACTCCCAAACAGGGGCCAGGAATGCAAGGAACTGAACCCAATACGCTGGGAGCCTACTTTGTAGGGGTGTACGTGATTATTTTGTAGCGGAAAAATTCCAATCAGGAAATTATGAATTCGAAATTTCCGCCACGCAATAATCATGTATATACCCCATGCTTGCTATCCCCCCTCCCATCACCCGATAACGCTAAAACTTACCTTCAGTGGCACATTACCTGTCCTTCTCTGAAGCTCTTTCCCTGGGAGTTCTGCCTCCCCATTGAGGTGTAGAACTTCCGCCACAGGGTACTTTTCTTTCTCTTTCTTTTCTCTTTCTTTGTCCCCCACTTTCCTTGAGATTCAAGGTCTCGAGGTGTTGGTATTGGAAAGCTAACTGCTCTCTCTCTCTCTGTAGCTCTAGCCACTGGGATGCCGAGTCCAAGAAGAGAAATGTAACCAAAGTCTCTCTGAAGGGCAGCAGTTTTGCTCTTCGCAGTGCCCTCCGTTGGTCAGTAATTTCTCCGACTGTAGGAGTTCTGGGAAGATGAAACTTGCTGTGGGCTCCTGAAATGCTTGCCAGGTGAGAGTAAGACCCCTGGGGACCTTCAATGACTTCTGGTGGTGATGGCTGCAGGGGTCAGGATTTTGCAGTTGTCTGGCTTTCAGTCCTTTGGTGCTTTTGGTGCTGCAGCTGCAGCACTGACCTCTGGAGGGCTTCTGGTGATCTGGTCCAGATCACTGGAGTGGACTTCAGACCCTCACCAGGTCTGGACCCTCTCACAGCTTTGTATTATTCTGGTGGTGGGAAACCCACCGATAGACCTTCCTCTGCACTCACTGACCTGTGATGGGGCTTCCCGTGCCTCGGGCCGCCCTGTACTAGCATCCAAGCATACGCACACAATGAGACTCGTACATGCACATCTGGTTGTTCCAGGGTCCCGGCGGCAACTGCCTCGCGGACTGTCTTTATTCTTTACGCACATGCGCGGCCACAACGAGGCTAGCGCATGCGCACATACATTACGGACGTAACATCCCTTTTTTTCTTTAAACAAAAGAAACAACAAATTACAACTGCAACACATTTACATGTCAACCATAAACGTTACCAACATTAACTTTCTGAATAATGTCTCATTGACCAAGGACAGTCACCTGTTCAGTCTCCTGAGTCTAGAATGTAATCTTTGAGCCGAACAGGTATGGTGCGGCCTTGTCGCGCCGGGTGCTGCCGTTCCGCCTGCGAGCTGAGCGGTGGGGTCCCTACTGTCGGTGGTGGACCCATGGATGGGTCATCTTCCGGCACCTCCATATCTTCCTCCTGCTGCGTAGGCCCCGTCGGATCAGCGTCTGGTGGCCAGCTGTCAAATTCTTTGAAAAAGGACTGATTGCGGGTGATGGTTCCCCGTGCATTCGCCGCAGTAATCATAGATCCCTTGACATGGGTGATGACCCACGGTTGGGGTTCATATGGCAGTGACAGTTTTCCCTCTGGCCTGCGGTTGCATACCAGTACACAGTCTCCAACCACTATGTCCTTTTCTCGAAGTCCTCTCCTTTCGTTCTCCTTGGCATTGTGGGCTTCGCGTTCCCTTCTCACATGGTCATTGTCTATGATCCCCTGCTCACGACCTTCCACCTCCGGGAGGAGTCCCCTCAGACATCTCCCAAACAGAGCCTCGGCCGGAGCCACACCTGTGGATTGATGCAGTGTCGACCTATATTCTCGAAGAAACTCAAATAGGGTTCTGTTTAGTTCCACCCCACTGTTGGCCGCTATGCGGAATACCTTATTCAGTGTCCTCATGAGCCTTTCGGCCTCTCCATTCGCCCTGCAGAGGATTTCAGGGAGGCCATGCGTGGCAAACATCTTTTCCAACGCAAGAATTGTATGATCTGTGGCATGTGAGTCAACTAGTTCCACCTCCGGATACCTTGACCATTGATCTACTGCCACTAAAAAGTACATGCCCCTTCCAGTTGACCCAAAGTCAGTGTGGACTGTGCCCCACGGCTTCTCGCTCCGTTCCATGGAATTTATCGGTGGTGCTCTTTCTACGGGGCTGACAGCCTAGCACGACAAACTCCCTTTTACATGCAGCTCAACTAGGGCTTCCAGATCTGGGAACCAAACTTTTGTGCGCAGCCTCGCCTTTGTCTTCGCCACTCCCTGATGTCCGGTGTGAGCCAGTTCCATGACTCGGGCTCTTAGCGACCATGGTACAACTATCTGCCGACCTCTTAGTAGAAACCCCTCCTGTGAAGTGGAGAGTTCATCACAGATTTTCCATAGTGCTTGAAGATCCCTCTGGGCTCTATCCTCCCTCCTTGTGTTATTCTGCAGAATGCTTCTCCAATCGCCACTCTGAATTGCAACTCTGATGATTTTAATCACCTCGTCGTCTGCCGACTCTTGTGCCATCTGATTTGTGCCACCGGCATGGCAACTGCCACGACATTGTGTATGAACTCTTTGCACTCTGCCACATCTCCCTGATCACCTTCCCTCTCCATATTGGGATGACGGAACAAGTAGTCCGCCAGATTGTTCGTCCATAGCCGGTACACCAATTTGACCCCGTTTTCAGTGCGGGTGAGCATCCACCGTTCTATCCTGGGAGGACGTTTCGAGGATACACCCGCTAGGATTGGAAGAAGCGGTTTGTGATCCGTGATGACAGTTACCGGTTTCCCAAGAATGTACAACCTGAAATGTCTGCAGCCCCATAACATGGCCAGGGCCTCTCTCTCTATCTGAGAGTAGCGACGTTCAGTCTCCATGAGGGCTTTACTCGCATATGCGATCGGTAGCATTTCACCTCTCACGTCCTTCTGCATCAGCACAGCACCTAAACCCACCAGACTTGCGTCTACAACCACCTCAGACTCGGCTGCGGGATCAAAATACACCACTGTGTCCTACTCTGACAATGCCTTCTTGATCTCATCGAACGCATCTTGTTCTTTGGTACTCCAGACCCAAACAGCGTCATTTTTCGTGAGGGCCCGGAGGGGTTCAGAGAGTAACGCCAACCCCTTGATGAAGCGGCCGCAGTAATTCACCATCCCCAGAAAACTGCGAACTTCTGTCGGCGATTGTGGGGGTGCAGCCTTGCGGATGTCTCTGACCTTTTCCGGAACCGGGGATACACCGTTGCCATGAAACACAAAGCCAAAAAACCCAATGCGATCTCTGAAAAATTCACATTTCTCCCGGTGTAAGGTGAGTCCAAAATCTTTCAGTCTCTGTAGGGTTGCTTCTAGACGCTTCAAGTGTTCGGCATGTGTAGTGGCAAAGACCAAAATATCGTCACTCATGTTTATTACTCCCCTTAGACCTGCCAAAGCACCCCTAATGGCATTCTGAAACACCTCCGCTACTGAGGATATCCCAAAGCTGAGGCGCTTAAACTGGTACAGACCCTCGTGCGTTGTAAAAGTAGTAATGTACCTTGAGTCTGCGTGCAACTCCAGCTGGTGGTATCCCACTCTTAAATCTAGTTTTGAGAATATCTTGGCATCCTGCAGTTCATTGTGATATCATCTATAGTGGGTGTCAGGTGTCGTTCTCTCTTGATAGCAGCATTGGGCAACCGCATGCCCACGCAGATGCGAACCTTGGCCGGTTTTTTGGGCTTAGGTGCCACCACGATTGGCAAGACCCATGGAGTCGGCCCTTCCACCCTTTCAATGATATCCATACTGATCAGTGCTTTGAGTTCCTCTTCAACCTGGGACCAAAGAGGAAATGGAATTCGTCGGTGTTTCAATGCCGTTGGGCGGATCGTTTCACCTATGTGCAGTCGCAGTGGTTCTGCTTTTAGTCGACCAATCCCGTGAAACGTACTCTCAAATCTCTCCAAAGTGAGTCTATGTCCCCTTGGTAAACTGCACACGCAAAGTGGACCAAATGTAATGCTTCTGAGGCCGCACAACTCAACAGGGACCGCGGGCTTACATCCGTGTCAAAAAACCTCGCCTTAATCGTCTTTCCTTCACGGGCTACAGGAGCTACAAACACCCCTTTGATTGGTAGGGGAGTGTCACCCCCAAACGTGAAGATCTTCACCCTCGAATGGTCCTATGGAGGGGGGCCTGTGAGGGCTTCGTAATGTTCGGTAGCCAACACACATACTGAGGCGCCAGTGTCTATTAGTACCTGCGTAGGGACCCCTTGAATGTTTACAACACACATCGGTTGTCTGCGTTTTCTCGCCCCGGTAGCCAAATTTGAGATGAAAAAGACCTCTTCCACCTCCTCTGCGATGTTGAGTCTTTTGATATCCTGTTCCACAGTAGCGACACTGCGTTGTTTTCTATATCCACCACTTAACCTCGCGGGTCCCCGCTGTGTGGCAACTGGGGCAGCAGCTCTGCACATTCTGGCATAGTGCCCTGGCATGTTGCATCTTCCACAGGTCCTCGATTTGGCTGGACAGTCTTCCGAATGCGGCAAATCGTACCCACAATACTGACAAATGACCGCATTGCCATGTGGAGATGTCGGTTCCTGCCTCCTCTGGCTCCACCTCGACTTTGTCTGGGACTGTCTTCCAACCGCAAAAGCTTCCTCGAGCTTGCCTGGGCGTGCATCAGCATCCATTTTAGCCCCTCTACTCTCGGCAAGTTCGTATACCCTTCCGCTGTCCAAAATCTGCGCCAGCGACATACCTGGCTCTCTCAAGACCTGCCTCCGCAGTTTCCCTGAGCTGCACCCTTGAATCAGTTGGTGGCGGACCATTAACTCAGCATCTGTCCATCTGCACGTGGTGGCTAGCTGTCTCAAACGTGCACAGAATTGATCTAATGTCTCCTCATCGTGCTGCTTTTCTCCACACATGACAAACCTGTCAAAGTCCAGGTTGGATAAGGGGATAAAATGATCCCTTAGAGCGGTTTTACCGCATCGTAGGTTACCACAGGTAAGGTGAGAGACTCATAAATGCGCAGTACCTCTGTGCCCGCCCAGTACAATAGCGTCGGCACTTTGGCATCATCATCTGTTTCTCCAGTGGCGGCGAAAAACATGTCAAGTTTTTTTATCCACAGGAGCCATCTCGGGCCTTGTTTTGAGGGGGGACCCGAGGTGTCAAATTCTTGCATTGGTTGTAATGAGCCATGCTGCCTTCTCACCACCCTCACTGTTCCAGAGTCCTCTCCGTCGCTGTCCGTCATGTTCACAGGTCGCACAGGCACCTCAGACCGTGTTGGAGGCCGCAAACCTGGCTATATCCGTGTCCGACGTACCTGACTTGGCAAAAGGGGCAGTCTCCCTTCCTAGGAAGACTGCAGAATGTCCAAAAATTTAGGGATTGTCTACCTCAGTGTTTAGACAGCGCACGAGCACCCTCGCGGGCCGCAACTGCCTTAAACACCATAAACAAAATGGCCGCCGTCACTCGTGTGAGGATCGTGGCACATGTGAGATGAAATGCCCATAACGACACGTTTTTACGTGCCGGGCGTTTCTCTCCCCGTATCCCGCCTCGTCGCCAGTGTGATGGGGCTTCCCGTGCCTCGGGCCGCCCTGTACTAGCATCCAAGCATACGCACACAATGAGACTCGTACACGCATGTCTGGTCGTTCCAGGGTCCCGGCGGCAACTGCCTCGCGGACCATCTTTATTCTTATTTTCTTTACGCGCATGCGCAGCCACAACGAGGCTAGCGCATGCGCACATACATTACGGACGTAACATGACCCTGGACCTTCTCCGGCGAGGAAAAAGTAGTCAGTGATGATGGCATGGATGTCCCTTGAAGTATTCTTCAGCAGTTTGGAACTTCCACAGCTCTGGGTGTCTAGCAGCCCTATGCCAGGGTACCCCCTTTTCTGGATGCTTCACTGCAACAGGCTTCCAGCTGTCACAAATGCTCCCCTGGACTCTGGGTGACAACAATAGACTTATTTGACTTAAGACATTCCAGCATTCCATTTCCGGATTCACAAACACTCCGTCTCTGGACCGCAGGCACACAGGAATGGCTTCCAGGGTGCTTCTAGTGAAGAGCAGCAAGGAGCTAGTTCTTCTAGCCAGGTCTTCTTTTGGAGCAGTCCTTGAAGCAGCACAGCAGCCTTTGGACTTCTCTGAAGAATAACAGCTACAATCTTCTTCCTCCAGCTGAACTTCATGGATCAGCTTCGTTTTCAACTCTAGCTGGGGAACAAATTGGTGCTTGCAGGGACCTTAGTTATACACATTTGTTCCCCATTCACTCAGGCTGAGCCAGGCTCAGTCAACCAATCACACAGAAGGGAATTTGTGCAGGCAATCAACCAATCAGGCTCACAGGCATTCAGGCCATTCACCCAAACCACAAACCCATAACACAGATTGTGGATTGGAGTAGGCACCCAGCCTTTCAGAGCACTACAGTGCATTCATACCAGTTTCAGTCAGGGATGTATCAGGCATTGTGTCACACACACAGGAACCTGCCACTCATAACACAGAATGTGAGTTGGCTCCCAACTCCATTAACACACATCCCACCCCAGCGGTGTACCCTAAAAACACAGTACCTGGGAAGGTTCCGGTCAGTCTGACAGGAGCCAGCCACAGCGCCATATATGGTACTTCCACCCAGCAGCCATTCAGGGGGAAGGGGAAGGGGGAAGGGGCAGCATCAGGGCTCCCCAGGAATTTGAGAACAAAAAGGTGTTAAGGCAACAGAAACCAAGAGGCTGCAGTGGTCATCTTGCACTTGTCCAGGAATCCATTGATTCCTATAGCAAGGCCTGGGTGCCCCAAAATGGAGGACACTCAGAGCCACTGACAATTCAGTATGTAGCTGCCACCAGCATATACCCTGCTCTGTGCGCATCACACAAGTGCCCAAAATATATATTAGGGTCAAAAGGTTGTACCTCTACCCATGGGTGCCATATGGGTATGTAGTTGAGGTGAGTGGGCACAGCTTAACTTAAATCTCACTTGTCTTTGATGTCTTTATTAGATTATAAAGGAGATCATTCTTGTGAATGGGGTGCACACCGAATGATTAGTGCCTCTGTGCTGAGCACACAAAAGGAATTAGCACAAAAACAAAGGCAAATTTGCCTGCTGTGTGGGCTGCACTCCCTAGACACCACAATGCGTTATATTCAGTAAGTACGGTTGTACATACCTTTGATTCAAATTCTATGTCCCATGAATACAACAAACTTTGTTTTGTTTTTCTTCATTAGCGTCAAACTGCCTTATTTTAACTGAAATCATTTGCAGATGCACCTACAGCTGATGCATTTCGGACTATGAAGTCCTCCTTCAGGACTAATAATGGTCATCTTACAAGTCAAGTCACGTGTTCCAACCCATGTTCAATAATCACACAGTTTACACTAATAGTTGAACAAGTCTATGTTAGGCAATGGATCCCACATTCACAGTAATAAAACATTCAGGCAGCAAATCCATATTATGCATCAAATCAAACAGTCATCAAATACATTTCCGTAAAATGAATGTGCAACGGCCATGTTGCCTAGGGATCTAGGCCCAATGAAGGACGCACACACGGAGAGATAGGAGGAACTTCTTTATTCATCTACAACCAAGCAGGAACTGGCGCTGGCTGCGCACGTGCCCCATAACTCCTTTGCCCACTCTAAACTCCGCCTTTACAACGGAGGGGGCTCATGAGCATTAACCCCTTTACCCCCGGGTAACACTACCCCCGGACAATATGTCCAAACATCAACTTGACACTTTGTGTCCAAACAATAACTCAGCACTCTTCAACAAGTCTCATCGGCTTCTTTATGAGTCGTCTCGGCCTCTCACCTCGAGTCCCAAGATCTGGCTCCTCTTCAGTCGCCCCACTCTGGCCCATGTCCTCGGGATCTCCTTCCGGGGGAAACCACTCATCATCCCTCTGCCTCCATGGTTCTGGTGAGAGTGCCCTCTGAGGTCCTTCTGTGTTTTCTCTTCTTGCATATTGCTTGAACTGCTGACAGTTTCTGGTGACGGTCCTATTCTGGTCTTCAGCCGTCACCATTGTACCTTTCACTGCAACAATCCTCATGGGGCTTGGAGCAAACCGTGAATCTGTCTTTCTATTCACCGGCTGTTGCACCAGAACTTCATCTCCTACCTGGAGCTCCGGCGGCACCGCTCCTCTCCGTGCATCGGTACGGAGCCTTGCATTTTCCTTTGCCGCCGCGTCTCTCTGGAGTAGATCATGGTCGGCCGGCTCTGCCTGCGCCGTACTTCTCGGGATGCGGGTTCGCACCTCATATCGGAACATGAGCTCGGCAGGCGTCTTATTTGTGACCTCATGGGGAGTGTTCCTGTAGTCTCTTAACAGGCGGCATAGCGCTTGGTGTGTATCCACTGCGTCAAGCCGTGCCCTCTGTAGGGTCTTCTTGATCGACGCCATGAAGCGCTCCGCCATTCCATTCGCCTGGGGGTGGCGTGGTGTGATCTTCATGTGCCTGAACCCCAGGTGCTCTGCCAGTGTTCCAAACTCGTGTCCGCAGAATGGTGGTCCGTTGTCGGACTTGACCCACTTGGGGATCCCCCACTCACTGAAAACCTCTTCTATCGTCGCCGCCACTTGCGTGAACGCCGTGGAATTGACCACCTTGGCAATCGGGAACCTTGAGTGCTCATCTATGAAGAGTAAGATGTAGTCACCCGCTTCAGTCGGCCCGTAGAAGTCCATGGCTACTCGTTCCCATGGGTGATCGGGTATTTGAGTATGTTGGAGTGGGGGCGGACGTTCTGCAGGGGCTGTGCACTGACAGGCGTGGCAGTTCCTTACCCACTCGTCAACGGCCACATCCAGGAGGGGGAACCACACGTGGCACCTGAGCTGCTTCTTCGTGTTTTCGGCTCCTCTGTGACCTTCGTGCGCTATGCTGACCACCTCGCTCCTGAGTGTGGCGGGGATGACGATCCTGCATCCTCTGAGCAGGATATTATTGTCCTTCACCGCAAGTTCGCCATGTACACGGGCTAGCCGTTCGATTTCTTGTTTGTTCACCCCCGGGTGAGCTAGGATGGCTCTGTGGTGATCTTTCCACTTGCTGGCCGTCGTGAGGCTAATCGCCAGGGCTGTCGTTGGGTCTGCTGCCGATGCGGCTGCTACCCTTTCAAGGGACAGTGCCGGAGGCAGTGCCTGGGCCGCCACGTACTGCACATACGCGACGTCGCCCTTCCGTGCAAGCGGGGCCCCTACGGGGTGTCGGGAGAGGTAGTCTGCGGGGTTGAGGTCGCCCCCCGGGCGGTGTACAATGTCATAATCATATTCCTGGAGGCGGATGCCCCACCTCTCAATCCTCGGTGGCATCTTGGTGTGCGGGTTCCCAAACAGTGACAGAAGTGCCTGGTGGTCGGTGACCAACGTGAACCTTTTGCCGATTATGAAGTTGTGGAAGTGCTCACACGCCCAGACCGCTGCCAAGCTCTCCTTCTCGGCCTGGGAGTAGGCTAGTTCAGGCGTCGACAGCGCTCGGCTCGCGTATGCAACCACGTGTCTGGGGTTAACATCCGCACCACTGGTCTGGGCCAGGATGGCACCGAGGCCTACGGGGCTGGCATCCACTACCACCTCGGTGTGCCACAGCGGGTTGAAGTATGCTAGACGGTGAGCCTCCGCAAGGGCTTGCTTGATGTCCGCAAAGGCCTGTTGGCAGGCCGGTGTCCATTCGAACGACGACTCCTTCTGCAGCAGTTTCCTCAGCGGGTCTGTGATGGAGGCGTAGTGGGGGATGTACCTCGCACAGTATCCTGCCATGCCGAGGAACGAGCGGACGTCCGCCACCTGCCGGGGCTCGCCGAGGTTGGAGATCGTCTCGACCTTCTCGGGGTCAGGCATCATGCCATCCTTGGAAAAGATTTGTCCGAAGAATTTGAGTTTCGTTTTACTGAACCGGCACTTCAAGATGTTAAGCGTGAGGCCGGCTCTCTGAAGGGCTTCGCAAGTGTCGTGTAGTGCCCTGTCATGGGCTTCCTTGGACGATCCAAAGACGAGAATGTCGTCGCTGTAATTAAGCGCCCCTTTTATAGGTCGGATGATCTGGCGTATTGTCTCCTGGAAAATCTCAGCGGCCGATGAGATTCCAAAGTTCAGTCTCCGGTATCTGAAAAGCCCATCGTGGGTCGCAAACGTGGTTATGGGCCGGGAATCAGGGTGGAGCTCCAACTGGTGGTATCCCTGATTTAGGTCCAGTTTGGAGAACATTTGGGCACTGTTCAGCAGCACAATCATGTCCTCGATACATGGTCCCGGGTGTCTCTCCCGTTGAATCGCCGTGTTGGCCACCCTCATGTCCACACACAACCGGATCTTTCCCCCTTCCTTGGGTACTACCACGAGGGGGGACACCCACGGCGTCGGCCCCGTCGCCGGTTCGATGATGCCGTCGTGGAGCAGTTGCTGGAGTGCCTCCGAAACAGTCTCCTGGAGGTGGAAACCAACCCTTCTGGGGTGTTGCGGCACTGGCCGTACGTCGGGGTCGATGTGGAGCCTGATGGGGGGTCCCCGGAGCTTTCCTAGCCCCTCGCATAGCTTGGGGAAAGCACCCACGATGTCTTCTTGTGAGACGAGCGATTGAGTCTGATGAGAAGCTATCGATCCTACAGCGTTCCCCAGGCTGGGGTAGGCCGCTGCGGCGGTGATTACGTCTCCCACATTCACGTGGATCTCGATCAGCCCCAGAAGCGACGCCGTATGATAGCTGAGGAGGCATCGACTCCTGGCGAGAGACCGTATCACGTGAACGGTCGCATCCACTTGCCGCCCATTCAGGAGAAGGCATTGGGTGAATTGGCCCACCGTCTGTAGCGGGGTGGCAGCTCCCCACTGGAAAATTCTGGAACGGGACGGATTGAGCTGTGGTGGGCATGGTATCCGTTCATAGTCTTGTTCACCCATGATGTTCACTGTGGCCCCGGAGTCAATCATAAATTGAAATTGGCAGTTCCCCATCTTGAGCGGGATTTGCGGGGCCTCCCTGGCCTCTTTGTTGTCGAGTATGAGGTTCACAAACTCGTCGTGGTCGTATTGGTCCTGCGGGGCGTAGTAGGCCATCGCCTGATCTTCTTGGTAGAGGGTCTCAGGTCTGTAATCTGCAGGAGGGTTGTCATATTCGTCTGTGAAGTGTTTAGGCTGATCAGCCTGATCGTACGGTGGGGCGTATCCTGCCGCTTGGTATTCATCCATCGCTCGAACGTAGCGCCTCTGCCCGAAACCCTGTTGGTATGGTCTAGGCTGACTGTACTGCAGGGGCTGCGGCCGGAAAAGCATTCTGGGGGCCGCCTGGGGTCGCATCGGAAAGGGTACGCCCTCCCTGCAGACGGAGTGAAAGTGTCCTTCTCTCCCGCAGTTGGTGCATCGCTGGGATAGGGCTGGGCAGGACCCCGAATGGGGGAAGGACATCCCGCAGCGGTAGCACTGTCTTTGTAGACGCGGGGTGGACGTCGAAGAGGGTGTCGGCGGCCTGTATGGCTGAGGGCTCCTGTCGCCTTGACGGGGGGGCAGTATGGCGGCCACAAGTTCCCCCGTATTTGCTTTAGGGTTGCTGGAGTGTCCCATGGCTGAGGCCTGCGCATCCACTCTCTCGTGAATGCGGGCAAGTTCGCTGACCTCGGGCATGGTGAGCGGTTTTTTGAGTAGCTGTTTCTTGAGTGCGGGGGAGAGGCACCCTTCGATTACCCTCAGTCGAATGGCTTCCTCTAGCGAGAACGCATCAAATTGGCAGTTCGCCCCTTTCACTCGTAGACGTGTGATGAATTCGTCGACAGTCTCTTGCGGGAGTTGGGTGCACTGGTTGAACAAATATCTTTCATAGTCTCGGTTGACCTCAATAATCAGCAGTCTGTCCAACGCACCAATCAACTTGGGAAATGTATCTTGGTCTGCGGCCGGAATGGCCTTGACAACAGTTTTGATTTCCCCCCCTACCAAGTTGAGGAAGATGTCTCTCATGTTGGGGGAGTCCCCGTCGCCGGATCCTCTCACGAAATGACGAAAATCATCCATCCAGTCGGTCCACCTGGGGCCTTTGGTGGCTTGAGGAGTCATGGTGAACGGCGGGGGCAGACGTAGTTGAATCGACTTCGCCGCCCGCGGCAGTTGAGGAGAGCCCTGGCTGGACCCAGGGTTGGAGGTGCTCATGGCGCCTGGGAAACGAGGCCCGCACGTGCGTAGGCGACGCGTGGGGCGAGGTAGTCGGGCCTAGGCCGAGCCTACGTGCACCCGGTGCCCGGCAAAAGGGAGTCCGCCGCTTTTGCCGATTCAGGCCTCTTCAACGGCCAGGTGTCGACAGGCAGGGTACAGGACGGAGGCGCGGGCGGTATCGCTTCCGCGGAGCTTCGGTGGAGGAGGTCCGGCGAGGCGGAACCGGCGGAGTGCCGTGTTGAGCGGAGGTGGAGCAGGAGGAGGAGGTTTGCTGGGTTGCCCACCCCGAGCGAGCTGCTGCAGGAGGAGGACTCCAGTGTGCGGGAGAAATCCTCGTCGCCAAATGTTGCCTAGGGATCTAGGCCCAATGAAGGACGCACACACGGAGAGATAGGAGGAACTTCTTTATTCATCTACAACCAAGCAGGAACTGGCGCTGGCTGCGCACGTGCCCCATAACTCCTTTGCCCACTCTAAACTCCGCCTTTACAACGGAGGGGGCTCATGAGCATTAACCCCTTTACCCCCGGGTAACAGGCCACAAGACAAACAACAAAAGAACAACATGTAAAAGAATGCAAAAGAAATATTTGTGAAACATGGTACGTCATCAACGACCTTGAGACACACTACTGTTTATCCTGCTTACATATTATCTCCTGATGTGCATTCGTAATATTCTTAGTGCTTTTGTTAATGGATATTGCTGTGTACTCCAACACCTCGTGGATATATCAGGTTGACCCAGGCTAAGTGTCATTAGTATTGTAGCGACTTCTCATGGTTAGTATCCTAATCACCTAACTCATGTAGTCAGATCTGCATGGGTAGTATGGCTCAATCTTTCATAACAGACATTGCCGTACAGAGTCATTCCGCTATATAATGGTATGAGAAACAAAATTAGAACGTGTCTCTGTATCGGATTGAGATCTCATGGTATGATAACATTGACAAAGAACTTATCGAGGGGAGCGTATCTGCAGACCAGAATGCCTGGTCGCCTCGCCGCTAGGCGGCAGACGCTTGATACGGCGCATGAAGACAGCAATGGGTCACCATGGGAACCGTGTCATCACGGCTCATTGCGAGTTTACTTGGAATCGTGCAGTATGGTCGTCGGCCATCTTGGAACAGTGTACCCAGCCCTGTGTTTGGTGCCCCCTTCAGCGTTATGTATATAATCTATATCAAGAGTGATGTGCATGATGCAAAAAATGGTCCAAAATAGTCGACATCTGTGTTGATGCACCATCGGCGCTGGAGTATATGTTGTGATTCCCCAAAAAACTTTACCTACGACTTGGCAGCCCGGGGGTCAGTCAGTGTATCTTTCTTTGATGCAAATGAATTGTTCTACCATACGCTATTGTCCTCAAGGGTCTAAGGACTGCCAATCATAGTGCAAACCCCAGTCAGTTAGCGCTCATATAGCCTCAAGCTTACACAAGTACATGTTAGTAAATTACTGTAATCATCTTAATGAATTTGATCACGCTGAGCACTGTGATAACATATATCACAACAAAATGTACTACCAAAAACTCTTCAGTAATCAAATATATACATTTTTTTAATAAAATACTTGAGTAATACGCGTGCCCAATAGAACTTGCTGGATAAAGTGTGCATGTTAAAGTGACTCATCTCAAACCCCTTGCTGAAACGACATGTCTCATTCTTCATATACACAATATCTAGTGACTCTGATTCATTGCCTTATGTTTCTAGATTGTTCGCTCAGAGAAAGCAATTCAAATCAAATTCTTCATTTATTCCATTCAGAGTTAGTGCGTCAAGTCGATCTATCCCGAATGCTTCTCTTTGTGCCCTTCTTTTCTGTTTGTCAGAGAATGTGATTTACTGTATTTGGGGGCCGATTCATGGAACAAATGTGTGCCGAAAATCTCAGTGCAAGCTGGCTCAAGCTGGCGCAAGCGTGAAAAAGCAAGCGCAGGAAGGGCCTGTGCGTGTTTTCCCCAGGATGTGCACCAAATCCGTGCGTGGCGCACAGGGCCGCACACGTCATTGCAACATCCCGAAGGACATGCGCAACGCGCACAGGGAAAGCGCACAACGTCAGCGCACACACCAAAAAGGGGGTGGGACACGGAGCGTAACATGTGGAATGGGGAACAACGCGTGAAAAAGAAGGCGTAACATGGGAAGTACTGCAGGGAAATACACGGAATGCCCACACACACGCGAACAACACGTATTAATGGAATGCCAAAAGACACGCATAGGCATCAACACGTCCGCCACACAAAGGCAGGCGGAAGCGTCCCCGCGCACAGTATGAAAGTGCGTGCAAACAGCAGCTTTGCTGGATTTCTGGAGTTTATTTTTTCCACCTGGTAAGAGTGTACATCCTTTTTCCACTCTTACATGTGTTTTGCCTATGTGTTTTTACTCATTGTGTGATCTTGGGCACTGGAGCACACCAATCCAGGTGTCCCTGTTCTTTAAGGGTTACACAGCATCTTTAGTGTAGTAACCCAGGGTTGTCTTTAAGACTTCCCTCTGACTCCATTTCGCTGAGGCTGACTACTGTCCCCCAGAGAAAGGTAAAGTTGCCATTTACTTTACATAGTCATTTTTACCACAGACCCAGTACACCCCATTTTACATGGAGTACTGGAAAAGGCTAATCTGTACCCCTTTTCTGTCTGTACCTCCCTGAGCATTGTTTCGCTCTTTTAACATTTAGACCTGGCTGGTGGCAGTGGTATCTACCCTAACTTTTCTACCGCGATTATATTAGATAAACGTGGTACTGTTCTTGGCTATTATATTAGCCTCGAACATAAACCCGTTTGACCAAATCGTCTTTCTTTTGGCTCCGGTTGGGTTTATTCGCCATTTCTTTTTGTTAAAGTCCTTCTTGTGTTTTACTTTGCGTGGCAAACTATGTTCGCTTTCTTTGTTCACCGTCTTTTGGCGGGATTCTGCAGAGAAGCCCTCCTCTTGGCGCTTGGGTGTCTAGGTAGACTGAATTTGGGAAAGGGGTGTAGTCACCCCCCCGACAGGGTATCCTAGGAAACCCAAGTCGCACTTTGCCATTATTGGCTGAGGTGGTTGTCCCGGCTGGACAACCCCTCTGCTGCGTGATTGACAGCCAGGCTGTGTGAATGGGGGTTTTGCACATAAAAAGCAGGTCTCTTGGGCTAGAAGTCAGAGTCTCCTCTGGAACTACAAGGAACCAAAGAGAAGCAGAGAGAACGACAGCTGCTGCAACTACCCCGTCTCGGTGAAGCCATGCTGCAATCCTGAGCTATCTACCCTTCGACGACTAAGAGGAGATCCAGTCCAAAGTCTTCTTCCCTTGAGCCTGGTGGGGATAACCAGCTCATGTTCTTCAGCCAGAGATCTCCGCCGTGGTTGAAATTGCTGCACACTGCTGTAGTGGTCCTGATAGCCACCTGCTGAGCCTCTCCTGTTTTTAAGGCGCACACCTTTTTTCGTTGTCGCTACTGCCGGCTTCATCCCTGCGTGGTGCAGACCCCCTTCAGACGTCCTCCTTCACAACGAAGCTCCAGGAATCGTGGATCCGCGGGAAACCAACAGGAACAACTGCCAGGGCACCAGCTGCATTGTGGAAATAAGGTACTGTGTTATACTCGATGAAACTGAGTGAATCCGTTTTCTTCGTCCTCTTCGTCCTTGTCTTCCCTCCTTCTTATAACTTTTGCTTCTGAACATTTGACAATATTCAAGTACTTTTGGGCTATGCTGAATTGTGAACTGTCTAACGGTGTGATCTTCGGCACAGGACTCCGGTGTTTCTCGATACTGTCTGCCTAACCTAAATATTGCCTGTGATTTTTGCCTCCAACTCCCTCTGGGTATCTCAGGTGCTAAGTGTGCTTTTTGCCCCGGTAGCATTTCATGACACGGATACGCGTTTATTGAGTAGACCGAACTGTCAAAAGTGATTGCATCGTATCCGCGGTATCGTGTTTTGTTCATAACACCGGTTCATTCAAACACAGGGTACTTACCTTGAGACATACTGTACAAAGTGAATTGGTTAGTTGTAGTATATTTAACGTGTGGTTTTGTTTAAAGTTTAATAGAGGTGTTGTGTTTATAACTGATGGTTTAAAAATAAATGTACTTATATTTTTTACCTGAAACCTTGAGTCAGTGTTTGCTTGAGTCACAGTAATTGTGGTCCCTTTGGGTAATCTCTGCTACTGCTCATATACTCTCGAGATTAGCCTGGCTGCTCTGCTACTGCTACCACTATAATTTAGTAGTACGGGCTTGTACCAAAGGTAAACTTGCATTGCCACCTGTAGTCTTAATTGTGTGTAATGGTCCCTAAGGGCACTGCACAGGATTCTGCCTAACTGTATGCGATGCAAAGAGAATCATCACCTCTGTCTATGCAAACAACCCTGGCTCAACCCATGACAGTTTCATATACAGAATGTCTGCCCTGAGCCGGGCCCTGGAAGCTGGGAAGCATGGCGACACATGGCTCCTATGTGAGTACAAATGCCTGTGCACATGCATGCATGTCACACACAGCCAAATACACAAACCCCAATAATCACAACCATTATCACCTCCCCAGGGGACAGTGCCTACCCTCTGAGCAACCACATGATGACGCCAATCCGGAACCCCACCACACCACCCCAGGTAAGATACAACACTGCCCATATTGCAACCAGGGGCATAGTGGAGCGCACATTCGGAGTGCTCAAGTCACGCTTCCGCTCCCTTGACCGCTCTGGCAGCCAGCTACTATATGCACCCCCAGTAGTGTGCAGGATCATTGTGGCAGCATGTGTCCTGCACAATGTTGCGACTCAGCGGGACGTACCAGTGGACATGGTGGTGCCCCCACATCCCCAACCACAGGCACAGGCACTGCCCATGGGAGGGGAAAGGGCACGTGGCGAGGCAGCCCGGACCCAGCTTGTGGCCACATTTTTCACCTAAACTCCGACCCCTGCGGTGTGCACACAGGCCTGGCACATACCAGGTAACAATCGATGATGACAAGGAGACAGTCCACTGTCACAACCTTACCACCCTGAGAATGTTGCCATGGAAGTGCTACATTGTGTGCATCCCTAGCTACATAACCAATCCCATGTGACCAAAAGGAACACATGCAAAGTGTGTATCACACCCTCCTGCCCCCGCAAAACAGGCCATCACAATCCCTGGTATGTCACCCAAACCCTCCAAACCCACATCACCCTTGTCTGCCACACCATGACATGGCATGCAACAGCAATAAGATACGAAGTGACATGTCATAAATGAAAACTGGCACGAGACAATGATGCCTGACATGGAATCAGATGAAATGACTGACCAACAACCTCACACACATACAAAGTCAGACCCAAATGCTTTCCATCAGTCGTAGCATGAACACAACACTGAATGCCTGTTCACATGTGTTAGGCGGAAACCTGTGCAGTTCCCTCTGGGACCACTGCAAAAGATTTAGGACTACAGGTGTTTGGCAGTAAACCCACTTGGTAGCAGTCTGTACCACACAGATTCACTTGGTAGATGTGGCTGAGCAGTCAGACTTCCCTCAAGAAGAGTTAGGCAGTATGTGGAGTATACAATATAGGGCAATCCACACAGTAGAACAAGCAAACACGGAACAAGGCTTCGGTGTAAATATATAAAGGTATGCTCCAACGATACACAACCTCCAACGGAGACGATAAGACATTTACTCATGACATGCACAGCGACCGCAGCACTTAGACAGTGCTATCTGCCAATGATACCAGGCTTCAGCGCACTGCCAGAAGAGCAACTGTGGTGGTGCAGACTCATCGGGGGAGACAAAACAACGTGGCAAATAGCAACTGCAAAAATACTAGAACATATTGATGCAAAGTTACTAAATGCGAACAATGAATAGCAAAACAGAAGTCTGCAAAACAGAAAACAAAGACATGTCTTCCTTTTGTAGTTCACTACAAAAAGTTCAGTATTGTAAAATCATATTTTGATAAAACAATAATAATAAAAAAAAAAAAAAAGGTATTTATTTCTAACGACACATCTATATAAAACACTCTGGCACTAATACGGTAAACAACTTCAATCGCAATTACTATAAAAAAAAAGATCAATCCCCCTAACAATAGTTCGACAAGTCTAGGTTCAACGGCATCACTTATTTGCAGACAGAGGTGTATGCTTTAACTTAGATGGCACTCTAGTATTCGTTAGGACGGGAGAGAAAAAGACGGGTTAAGAAATCAACTCGGTACCAATACGTGTAAGAACAAAGATGGAAGGCAAGAAGACAAGAACCACTGTAGAGTCTAAAGTTCAGAGGCCAGGCCCACTCGGAGAGAGGCAAGGCGATATGTCCCAAAAAGTATCTTAGTGGAAATGCGTTCGAGTCTTTGTAGCAAATTGTTATCGGCAGATTGGACCAGTCCAGAACAACACGCTAGAGAAAGCTTGGAGGCGACCCTATGGAGAGGCGAGGATTAAGACACCTCACTCTATCCGGCAACAAGGGAAGCCAGGCGGACACAGTACCTTGATTGTGGAGAGACAGCTAAGGCGGACGCAGTTGTTCCTGGTGGTGGATGCATGTCCGGTCTTTGCCAAGAGAAGAGATGATCTCGTCGTCGAAGGAAAGTTGAAGATCGTTGCACCACCAGGGAGGAGACCAGCCGCGGAGTGCTCTGTCACAAGGCACCACCTTTTGGTCGCGGTGCAGGGGTAGTGGCTATCCAGTTGCTGGGGTGCTCTGCACGGGCAATTCGACCACTGCGTCCTGAGGCGAAGAAAAAGCAAAGGGGACTGGTTGTTCCCACCAGTCAGGGGAAGAGACTCTCCGGCAGGGAGATCTCCTCTGTCATCGGGAAGTGGTGAGTCGGTTCAGCAGGGCTCCACCGGAGGTGTCGTCGTTGCAGGTCGGCTCAGCTTTACCCTCGTCGGATTCTTAGGTCCTGTGGCGACTTCTGAAGATCCAGTCCCAAAAGCCCTGCTTTTATGCAGAAAACCCCCATTCATTCAGCCTAGCTGTCAATCAAAACACGCTAAGTGGTGAGCGGGGAGGCTCACCACTTGGGCCAATCACACCAGAGTGCGCCCGGAGTTTGCAAGGCAACTCAGTCCAGGGTGCCTAAACCCCCTCCCACACCCCTGTGGTAACCCAGACAGAATGGCACCACTTTGGAGGGTCTCTGTACAGAAGCCCACCAAAAGTGGAACAAAGGGCTCAACCTTTGGTTTAGGAGTCACAGAGACGAACACAGACGCCATTTTAAAAAGCCGAGTTCTGGCAGAAAATACCATCCGATCAACTAATTTAAGATAAGTAGACAGGTGGTATGTTAGAGATTAACGAGAAAAGAGTATCAATCTCCAACAATGGGACGAATCCCATAGGGTTACATTCGGGGTCGAATATAAGAAGTAGTTTCCACTGCCACCAGCCAAAACTCGACGAGGGGGGACGGGACAGTGCCCCCTCGAATAACAGACCCAGGAGTAATCGAATTACCCCTACTAGTACGTCCACAATAGGATGGTTTGTACTAGTTCTATTAGTAAATTTAGGTCTAGTAAAGCCAATGGTGACTTTACATGCCCGGGGAGACAGTAGTCAGTCCCCGGGTATGGAGTCTATGATGGAGGTCCGCTAGGACGCCCCAGTGCTACGGCACGGAGGTTGCGGTGTAACACACATAGCAAAACATATGAGACCCTATGGAGTAAAAGACCCCATAGCCCATAGAACACATTGACATTCAAAGGAATTACACACATTCATGTCCAAGAGTGGGAGGAAAAGAGTCTCACTCTTGGCAGGATGGAAAAAACAAACTCCAGAAATCCAGCAAAGCTGCTGGGGGACTCACTAGGTTAGGAAATTCAGCCTAAACAGAGAATTCTCCCTAACAACATGCACATTGGGCATGGCAAAATCCCTACTCCTGAACCCGTGTGCTGTGTGTGTCTCCTGCAACACACTGCTCAGCACACAGCACATTGAGCAGCCATTGTGTTGCAGATACACCTTGAGCATCACATGCAAAAGACTAATCAAATCAACAACCAAATGACGCATGTACAGGACCCCCAAATGGTAATAGATCATGTGCTGCATGGACACAGGGGGCCTGATAATGCAATCTGTGTGCACCTGTGGCCATGGAAGGGTGGTTGCACGTGTGGTGGTTCATTGTGCAACTGTGTGTGTCATTAGGGACGTGCACTCAATATATGCATGTGAAATAAAGTGACCCTCAGTGTCCTGCACACGTCACATGTGAACATTGCCCATGTGAACACCCCAGCATGTCAAACCACACTAATCCCCTGACACCTGAAAAATAAAGACAAAACAGGAACAGGCATTGACCAGCACAACACATCATGTACATAGTACCCCACAATTACAATGTCAGAGTGCCCAAAACACTGTAGCCCAAGACAACTGTCCAACAACAAAAGGCCCTCCCTCATTTACACATCACTGTGACCTTCTGAACAACTGTGTCTGGGGTATGTAGCCTTTTTCCTTCAAGTGTACCTGGCTACAGGATCACACTACCCCTCGGTCGCCATGTTCCAGCTTGCGTGTAAATAGGGTCCAGCCCCCTCAGAGGCCACCTTGACTGGTAAAAATACCAAATCGCAGAGAACTCCAAGGAGCCAAACCCACAAACCAGGGAAAAAGCCTGTAGGCACCAAAAAACCCAGGAAGAGTCTCCAGTAGATGACTTGAAGTAGCAGGAAATGTTAAAGCACATGTACAAGCACAATGATAGAACAACCAAGGTAGCACAGTTGAACAATGGTCCTACAGGATGGGTAACATTTACGGTACATAACATACAATGAGGATGCAACAACTGATGGTTAGTGTCACAGCTCTGGTGTCCAGGCGCAGGAGTGGCACGAACCAACCACCCCCTCTGTGGTCTGGGCGCCTGCAAGGTCAAACTTACACAGGCCTCTGAGACGCCGGCGGGGAAGGAGGGTCAGGGATATGTTGTTTGGACAGGCATTGGTATGCAGGATAACCGGAAAGAGGGGCAGGAGAGGGGAGTCGGATTGGCAAGGGAAAGTAGTGAAAATACATGAAACTACCATTCACAATAACACATACTCAATCTGAAAAAACATGTTCATCATGCACATTGTACCAAATGAGTCAAATGCAAGGCACAGAGAGACTTATCTCTAGGGTGAGTGCTGGCCTCCTGCCTGCGCACTCTCAGGTCTGGTAACAGGAGAAGTTCAATGCTGCAAAGAGAGCTTGAGTTACTAATCTGACTGTGTGTTAACAACACACTCACACACACACAACACCATCCATGCCCCAAAGTAAGTGACTCCACCACAAACAAACACTCCTGTCTGCTGCTTTGTACCCATACGTTAGCTTGGCCTCCTCATGGTTCATACACTGTCAATGCAGTAAGGCAGGCGAATGTGGGCGCGCGGGAAAAGGAAGACCAATGCATCAAGAATTACACATGATACAATGGTCCCAGGGTGAGCTGCTGCACGCGAATAGCAAGGTGCAACTTCAGTACAAGTTGTGTTCTGGCAGCCACGGATTTCAATAGGTAGTGCAGGTGGCAATTTGCACATGAAAATGATATGCACTGCACATGAGTCTGTGCCTCGCAGGGTGTCCCTGTGCGCTGTATCAGTTTCTGGCTAGAAACGCTACTGCCCTAATAACTTTGCTTCAATGGAGCAGGGGGTACTCGAGGACATGTTGGATGGCCCCTGTGTGTGTCCCTGACAACTTGTAAAGCCACTTTGCATTTGGCCCTCAACGCATGTAAGCTGTACTGTGCGCTTCTCCAACAATGCCTGGCAAAGCTCCCCAGCACTGGTGCTACTTAGCATGCATGTGCAAGTGGCCTGGTGGAAGGTTGGCTGCGGTGTGGGCCCTTGTGCTGCTTACCTTGCCTGGAGCTCACATCTGCTTCTGTCGGACGTCTCAGCACAAGCCCTCTGCTTCTGCTTGCGCACACATGCACACGTCTGCACCACCGAACGTGGCCAGTCATCAGGATTACTCGGCCCTGTGTCTGCTGGCAAAGGTAGTGTGGAGGCTCATTTTCCTGCAGAAAGGGTATCAAGCACATATACAGGCAAGAAAATAACATACATCACAATCCACATCAATTAATGGAGACATCAATCACGCACTCACCCAAATTGATTACAGACATGGGGTGGATAAAAACGCTACAAATCCCCACTAGGGGTGGTAACACAAGTAGTACAGCAGCAGACAGGCCACAGTTATGACGAAAGTCCAAAGCCCTTGTGTAAATGTTTGTTAAACCGAACCATCCTAGCAAGCCCATGGATAAGGGAAGCAGGAGTGGCCTATGTGATTCAGGACTCCAAGCTGCAAACACATACACGAGACAAGCTTGAAGGGCCCAGCTAGAACAGACAGTAGAAGCTTTCAAAAGCCACAAAGCACCACACCGTCCCATGAATGCACAATAGACAAACAATATTAAAGTATATTAACTAATTAAACTAACAATGAACAACCTACATAACCTAATTAAAATAACTATCAAATAGTCAATATTAACTAACTAAACTAAAATCAAAAATCAAAAATGGCCACATATGACCCGGGGGGTGGGGAGGCACCCAGGAGGGGGGAGGTACAGGGTACACCTCAACACCCACATGCGATGATGTTGAGACAAAAAAAAAACCCTCCATGGGCTCAACGCCTGCACAGCCCGACCTGTGTGGGAGATATCTAGTCGTCCGAGTCAGCCTCTTCCTGAAAAGGTTGACGTGGCACAGGAGCCCGGCCACATCTAGGTGCAGCTTGACCCTCATCGGCAGCAAGTCTGCCGGACGGGTGAGCCTGGTTCTGTGCAGCGATTACACGTAAGTCAGCATGCAGAACCTCCCGTGATGAACATGCTTCCTCTTGCAAGGTAATAAGTGTAACACAGAGTTCTTCCTGCGTGGCCTGGCTGGACAACTGATGCACCTCCCGGCAAGCACATAGCTCAGCCGAGATGGTACGCTCAAGCTGCTGAAACCTCTCTTCTGACCGCACCCTCTGGGACATCAATAGGAAATCCAGAGTGGATCTGAGGGACTCATACTCAGCCCTCAGGGCCTCCATGTGTGCCTCTGCGTGAGCAGCAATTGCGTGACGCAAAGACAACATTTCAGCCTGGCGTGCCTTGTCGGAGGCCTCCATGCCCATCCTGAGCGAGCGGGCCGTGGACTGTGCCGCCCGCTGCTGGAGAAGCACCTGCCTAGCAGGGGGGAGCACGGATTGGGCCACACGCTCCATGCTCACAGCGATGTTTTCCATTGCTGCCCCCTGGTGTTCTGAATTGGCAGTCATGTCTTGCTCCCACTCAGTATGACTCGGTAGCGTGCGGCACCGCGTTGCTGGGCTTGACACCTGCGAGTCCCAAGGGCCGGCCATCCTTGTCAGGTCGGCACCGCCCGCGGCTGCAGGACTACATTCCCCCGTCGACGTGATGTCCCAGGCACATCAGTGACTGGTGTGGAGGGTGACCCTGCGTCCCGATCCACCACAGGCGGAGGTTCCACCACCGTCTGGCCCCTCAGTGTGGGTGTCGCGGACAGAGGAGCGTCCACATCAGAATCACTCACCCCTGTCAAATGGACCTGATGGACATCCAACTCAACATGGACATCAGAGTGGTCATCTGGGCTGGACTCATTGCCAGCCATAGACAAGATGGTCTGTAACACATGTGGGTTCTCGTAGTCTGCCACCCGACGACCCCCACTTGTGCCGGGTTGCTGTTGTGATAACAACCCTGTGCCTGGCATGACAACACCATCCTCTGGCTCCATTGCGTCATCATCTGAAAAGTGCAGAAAATTAACATCAGTACACATGCCAGAAGCACATAACACACACACACATAGACATCACACAGACAGCCAACACATCAAGCAGACATGCCAGACACAACTGAGAACCTGCCATGCATGCAAGGTCACTTTGACATGGCATCAGTGAGTAGGCATGTAGAACGGTGTAACACGGCTCAGAAGTGGGTTCATGCAGTGCAGTACATGTGTACGTTACCCACTATCTACATGAACAAGTGCATCATGATGTACATACATATATGTGAATGCAGTGCAAGGGCAAGTTCAGGCATCATGTGCAATGTGCATGCAATGGGTTGCATGGCTACAAGAAATCCACCCCTCCCCCTAAGTGGAAATGCAGGGATGGCTTGCATGGTATCAAAAGGATGACCAGAGACGTGTATATTGGCTGACAGTGTTGACTAGAATCAATAGCATCATCTGAGTCAACTGACAACACAGCAGATGATGATGGGACAGTAAGCAGGACACATGATGAACCCTCAGTAGTACACCCATGTGTGCAGAAGACACTACACCAGTTGGACAGAGTCAGTGGGCCTGAAACAGGGTGAGGCCTGTGCCCCACACCGACTGTCACAACCTAAACATGTGTGGGACGCAGGACTGAGCCAGAGTGGGCATGGGAAGGCTGATGAAATGCCATGAAATGTAGGTCACCCTGGACACGTACTACAATGATCATCCAGTCAAGGACACATAGGGGCATACATGGAATGCACATGGAGCATGAATGGGCACTCATGTCCCTGCGGAGCACCTGCCATCTGCACAGTCCAAGTGAGACACCCTGCATGAAGGACAGAGGATGTACCCCGCTGCATGTGTCTGGCAGGTTGGCTGGTGGACGTTTGCATGTACACAGGAGTCTGGAACAGGCCATTGCAGTACGCCAACATGATGTACACCAGTGCAATGTTGAAATTGGGGCGCAGGGGGGTGGAGGGGCATGGGAGCATGTCTACGTGGAGTACCCGCATGCAGGCAGAGGACACATGCATATAAGTCATGCAATGACATAGTCCCAGTGCTGTGAGGAAGGACACCCCAGGCTACATGCAGAAGGGCCAGTGAGCTGGAACATGGACCGGAGGGGCATCCTGGTGACTAGCATGTGAGTAGGGTGCAAGTGTGGTGATGAGGACAGTCCCCGTCTGCTCTACATGTCCACCATCCAGCACGGCAGGCATGCATCAGTGAAGCATTGCATGACTTGAACATGAGAACCATGTACACATGATATGTAGTGCCAGTCGTGCACAACACATCACACAAGTAAAACACACATGGCTTCGAAAAACACGCAACAACACTCACTGGACTGGGCATCAAAGTCCTGCATCTCTCCCACTCCTTCGACCATTTCTGGTGGTATGAACTCCGCAACGAGTGACTCGTGCGGAGTGAGGTCTTCCTCCTCAGGTGGTGGCCCACTGCCAGTCACCAGAGTTATGTTGTAATTTGAGGCACGCTTTGCCTTAGCGCTGCATTTGAGGTAATTCCAATGCTTTTTGCACTCTTGCGCCGTGCGCACCTCATGGCCGAATTCACTCACATGTTCCGAAACTTGGTTCCAGTGGGTATCACGATGGGCAGCCGTAGTTTGACAATTCGACCCCACTAGCATGTCACGGTTGTAGTCCTGCACGTAGTCCACGAGGAAGTCCAGTTCCTGCTTGCAGAAAGGCTTCTTCCTCGACGTGCCAGAGGCCGTAGCTGTGTCTGGGGCCCAGCCTGTACTGCAGGTGCAACCTTCCTCCTCTTGGACGCTGGTCCGGACCCTGGCTGGCAAATGCCGCCCTGATCAGTATGGGCAGTGGCGCTGGTGGAATGAGCCGAGGGAGTGGCAGATGGAACATGGAGTGAGGCCGTGACTTGCGTCAGTGGCTGCTGGGTGCCCTGGAATGGACCCTGTGCAGCAACATCCGCTGTACCAGGGTCATTGACCGTGACTGTTCTGGTTGGTAGACTCACAACCGGCTGCACCTGCCCCTGCACTTGCCGACACCCGGCTGGTCGGGGAAGCAGATGACATTGCTGCCCCAGGGACACGTGCCTCGGTCAGGGCAGCCCTGCATGCACCTACGGTGTGCCTCCTGACCACCTGGGATTCTGCCATGGACTCTTCAAGTGCCAAGGCAGTCTGCGCTGGCAGACCCCGAGCCTGGGTGGTGGTGTCCACAGCTGCACCTGCAGCTACCGCTATCCTTGAGCCCGTGGCAGTCGGTGAAACGGACTGCCGGGTCATATGGGCCCCAGTGTCAGATGCAAGAACGGCATCTCCTGGATCTGCAGAGGGTGGTGGCATGACTGCACCAACACGTGGCACAACATCGTGCCGAGCTGCTGCACCCCTGCCTCTTCCCCCTCTGCAGCCACCCTGGACACCCTGGAGTCCCTCTACTCCTTGGTCACCCCGGCCAAGTCCCTGACCACGCCCACCACGTGGAGTACACCCAGCTGAGGCACCCCTCACCTTTCGTGGCCTCCCAGCCATGGCACAGATGGAGTAGTGCCAGCATGGATGGAGTAGTGCCAATGGGAGGTGTACACGACAATTGTCCTGGGCAATTGGGGTGATGGGGGTGGGATACAAGATGTTAACAGCACCCCTGCACCTGCAAGGCTGTATGTGACCCATTGTGATAAAGTGACCGGTCATGCAATGCTCAGGCACCCCAAAACGGCAGTAAAACTGTGCACGCAACCCCCGGTAGTCCACGTGTGTGGAATTAACCTCCCGCAGTACGCGGTGGCACCCAGGGACATGAAAAACACGTATGCGTGGGACACGCAGTCTACTATGACCTCGACAATGGGTATGCGATACACAGGGGCACCCGCAGTGGGAAAAATAGCATGCCCGACTCACCGTCAGAGTAGCGTGATAATGAAAAACACGCGTAGCCAATACCCCCGCCAAAAGAAGAGACACATCCTTGATCTGCTGTGAAGTTGTGTTGGTGCGCGAAACAACACGAAGTAGCAACACACATGTCGGTCTCCACGAAGGGCATGTACAGCAAACTGCTGGCCCCGCTCACCTTTAACCCGTGCTGAGGGAAACACCCGCGTGCGTCACGTCACTTACACACTTAGGCCCTTTCCTCGGATTACACACATTAGCACACGGACGTGCTGTTTTTTCATGTGCTGAATCACTATGCACCCGTCATGAGGGAAAAACCTGCGCGCGTAATGTCACAGACACGCTTACAAATTAAGGGCTTTCCCTCGAATTACACGCTGACGTGCAGTTTTTTCATGTGCCAAATCACTCCGTATCAAGCTGGCCGCGCGACAACACACGGAAGACCACGCTCCTGCCCAGAAGGCCATTTTCCTGCCCCCCAGATCCCCGAGCACGCTCCCACCTGCCATCTGCTGCTGCCTGCCTGCTGCCCACGTGCCCTGCTATTTGGTGCCTACACATCAGCCATCTGCAGGGGTCCAGTTGCTGTGTCCACCCCTGCTGGAACAGAAGACTCCCAACTGGTATACCATTGCTCCACAGCCCAGCCCCAGGACCCAGTTGCCCACCCACACCTGCCTTGGGGGTCGCCATGTCAGGGCAAACACCATCCGAGGCCAATGGCGACCCCCAGCCAGAGAGGCAGAGGGCTACCAGCTTCAGCGATAAGGAAGTTGCTATCCTGGTGGAGCAAGTTCTGGGGCATTATGATGCCCTCTTCACACCATCGCGCGCCGACAAGGAAGGACGGGAGAGGATGTGGGAGGACGTAGTGGTTGCCATCAACGCGGAGGGGGTGGCAACCTGCGACATCAAACAAGTCCGGAAGCGCTGGGAGGACTTCAGGTCCAGGACCCTCAGCAAGGCCCAGCGCCTCTTGAAGGCAGAGGATGCAGATGGGTGCCGGGTCAGCCTGACCAACATCCAGATGAGGGTCCTGGAGCGCATAACCCCAGAGCTCCACGTCCAGATCCTTGAGAGGCAGACCGTCTGGAGTTGAGCGGTAAGTGGCCATGCATTGCTGTGTGAAACAGGGCATGTTGCAGTGTGCTGGTAGTCAGCTACTGTATGTGTGACATAGGCCATGTATGGATGTGTGTGTGCAGGGACATCATGGTTCTGCATGTGAGACCAGTCATGCGTGAACCACATGGATGGTGCATGTGTTCCAATGCAACATGGGGAGCAGCATGCGGAATGCACACATGAATGCATTCCTGTCTCTGTTCTTGGACATGAATGGGGTGTGAGAGATGGGTGCTGCTGTCATGGACATGTATGGTGTACATGTCTGTGTGTCTGAGTAGCGTGTGTGTGACTTTGAAACGCTATGGATGCATGATACATGCCCGTGATGATGTGTTGATTCACTGATGCAGTCTAGTCATCCTTGTATCCACTGTGTCTGTGGTGTACAAGGCCAGATGCATGAGCCTCCGCTGATGTGTGTGCATGGGATCAGTATGACCCATGTGAGTTTGAAGAACACATTTATGTCAATAGAGGCCCTGGTACATGGATTCTAATGTTGATTGCATGCACCGTGCCTGTTTCTGCATGTGTGTTGCCTGCATTGACCCATGTGTTGTGGAGGGACAGGAAGGAAGTGACGTTTGACAGTGCCACTCATGTGCTATTGATTCCTGTCTAGGGGACTATTGTACAGTACCCTGATGCTTGTGTTCTATGTCTCCCTCTACACAGCATTGAGTGAAGAAGAGGGCGGAGATGGCACTTGGGAGCAAAGTGGCAGGGATGTCTCCACCGTCCGGCGACGCAAGGCTCAGCCACCCTCCCAGGAATTACCATCATCCGAGAGTGAGGGGACTGTTGCCGTGTCTGCCACTACTGCTGCAGCGGAAGGGCCGGGTGAGCCCCCACAGGGGCTTGCGATGGTGGAAGACGGTGTAGAGCCATCCAGGTTGGTGGTCTACATAGAGGAGGAGGAGGCCGCTACTAAGCCGCACATGGGGCCTGGTGGGGGTGGTACCACTGGTGCAAGTGGTGCAGTCCAGGGCCAGCGGCAGGAGGCAGCACAGGTCGTCGTGTAGGGGCCTGTGCATGTCACTGTCCCTGACCCTGTGACTGCACCACCATGCACCAGCAGGGATGCCCAGGCCCGTCCGCAGGTAGGGGGGAGGCCCACGTCATCTGGCACTCCACTACCTGCGGACGAGGAGACCCATGACCGTATGGGGTCCGTCCTGACTGGTCTCGCGATGCGCACACGTGTCATTCGTGATGATGTGCGTGCTTTCTGGGGGGACCACGCATGCCATCATGAAGAGCTGCGTGGCAAAGTGGCACAGTTGGGAGGAGCCCTGGTCGGAGGGTTCCTACATGTGTCGAGCACTCTGGCGGCTCTCTCCTCCTCTGTGGAGACTATGCGCCAGTCGTTCTCCCTGCCGTCTTCCGGCCCAGATTCCACCAGGGCCCCCTGTGGACCTAGCCCGACCAACGCAGCCAGCTTGGTGGAGATCAAATCCCTGCCACAGTCGGGAGTCAGAGGTCCAGCAGGGGTGGATACCCCAACAACTGGAGACCAGCAGATGGAGGATGTGCCGGCATCATCGGGCAGGGCACATGGACAGCAGCAGCAGGCTCAAGGTGGGAGCAAAGATGGCTCAGGGCCATCAACATCAGAGGGGCAGGCATTGGCCGGAGGGCAGGAGGACCCTGGAATGGGAGTGTCTTCCGTGTGGCACCGGTTGGGCCAGCGGATATATGCGGAGCGGCGGCGGGCGGAAGAGGCACAGCTCGCCATGGTCAGGGCGGAGTTCTCCATGTGCAGGGCGCCATGTACATCTCTACGCAATACAAAAAAGATATCATCCTGGCCAAACAAGAAACCTATAATAATAGGATCACCCAAGCCAACTCAAGTATGAAGGAGCTTTTCTCCATCCTAAAAGAGCTGGAAACTCCTATCGTAGTACAGGATGACTCCATTAAAGATAAAACCTGGTGTACAGACATACAACTGGCACTAACCAACAAAGTGTCCAACCTCCAAACAAAAATTGCCCTAAAGAAAGCTTCATTACCAACCCAACCTCATCCGGACAACACTCCCATACCTAAACCTAAAGAATCTACTCAATTCCATCCCTCCAAGGTCTCAGTGATTGAGGTAGAGAAGACCATTCTGACTCTCAAACCATCTAATTGCAAAGGTGACCAATGCCTTGCACAATTGATCAAGGATGCGGCTAGAGATCTAGCCCCCTTCATCACAAAACTCATCAAGGCCTCCTTCACTACGGGCACCATCCCACGCAACCTAAAGGAATCTTGGGTACTCCCCCTTCAGAAAAAACAAACTTTGGACCCCAACATTCCTACAAATTATAGACCCATCACCACGGTGCCTTTCCTACTAAAAATTCTAGACAAGGTAGCTTACACCCAAATCCAGAACTTCCTTGAGGTGAACCATCTCCTTGGTGTCCGCCAATCTGGTTTCCGACCGCAACATGGCACAGAGACTGCCCTTATTGACTTAAAGGCCCAAATAGACTCACTCAGAGACGAGGGCAAACTAGCTCTCCTCCTCCTTCTATACCTCTCAGCCGCCTTTGATTTGGTGGACCATAGAGTCCTATGTAATCACTTGGACTCAGCGGCCCATCTCTCAGGGGAGGCTATAGTCTGGATACAGTCATTCCTTAGTGACAGGACCATGAGGGTGTTCTCCCCCGCAGCGGCAGCAGATCCGATACCTATCACCTGCGGAGTGCCCCAGGGATCCTGTGTCTCGCCAACACTTTATTACATCTTCACCAAGCCACTCTTTGACGATCTCGACAATCTTGGTATCACCTATACCAACTACGCAGACGATACCCAGATTCTCCTACCACTTACTGGGGATTACGGTGAAGATCTGGCTTTGGTGAACAGAGTCTACGGCATCGTTCAAGCATGGATGGCCAACCATGGCCTCTGCTTGAATGATGACAAAACAGTGCTCATCATCCTGGGCACTGCAGCCCGCATCTCTAAACTCAACCAAAACTACTCAGCCTTCATCATCGATGGCAACACTATTAAGGTCACCAGAGAAGTAAAAACCCTAGGTTTTTACCTTGATTCTACACTGTCCCTAACCAAACAGGTTAACTCACTGGCCTCTTCCACGGCCTACACATGTAAATTAATACGAGCTGGGACAGTGCCTGTCACTGCTGGGTGGGTGGGGTCCAGGGGGACATGTGTCGGTGCTCACTTGTGCATGGTGACATGTGGGCTGGCTGGGGGGCATGGCCAGGGTGGATGGGCTGCCTGCGGGGCATGGCCAGAGGTGCAGGGTAGTCCCCTGTGTTGTGGGCTGCCTGCAGGTCCTGCGGAGGGGGGAGAGGGCACACCTGGGAGGACACACACTGCCAATTCGCATTGGGCACTGCCTCAAAACAGTCCTTCCACACTTAGCTTTGGGTTTACAAGCTCTTTGTCGGATTCCAGGCTCACTGACCATAGACTTCCAGGTATCGTTCTCATTGTTCTTCGTTAGTGTTTAGCTTAAAGAGTTGGGCCTGCCCCAATGCAACATCAGTTCGATTGACAAAACAACAGCTGTTTGAATATTCTTCATGCTTTGCTGTAGCGTTCTTGAGCTCTTCCCCATACTAGCATCTGTCAATACTAGACTATCTGATACACTACAATAACACATTGTCTCAGATATCATAATCGGCAAGGAAGGGATAGGTGATGCTGTGGCCTGTGGGAGTTTGGGTTAGAAAGGCCATATCCTGGATTAAAATCCTTATCCCCAGGATTGGAGTTCATCCCCATGAGGTCCTCCCACATATTACCACCCTTAGGGGAATTATCCGTTAGCGGCCTCCTCACCGTAGCCTCATGGAAAAGGGCTCCACTCTGGGGAGTAGTGATGTCATCTTTAGGATCGTCACACCGTTTAGTAAGTAACTGTACATTGTGGCAATGTGTTCTTATTGCACAGCTGAGTGGGGGGCTGGGTACAATTATGTGCCTGCTGCTGCACTGGTTGTTGCGGTACAGGGCCTGGGGCAAATTGGGGGCTGCTGGTTAAAGGCTGTTTAAGAGCTAAAGGTGGGTTGATACATTGGGACACTATGTTGGAAGGGTATGGCCAACCTGTTCCTGCATTCTCATGCAAAATAACTCATCTTCCAACAAGACCAACATTGCTGCCCCATTCTGGGTCGCATGCTTCCAAATCCTCCCCTCCACCCGTCTGAAAATGCCTCTTCTTCTCTGGAAAGTTCCTATTTCCATCCTCGCATTCCTAGGCTCCTGTGCCCATACCTGTGGGGGCTGTGCGCAGGTTGCCCTTCCAGAGTGCCTGTTATTATTGTCCCTTCCATGCTTAGCTTAGCAATGTTTTTGGTACAAACTTTGCTTCTGCCTTTTGTATCTGTACTGCCTGATCCTTCTCCTGTTTCCGACGACAATAATGTATTATGTGTGCCTGTATCTTGGGCCACGACTTTGCTTCTTTTCCAACAATTTTTTTAAAAATCTGCTTGTACTTCCAAGGGGAGCCCCTTGAGTAATACGTGATCAAAAATGGTGATATTTCTGTCCCATGACTCCCCCATCTCTAAATGCCACATCTCTTGTATCTTCTGTATATAATGTGCGGGATGCTCATCGTATGAGCCTTTTTAGATCGCAGGCCAGGTCTGCCGGGGTACAAGGCCGTTAATATGTTCCATACTTGCCTTCGACAGTTGTTAAATGGGGAGCCATCATGGGTGGTATTATTAAACGTTATCCCCTTACACCCTAGCTTTCTCTAAACCACGTCCGCCTGCTCCCCCAGCAGGGAGGCAAACCGACTGTCCATGTTCCCCACCGCTAGTTGATGCCTGCTGTATGTTTCTCAAGGGCATAAATCCACTTGCCAGCTCCTACTGTAAGGAAGGGCAGGGCACCCATTAAATGTTCCCAATGCATAAAAGGTCAACTGGGCACCTGTGACCTCTGAACCTGCTCTATGGCCCTTGTAGAGCAGGTGCTGCAGGTCAGGATACTGATACAGCTGGGCACAGGTTAAATACCTTGACACTCGTCCACTGCAGTGCCCCATAAAAATGTAATAGGGTTATTTTGCATATTAAGTTTAACATATAATTACACACAAATTGATTAAACTCTTTACCTTGTGAGACAAAAAGCCAGCAGGATTTATTATAATGTTAAATCAACAATATCACATCAACATCCCATCATCACATTCCTTATGGACAAGGAGTGACGCAAGCGACCAGCGTTTGGGAATTGTTCCTTCAAGCACCCACCGGGGTCGTGCTGCAACTCCTTACCCATGTACCCTGGTTGATCGCTCTCCTCTGGTCTTTGGTTCATATGGTTCATCACCCCTCTGATCATTGGCTCCCTCGTGAGTTTCTCCTCTGGTCCCTGCCTCCCAGAGGAATCACTCCCATCTGGTCAATCACCCCCCCCCGTGTTCCTTGGCTCTCGGGTGAATCACTCCACTCGGGTCAGTCACTCCTCTGACCCTTTCCTCCCTAATGGGTCTCTCTCCTCGGGTCCTTGTCTCCCTGGTGGCCCACACCTTCCTGGTCTTCGGTTCATATGGTCCATCACGCCTCTGGTCTTTGGTTCATATAGTCCATCACCCCTCTGGTTGTTGGCCCCCTCGTCAGTTACCCCTCTATTCTCTGCCTCCCAGATGAATCACTCCCATCTGGTTAATCACTCTCCCTGGTCCTTGGCTCCCCGGTGAGTCACTCCCCACTGGTCAGTCACTCCTCTGACTCTTGGCTCCGTAATGGGTCACTCTCCTCTGGTATTTGGCTCCCTGGTGGGCCTCTCTTGTCTAGTCCTCAGCTCATATGGTCTATCACCCCTCTGGTCATTGGCTCCCTTGAGAGTCACTCTCCTCTGGTCAGTCACCCTTCTGGTCCTGGGCAACCTGGTTGATTATGTTCCTCTGGTCTTTGGTTCATATGGTCCTTCACCCCTCTGGTCGTTGGCTCTCTTGAGAATCGTCCTCCGGTGCATCAATTCTCTGGTGCTCGGCATGTGGTGCCTGGTTGGCTTTGTCAGCTGCTACGGGATGATGCATGTCCAGTTCCATTGTGCCATAATCCCATGTAAGACTGAGTGTTGCTGGAGTGTCTGTAAGGAGTCAGTGGGCAGTAAGAACGGAGGTCCCGGGAAACCCACTAGAAACTGTGGGCCCTAAATTGTTGCCATGGCAAAATCATCTGGTTTAGCAACGCCTAACCCAACATTACAAAAAAGGGCATAAGTAGGCATAAAAGCTGGAGAATTAATCTTGTGCATTGATTTAAGCAAATTAATGCAACCAGCTGTAATGTTTCCAAATGAAATGGTTGTCCCAAGCTGTCATTAGGTGGTCTGTTGAGCAATACATGTTAAGGGTAACCACATGAAAAGCATTCTACATCCTACCCTAACCAACAACACATCTCTAAACAGAATTGCACCAGCGAAACAACACAGGTTACACAATAGAACACACACCACCTGAAGACATATCTCTACATTACATGTGCCTACATAGCACACTAACCCACTACAGATAAACCAACACAACTCTCTGCACTCCTTAAACACCACATTGACAAACACTACAATAACACCCAAAATGTACGTTAGTAACCAGAAGTGCACATTAACCACTGCTCCAAAATACTCACAACATGTATCAAACTTGCACACCACAGAAACCCCTAGATTTTCACTTCAAGCACACATGAATACTGCAACAAGGAAGCCTTGCCATGCTTGTACGTTAGACCACTACCCCACCTCGTGCACATCCTGAACCCCAAGAAAGTGTGAAAATTATAGTCTGTGTGCTATACAAGACTTGATAACATAGCATAACTGGGCATAGCAAAGAGTTTCACTCATTCTCCTGTCGGGCACTCTGACATCCCCACACAACTTTCTGTTCTGGGAGGAACAGAGGAAGAAATAAGATTTGGCCCTACTCAGTTGAGCCCTCGATACTAGCTGAGATTACATTATTTGCCTAGGATCACCCACTTTGGTTAAGAAGATTTTAACCCATGCTACAATTTTGGCACTTGATCACATACCTTCCAAGTGCTGGTTAGCACAAGTATTTACATTTTGAATTTCAAGGCCGACATTAATGTGTTATAGAGCAGAGCTCTCAAGCTTCCTGTGCCGGCTACGCATGAGCATGGCACCTTGCCTTGATTTTGCTTGGAAAAAAAAAGAAAACTACTAGTCGGAGAATGCAAAGGGGCAAACAGGACTGCATGGACTTCTCACGCATGGTCACAGGAAACTTCAGAGCTTCTGAGTTTACTGGCTAAATACACATATCTCATATTAAATCAACATTACAACACGTACATCTTTAGAGAAACATGCTAAGCAGAAAGAATGTTGTTGCAGATTATTTTCCCACATCCTAAATGGAAAACTACAAATCTCAGAATGTAAAATAATGCAAGCCTGAACAAATATCTTCTTTTTAGGCCACTGCAGTAATGTCGCTTGATACTGTTATGCACCCATTGAATCCAACCCCTTTTTCATGTCAGACACAGTGGCTTTCCTTTAAAAAATACAAGTTTTATTTTAGGTGGACCCATATGTGCTAAAGTAATGAGGGGGGTCTTTCAGACCATCAGTCAGCAACGCCCACACATGGGTAAAAGAAGGGTGTGGGTGATGAGAGGAAGAAGTGATTGCAGGTCATTAAAGGCCACAGGCAGCCCAGTCCAGGACGCTGCCTGTGGCCTCGGATGGTAATGGTTGTATTACTTACCAGTAATCTCCACTACTCATAGGCATACTCTTCCTCGTCCCAGTACAGACGGCAAAGGTAAGTACTGGGACGAGGAAGATGGCCGTCGAAGGAATGGAAATCAGCCTGAGCTGCAGGGTGTGTGTTGCAACTGCGAAGACGGGACGATCGACAGGTTTAGGGGGCGGACAACAATTAAGACCAACAAAAAGGCTCAAAGAAGAAGATAAGGGGATAAAAACGGCAACAAACGACGAGGAAGACCTATAAGCATCTTCCCTGTGGATCTCAGCCTTGACCTCGGTCATAGATATTCAGAAGGTGTTATGAGCCGCCCATTCCTTACAGAGGGTGGCGATTATGCAGCTACTGCACATATGCAAATGACATCCGGGTCATTGCCGCCGGACCTCAGACTGTTATATATCCACCCGTGCCTCGGGTGGCCTGCACACATCCATGCACGCACGCACACACACAGAGAGACGTGGGACGCGATGCTGCTTGCTACGCGTCTCGGCGGCAACTGCCTGCACGGACGCAGTTTATTAAACTGCGCATGCGCGGGGCCCGAACGAGGCTCGCGCATGCGCCACAGTAAACTGGGATGTCACATCCCCTTTTTTTCTTTAACAATGAAACCAGCATAACATTCTGGTGCACCAACAACGCATAACTTGTAAACATAAACTGGGTACTCCCACCACTCTAGATGGTCCACTGTGACCTCGGCTCAGTCACCTGAGTCCAGGACATAGTCATTGAGGTGAGCAGGCAGTCTCCGGTCCCTGCGCACAGAGTACCTTGATGTGACCGTCGGTGCTCGGTTAGCACTATCTCCAGCAGGGGCAAAGACGCTCGTGGGGACGTCACTTTGAGCCTCGGGGACCACTTCCTGACTCGACGTCTCATCCTGACTCGTGGACTCTGTTGAAGTGTCTACTTTTTTAAAGAAGGACCTGTTGCGGGTGACCGTGCCGCATTCTCAGGCCGCCGTCACCATGGTTCCTTTCACGTGGGTGACTTCCACGGGCGAGGTTCATATGGTATGGACAATTTGCCCTCAGGGTGTCGGTTCCGAACCAGCACTGAGTCTCCAACCCGCATTTCTTTTTCTTGCAGACCTCGTCTCTCACTTTCCTTCTGGTTGCGCATGGCGCGTTCCTCTCGAACCTTTTCATTGTCGATGACCCCGGGTCTCCGGCCCTCCATTTCCGGTATCATCCCCCGCGGGCAACACCCAAACAACGCCTCAGCAGGGGCGACACCCGTGGACTGGTGGGGCGTGGTTCGGTATTCTCGCAGAAATTCCACAAGCTTCTTCAGCAGGTCTTCGCCCCCATTGGTGGAAATCCTCAGTACTTTATTTAAAGTACGCATCAACCTTTCGCCCTCTCTGTTGGCTCAAGGCCATAGCGGGGATACCCGGCGGTGCTGTATCCCCCTTTCCCAGAGATATTGGGCAAACTGGCTGCCGGTAAATGGAGGTCCGTTATCTGAGCAAAGCACTTCCGGAAAGCCATGCGTTGCAAACATTTTGTCCAAGGCTTTCGTGGTAAACTCCGTCGCCGTCGACTCCACCACCCCCACCTCCGGATACCTTGACCATTGATCGACTGCCACCAGGAAATACATGGCCCGACCAGTCGAGCCAAAGTCCACGTGGACAGTCCCCCACGGCTTCTCGCTCCGCTCCATCGAACTTATCGGTGGGGCCCTGTCTCCTGGGGTCGCCGCCTGACATGCCAAACACCTTCTCACAAAACTTTCGACCTTCCCCTCCAAATCTGGAAACCAGACTTTGGGCCTTAGTCTCGCTTTGGTCTTGACAACCCCCTGATGCCCAATGTGCGCTAGCTCCAAAACACGCATCCTTAACGCCTGTGGGATGACAATTTGTCTCCCTCTGAGAATTAGTCCATCGTCAGAGACAGATAGCTCATCCCTCACCCTTCAGAGCGCTTGCAGGTCCTTTTTGGCCTCCTCCTGGCGCCGTGAGTTGTTGCGCAGCACTTCTCTCCAATCGCCACTTCTTACTGCGGCCTTGATGATCCCGAAGACCTCATCGTTGGATGACTCAGTCGCTATCGCTAGCCTCAACAGCGCCATTGGCAGCGCCCCCTCTACCACCTGACAGAGCACACCTTGGCAGTCCGACACACCGCCGTCCTTGTCGGTGTTCTCCTTGTTGGGGTGGCGTGTCAGATAATCTGCCGGGTTGTTGGTTCCCGGTCTGTATACCAGTCGAACCCCATACTCCATTAGGGCCAACATCCACCTCTCAATTCTGGGTGGCGGCTTTGACGACACCCCCTCCAATATAGGCAGCAGCGGCTTGTGGTCCGTCACCACCACAACAGGCTTGCCCAGGATGTACAGGCGAAAATGGCGACAGCCCCACAGGATAGCCAGTGCCTCCCTTTCAATTTGCGAATATTGCATCTAGGTGTTGGAAAGGGCCTTGCTCGCATAAGCGATGGGACGCATGTCCCCTCTTTCATCTGGCTGTAATAGTACTGCCCCCACACCCACGGGGATAGCATCGACCACTACTTCCGATTCCACTGACGGGTTAAAGTACACCATAGTGTCCCCATCAGACAGGGCATTCTTGAGGGCCTGAATTGCCTCCTGTTCTCAGGCTTCCCACTTCCACACAGCATCATTCCTGGTCAGTGCCTTAAGTGGCTCGGCCAATGAAGCCAAACCCTTGATGAATTGTCCACAGTAAGTCACCATCCCCAGGAAGCTCCTTACCTCCGTGGGGGACAGTGGTGCCGCGGCTTCACAAATATCTATGATCTTTGCCGGGTCGGGTGACACACCAGCGGCGTGAAAAATGAATCCGAAAAACCCAATCCGGTCTTTAAAGAATTCACACTTTTGACGGTGCAGGGTGAGACCCAGATCGTTTAACCTTTTCAGTGTGCTTTCAAGCCTCTTCATGTGCTCTAATTCGGAGTCGGCGAACACCAAAATATCATCACTCATGTTCAACACGCCTTTTAGGCCTGCCAGAGCCCCCCTTATGGTGTTTTGGAAGACTTCGGCAGCCGACGAAATGCCAAAACTCAGGCGCTTAAATTGGTAAAGACCTTCGTGTGTCGTGAAAGTCGTGATGAATCTAGAGCCCGCCCGTAGATCCAATTTCGAGAAGACTCTCGCCCCCTGTAATTCTCCTATGATATCATCCAGGGTTGGCGTTAGGTGTCTCTCTCTCTTAATTGAGGCGTTGGGGAGACGCATATCTACACAAATTCTCACCGCCCCGGGCTTTTTTGGCTTATGTGCGACCACTATGGGTGAAATCCAGGGCGTTGGCCCTTCCACCCGCTCAATAATGTCCATGTTGACAAGCGAACGGAGCTCCTCCTCCACCTTTTCCCGAAGATGGAATGGGATCTGCCTATGCTTGAGGGCTGTTGGCCTGATCGTGTCGTCAATGTGTAGATGTACCGGGGGTGCCTACAATTTCCCAACCCCTTCAAAAATGCCCGCAAACCTGTCCAACAGTGTCTCAATGTCCACCTGATAGACCTCTAGTGCAAAGTGAACCAGGCTCAGGGCTTTGGATGCTGCACAGCTGAATAGAGAGTGGGGACTCATGTCTGTGACGAAGAAACGGGCCTTTATCTTTTTGCCGCCCCTTGACACGGGCGCTACAAATACGCTCTTGATGGGAAGCAGGGTGTCCCCACCAAAAGTGAAGATTTTCGCAGTCGACATGTCCAGCGCAGGAGGGCCTGGAATCCGCTGATAATGTTCCGAGGCAAGCACACAGACTGAGGCCCCTTTGTTGATTAGAACCTGTGTCGGTACCCCTTGAATGTCCACAACACACTTGGGCTGTCTCTTACTCCTTGTCCCTGTGGTGATACTTAAGATGAAGAACACTTCATCTTCCTCCTCCTCTTCCTCCTCAGCTAGCTGCAGTCTCTGCATTTCCTGCTCCAAAGCCGCAATGCTCCGCTGCCTTCTTGAACTACCACCAGGTACCCTGGCCGGGCCCCTCTGCACAGACACAGGAGCAGGGGCACGACACATCCTGGCATAGTGTCCAGGTCCATTGCATCGGCCACATGATCTCGATTTGGCCGGACACTCCTCAGAGTGGGGCAAGTCATATCCGCAGTACTGGCAAATCAATTCAGACCCCGTTGGGGGACGAGTCTCCTGCCGTCTCTGACCCCATTTTTGTTTCAACCCAGTCCGCTTGCTGATGGCAAACGCCTCTTCCGATGACCCTGGACGCACTGCTTCGTCCATTTTGGCACCTCTCGACTCCGCCAGCTCGTACGTTCTGCCACTGTCCAGGATTTGTTGAAGGGTCCAGCCCGGTTCTTTCAACACTTGCCTCCCTAATTTTCCAGAGCCACACCCTTGGAGAACTTGATTACGTATCATCGACTCTTCATTGTCCCATCGACACGTGGTGGCCATCAACCGCAGTCGAGCACAAAACTGATCAAGCGACTCCTCTTCCCGCTGTTTTTCCCCACAGAAGAGAAACCTCTCATAATCAACGTTGGAGAGTGGAATAAAGTGGTTTTCCAAAGCAGTCTTGACGGCAGCATAGGTGACCACCTGCAGGTTATGTGACTCATATATGTGTATGACATCCAAACCCACTGAGTACAACAGGGTAGCCCTCTTAGCATCGTCATCGGTTATCCCCGTTGCTGTAAAGTACATATCAAGTTTCTTAATCCATAGCAACCACCTTAGACCCAATTTCGAGGGGGGACCCGATACATCAAACTCCTGCATAGGTAGCAAAGACCCCTGTTGTGTTTTCATCACCACCGCCGCAGTTTCTGCCTCTCCGTCACTTCCTGCCATATTCACACGTCGCACAGGCACCTCCTTATGGGTCATAGGCCGCAAACCTGACTCTTGTGGGTATTACACGTACTTCAAATTGCTGTTTGGTGACAAATCACCATTCCTTTGCTTTCCTTCGGTGCTGACTGTCTTCCAGCCCCACTTTGTATGGTGCCTGTCTGTTCAAGGCTTTCCTCAGGGTGTTGAGGACAGCCAAAAGTTCCAAAAATTGCTTGTGACCGGTAAAAACAGCGCACAAGCACCTTTTCAGACCGCTACTGTTGGGTACCAGATGCTAGAACATCACAGGAATGCTCCCGCCGGGTCCGTGACTCACCACGTCATAACGTTGCTGATGTTCCACATGCCGTGTGCATCGAGCGAACGCTCCGGTGGCGTTCCGCCTCGTCGCCAGTTGTTATGTAGCCACCCGTGCCTCGGGTGGCCTGCACACATCCATGCACGCACGCACACACATAGAGAGACGCGGGACGCGATGCTGCTTGCTACGCGTCTCGGCGGCAACTGCCTGCACGGACGCAGTTTATTAAACTGCGCATGCGCGGGGCACGAACGAGGCTCGCGCATGCGCCACAGTAAACTGGGACGTCACACAGACATTTCTTGTCGCTCTTTCTCAGCGTTTTCCTTTATGTGGGTATTGGAGCTGCCTGGGCATGAAGCAGGGAGGGCATTGGAGCAGCCTGGGCATGAAAAAGGAAGGGCATTGGTGCTGCCCCAGCATGAAGCAGGAAGGGCATTGAAGCTGCCTGGGCAGGAAGGGCACTCGAGCTGCCTGGGCATGAAGCAGGAAGGGCATTGGAGCTGCATGGGCATGAAGCCGGGAAGGGCATTGGAGCTGCATGGGCATAAAGCCGGGAAGGGCACTCGAGCTGCCTGGGCATGACTCAAGAAGGGCATTGGAGCTGCCAGGGCATGCAGCAGGAAGGGCATTGGATCTGCCTTGGCTTGGAGTTGCTTGAGCATGAGGCAGGAAGTGCATCCAGAATTAATGCAGCTTTTGGGCAGTGGCAATATTGCAAGTCTTCCTTATACATAATTTAGTTCCAAAAATTGATTGTACCGTCATCACCGCCACACGAAGGGCAGGTGAAGACGCGTATAATCGGGCCAAACAAACGAAGTATGAAGAGTATCCTTATGTAGTACCTATGAGAACCAACACACTGCTCACCTATGGTCGCCTATAGCTGTTCACATATTATGGGGAAAGAAAACTAGAAGCGCCGTCAGGCAGAAATTAGGAATTTATTTAAGATTAGAAGAGAAACTTGAGATCATTCAGAAGATTGCACGGATGCAGATTACCGCAAGGGGTTATGGGTGAACTGATATTTACCAGGGTTGCGTGAGGAAGGGGGTGGGGTGCGAGGGAGGGGCTACATTCTGTACCCACTGAGTTGACCCTGTTTAATTCACCCTCTTGATGCCCCTTATTGCCAGGATTGATGGTGGTTGCCCACCCTCTTACCCCACCCCTAGCCCTGGCAGGTACTCCCCCTGATTATTCCTGTAAGTAGCTTCTTATCCAGAAAACTGTCTCCAGCTCTTTCTAAAAAGCGAATGTAAAATAATCACTTTCAGCCATGACACACATGCCACCTGCCATGGTTCATGCCTGTTGAGAGCCACCGAGCAATGCATTGTGGGTATGCAAATGATCACAAGTGCCTGCTTTATCATTAAAACTGCCTTTGTCTTATAAGGCAGAGGTGAACTTCCAGTGATGGCCACTGGGAGGCACTGTGGCATCTGTGACTTGACTGAAATGGCTTCTTCTGCTTTCACATTTCATGGGAAGGTATTTTTTTTATTTTTTTATTATTTTTTATTTTATTGGTTTATTTCAAACCTTTAAAAATGTAAAAAGAATACAAGACAAATCATCAGCAAACAAGTCATCAAACAAAACAAGTACGTCTTATTGCGTCCTGTTCCATATTGGTCACCTCATTCGTCGTTAGGTCGCTGGTCAACCTTTTACCTCTGTTGAGTAGCCGACTTAGTATGTAAGCGGTCTTTGACGGCTTGGAGAAAGGAGACCAGGGCATATAGCACAGGTCTGTTCGACCCATCAAACAGGGCTTTCCACCAGTCCTCCCGGGATACGAACTGAAATTTCTTTGTGACTGGGCCAAAAGTTCTGTTTCTTTCTTGTTCCAGCCCAGGGCATGTCATTGTCAGGTGTTTAAGGGTCTCGTTTCTGGTGTTACAAAAACGACACTTCAGGTCTAAGTCAGTTGATTGTGACCAGAAACAGAGACGCTCTTTAGTTGGCAGGACGTTAAGCCTGAATTTCAGATAAAGAGATCTCGACCACTGGTTCGGAAAACAGGACAGGTAACCCGGAGGATGGCCATAGGCTCGTGCCTCAGTCGGGAAGTCTTGCGCTGATCTTGATGCCGATTTTAAGTTGCAAGTGTGGATCCAGTCAAGTCTCCAAAGCTTCAGTTTTGCGGCGTCAGGGTTTTCAATCAACATTTGAGTTTTGATGTTATGTCTTTTCAGAACCTCGTGACATAACGCATTCCATTGATACAGGATTGTGTCAGGTTGTTCAGACTCTAGGTTGTGGAGAAATGCGATTTGAGGCACCTGATTTGTTATTAAGGTTTTCCTAAAAAGGCTTAAGAGGTTCCAAGTAACCCTTGCATGAATGGAAATGTAGCCAAGTTCATATCTTACGCAAGCTGTAGGAGTCCCCTTGGGGAGGTGTAAGACTTTGGTCCAAAAGATGTTTTCCAGCGAGTTCCATACGTCATTCCCACAACCAAACACGTTTTCTCCAGCATAAATCAGAGATGGAACCACTTTTTGCTGAAAGAAGTTAAGCGTAGGTTTTAGGGAAAATTTCCCGAATTTTTTGTTGATTAAATAAGCCTGACATGCCAGCTGGCGGCATTTCATCCTTGCGGATTCTACCCAGGGTGCATCATTCCTGCTCGCACTTATACGCATCCCTAAGTAGGTGGTGTTTTTTACATGGCAGATAGGTTCTTTGGCCAAATACCATTTGAATTTCTGGGTGTTTTTTTTGGAGCCTTGGAGTTTTTCAAAGACAATGATTTCACATTTCCCCCTGTTGATGTTCAGGCCCGTTCTCTGTTAGGTATTTTTCCACAGCAGTAAGTTTGCGTTGCAGACCTATTGGTGTGGAATCCAACAGAATGATGTCATCCGCGTAGGCTAAGTAATCAATGTGCGTGCCATGTATTTTCGGTGGAAACGTGTGTAGCCCAACAAAGACCTCTTTAATGTCCGATATAAACAGATTAAAGATGCTTGCTGCTAATGGGCAGCCTTGTTTAACTCCTCTAGATGTTTCAATGGGGGCTGATAGGTTGCCCTTAAGATCTAGTCTGACTCTAATGGAGGTGTTTGTGTGCAGTTCATGAATTGCAGCCAACAAGCTAGGTGGACAGTTCCATTTGCTCATTTTCCGCCATAATAGATCTCTGTTTATACTATCAAATGCCTGAGATAGATCGATTAGGGCTAGATAGGTTTTAGAGTTTTTGCGGTGGGCTTCCATCTTCAATAGGTTTAACAGAAGCAGGTTAACGCAGCAGCCCACACCCTTGACAAAGCCTGTCTGTCTCGGATCCACAAGATTGCTTTTAGTGGACCACTCCAGAAGTTGTTGTTGGAGTAGAGTAGCATACACTTTCCCTAATACATCGAGAAGTGCAATTGGTCTATAGTTCTTGGGGTTTCTACGGTCTCCTTATTTAAAAATCGGTATAATCACAGTGGATTTCCATGATTTAGGGGTCTTACAACGCTTGAGAATCCTGTTGAACAGATGCTCGCAAAATTCAGACCATTCTTCTGGATGTCTTTTGATCACAAAGTTCGTGAGCCCGTCAGGGCCAGGTGCTCTCGATTCGTGCACATTCTTAATGACTCGCAGGATGTCTTCATACTCAAAGACAAGCTCCCAGTTCCTTAGAATTGGGGGTTCCCATTCTGTAGTAATTTTGTCTTTCTTTTTGAAAGAGAGCAGAATAGAACACTAGCCATTCAGTTTCTAGGACCAAATTAGTTTGAAGGGCGTGTTGTGGTGCAAAGGTGTCATTTATGAGTCTCCAGTAGTCGGCTGAGTTAGAGCTCGCCATTTTTGCCAACATAAGCTCTGCATCATTTTGTAACATGGTGGCCCTGTGAGATTTTAACCAATTCTTATAGCCCCGTTTTAGCTTGCGTGATGAGGTGCTTGGATCTGAGGATGGTGATTTGCGTGCTTGTCTCAGTTTCTGACGGAGAAGTCTTTTCCGTTGGGAAATCTCAAGGTCAAAATTATGTTTCCGTTTGAATTCAGTGCTTCTTAGAGATTTGTTCTGTTCCTGATAAAGGGTCAGAAGATGATCGTATTCCAGTGTTCTAGAAGACTGAAAAACTGTCAAGATGCTTGCTACCTCGCTTGAATCAAGGTTTAGACGAATACGACCAGTGCCTGTTTTGACTGTGTGTGAGAAAAGGTCTTGAGGACTGCTGGTATATGCAGAAAATTTTAAAATCACCATATCATGGTCACTGCAAGTGGTTTTTCTAATCACGAGACTGATGGTTCTCGTGTGGATCTTTCCGGATACCAGGATGTAATCAAGTGTTGAGCTTTGGTCACCTCTTCTCCAGGTAGGAGCCGCCGGAATGTCACCTGGTGTTTGTCCGTTGAGCATCGTTAATTCACGTAAGTCCATTTCTTGACACCACTTGGTTGTCAGTTGTTGTTGCAATTTATTGACCCTTTTCTTGTTGTTAGTTAGCTTTAAGTAGATGATACAGTCGATGTTGAGGTCACCACAGATAATCAGGTCGTGTAGATTTCCTGTTTCCATAAGGTCATCAATTGCCGTTGTGACTTCATCAATGAAAAGATTTGCGCCAGTGGCCCCATGGTTCCAATAAAGATTGATGATACAGAGATTTGAGGCAAGTGCGTTCGCTGCGCCTGCAAAACTAACTGTTACCACCTGGATGAAAGGAGAAATGTTGTCGCAGTTTATAATCCTAAGACCTGAGTCTTTCCAGACTGCCACCAGAAGGCCAGCCATAGGTCTTCCTTTAGACTGTCTGATGGCTGGATTGAGGGCGATTTCAAAGCCCTCCAAGATTGGGTTTTCACATAGCCAAGTGCCTGCTTTATCATTAGAACTGCCTTTGTCTTATAAGGCAGAGGTGAACTTCCAGTGATGGCCACAGGGAGGCACTGTGGCATCTGTGACTTGACTGAAATGGCTTCTTCTCCTTTCACATTTAATGCAGAGGTTATTTTTTTTCTCCTGCTTTCAAAGCCCACCATAACTTTGCTCGTCTTCCTTAGGAAAGGCTGCAGTTCTGCTGATAGCCAATAGATGTCCTCACAGGAATTCACACTGTTTCTGTTGCAGGAAGTGCTTTTGTTGCCTGCCTTTCCTTGTTTGTGTTTAAAGGTATTATAACCTAGTGAGTCTTCGCTACAGAGCTTGAGGAATCCTAACTGTTGCCTTTTCATCCCACTTCCATTCCTCACAGAGGTACATCAGGGTGATCCCAAGGTCAGGCTCCAGTGGGGGTTTGCAGGGTTGCTGGTGACAGGTAAAAAGTGGGTATTTAAAGGATCTAGGCCCTGGTTCATGGAATTTATTGAGCAGTAAATAGGGACTTTGCGCTGCAAATCGTGCGTGAAACCCCCTTCATCGATTCATAGAATTAACTGCACAGTACTTGTAGGGGTGCCAGTAACTATTATGGGGGACCCCACACAGTGCCCCTGTGGTGCAGACCTGGTTGCAGGGGACCCCATGCACTGTTTCAACCGTGCATGTGTTTGTGCCTGAGGAGCAGTCAAATGAAACTGTTTTTGGCTGTTGTTGCATTGCAGGGTAGCGTGTAAGAGGTGTTCCGGCTGCAACTTGCGTGTATGGTTCCTTTGCATGAACAACTCCATGAATACGCGGAGCATGCAGAAAAGCCTTTGTCTGCAGGCTCGCGCAGAGTCGTTCTCGGTGTGCAGGCTTTGCAGGATCTCTGAGCACTATCCCTGAATCAGGTCCAAAGTGCCTCATTCACAGAACTCTTTGCACGCTGAAATGTTACTTGGTGCACTTTTCATCATCCAAAAGTCCCTTCATTGATTCATTTAATGGATTTTGCATGCATTTCTGGCACTTTGCAGGGACTTTGCGTGAGTCCGTCATGTCTTTGGGCCCACGCAAATCCCTTAATATCTCTGCCACCTGGAGGCAAGCGTAAGGACACTTGCGCATAGGATGCGCTGAACGGAGGTGAGTTTGGATGTCGGATTTAGGTGTGCGTGCATGCAGAGGGGTTTTCAATCAGACCTAGGGGTGCTTGTACGCAGTGTATTGGGGTGCTCGGCCGGTTTACGGGGATTCGCACACAGTTTGACAGGAAAATAATTCATTTATGGGAAACTATACGCATGTTCTCGGGGTGTTGGTTTCCGTTATGGGGCACCCTGCGCAGTGTAGCTGAGGTGCAGGCTTGCTTGGGGTGGATCCCACACACTGTTCACGGGATGCGTGTGTTCACGCCCTTTGAGTCTGCAAGTGTAGGTGAATGTGGCAGTTTTGACTTTGCGTAGGAATGTGTCTGGGGTGTTCCGGCCGCGACTTTCGTATAGGCCTACTTTGCGGGAACAATTCCATGAATACGCTGGGCATGCATTTTTTCTTATGCGAGTAGGCTAGCGCAGAGTTGTTCTCGGTGTGCAGCCTTTGCAGGATATATGCGTGGATTCCCATGATTCCGCCCTTCATGTGCAGTCTCCTGCTTTGCGCGACACTACATGTAAAGAGTGGAACGGGCCTATGCAAAGGAATAAAAAGGGGGCGGAACATGCATACTCCCCATTCTCTCAGCAGAATGAGGAAGAACAAGGACTAACGTGGGTGTGTTAAGGGAAGGGCCACACAAGGCCAAGAAAAGCGCAAACATAACCGAATTCATGGATTCCACACACAACTTCATGTCGGGCAAAGTCAGACACAAACCTCGGGATGTTACTGCATGTCGATAGGAGCCACAGGGGACTTTGCACATAGGAACCAAAGCACAAAGGAGAGGGTAGCATAGCAATTTTTGGGTGATGGTATGTAGTTGATGTGCCACTTGTAGTTAGGGGTGATTGTATGCATATTAGCGGGAGAAGCCTTGATTTACAGGTGTTCGCATGCAGATTATCCGTGTGCTGCTTTGAGTTACGGGAAAAAGCACACAGAGTAGCGAGGTGCTGACTTGGTATAATGGGGTTGTACGTAGTGTTGCCTGGGTGCTGCCTTGTTTGCGGGGGATGCCCCACAGATTTACCAGGGTGCTTGATGTTGCGGATGAGGAAGGAGCAAAGGTAGACATCTGTGGGTGTATTCTCTTTGCGTGGGGGCATGTTGGGTGTGTTCCTGCGCAAACAAAATTTTCTTTGCGCATCAGAGTACTTTGCATTTTGAGATCCATGAATACGCAGAAACACGCAATTAAAACTTTGCACAGAGGTTCGCGCAAAGTCATTCTTGGCGCATGGGCATTTATGCGCAAATTCCAATGAATCAGGCCCAAAGTGTCATACACTGTAGCCGCTTATACCTGTCCTCTATTCGTCGTTAGGACCATCACCCCACTACCTTATTTGGAGTCACTGCTGACGTCACCTTTGGTGTGCCTATACCTACCCTCTTTCCATACCGGGGTTAGTGTACATATTGCTAGTGTAAGTTTCTGTTTTATTTGTGGCTAGGGTGATTTGGGTAGACACCTCTAATAAATATTTGTGACTATACTGGATTCGCCACCACCCGTGACTGGCGGGCACCATGCTCAAGGACTGGCTTCAGGTAGTCAGCTGGGCTGAGGGAGCTAAGCCTGAATGTTGCTTCATAATAAGGTGGGGTTCCATGGAGCACTCCCCTCCATCAGGTGCTCAAGTTGAAGGAGTCCTTAAAGTCCTCACTGGCAAGGTCAAGGGTTGCGGCTAACACACTAGTTATTCCTAGACTAAGCCCTGCCTCACGCAGCGCTGCACCCAGTCACCCCACAGAGCCCAGTCTGGGTGCCCTTATGGCTGCACCCGCAAGCACCACTAGCTCATCTGTGAATAGCGCACGCGCCAATGCTTTTGTAAAGGCTTTCGTAAAGGATATGAATTTATTTAAAATGTGTATATAGCGTGTACATGCAAAATGCATCACAGCGCTGTACAAGATTCTATATCTGATGAATACATTGAGCAAATACACACGAACAATAAAATATCTTTAAAAACAGGAATCACAAAACAAATAAATCATTAAAGCAAATTTAACAGCATCATTTCATAAAACAGAATTCCATGACCATGTTTTGAGTGCTTTCCTGAACCTCAAATACTTTGGGACCTCCTGGAGACTAATTAGTAGAGCATTTCAAGAAGAGACTGCAGCACCAGGAAAAGACCTTTTCATGGTTTAAGCATGCTTCATTTCACAAACTTCTAAATGAAGGGAATCGTGACTGTGGCGACCTCTGGACCCCCTGGAAATCTTCTGTTTCTCCCCTAGTAAGATGGAGGCTGCAAACACTTTGCTTTGCAAACAATGCACAATAGCTTCAAAGTAATTCTTGCATCCAGGGGCGACCAGCGAAGTGATGTAAAACAGGAGCTATATTCCCAACCGCTGAGCACCATAAACCACACGTGCAGCATGGTAGAGAACCGCTTTCAGCTGGGTCAGGGGTCAAGGAAGAACTAGGGAGACATGTTAATAGAATTTCCCAAATCTGCTGGATATTGCTTTAAGGGGATAGAATGGAAGATTTGGGGGGACAGACTGGTATACTAACAGAGGACGAACAAGAGACAGATGGGAAGTGGGTAAGAGGGGAGGACGGGTATATGCAAATGGATAAATCAGTTATAGCCACCACAATCATAATATAAGACAAGCATTTGAATGAAGATATAATCGTCTTGCAAATAAATATAAAATGTGTAAAGACTTATGAGCCATGAGCAGTAGCATTGAAGCAGTTAAGATAGCGGATAAAGAAATACCATTTAGCATTGTATTTAGCAATTGTATTATGATTATTAGCCATGTACAGTTCCATTTTGTGAATATTACAAATAGAGTTCAACCATCCTCTGGTAGCGAGAGATCGGAAGTCTTTCCAGTTAGCTGTGATACATTTCAGGGCTATACAAATGAATAGATCGTATAATCTAGTTGAGTCAGGAGAGATGTGTGTTATTATAGCCAGACTTCCTAAAAAAAACAGTCATAGAGGTAAAAGGAATGTCAACAGAGAAAATCAGCTTCATAAACTTCCAAACGTCATGCCAAAATCTAAATACATGCGAACATTCAAAAAACATATGCAAATATGTGGCGGGAGACATACCACATGACCAACAGTTAGCATCATGCGTAGGGTTGCCTTTTGCTAGTTTAGCCGGAGTAATAAATGCTCTGTGGATGAAGAAATAATAATGTTGTGTAATATTTGCGGAAACCGATAAGTGTTTAATTCTGGAAAACGAGCTAAACCATATATGGTCTTCAAACGTACATCCTATCCTAAATCAAATTCTCATTTCAGATGAATAGAACACATGTCAAATGATAAAGTAAGCAAGTTATAGACTTTAGAGACTTACTACAATAATTCATGTCCAATTTATACTGCTTTCATCTATTATGCTCGTTGAAAAAGGTATTATAATCCAATTAGTTTATCGATTGTTTTTAGCATTGATCGTTTGCAAGTTTGTGGTTTTTCTTAATTACTGTTCATTCTTCTTTTATTGTCATACATTTGTCTCAAAGTCTGTAATTTGATAGCATATGTATTATTACTATTATACTAAATAATAAAATAATTAAAATAAATAAAAAAATGAAAGAATTTCCAAAATCAATAGTGGAAAGAACCAAAGATAGAAATAATGAACGAAAAAGAGAAGAGCATTCCACAGATTTAAGGAAAACAAAGGGTCATTTGCAGATTTTACCAACGCATGTATGTGTGGAACAAGTGTCAGTCACGAGTAAAGTGAACCCCAAGATTTAGCAGTATGTGAAACACCTGAGAATGAATCCGGAAGTGGTGCTTTTCTAAACCAGAAGAGTGAGAAAGCAAAAGAAACTCTGTCTTGCACGGATTCAGTTTAATAAAATGGTCAGATATCCAAATCTCTATACCCGGCTGAGCTTGCGATGCGATTGGCAAATAGAGTTGGTTGTCACCAGCATTCTGCTGCGTTCCCTCCCCCCCCATGCTTTATAGCCAAATTACCCAGAGGTTCCACGCACACATTAAAAGGTAATGGTGATCAAATGGACCCATGAGGGACACCAATGGGAACAAGAAATGGATCAGAACGATTCTCACCCATAAAAACAACTGACCATCAAAAATGATCAAAACCAGATAAAAACCTGGCCTCAGATCCCAGAACAGTGGCAGATTTGCTGACTAACTGAGAGAGTCCGCAAAAGAATGCGGTATTTCCTCCCGATACCTGGGCATTTTATTATACAGGAATAAAGCAAAATAAGGCAAATCATGTTGGAACCAGAAGGCCGGGCAGGCGGAAGATTGATTTTTCAACAGGGTAAATAGAGCTTCGGGGAGATTAGCAGCGAATTCTACCCTAGAATTACAATATTTTGCCTCCAACATATTAGCAGATTAACAGCACATGTTTGTTTTACATTTTTAAAATTGTCATCTGATGCAAATGGACCCCACGTGTGTTCTGAGGCAATAACAAGTTGTGATTGTAAGTTGAAGGCTTGAAAGACCCCCGTGGGCGACGGCCTGTGTGGTGCTGTTTCCATATGTTGGGGGCAATTACATCTACATCAGATTTCACTGAGCAATGCCTGCCTCTTGATATGGCAACATTCTCAGGTACTGAGAGAAGGCACCGAGCATGAATTAACCTGGATTCTGTTCTAACACAGGAGCTCTCTTGTCTTGGCCTTGAGTAAAGTCTTGCTGTGTGGCTCTAGGGAAAGCCACCAGTGAGTGATCAGACCAATTGATCATCAAGAACTCGACCTTTGATTGAAAGTTATGAGCACTGATAACCCGATCTAAAAGGTTACCCTTGAATGCCTCGGAACACAACCATTCTGATGGACATCTAAAAGCCCAAACAATTAAGAAAGGGAGTAAAAACCCTTACAAGCTGCATTACCCCATGGAACATGAACATCTCCAATAAATAAACAACAAGGAGAGAATACATGTGCATTGGTCATAAAATCCATCACTTCAGACACAAAAACATCCTCACCCCCATGGGGTGATAAATCACAAAAACCTACAGGGCTGATGACACATGGATACACATGTTAAATGCAATACATTAAAAGCAAGATAAAGGGTTAATAATCAATTGAGAAGATTTAAAATGATTGTGGTATAGCAACCCCGCCACCGGCTTGGTGAAGCCTACCATGCAATAGTGATTAGGTACCAAAAGGTCAACATTGTATAAAGAATTGACATTAAACCATGATTCCTGATAAATATAAAGTCAACATGAAAAAAACGGTATTGTAAATCGGTGCAACGTGAGCAACAGCAGATCGGGCATTAACATGCAGGCGTTAATAGACAGGAATGCAACGTGAGCAACAGCAGACCGGGCATTAATATGTTGGCATGAATAGACCGGAATGCAACGTGAGCAACAGCAGACCGGGCATTAATATGTTGGCATGAATAGACCAGAATGCAACGTGAGCAACAGCAGATCGGGCATTAACATGCAGGCATTAATAGACCGGAATGCTCCGCCTATCCTCGGCTGGAGCGCTACATGTATAAGTTAGCGCTGTTCTATTGCCTAACAGGTTTTGTAATATTAAGTCACGGAGCGGATAAGAGCAGTGAGATGGAAAAAATATTTTTTAGGTTTTACTTCCATGAAACACATTGGGCCTCATTACGACCCTGGCGGTAGCCGTGCCAGTATTTATTTATTTTCACGTATTATTTATTATGTTCTCTCATCTGTTCCGCACTTTCCACTTCTCCCCCTTCCACCACTTTCCCCCTTTTCCATGCACTTGCGCGTTCTCAATGTCACTGGGTCTAGTAAGATCGTTGTTTTTGTCTCCCTTGTTCCCCTCCCTTTGCTTGGTCGCGCGCTGAAACACTTGTGTCCGAGCGCGATATAAATAAAATATCATATAATATCATCTTTGCACATCTTGATGCAACGCTGGTGTGTAGAGTGTTTTCCCATTTGCACGTAGGCCGAGAGAGAGCAGGTTTCTGCTGCAGTCCTAATGCCACACTAAGACTAACCAGACCTGAATGGGCCCCAGGCCCGCCCAATTGCATAGCACCTCTACACGCACCTTTACCCGCTGGCATAGCACAGAGCTGCCCAGCATCTGTTTACACACCTGGCTGGAGATGAGCTTGCCCAGGTACCATCACCCAAGCAACTAGCGTAACATTCCCGAGCTGCCCGGCAATAGTGTACACACCTGGCTGGAGGTGAACCTGCCCAGGTACAGTCACCCAAACACCTAGCATAACATTCCCGAGCTGCCTGGCAACAGTGTACACACCAGGCTGGAAGTTAGCCTGCACAGCTACCGTCACCCAAGCAACTAGCATAACATTCCCGAGCTACCCAGCAACAGTGTACACACCTGGCTGGAGGTGAGCCTGCCCAGGTACCATCACCCAAGCAACTAGCATAGCATTCCAGAGCTTCCTGGCAACAGTGTACACACCTGGCTGGTGGTGAGCCTGCTGAGGTACCGTCACCCATGCAACTAGCGTAACATTCCCAAGGTACCGTCACACAAGCAACTAGCATAACATTCCCAAGCTGCCCGGCAACAATGTACACACCTGACTGGAGGTGAGCCTGCCCAGGCACCATCACCCAAGCAACTAGCGTAACATTGCTGAGCTGCCCGGCAGCAGTGTACACACCTGGCTGGAGGTGAGCCTGTCCAGTTACCGACACCCAAGCAACTAGCGTAACATTCCCGAGCAGCCCAACAACAGTGTACACACCTTGCTGGAGGTGAGCCTGTCCATTTACCGACACCCAAGCAACTAGCGTAACATTCCCGAGCAGCCCAGCAACAGTGTACACACCTGGCTGGAGGTGAGCCTGTCCAGTTACTGACACCCAAGCAACTAGCGTAACATTTGCTGAGCTGCCCGGCAGCAGTGTACACACCTGGCTGGAGGTGAGCCTGTCCAGTGACCGATACCCAAGCAACTAGCGTAACATTCCCAAGCTGCCCAGCAACAGTGTACACACCTGGCTGGAGGTGAGCCTGCCCAGATACCGTCACCCAAGCAACTAGCGTAACATTCCCAAGCTGCCTGGCAACAGTGTACACACCTGACTGGAGGTGGCCTGCCCAGGCGCCATCACCCAAGCAACTAGCGTAACATTCCCGAGCTGCCCGCAACACTGCACACACCTGGCTGGAGGTGAGCCAGCCCAGGTACCGTCACCCAAGCAACTAGCGTAACATTCCCAAGCTGCCCGGCAACAGTGCACACACCAGGCTGGAGGTGAGCCTGCCCAGTTACTGTCACCCAAGCAACTAGCGTAACAATCCCGAGCTGCCCTGCAACAGTGTACACACCTGGCTGGAGGTGAGCCTGTCCAGTTACTGACACCCAAGCAACTAGCGTAACATTCCCAAGCTGCCCGGCAATAGTGTACACACCTGGCTGGAGGTGGACCTGCCCAGGTACAGTCACCCAAACACCTAGCATAACATTCCCGAGCTGCCTGGCAACAGTGTACACACCAGGCTGGAAGTTAGCCTGCACAGCTACCGTCACCCAAGCAACTAGCATAACATTCCCGAGCTACCCAGCAACAGTGTACACACCTGGCTGGAGGTGAGCCTGCCCAGGTACCATCACCCAAGCAACTAGCGTAACATTTGCTGAGCTGCCCGGCAGCAGTGTACACACCTGGCTGGAGGTGAGCCTGTCCAGTGACCGATACCCAAGCAACTAGCGTAACATTCCCAAGCTGCCCAGCAACAGTGTACACACCTTGCTGGAGGTGAGCCTGCCCAGATACCGTCACCCAAGCAACTAGCGTAACATTCCCAAGCTGCCTGGCAACAGTGTACACACCTGACTGGAGGTGGCCTGCCCAGGCGCCATCACCCAAGCAATTAGCATAACATTCCCGAGCTGCCCGCAACACTGCACACACCTGGCTGGAGGTGAGCCAGCCCAGGTACCGTCACCCAAGCAACTAGCGTAACATTCCCAAGCTGCCCGGCAACAGTGCACACACCAGGCTGGAGGTGAGCCTGCCCAGTTACTGTCACCCAAGCAACTAGCGTAACAATCCCGAGCTGCCCTGCAACAGTGTACACACCTGCCTGGAGGTGAGCATGCCCAGATACTGTCACCCAAACAACTAGCATAACATTCCGGAGCTGCCCGGCAACAGTGTACACACCTGGCTGGAAGTGAGCCTGCCCAGGTACCATCACCCATGCAACTAGCGTAACATTCCCGCACTGCCCAGCAACAGTGCACACAGTCCTTCATCCCATAAAATGAGTACCATTAAGTTGGCTAACAATAAACATCTATTATTAGTGCCAAGATGCCCCTTCGGGGGTGAACGTGCACTTTACAAATACACCTGGTATGTTGCAATGGGCGCAAGGAATGTAGAATTGGGGGCAATGCTTGCACAATTGAGACAAGGTCAAGAAGTTGTGATAGCCTTTGCATCAAGGACATTTTAAGGAGCAGAAAGACATTATTGTAACATGGAAAGGAAAACCCTAGCATGCCACTGGGTGGCAGACCCTAGCATGCTACTGGGTGGCAGACCATTTGAAATGTTTCTTGTGGGTATTACCTGTTTGGTCACACTTTGACAGAGCACTTTCTCTAGAATGCATCGCTGGACATTAGCTCTGCAAGAATTGGCAGAAGCCAGTCACCTGTTAGAGGAGGGTTGGCTCAAGGAAGAGAAGGGTAGAAGTCTGCAATGTCACCAAGTCCAACATTAATTGTGTGTAAAAGGAGACATTTTATTTAGGGGGGGAACATGTTAATATTTGGGATTACCCAGCGGGGTCATTGAGGAAGAAGGTAGACAAAGCGATGAATAAGGTAGTGGTCCTGGGGGGGTTATCATTCAAAGCGATGGATAAGGGAGTGGTCCTGGGGGGTTATCATTCAAAGTGATGAATAAGGGAGTGGTCCTGGGGGTTACCATTCAAAGCGATGAATAAGGGAGTGGTCCTGGGGGTTATCATTTAAAGCGATGAATAAGAGAGTGGTCCTGGGGGATTATCATTCAAAGCGATGAATAAGGGAGTGGTCCTTGGGGGGTTATCATTTAAAGCGATGAATAAGGGAGTGGTCATGGGGGATTATCATTCAAAGCGATGAATAAGGGAGTGGTCCTGGGGATTATCATTGAAAGGGATGAATAAGGGAGTGGTCCTGGGGGATTATCATTCAAAGCGATGAATAAAGGAGTGGTCCTGGGGGATTATCATTCAAAGTGATGAATAAGGGAGTGGTCCTGGTGGGATTATCATTCAAAGCGATGAATAAGGGAGTGGTCCTGGGGGTTACCATTCAAAGCAATGAATAAGGGTATGGTCCTGTGGGATTATCATTCAAAGCGATGAATAAGGGAGTCCTGGGAGATTATCATTCGAAGTGGGGGGGGGTGTGGAGTGAAATGAAGATGCCACACCTAGGGCTATCATAGGGTGGCTGGTTAAGGTGTTGAGGGGTGCAGGTGTTCCCCCTATTCTGCTAACAGACAATGGTGTGTAGTTTTAATCTGATGTGGTAGCCACATGTGCAAGTGGCGCGGAGGCAGGACATGATACAACAATTGTGTACCGTCCAATGAAATATGGCATGGTAGAAAGATGTAAGGGAACTCTCCAACTAGCTCTCGTATCAAACCTAGACACCCAGACATTACTCCTGGCTGTTGGGAAAGGGAATAAACAAATGTTGCTCCATTACAATGTTCACACAGGGTCCAAATTGGGCCAGAAAAGGCTGCTCCGCAGCCTGGTAGGCATCGCTGGAATCTCCTTGCCCCCTGAAACAATGGGCAAGGTCTCATAAATCCTCCGCCCTTCCACAGCCAGACAATTTAGTAGGATGGCCTGTTTTCTTTCTATGTCAATGGCAGGTTCAGCAGGTCCTGCCTGAAATACAGGTGGGGCGTGTATGGGTGTCTCCACGGCTGCACCCGGTGCCATTCCCAATGTACCAATGTACCAGTCCAAAGCCAATACAGCAAACGATGAAATGACTACAGTTTCACATAGCACTCATCAGAAGCTTGCAGGACAATACCACCAACCGACACGAGGTGGCACCAGAGGCTCAGCAGTTGTTATGACCCGATTTCCGCTTTACAAATCCTGAGGGGAACCAACTCGTTGCCAATATGTTGCAGGTGGGGCCTCTCAAGAGGGGACCGGAGGACTGGAACAGGAAGGAGTCTGGAGGCAGAGATCAGGAAAGTGTTTTATTCATGAGATGTTGTGCTCCCAACATAGGAGCCTCCTGGGTCCCTGAGCAAGTGTTGATTGCTGTCCTCCGCACAGCATGTCACACAGGAGCATATCAAAGGACGCTCCTGCGCAACCTGCTGCACGAGGGACAGCAGCCCAGGGACCCACAAGGCTGCATGAACACGTGCGGGCGCAGCCGCACACAGTAAAGACACAGTAACCCCGTACAGGTTTCTCATCAACATTCCACTCAACATTGCACACTGAGCATGTGGCACCTGTGGACTCCTCTTCAGAGGATTCTTCTTCTGATGCACCATTTTTAGTGTTAGCTTTGATTTCTTTTATACTTGTACTCTTATTGGACGGGCTGCGACAGAATTTGGTGTAGTGCCCTGGCGCTCTAGCGGCTCTGAAGTGCAAGAGAGCAGTGATGTGCTGTTGGCGGCCTCAACCCGGTGGGTCCGCTGGTGGGGCTTAGGGTGTTTTACAGTTGGTAGTCGTTGTGTGCTGTTGTGCGAGTCTATGTGTGATTTGTATTGTTGTTGCAGTTTAGTGAAGTTTGTGCGGATTGTTGTGTTGTAGGCTTGTGGTTGTGTTTGGTTAGAGTTTGAGAGGTGTATGCAGAAGGGTGAAATTGTTAGTGGATTGGTTAATTGGTGTTGTTGTCCGGAATGGAGGAGTCAAATTTCCGTGTTTTCTCCAGGTGAGGTGCGGGAGCATCTCTGCATCTATGTCCTGATCTGGGCCGTCTGATCCTCACAGTCCCTCTCAAACGTGGCATCCACTTACATTCATAACTTTGTCCACCTTCGGTCTCGGCCACCTATGTGACACCTGTCTGTATGCGGGGCAGGCAGACGTATGTGCAACCCTTCAAATCTGGCCCAGAGAGCATTCCCGATCCAGTCGGTGCCCGGCCTTAACTAGCCAGGCTATGCCATCCATTTGTGGCGAGTGGTTGGCATTCATCATCTTATTCAGTTATTCATGCAGGCTACTGCTCCCAGCCCTTCAAATCGTGGCACATGCCAACGCTTCCAATTACATTCAGATGTGGCACCTGCCTTCATTCACAACTGCATACGGTCAGTGTCCATGCCAATGTCCACAACTTAGTTCAAGTGTGGCGAGTGCTAACATTCACACAACTCTATAAAGTATGATACCACATAGCAATTATGGGGCGGGTGAGGTTGTTGGCTGGAGATGGCTAGGGATGCTGATTTCTCTGGTCGGTTCTGGGTGTTGGCAGTGTCATCTGAAGTTCAGTCATCCTTTTTTGTGTTTCCTGTTTGGTTGTTTCTGTGATGAATAGGATGCCAATGCCGTTGTCATCGAGTAGGTCAAAGATCTCAGTTGAGTGTATTGACATGTATCTTGCATTTATTAGGTTGAGGTGGAGTTTGTAGGTTGGTTTGGTTTGGGTTTTATTGTGGGATCGTCCATCGATGGGTGTTGAGGTTTCCTTTCTGGTCGATCTCTAGTTGAGGTTCTGGTGCAGGTGCGTCTGTGTCGTCAAAATGTTCTTCTAGTTTCTGCCTTGGGTTTTTTGAAGATTCTGATTACTGGGGTCTGGTAGATGTCGAAGTACAGTTGTGATAGTGAGGACCCTTGTGGTACTCCACAGTCGTTAACTCGTGGGGTGGATTTGAAGGGTTTTATCCATACGGGTTCTGTTCTGTCTGCTAGGAATGATTTAATCCAGAGTAATGCTATGTCCATTATTCCTATGTTTTCCAGTCTTTTGGTGAGGGTGTCATGGCTAACTGTATCGAAGGCTGTGGAGAGGTAGAGCAGAATCAGGGCTGACGTTGTGTTGGAGTCTGTGTTAGTTTTTAGGTCGTCCCAGATGGATAATAGTGTTTTTTCTCTTTCTATTGCAGGTCTGAAACCGACTTGTGCTTGGTCAAGTAGGTGGTATTTTTCTACGTGTTCTTGGGTTAATTTGTATACGTAGATTTCAAGGAGTTTTGCTGGGTATGGAATGTTTGAAATCGGCCTGTTGTTGGAGAGGTCTTCTACTTCGCCACTTGTGTTTTTTTAAAAGTGGCTTGATATATGCTGATATGAAGGCTGTTGGTACAGTTACTGTTGCTAGTGAGAGATTTAGGAGGTTTCTGTAGTACTCTGATGGCGTTCCTTGTATGAGGATTGACTTGTCAGAGAGCAGGGATCCATGGGTGATCCTGCTTTCTTGCTGTGTTTTACCAACAAGACAAATGCCTCTGCTGATATTTATGGATAGTTTTGGAGTTTGTGCTGTGGTTCTGTGTTTGGTCCGGTTGGTTGAATGTTGTGATTGGTTGGTCTGTTTTGTATGACTTGTCGGATGTCGTTGATTTTGTTCTTGAAGTGGTATGCCAGGTCATTGCAAAGTTTCTCTGACAGGGTTGGGGTGTTTTCTCGCAGCCTGGTGGGTTTCTCATTTCTTTAATGATGTTGAACATTTCTTTTTGTGTATTGGTGGCATTGGTGATTGTGTAATCATAATGCCTTCTCTTCGCCTTTTGTATTTCCTTCTTGTATGCGTGGATTCGTTTCTGGAACCATATTTCTTTGTCTGGATTGTGTTCTTTTCTCCATTCCAGTTCCATCTTCTTCTTGTTCTTTTTGATGGTGCTTAGTGGTGGTGTGAACCATTTTGCCATTGTTCTTTTTTTTGATGGGGTGAATGGTTTTTCCGGGGCGATCTTATCAATTGTATTAGCAATCCATTTGTGTAGTAGCTCCCCTTTCCCGTCTAGGTCAGCCAGCTCTAATTCTATAGTTGAGGGTTTGGTCATCTCCAGTTGTTCGAATAGGTTGCTTGCCTTGACGCTTTTCCAGTTTCTTTTTGAGATGGTTGTGAGTTTGGAGGGTTGGATGCAGACTTGGGTTGGTAGTCTGATCACGAAAAGGGTGATGAGCTGGTCATTCCACAGTATTTGTATCGGCGGTACCGTGGTGATAGGTTTTTCCTTGGCAAATATTGCACCGAGGGTGTGTCCTGCCGAGTGTGTTGCCCCTTTGACCAGCTGTTGTAGTTTCATGGCTGTAAATTGTCCAATCAGTGAGTTTTGGGAGTTGGCGTGACTTTCTTCAAACCAGATGTTGAAGTCCCCCAGGATGATTAGATGTTCGTGCTTGATGGCTATGTTGGTGATGTCTTCTATGAAGTTATCAACAAAGGTTGCATAGTATGTCGGTGGTCTGTACACCAGGATGAATGTGATGTTGGTTTTTGGGTTTGCTGATAGGTGTATGACCATGGTTTCACAGTTGATGATGTTGAGAGGTTCTTCTGTTTTTATTTTCAGGTGTCCTTTGAATGCTATTGTGATGCCTCTTCCTTTTTTATTTTTCCAGTTTACTTGAAAGTATTTGAAATTGGTTGGGAGGCAGCTTTGGAGTGTGATTTTGTAGTTGTCGTCCAGCCATGTTTCTGTGATGCATAGGATGTCAATGTGTTGTCATCGAGTAGGTCAAAGATCCCAGTTGAGTGTTTTGACATGGATCCTGCATTTATTAGGTTGCAGTGGAGTTTGTAGGTGTAGTTTGCTTTGGGTTTTATTGTTGGGATCGTCTTCTGATCGGTGTTGAGGTTTCCTTTCTGGTCGATCTCTAGTTGAGGTGTTGGTGCAGGTGCGTCTGTGTCGTCGAAAAGTTCTTCTAGTTTCTGTCTTGGGTTTTTATTTTCATCAGGTTCTTCTTCCAAGTATTGTGGGTGTCGGGTGAAAGTTCCTCTTGTTTTGGTGATGTAAGGTGTTATCATGTCTATTGTGTTTTTGTTGTCTCTAGTATTGTCCGTCCTTCTTCTGCGTTGTTGTGTTCGGTTGTCTGCTGTTGCTGGTTGTAGCGTTGGGTTGGTTCGTTCTGGGGACCGATTGTTTGCGAGGTATGGAGTTAAGTAGAGGGATTTGTCTCTTCTCTCAGCGTTGGCTCAGTTTTCGTTCCTGTCTGTGGGAGTGTGTTCTGCAGTTGTCAGTCTTTGTTGCTGTTCTGGTGTGTTTGTTCTGGGATGCCATTGACAAGGTAATACAATGACCTGAAGGATGACCCTCAACAGTTATTAAAATAAGTAAACAGGGGGGTCAATCAAGATGAAGAAACCTCTGTACCAATAATGTATGCAATAGCAACTCAGATTAGAATATGTTCTCAAGGGTTACCAGACATTTCATCGAAAAAAAATGGTCGACTGGACAAATGGTCGAACCAATTTCGTCGAAAACCAAATGGTCGAATTTTTTATTTTTTAATTTTTACCCTTTTTTTTGGGGGGGGGGTCCCCCGAACACCCTTTTTTTCTAAAAAAACCTTTTTTTCCCTAAACTACAACCTTAAAAATAAATATATAAATTAAACAAAAAAATCGACCATTTGGTTTTCGACGAAATTACGTCGACCAAATGTCCTGTCAACCAATTGTTGTCGATGAAATGTCCGGACACCGTTCTCAAGTATACAGATCTTACCAAGATAATGGTGGAACGAGGCAAGGCAGTATGCAAACAGTGCCTATGACAAGAGCAATAACAATAACTTGACATATGATGCTCAGAGGCTGTCAATATAAGTCAACATTATGGCGGCAAGATAAGCAAAAATCTGTACTAAAGGTAAATGCAATGACAACTCAGTTCCACATAGCGTCCCAAGTATACAGACCTTATAAGGTTAATGATGGGATGCGCTGGAGGCAGTAAGTAAATGATGGCAAAGTCATAATACTAACTTGGCAGATGGTCCTCAACAAGTATCGAAATGAGTGACAGGTAAGGCATGCAAGGTAAACAAGCATTTGCAGTATGGGTGCATACAATAGTAATTCAGATCAGCAAAGCGGTCCAAGTATATGGACCGGACCAAGTTGAGGATGAGAAGTATAAGAAAAGAAGAAGTTGCTCTGGCAAAATGGAGCAGGGAATGGACTAGTCCATGTGAACAGAACACCATATGCTGAAACGGAGAAGATCCACTGAGAATGGAGGCTGAGTGAGGTTTGCCTAGGTTGGTAAGCAGATGAGAATGCTATACTGGCAACGTGGCTAACGCTGAGAAGGTAGCTCAAAGTGGAGTAGTGTGCTGTACTCTGAACCGCCTGACGAGGTGGGGGCCAAACCAGGTAAATGATGTTGTGAAACCTCCAAATTGAGCCTGAATGGCAGTCCACGGTGAGGCATCAGTGAGGACAGAATGAAGCCAGAGAGGTTCTGTGAAGGAGTATGAGCTCCTGGGTGCTGCTGGCTAAGGTGCTGGCTTTCAGTTACAGGTGTGGCACCTGAGAAGTGAAGCCCCGAACGTGAGAGGTAAATCTACAGGCGTGGTGGCAAGAGACGGCCTGAAATGTCCTAAGAGCACGTTTGAAGGGCAGAAGGTGCTCCAGGAGGAGGTAAAATCCAGCCCAGAAGGAGCAGAAAGTAGAGCAGTATAATGAAGGTGCAGGAGGGCTTCTAGTAGACATTAGCTCGTCGCCATTCTGAAGTAAGTGATTTCCGGGATTCCAGTAGGTTTCTCCAACTGAAGTACTTATTTTCATAAAGAAAAGAAGCCCTCCTGCTGCAGCTGATTCTCAACTCCAGAAGGCTGGCTCACACATATACACAATGCTGTAGAACCTTGTGCAGACTCTATATCTCATTCATTCTCAACTCCACAAGGCTGGCTCGCACACATATACAATGCTATAGAACCTTGTGAAGATTCTATATCTCACTGATTGTCAACTCCAGAAGGCTGGCTCACACATATACACAATGCTATACATTCAAGGCTATAGATCCTTGTCCAGACTCTATATCTCACTGATTCTCAGCTCCAGAGGGCCGGTTCACACAATATACAATGCTATAGAACCTTGTGAAGATTCTATATCTCACTGATTCTCAGCTCCAGAAGGCTGGCTCGCAGATATATACAATGGGCCTCGTTACAAGGTTGGCGGTTCGGTAATAACGATACCGGTAAGGCATTACCGGCATCGTTTATGGGACCGGCCCATCACGACCTGCAAGGCCGTTCCTACCGGCATTGACAGGGACCCGCTGTGGCTGCGCACCACTGTACCGGCATGCGCGCGTGCGCGCGTCTGCCTTGCCTGTAATACCGGCATGGCGCAAGGAAGAGGACATTATGAGACGAACGGACATGCACATCAAACATTGCCCAACATGCATTTGGTCTCATCCCCTGCCACACAACCCTCACATGTGTGTACATCATGGACCTTGTCACTCCATCTGGGTGACAGGTGATTCCAATGTCAAGGCCCCTAAGTCGTGTACGTCACCCAAGACCAGCACCATGGATTGACAAGTAATGTACAGGGCAGATAGTTGTGCAGATGTGAAGTCAATTGCTGCATTGACGAAATAATGCATGTGAGCATGAACGATGTACAGGCAGAGCAAAAATGGAAATTGAGAAGTACCCTTACACATACCTTCTTGTGCTCTCATGCAGGTGATGCTGGCTATCCCCCTAACCCCTGTCAGGAATCCACAGAACAGGCACGAAGAGGACTTCAATCGTGCCCATACACGCACGCGTGTGGTCATTGAGCAGACCTTTGGCCTGTTGAAGGCACGGTTTCGCTGCCTCAGCAGGTTGGGTGGAGCCCTCATATATGGGCCTAAGAAGGTGGGCAAGATCATCATGGTATGTGCCATGCTGCACAACATGTGCATCCGGCGGAACGTACCCCGGCCACCTGACATGGACCAGCCACCACCAGGTGAAGTTGAAAATGAGGAAGAAGTAGATGCTGGACATCGGCCAGGTCGCGATTCACTTGAGGGACGTGTTGTGTGCCAATCGGTCATAGACCATTCTTTCTGATACACTGGGATGCAGAGGGTGCTATGTTTGTGGGACTCTGGGCACTGGGTGTGGGGGTACATGGGCAATGTGCACTGTAATGAAATAAATTGACACACACCGAAGAAGCAATGTCCACTCATGTGAAGTTTCTTTACACAACGGGTGTATTGAACTGACTGATGGTAAATACAATGTGAATTGACCCTCCACCCCGCACACACCCCCTCCGCCATCTCCCTCCTCCCCCCAAAATCCCTACCCCCTTCCGCCCTCCCCCTATGGAGGAAGGGTTAGGTGATGTTGTGGCCTGTGGGAGTTTGGGTTAGACGGGCCACATTCTGGATTCAGATCCTTATCCCCAGGATGGGAGTTCATCCCCAAGAGGTCCTCCCACATATTACCACCCTTAGGAGAACTATCGGTTAGCGGCCTCATCACCGTAGCCTCATGGAAAAGGGCTCCTCTCTGGGGAGTAGTGATGTCATCTTTAGGATCGTCACACAGTTTAGTAAGTTACTGTACATTGTCGCAATGTGTTCTTATTGCACAGCTGAGTGGGGGACTGGGTACAATTATGTGCCTGCTACTGCACTGGTTGTTGCTGTACAGGGCCTGGGGCAAATTGGGGGCTGCTGGTTAAAGGCTATTTGAGAGCTAAAGGTGGGTTGATACATTGGGCCACTATGGTGGAAGGGTATGGCCGGCCTGTTCATGCATTCTCATGCAAAATGACTCATCTTCCAACAGTACCAACATTGCTGCCCCATTCGGGGCCTCATGCTTTCAACTTCTCCCCTCCACCCGTCTGAAAATGTCCTCTTCTTCTCTGGAAAGTTCCTATTTCCGTCCTTGCATTCCTAGACTCCTGTGCCCATGCCTGTGGGGGCTGTGCGCTGGTTGCCCTTCCAGAGTGCCTGTTATTACGGCCCTTTCCATGCTTAGCTTAGCTATTTTTTTGGTACAAACTTTGCTTCTGCCCTTTGTGTCTGTACTGCCTGATCCTTATCCTTCTCCTGTTTCCGATGACAATAATGTATTATGTGTGCCTGTATCTCAGGCCACGACTTTGCTTCTTTTCCAGCTATTTTTTCAAAATCTGCTTGAACTTCCAAGGGGAGCCCCTTGAGTAACACGTGCTCAAAAATGGTGATATTTCTGTCCCATGAATCCCCCATCTCTAAATGCCACATCTCTTGTATCTGCTGTATATAAAGTGCAGGATGCTCATCGTATGAGCCATGATAGATTGCAGGTCAGGTCTGTCGGGGTACAAGTCCGTTAAAAGGTTCCATACTTGCATTCGACAGTTGTTAAATGGGGAGCCATCATGGGTGGTATTATTAAACGTTATCCCCTTATACCCAGCCTTTCTCCATACCACGTCCGCCTGCTCCCCCAGCAGGCAGGCAAATAGACTGTCCATGTTCCCCACCGGTAGTTGATGCCTGCTGTATGTTTCCCAAGGGCATAAATCCACTTGCCATCGCCCACTGTATGGCAGGGCAGGGCACGCATTCCATTTTCCCAATTCATAGGAGGCCAAGGCACATGATGAGGTAACAACGGGAACTGTATTGCCTGCTGTTTTGATCGTAAGGCCCACACTCACCTTTTAGCTGTGGCTGGGCCAATTCGCCTGAAACAGTGGTTGAAGTCTGCAGTTCCTCTGTGTTGCCTTCTCCGAGACCTCTGACTCCCACCCATCATCTTCATCAACCTCTCATTCTCCCTCTGCATGTAATGAATCATAGTCATCCACCCCATATCCCCCCGCCTGTCCTCATTCGTGTACTGCGATTCTTCACTTGTGACCCCTGGGCTGCCCTTGCTTTTGTCCTAGAACATGGTCTTGTCTGCGGATATCTGGGGATCTTTGACAACCTTACTATAGATTTTAAAGAGAATCTGTTCCACCCTCCATTGGTCAGTACCTATATGTGTACTATACCCAGGTCTCGCTTTTGGCTCTGCAATGCTTGCGGTAGCTCCTGTACTGCCCTTTATAATACTGCCTCCACTTATCGGTGAGCTTTATTCTCAAATACTAAAATCACTGGATCTTTGGTGTTGTCCCCAGGCTTCCATGGTGTCTCCTTCCCCTCCTCCATTGGACGAGAAACCTGGGGGTTGGTGTACCATACGGCATGCTGCAGGGAGTAATACTCATATGGGGGTGGTGGCGCAGGGGTTTTCCTGACCATTTATTTTTTTATTTTATTGTGTATTTATAATGGGCCTATACACAATGTGTTTCGAGGCGCAACAAAACAAGGGGATCGGGACCGGGAGGACAAAACAAAGACAATCCTACTAGGCCTTGTGACATTGGGAGCATACAAGTGCATTAAGAGAAGTGCAAGGGAGAGGGGAGGAGTGTCAGTCAGGGCATAAGTACCCATGAGAAAAATGAATGCCAGAGGAGGCCGGGTGGGCAGTACCAGGGGAAAGCACAGAATGAGGGGATGGAAGGTCCACGAGCTAAGTGCACATTAAGGGGCTGGAAGAGCCACAAGTGTGCAGGCACAGATATGCAAGTGCAGTAAGAGAAGAGCAGGGGACAGGGGAGGAGGGAAGTGCAGGTCAGGGCATAAGGGCCCATGAGAAAAATGAATGCCAGAGGAGGCCGGGTGGGCAGTACCAGGGGAAAGCACAGAAGGAGGGGAAGGAAGGTCCACGAGCTAAGTGCACATTAAGGTGGCTGGAAGAGCCACAAGGGTGCAGGCCCAGCCATGCAAGTGCGGTTGGAGAGGCCCGAAGGGCAAGTTCAGAGTAAGGGAGGGGTGTCGGAGAGACCAAGTGCAGGGTTAGACTGGAATGGGGGGCGATGCCCTGAAGACTAAGAGGATACCAGGCAGTGAGTCAAAAAGCAGACAGGGACATTAGCAAGGGAGGGGGAGAGGGAAGGAAGAAGAGAAAACAACGGTCTTGAGAAGCTTCAGGAACTTAATGAGATCCGACTCAAGTCTGAGAGGGGTAGGGAGGCCATTCCAGAGGGAGGCACCTGCGGAAGAGAGAGATCTACCTCTCACTCTCTGCTTGGAAAAGTGTCTGATCTGCAGATAGTTGGAGTTAGACGACCGAAGGGCTCTAGCAGGGACGTATTTAGGGAGAGAGAGTTGGATGTAGAGAGGTCCCAGGCCCCAGAAAGCCTTGTGGATGATGCAGAGGGTCTTGAACTTGATCCTCGCAGCAACCAGGAGCCAGTGGAGAGATTTTAGGGTTGGAGAGATGCGACCCCTGGGCTTGAGGCCAAGGATAAGATTTGCAGTCCTACTCTGGATTAGTTGAAGGGGCGATGGGAGGAGGTAGGCAGATTGAGGAAGAGGCTGTTGCAGTAGTCCAGCCTAGAGAGGACCAGAGCTCTGGAGACATTCAGGTTCTGGGGGAAGGTGAGGAAAGGCCGAATGACTCTGAGGAGGTGGAGCATCAGGGTGGTTCCCTCCCCACCACTATCAGGGATACTCTCTTTCTCCACAAACATTTTCCATAAATCTAATATGCCCGTGCGATTCTTCAATTGCTTCCCTTTATAGGTTGATAACAAGTACGTATGCAAATGTTCCAACAGGCTGTTATCGTGCATGCCCTCTTGGTGTAAACATCTTCCCTATAGTTCCCTGAATCCATTACTTATGATAGTTTAAAATGGTTTCCTCATAATGCTCCAATGGCCTGTCCACACTACCACAAAGCTCTTATCACACCCAAAACAAAGTCTGCAAACACCGGCCTGATAGCCGTTCCCTTACCAAACCATCAAACACTCTTATCTCCAAAAACTCACAATCTAATAATGAACCGGTCTATTCACACACCTGCCAACAATACTTAACCCTAAACACCTTCATTTAGCCGATCACTAACAATACCTGACAACAAAGCACAGTTATTTACTCAGTTGCTGACAATGCCTATTAACACAATTGCTAGCAATGCCTTCCCTCGAGGCGAGGATACTCAAACCTCCTCTAGTTCCCTTCCCTGGGATTGAGGGATATCCCGTCTATTAACTACACAGCGTTGTCTTTCCTCGTTAAGAGGAGCTTTCCCACTGTAAATCATCTCATCCATCAGTTTACACACAATGGAGAAAGGAATATCAAAATCACTGCAGTTTATATAAAACGTGCACTCCATTTATTATGTTTCTTCTGAGTCCCCCGATGCCGTGGCCCTGTGAACTGCCTGCACAGCGCAGAACAGCGGCCTGTTACCAGAAACCAGGCAGACGTTTAGAGAATACAAGGTGTCTGCTCACCTGTCTGTTTATGTGCACGAGCTGCTCTCTGCAGGCAGGCGCCGTGGCCTGAGATATGCAGCGTGACACCAGGCTTCAGGAGGCCTGGAGATCACGTCGGGATTACCAGATGTAGAGGTAGGCCAAAAGTAAATCCAGAAACAACAATGAGCTGCACAAATTATAGAAAACACAGCTTTACTGGAATGCAGTAACAGCCAGGAGTCAGTCACTCTCATAAGGCTGAAAAGCTGCAGCTCAGCCCGCCCACATTGGGATCTAGTATTTAAACGTGAAAACCACCAAATGATAATAATTTACAGACAACAGGTGAATGCAAATTCCATCCCTCCTATTTGCTCCTACCTATACTAACCTAATATAGCAGAAACTGGCCTATCCTGATTGGCTACTGCACTATCATGCAACTTTCTATTTGCATTCCACTGGGGATGACCGGACATGCGCAGTTAATAGGAAGTGCGAGACCGGCCCCTCATAGCAACAAGCTAGATACAGTCATGCTCCCTCGCCTGGGACCAGACATCTTGGCAGCTCAGGCTATTCCCACACCCCACTGCTCCTCCCCATTGAAACATGTCCTTGTGACTATTGCATACGCGTCTGCCTAGGCCAAGGACATAGAATCAAGTGTCTTGGGAAAGGTTTCATGAGAAAGTGTAACAGAGGCCTAACTCTTGGGAGAATGACTCGTATTTTCTGCTGGCAGCCCACCTGTCCCCGTATTTGCCAGTCAACAGACTCTCTAGAGTGCGGCAGAATTGAAACCCAGTTCAATAAAATAGCATCAACACACATGTTAATAATCTTCATGCAGCCTGTATTTTCTCTTGCGTTTAAAGTGTTGGACCTGCATAACAAGAGGCAAAGGTCTGCACGTGATTGGTCAACAGCAAGTCTGCTTTTGGAGCTTGTGTACTTTGCCTTCTGACATCACACTCAGGGCCTCATTACGACCCTGGCGCTAAGTGAAAAACGATGGCGGTAAATGGTTACCGCCATCGTTTTCCGCCAGGTCCGATCATGACCCGTGACCGTTAACTACGATGCCATTAGCAGCATTGTAGTTTACGCTACCGCTAACTGCGCTAAGGGTGCGCGCACGCGGCCGGCCACACCGTACTTAGCGCCATGGCGGAAAGGTACGCAAATGCTGACCCAAGCGGACATGCACCTAACGCCATCACCCAGCCCGTTAAGTACCTTACCGCCATGGTGCTAAGTACGCCATCGCAAACCAACCGTAAAGGGCCATGTAAAGTGAATGCAGCTGCCACAGGTGCACAGAAACAGCACAGGTGAAGGCAATACAGACTCAGGAAGTACAAAAAGAGCACACCCCACCCCTTCCCACACCCAGTCACACTCCACAATTATACCAATACGACTAGCAATGTTGGGGATGGAGAACCTGATAGCAATGCAAGTGCTACTACAACAACAAGAACAAGAACAACAACAACAACAGGCTGCACAGAGGAGACGCAGGAGGAGAAGGAGGGCAAGGCAGGCCCAGCAAGCCCCACCAGCACAGCCAGTGCCACCACGCAGGCAGCCCCCAATCCCACGCATCAGAGCCAATCCATTCAACCTCACTGCTGAGCAGATCCACACCCTGTACCGTATGGACCGGGACACCATCACTGCCATCGTACACATGATACACAATGACATTGTCAGCATGATAGAAACTCCAACCGCCATCCCACCCCTACTGAAGGTAGTGTCTGTACTCCACTTCCTGGCCACAGGCACCAGCACACAGTGGGGCACTTGCATGGCATTTCACAACCATTATTCTCACGAACACTCATCCAAGTGCTCGATGCCCTCCTCAAGCACACAGACGACCACATCTCATTACCACGGACTGGCCAGGACATTGCAAACACCAAAGTGGGTTTCCATGCACTAGCCGGCATACCCGGTTGCATTGGTGCCATCGACTGCACCCATGTGGAATTGGTGGTTCCACGTGCCATGGAGGTACCGTACCGCAACCGGAAACAGTTCCACTCAATCAACGTGCAAATGGTCTGTGACTCCAACAAGATCATCACACATTGTTGTGCCCGATTCCCCGGATCAACCCATGATTCTATGGTCCTGAGGAACTCCACAATACCACGCTACATGGAGCGACATGCAGGCCCAAGATCCTGGCTACTCGGTGAGTCCAATGTCATGGAAGTGGGCAGGTGAATGACGTACCGATGCATACTCCACCTGGCTGAAGGGGGGGGAATGATGCATACTCCACCTGGCTGAGGGGGGGGGAATGATGCATACTCCACCTGGCTGAAGGGGGGGGGAATGATGCATACTCCACCTGGCTGAAGGGGGGGGGATGATGCATACTCCACCTGGCTGAAGGGGGGGGAATGATGCATACTCCACCTGGCTGTGAGCAACACAGAGAACGGAGACAGAGGATGGGCACTCACAATGCACTCAACCCCTCTGCATACATTGGGTGATGGCATGCAAAATAGGCCATGGGAGCCATGAGCATATACTGGTTGCATTGTGTGAATCAATTAGTGCATGTAGAAGTGAGCCGAAGTAACAGTTGGATGCAGGCCATGCTGGCACATCATGTTCTTGATCAGACAACATGACTGACACATACATTCTCGCCTACATACAGGTGATGCAGGCTATCCCCTGAAGAGGTGGCTCCTTACACCAGTCCGGAACCCGCAGAACCAGCACGAGGAGGACTTCAACCGTGCACATACACGTACTCGTGTGGTCATAGAGCAAACATTCGGCCTATTGAAGGCACGGTTCCGAAGCCTCAGCAGGTCTGGTGGGGCACTCCTGTACCACCATGAGAAGGTGGCAAAGATCGTCATGGCATGTGTCATGCTACACTATATGTGCGTCAGACGGAATGTGCCCCTGCCCCCTGACGCAGGACTGCAACCACCTGACGATGAGGATGAGGAGGGTGCAGATGGGGCAGCACCCCATGGAGGAGGCGACGCACAGGAGGGGCGTGCAATGCGCCAAAGTATCATCGACCACTGCTTCTAGCACACACGGCTGGTGTGAATCACATGGAGACTGCACTTGGGGCACTGTGTGTCTCTGGGACATGCACACTGTGGACTGTACACCAATAAAGCACACATATGCAATGAAAATGTCCACACATTTCATTTTGGGAAAGAAAAAAGTGTATTCAAACAATGAAACGTCGTGACACACCCCCTCCCCCTCCCCCTGAACACCCCAACACACCCCCCTGAACACCCCAACACACCCCCTCCCTCCTCCACCCTGAACACCCCAACACGCCCCCCCTCCCCCCTGAACACCCCAACACACCCCCTCCCTCCTCCACCCTGGAATCCCTACGAAGGTGCGGTAGTGTCTGTGCAGCAGGGTGTGCAGTAGTCCTGCTCGACTGTCAAGCCACTAATGTGAATCCCCTCCCCTGGCCCCCGGGGCACCCCTGCCCGTGCTGCGTAGATTGCGCCCTGATCTGCGGATGGGGCTGCTCTGTGCCGAGCTGGCTGATGAGGACGATCTGGCCTGCACATCTGGACGCATGTCCCTGATGGTCTGGACAAGTTCTGTGAGGACATTGCGCACAGCCGCGAGTTCCGTGCATATGTCCTTTGTGGAGGACTCTATGGCAGCTGTGACTCGGTCTGCCAAACTCTCCATGCCATCCCTTGGCACCCCACACTGTGCAACATGTTCGTTGAGGAGGGCGGATAGCTGCTGCTGGCGGGTAACCATATCCTCAAGTGTCTGCTGGTTCCGCTGGGCCATGCCCAGTGGCATTTGCATGTCCATTGGGCTGCTCACCTCAGGCTGGGGGGATGGGGTGGCTGGCCAATCCTCGGCCTCCGACTGCCCCTGTGTGGCATCCGCCTGCAGGGGGCTTAGGGATATGCAGGGGGAATGTGGCTGGGCAGTGGGCATTTCCTCATCGATGAGCTCGATGCTGCCTGCCTCACTGTCGGAGGTTGCCGCTATGGCAGCAATTTCACCCAGGGTGCTGCTTGCAGCTGAGCCTGTCCCTTCAGTGGGCACGACTAGTGACATGTGCGGTGCTGCTGCTGGGTCTGTGTCTGCTGTTGTGGGGGCTGGCATTTGCCTGTCCTCTTCCCCAGGCAGGGTTTGCGGCTGGTGTTGTGTTTCCTTTCGGATGGCTGAGGTGGATGCCTGTGGCCTGGCCCTCTTGGTGGATGTGGATGCAGTGTTGTCCTCTTCCTGGAGGTCTGTGTCAGATCCTGTGGTGGAGCAAAGGAGGGAAAGTGTTATTCATGGGTCCGCGGACATTGGCCGTGCATTGTGAGGGATGACATCTATACAGTGGGTACATGCAGCACATTTCAGGCAGGGGCATACAGGTTTTGTGCCTTTTGTGTGGAGGTAGCATGGTGGTATGTGTGTGCCAGCAGTTAGGGTGTGCATGCTGCATGTGTACAGGGTGGAGTCTGGATGTGTCTGTGGACATTCACCTGCCGATGTGTTGCATATGCGCTATGGGGCTACATGGTACTTCACATGATAGGACTTTGTTGAGTTTTGCATGGCTTGCTCTGGCCACCTACCTGCATCTCCTGAGGTCGGCGCTCCTCTCTCCATCCCTCCAAAACCTTGGATGCTCTCCATCCCGATGGTGGATGCACATATTTCCTCCCATGCTTGCAGCTTAATGGGCGAATCGGATCCACCCCCAGTTGACGTGGCTAGGTTGCGGTTAGCTGAGAGGATGCTTCGGACACGGAGCCTCAAGTCGTCCCAGCGCTTTCTGCACTGCTGGGCAGTGCGGGGTACGGCCCCCACTGCACTCACACGCTGTGCCACTAGGGCCCATATGGCCTTTTTTTTTGCTATTGCCGGCCTTGTCATCTGCGCGGAGAATACAGCTGCAGCATTTTCTTGCAGGGTCTCTGCGAGCATGGTTAGTTCCTCCTTTGAAAAACGGTCTTGGCGCTGCCGGTCACATGCTTTTTTAACAACTTTGGGCATTTTTACTTGGCTAATTGGGTGGGTGATGGGTGTGGATAGGTGTCAGGGTTGGATCAGGTATGGTTGTGGAGGATGGCAATGGATTTGTTTTTCAAGATGGCCGTCGTGCAGTTTCCCGTTCCGCCGCGATGACGCTATTTCCGGTTCCGCCTATTTACGGTGACCGCTAATTACGCTGACCGCTAATTACGGTGACCGCTAATTGCGGTCGCCGCTATGGTGTGTGTGGCGGTAGTGCTCCTTGCGCGGCGTGCGATGGCGGTAAGGGCCGTTTCTGGCCCATTTACGCCATGCCGTACTTTACATTAACGCCATGGCGTAATGCACGTGCCCGATGGGTCGGAATATGCCGCACTTTACGCCATCGACCCACGGCGTAAACGTTGATTACGCCATGGCGGTAATGTTCGGTACTTAGCGCCAGGGTCGTAATGAGGCAAAGTGCTTTGTGCTACAGGAAGTGGAGGGGACAGGAAGGAAAGATGGATGGCGGCAGAGAGAAACAAGGCTGGGAGGATAGCTCAGGGGCAGCGTGATTGTCTTGCAAGTACAACAACACATAGCAACACAGGTTTGAATCCTTGGCTTGCGCTTAAAAAAACTGGTCCCTGGTATTAAGTCTTTTATAAAAAAACAATTATATCTGTAAATATGGTGGATCCTGCCTCCAGCTGTAAGGAGCTGCCTCTGTCTTCACTAACCCGCTCCCCTAGACTCAAAGGCCCTTCTGGTATGCGGCACCCTGATGTGAGGATACTCCTTTTGTGAATAGGTGTCCCCTTTGATTCTTGTTTACAGGACCACCTCCTGTAGCGTTACTGTCTCTCTGGAGAGGGTGTAACCTGCTCTCACAAAGGAACAAAGAGGCAACCCACAGGGCTGCAGTCTTGCTAAGGAAGGCAAAGTCACCCTGGCAGGGAGGAGAGTACACATGCTCCTTCCACAACTGGGCTGGGCTCACAGGGCTGACACCAATTTGATGTGGATGTAATAAATATGAGAAATACCACCCACCATACCATAACCCGGGTATGGCTTATATTTAAAGTTTAACTTGCCATCAGGTCAGTAGATTAATAATTATGTGGTTTTGGACCAGAGTTGCATATCTTAAATGCAGCCCCTGCGCTGCTGTGCCTTGGCTGTCACTGCACTTGTCAACTGGGCCCCTGTGACCTCTGAACCTGCTCTATGCCACTTGTAGAGCAGGAGCTGCAGGTCAGGAGCAATTGTGTTCCAGCCACTGTGTGCCTCCTTTTATGCACCAGCAGTTCAACCTTTTTATGGCCTCTTCCTTTTATTCTTTAAAAGGTTCCTGGCCAAACCTCTGACCCTTGTATTGGGCACTGCCATATTACCCCTATATTTTCATGTGCTTCACCTGGCAGCTCTACCCATCCCCGGGGCGTCCATCCCCCAACAGCCTGGAAAGTGGATTAATAGTGTCATCCTCACTATGTTGAAGGAGAGTGTTGCATCCTTCACTGGTACAGAGTTGCCAGCTCAGAAGGAAAATATTAACTGAATGCTCCTTCAAAACAAGCCCAAAACAAGCTGACTCCAAACCAAATAGAAGTGCACCTCTAAGCCACTGTGGATAGGTCTCAAAAGTAAGACAAATAACACAATGAAGCAAACATACAGACAGAGAACACAGCCATAGAATGTTAGAACAAAAAGCATTTATTAAAATTCAATTTTATTTTTCAGACAATTAGTGTCTATTTTAATTTCTTGTGTGTGTGAGACTTATAAAAGCACATCATTGGCTTTTTGGGTCCTTGGCTTCTCAGGTCATCGTCCAACTGGTCTTTGATTAGCGGCCCTCCTCTGGCCCTTGGCTCCCTTGCATACATACCGGGTAGCCCCAGGCCATGCGTGACACTGAGTCAGTTCATGCATTTCCTGTTGAATGCTGGGACTGGTATTTGTGTTCTTCTCATTATAAGTAAAGGCCTACAAGAACCAGCATGCAAAGTGAAAATCCAGGACTGGCTCCTGGTGTCTAACAACACATGGCCCCCCCACTTGGCAGCAATCACTCGTGAGTTGCTTCTCTTGCCTGTGACCACTCTGGTCCTTGAAACCCTTTTGTGAGTCACTCTCCTCTGGTCCTTCACCGTTCTGGACAACCTGGTTGATCACTCTCCTCTGGTCTTGGTTCATATGGTCCATCACCCCTCTGGTCATTGGCTCCCTCGTGAGTTTCTCCTCTGGTCCCTTCCCCCCAGATGAATCAGTCCCATCTGGTCAATCACCCCCCCCCTGTTCCCTGATTCCCGGGTGAATCACTCCACTCTGGTCAGTCACTCCTCTGACCCTTTGCTCCCTAATGGGTCACTCTCCTCGGGACCTTGTCTCCCTGGTGGCCCATACCTCTCTGGTCTTCGGTTCATACGGTCCATCACCCATCTGGTCTTTGGTTCATATTGTCCATCACCCCTCTGGTTGTTGGCTCCCCCGTCATTTTCCCCTCTATTCCCTGCCTCCCAGATGAATCACTCTCATCTGGTTAATCACTCTCCCTGGTCCTTAGCTCCCCGGTGAGTCACTCCCCACTGGTCAGTCACTCCTCTGACTCTTGGCTCCCTAATGGGTCACTCGCCTCTGGTATTTGGCTCCCTGGTGGGCCTCTCTTGTCTAGACCTCAGCTCATATGGTCTATCACCCCTCTGGTCATTGGCTCCCTTGTGAGTCTCTCTCCTCTGGGCAGTCACCCTCCTGGTCCTGGGCAACCTGTTTGATTATTTTCCTCTGGTCTTTGGATCATATGGTCCTTCACCCCTCTGGTCTTTGGCTCCCTTGTGAATCGTCCTCCTGTGCATCAATTCTCTGGTGCTCGGCACGTGGTGCCCGGTTGGCTTTGTCAGCTGCTACTTGATGATGCATGTCCAGTTCCATTGTGCCATAATCCCATGTAAGACTGAGTGTTGCTGGAGTGTCTCTAAAGAGTCAGTGGGCAGTAAGAACCGAGGTCCCGGGAAACCCACTAGAAACTGTGGGCCCTAAATTGTTACCATGGCAAAATCATATGGTTTAGCAACGCTTAGCCTAACATTACACAAAAGAGCATAAGAAGGCAGAAAAGCTGGAGGATTAATCTTGTGCATTGATTTAAGCAAATTAATGCAACCAGCTGTAATGTTTCCAAATGAAATGGTTGTCCCAAGCTGTCATTAGGTGGTCTGTTGAGCAAAACATGTTAAGAGTAACCACCTGAAAAGCATTCTACATCCTACCCTAACCAACAACACATCTCTAAACAGAAATGCACCAGCGAAACAACACAGGTTACACAATAAAACACACACCACCTGAAGACATATCTCTACATTACATGTGCCTACATAGCACACTAACCCACTACAGATAAACCAACACAACTCTCCGCACTACTTAAACACCACATTGACAAACACTACAATAACACCCAAAATGTACGTTAGTAACCAGAAGTGCACATTAACCACTGCTCCAAACTACTCACAACATGTATCAAACTTGCACACCACAGAAACCCCTAGATTTTCACTTCAAGCACACATGAATACTGCAACAAGGAAGCCTTTCCATGCTTGTACGTTAGACCACTACCCCACCTCGTGCACATCCTGAACTCCAAGAAACTGTGAAAATGATAGCCTGTGTGCTATACAAGACTTGATAACATAGCATAACTGGGCATAGCAAAGAGTTTCACTCATTCTCTTGTTGGGCACTCTGACATCCCCACACAACTTTCTGTTCTGGGAGGAACAGAGGAAGAAATAAGATTTGGCCCTACTCAGTGGAGCCCTCAATACTAACTGAGATTACATTATTTGCCTAGGATCACCCACTTTGGTTAAGTAGTGAAGCTGGGATTTTAACCCATGCTACAGTTTAGGCACTTGATCACATACCTTCCAAGTGTCGGTTAGCACAAGTATTTACATTTTGAATTTCAAGGCCTACATTAATGTGTTATAGAGCAGAGCTCTCAAGCTTCCTGTGCCGGCTATGCATGAGAAGGGCACCTTGCCTTGATTTTGCTTGGGAAAAAAAAAGAAAACTACTAGTCGGAGAATCCAAAGGGGCAAACAGGACTGCATGGACTTCTCACGCATGGTCACAGGAAACTTCAGAGCTTCTGAGTTTACTGGCTAAATACACATATCTCACATTAAATCAACATTACAACATGTACATCTTTAGAGAAACATGCTAAGCAGAAAGAATGTTGTTGCAGATTATTTTCCCACATCCTAAATGGGAAACTACAAATCTCAGAATGTAAAATAATGCAAGCCTGAACAAACATCTTCTTTTTAGGCCACTGCAGTAATGTCGCTTGATACTGTTATGCATCCATTTAATCCAACCCCTTTTTCATGTCAGACACAGTGGCTTTCCTTTAAAAAATACAAGTTTTACTTTGGGTGGACCCATATGTGCTAAGGTAATGAGGGGGGTCTTTCAGGCATCAGTCAGCAACGCCCACATATAGGAAAAAGAAGGGCGCGGGTCATGAGAGGAAGAAGTGATTGCAGGTCATTAATGACCACAGGCAGCCCAGTCCAGTGTTATGTCCTGCCTCCGCGCTGCTGCGGGCAGGGAGACAGAATGTGCAGGGCCTTCTCAGTAGGCTGCAGTGGCGCAGCTCCAGCGGGAGCGAAATAAGACACGCCACACTCTGTATGCTGCTTGGCCCTGAACTGCTCCCCGTCAGCGGGGGCGGGGCTTTTATTGAGACGCCCTGCATCACCGCGTTGCAGGACGCAGGGCGGATATAACATTCCTCCTTTATTTCAACTTAACTTAACATTAACCACAACATGTCAAACCGTTATGCAGATACTTAAGCTACGAAAACCCGGGTGCCTCCCCTCTTATAGTTGTAATGGGCAGACTACCATTCATAGTCTCTGAGCCGAGCGTGCGGCTTGGTGGCAGTTCTTAAACCATATCGCCCCCCTCTGGGGCTGGGCCCCACTGTCTCACTGGGTGCCTCACCTTCCATGTCCGGCTCACCCATGTCAGGCTCGCTCCACTGCTCCCACGTCCTGTCACCCACTTCTATCTCATCCTGAAGGTGAGCGGGGTCTCCTTCGTTCGGCTTGGGTTTGTCATCTTCTTGGTGACATTCGCCATCAGTCCACAGGTTGCGAGGCACCGCCTTGAACCACGACGCATTTCGTGTCCCCTGTTGGTGTCCTCGCTTTACAGTTATCATGTTCCCTTGTTTCTCACTGACAGTCCATGGGAGGGACTTGTAGCGGGAGTCCAATTTGGACCTTGTCGGGTTCCGCAGCATGACCACCTGGTCGCCCACCTGGTGGTCGGATGGTTTCGACCTCCTCTTGGCACTCATGTGTGCGTTGGCTCCCGTTCTCCTTCTTTCGGTGCGCTCCTTGTCAAATCTGTCCGGGGTCCTGCTGGGGTGATGTGGCATGGAAGACTTTATTACTGTGCCAAACATGAAATCGGCTGGCAGGACACCCGTCGTGCTGTGAGGGGTGACCCAGTAGTTTCGCAGAAAACGATAAAGGTCGACTTTCCACGGGCTAGCATTTGCCCTCGATAACCTCAGCACTTTGTTGATTGTCCTCATGAAACGTTCAACATCCCCATTCGCCTGGGGCCATCTTGGCATAATGTGATGGTACCTTATGTTCAGTTCCTGCAGGTATTGTTTGAATTCCTCCCCTTGGAATGGGGGGCCATTATCACTCCTGATTGTAGTGGGCAGTCCATGTGTTTCAAACATCTTCTCCATGGCAGGGATGACCACCTCCGCTGCCGTGGATTCAACCCCCTCGACTTCAGGATATCGGGAGTGATCGTCAATGGCCACCAGGAGGTACAGGCCTACTTGTAGTTTACAAAAGTCGATTCTGATTGCATCCCATCTGCCAAAACCACATTCCGCTGACTGGATTGGTTCTGGATCCGGTGGAGCTCTGGTTATCTGGCACGGTAGACAGGTGTTGATTAGCCTTTCGACCGTCTCGGCTATCTGTGGAAACCACACTCGGTGCTGGATTCGACCCTTCGTCCGAGCCATCCCTTGGTGGCCTTCATGGGCTAGCACCACTATTCTGTCCTGGAGGCTTGGTGGGATGGTAATGCGATTTCCCCTGAGCAGCAGTCCTTGCTCTGTGATCGACAGGTCCTGTCGTATGGTGAACATCCCCGTGAGGAACGCCTTTGCATCCACTGTCCTGTTGTGGGTGTTCTTCATGAAAGACTTCCAATCGCTTGAGAGGATGGCATCCTTCACCAGGTCACAGCACGGGTCCTTGTGCGTTTCCAATGCAATGTCATCAATGCTGACCGCTTTTGGTCTCATGACCGGCACAACCTGGCAGATATGATCCTCAGTCTCTTCGGCAACCTGGACTTCTTGTGGAGTCGCCGCTCGAGGGTGTCTTGAGAGGAAGTCTGCCGGGTTTCCACATCCCGGCTGATAGGCCAATTCAAAATTGTACTGCTGGAGGTGCAACAGCCATTTGGCTATTCTGGCCGGCGGGTGAGAGGATGTGCCCATGAAGATAGGCAGCAGGGGTTTGTGATCCGTAATTGCCGTGAATCTTCGGCCATAGAGATAGAGGTGAAAATGACGACACCCCCAAAGTACGGCAATTGCCTCCTTCTCAATGTGCGAGTATCGCTGCTCTGTCATTGTGAGGGCTCTTGACGCGTATGCAATGGGCCTCTTCTCACCTTCTTTGGTGACCTGCATGAGGATGGCCCCTAGGCCGACAGGGCTAGCATCCACAAATAGTTCCGTTTGGAGCTCGGTGTCGTAGTATGCCATTTTTGTGTCGACGGACAGCAACACTTTGATGTTTTCAAAAGCCTCTTGACACGCTTGCCCCCATTCCCACTTTGTGTTAAGTTTGGTGAGCTCTTGCAGGGGTTCAGAGAGAGTGGCCAAGTTCCGAATGAACCTCCCACAGTATGTGGCCATCCCCAGGAAGCTGCGCACTTCAGTAGGCGTCATAGGCAGACTCGCAGGCTGTATGTCGGCAACCTTCTGGTGGTGCGGGGAAATGCCAGTGCTGCTGAACTTATAGCCAAAGAATGATATTCCTGTTTTGAAGAATTCACATTTTTCTTTGTGAATGGTTAACCCAGCATCTTCTAGTCTGCCCAGGAGCATCTGTAGTCTCCTCAAGGGTTCTTCTCTGTCTTGAGCGTGGATCAGGATATCGTCACTCACATTTAGGACACCTGGTATGCCCCGGATGACCTCCTGAATTGTCTGTTGAAAGACTTCGGCAGCTGAAGAGATCCCAAAGCTTAGACACTTGTATCTTCGTAAGCCCAGGTGTGTCAAGAAAGTAGTTATGTATCGAGAGTCCCTATGCAGCTTTAGCTGGTGGTATCCTGCTTTCAGATCAACCTTGGTGAAGACTCGTGACCCGGTGAGATCAGCCACAATCTCGTCGAGAGTGGGTGTGATGTGGCGCTCCCGCTTGATTGCAGTGTTCGGAAGACGCATGTCTATACCAATCCAGACTTTTCCCAGCTGTTTGGGTTTTTTTGTGACCACCATCGGGGAAACCCATGGTGTCGGTCCAGTGACCTCTTCTATTATGCCAGCTTCTTCCAATGCTTTAAGTTCTTTCTCCACTTGTTCACGCATGTGGAATGGGGTCCTCCTGTGTCTTACGGCCTTTGGCGGGACCGACTCGTCTATGTGGAGCTTGATTGTCTTTCCTTTCAAACACCCTATTCCTTTTTGCAGGTTGGGATACTGTGCCAGGATCTTCTCGATCTCTTGTGCTTCCTTCACTTGACAGATGAACTTGACTAGCCCTAGGTCTTCAGCCGCATCCCCACTCAGAAGGCATTCGATCCCGCATTTACCACATAGATTTTTGATGGTAGCCTGTTTTCACCATGGCTGAGGGTGGTGTGGAATCTGCCAACCACCGGTAGGAGCTTCCTGCAGCCATACGCAAACAGTAGAGTGTCTGTGTTCTTCAGATCCGGTCATGGTTGCAGTGTTTGGAATGTGCTTGTGGGCATAACATTTACAGACGCTCCCCTGTCTATGGTCATCCATAACTGTTGGTTTTGGAGAGTGACCTGGCATTTGTGCTTCCGGAGCCCTTTTTTCTGCGTCGCATGTCCATGATCCAGGGCTGACACCAGGTAGACTTTTTTCCATTTCTTCCACTGTTCCCTGCCGGATTCATGTTGGGTCCCTGTGACGTCATCCCCTTCTTCCTCAGTCGAAGAGTTTGTTGTTTCGACTCGCCTTGCATTGGCTTGCTTCTTTTTCTTGGTCCCGCTCTTCTCTTGGGGATTATTTGGGGGGGCGGCAGTGGGGTACCCGATGACCGGCACACCTTAGCATAGTGGTCCTTTCTGCCACATGCCCCACATGTTGTTCCTTGCGCGGGGCAGTTTCGCCGTCCATGTTGCGGTCCACCACACCATCCACACTCTGTGGATCCCGGGATTCGTGGCTGCCATCTAGCTTGTGTGTAGTTGCCGCCAGCCTCATCCCTTGCGAACTGTCTGTTGGTGACATGGGCCACCATGGCCGTCGTGAGGGCAGGCTGTAGTTTTTGAAGAGTTGCCCCCATGTTGGCGGCCCTGGTATGTGCCAGTTCCCTTTGACGACCCAATTCCAGAATGCGTGTTAGAGAGATGCCCTTCTCACTCAGTACCATCCTTCTCAGTTTCTCCGATTGGATTCTGTTGATGAGCGGTCTCCGGATTTCTTTCTTGACATCCGTGAACTCACACGATATTGCCAGCTTCCTAAATCGGGTATGGTAGGCATCCAAGGTCTCATCTTCTGCCTGAATTGTGGTGCAGAATATGAAGGTTTCATAATCAGGGTTGAGTTGCGGGAGAAAATGAGCCGTCAGGGCATCCTTTGCTTGCTGGTAGATGTCCTGGCCATCACCAATGGTTAGCGAGTTAAAAATATGTAGTACCTCATCCCCCACGTTTAGCAACAGGTGTGATCTCATCTTCCTGGAGGTGGTTATGTCCTTGCATTCCATTGCCATTTCGAATTTTTGGATCCATAGCTGCCACCGGGGCCAAATGATGATGGGTCTGTAAATGGATCAAACGGCTCAATCATTGCCGAGGAGTTCCCTTGTGGGCGACCTTGTGGGGATGACATTGACAGATTGGCCACAAGTTTAGAAGGCGTGCCGGTCCTGGGGGTGGATGCGCCGGTCGCCATAGCAGGGCCTCACTGTGCCTTGATGGGGTTCGTTCGCCTCACCTTAATGCGTGTCCTCCGGTGACGGTACCCCTGCGCGGTTGAAGGTCTCAATCTGTGGTGGATGGGCAGCTGCGTCAATCCAGGCGCTCACCGTGTGCAGGTGCCTTGAACACATGAGTATGGAGTGAGTGTGAAGGCCTCCCACATTGTGCCGTGGCGCTCTGACTCCTGGAAGGCAATGGGTGGTCGTTGCACTCCTCTGTGGGTATTCTTAGGGACTGTGTCCCCTCCAGCCAGCAGTGGCCCGTGTTGAAAGGGCAGCTCGATGGGCATGGAAAAGGAGAGGAAAAGAAAAAAAAAGTATTTCTCTTTTTTTTTGAGGGGTGGGGGGTTTTGTGTGCCCTTCCCCACCCACCGGGTGTCCAAATATTTTGCGCGTCACCATAAATCAGCAACAGCTGGCAGAGCGTCGAACGCATGTGCTGGGTCCTGTTTCCCTCGTCGCCATTGTTATGTCCTGCCTCCGCGCTGCTGCGCGCGGGGAGACAGAACGTGCAGGGCCTTCTCAGTAGGCCGCAGTGGCGCAGCTCCAGCGGGAGCAAAATAAGACACGCCACACTCTGTATGCTGCTTGGCCTGAATCTGCTCCCCGTCCGCAGGGGCGGGGCTTTTATTGAGACGGCCTGCGTCATGCGTTGCAGGACGTATACAACATCCAGGACACTGCCTGTGGCTTCGGATGGTAACGGTTGTGAATGGGACGATCCACAGGTGTAGGGGGTGGACAGCCATTAAGCCCAACAAAAAGGCCCAAAGAAGAAGATAAGGGGATAAAAACTGCAACAAACGACGAGGAAGACCTATAAGAATCTTCCCTGTGGATCCCAGCCTTGACCTCGGTCATAGATATTCAGAAGGGGTTATGAGCCGCCCACTCCTTACAGAGGGTGGCGAGTATGCAGGTGCTGCACATATGCAAATGACATCCGGGTCATTAGCACCGCTGGGCCTCAGACATTTCGTGTCGCTCTTTCTCAGCGTTTCCCTTTATTTGGGTATTGGAGCTGCCTGGGCATGAAGCAGGAAGGGCATTGGTGCTGCCTGGGCATGAAGCAGGGAGGGCATTGGAGCAGCCTGGGCATGAAGCAGGAAGGGCATCCACCATGGCATGAAAAGGAAGGGCATCAGAGCTGCCAGGGAATGAAGCAGGAACGACATTGGAGCTGGCTGGGCATGAAGCAGGAAGGGCACTGGATCTGCCTGGGCACAAAGGGTATCAAGAACGAATGCGGCTGTTTGGCAGTGGCAATGCTACAAGTCTTACTTATACAAAATTATAGACCTCTAACGAGGTCTCCCAAAAATTGATTCTACCGTCATCACCGCCACACGAAGTGCAAGTGAATGACGCGTATAATCGGGTCCATTTAGCAACAGGTTCTTACCCTTATGTATTACCTATAAGAACCAACACACTGCTCACCTATGGTTGCCTATAGATGTTCACATATTATGGGGAAAGAAAACTAGAAGCGCGGTCGGACAGAAAGTAGGAATTTATTTAAGATTAGAAGAGAAACTTGAGATCATTCAGAAGATAGTTCATGCCTGCTCAGAGCCACCGAGCAATGCATTGTGGGTATGCAAATAATCACAAGTGCCTGCTTTATCATTAAAACTGCCTTGTTTTATAAGGCAGAAGTGAACTTCCAGTGATGGCCACTGGGAGGCACTGTGGCATCTGTGACTTGACTGAAATGGCTTCTCTGCTTTCACATTTCATGGGAAGGTATTTTTTTCTCCTGCTTTCATAGCCACCATAACTTTGCTCTTCTACCTTAGGAAAGGCTGCAGTTCTGCTGATAGCCAATAGATGTCCTCACAGGAATTCACACTGTTCCTGGTGCAGGCAGTGCTTTTGTTGCTTGCCTTTCCTTGTTTGTGTTTAAAGGTATTATAACCTAGTGAGTCCTCACTACAGAGCTTGAGGAATCTACTGTTGCCTTTTCATCTCACCTCCATTTCTCACAGAGGTACATCAGAGTGATCCCAAAGTCAGGCTCAAGTGGGAGTTGCAGGGATGCTGGTGACAGGTAAAAGGTGGGTGTTTAAAGGATCTAGGCCCTGATTCATGGAATTTATTGAGCAGTAAATAGGGAGTTTGCGCTGCAAATCGCGCGTGAAACCCCCTTCATCGATTCATAGAATTAACAGCACAGTACTTTTTTGCAGTACTTCACGCAGGCTCAACACGTCTGTGCGTGCAGCCGAGTGCCTTGCGCAAGACACACAGCATGCAGGTTGTGGGCGTTGCAGGCGCAGAGGGCCAAGTAGGGGGTGGAAGTCGGAAAATGAGGAAGAACAAGGGAAAATGTGGGTGCTACGAGGGATGGCCCCCAGGCATTCCGTCGCACGCCCACAAATGTGCAGAACAAGATGTATTCATGGATCCGACTGCGCAACATCTCGTTGGGGAAATGGCCATGCAAAGCCCTCATTCTATCCGCCACCCAAAGGCAGGCACACAGACACTTGCACATAGGATTCACCACGCAGAAGTGAGATTGCATGTTGGATTTAAGGGTGCGTGTATGCAGCTGTGGTTGTGATCTAACTTAGGGGTGTCCATTAGCGGTGTAGTGGGGTGCAGGAACGGTTTATGGGGGTTGGCACGCACATTTTTCTGAGTTTTACCTGAGTTATAGAAATTTGAACGCATGTTGTTGGGGTGCCAGTAACTATTATTAGGGACCCCGCACAGTGCCCCTGAGGTGCAGACCTGGTTGCAGGGGACCCCATGCACCGTTTCAACAGTGCATGTGTTCGTGCCTGAGGAGCAGTCAAATGTAGCTGTTTGTGGCTTTTGTTGCATTGCGGGTTAGCGTGGAAGAGGCGTTCCGGCTCGACTTGCGTGTATGGTCCTTCGCATGAACAACTCCATGAATCCGCAGAGCGTGCAGAAAAGCCTTTGTCTGCAGGTACGCGCAGAGTCGTTCTCGGTGCGCAGGCTCTGCCTAATCTGTGTGCAATATCCATGAATCAGGTCCAAAGTGCCTCATTCACAGAACTCTTTGCACGCTGAAATGTTACTTGGTGCACTTTTCAGCATCCAAAAGTCTCTTCATTGATTCATGTAATGGATTTTGCGTGCATTTCTGGCACTTTGCAGGGACTTTGCGTGGGTCCGTCCCGTCTTTGGGCCCGATTCATGTAATAACTTGCACAGAAAATCAGTAGAATGAATGCCAAACTGCATTCAAAATTCTGTTAATCGATTCATGGAATGAAATGCGCGGGACATCTCTGGGACCTGCATGGAAATTGTGCTGTTTTGGCATATCTCTGCGAGCAGCCCGAGGCCTGCGCAGAGCGCGGAGAAGGCAAATGAACTCGTAAATTAGGAAGAACAAGGGAAAAACTGGGCGTTCCAAGGGACGGGACGCATGCAGTCCATGGCAGGCTCACAAATGCGCATGACAAAGTATATTCATGGATGTGACCACGCAACCTCTCGCTTGAGAATGCCCACGCAAATCCCTTGATCTCTCCGCCACCTCAAGGCAGGCGTAAGGACACTTGCGCATAGGATGTGCTGAACGGAGGTGAGTTTGCATGTCGGAATTAGGTGTGCGTGCATGCAGAGGGGTTTTCAATCAGACCTAGGGGTGCTTGTACGCAGTGTATTGGGGTGCTCGGCCGGTTTATGGGGATTCGCACACAGTTTGACAGATAAATAATGAATTTATGGGAAACTATACGCATGTTCTCGGGGTGTTGGTTGCAGTTATGGGGCCCCCTGCGCTGTGGTGCCGATGTGCAGGCTTGCTGGGGTGGATCCCACACACTGTTCACGGGATGCGTTTGTTCGTGCCCTTTGAGCCTGCAAGTGTAGGTGAATGTGGCAGTTTTGGCTTTGCGTGGGAATGTGTCAGGGGCATTCCGGCCGCGACTTTCGTATAGGCCTACTTTGCGGGAACAATTCCATGAATACGCTGGGCATGCATTTTTTCTTATGCAAGCAGGCTAGCGCAGGGTTGTTCTCGGTGTGCAGCCTTTGCTGGATATATGCGTGGATTCCCATGACTCGGCCCTTTATGTGCAGTCTCTTGCTTTGCGCGACACTCCATGTAAAGAGTGGAACGGGCCTATGCAAAGAAATAAAAAGGGGGTGGAACATGCATAGTCCCCATTCTCTCAGAAGAATGAGGAAGAACAGGGACTAACGTGGGTGTGTTGAGGGAAGGGCCACACAAGGCCAAGAAAAGTGCAAACATAACCGAATTCATGGATTCCGCACACAACTTCATGTCGGGCAAAGTCAGACACAAACCTCGGGATGTTACTGCATGTCGATAGGAGCCACAGGGGACTTTGCACATAGGAACCAAAGCACAAAGGTGAGGGTAGCATAGCAATTTATGGGTGATGGTATGTAGTTGAGGTGCCACTTGTAGTTAGGGGTGATTGTATGCATATTAGCGGGGAGAAGCCTTCACTTACAGGCGTTCGCATGCAGATTATCTGTGTGCTGCTTTGAGTTACGGGAAATAGCACACAGAGTAGCGAGGTGCTGACTTGGGATATGAGGGTTTGTACATAGTGTTGCCGGGGAGCTGCCTTGTTTGCGGGGGATGCCCCACAGATTTACCAGGGTGCTTGATGTTGCGGATGAGGAAGGAGCAAAGGTAGACATCTGTGGGTGTATTCTCTTTGCGTGGGGGGCATGTTGGGTGTGTTCCTGGGCAAACAAAATGTTCTATGCGCATCGGGGTACTTTGCATTTTGAGATCCATGAATCCGTGGAACACGCAATTAAAACTTTGCACGCAGGTTCGCGCAAAGTCATTTTCAGCGCGTGGGGATTTCTGCGCAAATTCCAATTAATCAGGCCCAAAGTGTCATACCCTGTAGCCGCTTATACCTGTCCCCCATTCGTCGTTAGGACCATCCCCCCACTACCTTATTTGAAGGCACTGCTGACGTCACCTTTGGTGTGCCTATACCTACCCTCTTTCCATACCGGGATTAGTGTACATATTGCTAGTGTAAGTTTCTGTTTTATTTGTGGCTAGGGTGATTTGGGTAGACACCTCTAATAAATATTTGTGACTATACTGGATTCGCCACCACCCCTGACTGGCGGGCACCATGCTCAAGGACTGGCTTCAGGTAGTCAGCTGGGCTGAGGGAGCTAAGCCTGAATGTTGCTTCATAATAAGGTGGGGTTCCATGGAGCACTCCCCTCCATCAGGTGCTCAAGTTGAAAGAGTCCTTAAAGTCCTCACTGGCAAGGTCAAGGGTTGCGGGCTAACACACCAGTCATTTCTAGACTAAGCCCTGCCTCACGCAGCGCTGCATCCAGTCACCCCGCAGCGCCCAGTCTGGGTGCCCTTATGGCTGCACCCGCAAGCACCTCTAGCTCATCTGTGACTAGCGCATGCGCCAGTGCTTTCATAAAGGCTTTCGTAAAGGATATGAATTTATTTAAAATGTGTAGATAGCGCGTACATGCAAAATGCATCACAGCGCTGTACAAGATTCTATATCTGATGAATACATTGAGCAAATACACACGAACAATACAATCTCTCTAAAAACAGGAATCACAAAACAAATAAATCATTAAAGCAAATTTAACAACATCATTTCATAAAACAGAATTCCATGACCATGTTTTGAGTGCTTTCCTGAACCTCAAATACTTTGGGACCTCCTGGAGAATAATAAGTAGAGCATTTCAAGAAGAGACTGCAGCACCAGGAAAAGACCTTTTCAGGGTATAAACTTGCTTCATTTCACAAACTTCTAAATGAAGGGAATCGTGACTGCGGCGACCTCTGGACCCCCTGGAAATCTTCTGTTTCTCCCCTAGTAAGATGGAGGCTGCAAACACTTTGCTTTGTAAACAATGCACAATAGCTTCAAAGTAATTCTTGCATCCAGGGGCGACCAGTGAAGTGATGTAAAACAGGAGCTATATTCTCAACCGCTGAGCACCATAAACCACACGTGCAGCATGGTGGAGAACCGCTTTCAGCGGGGTCAGGGGTCAAGGATGAACTAGGGAGACTTGTTAATAGAATTTCCAAAATCAATACTGGAAAGAACCAAAGATAGAAATAATGAACGAAAAAGAGAAGAGGATTCCACAGATTTAAGGAAAACAAAGGGTCATTTGCAGATTTTACCAACGCATGTATGTGTGGAACAAGTGTCAGTCGCGAGTAAAGTGAACCCCAGGAATTAGCATTATGTGAAACACCTGAGAATGAACCCGGAAGTGGTGCTTTCCTGAACCGGAAGAGTGAGAAAGCAAAAGAAACTCCATCTTGCACGGATTCAGTTTAATAAAATGGTCAGATATCCAAATCTCTATACCCGGCTGAGCTTGCGATGCGATTGGCAAATAGAGTTGGGTGTCACCAGCTTTCTGCTGCATTCCCCCCCATGCTTTATAGCCAAATTACTCAGAAGTTCCATGCACACATTAAAAGGTAATGGTGATCAAATGGAACCCTGAGGGACACCAATGGGAACAAGAAATGGATCAGAACGATTCTCACCCATGAAAACACAACTGACCATCAAAAATGATCAAAACCAGATAAAAACCTGGCCTCAGATCCCAGAACAGTGGCAGATATGCGGACTAACTGAGAGAGTGCCGCAAAAGAATGAGGTATTTCCTCCCGATACCTGGGCATTTTATTATACAGGAATAAAGCAAAATAAGGCAACTCATGTTGGAAGCAGAAGGCCGGGCAGCTGGAAGATTGGTTTTTCAACAGGGTAAATAGAGCTTCTGGCTGATTAGCAGCGAATTCTACCCTAGAATTACAATATTCCGCCTCCAACATCTTAGCAGAACAACAGCACATGCTTGTTTTACATTTTGAAATTGTCATCTGATGCAAATGGACCCCACGTGTGTTCTGAGGCAATAACAAGTTGTGATTGTAAATTGAAGGCTTGAAAGACCCCCGGGGGAGATGGCCTGTGTGGTGCTGTTTCCATATGTTGGGGGGCAATTACATCTACATCAGATTTCACTGAGCAATGCCTGCCTTTTGATATGGTAACATTCTCAGGTACTGAGAGAAGGCACCGAGCATGAATTAACCTGGAGTCTCGGTCTAACACAGGAGCTCTCTTGCCTTGGCCTTGAGTAAAGTCTTGCTGTGTGGCTCTAGGGAAAGCCACCAGTGAGTGGTCAGACCAATTGATCATCAAGAACTCAACCTTTGATTGAAAGTTATGAGCACTGATAACCAGATCTAAAAGGTTAACCTTGAATGCCTCGGAGCACAACAATTCTGATGAAAATCTAAAAGCCCAAACAATTAAGAAAGGGATTAAAAACGCTTACAGGCTGCATTACCCCATGGAACATGAACATCTCCAATAAAAAAACAACGAGGAGAAAATGCATGTGCATTGGTCATAAAATCCATCACTTCAGACACAAAAACATCATTACCCCCATGGGGTGATAAATCACAAACACCTACAAGGCTGACACATTTTAAATACAATACATTAAAAGGAAGATAAAGGGTTAATAATCAATTGAGAAGATTTAACATGATTGTGGTATTGCAAACCCCTGCACCGGCTTGGTGAAGCCTTCTATGCACTAGTGATTAGGTACTAAAAGGTCAACATTGTGTAAAGAATTGACATGAAACCATGCTTCCTGATAAATATGAAGTCAACATGAAAAAAAAGCTATTGTAAATCGGTGCAACGTGAGCAACAGCAGATCGGGCATTAACATGCAGGCGTTAATATAAAGGAATGCAACGTAAGCAACAGCAGATCGGGCATTAACATGCATGCGTTAATATAAAGGAATGCAACCTGAGCAACAGCAGATCAGGCATTAACATACATGCATTAATATACCGGAATGCTCCGCCTATCCTCGGCTGGATCCCTACATGTAGAAGTTAGCGCTGTTCTATTGCATAACAGGTTTCGCAACATTAAGTCACCCAGCGGATAAGCGCACTGAGATGGAAAAAATAGTTTTTAGGTTTTGCGTTTCTTGATACGAAAGGCATTTCTATTGCGGTGCAGCGCGCCTACGGAGAAACTTGCAGACCCAGCCTTTAATAATAAATTACTAGTGATAATACTTCATACCAGTCTAGAGTAACTTCTAACTTGCCAACTGCCCAACTGCACAGCACCTTTGAGCATCCTAGGCCCGATTTATGGAATTATCAGCGCAGAAAATAGGGCACAAATCCACTTTCATCGATTCATGGAACCGAATGTGCAGTACAATTCCTGGACTTGCATGGAATTCAAGGTCCTTGCGCGAGAGTCCAAGCAGAGTGTGGGCGTGGCTTGCGCTAAGGGTTGGGAAGGGGACAGAACACCAAAATGGGTTAGAACTTGCGAAAAAGTCAGCATTCCGACCTCGCACGCCCACCGTTGTGCGGTACAAGAAGTATTCATGGATTCGATTGCGCAACATCTCGGCTGGGAAATGGGCACATAAGTCCTTCATACGATCTACCACCCGAAAGCTGGCGTAAGTACACTTGCGCATAGGATTTGCAGCATGCAGGTGGGGTTGCATGTTGGATTTCGGGGTTCCGATATAATTTGGGGTTTTGTGTAAGCAGTGTAGCAGGGTTCAGGAATGTTTTACTGGGGTTCGCATGCAGATTTCCAGAGTTATTAGTGAGTTACGAATTTTCATACACATGTTGTCGGGGTGCCGGATACAGTGACGGGGGACCCCGTACAGGATCCCTGAGTCATAGGCCTGCTTATGGAAGACCCCACACACTGTTTGAAGGGTGTGTTAGGCAGAACCAAGGGCAGTTCCCTTGGGGAGGACTACCCCAGATTAGGACTACAGGTGAGAGCAATAAATCCCCTTTGGTTTCAGTCCGTTCCACAAAGATTTAGTTGGTAGTTGTGGCTGAGCGGTCAGACTTATCTCAAGAGGGAGATGAGCAGTATTCAGGGTTTACATAATAGGTAACACAGTACTATGGCACAAGGAAAAACTGACCAAAGCTTTGTATCAAAAAGAGAATATATAGATTTATTTTATACACTTTTAAGTCAACACATAGATCACAGTTAATAAAGTAAGTTAAGTTTAGTCAAAAGATAAGCATATACAACTTCCTATTCAATGATAGATACGTTTGCGGTAGAGTGAAAACTGAGCAAAATGGCACAGTAAAAACCAACTACAGATGACACTCTAACAATGTACTGAAAGGGAGGGAAAGCACAAGTTAAACTGACATACCTTCAGACACTCCCTAGCAACACTTCCCTGAAGTATTGTGAACAAGTAATGCACAGTAACACTTTAGCCAAAAGATAAGTGAATGAAAACTGAGCAAAATGGCACTCCACAAGTTAAAACAGTAGGAAGGAAGTGGGGTTTAGAAGATTTAGGTGCATCCACACATTTCTCATTGAAAACTAATCTAGTGAGAGCAGATCTAATAAAATCAGCCAGAGTCAATAGGCCTGAGCCAGAGTTAGTGGTACAGGACCAGGAGCTTAGGGGCAAAAATGTTCTTGTAGCTGCAGTCAAGTCTTTAGTAGAAAATTGTTGGAGAGGTAGATGCGAGGCGAAAGACAATGTTAAGAGAGAGGGCGGCTGACCCCACAAGTAGTTAAAGGATTTAGAATACCTTTAGGGCTACCACAGAAAAAGGGCGGCCTGGCAGAACAATGTACCTTAAATGTGAAGAGGTGGCTCCTGCGGTGGTGGGTGTTCCTGGTAGTTCCTGCAGGTCGAGGGATCCAACAGAGGAAGAGAGGCTCTTGTCGTGGAGGAAGATCCAAGTCGCTGCACTACCCAGGGATGAAACCAGCCGCGGTGCTGCCAAACGAAGTTTAAAAGGTACGCTCCTTTTAATCGCGGTCCGGGTCGATAGCTGCCTGGCTATCCGGTCTCCAAGTGCTGGGCACTGTCGATTCGACCAAGGCAGGTCCGAGGAAGCAATTAGTGAACTGGTTGACCCCACGAGCTCAAGGGAAGGAGGCTCTTTCGCTGAAGATCTCCTCTCGTCGTGTGGAAGAAAAGTGGTGAGACGATCCGGCAGGGCTTCACCGGTGGTGTAGATGCTGAAGATGTTTGTGGCTTCTCTCCCCTTCGGTTCCGTAGTTCCAGTGGCGATGTCTTGCTCTTCCAGACCTCAGGACCCTGCTTTTATGCAGAAAGAGACCCATTCATACAGCCTAGCTGTCACTCACACAGTGGAGTGGTCATCTTGGTGGGAGACCCTCCAGGTTAGAGTGCGACCTGAGTTGCTGTGGCAACTCTGTCCAGGGGTTCTGCTCCCCCTCCCAAACAACAGACCCACCCCAAATTCAGAGGCGCCGAAAGGAGGGCTTCTGGGCAGAAGCCCGCCAAAAGAGCAAACAAAGGATCCCCGACCTGGGTTAGGAAAATGGAGTAAGACTCGAGAAGGAAGTTTTATCAAAGTTCTGGCAAATAAAACCTACCGGAGTAAAGTTAATAATAAAATAAACCGGCGGTATGTTAGAGGCTGTCAGTAAAAGTATTAGCCTTGAACAATAGGAAAATCCCATAGGAAAATATTTGCGGTCGAATATAAAAGGTAGTAACCACTGCCACCAGCCAGAAACTTTGTAGAGGGGGACTTTAAGGTACCTCTTGAAAATGAACATAGGGGAAAAACTATTAACCCCTTCCAGTACCTCCATATTAAGATGGGGTGTACTGGTTTAGTTCATAGAGATTGACTAGTAAAGTCAATGGGGACTTTACATGCCCTGGGAGACAGTAGTCAGTCCCAGGGAATGGAGTCTATGTTTGGGGGTCACTACGACACCCCTGTGTCACTGCACGGAGGGTGCTGTGTAACACATGTGCATAAAGATGGTTCCTATGGGTGAGAGAAAAAGGTCCCATAGGCATTAAACACAAAAATAGCCTAGAACACACATAGCAAAGATGCCTAAGAGTGGGAAAAAGAGTCTCACTCTTATCAGGTAAAAAGAAATAAACCCTTCAACTCCAGCAAAGCTGCTGGGGGACTCTATAGGTGAGGGAAATTAGCCATAAGTGAGAATTCTCCCTAACAGGGTGCGTGTATTCGCGGCCGGAGGAGCGCGCAAAGGTAGCTGTTCTGGCTGTTTATGCTTTGCGTGTGGCCATGTCGGGGTGTTCCAGGAGCAAGTTGCGAATACGGTTACTTTGCGCTGTAGATTCCATGAATACACAGGGCGTGCATTTTTCTTTCTGTGCTCAGGCTCACGCAGTTTGTTTGCTTGTTTGTTTGTTTAGTAGTTATTGTGCGCGCCAGACCCAAGGGTATTAGGGCGCAAGAAGTAAGAAGTTGTACAGCTTAGTGCATAGGTTACAGGTTACAAAGTCTCAGCAGAAGGCATGTAATTCACAGAATCTCAGCAGAAGGCATGTAATTCACAGAATCTCAGCAGAAGCATGTAATTCACAGAATCTCAGCAGAAGGCATGTAACTCACAGAATCTCAGCAGAAGGTATGTAATTCACAGAATCTCAGCAGAAGCATGTAATTCACAGAATCTCTGCAGAAGGCATGTAATTCACAGAATCTCAGCAGAAGGCATGTAATTCACACGCCAGCAATTTAGCAATTAACTATTTGGTAATAACAATTATATTCAGGTACTATTATATACAGGATCAGTATTTGTACACAATCAGGATTAAGTTTGTGCAATCATTTGTCGTCCATCTCTATTAACCATTTGATCAAGTTTTGCCTAAATTTGGTGAAGGATTGTTCCATTCTCAGTGTGGTGGGAAGCTCATTCCACAATTGGGCTGCTTTAACTGGGAAGCTAGAGCCTCCAATGGTGGAGAGTTTGAATCGGGGTACCTGTAGGCGATTGGTGTTTGCTAGTCTTGTCAGTCTGGTGGATGCTGTTCTCGAGAATCAAAGAAAGGTTTGACGCCATGTTGATGAAGCGGCAGGACATCCAGCTTCTAGGGATTATAGGGACAAGCTCCAGAGGGGTAGTTACTGACAACATTTTGACAGAGAAGGAACTGGGCAGGATAGCAGGTCCCTTTGCTACACCCTCATTGCAGAATTTAATAATGTCCCCACTGGGCATGATGCCTAAAAAAGAGCAGGGTAAATATGGCTGATTCACCACTTATCGTACCCACCGGGGAGACTCAGTCAATGATTGGTTGGGTCCTGAGCACAGCTCGGTTTCCTATGCTGCATTTGACCAGGCAGTAGACTGGGCTTCCGGAATGGGCAAGGGGGCCCTGTTAGTAAAGTCGGATACACAGCCATTGCTCAGCCTCCTACCAGTCCACCTGGATAGCTTCCACTTGCTGGCTTTTCAACGGGAGACACAGTTACAGTTTCGCTGTTGAATGGCAATGGGCTGTGTAGTATCTTGTGCTATGTACAAACAGTGGGCCACACATGAGAAACAGCAGAGCGGGAGCATGGCGCATTACCTAAATGACATCCTCTTTGCGGACAAAAAGGCCTCCAAAGACTGTGCTGAGCCCTGGTGTCAATTCATGCATTGATGGGCCAGCTGAGAGTACCTTCGGAGCAGGAGACAAGATAGCGGCCGGGTGACGTGTTGACATATCGTCAGCATAACCATAGAGCGTCCATTTTTGTACCAAAAGAATTCGCCATTTTGCTTTCTCTTGCTTTTCTGTTCAAACGCTTTGCAAAAATGAATTCTATTTCGTTCTGCCCTTGCACAGAGCGAGGCCACAAGTTACAGGTTAAGAGACTAGCCCAGACAGAAATACACTGTTTTCCTCCCTCACAAGTCCTTGAAGGCAAGCAGAGAGGCATTTAATCACCAATCCAGGTGCCAGCTGGTCTCGCTGAAGCTGCAGAAACTGTAGAAAACAGGCCATTAGTGGCATGAATTATACTCTCCTCATGGCCCCCCTTTGTGGGCCCTCTTAGATCAAGCTGACCCCTAGCACACAAATAGAAACTAGAAGATAGCATGATTTGACGGGTTGAAGAGCGTATCAAGTTTAAGGCCCTCTGCTTGGTGCACAAGTGCTTCTACGGCTCAGCGCCGGTATATTTGAAAAAGAGCCTAGTGCCCTACATACCGAGGAGAAGTCTACGCTCGGAGGGTAAATGTCTGCTGTCAGTCCCTAACTTTAAGTTGAAATCTGGCTTGGGCAGATCTTTCGTGGTGATGGCCCCCAAATTATGGAACAGCCTGCCAGAAGTGCTGAGATCAGAGGCAAACCACCTTACCTTCAGGAAGCACCTGAAGACATACCTCTTCAGATGAAGAGCCTGGGGAAAGCAATGTTTCGGGGTCCTTAATAGACCGCAGTGTTTGTCACTTTATGTCTGTCTTGTTGTTGCTGTTTTGTAAGGGCAAGCGCCCTGATGCCCACGGGCTACCGGCGCTATATAAAATAAAATACATACATACATACATACATACATTTGGAAAGTGTCTCTCCTACGAACACAGTTTGCTCATAGAACAAGAGCATTATGTTCTCTATAACAAAGAATCCTGTCTGCGCCTTTGCAAATTGCAACTGTTGCTAAACGAATGTCTTAGAAGGTGTTATACTCATCATAATTGTCAATCACTGAACCCCTGCTCAGGAAGATACATTATGGGCGGTTTTGATGTGTCACAAACTGATTGTATGATGGTCTTGTATGTATATATGTCCCTGCTGGAGAATGTTTGCGGTCTTGCATCTCACGAGGTCTGGGTGACACACGTTGCGAGACGTGAGATCCAGTCGGCCGACTGAGACTATTTGCTTTGCAGTTATCCCTAGATTTTGGGAATTGAACCTCGTGTCTGGCGTATCAATTCGTGTATGGTGATTGTGCCTTGTTTCCATGTGCGAGGGTCTTCAGGGCCCATCAAAAAATGGCGCCCAAATGGGGACCTTCCCCCATTTGCTCCATCGTGTACGTTGAAATTTGAAGAAGGCAGAAAAACGAATCGAGGACGAGGCCGTCGAGCCGGGATCGAGAGGTGTTCGGGGGCCCCTGTGAAAGTGATGAGAGACTCCTTTGCAGATCTGTACACAACCGGTCCCTGATGGACGTGTCCGGCCAGAGAGCAAGAAGGCGAGGGTCCCGAAACGAGGCAGATTGAGCCAGATACGCAGTCACGATGATCCTTGGTTGCGACTATATACGGACGAATTGCGTCTTGAGAGACGAGCTGATCGATCAGGTGAGTCGTGCCCCGATTCTTAACATCCCTGATATTGGTTAAGAGTTGCTCTTGCAAGATCAAACGCCCAGGGTAAGGTACGAATAAGATCAAACATGCCTGGGAAATTGTCTTCCTGTCTAGTGGGATTTTTCCACTGCGGTAGACAATCTTTGGAAACTGGCCAGGCTGCGCCACCCATAGGGTTACCAGCGTTCGAGATGTATGTGAAGTATGGAGTAGGGACAATAATGTTTAGCAGAATTTGGCATAGGCAAACCAGACACATAAAGATTTGCAATGGCCGAAAGATGGTAGTTTTCAGATGCCGCGAATAGTGCATTTGGAATCAGTATTGCTGCGCAAGAAAGGACGCCCTGCGTCATTTGACGTCATTAGAGACTGGAGGAAGGAAGCTAATCTCTGTTTAAGAAGTAGAGAGAAACATGCGCGCAGGGACAAATCTAATGCAGACCGAGCGCTAGAACAGGAAGAAAAACAATAGGATTAGGATATCAGAAGGGGGGATAGGAGTCTTCAATTAGGGATACAACAAATATATTCACAACAAGAGCTGCATGCATCAGATGAACTAATCAATAAGATTCTAAATGAAAAAAGGCAAGAACGCCCTAAAAGTAAAATTTACGCAATTGCACCAGTTCCCATTGCTCAACCTCAGCCCACCCACGCTTCTCAGCACCAGTTGCCACTGCCCCTTCCAGTTGTTCCATCTGCACCAGCCCCTCCTGAATATGTGATCCCATTTCCCCCTCCACCTACCGAGCTTGAATCAGCAGCTATCAGAGAAGGCAGCGCTGGAGAGGCGGGGCCTGTCCAGAGAGGAAGCACTAGAATAACCCGTAGTGCGATTAGCAGGGAGAGGAAGAGAGAGCTGAAAGAAGAGGCAGAAATGTACATTGAAGGCAATGATGAGGGATCGACGCTGAGATCAATGTATGATTATAAGAAGCTCAGCGAAAAACAGGTACTGTTGGAATGCATGGGAGAGTATTTTATGGAGAGGTGGAAGCAATTAACTGGTATGGTGCCGCCACAGAAGTTACAGGATTTTAATGCCTTCTCACGTTTAAGGGAAAGTGATTTAGAGATGAAGGAGCATTTAGACAGGCTATTTGAGTTTAAAGATGAACTTGATGAAGTTTTCTGTTTTATTCAGAGATGTTTTCTGTTCCTGGGTTTCGGTACAAAGAGGTAAAGAGAGGGAGACAAGGGTCGGCAACATATGTACAGCAGTGATTTCTCCCGCCATCAAAACCTGTTAGTGAAGAAATGAAAATATGTACGCGAGAAGCGCTTAGATGGACTATGGATGCTAATATTCCTATAATAGAGGTGTATGATACGTTTGAACTGTATACGATAGAAATGCAAAGGAAAGTATTGCAAGTAATGGTTTAATATTTGCAAGATAAATATGTTGAGAGAAATGACTGCTGCCCCTCTGAATTAATAACAGTATATAAGAGAGCGTGTTTATCCGAAACTGGCAAGACAGCTCTATCCCTTGATATAGCTATAGTGCTTAATAAGAGAGAGGAAGGAGGGAGGGCCAGTGCAATATTTCCGATGAGAGAAGTCCCTCCCACTTTTTTACCAAAAACAGAAATTCCTGGTGTTAATGGACAACCAGCACAAGTAACGGAAGCACATTACACAGCACAATATGTACATATCCCTTTTTCTAGACAAGAGGTGAATAATATAAAACAAACAATCCCTGATATAAGAAAGAATCCGGCAGGATTCTATAAAGAAATTGAATCGTATTTGAAATCGTCCATTTTTAATATGAGCGATATTGACCTATTATTCCCTGTAATTCTCCCAGCAGATATATGGAAGCAAATTAGGAATGTAGATGATCATGAAAGTTTGGGTGCTACATGGGAGAATTTAATAAAAGAGGATACGGACAGAAAATCTGGCAAAAAACCATTGTCAAATATGTTAGCATTACCGGCACGAATAGTACAGAAATTGAAGGTTATAGTACCTGAAAGAAGAATTATATGGGACAAACTAACTGCATGCGTGCTGTGGAGGGTTTTGACCCATGTGGAATCATCTTGAAACATTTTTCCATTCATAGAAATCCTCAAGAGGCTCGCAAGGCAGCCTACACTTTGCAATGTGGGGAGGATCAGGCCCCACAAGAATTTGTGCAAGAACTGAAACGTGCTTTTGCGCAGACCACCAGAAGGGTGCGCACAGACAGTAGAGAATTCATAAATACATTTTTTCATGCCTTGCCCAAATACATAATGACCCAGCTCGTGAGGGATTTTCACGAGAAAAGATCTTTAGACTGGGTCCTTGAACAGGCTACCCGGATCTATGAGGTGCAGAAACCGGTAGATAGCAAAAATAATGCTCAGAAAAACCCCAAAGCCAACAGCACCCCTGCTGCTGCCAAGGTGGCAGAGGTAAAGGTCACCCCCGTTTTAGAGTTGGAGATGGGGGGGCCTAAAAACCTACCTGCACCTAATAATGCTAGGCCCAGAAGGTCCTCGGGCCAGTCACAGACAGGGAGCCAGGGAGGCAGCCCCACAAATGGGGTCCCTCGCTCTCCTGATTATGTAAGTCCCCGTTACAAGGGAAATCGACCCATCCTGGGTTATGTGTGGACTCCTCCAGCCCAAGGGGGGGGATCCAGCCAAGCACCTAACCCAGGGAACTTCCCTCCCAACTTCCCACAGGAGGGCAGACATTCTCCAAATCCTGGGCAGAACTTTTTCCCCAGGTATCCACCCAATTACCAACCCCAAAATCATCCATCCTCCTTTCCCCACTTCCCTGAGCCCAGACAACCTAATCTGGGTGGAGGGGTACCCAAATCTTCCCAACCCGGGGTATTACCAGAGGAGGGACAGCTACCCTTCCCGGGATCAGCCCAGGGGAGAAAACAGGGCCCCGTATCAGCCTGAGCGGGTTTCCCAGTAAGAGCGCCAGGTTCAAAACATGGCGCGGGATCTGGGTCACATACTGAGGGCTCAGCAGAACCCTCAGATCGGCATGCCGGCGCAGAACGCACCCAACTCTGGACCTGGTGCCCCAGAACAATGACGGGGGCAGCACCCCGATAACTCACCGGTTCCCAGGGAGGAGGCACAAAGGGAAGGGGGGTGTAAAGCCTTGGAGGAAGCTTCCTTCCTCACTTGTAAACAGCCCCTGGAAACCCAGGAACCGGAAACAAAATCTCTTGCCCCTGAAAGTCTGCCTCCTAAGGAGCAGAGGGGGGGTAGGAGAAACAAAAGACCCAAACAGACTCAGTTTGAGGAGGAGGTACAGGTCTTCCAATTTGAGGGAGAGGGCTCCTCAGAGGATCCTGGGAAAAGGTTCTTCTCCTTCAGAGAGGGGGGAACTCCTCCCAAAGAAAAATGGGTCCCTAGGGATGCAAATCCAGACTGGGGAGATGTGGAGACTGAGCTACTGCCGCCCACCATCTCATCCCAGAACCAACAGCAAGATACTCCCCTGGTTCAAACCCATCCTGGTGACTGCCTCCAAAAAGGGGGGGTCGGCCCAGAACCAGAGCCAGGGGAACCCACAATGGCTCTGATCTCCAGTTGCCAAATTTTTCTTTCAGATTCCCAAGGCTCTCCACAGAATTCTGCCCAAATCTCTTCGCTAGCGATGTCCAAAACCAGAAAATTAGCCCACCAGTTGTCCAAAAATGTACATTATCTGTGCCCCCTTGAGGAGAAGGAGGGAAGATATTATGCCCTGGTACAAGTACAGGGGCAGGGTACAATTTTGGCACTGGTGGACACTGGATCTCAAGCTACCCTTCTGTCCAGAAGGGCCTTTGACGAACTGAATGCAGGAAGGGGAGAGAATTACCAAATTCCTCTCACCTCTCTTCCTGGGCAACTCCAGAACTTTGACGGGAAGGAAATTCCCGTCGAGGGGACGGCAGATTTGGACATTAAAATTGGGCGACACAAGTTGAAACACCCGGTCATAGTTGTGACCCCAGAGGGCACCCCTTGTTTACTAGGGAATGACCTCCTGAGAAGGTTGTCACCCCTAATAGATTGCGTAAACAGGGTCCTCTGGACCCAGACTAGCCGACCAATAAAATTAAAACAGAGTGTCAACCATGTTAGTTTAAACGGCACCTGCCACATGGTTGAACAAAAATCTGACCAAGTAGAATTTCACTTCCAGAATAGCCAAATTCCAGACGTGACAGTAATAGCAGTAGGACAAGAGACTGGTGGTGGAGGGTCCTCTCTATTTCTGAAAACCAACCTTCCTTCCAGTCTAAAGTGGTACTCCACGCTGGAAGGAAACACTCTGAGATTCTATACTAATCCACAATCAGAAACTCCCACTCCTATAGTCCAGAAAGATGTGAAATCAGCTCAGAGCCTGGCTGATATTCAGCAAATTGGAGAGCAGTTGTTCATCCCTGTCCAATTAAATGATGGGAAGGACTCTGTTCTCGCTCGAGTGTGTGTGAACAACGGTAAGAGCTTCATCAGCGAAGCCATGTTCCGCCAACTCCCAAAAGATCCAGCCATTCCCACATTCAAACTGATAGACAAATGGGAAATGGACCTGGAAGCACCTAATTCCAAACATCTCCTGCCAAGCAGGTGTATGCTCAAAATCTCCATTGGCAACAAGAGCATAGTCCATAATTGTTGGGTCGTGCGAGACGTCACTGCCGCCTTTTACTTAGGCAGTGACATTCTCAATCGCTTTGCCATTAGTTTGGACCTAATAAACTTCAAAGCTTGGTCCCGATTAGCGGATAATCCCATGGGCTTTGATGATCCAGAAAAAGCATTTAGGTCAGCTCAATTACTACCTTATGCAGTTGAAATTCAGATCAAAGAGGAAGTCACCATCCCGGAAAGGACCCGACAATTCTCCCTGGAAGTGAAAGTTAAAAGAGGACAACATTTGAAAAACCCTGATGCTTACATACATCTAAACGCTGCTCTCCAACAGCAAGGGTTGGGGGTAAACCCAACACTATTAGTCAACATAGAACATGACACCATTCTAATAGAGGTGGATAACAGCGACTTAAAGAGTATTACTCTAGCCGCAGGCACCATTATTGGAATGGCGGTTGATGACCGACATTTCTCCATTGATCTTGGAAATGAACTGTTAGGGCCAATCCCCAAAGACTGCGTTGACAGTGACAGTGATGACAATACAACACCAGACAGGATTTGTACCCGGCATGGGGGGAACTTCCTGGTGTACACTTCTTGCCCTTATGGTAAGGAAGCTGTGACTTGTGACTTCAGGAGGGATGAGGTGATTTTCCAGGTCCATGAGGGCTGCCTTTCCCACCTGAAGCCTCCAGTCCAAATCAGCACTCTGACCAGGGACTTCTCCACCCAGCTGGAGGAGGCCGCTGAGATAGCCAAACCAGAAGTCTTTCCAGGCTTCAGGCAGATGGTGGAAGAGAGAGTCAACCTAGCTGATGCCTGTGTGACTCTGGAAGAAAAGCAAAATTTGAAACAAGTTTTCTTGGATTTCCAAGATCTCTTTGCGGTAGACTCATATGACTGTGGTCGCACTGACATCCACACAACAACAATCCCCACGGACCCTGGCATGACTCCTGTATTTGTGAAGCAATATTGTTTGCCTCTCGCATCAATGGAGTCCCTTACTGAAATAATTAAGAACCTTGAGTCCCGGGGAATAATCCGTCCAGTCCACAGCACCTTCAATAATCCGGTGCTGGGAATATTGAAGCCAAACGGCCAGTGGAGACTCTGTGCTGACCTTAGGGAGCTCAACAAACGGGTCCATACTTCCCGATGGCCATTGCCCTACATTGACCAAGGGCTGGCCCAGATCCAGGGGTCACAGGTATTCACTGCAATAGACCTGACCAATGGATACTGGACTGTGCCTGTCAGCAGGGAGGACCAATACAAACTGGCTTTTACCTTTGGGGGCCAGCAGTAAACATGGACCCGGACTCCTTTCGGATACCTCAACTCCGGTAATGAGTTCAATATTTTCCTACATAAGGCCATGCCCGACCTGGGTGCGAGGGGTAACCTGGCTTATGTAGATGATGTCCTCATCAAAAGTTCATCTGTGGAGGAACACATAGCGGAGATCCGTTATGTTCTGACGCAGTTGAGGGCCGCCGGAGCAAAACTTTCCTTTCAGAAAGCACAGTGGTGTAGAACCCGTGTTAATTTCTTGGGGCATGAGATTACTCCTCAGGGCCTCTGTCCCCAGGAAAAGAAAGTGGAAGCACTTCAGAAACTGAAAGACCCCACAACTCTGCGGGAACTAAGGAGCCTCCTTGGACTGACTAATTACAGCAGAAAGTTCATTGAGGGCTACGCAGAGATCACCAGACCCCTGATTCATCTCCTGAAAGGGGGGGTCAAGTGGGAATGGGGTCCAGAACAAGCCGAGGCAGTAAGACAACTCAAGAGAAGCCTCTCACAAGCGCCTTGCCTAGCTTACCCTGTCAGAAACAAGGAGTTCTTCCTGGAGACGGGGTTCTCTAATACGTGCTTGACGGCAGTATTATACCAAAAGCATGACAAGGTCAATAAAGTAATCTCCTATGCGAGCAAAACTTTATCCTCTGTGGAGGAAAAATTCAACGATTGTGAGAAGGCACTCCTGGCAATGGTGTGGGCATTGAAGAATTACCGCCCGTTTATCCAGGGGGAACACATCATAGTGGAGACTCCACACCAGCCTCTGCAATATCTCCAAAGTGACAGAATCCGGGCCGGAAATGTGAGTAATTCCCGAATTACTTCCTGGATTCTGTCAATGCAAGGCTTTCCTGTGGAGGTCAGATATGGCCAAAACAAGAAGAGTCACCTCGCGCAAGGTCTGGCTGACTTGCATGATTGTGCCAGAGAAAACTGTCTCGAGGACGAAAGTCTAAAAGTCAAGGACAACACGGAGGCATACCTTAATTCCCCACACAAAGTCTTTGAAGAAGACAAGTGTGAGGGAATGCCCACTGTCTATGTGGATGGATGCTCTTACCATGTTGACAACAACGGGGAGAAAGAACTGGTGGCCGGCGTAGGGAATGCATGGGTGAAGGAGTTTCCAGAACACTCCGCTGGATACAAAATTGGTCCCCGAAGTAGTCAGGTGGCAGAATTGATGGCTGTGCATCAGGCCATCCTCACTGCTGTCCAGCATCAACTCCGCGAACTGGTCATAATCACAGATTCGGATTATGTACGGAACGGGCTCGTGGAGCACCTGGTTAATTGGAAAACCAGAGGCATGTTATGTGCTAACAACAAACCCTTGAAACATGGGAAGTTGATCCAAAACATTGATGATCTGGTCACCTCGAATGAGATGACCATCTATTGGAAAAAGATCAAGGGTCATTCCAAAGTAGAGGGACCAGACAAAACTGGAAACGACTTAGCTGATCAGCTGGCCAAAACCGGGGCCATCCAAGAGGATCTAATTGAGATTGAGTCCCTCTTGGGGGAAATCCAGGTCACTGCTATCACTAGGTCCCAGACAAATGCTCACAACGACCTTTCAATTGCACAATGGAGTAAGGAGACCCCTGATGCTGATTTGATTACAGCTCAGAAGGGGGATCCAATTATTGGTAAGTTTTACCAACACCTTGAGGACCCTGAGAACTTTCCCCTGACGGATACCGATTACACTGGGAAAGAGGACCTAAGAGTGTTGATGAAATGTCCAAAAATGTTCCGAATCCAAGACGGTTTGCTGGTAAGGAAATCCAAAGCTGGCCACGATCAGTGGGTGGTTCCTACCTCATTCCGAAGCCTGATGTTAAGTCACGCCCATGATGCGGCCACCGCCGGTCATAGGGGGTTTCACACCACATTGGAAATCTTAAGAGAGGTTGCATACTGGCCACATATGGGGCAGGACCTCGACCAATACTTGAAGGGGTGTCTTGTGTGTGCACAATTTCAGCCATCATCCCTCACGCACCGTGCGCCTCTCCAAAATAGGGGGATGACCCTGCCATGGTCAGATTTACAAATCGACTTCGTAGGCCCCGTGATTCGCTCGGCTAGGGGGAATAAGTACATGTTGACTGTGACATGCTTGTTTACCAAGTGGGTGGAATGTCTCCCAGCCCCAAACTGCAAGGCAGAAACGGCAGCTGCCTTGATGATTAACCACATCTTTTCCCGTTTTGGTCTACCTCAAAGGATTGAGTCAGACAGAGGTAGCCACTTCACCAGTGAAGTAATGACAAAGATGTGGGAGATACTGGGGGTCAAAAGGAAGTTGCATATTGCTTACAGGCCAGCTTCTTCTGGGGCAGTAGAGAGATATAACCGGACAATTGTGAGCATACTAAAGAAGTTTGTGGCAGATTCTGGGCCAAGTTGGGATATCCGATTACCTCTGGTCCTAATGGCCATCAGATCTACCCCTTCATCTGCAACCAAAATGTCACCATTTGAGTTGATGACTGGGCGCAAGATGGTGCTTCCTCAGCATTTGCTCTACAGGACCCAAGAGCAGACACTGATAAATGCCTCCACAACTCATGAGTATGTGGAGAATTTAAGGAAACACCTCCAACATGCTTTTGCTTACGCTCAGCGGAATCTAGAAAGATCGGCTGATAGCATGAAGACCCATTATGACCTGAAAGCTTACAGGAAGGAATATCAGGTGGGGGACCGGGTCTATCTATACAACGTCCAAAGAAACCAGGCAAAACAGCGGAAATTCTTGCCTACATGGAAGGGACCCTTTGAGATTATAGACAAAATCTCCCCTGTGGCCTACAAAATCCACATCCCCAAAGGTCCTTTGGCAGAAGGGGAAGACAAGTGGGTCCACATTAACCAGTTGAAGTGTTGCCATCCCAGGCACACTCTGCAACAACTGTAGGAATCCTCTGGAATCCTAGCGGGTACTGTCTCAGACTAATTCAGTTCCAATCATAAAACATACCACATCTAGTCTCTAAGATATTGTGATTTGCATGAAACTGTCTCTTAGTTATACTGTTTTTTTTTCAAAATAAGAATGTAATGTTTCATTATGATGAAATGCATATGCTGCCCCACTATCTCAACAGTGGTGGAAAAAAAGTCTATGAATAGGTATTGCCGCTCTTCCTTTGTCGTCCTAGGAGAAAGAAAACCTGGAGACGGGACAAGGAGGACGATCCGGAGACCGGTAGCGGAGACGCAACGGGACCAGTGTACCGCCCAATATTCCCATCAGGACCGGCGAGGAGAACTGATCGATCTGACCGGATGGAGAGGAAGATGCTGAACTGTGCCATCTACAGAATTGGAAGAAGATAATGTGGACATACCAGCGCCAGGGTTCAAAACCTCCCTTGCAACCGACTCCCCCTCGACTCAAGTCAAAGCGCAGTCGGGCGGGGGGGTTTGTGGAGGGTTTTGACCCATGTGGAATCATTAGACGGGGTAAATGTGGGGATTAAGCTGTCGCTGCCCATCATTTTACCCCAGAACAAAAATAAATCATTGGAGTGGGTAAAGATGGGGATGCGCTGTCGCCGCCCATCATTTCATCCCAGAATACAGGAGAGCTGCGCAGTTGTGCGCACACCAAAATGGTTGCCTTACTTGCCACCCACCAGTGTAAAGAAAGGTCTTTGTTCACAAAATCCACTGTTACTGATGTCAAAAAGTTGCTGAAATCGTGACTCATTGGACCACTTTAAAGATTCAACCCTTTTGTGTAACCATCTTACTGTAAGGAGCCCCATCAAAACAATGTTAAGCAAGGATTTACTACCATGTAAGAACCATTCCTGTTTAGAATGCATTAATCCAAGAAAGATCCCAAAATTGCATGCAGTACCAACAAAATCCTCAAGGCGGCACTAGCGGTCTAAACTCTGACAGGAGAGCTGTCTTGCAAAACTGTCTAGTCATCGCTTGAGTGGTAAAATTCTTCCAGTCGGCCTTGACCGACTGAGGATTGGTCACTCATAGATCGAAAAATCAGTGTACAACTATATAGGACTCATAATTGACATTGCAAGGAAAATTGCTCCTTAACTATATGCAAATGTACACCAGTTACTAACACTCACCAGTCTGTCCTGCTTTGCTCTTGTTGCAGAATTCCCCGAATGGAAAAAAATTGTTGTTCATCTTTTTGTAATTAATGCAAATGTACCTCTGCTGTTTTTGGTAAAGAATTTTACCACTCAAGCGATGATGTTATGCAGAGATTTGGTCTAAAGTTTATTATCATAATCTACTTAATTTGTTTTTTGGTTACTTTATTCCTTTGCTTACAGAACAGGTCTGAGACTTATGCTCTATAATTGATTTACACACGTTGAATAAAGTAGTTGATCCCCAATTTCCATTAGTCCCAGATGTCACTACCATTTTGACAATGATTCCAGCTTCTGCTTCATATTTTAGTGTAGTCGATCTTAAGAATGCATTTTTTAGCATTCCAGTACACTCGGATAGCAGATACCTTTTTGCTTTCACACTAGGAGGGCGTTCTTTCACATTCACACAAATTCCACAAGTTTATACTGAGAGCCCAAGTATTTATAGCAGAGCATTAAAAGAACAACTAGATATGCTAGAGCTACCAGCGGGTTGTGTACTATTGCAGTACATCGATGACTTATTGATTGCTGCTATTTCAGAGGACATTTGCAAAGAGAGTACCGCCATGTTGTTGACACATTTGGCAGCAAATGGTCATAAAGCTTCATTAAAAAAATTCCAGTATTGTCGAAAGGAGGTGGCCTATTTGGGCTACCTACTTTCGAAAGAGGGAAGAAGACTGACACCAGAAAGGATAGAGAGCATCTCTGGTATGCCTATTCCAAAGACACAGAAAGGAGTCAGAGCCATAATAGGCATGGCTTCATATTGCCGGCAGTGGATAGCGAATTTCGCAATGATTGTGAAACCAATGGTGGCATTGACAAAAAAGGATGTTGCCTTGCCTTTGCCATGGAGTGAGGAATGTCAGAATGCATTTGATCTGCTCAAAGTTGCTTTGTGCTCAGCTCCAGTTTTGGGCACACCAAATTATGAAAAGGTTTTTAAATTATTTGTGCATGAGAATGAGGGTTGCGCGCTGGCTGTTGTGACACAGGAACAAGGAGGAAGAAATAGACAATGCGGTTATTTTTCTTCCACACTGGATCCTGTAGCATGCGCTTTGCTGCGCTGTTTACGAACTGTTGCTGTGGCAGCCGTGTCAGTAAAACAAACCGAGGCAATGGTTTTGGGTCACGCCTTAACCTTAATGGTGCCTCACACAGTAGACGTTCTTTTAAATAGAACGCAGACGCAACATCTTACATCAGCTAGATTGACTAGATATGAAATTGTCCTGTTTGCACCCCATATTCAAATTCAGAGATGTTGCGCTTTGAATCCTGCAGAGTTAATGCCCCCTCCCAATGATGATACGGGTGAGAAGAAATCACCACCCCATGATTGTATAATGGTTACTGAACAAGAAACGAAAGGGAGAATTGACCTAACAGACACCCCACAGAAAGAGCCGGAGAACTGTTTTGTGACGGTTCCTGTTTTAATTTACCTGATGGCACGTCAACTGAAGAGTGGTGTAGAGAGCAAAAGAATTCCGAACAATTCAGCGCAGGCCGCAGAGATAATAGCATTGACAAGAGCATGTGAAATTTCTGAAAATTTGAATGTAAACATATATACTGACAGTCAGTACGCATTTGGGGTGGTACACAATTTTGGTCGACTCTGGGCTGAGAGGGGCTTCCTAACATCACATGGAACTAAAATTCAACATTGCCCTTTGATAGCGCGATTATTGTCTGCACTCATGTGTCCAAAGCGACTGGCAATAATGAAATGCGAGGCGCATAAGAAAATAACATGTAACGTTGGAAAAGGAAACGCATTTGCAGACAAGATTGCAAAACAAACTGCCACTGATTTACACACGAAAATGTTGATAGTACAGTCAGAAAAAGTCCCCTGCATGATAGAGAATGGGATTGCCACAGTCAAAGAGATGCAGGCGGAAGCAACTGCTGATGAAATAAAAGGGTGGGTTAAGGGCTCCGCAGAATTAGACGTAGAAGGTTGCTGGGTGGACAAAGAAAGTAGAAAGTGGATGCTGCCCAACTCCTACATAACTGCAATGGTCACCATAGCCCACAGCCCCACACACATATGTTGGCCCCCCCTCTATGCCCTTTGAAGTCATCCATTTTGATTTCATAGAAATTGAGCGATGTCAGAATCTTAAATACATTTTGGTGGTAGTCGGTGCATTCAGTAAATGGGTGGAAGCATACCCGCTAAAGGACTGCACAACAATAAGCACAGCAAAAGTAATGCTAAAAGAATATTTTTCCCGTTTCGGCCTGCCATGAGTTATATGGTCAGACAACGGTCTGCATTTTGAAGCCGCCGTAATATTACAGATATGTGCAGGCCTTCAGATTGATAAACGATTCCATTCCGCCAGGCACCCGATAACTGCCGGTCTTGTTGAGCGTCAAAACGGCATTTTAAAAAACAAAATAAGTAAAATCTGTTCAGGAAGTCAATTGAAATGGACAGATGCATTGCCTTTAGCTTTGTTGTGCATGCGCACATCTGTGCAAGCAAGGACTGGACTCTCCCCATACGAGATCGTAATGGGGAGACCTGCTAATATTTGGTGTGCGCCGCAGCCTAGGCGCCTGAGTGAAGTTGAATACCCTGTGCTTAGTACATATTGTGACATTTTAACACAGAAGCTCTGTTTGATTCATCAGCAGGTGCAGGAGGCTCTTCCTGTCAGATATACAGGCCCGGGGCATTGTCTGCAGCCAGGTGAGTGGATCCTGGTAAAAAATTTCGAGAAGAAATCATCACTTGCTCCGAGGTGGCGGGGCCCCTACCAGATCCTCCTGGCAACACAGACTGCAGCCCGTGTGGATGTTCGTAAGGTGTGAATCCATGCCACCCACACGAAAAGAATTCCATCGCCATTGAAAGAAGTGCCTGATCCAGACGACCAGAAAAAAACAGCTGCCTCCAACTCGAAAGACACCCTTGCCAGTTCCCTGCCACAAATTCTGCCTGAGAGAAAGCCTGAGAGGATTGCTAAAAAGGAGAAAGGGCTAAAAGTGCGCCAACTTTGCCCAGCAGAATCTGAATCATCACAGGCTCACATAAAGCCTGCATCGTCACTTGTTTCACCACAGGCTGACACTGAGCCTGCATCTGGAGGTGCATCTGTACTGTTCATTGATCACACAGTGCCTGGAGTGATAAGGTACAACCTACGTTCTCAAACATCGAAAGTGATCTGATCTTTGTGTTTTATTGTTGCCTCTATTCCCATCACGGATGAAATGGGAATCGGAGGCCTAGGGAAGTGGAGCGTGGGGGCTGTACCAATCTGGGAGCTCCGGAACGCAGCTTCCCGGTGCTATCTTTGAAAAATAAAAATCCATTTGTCAATCACCCTGTGCGAACAAGCGGGGCACTTATGGTACAAAGGCAATTGATGTTTGCTCTGGAATCTTTTGAGCAATGTGCAAAAGCACGATAATTTTGCCTCACGTTTAGCAATCCAGGCTGCCGAGAACTGGCCTAAACACGTTGTTAACCTCTTCGAACATATTGGTGTTTCAACGAGTGCTGCTGCGAGAAGAATTCACAATGAACATTTTTGGAGAAGAAGAATCACGCACGATGCCCATACTTGCTTCTGCCCCCTCCTGCACCAATGCTGATGATGTAATAAATATAGAGACTATAAAATTAACTAGAAAGAGTTGCCGAAAAAAATGTATGTTTATATTTACAACATTTCTGTGTATTGTGAGTATACTTGCGCCAGTATCAGTGGTCCCAGTATTATGGTATTTGGAGGAGGTACATCCACTAGGTGCATGTTTGCCTATTATTAATGCCTCTGTCACAGAAAGCCATGTCCATGTACTCTCTCATACTCTGTCTCCAATAGAAGAAAGACACAGGGAAGGTTATGGTAATAACATTACTTTTGATAATGAATATGACACACTCAATCCTGAACAGAACAAACTGTTGGGTCTGCACGCATTTACTGCAACATGGCAGAAAAGGAATGGGTTGGTATGTACAGCCATTGCCGCTTAGTTCAGCATGTTATGCATCATTGAGCGCACTATTTTATGGGAAATGGAACAAGAGTGAAACGGGTCAATTAGACAGGACAAACATGGATGAATTTGAGAAAGTGGTAATGGAACCCGTAGGTTGTTCCATACTAGAGCAAGAGTGATAAAACCGGTAGAAGCGCCAGTAGACAGACTGTATGTGCCTTATAAGTAATCTGTAATTACGTTCTACATGAACCCAGTAGGGAACAAGGATGTAGTGCCTCCGTCTTATACAATAAATTACAATCCTCGCACTGTCCCATTTTGCTTGCAAAAAAAAGGTTCATATTCAGTAGGGACATTCAATAGATGCATGAATATTGCAGTTCTTGAGAGTGAAGAAGAACCAATATATGTAGGTGATCCTGTCTCTTTCATATGTGGGGAAAAAGCTTATCGCTGGTTGCCTAGAAATTGGGGAGGTCCTTGTTACTTAGGGATCCTTTTCCCAGGAGTATTCCTTTCCAAAACGTCAGACATATCGAAATTATCTAGATCGAGGCCGAGGCGGGATGATGAAGCAGGGTTTATTGCAGGAGACATGGCAAAATCATTTATACCATTTTGGGGCCAAGCAATAAACTCTTATAATATAAGACAATTGTCCAGAATTTTGGAAAAAACAATAAATCGAACAACGGATATATTGTATAATATGACCCTAGAAGAGAAGGCAATTAGATTAATGACATTGCAGAATAGGATGGCTCTTGATATAGTTTTGGCTGACCGTGGAGGTGTTTGCAAAATCGTGGGGTCAGCGTGCTGCGTATTTGTAAGCGACTCCTCCGCTACGATTTTTGAGGCAATAGAAAAATTACACGTTCTAAGTTCTGACCCTCATCCCCCAACAGGTGGTTGGGAACTGAATATAAGTTCCTGGTTTTGGGAATTAATACACTCATGGGGATGGAAGCTAATTGCACTTTTAGTAATGATACTCGGAATGGTTATGACATGTTGTTGTTGCATACGTTGGTTGCCAGACATTTGCTCCGAAATAACTGAGGAATGCGTACACATGTTAACAAAGAAAAGAACTCCCAAAGTGGATATGAATGCAAATAACAAAATGCAAACTATGAAAGAGTTCATGTCCATTGATATTGATGATGACGATTACAGTAGTATGCATAGTTCAGAATTAGATACATGGTCAGAGGAAGACGCGATGTATGGTTGATGCGTTTGGCTTACGGCCAAGTGGTGGGTTTGTTAGTCTAGAAAATATCCTACCATAACATAGACGGTATATTATGTTGGCCTAAAACCAACCGCATCATATGCCCAGCATCTCCAGTACAGAATCGTCAGCATAACCATAGAGCGTCCATTTTTGTACCAACAGAATTCGCCATTTAGCTTTCTCTTGCTTTTCTGTTGAAACGCTTTGCAAAAATGAATTCTATTTCGTTCTGCCCTTGCACAGAGCGAGGCCACAAGTTACATGTTAAGAGACTAGCCCAGACAGAAATACACTGTTTTCCTCCCTCCCAAGTCCTTGAAGGCGGGCAGAGAGGCATTTAATCACCAAGCCAGGTGCCAGCTGGTCTCGCTGAAGCTGCAGAAACTGTAGAAAACTGGCCGTTAGCAGCATGAATTATACTCTGCTCATGGCCCCCCTTTGTGGGCCCTCTTAGATCAAGCTGACCCCTAGTACACAAATAGAAACTAGAAGATAGCATGCTTTGGAATGTGTCTCTCCTACGAACACAGTTTGCTCATAGAACAAGAGCATTATGTTCTCTATAACAAAGAATCCTGCCTGCGCCTTTGCAAATTGCAACTGTTGCTAAATTAATGTCTTAGAAGGTGTCATACTCGTCATAATTGTCAATCACCGAACCCCAGCTCAGGAAGATACATTATGGGCGGTTTTGATGTGTCACAAACTGATTGTATGATGGTCTTGTATGTATATATGTCCCTGTTGGAGAATGTTTGCGGTCTTGCGTCTCACGAGGTCTGGGTGACACAGGTTGCGAGACGTGAGATCCAGTCGGCCGAGTGAGACTATTTGCTTTGCAATACACCCTAGATTTTGGGAATTGAACCTTGTGTCTGGCGTATCAATTTGTGCATGGTGATTGTGCCTTGTTTCCATGTGCGAGGGTCTTCAGCCCCCCTCTGATGTTAATCTCCTGCTCCACCCCCGCAAGGGAGAGATGGTTGTGAGTTGAGGTGGTCAACGTAGCTTTTGGGGTCCTCTGGGTCAGATCCGGGTTTAGAAAGCCCTGCCTGAATGTGTGTTGTCAGTGTGAGAGCAGGCATCAGGTGGGACTTCCTATGGTTTCAGTCATGCGTGTTTAGATCCAGATTCAGGTTTAGAGAGCCCTGCCTGGATGCGTGTAGTCAGGGTGAAAGCAGGCATCAGGTGGGACGTCCCATGGTTCCAGTCGAGCCAAGGCGGGGATTGGAGTGTGTTGGTGGGACTCAATGGTTGGGGGCCCAAACATTGGGGCAACTGCTCACTACGGCTTCTCTAGAGAAGGGCGGCCTCTCTGCGCAGCTCATCGATTGTTTGTAGGCTCTTTGGAGCTACATGGCTCCACAGCAGCATTGCTGATAACTGGGGGCGGGCTCCAGTCCTCTCCCCAGGAGGGCCTGTTGATTCTGAGTGAGGTTCGCACCACCGGGCTGGCTCCGGAGCTCCTCCTCCGGCTTGAGTGGGGAGGAAGGGGCATCCGGCCGTTAGGATTGTTTAGAGGTGCAAGCCGTCGGACACCACCTCTATGCGTCCCTCGTCTCACCCAGCCTGCTTTGGTCACCTTATGGTGGAGGTGGGGTGAGATGCGTGGGGTGCGCTTAGGGCCAGTGTGCTCCCACTGCGTAATGAGCCGGGGGAGATGCAGCACTCTCAATTTAGAGCAGGAATGCACATCTTCAACGTAGCGTGGCTTCAACCTCCTCTTTTAGTCCAGCTCTGTGCTCCCGGGCGAACGATGGGCAATCAGACAAGCGTGAATGTCTGGCACGGTTCGTGCCTAATGCTGAGGTTCTGCCCAGACTGCAGCAACACATAGTTTTCCCCTGGATCGTACGATGGGTAATCCGACAAGAGTGATGTCTGGCTTGGTTCGTGCCTGATGCGGAGGCTCTGCCTAGAGTCAGCAGCCTCTTGTAGATTTCCCCTGAATCCGCAGGGTGGCTCACAAATATTGTGTGCTCCGCCTCCGAGCCACAGTGCCGTTTCTCTGGTATATAGGATAGTGTAATAGGTTGCACATTGTGTACAATAATATGCTGTATGCTTTGTGGAAACGAGGGACATCTTCGCCTGTGGCTCTCTCATTACAGGGACAGACTGGCAGAATTAAAACACAGGTCCCCTCGAACACGACCGGAATCATGATGGTGGGTAAAGAAACTAGGAAATAATAATACGTTCCTCATGAAAACCAAGCAGAGGATAGATATGGTGATATCCAATATATTTTATATCTCCCACTACAGGTTGATAACAGAAGAAAGGAAACGACTTCTGCCCCACAAAGAGAGGAAGATTGTTTAATCTTCTGTCTTTTAGATAAACAGCTTTAGGCTGTTTAGGCCCTGAAGAAAGTGGTTAGACCATTGCATAATCTGCTGAAACCGGTAGACCTCAAGTGTTCAGGCTTATTCCCTGGACCCCCAGAACATTCAGACTAGTGAATGTCAGGGAAAGAAAATAATTGTTTACAAATTAACGCAGAGGATTCTACTTTTTAGGCACACTTAAGGGGGAGAAATAAAGGTAAGAATACAGCCCACCCCCAGTGTTGGGTTTTTTAGCAAACCAGTAGTTGTGGGAAAGCAGTGAGATAGATTAGGGTCAGGCCCTTATCTATCCTCTTTTCTAGGTAGGCAGAGCACCAGCGCCAGCTAGGATGAAAACACCCTTTGGGATAGGGCTACATGGGCTTTCTGAGAGGGAGATTTGGCAAGCTATGGGCTGCTGATCATACAGAAGTTACAAATGCCCCCGATTAAGACATGGAGAGTAGACTCATCTTTCTGCAAGGATGGATAGACAGCAAGCATAATACCATAGGTAATGCGCCCAACACTTCATTCAATATGGCTGTGTAAAGAAAGGTTTGATGCCATGTTGATAAAGCGGCAGAATCATATGATTGGACATCCAGCCTATAGGGATTATAGGGACAAGCTGCCGAGGGGTAGTTACTGAGAACATTTTGAGAGTGAAGGAACTGGGCAGGATCGCGGGTCCCTTTGCTACACCCCCATTGGTGAATGTAATAATGCCCCCTCTGGGCCTAATGCATAAAAAAGAGCAAGGTACGTATTGTCTGATTCACCACTTATCATACCCCGGGGTCACTCGTCAGTGATTGGTTGGGTCCTTGGCATAGCTCGGTTTCCTATGCAATATTTGACCTGGCAGTAGACTGGGTTTCCGGAATTGGCAATGGGCCCGTTTTAGTAAAGGTGGATACAGAGCCATCTTTCTGCCTGCTAGTGGTCTACCTGGATAGCTTCCACTTGCTGGGTGCCCAGTGGGAAGGACAGATACATTTTGACTGCTGAATGTCACTGGGCTGTCTGGTATCCTGTGCTATCACTGAAGCTTTTATCTCATTTTTAATTTGTTTTTAATTTATGTTTCACATCACGAACAGAGATTGAAAACAATTAGACATCTAACTAGATGCGACAATTCGACTTCATGTCCAGGTTATACAAAGTCTGGAAAACAATTCATAATATTCTTTGCAATGGAAGTCCCCCCACAAAAGAATTTGTTTCACACAGTCCAACAAACACTAATTGCCAAGGTAATACAGTAGCCTCGTCTCCCCACAATACACAGCTTGGTAAAAGCCACATATGCCAGGAGTCATACTGTTGGATCGACCTGCGGCACTCGATTACAAAGGAAGCATTTAAACGGGTCCCAAATGTTGCAGGGTCTTGAAGTGGCCACTGGGAGCAGTAACCCATCTCACTATGCAGCACCATATCATATCTACCAACCATTTACTAATTATGGGAGGGCTGGACTCAACCACTTCATCAGGACACATCTATTAGCTAATACCATATATATGTGTGGTAAGGCCCCCGCTGTGTGAGGCCTGCTGCACTGTGAGCCCACCAGCTTCACAGATGACACAGAGGACTCTGCTTCCAATCTGGGCTCCACGTGTGCTCTGGCAAGCGCCCGTGATGCACCCCATTTATTAATTTCCGCGAGCGAAGGAGTTACGTCACTCCGCTGCGTGTGTCTCTTAAAGGTACACGACACTCCTCCTTTTTCGTAACAACAAACAGCATGATAACAAGGCCACTACACACACAAGAGGCCATTAACAACTAGTCAATAAACGTTGCTACTCAATCTCCGAAGATGCTCTCAACTTGATTTATGTGTCCATCACATAGTCCATCAGGTGAGCATGTTCTCCCCACTCTGCACATTGTGGATATCACTGGCCCCTTCCCATATTGGCCTCTCCTCACCTGCATCCCCTTGGTCCAGTGAAACCTGCGAACAAGCAGTCCCTCCATCTTCTTCTGACTCTCTGCGCACCCCCTTCTGGGGGACACCTCTGGCTGGACGCTTTCATTCAATTTCTTGAAGAAACTTGCATTACTTGTGACCATAGCATCCCCGTCCAACGGAGTTACCATAGACCCCTTCACTGCTATCACATCCATGGGGTCAGGTTCATATGGCGAAGACAGTTTCCCTTGCGGATGCCGGTTCCTCACAATCACGTTGTCCCCCAGGGCCAACAGGTATGGTCGGAGCCCTCTTCTAATGTTTTAGCCCTCACTCCTGTATCTTCTCTCCTCCGCCACTCAATCGTCACCAATCACAGCCAGCTCCCAGTCTTCTTTGTCTGGAAGGAGGCCTCTCAAACATCTCTAAAACATTGCATCTTCTGGAGCCACCCTCGTAGAGCGATGGGGGGGTCACACGATAATCCCTTAGGAACTGATAGAAGGCTCTTCAGAGACATTGTCCCTGTCCATGAGCGATACAGAACACTTTGTTAAGGGTCCTAATGAAACGTTCTGCCTCCCCATTGGCTCTCGGCCAGATTGGAGTAATCTTCCTATGGTGTATTCCATACTCCTTCATGAGTTGGCTGAAGCTTTCCCCTTGGAACGGCGGTCCATTGTCAGAGCATAGCACCTGGGGAAAGTCATGAGTTGCGAAGGCCTTTTCTAGTGCCATTGCCACATCGTCAAATGACACGGAATCCAGGAATTCAACCCCCGGATACCTCGACCACTGATTCACCGCCACCAGAAAATAAATGCCACCCCCAGCCGACTGAAAGCCTGCATGCATCGCCTCCCATGCTTGTGTTCCTCGAGGCAGGAACTCGATAGGGGGTTCCTTCTGCACAGGGGCCACCGCCTGGCACCATACGGAGCCCGCTACGAACTCCTCAACTTTCTTTTCCAGGTCAGGAAACCAGACTTTCAGCCTTAGGTGAGCTTTAGTGTTTGCCATTCCTTGATGGCCCTGGTTTGCCAGTTCAACCACCTGCCGAATCTTCCTTTCAGGTATGACCATCCTGTCTCCCCTTAGTAGCAGCCCTGAGTCCACAAATGCCAGCTCGTCATGGACCCTCCATAACTGCTCCAACGTTGTTTGTGCTTCTTGAATCCTCTTACCCAGGCCTTCCAAGATTGATTTCAACACCCCTCTTTGCAGCACATCTCGGAGAAGCCAGAAACAATCATCGTCCTCTGAGGCCTTCTCCAGCGCCTGAATGGGCATTGAGTTTGGAGTGGCAGACTCAAGCATGGTTTGCACATGCTCACATGCTCATCAGCCTCCTCCAGATTGGTCGCTCCATCCGCCTCCATGTCCTGGAGGTGTTATGACAAATAGTCGGCCGCATTGTTCGGACCTGGTCTGTATACCAGCAACACACCATACTCCAACAGAGCCAGCATCCACCTCTCTATCCTGGCTGGCGACTTTGATGACGAGCCCGCCATGACTGGCAGCAGCGGCTTGTTATCCGGCACGATGGTCACTTGTCTGCCCAAATCATACAGCCGAAAATACTTGCACCCCCAGAGCACTGCGAGGGCCTTGCACTCAATCTGGGTATACCTCTACTCTGTCTCAGACAGAGCGCGGCTGGCAAAGGAAATGGGCCTTGGTGTCTAACTGCGTCAGGACCGCTCCTAGGTCAAACGGGCTGGCATCTACCACCAAACAGATCAAAGAACGTCATTGTTTCTTCTTCATATTAACGTCCTCAAACGGTGCTTGCTCCAGAGGACCCCACGGGCAGGTGGTATCTTTTCCTGTGAGGCTCCTCAGGGGCTCAGATCCTGTGGCAAGGTTCCTTATAAAATGCCCATAGTATGTTACCATCCCAAGAAAACTGTGTACCTCTGCCACAGCCTCCGGGGGTCTGCAGAGTTCACTCACAACCAACATACCCCCTGATGAAATATTCCAGTGGTCTAGAGGGTAAGTCTGACGACGTAGGTTTCAATCCCGGCGGCAAGAAGCAAAGAAAACGTATTAAATAAAGCCCTTGAAAGGTACAAATGAATTTCCTGGATCTGAGATCTGTGGGGACCATTTTTGCCGGATCGCGGATCCGGGATAATCCAGCCACATGACCAAGGCATGGCCAAGAATAGGTGTAACGTTACCCCCTGATCATATTCTGGAACCCCTCAGCAGCCGACGACACACCGAACCTGAGGGGCTTTTAAGAATGCGGGGTGGAGGAAAGCACAAGGGAGGAAGAGGGAGTGTAAAAAACTGCAGCGAGAGCTGCAGGAGCTGCACGACCTCCAACTCAAGGGATGGGACGTAAGGGAGGAAGTCAAGAAAGGGCTGAGCCAGCACTTTCGGGATGAATCCAGGGGCATCATCTTCCGTTCCAAAGTAGAGAACCTGGAGAAGGGGGGGAAATGCAACTCCTTATTCTTCAGGAAAGTCTAGTCTGCGCACACCCCTCTGGTTGAACTCCGCGACAAGGAGGGGAAACTCTGTAACTCAAGGGATGGTATAATGAGGGTGGCAACCAACTAATATGGGGACCTCTATGCGGAGAAGAGGTCAGTGGGACACCAGGCAGAAACGTTTCTGTCTGGCATCCCAAGAACGGTCTCCCCAGCAGCGCAAGCGGCACTGAATGCTCCCTCACACTGCAGGAGCTGCACCTTGTGACCAAATCTTTCAAGACAGGCAAAACACCAGGAAGTGACAGTCTCCCAGCCGAATTTTATGTCACTAGGTGGGACATAGTAGGACCAGACCTACTCGAGGTGTACAAAGAGATGGTCGCAGGTGGTAGCATGCCTCAGTCTATGAGAGAAAGTATATTCACGCTTTTGTACAAACGGAAGGGAGAGAGGTGTGACCTCAAGAACTGGAGGCCCATATCTCTCCTGAACGTGGACTACAAGATTCTGGCAAAGACAATGGTGACTAGACTCAGGGGTGCTATCGGTGAGATTGTCCACCCCGACCAGACCTGTGGGGTCCCTGGACGTAGGGTCGCTGACAGCCTCGCCTTGATCAGGGACACAATCCAGTATGTCACAGACCACAAGGTTCGGGCAGCACTGGTTTGCCTTGACCAGGAGAAGGCCTTCGACCGCGTCTACCATGAGTTCATGGACAGGGTCCTAGAAGGGTTTGGGCTGGGGGAATTCTTCTGCAGTTATATTAGAGTAATGTATAAAGACATATTCAGTTCAGTCATGGTGAATGGTTGGAAAACAGACCCCTTTCCAGTAAAGTCTGGGGTTAGGCAGGGCTGTCCTCTCTCTCCCCCTCTGTTTGTTTGCATCATAGAGCTCTTGGCGGAGTACATCCGGAATAACCCAGACATCAGAGGCATCCCGGCACCAGGAGACGCGAGATGAGAGGTGAAGTGTTCGCTCTACATGGATGACGTCACCCTCTTCTGTGCAGACAGTCAATCGGTGTCAGAGCTTCTGAGGACCTGCAAAGACTTTGGCCAGGCATCGGGCGCAAAGATAAATGCAGCAAAATCCCAGACCATGCTGTTTGGACACTGGGATAGCAACCAGGAGCCCCTTCCCTTCCCAATCGAGAAGGATTTCATCAAAATCCTTGGGGTCTGGTACGGGAAGGAGGGGACAGCGCTGAAAAGCTGGAAGAAACGCCTGGCCAAGGTCAAACAGAAACTGGGTCTCTGGAGTCTCTGCAAACTGAGCATGGAAGGGAAAGCTCTGGTGCTGAGAAATTATGCGCTGCCTGTTCTGCAGTATGTGGCCCAAGCGTGGCCTCTCCCAGCCAGTGAGGCGCGGGCCCTCAACGCCATGGTCTTCCACTTTGTCTGGGGTTCAAAGATGGACAGCGTTAAGAGATTGTCCATGTACAAGGAGCCTCGCAAAGGGGGGAAAGGAATCCCGGACCTCCCTACGATACAGCGGGCCTGCTTCGCCTGCACCTGCGTCAGGATTTCCCTGGGTAACACCAACAAGACCCACTCAGCCTACCTCCTTTTCCGCTTCTTCCTCACACCTGCATGAGGAGGCTGGGCTGGGACAAGTGGGAAAATTCTGTCCCGTACAACTGGTCGCTCCCTTGGTACTACAGGGAGATGGAAAAGTTAATAGCAGATTTTGGCCTTCAGGGGGTGGTGCCTGCATTGTGGAACCCGAGGACGATTCACAACCTGATCAGGATACAGGACACCACAGACCCCATTGAGGACCTGCCAGCGGCCACAGTTACCCAGGTGTGGAAAAATGTGGCATCAAACAAACTCCTGAACATTCACAAGGACATTGCCTGGCTGACGGTGAGGGGGGCACTATCTGTGCGAGCATTCATGAACAGGAGGGGCCTCTGCCCACACAGGAGCTGCCCAAGGGGGTGCCAAGCAGAGGAAACAGCATTCCATCTCTTCTGGGCATGCCCCTTTGCAAGGAAACTGCGGAGGGCCCTGAACACTGAGCTGAGTGCTCACATCCCGCCCCAAGACATTATACACCAGTCTGTGCTGTATGGACTCTTTGCACAGACCCACGCAGTAGAGGCAATCCAAGACTGCTGGAGGATCCTCTGCTGCCTGAAGGACATTCTCCTCTACGCAAGGAAACGCCTGGTCCTCAATGATGAGCTACTGACAACCGAGGCCTGCCGCAGGATGGTCCACGGCTTGCTAAGAGACTACGAAATCAAGGACAGCCTGGAAGATGGGGGATCTGAGTAAAACCCCCAGCCCAGGCAAGACTCTTAGCCTACTCAGGCAAAAACACGAACATTGTATAAACCACAGACTCTGAAAAAGAAAATATATATGTACCCACCCAAATGCCCAAAGTAAAACTGAAACCACCCCTGCTTTGAGGGGGGAATGTAATTGCCACGAAGTCTTCTTATTGAATTGAATGTATTACCCTTGCATCATCTTTAAGAACTGAATAAAGATATTTTTACAAAAAAAAAAAAAAACAAGGCTGATCTCCCAGGGTGAGTGCTCATCCATTGCACATCGGATTTGCTGACCCCTGAAAAAAATAAATGAAAAAAAAAAAGCATTTGTGTGGCAGTGAAAGCGGACGACTCAATGGCCCTCATTACGACCCTTGCGGAAAGGGGTTTACGCCGGCGTAATGCATGGCGTACCTTTCCGCCTTACTACGAGTTCCCGTAGCGCCATGGTGCTTTTTTCGCCTGCTTTTTCCGGGCGGAAAAATCCATGGCGCTATGGGACTTGTTGTTAATTACGCCACCGTAATTTACGGTGGCGTAATTAACGCCTTCCCCACTCCCATTATACCCTATGGGGCAAAAATGGGAATGGGGAAGGGTAAATGGGGATTGGGGACTTACCGCCCCGCCAAGGTCGGAATGGGGCGGTAAGTCCGCCAACCACCATGGCGGAGTTGGCAGCTTAGCGCCATGGACCATGGTGCAAATTGCACCATGGATCTCCGCCAGGGTCGTAATGAGGGCCAATCACTTTTTGTGGACCTCCACTTCTGCACTACACCGTGGAGCTCTATAATGCTGTACAAAGAATAGTTGTGGCATCGCCACATGCTCACGGGGCAGAGGTGTTTATACTTAGACCCAGACAGGCCCCCGTCGCGGTTCCTTCTCTGCAGGAAGAGGTGTTCCTGCCTAGACCCAGACAAGCCCCCATGTTTGTGAGGAGGTGTCTAAGTGCATACATATGAATGCATGCAGTGCTATAAGTGTATCAGTTAAATAACCTACTCCAGCGGGGGATAGAGCAGGTAGGAAAGGAGCAACTGTGCAACACAGTTTTCAAGGGTTGCAATCATGCTGGTTGACAGCCAATTGAGTTGAAATAGATTTCAGTTTAGCTGTAACTGATATCCGGTGGTAAAGTGGAGAAGTGTACTTTTACCACATAAAGAACAGCTCTAGAATGGTGGAAATGGTTGAAAAAGTAGTGTAGCTGTTAACAGTAAAAAATAAAAGTAGTGGAACACCACTCTGGACCGTTTCCGTTCACTTCGATCGCTGGTGCGACTGCGCGTGTTATTGAGAGCACAGTGTAAATGTTCTGGGTGCTCGTAATAATGACAGATGGCATTGGGGGGTGCGTTACTTGCGGGTGAATGAATATATATACATATATATATATTCAGTAAAAAAACTTTGTTAAAGGGACGTTATGGTTAAGTTGCGCTACTAAAAACCTATGAAATTCAGTAAAAATAAACTTTGTTAAAGGGACGTTATGGTTAAGTTGCGCTACTAAAAACCTATGAAATTCAGTGAAAAAACTTAGATAAGGGGACGTTATGGTTCAAAGTAAAACCGAAAAACCCCTGAAATTCGGCAGTTATGGTAAGATAAGCAACCATAACTCGCGCCACCGTGCACTGCTAACACTAACACCCAGGACATCAAAGATGACATCACAAATGTCATTGATGACATCACATGTGCATTTACTTTTCATGAAAACTCTGTACAAGGGATTCTTATAATGCTGACCAAAAACTGTCAAGGATCATTGGGATAAATATCATGAGCTAATTAGTGCATTAAGCAATGCATTGATATAAATAGCATTCTATTATGAAGTTCTATCCAGTATAGTAAGCTACTTATGCAGAAACATAGGCAGTGTGTGCAGCATACATGATGACGGTGCAATATTCATAATCTTGCCATGTTGAATAGTGAAATGATAACTGCTTTCTTATTAGAGTTTTGCGTACTGTGAAGGTACCGTAATTAGCACCAAGGTCCCTTTGCGGGTCCAATCCTTAATGGCTGGTAAAACCAGCCGTTAAGGTGGGAACCCGCAGAGGGACCTTGTAATCAGGCGCTAAGGGATTACCGCTACCCTTACCGGTACCGGTAATCCCTTAGCACCAGGGTTGTAATGAGGCCCCTTGACTGTTACTAAGCAAAACCATGTGGCCTAGATATGTCAGTAAAGGAAAAAAAAGGTGGAGCCAGACATGTGATGTCATCTTTGATGTCCTCGGTGTTAGTGTTAGTAGTGCACGGTGGCGCGAGTTATGGTTGCTTATCTTTCCATAACTGCCGAATTTCAGGGGTTTTTCGGTTTTACTTTGAACCATAACGTCCCTTTAACAAAGTTTTTTTTTACTGAATTTCATAGGTTTTTAGTAGCGCAACTTAACCATAACGTCCCTTTAACACAGTTTTTTTTACTGAATTTCATCGGTTTTTATTAGTGCAACTTAACCATAAAGTCACTTTAACACATTTTTTTTACTGAATTTCTTAGTTTTTTATTAGTTCAACGTAACCATAATGTCCTTTTCAATGGAGGAAGACCACTAGCATCCTAGGTTCTCAAAGTGGGAACCCGGGGTGGTAACAAAATGATTTTTCTTCCCAAACCAGTACACCGCAGGCAGGCGTCCCGGTGTAGGAAGGAAAATCTTTTACCAAGATGGACACCGGGAAAAGGGAAGGCAGGGTGTATAAAGAGAACACAACAGGGCATCGGCAGGGGGTCTGGAAGACCAGGAGAGAGACACGGGGCATGAGTGGGGGGTAACACGAGGGAGACACGGGGCATGAGCAGGGGGTGGAAAGAAGGGAGACAAGGGGCATGAGCGGGAAAGAAGGGAGACACGGGGCATGAGCGGGGGGTGGGGGTGAACTGGGGAGACACGGGCCATGAGCAGGGGGAAAAGGAGGGAGACAGACACAGAGCATGAGCAGGGGTGAACAGGAGAGACACGGGGCATGAGCTCGGGGTTGGGGGAAAGAAGAGAGACACGGGGCATGAGCGGGGGGTGGGCGGCGGGAGGGGTAGACACACAGGGCATGAGTGGGGGTGGGCGGCGGGAGGGAGAGACACACGGGGCATGAGCGGGGGTGGGCGGCAGGAAGGAGAGATACACGGGGCATGTGAGGGGGGTGGGCGGTGGGAGGGAGAGACACACGGGGTATGAGCGGGGGTGGGCGGCGGGAGGGAGAGACACACACCGGGCATGAGCGAGGGGTGGGCGGCGAGAGGGAGAGACACACGGGGCATGAGCGGGGGGTGGGCGGCGGGTGGGCAAGACACACGGGGCATGAGCGGGGGTGGTGCGGCGGGGGTTTGAGACACGGGGTATGAGCGAGGGGTGAGCGGCAGGAGGGAGAGACACAGGGGGCATGAGCGGCGGGAGGGGTAGACACACGGGGCATGAGCGGGGGGTGGGCGGCGGGAGGGGTAGACACACGGGGCATGAGCGGGCGGTGGGGGGCAGGAGGTGTAGACACACGGGGCATGAGCGGGGGGTGGGCATGACCGGGGCGTGGGCGGGAGTGGGAGAGACACACGGGGCGTGAGCGGGGGATGGGGGGCGGGAGGGAGAGACACACGGGGCATGAGCGAGGGGTGGGCGGCGGCAGATGAGAGACACACGGGGCATGAGCGGGGGGAGAGACACGGGGCATGAGCGGGAGGTGGGCGGGACGGGAGAGACACATGGTGCATGAGGGGGGGTAGGCGGGTGGGAGGGACACACGGGGCATGAGTGGGGGGTGGGCGAGACACACGGGGCATGAGCGGGGGGTGGGAGAGACACACGGGGCATGAGCGGGGGTGGGTGGGTGTGCGAGACACACGCTCGGGGCATGAGCGGGGGGTGGGTGGGAGAGACACACACACGGGGCATGAGCGGGTGGTGGGTCGGTGCGAGAGACACACACACAGAGCATGAGCGGGGGGTGGGTGGGAGGGGAGAGACACATGGGGCATGAGCGGGGGGTGGGCGGGTGGGAGAGACACACGGGGCATGAGTGGGGGGTGGGCGAGACACACGGGGCATGAGCGGGGGGTGGGAGAGACACACAGGGCATGAGCGGGGGTGGGTGGGTGTGCGAGACACACACACGGGGCATGAGCGGGGGGTGGGTGGGAGAGACACATACACGGGGCATGAGCGGGTGGTGGGTCGGTGCGAGAGACACACACACAGAGCATGAGCGGGGGGTGGGTGGGTGGGGAGAAACACACGGGGCATGAGCGGGGGTGGGCGGGTTTGGGAGAGACACACGGGGCATGGTCGGGTGCGGAGAGACACACGGGGGGTGGTCGGGTGGCAGAGACACACGGGGAATGAGCGGAGGGTGGGTGGGTGGGAAGAGACACACGGGGCATGAGCGGGGGGTGGGCGGGTGGAAAGAGACACACGGGGCATGAGCGGTAGGTGGGAAGAGACACACAGGGCATGAGTGGGGTTGGGTGGGTGGCATGAGACACACGGGGCATGAGCGGGGGTGGGCGGGTGGTGAGAGACACACGGGGCATGAGCGGAGGGTGGGCGGGTGGGAAGAGACACACGGGGCATGAGCGGGGGGTGGGCGGGTGGAAAGAGACACACGGGGCATGAGCGGTAGGTGGGAAGAGACACACAGGGCATGAGCGGGGTTGGGTGGGTGGCATGAGACACACGGGGCATGAGCGGGGGTGGGCGGGTGGTGAGAGACACACGGGGAATGAGCGGGGGGTGGGCGGGTGGGGAGAGACACATGGGGCATGAGCGGGGGGTGGTCGGGTGGGGAGAGACACACGGGGCATGAGCGGGGTGGTGGGCGGGTGGGGAGAGACACACGGGGCATGAGCGGGGGGTGGGCGGGTGGTGAGAGACACACGGGGCATGAGCGGGGGGTGGGCGGGTGGGGAGAGACACACAGGGCATGAGCGGGGTGTGGGCGAGACACACGGGGCATGTGCAGGGGGTGGGCGAGACACACGGGGCATGAGCAGGGGTGGGTGGGTGTGCAAGACACACACACGGGGCATGAGGTGGGGGTGGGTGGGTGGGAGAGACACACACACGGGGCATGAGCGGGGGGTGGGTGGGAGAGACACACACGGGGCATGATCAGCAGTTGGCCGGGAGAGAGACAGACACACACACACACACACACACAGGGCATTAGCGGGGGTGGGCGGGAGGGGAGAGACGTGCGGTGCATGAGCGGGGGGTGGGCGGGAGGGGAGAGACACACGGGGCATGAGCGGGGGTGGTGGGTGGGAGGGGAGAGACACATGGACATGAGCGGGGGGTGGGCGGGAGGGGAGAGACACACGGACATGAGCGGGGGTGGGCCGGGAGGGGAGAGACACACAGACTTTGGGGAGAGACACACGGACATGAGCAGGGGTTGGGCGGGTGGGGAGAGACACACGGGGGTGGGCGGGTGGGTAGAGACACACGGGGCATGAGCAGGGGGTGGGCGGGTGGGGAGAGACACACGGGGCGTGAGCAGGGGGTGGGTGAGCAGGTAGAGAGACACACGGGGCATGAGCGGGGGTGGGCGGGTTTGGGAGAGACAGACGGGGCATGGTCGGGTGGGGAGAGACACACGGGGGGTGGTCGGGTGGTGGGCGGGTGGGAAGAGACCCACGGGGCATGAGCGGTGGGTGGGCGGGTGGGAAGAGACACACGGGGCATGAGCGGGGTTGGGTGGGTGGCACGAGACACACGGGGCATGAGCGGGGGGTGGGCGGGTGGTGAGAGACACACGGGGCATGAGCGGGGGGGTGGGCGGGTGGGGAGAGACACACGGGCATGAGCGGGGGGTGGGCAGCAGGAGGGAGAGACACACGGGGCATGAGCGGGGGGTGGGCGGCAGGAGGGAGAGACACACGAGGCATGAGCGGGGGGTGGGCGGCAGGAGGGCGAGACACACGGGCATGCGCAGGGGGTGGGTGGCGGGAGGGGTAGACACATGGGGCATGAGCGGGGGTGGGCGGCGGGAGGGGTAGACACACGGGCATGAGCGGGGGTGGGCGGCGGGAGGGCTAGACACACGTGGCATGAGCGGGGGGTGGGCGACCGAAGGGGTAGACACACAGGGCATGAGCGGTGGGAGGGGTAGACACACGGGGCAGGAACGGGGGGTGGGCATGAGCGGGGGGTGGCCGGGAGGTGGAGAGACACACGGGGCATGAGCGGGGGGTGGGCGGCGGGAGGGAGCAACACACGGGGCATGAGCGGGGGGTGGGCGGAGGGAGAGGAGAGACACACGGGGCATGAGCGGGGGGTGGGCGGGAGGGGAGAGACACACGGGGCATGAGCGGGGGGTGGGCGGGAGGGAGAAAGACACACGGACATGAGCGGTGGGTGGGTGGGAGGAACAGGAGACAGACACGGGCATGAGCGGGGGTGGGGGATTTACTGTGCAGGCGGGATACAAAGCCTCTCATGCGAGGAACAAAGATGGCAGGTGTCTCTGAAGCTGGACGCACTGCATACTTTCACCGTATCCAATGAGCGAGCACTGTCCGCGGAGTGAACAGGGGAGTGTGTCCGCGAAGCGAACACCAATAGCACTAATTTTTTTCACTTACATTTTGGTCATTTTTATAAAAACTACTAGACGGATTTACACCAAATAAAGCAAAGCACGCTCTCGGGACCAAGCCGCCGCTCCTGCTGCAAATTTGGTGGAAATCCGTCCAGCGGTTTGGGCTGTAGGCGTGAGCAAAGTTTTTTCCCATTATGTCTATGGGAAAAAACAAACGTTTTGGGACCCCCCTATAACTTTTCCCCCCCTGGACGAATCCTCACCAAACTTTGCAAAAATATTCAGAGTGAGCCATATACTTTTTTGCAAAGTTTGGTGAGGATTCGTCCAGAGGGAGCGAAGTTATAAGCCGCCCAAAAAGTGCTCTTCCTATGGAAACACCAACTTAACCATAACTACATGGCCACTACCATGGCCATGAAATATATATATATATATCAGTGAAAAAAACTTTGTTAAAGGGACGTTATGGTTAAGTTGCGCTACTAAAAACCTATGAAATTCAGTGAAAAAACTTTGTTAAAGGGACGTTATGGTTCCAAGTAAAACCGAAAAACCCTTGAAATTCGCCAGTTATGGTAAGCTAAGCAACCATAACTTGCGCCACCACCGTGCACTGCTAAGACTAACACCCATGACATCAAAGATGACATCACAAATGTCATTGATGACATCACTGATGACATCACATGTCTGGCTCACTATTTATTCTTTTGCTGACATATCTAGGCCATATGGTTTTCTTCAGTAACAGTCAGAAACTAAGAATTTTATTTTATTTGTAGACATATCCTTCTAGTAGGTTCTTACAGTAATTCCCTTAGAGTACAGTCACATCATATGAAATATATACATATGGGAAAACACAAGCTTGAAAGACAGCAATCCTTTTTGTGCATAAAGATAATCACTAGACTTATGAGCACTTTCTGATAGTTCTGTTGTTTTTTTTTATGGCTGTACTTTCCCTGTATATGTTCCTGGGTCTCTTTAGGTTCCCTCCCACCCTAGATCCCACCGTAAGGCATGCCGTTCACTGTTGTATGTTACTTCCTTTGTTGTCACCCTGGCCTCCCACCCACGGCGCATCCCCAGTTGTGTGCCATAGGGCTGTGCGTCTCTCTCTGTTCCCTCGGGCCTGTCTCCTCTTTCCTTCGCACCCTCTATGGTGCTCTCCATCTTTCCTATCTCCTCTAACGGCTACTCTATCTCCTATCCTATTCCTCCTACTAAGTCTGATAGGAAGTACCTCAAAAGGGACATCCTGGTCTCCAACCCAGGCCTCCCTATCGCTGATACCTACACCATTGCTTCCTCCAGATAGACCCTTATCAATATCCTCTTTGTCTTTCCCTCTTCAGGCCTATGGACCCCCCATATGGTCTCTGTGCTGTCCCCTTTTTCCTCCTCTCCCATTAATGGTAGCACTCAGTGGGAGGTTCTCATGGCCTCCTTCCACTCCTCCAAGACCATCATTGATGTCTATTTGAATGGCACTGTCTTGGTCCAGGGCCCCCAGCCCAATCTCCTCCTTTTCGATAGGTGTCTCCCGCGTCTTCTCAACTTCCTTCCTTCCCCTGCTACTCCTACCTACACCTCTCGGACTCCTCCGCTACCTCCCTCTCCCCGCCACCTCTCTGGCACCATCCTCATCTTCTCTGGCTCCTCCGCTACCTCCCTCTCCCCGCCACCTCTCGGGAACCATCCTCATCTTCTCTGGCTACTCTGCCATCTCCTTCTTCCTCCTGTGCGTCTCTCGGGCCCCTCTACCACCTCTGCAGGGCGTATCTCTTGCCTGTACCCCTCCACGGAAGTCTTTCAAATGTGGCAATCTACTCCACGTCACTACTCTGAACTCTCGCTCTGCTGTCAAACACTCCGACATCTGCCAACTCCTCAAAGAACTTGATCTGGCTGTCCTCGGTTTCACCGAGACATGGTTCACGGCCCGCTCTCTCACAAGTTTTGACACTCTCCCCCTGATGGTTAAAAGATCCTCTCCGAACCCAGAAACAATCTTCTAAGAGGTAGAGTAGCTGGCATAGCTGTTAAGACCCCTGGGAGAATCTCAGGTTTCGAAAGCAGTAAGGAAGCCTTTTAGAGCTGCAGCGTCAGCTACGTTAGCAAGATTGGTAAAATGGTGCATGGATCAAGCTGGCATTGACGTGGAACAGTTTGGCACTCACTCGACTAGAGAGGCGATGGCATACACAGCTTTTATAATGGGAGCACGCCTGGAGGATATCTGGAAGGCGGCAAATTGCTCGAATGAGACGACTTTTAAAAACTTGTATTATAGACCAATACATCAGGTGGCTACGTTGCTGGTAAGTAAGCTTTAAATTAGCATAATCCGAGGCTCTGAGTCTTGACATAGAATACAGATTTTCAACACATTCGTTATAGAAAGTAATGGTTCTATTAAAGACTCGGCGGCGAAGGATTATTCCACCCTTTCAATCGCTAAGTTGAGACATGACTGGAAATATGTTGTTAATCATGTAATGTTTTCGTCAATGCACATGACTGTTGTATTTAGCGATTGCCCACGGGTGTTGGGATGAATTAATAGTTCCATCTTGTGTCTCATTTGTTTTTATGAATCAGTTTGTGCACGAGCGAATGTGGTATGATTGGTTTGCTTCTATGTTTGGTATGTCTGGGTTGAATGTGGGACCTGTTTACACGCAGTGAGTCATGCACTCACACTTTTTTACTGTATGATAATGTCTTTTGTTTTTAGGTCTCACCTGTATTACAAACCCTTAACTTTTGCATATTTATTTTACATTCATGATTGATATTTTCAAATTTATTTTCAATCAATCCAATATGCATTTCTAAATTCTGTTTATTTTAAATAATTCCACTCTAAAAATACTTTGAAATGAGTTATTCCTCTTGAAAACAGTGGAGGAGCATGTTTGTTGTACCATGTCACCTGCCTGTGTCACTTTCAAAGCTGGGGCTGCCCACTGATCTTTCTTATCACAGCCAGAGGGATTTGGGCTATATTTGGGCTACTTTCCTGACCTTATTTGGCTACATGTAGGTTTCCCTTTCTGAATAGTTACCGTACAAGCCATTATTTTTTTGAAAGGTGCAGTTCCACTGATGTTCTCCTTCACTCAAAAGAATGAGGACCTCTGTATGTTGCCAGTGGTACTGCACTTCTCTTATCTCAATGTGATTTCTTATGAGGACATCTGTACGTTGTAGTTCATTGGAGAGGTGCAGAAACACTGACACATATTTTCTCCTGCTCCCCACCTGCTTCTATTTCTATTTCCTGTTTCCCTGGTCCTTGTTCACAGCACAGATCTTTGATACTAGTAGGTTGAGATCTTGGCCAGAGTTGTTCATATGAATCCAGGTATTGAGAACACCCATCAACAGTGAGCTGTCTGCTGCATTCTCAAGTATGGACTCCAGGTCTCCCCATTCTGTGATAAAGGTGGGATTGCTTCCAGGGAAGCAGTGGGCCATGATGATCAGACTACGGTTGTAGGAGTTTGGATGAGCTTGTAAGGCTGCGTGATCATAGGAAGTGGTGATTTTTCTTTCAATAATGTGGCACTTCAATGTGTTGGGGTTCATCCAGGTTATGTGCCCACCCTTTTCTGTGTTGTCAGTTTGTGACCAGGATTGTTGAGTCCCAGATATCGAGGATTGAAGTGAAGTTGCCAATGACCCATGTTTCTGCTGGGGCCCAGCATGCAATATTTTCTGCTTCCATAAGGTGTTTGGTATTAGATTCATTCTTCATCAATAATCAAACATTGATGCTCTCAAATACAATGTGATATAGGTCTAGGATTGAAGCACCTAGAATCCTGTTCCACGTTTCAAATTCTAATTAAACATCCATGTCATATTTTAAATAAATTATCCACCCGAAAGCGATGTAAAGCTATCATTCTACTTTTGCTTATTTTTCTACTTCAAAAGGACTGTATTTCAAAATGCATGTTTTATACTCCTTTACCTATCCAACAGAATGTTTATTTTGTTTCATATTTTTGAGAGGTGAAGTACCACTGACAACAGACAGATACCCTGACAAGAAATATCAATGTGATTTCTTATAAGGACATCTGTAGGCTACCAATGGTACTGCACCTCACCAATAAATTGTGAGGACATCTGCAGGTTGCAGTTGATTGGACCGGTGCAGTACCACTGACAACATAAAAGTGTCCTTGTAAGAAATCGCATTGAGATAAGAATTCCAATATAGGTCAAGTACGACCAAAGCCTGCAATTATACATGCATAATAATATTTTTTAAAAGAATTATATACATACAATTGAAATATGTCACCCTACACTTGCGCTGTTGCTCCTCCCCCTCCTGTACTGTTGAGCCTCCCTTTTGTGCTATCCCTCCTCCCCTTGCTCTGTCCCTCCTCCTCTCTTACGTCATCGCTCCTTCCTCCTTGAACTATTGCTCCTTTCCCTGCTTGTGCTGTCTTTCTCCTCCCCTTGCGCTGTCCCTGCTCCCTCCCTTGCGCTTTCCCTCCCCCCTTGCACTGGCCCTCCTCTTCCCTTAGGCAGTCCCCTTCCTTGCGCTTACCATCTTCCACTCTTGCGCTTTCCCTCCTCCATCTTGTATTTTCCCCTCCTTCCCATTGCACATTTCCTCCTGCCCCTTGCACTGTCCCTCATTCCTCCTTGTACTGTCCCTCCTCCCACCTTCCGCTGTCCCTCCTTTCTGCTTGCACTGTCCCTCCTTCCTCCTTGCACTGTCCCTCCTTGCTCCTTGTGCTGTCCCTCCTTCCTTCTTGCACTGTCCCTCCCTCCTTCCGCTGTCCCTCCTTCCTCCTTGCGCTGTCCCTCCTTCCTCCTTGCACCGTCCCTCCTTCCTCCTTGCACTGTCCCTCCTCCCTCCTTCTGCTGTCCCTCCTCCCCTTGCACTGTCCCTCCTTACCCCTTGCACTGGCCATCCTCCCTCCTTACACTGTGCCTCGTCCCACTTGCGCCGTCCTTCCTACCCCCCTTTGCGCCGTCCCTCCTTCCCAATCTGCTGTCCCTCCTTCCCCTTTATGCTGTCGCTTTTCCCCCTTAGACTATTGCTCCTCACCCTGGTGCTGGTGTACCCCTTTGCGCTGTTGCCCCTCCTGCCCTGCGCTACCACTCCATCCCCTTGTGTTGCCGTTCCTTCCCCCTTGGGCTGGCGCTCTTTCCCTCTCTCACGCTGTCGCTCTGCTCTGCCTCATCATTTCCCTCACTCTCCTTCCCCCATTTGCACTGTCACTCCTTCCCCCATTTGCACTGTCACTCCTTCCCTCATTTGCACTGTCACTCCTTCCCCCATTTGCACTGTCACTCCTTCCCCATTTTGACTGTCACTCCTTCCCCCATTTGCACTCCTTCCCCGTTGTGCTATCTCTCCTCCCCATGTGCTGTCGCTTCTTCCACTTGCATTATTGATCCTCCCCCTTGTGCTGTCGTACTTCCCCTTGCGCTGTCACCCCTTCCAAATTGCACTGTCGCTCCCGACCCTTGCGCTCTTTCTCTCTAGTGCTGTTACTCTGTACAGTTTTGCGCTGTCCTTTAGTCCCCCCTTTGTGCTGTTGCTCTGCCCCTCTCTGCCCTATCATTCCTTCCCCCATGTGCGCTGTCCCTCCTTTCCCTTTGCACTATTGCCCCTCACCCTTGCGCTGGTGTACCTCCCCTTGTGCTGCCGCCCCTCCCGCCTTGCCCTGTCACTCCTTCCCCCTTGCACTGTCACTCCTTCCCCTTGTGCTGTTCCTCCATCCCCCTTACGCTGTCGCTTCTGCCCCTTGGGCTATTGTTCGACCCCCTTGTGCTGTCACCCCTCCCGTTTTACGCTGTCGCTCCTGGCCCTTGCACTGACGCTCTTTCTCTCTCTAGTGCTGTCGCTCCGCACAGCTTTGCGCTGCTGCTCAGCCCCCCTTTGTGCTCTTGCTCCGCCCCTCTTTGCCCTGTCGTTCCTTCCCCCCATTTGCACTTTCAATCTTTCCTTTAAATGTTATCCAGTGCTCCTGTGTAGTGTTGCTGGCCTAGCTTTCATCTATTGGATTTTCATATTCTCCCCTCGTTTACCCATTTATTTCTTATTCCTCCCCACAGGGCTCCCCTCTGCCCCCCTGCCCCGGCACTGCCTTTCATAGCCTCCAATGCTGTAATGTCTTCCTCGCTGTGCTGTCATTTCACATTCCTTCCGTCCATGCTAAATGCAAAATGCAATAAACTACAAACACCCAAACTATTGGCGTTGCCAATGCTTGTTTGTATTGGTGTGCAGGTTCAAGCACAAGCCAACATTTGGGGCGGTGCTGAAGCCCAGTGGTTGCTGCACTCCTACGTCATCCTCGGGCAGCAACAGAATTAGCAGAGAGGACTATTCATGCCACCAAAGAAGGCACAGACAGAGCATGAACCAATAGGGACGTCTGGAGAAGCTGAAAAGCAAAATCACTGATGGAGAGAATGTAAAACTGTACACATCAGTGTATTTACTTTGGCAATGTCTGTCCATCTTGTCTTATCCATAAAGTGCATTGTGGTGTATGTTGTGAGAAGCTGCTGTGAATTCTGCATGATGTCTCACTATTTTTAATAAATGTGAATTTCGATTACCCCCATCATAGCGCCTCACTGACGCGATTACCCGAATCATGGCGCCTCACTGAGTGGGTCACTCTAGAGCTCCAGACTCCTGTCCAGGACTGTGAAGCCCCGCCCTCAAACCCCGCCCCCTTCTTCAGGTAACCCGTGGCAAATATCCGTTTACCCACAACGCATTGCGTTTAATCTGCATCCTTGTAATCTTTAGTGTGATCAAAAGTTTCTTTTCTGTTCTTACATAAATGCATATTGACTGACGACGCTTGTGGTTTTGTTTTCCAAACATATATATATATATTGTACCTCTATGGAACATTAGTAGAAACTACCATACGTTTACAGTATGCTCATTCTTATTGGTTCCACATAACTGATTGTCACCTTCTTCTTTGATATGCTCGTGATCACTCGGCAATGAAAGACTCCCCAACTCCCCAAGACATTATACACCAGTCTGTGCTGTATGGACTCTTTGCACAGACCCACACACTAGAGGCAATACAGAACGGCTGGAGGATCCTCTGCTGCATGAAGGACATTCTCCTCTACGCAAGGAAACGCCTGGTCCTCAATGATGAGCTGCTGACAACCGAAGCCTGTCGCAGGATGGTCCACGGCCTGCTAAGAGACTACGAAATCAAGGACAGCCTGGAAGATGGGGGCCCTGAGTAAAACCCCCAGCCCAGGCAATCATCCAAAAATAAAATAAAGAAAAAGAGAACTCTTTGCCTACTCAGGCAAAACACGAACACTTTGTAAACCACAGACTCTGAACAGAAAATATATATGTACCCACCCAAATGCCCAAAGTAAAATTGAAACCACCCCTTCTGCTTTGAGGGGGGAATGTAATTGCCACAAAAGTCTTCTTATTGAATTGAATTTATTACCCTTGTATCATCTTTAAGCACTTAATAAAGATATTTTTACAAAAAAAAAAAAATGAAAGCGGAATTCAACCAATTTTTGGGGACTCCCACCCCCACACTGCATCACCAGCCACCTGCTCAGGGGCAGAGGTGTTCTTGCCTAGACCCACGCAGGCCTCCATCGCGGCTCCTTCTCTGCAGGAAGAGGTGTTCCTGCCTAGGCCCAGACGGGCCCCCATCGCGGTTCCTTCTCTGCAGGAAGAGGTGCTCCTGCCAAGACCCAGACGGGCCTCCATCGCGGCCCCTTCTCTGCAGGAAGAGGTGTTCCTGCCTAGACCCAGGCGGGCCCCCATCGCGGTTCCTTCTCTGCAGGAAGAGGTGTTCCTGCCTAGACCCAGACAGGCCTCCATCGCAGCTCCTTCTCTGCAGGAAGAGGTGTTCCTGCCTAGACCCAGACGGGCCCATTGCGGCTCCTTCTCTGCAGGAAGAGGTGTTCCTGCCTAGACCCAGACGGGCCCGTCGCGGCTCCTCTGCAGGAAGAGGTGTTCCTGCCTAGACCCAGACAGGCCCCCGTCGCGGTTCCTTCTCTGCAGGAAGAGGTGTTCCTGCCTAGACCCAGACGGGCCCATTGCGGCTCCTGCTCTGCAGGAAGAGGTGTTCCTGCCTAGACCCAGGCGGGCCCCGTCGCGGCTCCTCTGCAGGAAGAGGTGTTCCTGCCTAGACCCAGACAGGCCCCCGTCGCGGTTCCTTCTCTGCAGGAAGAGGTGTTCCTGCCTAGACCCAGACAGGCCCCCATCGCGGTTCCTTCTCTGCAGGAAGAGGTGTTCCTGCCTAGACCCAGGCGGGCCCCCATCGCGGTTCCTTCTCTGCAGGAAGAGGTGTTCCTGCCTAGACCCAGACAGGCCTCCATCGCAGCTCCTTCTCTGCAGGAAGAGGTGTTCCTGCCTAGACCCAGACGGGCCCCGTCGCGGCTCCTCTGCAGGAAGAGGTGTTCCTGCCTAGACCCAGGCAGGCCCCCGTCGCGGTTCCTTCTCTGCAGGAAGAGGTGTTCCTGCCTAGACCCAGACGGGCCCATTGCGGTTCCTGCTCTGCAGGAAGAGGTGTTCCTGCCTAGACCCAGGCAGGCCCCCGTCGCGGTTCCTTCTCTGCAGGAAATACCCAAATGCGAAACTCACAGGAGAAACCGAGAAGTAATATCTGAGGCCCAGCGGTAATGAACCGGATAATATTTGCATATGGGCAATTCTGCACACTCACCACCCTCTGTAAGGAGTGGGCCTGCTTATCACCCCATGTAGATATCTACACTGTAGCGCCACAGGCCAGTTTCAGTAAATTGTTGTTATTGGCGCTGGAATCCACAGGGTATCCCTTCGAATTTGTCCAGTTGGGGTTTTTTGCTGTCCGCCCCCTGCCCATGTCCATAGTCCCGGCTGACCAATCACTGTTGCAACACACACCCTGCCACCATTACCTCCACCAGGCCCTCTTCCCTGTCCCAATACCCTTTGACGTGTGTACTGAGACGAGGAAGAGTATGCCGAGTATGCCTATGAGTAGTGGAGATTACGGGTAAGTGGGAGGCCAAAGGCAGCGTCCTGGACGCCTTTTAATGACCTGGCAAGGGCTTGGGAGGCCTAAAGGCCGCCCCACAACACACACGTTCAGGCAGCTGGCATCACTTTGCTGTGACGCCCAGCCAGGGATCAGACAGCAAGAACCTGTCACATTTCTCACATCTGAGCGTGTATTTACTTTTAAGTAAGTAAATACACCGCTCTCCGAGGTGAGAGACCAGTCATTACTGCTGGCAGCAGCAAAGGTAGAGGCACAGGACAAAAACCTGCCCAGAGATATCAGTAGACCCCCTCTATGTTGAAGCTAAAGGACTAACTGCAGCTTTTAGATGGCCCACGCCTCCAATAATTAGCATTAACTAATAGCCTGTGAGTTGCAGAAGTGTAGACAGGAGAGGGCCTGAGCAATCTGGAAGGAAATATAGTGTATTTGTTTGTGTGCATGCATGTATGAATGTATGCGTGTATGCATGCGAGGGAGTGTGTAAGTGGGTGTATGTTTGCGAGGAGGTGTCTGTAAGTCCGGGTGGGGTTAGAGCAGGTAGGAAAGGAGCAACTGTGCAACACAGTTTTCAAGGGTTGCAATCATGCTGGTTGACAGCCAATTGAGTTGAAATAGATTTCAGTTTAGCTGTAACTGATATCCGGTGGTGAAGTGGAGAGGTGTGCTTTAACCACATAAAGAACAGCTCCGGAATGGTGGAAATGGTTGAAAAAAGTAGTGTAGCTGTTAACAGTAAAAAATAAAAGTAGTGGAACACCGCTCCCGACCGTTCCCGCTCACTTTCATCGCTGGTGTAAATGTTCTGGATGCTCATAAGACTGACAGTTGAGCTTTGTGGGTGAATGTGTTGTGTGTATATGTGTGTGTATGCAAGCTGTGGCCCGGGGAGGGGCATTGGAGCATGAACGTTTTTTGGCAGGAGCATGGCATGTTTTACTGCCATTTTTGGGCAAAGGAAAGCCAACTTGAGTGTTATTATGTGCATGTGGGGTTGGAGTGGGGGAGGGTATGGCAGTTGGGCTGGCTGAGTCCTACTGTAGCATGGAATGTTGCACTCTCATTAAGGGCAAAGCCAACATGATGAGTGTTCTTACATGGGAGAGGGCATGCTTCCTTATTTTGACTTAGCTTTTTTTAAACTCGTGGTAAGGTCAAAGGCAACGCAGATATTCTCACATGGGACACAGGATCCTTTCCCGGGACAAAACTATGATAGAAAAGGATTGTGTCCTCTGGTCTTTGGACCTGCAGAAGGAAAACTGATAAACTGTCATGTTCACCTGCGAGCTGTACACAGGGTGAGGAGAGTGAGCACTGCACTGTAGAGGAGGGGCAGCACTGCAGAACAGAGCCGAAACAAAGACAGAGCTAACGGCAAAAGATGGAAGCTTTTCAGCTACAAAATGGTCGAAGAAGTTATATTACACCAATGACTTCCACACCCATCAGAAGTAGTTTCTGACCTTAGGATGGAGGTAGAAGGGACCTTTCTTCCAGAAAGCCTGGTGGATGAATTCGGAGATTTTGAAGGTGATGTGTTGCTTGATGGACATCTTTCAGAAGGCTGCTGCCACATGCTCCCTTGGTTTTAAGCCCAATATAACCCAAACTGCTTTCTTCTGTAGGAGTTGGATGAGATGAGATGATCACCAAGTTTGTTGCTTGTGTGAGTTGGGGCATGGCCCGTAGTTTTAGGCCAGGAAAATGGAGATGGTCAGGAACAGAAGTTGAAATTCCTGATAGTCTGAACTTGGCTCCTTCAGACGAGCCGCCGTACCAACTATCATAAGCTCTGTCTTGGAGTCATTCAGGGCTAGACCATTGTCCGCCATCCAGGCATGAATGAGGGTGAAGATGCATTGAGGACCTCAGTGCCCCTTGTGTGGTTCCCAGAAAGGGGAATGAGACACTTAGTATCATCCGCATAGTTGGTGTAATATTCAGCCTCCGAACCCAGTAGATCATACAGGGGCCTCGTAAAGATGTTATATAGGTTGGGGGACAAGCAGTAGCCCCTAGGGACTCTGCAAGTCACAACAACGTCATTTGCCTTGGACTTATCAAAGAAGACTCTGGTTGTCCGATCAGTCAGGAATGACCTGACCCAGCTGGTTGCTGCTTGCGAAAAGGAGGCAGACTGGACAAGCCTCGCAACTAGCATGTCATGATCAACCAGATCGAAGGCAGCCGACAGGTCTACCAGCATCAAAAGAGCATCAGAAAATCCACCATGGCTTAGATATTAATGGAGTCTTCTGACCACCAAGGAGTTCAAATTGTGTTATTTTAATAGGGGTATGAGGCGTGGTCCTGTATGTAAACAGCATGCATTCAATAGGATGCAGATGTCCCAGTTTGTTCTGTATTGCTAATTGTATGGTGGATGGTACAAATGTATTGAACCTCTCCACCAAACCTTTAGCGTGGGGGTGGTAGAGATTGTGTGTTTTATTTCCGTGGTGTAGCCTTACCTGAGCAGCTATGGTGGGGCAGAGCAGCTGGGCTAATTGGTGGTCAGCCTGCTGAGTTTGTCGTTGCTTGGTTTCCTGGTCTGCATTCACGTTCAAGGAGATGAAGCGCGTCACAAATATGAGGTTCAAAGGCACCGACAAAAAACCCCCCCACTGCTGTCATCTATCTCTGCTCTCTCCAACCATCCCAGCATTCTCATGTGTTACAACCCAAAGAGTAGTACAAGAGAGTACCTTTTCAATCAATGTTACTTTTGGACAGGTTGCCCGCCCCCATTTCCAGTCTAAACAGAAAAAATCGTAGTTCGGGAGGATATCTCGCGCTCATACCATACACTTAATCTAAGTTTAAACTTAATGCAAGTCCAACATCACTATTTTTCAAAATAACTCAGAGTCAATCCAAGAGATCCATTTGCGTAGTGCTTCTCAAATTTCAATATCTTGAATTCATTAAGAAAAAACAGCCGACACGTGTTTCGACCACTGGTCGTTCTCAAGGCTGTACAAAATTATAAATTCATTCAATATATAAATTATTCAAAAAAACCATACCATATATTGCCACATGTCAGGTCAGGATGAGGGAAAATTCACGCCATGATCAAGAGTTTAAATCGATGTTCAAAGGAAAAAACATAAATTGAAACCACAGTTTAGTTTCTCACTCAATACTGTCTGATCCACAAAGTTAAACGGTTCTTAACTATATTTCACTGTAAGACCCACTTGTATATTCTCTCCAAATTTAAACAAAGTTAAAGGAATAACAATTAGACTTCAAAGTATTAACTTCATACATGGTTAGTTACCTCTAAATGAGAAACTTAAACCCACACACCTTGTGAAACCATTCTAGCAAGACCAAAATGTGGGTTTCCAAAATAAAAGTGTGAATGAGTCTTCATTCTCTTGTTAGTACTTTGTTATACAGTTATACTGTGATTAAAGCTTACCCCATAAACTATTCTCTATAACTCTCATATTTGAGGTCTGAATGTCAGTTGATCACTCTTGATCAATCCTGTATGGAAAAACCCTATCATTATTGCATATTCACTTCTATAAAGGCTGAAAATCCCATAAAATAATATCATAAATAATGGAACTGATCACCCACCTGTACGGATGAGTTTGATGAATCAAGTATGAAATATATGCTGTAAACTCCTGTAATCTTATACGTGTAAATTGTAGGCTCCAAAATTCAAAGTTCTCCTACAAAATAATGGACTCAACTTAGTACAAGTATCTAAAAATCCTCACCTCCATTAAGCCAATTAATTACCCTGTTAGTCAATGTCATTCCATTACCTCCCAAATTCCAAAAGGAGACACAAAAAACGACCCCTTTCCCTCTTAAAATTGTGGTTCATAAATGCATACCAATCCATGGGCTAGATCCCAGATACTAGTCATCTATTTGCTCCAGAGGGTTCCGCGAATATCGCCGGCTCCAAAATACGCTGCTTACGTGAAAAAGCGGGCCGCATCATGATGACGTTGCACGTACATGTACGTGATGATGTCACATGTGCGTTTAATGTAAACAAATGTTAAAGTCACTAATATTATAGACGGTATCACTCGCCGCTCATTCACAACATGGGTTCTCAAATTCTTATTAAATAGCTGTTAACTACCTAGCAAGATGTTTATCATTGCCTCATATATACAAACAGTTAGTATTTACAGAATCTTACTCAGTTATTATACCCTTAATATATATGGATGTGCATTTAGGTTGGTGTGACAAGGTCTCATTCAATAATTGTGCCCTCATAGTATATGTTTGTATGAATTTAGATTGATGTGTTGCTACTATGTTTTACCCCAGACCAATTCATTCTCTTAGACACATTAATATATTTGTCTCTTAAAGGGGGCGCTGTTGCATCTCCATACTTATACTCTCACCGAGGTTTAAATAAAATTGATATCATGTATTCCATCATTCTGGTAAAGGGTAGAATGGTCTATCTCAAGGATAATAACAATTCTTTTCCAGAATTTGGATAAATACAATATACAAGCTTCATGGTTACCACCATGAAGAGATTCCCGAGGTTCTCAGAGGAATAGTTCACCTCCATTCCAGCAGATCTTACCACCTTGAGCTGTAAATTGAGTAGCGAAGGACAGATGTTGTTGATGTTGGACAGACTCTGAGCAGTCCTCCCCACAAAGGCGACAAAGTCTACCTTCACTCTGAATATTTAACCATGCGTCTGTAACGCTTACCTGATTCCCACGGAGGCGCAGGTCTGGCTTCGAGTGCTGGTGCTTCTTCAATGGTGAAGCGCAGGACCCTGAAGATGGACAGGAAGGGCCCCTCTACTCTGGCTTCTCTGGCTCGCAGGAATATTCCCCTGTGCGTGAAAAGGGAGTATTACCTACTGACTGAGTTATGCTCAAGCCTCCCACTCTCTTCCAACCCTTCACGATACCCTTCCACGATTCCCCGTGAAGTCTCACCTTAGGGTCAGGAAGGATGAGCTCTCCATCCTGCTTCTGATGCAGCGGCGCGTTGAAACCCAGTTACTTCACTGGATTGAGGATTGATGGGAGTTCAGGTAAGCTTGACTATTCAGGTAAGGCGCGGTAAAAGTTCTGCTGCAAGTTCAAAAGTCCAAGCTTTATAATAAAGTTCATTGTCTTGTTGCAGCAAGCGCTAATGCTTATGTCTTTTTCCCCTTAGGGGCCGGGGTTCGGAATGCCGGAGATATGGCGCCGACCCGAAGTGAAACGTGCAGTTCCAGTAAATGACAGGTAAGTTCTGGATGAGCGCTCGGGTAATGTCTTTGCATTCGCTCATTCAATGGGCCTCATTACGACCCTGGCGGAAAGGGGTTTACGCCAGCGCTAACAGCGCCGACCCCTTCCGCCATACTACGAGGTCCCTTACCGCCATGGCGATTTTAACGCCTGCTTTTAGCAGGCGGTAAAATCCATGGCGGTAAGGGACCTTGTTGTTAATTACGCCACCGTAATTTACGGTGGCGTAATTAACGCCTTCCCCACTCCCATTATGCCCTATGGGGCAAGAATGGGAATGGGGAAGGGTAAAATGGGGATTGGGGACTTACCGCCCCGCCAAGGTCGGGATGGGGCGGTAAGTCCGCCAACCACCATGGCGGAGTTGGCAGCTTAGCGCCATGGACCATGGTGCTAATAGCACCATGGTCCTCCGCCATGGTCGTAATGAGGCCCAATGTCTTTGGGCCTCATTAGGACCCAGGCGGACTTCGCGGTGCTAAATGCACCGCGAAGCATGGCGGAAAGCCGCCGATAGCGCCATGGGGGTTGGCGGATTTACCGCCCCATTCCGACCTCGGCGGAGCGGTAAATCCCCAATCCCCATTCTGCCCTTCCCCATTCCCATTTTTGCCCCATAGGGTATAATGGGAGTGGGGAAGGAGTTAATTACGCCACCGTAAAATACGGTGGCGTAATTAACAACGAGGTCCCGTAGCGCCATGGTTTTCTCCGCCTGGTAAAACCAGGCGGAAAAGGCCGCCATGGCGCTACGGGAACTCGTAGTATGGCGGAGAGGTACGCCATGCACTACGCTGGCGTAACACCCTCTCCGCCAGGGTCCTAATGAGGCTTTGTCTTTTTTCCCCATAGGGGCCGGGGTCCGGAAAATGCCTGGAAGCGGCAAGACCCGAAATGAAATGGGAATGATCCAACAGGTAAGTCTTAGAAGGAAACTGAGCTTTTCCTATTCCTTTCCTTCTCTCACCTTGTTCTTGTCTTTTTCTCTCTAGGCTCTGGGAAGTGGCTGTGGATCCGGATGATCGCTGCTGAAGATGGAGGCGTCCAGGATAGGTGAGTGAAATGCAGCGCTGCAGCGATCGTAGCGAAATGCTTTTAAAAATGATGTCTTCCTTTTCAGGATCGTCGGTGTGATGTCTCCGTGGTACTGATTTAGCAGGTAAGGTCTTTTGTCTCCCTTTGCAGGTGACCCAGGATACTGACAGGCGTGGCTGAGGTCCAGATGCAGGAGCTGACACGGTGAGCGTCCAGCTGCGAGGAGCAGAACAACGCAAAGCGTGAGTTGCTGATCGGGTGTGGTTTAAATAGCTTTGGAAGAAGTTCCAAGTATGTGTCCTTCCACCGATCAGGTATGTATCCTTCCCCGACCACACCCGGGTGGAAAGTAGTCCCACAGGTAAAGTAGTTCCATTCAGACCTCAAGAGGGCCTGGATGTAGCAGCATGGTCTGCATCAGGTAAGTGCACATTAAAACACTTGAACACATGTCTAGTTTTATGAGCCTGGCGCCTAAGGCGCCAGGACAGGGGACCAACATGAGCCTGGCGCCTAAGGCGCCAGGACTGCGTCCAAAGGGCCCCAGCTTGGGCCCGCTGGCACTCCCCTGGGGGATATTATGCCTGCCTCTGGGGTTGCTGGGTCGGACCTGGTTCCTTGGAGGTAGGCATCATGACAGTACCCCCCCTCAAGGCCCCTCCCAAGGTTCTTTCCTCCGGGGGTTTTGGCTTGTTCGGAAACCTCCGGTGAAACCTTTGTACTAATCGAGGTGCGTGGACATGGTTACTAGGCTCCCACGATCTCTCCTGAGGTCCATATCCCTTCCAGTCAACAAGATAGAAGAGTTTCGACTTTACCACCTTGGAGTCTAAAATGTCTTTAACTTCGAATTCTAATTCCCCTTCAATTTGAACTGGATCTGGAGGCTTGGACAATCGGGTTCCTGGTTGTACTGGCTTCAAAAGTGATGCATGAAAAACTGGATGAATACGCATGTTGGACGGTAGATCCAGTTTAAAGGCCACTGGGTTGATTATAGCCTTGATGGGGTAAGGTCCTATGAATCTGGGATTGAAGGTTCGCGGGCCCTTGAGGGGTAAATGTTTAGTTGCTAGCCATACCTGGTCTCCTACTTGGTAAGGAGGAGTTTTACTTCGGTGCAAATCAGCGTTTTCTTTATACTTTTTCTTGGCTTGCTGTAAATGACTTGCAGCTTCTTTGAAGGCTCGGGTTATTGTGGAATGCAGATGATTTACTGCGGGCATTTCCAGCGTCAGAGGTGGATCTAGGTCAGAGGTCCGAGGATGGTGACCATACAAAGTATAAAAAGGGGTTTGTCCGGTTCCAGAATGCACTGAGTTGTTGTATGCATATTCTGCGATCCAAAGAATGTCTTTCCAATTCAACTCAGATTGGTGTAACATGCACCGAAGATATTGCTCGAGAGTCTGATTGGTTCTCTCGGTTTATCCGTCGGTCTGGGGGTGGTGGCTGGTGGATAACCGCACATCTATTTGTGCTAATCGGCAACACTTCTTCCAAAAATGGGAGATAAATTGACTTCCACGATCCGAGACTAATACGGAAGGGAAACCATGTATGCAAACTACATTCTCCAGGAATTCCTTGGCCAAGGTGGAAGCTGAAGGCAAACCTTTTAAAGGGATAAAGTGGGCCATTTTGGAGAATAGGTCCACAATTACAAGGATTGTGTTGTAACCAGCACAAGGAGGCAGGTCGGTTATAAAGTCCATTGACAGGGTGTGCCATGGTGCCGGTGGAATATCCAAGGGTTGAAGTAGGCCGGCTGGCCTTTTCTTTTGAGCTTTGTTTTGGGCGCAAATTCCGCAAGACAGAACAAAAGACTTTATGTCTTTTCTCCAAGAAGGCCACCAGAAGTGGCGTTTGATTTTTTCTTCCGTTTTAGCGATACCAGGGTGTCCTTCCTTTAACGATTCATGATGATGGGCAATAACAAGTTCTTGCAATTCTTTACTTGGCAGAAACAACCGCTCCTGGAAGTAGGGTAAGTCATCCTTAACGGTGTAATGAGGACCCTTTTGACTCCATTCCAGTAAGGTTGAAGAGTCTAGAAGTTGTTTTACTTGCGTTTGGATGTCCTCAATAGTTTGCAATGAAGTTAAGCCTAAGATTCTTTGCTCAGGTATGATGGGCACAGGTTCTAAGCTCGAATTAGGTTCTTCCATGCCAATCCGGGATAAGGCGTCCGCTTTTCCATTCTTGTAGCCAGGGCGATAGGTAATTACAAAATCAAATTCTGCAAAGAATAGAGCCCATCGGAGTTGTCGTGAAGATTGAGCTTTGGCCGTCTTTAAATACTGTAAGTTTCTGTGGTCCGTAATTACGGTGATGGTGTGTCTTGCCCCGAGAAGGTAGTGACGCCAAGCCTTGAAAGCAGATTTGATGGCCAGTAACTCTTTATCGGTAATTGCGTAGTTGATTTCAGGAGGAGAACATTTTCTGGACCAAAAGGCCACTGGGTGTAGTTGGTTAGTTTTTGGGTCTCTTTGCGACAGGACAGCTCCCATGGTCGAACTGGATGCGTCGGTTTCCACAATGTACGGGAGATCTGGGTGCGGGTGCTTCAATACAGGTGCAGAGGTGAATTTGGTTTTCAGGTCCTGAAAGGCTTGTTCGGCCTCAAGAGTCCATTTGAAGCGTTTGTTTTTCTTTAGGAGAGCTGTGATGGGTTGGACTGTTCGGGAAAATTCCGGGATGAATCTTCGATAGAAATTGGCAAAGCCGAGCATGCTCTGAACTCCCTTCACCGAGCTAGGAGATGGCCATTTGAGGATGGCGTCTACCTTTCGCGAGTCCATTCGGACTCCTTGAGGTGTCCGGATGAATCCGAGAAACTCAACTTCTGTGGTATGAAAAACGCATTTTTCGAGTTTTGCAAATAGTCTGTGCTGGCGCAATTTCTCAAGAACTGCCCTAACATGTTTTCTGTGATCAGATTCTGAAGAAGAGTACACCAGGATGTCGTCAATGTAAACAATGACACAGACATCGATAAGTTCCCGAAGAACATCATTCATAAAGTACTGAAAGGCGGCAGGTGCATTGCACAAACCGAAGGGCATCACCTGATATTCAAAGAGCCCAAACTTGGTGCGGAATGCAGTCTTCCATTCGTCGCCTTCTTTTATACGCACCAGGTGATAAGCTCCTCGGAGATCTAACTTGGTGTACACACAAGCGTCTTTCACCTGGTCGATAAGCTCAGGGATCAAGGGCAGAGGATAACGATTCTTAATCGTTATTTGATTTAGGGCGTGATAGTCTATACACGTTCTAAGGTCGCCCTCTTTTTTTGGCACGAAGAACAGAGCTGAAGAGACAGGAGACTTGGACGGGCAAATAAAACCATTGGCTAGGTACTGATCTAAATACTGACGCAAATGCAGGTTCTCAGGTTCCGTAAGAGCATAAATCCTACTACAAGGTAGTTGAGCATTGGGTACCAGATCGATTTGGCAATCATAAGACCGATGGGGAGGTAACGTGTTAGCCTGTTCTTTCTGAAAAACGTCTTGGAATTCTTGGTATTCTGACGGTAACTGTACAAGGGTGGAAGTTGCTGAGGCTAGACCCATAGCTGGATTTCTTGGATAACAAGTTGGTTCACAATCAGGAAAACTTATCTTCTTTGCTCGCCAGTCAATTCTGGGATTATGTGTTTCTAACCAAGGGATTCCAAGAATTACTTGAAATTGTGGGGCCTTGATCACATCAAACACGATTGCTTCCCGATGTCCGTCCTGACCCACCAGTGTCACTTCAACAGTGGAATGCGTTACAGGCCCTGAGGATATTTCGGTTCCATCTACTGTAGTAATGACATCTTGGGTTACTTTCGGGCGGAGAGGGAGCTTAATCCTGGAAGCCAATTCACGGTCTATGTAATTTCCAATAGCTCCACTGTCGATGTATGCTTTTATAGCATGCAACTGCTGAGGCTGTTTTGGGTCCACGAGCACCATTGGCATGACAAAATGCGAGGTCAAAGAGTTAGTTTTCAAGCTCGGCAAGCGGACCCCTACGCTTGTCGGGCTAGGTCGTTTCCCGAATCAGGGGTCAATAATTCGTTATCAGTAGCTCCAACCACCTTCTTAGGTGGTTTAACTGGACAATTCCGAAGAAAGTGACCGGAAGTCCCGCAATACAGACAAAGTTGCATTTGCCGCCTTCTCTCTCGTCTTTCTGCGTTAATGGTCCTTTAACACCACCGATTTGCATAGGTTCGGATACGTCGGTACTCTTGGAGTTAGCGTGGGTTTTGATCGGTATTCGGGTTTCGTACTTGAACCGATCTGCTTTTCTGTTTTGAAGTCTGTGATCAAGTTGAACCACCAAGTCTATGTAGTCTGCGCAGACCTGGGGTGGGTTTACTATCTGAGCTAGAACATCCTTAAGCTCTCCGCGCAGGCCTCGATGAAACAATGTGATCCTTTTGTTTTCTGGCCATCCCGTTTCCACAACCAGTCTGTTAAAGGTGGCAATGTAGGGCAGAAGATCCTGATTACCTTGTCGTAAGGATAGCAGTTCGTTATCAAGGGACTGTCCTTGAGAGTGTCGAGCGAACAATCTTTCCATGCTGGCCTGGAAGCCCTGAAAATTCTGGAGAATGGGATCATCCTGATTTACCAATGGAATAGACCAATCGGCAGCACTGCCACTGAGGTAAGATAGTATAAAGGCTACCTTGGTCTGGTCGTTAGGGAAGGCTCCGGGTCTGCATAGAAAGTGTAAACGACATTGGTTCATAAAGACGGCATATTTCTTGGGATCCCCCGCAAAACGTTCAGGCGGGGCCAAAGGCATTTGTCCAGGTAGATTGATTTGTACCGGGTTATTCAAACCCATTGATGTGGAAATGTCTCTGGAATTAGGTAAAGGAGTGTGCCCTGCCTGGGCCTGTAATAACCTTTTGGCTAGGTCATCTGTTCTTTCCTTGGATAGGATCAGTTCTCTTTTGAGAGCGTTAGTCTCCTGGCGGGCTGAGTGCACCTCTGCCCGTAATTCCCCCAAAAGCTGGGCCAGTTGGTCAGTCTCGGAAGTCTCCATAGCGCCCGGGTGGGAAATTGTGGGTAGGCTTCGCGTTCTGTAACGCTCACCTGATTCCCACGGAGGCGCAGGTCTGGCTTCGAGTGCTGGTGCTTCTTCAATGGTGAAGCGCAGGACCCTGAAGATGGACAGGAAGGGCCCCTCTACTCTGGCTTCTCTGGCTCGCAGGAATATGCCCCTGTGCGTGAAAAGGGAGTATTACCTACTGACTGAGTTATGCTCAAGCCTCCCACTCTCTTCCAACCCTTCACGATACCCTTCCACGATTCCCCGTGAAGTCTCACCTTAGGGTCAGGAAGGATGAGCTCTCCATCCTGCTTCTGATGCAGGGGCGCGTTGAAACCCAGTTACTTCACTGGATTGAGGATTGATGGGAGTTCAGGTAAGCTTGACTATTCAGGTAAGGCGCGGTAAAAGTTCTGCTGCAAGTTCAAAAGTCCAAGCTTTATAATAAAGTTCATTGTCTTGTTGCAGCAAGCGCTAATGCTTATGTCTTTTTCCCCTTAGGGGCCGGGGTTCGGAATGCCGGAGATATGGCGCCGACCCGAAGTGAAACGTGCAGTTCCAGTAAATGACAGGTAAGTTCTGGATGAGCGCTCGGGTAATGTCTTTGCATTCGCTCATTCAATGTCTTTGTCTTTTTTCCCCATAGGAGCCGGGGTCCGGAAAATGCCTGGAAGCGGCAAGACCCGAAATGAAATGGGAATGACCCAACAGGTAAGTCTTAGAAGGAAACTGAGCTTTTCCTATTCCTTTCCTTCTCTCACCTTGTTCTTGTCTTTTTCTCTCTAGGCTCTGGGAAGTGGCTGTGGATCCGGATGATCGCTGCTGAAGATGGAGGCGTCCAGGATAGGTGAGTGAAATGCAGCGCTGCAGCGATCGTAGCGAAATGCTTTTAAAAATGATGTCTTCCTTTTCAGGATCGTCGGTGTGATGTCTCCGTGGTGCTGATTTAGCAGGTAAGGTCTTTTGTCTCCCTTTGCAGGTGACCCAGGATACTGACAGGCGTGGCTGAGGTCCAGATGCAGGAGCTGACACGGTGAGCGTCCAGCTGCGAGGAGCAGAACAACGCGAAGCGTGAGTTGCTGATCGGGTGTGGTTTAAATAGCTTTGGCAGAAGTTCCAAGTGTGTATCCTTCCACCGATCAGGTATGTATCCTTCCCCGACCACATCCGGGTGGAAAGTAGTCCCACAGGTAAAGTAGTTCCATTCAGACCTCAAGAGGGCCTGGATGTAGCAGCATGGTCTGCATCAGGTAAGTGCACATTAAAACACTTGAACACATGTCTAGTTTTATGAGCCTGGCGCCTAAGGCGCCAGGACAGGGGTCCAACATGAGCCTGGCGCCTAAGGCGCCAGGACTGCGTCCAAAGGGCCCCAGCTTGGGCCTGCTGGCACTCCCCTGGGGGAAATGATGCCTGCCTCTGGGGTTGCTGGGTCGGACCTGGTTCCTTGGAGGTAGGCATCATGACAGCATCTGTGATTTCTAGTGATTTTAATTTCAGGTAATCCCAGACTGATTGTTAGGCAGAATCCTGTGCAGTGCCCTTGGGGACCACTACACACAATTAAGACTACAAGTGGTAGTACAATTTCACCTTTGGTACAAACCTGTACTACACAGAAAAAGTGGTAGCAGTGGCTGAGCAGCCAGAGTTATCTTAAGAGCAAATGCGCAGTAGTAGAGATTACACAAAGGAATACAATTACTGTGACTCAAGCAAACACTGACTCAAGGTTTCTGGTTAAAAAGTAAAAGTACATTTATTTTTAGACCATCTGTTCACAATACACTTCACTTCTATTAAATTAAAACCACACTTCAAATACACTACACACAACCAATTCCCCTTGTGCAGATCAATTCAAGGTAAGTACCTTTGGATTTGACAGACCGGTGTTGTGAAACAAAGACGTTACCGTGGGTTAATGCGCGATCACTTTTTGACAGTTATGACAGTTCGGTTTTACCAAAGAAAGGCGTACCCGCGAGATGAATTATTACCGTAGTCAAACTCACTTAGCACATGAATTAACACAAGAGAATAGGGGATAAAAATCATAGGCAATACTTTTGGCAAGACAGCTGGAATCCAAAGACACTTTTTATTTTTATTTATTTATTTATTTATTGTATTTGATTAAAAATCTTAACAATTTCTTATTCAAACTTGATACATTAACATATTTCATATTTAAGTTCCTAACATATAACATACATAGATATAAAAATGACAAAATTAGGAATTGTTTAACATACATACAACAATGCACTTGATAAAAAACTTGAGTAGACATATATGACAATTTCAAAAAAGACTTAACAAATCTCTGACTCTTCACAGTTCAATTCCTTCAACTTGAAATCAATTTTAGGCAAGATCAATGTTAATCTGATAATAAGCTTAATGCTGTCTCCCCTCATACATCTTTCCCATAAAGCCTCTCGAGACACAGTGGAGCATGAACACATAAAGATCCCAAACATAGAAAGTCGCAAAGTCGCAAGTCCCCACAGGGTTCACAATAGATAACCAGGTGTTTAGGAGACTCCATTACTGTAACTTTTTTCCAAAAATGACCTGAGTCCATTGTAAATTGGATGTCACTTTTACCCCATTGGAGCAGCCTTTCATTAGTTTGATATTGATTCAATTTATATCGTAGATACAGGAAACGACCTGAGGCAGAGGGGAATTGCAAGATTGTATCTGGGTCTGTCCCCCCACTTCCTTCCAGAGGGGTCGAACTCATAATACTATCTATAAGAGCCAGTTCAATCTGCCTGACAACTCCAATAATACAGGCGCATTTTCAATTTACAGCTTGGTAAACCCAGTATAAGATCCTCCTTGGAGATCCCCATCATGTCCATTAGATCATTCATCTTTTTCACATAGACTGATAATGAATTAAAGCATCCAAGAATCAGCTGTTCATTCAGATCTTCATAAAGTGAATTACAGGGTGGGTCTAGAATTTTTGCATAGTTATTTAATAACTGCCATGGCGGACTATATCATTAGGAATGGAGAAGGCTAAGCCGAGTACTTTTTTCCAGACACCCCCTTGTAGGGTATCTAGAATATCATCCACAGTATTTTCCCATAATTAATCTCATTTTGGAGACTAGGGGTCTAATTTTTTCTTGGATTCTTTCCTTCCACCAGGACTTAGAAAAGTACTCCGATAAAGATTACCCAGATATTTGGGGGCCGATTCATGGAACAAATGTGTGCCTAAAATCGTGGCGCAAGCTGGTGCAAGTGTGTAAAAGCAAGCGCACGTGCACGCGCGCAATTCATGGAAGGCCCTGCGCATGTTTTCCCCGGGATGTGCACCAAAACCGCGGGTGGTGCACACGTCACTGTAACATCCCGAATGCTGTGCGCGACGCGCACAGGGAAAGCACACAACGTGTAGCGCACACACCAAAAGGGGGCGGAACACCGGGCGGAACGCGCGGAATGGGGCGTAACTGGGGATGTACTGCTGGGAAGTACACGGAACGCCCACACGCACGCGAACTATACGTATTCATGGAATCGAATAGGGGAAACCCGTGCATGGCCAAAGACACGCACAGGCCTAAGCACGTCCGCCACACGAAGGCAGGCGGTAGCGTCCCTGCGCATTACAAAAATGTGCGCAAACAACAAACACATATATACAGCTACGATGAATGTCCCATTCTGTGGCCCCTGTTAGGGAGAATTCTCATTTATGGCTAATTTCCCTCACCTAGTGAGTCCCCCAGCAGCTTTGCTGGACTTCTGGAGTTAATTTTTTTCCACTTGGTAAGAGTGTGAGCTTTTCCCCCACTATTGCCTATGTTTTGCCATGTGTATTTCTCTGTTTTTATGATTGTGGACTCTGAAGTACACCACTTCAGTAGCCCCCTTCTTTCTGTGTGTCACCTGCACCTTCAGTGCCATGGCACAGGGTTGTCTTTGAGACTCCCCCCAACTCCATTTCTGAGGCTGACTACAGTCCCCCAGAAAAGGGTAAAGTTGCCATTAACTTTACTTAATCAATCTACGACAGATCCAGTACACCCCATCTTCCATGGAGTACTGGAAAGGGTTAATTCGTATCCCTTTTTATCTGTACCTCCTAGAGCATTGTTTTGCTCTTTTAACGTTTAGACTTGGCTGGTGGCAGTGGTATCTACCCTAACTTTCCTGCCGCGATTATATTAGATAAAAGTGGTATTGTTCTTGGCTATTATATTAGCCTCGAACATAATCCTGCTGGACCAAATCGTCTTTCTTTTGGCTCCGGGTGTGTTTATTCGCCATTTTTTTTTGTTAAAGTCCTTCTTGTGTTTTACTTTGCGCTGCAAACTAGGTTTGCGTCCTTTGTTCACTGTCTTTTGGCGGGCTTCCGCTCAGAAGCCCTCCACCAGGCGCCTGGGTGTCTAGGTGGGCTGAATGTGAAGGAGGGGTGTAGTCACCCCCTGCACAGGGTATCCTAGGCAACCCAAGTCGCACTTTGCCATGATTGGCTGAGGTGGTTGTCCGGGCTGGACAACCCCCCTGCTGGGTGATTGACAGCCAGGCTGTGTGAATGGGGGTTTTGCGCATAAAAGGCCGGTCTCTTGGGCTAGGAGTCAGAGAGTCGCCACTGGAACTACAAGGACGACGGCTGCTGCAACTATCTCATCCCGATGAAGCCCTGCTGCAGTCCTGAGCTATCTACCCTTCAACGACTAAGAGAAGATCCAGTCTGGAGTCTTCTTCCCTTGAGCCTGGTGGGGATAATCAGCTCATCTTTTACAGCCAGAGGATCCTCTTCCTTGGTCGAAATCGCTGCACATAGCTGTAGTGGTCCGGATAGCCATTTGAAGAGCCTCTCCTGTTTTTAAGGAGCACACCTTTTATTCATTGTTGCTGCTGCCGGCTCCATCGCTGTGTGGTACAGACCCCCCTTCAGACGTCCTCCTTCACAACGAAGCTCCAGGAATCGTGGGTCTGCGGGAAACCAACAGGAACAACTGCCAGGGCACCAGCTGCACCATTGGAATAAGGTACTGTGTACTGCTTGAGGAAACTGGGTGAACCCTTTTTTCTTCATTTCCAAGGCTTGGCCTTGTCTTCCCACCTTCTTATAACTTTTGCTTCCGAACATTGACAATATCGAAGTACTCTTGGCTACGTTGAATCGTGAACTATCTGGCTGTGTGATCTTCGGCAACAGGCCCCCGGTGTCACTTGACCCTGGCTCCGGCCCTTTGACTTTTGAACTCTTCTCTCTGAGTGTTTCTCGATTCTGTCTGCCTAACCAAAATATTGCCTGTGATTTATGCCTCCAACTCCCTCTGAGTATCTCAGGTGCTAAGTGTGGTTTTGCCCCGGTAGCATTTCAATGTCGCGGATACGCGTTTAGTTAGTAGACCGAACTGTCAAAAAATGATCGCAATCGTATTCACGGTAACGTGTTTTGTTCATAACACCGGTTCATTCCAACACAGGGTACTTACCTTGAGACATACTGTACAAAGTGAATTGGTTAGTTGTAGTATATTTGACGTGTGGTTTGTGTTTAAGTTTAATAGAAGTGTGTGTTTATAACGAATGGTTTAAAAATAAATGTACTTATATTTTTCTACCTGAAACCTTGAGTCAGTGTTTGCTTGAGTCACAGTAATTGCAGTCCCTTTGTGTAATCTCTGCTACTGCTCATATACTCTTGAGATAAGCCTGGCTGCTCTGCCACTGCTACCACTCTGACATAGTAGTACAGGCTTTTACCAAAGATAAAACATGCATTGCCACCTGTAGTTTTAATTGTGTGTAGTGGTCCCTAAGGGCACTGCACAGGATTCTGCCTAACAGCCCCCTAGGAGAAATGACGTGTCACGCAACGCTCAGGCATCCCCAAAAAGCAAGAAAAGAGATACGCGACCCCTGTAGCCCACGTGTGTGTAAAAAAACACACACAGCAGGCAGGAACACAAAAAATGCATTCTTGGTGAACACGCAGGCTAGTATGCCCGAAAAAAAGGGGTACGCGACTAACAGGGACACACGCAGTAGGAAAAAGAGCGTGCGCGACTCATTGTCTGCTGTGCGTGTAGAAGAAGAACGCGTAGGCAACACCCTCGCCAAAAAAAGAAGTACGCACTGTGGCCGCTGTGAAGTAATCGCGTGTGAACCCCAACGTCTGGAAAACACACGGAGTGCTCTCCACGAAAAGCACATACAGAGCGATGGAAACCCACGTGGGACCTATAACCTGTGCCAAGGGAAACGCCCGCGTGTGTTATGTCACAGACGCGCTTACACGCTAAGGGCCTTTCTTCGAATTACACGCTGACGTGCAGTTTTTTTCACGTGCCAAATCACTCCGTATCAAGCTAGCCACGCAACAACACACGGAAGACCATGCTCCTGCCCAGAAGGCCATTTTCCTGCCCCCCAGAGCCGCGAGCTAACTCCCACCAACCATCTGCTGCTGCCTGCTGGCCAGGTGCCCTGCTATTTGGTGCCTGCACATCAGCCATCGCCAAGGCTGCAGTTGCTGTGACCACCCCTGCTGGAACAGAAGACTCCCGATTGAAGTTCCATCGCACCACAGCCCAGCACCAGGACCCAGTTTCCCACCCACACCTGCCTCTGGGGTTGCCATGTCGGGGCAAACACCATCAGAGACCACTGGCAACCCCCAGCCAGAGAGCATAGGGCTACCAGCTTGAGTGCCGCTGAAGTTGGTATCCTGGTGGAGCAAGTCCTGGTGCATTATGATGCCCTCTTTGGAAGACCATGCGCCGACAATGATGGACGGAAGAGGATCTGGAAGGACATTGTGGCTGCCATCAACGTGGAGGGGGTGGCAGCCCGCGACATACGACATGTCTGAAAGTGCTGGGAGGACTTCAGGTCCAGGACCCTCAGGAAGGCCCGGTGCCTCTTGGAGGCAGCGGATGCAGAGGGGCGCCGGGTCCGCCTTACCGACGACCAGATGAGGGTCCTGGAACGTATACGACCAGCGCTTCACCTCCAGGTCCTTGAGAGGCATACCCGTCTGGAGTCGAGCGGTAAGGGTCCATGTGTACTGATTGGACGCAGTGCATGTTGAGTTGTGCCAGGTGTGTGCAGCTTGGACATATGTCTTGAAAGGACCATGTATGGATGTGTATGCGCAGGGACATGAGCCTGCCACATGTGAGTCCAGTCATGTGTTAGGCACATCAATGGTGTATGTGTTCAAATGCATGATGCACGAATGAATGTGGTGATGTACACATGTTAGCATTTCTGTGTATGTACTATGGCATGGTTGGGGTGTGACACATGGATGCTGGTTCCACCTTGATGTACGAGCATGCCATACATGTGCGTGTGTGTGTTTGACATGTGTGCAAATGTGATACGCCATGGATGCATGTGACACAGACATGTAGGAACCCCATTGGCAGATGTGACATAGTTGCCGATGATTGCACTGTGACAGGTGGTAGAGATGTACAGATGCATGTATGTCTGGTGGCGTGTGTGCATGTGTTCGGCACTCCCCGTGTTGCATGTGACGTCAGGCTAACCTTCTGATGTTCATGCTGTTGCATGTGTATGGATGCTGCTGCCTGATGTACGATTCCTGTTAATTTGCGCATGTGTGTGGGTTCAATTGATATGTGTGTTGGGGAGTGTGATGCCGACTGTGAAGTTTGAGACTGCCACTCATGTGCAACTGTCATGTGTGTATCAGACCATTGTACAGTGCCCTGATGCCTGTGTTCTGTCTCTCCCTGTCCGCAGCGTCAACTGATGAAAAGGGCGGAGACGGTGCTGTGGAGCACAGCGGCAGGGATCCCACCGCCAGCAGGAGACGCAAGGCCCAGCTCCCCTCCCAGGTTGACATCTCTTCGGGGAGTGAGGAGTCTGGTGCCACGTCCGCAGCCACAGCTGCTGAGGGAAGGTCCAAGAGGCAGAAGTTGGAGGTGGACTCCTCAGCAGCAGAAGGGGCAGCTGAGCCTGCACAGGGGCCTATGGAGGAAGATGGCACAGAGTCATCCAGGTTGGTGGGGGGTTCGGTTGAAAAGGAGGCCGTGGAAGGGCCACGCACGGGGCCTGGATGGGGGATTCCACTGGTGCTAGTCGTGCAGTCCAGGGGCAGGGACAGGAGTCAGCACAGGCCGCTGCGGAGGTGCCTGTGTGTAATCCTGTCCCCGATCCTGTGACTGCATCATCCGGCACCAGCAGGGATGCCTCCGTCCAGACCCGTTTTCAGGGAGGGGATGAGCTCACAACAACTGGCCTTCCTCTCCTTGCGGACGTGGCAATCCGGGACCGTGTTGAGCCTGTCCTAACTGGGGTGGCGTTGCGTCAACGTGGTATTCGGGGTGACGTGCAGGGTTCTCGTGAGTACAATGCAAGTCATTTTGAATACCTCATTGACCGTGTCGACCGACTAGGAGGGGTCAGCAGGGCTGTGTTCCTCCGTGTGCTGGAACTTCTGGTGACCCCCTCCTCAACTGAACCTCCTATGCATCAGTCGTCCTCCGTGCCCTCTTCCTGCCCAAGTATTACCTGGCCTCCCTGTGTAGCTGCCCCTGAACCAGCGGCCAGGCTGGTAGAGGACACATCCCTTCCACAGTCGGGAGTCGGAGGTCCAGCAGGGGTGGCCACCCCAACAACTGCACCCCAGCAGGAGGAGGACGTGCAGGCATCGACAGGCAGGGCACATGCACGGCAGCAGCAGGCTCAAGGTGGGAGCGATGATGGCTCGGGGCCATCAACATCACAGGGGCAGGCATCGGCCGGAGGGCAGGAGGACCCTGGATTTGGAGTGCCTTCCATGTGGCAGCGGTTGGGCCAGCAAATGGATGCGGAGCGGCGGCGGGCAGAAGAGGCACGGCTCACTATGTTCAGGGTGGAGAACTCCATGCGCAGGGCATTGAGGTGGGCTGAGTGCTTCGAGGCAACTCGCAGGGAGTTGGAGGAGGCCATGGCTGCATCCCTGCGAGACCTCGAGGCCAGGGGAGAGGCCCGCCTCCGGGACGTTGAAGAGAAGTTCAATGATGCCCTGGCCCGGAACATCGAAGACTGAGCCGTAGGACTTGCCCGCCGCCTTTGTACATAGTTCTTTAGGGTTAGGTTGCCTTTGTTTTTTCTCTTTTTACTCCACTTCATGTATATAGTTTTTTATTCTTAGGACTTTTTGGTAGGTTTCATTTGTTTTGGGGATCATGGACCCTTTGGACTTGGATTGTAAATAGTTGCAGACTTGCACATACTTTCTTTTTTGACATTTCCATGGATCAATGGTTTCCTTTATTTGGGATAATCTTTTCATATTGACATTGGCGATGGACCACTTTTCTTTTTTCATGGCGTGGATATCTGTATTTCATTGGATTGTCTGTATTTTTTGGTCATATCTGTCATTGTTTATTGCTTTCATTATGTTTTTAATACATTGATTCTAGCTTCATGATTGGTGCTGTGTACTCTCATTGGTTTTGTGCATGTCTCTATGAGCATTGCCTCAGTCATGTGTTGCCACTGAGTGGCTCTGTTGTACACTCATGCATGGCCAAGCTGATTCTTTTGAGACTCTCATGGCATGGCTAATTTGGGAGTGGATGCAGTGGATGGTTCCGTGCTTGTACTAGGGGGCAGGGGGGCTTTGGGTTGGCATTAGGGCCATGGGTCTGTTTTGTTATGACATGTTGTTTGGTGGCCCATGTGTCGGGGCCTGCTGGAAGGTGCCCGTCAATGGTGGAGGGGTGGGGAGGTGGGGGACATGAGTCGGGGCCTGCTGGCAGATGCCCGTCAATGGGGGTGGGGGGATAGGGGACATGAGTCGGGGCTGGCTGGCAGGTGCCCGTCAATGGGGGTGGGGGCGTGGGGGACATGAGTCGGGGCCTGCTAGCAGGTGCCCGTCAATGGGGGTGGGGGACATGAGTTGGGGCCTGCTGACAGGTGCCGGTCAATGGGGGTGGGGACATGTGTCGGGGCTCCCAAGTGCATGGTGCCATGTGACCTGCCCGAGGGGCATGCCCAGGGTTGATGGGCTGCCTGCGGGGTATGGACTGGGGTGATGGGCTGCCTGTGGGGCATGCCCAGGGGTGTGGGGTGGTCCCCTGTGGTGTTGGCTGCCTGCGGGGCATGGGTGGGGGGGGCACACCCGGGAGGGCACACACTGCCAAATCGCGTAAAACTTCACACACACCCCTCAGAATATACGTACCCCGCTCGCTCCACGCCTATCGTGTGTGAAACTTCACACGCACCCCTCGGAATACATGTACTCCGCTCGCGCCAGGCCTATCGCATGTGAAACTTCACACACACCCCTCGGAATACACGTACCCCGCTCGCACCAGAACTATCGCGTGTGAAACTTCACCCGCACCCCTCGAAATACATGTACCCTGCTTGCACCAGGCCTATCGCATGTCAAACTTCACACGCACCCCTCAGAATTCACGTACCCTCCTCGCGCCAGGCCTATCGCGTGTAAAACTCCACGCGCACCCCCAGAATACGCGCAGGCAGCCCATCCACCTTCCCCATGCCCTGCAGGCAGCCCATCACCCCAGTCCATACCCCACAGGCAGCCCATCACCCTGGGCATGCCCCGCAGGCAGCCCATCAACCCAGTCCATACCCCGCAGGCAGCCCATCCACCCTGGTCATGCTCCACATGCAGCCCACTGCACGGGGGGATTTTTTCCACGTGTTTTCGCTGGCGCAAGCGGGGTATGTGTATTCCGAGGGGTGCGTGTGAAGTTTTACACGCGATAGGCCTGGCGCGAGCGGGGTCCATGTATTCCAAGGGGTGCGTGTGAAGTTTTACATGCGATAGGCCTGGCGCGAGCGGGGTACGTGTATTCCGAGGGGTGCGTGGGGAGTTTTACACACGATAGGCCTGACGCAAGTGGGTACGTATATTCCGGGGGTGCGTGTGAAGTTTTACACGCGATTTCGCTGGCGCAAGCGGGGTACGTGTATTCCAAGGGGTGCGTGGGGAGTTTTACACACGATTGGCCTGGCGCGAGCGTGGTTCTTTAATCTAAAAATCTCTATATTAAAGAAGTGTACGTGCTGTTTTTTATCATAGACGGGCTTCCTATGCTTTACCATCTCCAATAACTGAGTATCAATCCTCTTTGATATGATTATATCTAATCGTACCGGATCAGGATATAACAATGACATGATTCTATCCATTAATGGGTCGGCTTTAGTCCGACAAATCAACTGATGACATGTCGAAGGGTTCCATCTAACCGATAGACCAGCCCTGTCATTTTCTACCAATTTCAAGACCAGGTTGGGTGCATAACCACAGCTATCTAAGTTGAATTTTAAAGAGATTGCCTGATGGTCCCCAAAGCCCAAATTCTTTATGTCAATAGAATCAGATGAATTGTAAAGTACAGAAGATAGAAAAAAGTGATCAATGTGAGAGGTCAATCCTCCTCGCGACCATGTGTGTGCAGATTCCTTCTCTCTTGTTGGGACTACTTGAATATCCCAATTGAGGAAAAAGTCCACCCATTTTTTTCCCTTTCTTAACACTAGGAGATGAGGTTGATAATTGACCCCCAGAACACAATTCATGAAACAAGCAGGTAGAATTGAAATCACCCCCCACCACAACCCCCACCTGAGCATGACGTGTAAATGCACCTTCCAGGATTGTGTCAAGAGTATCAACTATCTCATTAAATAAGGTTGTGATCTTATTCCAGTAAATGCACATAACTAATAAAGGGTTTTCACATGAGAGACTGGGGGTTAGTTCAACAGCTAATACAGTAGAATCCTTGTAAATAAGTTTCGATGTTAGTTTACAAGTATTATTAACAAGAATGGCTAACCCCCCCGAAGGCCTGCCCATTTTCCCTCTAGACGAGGCAGGATGAGAGTGACATTCAAACCCTTCCACATTAAAATGGACTACATGCATTGTTTCCTGTAATAAGACAACAGCGGGATAGCTGTTTCCATCAACAGTTCCCCACCATCGATTGAAATTTGCCAATCCACAGCTATTCCACGAGAGGCATTCAAAAGGGATCTCATACTGCACCGGGCTAGGGTGGCGCTAATGAAGTCATCCCCGGCAGCACAGTGGATAGTTTATTAGATCCAGAAAAAGCAGCAGCCGTGGCTAGTATTTGCCTTACAAAATCTTCATTGAGATGCGGCACCTGATCCCGCTCCGTATTCTGATTTTCAGTTGTTACAGGAGCAATTGGTTTGTCCAAAAAGATTTTAGCCTCTAATTCAGAATGTATGATATATGGAGTCAAACCAACTACTCAAAATTCTCTCCCTACTCCCAGACTAGTTTCATAATTAACCTGGAGTAAAATCCACATATCATCTTGTTGTTACGAGCGGTAGCTAATCTCACCCAATCAATATCTTCTGAGCATAGTGTTCTTAAATAAGGAATGGTGTGGAAAGCTTTTAACAAGGAAGAGCGATTCAAGTTAAGTTTAACATTAACCTTAGGGTCACTCTCCCATCCCAGTATATAAGGCTGATCTTGATTTAAGTCAAAATCATGCATTTCCTCTTTTTGTATGATACTCATACCACCAGTCGATTCAACTGCTGCTGGGGCAACCATTCCAGTGGAGAGCTAAATAGCCTTTACTAAAGGTATCTCCACCTTCATTGGTCCTGTATTTGCACCATTATTTTGTGGCTGATCATTCATCAACACTTTTTTCTTACAGCTCTTTGGACTAACAAGCACAATATCTTCAGATCCTTGAACATCCTTGCCCAAGATCCCCATCATCAATGGCTCACCAGAGGCCACATTAACAACCTCCCCCCTTCCTATTGACTTCTTCCTATTCTCCATTAATCCTTTCTCTTTTATTTTTTCTTTAATAAATGAGGTTCTCTTGTGGACCATAGGATAGAACTGGGAAAGCGACAACTGCAGCCTCCCCATCACAGGGCCTGGAATATCAGGGCTAGTTGATGGTACAGTTTTGCTCTCATTTTCTGTCCTGTTTCTTTTTACAGTATCATCCAAACTCACTTTTTTTTTTACTCTATCGTGTTTAGTATCTTGGGTAGCAGCTTGCCTGTGAGGGCCGCCCGATCATGGAACTCCCTCCCTACTGATCTGGACGTTGCATGTGGGCTGCAGCCCATGTCCATAGCAATCGAAACAGGACATTACATCTCCCATTTCCTTAACACAAGACCTGGGGTTTGTTAGTTAATTTCCTCTATCCACCTGGGAGGTTTGCGCATCACTCTTCGTGAAGGGCTGCGAGCAGGTGGCGCGCCACTTGCAGGGCAATCACTGACACTGTCCTCAGCGTCTCTGTTTTCTTCTCTGTACTCAGATTCCAGGTCAGAGGAGTATTCCTCTGAAGTGAGGTGGGTGCTCTCCTGGGTTTTGTCACCCTTGAATCTTCGAAAGAATGATGAGTTCCGTGTGATGTGTGTCACACTCATTGGTTGAGGCTTGAAGCCAGGGACGTCTTTGGCATCTTCTGCTTGTCATACCAGTGCTTGGTCCTCTATCTGGATGTTGCATGGTTTTGCCTTCCTTCGTAGATCTGCATATTCCTTCATTTTTGCTTTGCTCTCCTTATCCTTTGTCCGTGCCATGTCGATATAAGTGTCGGGAAGGATGCTGTTTGGATTGTGTGGCAGCGTGGTTCTTACCACTCGTCCAAACATTAAAGCCAGGGAACATGCTCCTGTTGTGCTGTGTGGTGTATTTCTGTAGTCCCTTACTAGAGTGCATATGGCCAGCATGAAAGAACAATTGGTAATGGAGCAGACTTGGAGAGTTCGTTTCAGGTTCCCCATAAATCTCTTCACCGTTCCATTGGCCTGTGGACACAGAGGCGTAATCTTGCGATGTTGAAAACCGAGATGTTCCGCAAACATGGCGAAGTCATGTCCACTGAAAGGTGGACCGTTGTCTGATTTCACTATGGTTGGAACTCCATAGTCCGTAAAATGTCTTGTCTAAAGCCGGAATGACAACCTGGGCGCTGGTGGAGTGAATGAGATGCACCTCTGGAAATCTGGACATCTCGTCAACGATTATCAACACATACTTGCCGTTGGCCAGTGGACCAAACATGTCGATAGCCACTTCGTCCCATACCCGTGCTGGCATTGAGGACATCTTGAGAGGCTGTGGCAAGGTGCGTGGAGCGACTGCCTTGCACGCAATGCATTTGCCTAGTAGCTGTTCTACTTTCTCGTTCATCTGGGGAAACCAAACCTTGGTTATAAGCTGTCGGTTTGTCGACACAACTCCCCTGTGTCCCGAGTGTGCTAGTGCGAGCACTTGCTCTTGTAGATCTGCCGAGATGACAATTCTGTTTTCTTTCAGCCAGAGCCCTTGCGGAGACATGGCTAGGGTGTGTCTGATAAGTTTGAATGTGTGAAAATGTCTCTCTTCCTCTGGTGAAATGGGTTCTCCATGATTGTCCTTGACGTGCCACTGACCTGATCGCAGATATTCCTCTATTCGGAGGAGTAGGTGGTTCTTCTTCAAGGCTTCTGCTAGTTGGGCACTCGTTATTGATTTGGAGAGTACGTTGGTTATTAGGTAATGTATGTATTGGCTCGCTTTAATGGACTGACACTCATCGTGAACTGGGAGCGGGTGTCTAGACACGAAGTCTGCCGGGTGGTTTTGATTGATTGATTTTGAAGGAGTATTCTTGCAGCCTTAGTCCCCATCTCGCAATGCGCAGTGGCATTTTAGCTGTTGGTTTGCTATAAATTGTGGTGAGGGCTTGGCAGTCAGTGATAATGGTGAATGCGCGTCCATAAAGAAACAGGTGGTAGTGTTCACATGCCTATACAACCACTAGGCTTTCCTTCTCCGGTTGTGAGTATGCGAATTCGGTTGCTGAGAGGCTGCGGCTTGCGTATGCTATGATGTGCCACAGGGAGGTAGGAGAGGCTCCAGGTTGTGTCTGTGCTAATATAGCCTCTAACCCGACCGGGCTGGCGTCCACTGTCAGTTCCGTGTTGATGTCTGGGTCATAGTATGCCATGCAAGAGGCTGACGCAATGCATTTCTTGATTTCCTGGAAAGCTTCTTCACATTCATGGGACCAGTAAAGTTCTTGGTTTTCCCCATGAGTAGTTGAGTAGTTGAAGGGGTGTGCTCACTGACGCAAAGGGGGTCATTACGTGTTTGGAGGTAGCCATGGTGCTATTAGTGCCATGGCTGCCTCCAAACTCGTGTCCGGGTACTTTGAGTGGGGACTTACCGGGTCATTCCAACCTTGGAGGACCCGTTAAGTCCCCTTTCAAAATACCCATCCCCATTCCCATTCGAGCCCCCATAGGGCTCAATGGGAATGGGGAGGGAGCTAATAATGGGCCCATTAGCTCCATGGTCCCTTAGCGGCTCCCGCTAAGGGCGGCTGGTAATACCAGCCGTCCTTAGCGGGAACCGCTAAGGGACCTTGGAATGCAGCAGTAAGGGGTTAACGGCACCAGCATCCTTACTAGCGCCGTTAACCCCTTACCGCCGCACTCGTAATGAGGCCCAAAGTCTTGGATGTATCTCGCACAGTAGCTTGCCATTCCCGGAAATGATTCTACTGCAGACACTGAGGTGGGTGTGGGAGCCTCTACCAATGCTTGCACCTTTTCGGGGTCAGGTTGTAGGCCACTGCTTGAAAATATGTGTTCGAAGAATTTTAGAGTTGACTTACTGAATTCGTATTTGTCGGGGTTGAGTGTAAAATGAGCATCCTCCAGGGCCATGCATACTCTCCTTAGGGTGTCGTCGTGAATTTCTTGTGTGGTGCCGAAGATCAGGATGTCATCACTATAATTCAAACAATTTGGGATATGCTTGATGACCTGGTGAATCTCATTTTGGAATTTTTCGGCTGCTGATGATACGCCGAAGCTAAGCCTTTTGAGCCTAAAAAGTCCTAGCTGCGTAGAGAATGTGGTAATGTATCTGGAGAATGGATGCAGTTAAAGTTGGCGATAGCCCTTATTTAAGTCTAATTTTGAAAATACTTTGGCACCATGAAATAGATGCATCATGTTCGTCATCCGGGGTGCAAGGTGACGTTCCCTTTCTATGGCCACGTTGGGGGCCCTCATGTCCACACAGATTCGTATGCTGGTGTTGTTCTTCTTTTTGGGCACGGGCCTGATGGGGGACATCGATGGTGTGGGCCCTGATGCAGGTTCAATTATTCTTGTTCTAACAGGGACTGGATTTCATTTTCTACATATTTTTAATATTAAGGGGGATGCCCCTATAGTGTTGAGCGACCGGTGGTATTTGTGTATTGATGTGTAATTTGATCTGTTTGTCCTTGAGCTTGCCCAGTCCTTTGAACAATGATGGAAACATTTTCTGTATCATGTCCTTTGGGTTGGTCGTGTATGCAGACATGATCTGGTACATTATATGTATGAGGCCCATCTGAATGGCCGACCGAAAGCTCAGTATGCTTCCGCCTGGTACTTCTCTGTTTTTTGACGTATATTTTAACTTTCAGACATTTGTCCTTGTATTGGCATGTGGCTGTGAACATGCTTCGGCATTTAAGGGGCTTGCTCGACCCATATGGGTAGATTTGCGTGTCGGCTCGCTTAATTCTTTCTTGCTTGTTAGGGACTTGTAGGTGTCCTCGCTGATCACATTTACCATGGCACCAGTGTCGATCAGAAATTCACGGCTCTGTCAATTTAGCTGTAGTAATAATGGGCTGTATTCTGTGACAATGCTGTTCCCTATGGCATGGACGTACCCTCTTTGTCTGTCTCCGCTGAATGAGGAGGAGTGCGAGTCTCGTCGACGCTGTGGAGATTCCACCAGATATCTGACTTTTTGTCTCAGGGCCCTTCGTTGCGAGTCCCACCTGCTCATGTGAAGACTGGAGTGATCTCTTTTTTCTTTGCGCCATCTGTTCTGTGCGATGATTCACTTGGGTCGCTATGGGAGCTGCGCCTCCTATTGGTAGGGGATCGCCCCGGATTGTGCTGTGGGCTTTCCCGCCTTGAGCGATGGGCATCCTGTCTCCTGGACTCTCTGCTGGTTTCCGCTGATTGATAGAATGTGATGTTTCTGCAGACCGACTGGAAATGATTCTCACTTCCGCATTTGCCACAGTGGTGTCCTATGGCTGGACATGGGCCGACGTGTGGGGACTTGTACCCGCATCTATAGCATTTCTTTTGTTCTGCTGAATTTTCTGGTGTGCGAATGGGGCCCACGGTGGCTGAAGATGCGGACTGTGTAATTTTAATGTTGCCACGTGATGCTGTAGAGATAAAGCAGAGTCTGCTCTCGCTAGCTGGAGGATTTCTTCCAGGGTTCTGCTCTTTTGCAGCAATTTCTTACGGAATTCGGGAGGCTCTCAGCCAGCTAATGCTTGCGACTTCAGTTCTTCTTCTGTGGAATATCTGTCAAAGTCACAATATTTGGCGCGTTTTCGCAATCTCATCACGAAATGGTCCATATTTTCTCCTTTATCTTGGGTGGTAGTGTGAAAAATATGTCTCTCGTAATCTATATTCCTCAATGGCGCAAAGTAATTATTCAGTGAGTCACTTACCCCTTGCAATGGCTCAGTATTATTCTCTGGCATTTCAGACACTATGGGCCTCATTACAACCCTGGCGGTTTCCGTGCCTGTAAAACATAATTTCATAATAAAGAAGAACCAAAAGTCATTCATGGGCTTTTCGCTCATATTGATCTTTTAATACTGTCAAGTGTTAGGCGGAAACCTGTGCAGTTCCCTCTGGGACCACTGCAAAAGATTTAGGACTACAGGTGTTTGGCAGTAAACCCACTTGGTAGCAGTCTGTACCACACAGATTCACTTGGTAGCAGTGGCTGAGCAGTCAGACTTCCCTCAAGAAGAGTTAAGCAGTATGTGGAGTATACAATATAGGGCAATTCTTCACAGTAAGACAAGCAAACACGCAACGAGGCTCAGTGTAAAGATATTAAGGTATTTATTTATAACGGAACATCTATGGAAAACACTATGGCACTATCACGGCAAACACTTCAATCACAATTACTCTACGAAGAAGAAACGATCAATCCCCCTAACAATATTTCAACAAGTCTAGGTTCTACCGGTATCACTTATTTTCAGACAGAGGTGTATACCTCAACCTAGATGGCACTCTAATATCAGTTAGGATGGGAGAGAAAAATAGGCAGGTTACGAAGTCAACACAGTTCAATACTTTACGGGAAAGAAATGCAAGGCAACAAGACAAGAACCACAATAGATCATAAAGTTCAGAGGCCAGGCCCACTCGGAGAGAGGCAAGGCGATTTGTCCCAAAAAGTCTCTTCGTGGAAATGCGTTCGAGCCCGTATAGCAAATTGTTATTGGAAAGTTTGGAACCAGTTCAGAACCACATGTTAAAGAAAGCTTGGAGGCGACCCAATGGAAAGGCGAGGATTAAGACACCTCACTCGATCCGGCAGAAAGGGAAGCCAGGCGAACACGGTACCTTGTTTGTGGAGAGACAGCTCCGGCGGGGGCAGTTGTTCCTGGTGGTGGATGCACGTCGGGTCTTTGCCAAGAGTAGAGATGATCTCGTCGTCGAAGAAAAGTGAAGTCCGGTGCACCACCAGGGAAGAGACCAGCCGCGGAGTGCTCCGTCACAAGGCACCACCTTTTGGTCGCGGTACAGGGGTAGTGGCTATCCGGTTGCTGAGGTGCTCTGCACGGGCAATTCGACCTCTGCGTCCTGAGGCGAAGAAAAAGGAAAAGGGGACTGGTTGTTCTCACTAGTCAGGGGAAGAGATCTCCTCTGTCGTCGGGAAGTGGTGAGTCGGTTCCGCAGGGCTCCACCGGGAGTGTCGTCATGCAGGTCAGCTCAGCGTTACCCTCGTCAGATTCTTAGGTCCTGTGGCGACTTCTGAAGATCCAGTCCCAAAAGCCTGCTTTTATGCAGAAAACCCCCATTCATTGAGCCTAGCTGTCAATCAACACACGCTAAGTGGTGAGCGGGGAGGCTCACCACTTGGGCCAATCACACCAGAGTGCGACCGGAGTTTGCAAGGCAACTCGGTCCAGGGTGCCTAAACCCCCTCCCACACCCCTGTGGTAACCCAGACAGAATGGCACCACTTTGGAGGGTCTCTGTCCAGAGGCCCGCCAAAAGTGGAACAAAGGGCTCAACCTTTGGTTTAGGAGTCACAGAGACGAACACAGACGCCATTTTAAAAACCGAGTTCTGGCAGAAAATACCATCCGATAAACTTATTTAAGATAAGTAGACCGGTGGTACGTTAGAGATTAACGAGGAAAAGTATCAATCTCCAACAATGGGACGAATCCCATAGGGTTATGTTCGGGGTCGAGCATAACAAGTAGTTTCCACTGCCACCAGCCAAAACTCGACGAGGGGGGACGGGACAGTGCCCCCTCGAGTAACAGATCTAGGAGTAATCGAATTACCCCTACTAGCACGTCCACAATAAGATGGTTTGTACTAGTTCTGTTAGTAAATTTAGGTCTAGTAAAGCCAATGGTGACTTTACATGCCCGGGGAGACAGTAGTCAGTCCCCGGGTATGGAGTCTATGGTGGAGGTCCGCTAGGACGCCCCAGTGTTACGGCACGTAGGGTGCGGTATAACACACATAGAAAAACATATGAGACCCTATGGAGTAAAAGGCCCCACAGCCCATAGAACACATTGATATTCAAAGGAATTACACACATTCATGTCCAAGAGTGGGAGGAAAAGAGTCTCACTCTTGGCAGGGTGGAAAAAACAAACTCCAGAAATCCAGCAAAGCTGCTGGGGGACTCACTAGGTTAGGAAATTCAGCCTAAACAGAGAATTCTCCCTAACACTCGCCCCCCCCAGACTAAGGGACAGGAGGATTTAATCCACTCCTGGATGAATCTCATACCTCTAGTCGATGACATACATCCTAGAGAGACCATCAGCATTTTGGTGATGACATCCTGACCTGTGCTCAATGGTGAAATCAAACCCTTGCAGGCAGATCGACCATCTCAATAGTTTTGGGTTTTCCCCTTTCATTTGCATTAACCATCTCAAGGGTTGGTGGTCAGTCTGAATGACAAAAGTAGAACCATACAAGTACGGCCTAAACTTCTTCAGAGCCCACACGATAGCAAAGCACCCTCTTTCGATTGTTGCCCACCTTGTTTCAGGATCCTTCAGCTTGTGGCTGATGAAGCAAACGGGGTGCTCCCTACCTTTCCCATCTAGTTGACTGAGTACGGCACCTATCCCTACATTTGAAGCATCTGTCTGCACAATGAAGTGTTGGCGGTAATCAGGAGCTCTGAGTACTGGGGCTTGGCAAAGAGCCTTTTTCAGGTTTTCAAAAGCCTGATTGCACTCCTCGTTCCATTTAACCTTTTTAGGAAATTTGGGCGAGGAGATGACATTCAGTGGAGAAGCTATGGTCCCATAGTTCTCTATGAAATTCCTGTAATACCCAGTGAGGCCTAGGAAGGCTCTCACTTGGATTTAAGTAGTAGGTGTTGTCCAATTTTGCACAGCTTCAATCTTACTGAGCAAAGGCCTTATTTCTCCACCTCCTACCTCATGTCCAAGATAGACTACCTTACTCTGTCCAATTTGGCATTTACTCGCCTTTATGGTCAGATTGGCACATCCAAGAGCCTGCAAAACATCTCTCAGGTGGGTTACATGTTCTTCCCAGGAATTGCTGAACACTGCGATGTCATCCAAGTATGCCATGCAGAAGTCCTCCATCCCATTCAGAACCTGGTTTACCATCCGTTGAAACGTAGCAAGTGCATTCTTCAATCCGAAAGGCATTACCTTAAACTGGTATAAGCCAACGGGGGTAGAAAATGCAGTTTTCTCCTTGGCATGGTCTGTCAGGGCTATTTGCCAATAGCCGGACGCCAAGTCAAATGTGCTGAGGAACTTGGCGGCGCCAAGTTTATCCACCAACTCATCTGTTCTTGGCAAAGGGTGGGCATCAGTCTTGGTGACTGCATTCAGAGCTCTATAATCCACGCAGAATCTAAGCTCTTTAGATCCGGCCTTTGGTACTAACACAACTGGGCTAGACCATGGACTAGTAGAGGGCTCTATTACCCCGAGATCAAGCATCTTGCTGACCTCACCTTTGATGTGGGTTCGTACGTTTTCTGACATTCTGTATCCTCTGCTTTTGACTGTCAGACAGTCACCAGTGAGTATGTCGTGCTGGCCCCAAGGGGTCAAGCCTGGCGACAGCGAGAACAGAGAGGCAAACTGATTCAACATGGATTTGCACTCTTCTTGTTGCTCGGGTGTCAGATTGGAGGAGAGATTTACTCCTTCAATTTTTTCGTCTAAAGGTAAGCCTCTGAGGAGATCCGGAAGAGCTTCACTTCTTCTTCTTCCTCGGATGATGCTAGAAGCAATGCCCCTACATCGGGTCTTGAGACATACGCTTTGAGTCGGTTGGTGTGAAAGACTGTCGGAGCCTCCTTGGGATTGCCCAAGTCCACCAGATAGTTGACCTCTCCGAGTTTACCCACAACTCTGAAGGGTCCCATCCACTTATCTTGCAAGGCCCTCTGCCTTGTTGGGATCATAACGAGAACGAGCTGGTCTTGAGCGAACTCAACCATGTTAGCCTTTTGATCGTGCCAGTGCTTGACCAATGCTTGTCCAGCTTTCAAGTTATCGCTTGCTTCCGTCATCATGTGCGACATTCTCCTCCGGAGACCTATCACGTAGTCAGTCACTCTGACTGGCTTGGGGGAAGGAGCACTCTCCAACCCCTCCTTAATCAGGGCCAATGGACCTCTGACGGGTAGACCATAGAGAAGTTCGAAGGGAGAATAACCTACTCCCTACTGAGGGACTTCTCTATAAGCAAAGAGAAGGCATGGAAGTAGAAGGTCCCACTTACGCTTAAGGGGTTCTTCTAAAGCACCTATCATGCTCTTCATGGTTCGGTTGAACCGTTCTACCAACCCATTGGTTTGTGGGTGGTAAGCTGTTGAGAACTTGTAAGTAACTCCACAGGTTTTCCACATGGCTTTCATGTAGTGGGACATAAAGTTTGACCCCCTGTCAGAGATTACTTCCTTAGGAAACCCGACCCTAGTAAAAATACCAAGGAGGGCCTTAGCCACAGCCGGAGCTGTAACAGTCCTCATAGGAATTGCCTCAGGATACCTAGTAGCATGGTCTACTACAACAAGTATAAACCTGTTGCCTGAGGAGGTGGGAGGATCAAGGGGACCAACAATGTCAATCCCTACTCTCTCAAACGGGACTCCCACAACTGGGAGAGGCACTAAAGGTGCCACATTCTTGGAGCCAACCTTACCAGAGGTCTGGCAGGTGTGGCAGCTCCTGCAGTGTTTTTCTACTTCGGCCCCCATCTTCGGCCAATAGAAGTAGAGAGAGAGCCTGTCCTTAGTCTTCTTGAAACTCAAGTGATCAGCCAAAGGAATCTCGTGGGCTAACTGCAAGAACTGTGGTCTGTTCTCTTGGGGTACTACAAGTCGTTTGTAGTCTCCAGGTGCAGACTCGGTCGGTTCACTGTAGAAGAGGCCATCTTCCCAGTGCAACCTGTATTTCCCAGGCTCTTGCCCTTCAGCCTGAGCTTCTGCCTGGTGGCGAAGACTTTCCAGAGTTGGACATTCTCTCTGTCCCTTACTGAAGTCTGCCCTGCTGGGTCCACCTTCTGCCAGTAAAGACTGCAGCTCAGGATGGTCAACAGGATCCAAATCTCCAATGAGTTCCTGGCCTTCCATTAGCTCTTCCTCAGAGTCTAATTCTACCACACAGGGTTGTACCTCCCTCTCAGCCTCAGCTGGAGGTGGAGTTACGGGTGTAACTTTGGACAACCGCGGGGAAGTCCGTGTTGGCTGCACTGAAATGCTGGCTGCTGGTGTCGGGGTTGAAGTCTTAGGTTTCCCTTTCGCTTCTGATTTCTTCGAGGCAGCTGCCGACAATTCCAGTGGAGCAGGAGTGATCTCTTTCTTCATCATCTCCTGGAGAGTACCGCGCATGGTCCTCTCTCTTGCGGGTCTGGTTAGCTCCTGTAACCATTTACTAGGAGGTCTGGGAGTATGCGATACAACTCCGAGAGTTTTCAAATCGTTACCCAACAGTACGCCTCCTGGTACCTCACTCTGTATGCTGACAGGTATCTTCACAGTCATGTCGTTACACTGGATGAGAACTGGTAATTGGGGAAGCATCTGCACAGGCCCTCCAGCTAACTTGGTGAGGCGTTTGGGTGCCTTAGCAACATCCTCAGCCTGAAAAAACGATTTATCCACCACAGTTATGCTGGACCCAGTGTCCCTAATGGCAGGAGTCTCCTGACCATTCACCTGGACACTGTCCTTATAATACTCTTTAGTATTATCGGGGATAGAATTATAGACATCTAAATTCTGTTGTTCCCACAACCCCAAAGATACTAAAGAAACGCTGGCTGAGACTCCAATGGGTTCGTCAGCTAGCAGTAGAAAGTTTCCACTTGCCATTTGGACTTCCTCCTCTGGAGCGAAGGCTAAGGAGACAAGCTGGACCCCTGAAGGTTTACCCTTACATCTGGGATCTCCTTTCACGTGGTCAGTCGAGCCACAAACAAAGCATTTACCGAATGCTTTTTGGAATGGTGGCTTGTTCTGACCTCCTTCCGGTTTGGCACCAGAAGACACACTATGCTGCTGTGGTTTTCCCAGTGGCTTACCCTTCTGGTTTTGTTTGGGGCCCTCTTTGGAATTTGAGTTATTCGAATTCTCTTTTGAGTCTTTTTTAGGCTGTTTTCCCTCATCCTTCTTCTGAGTTACCCCAGAATCCTTGTGAGTAGCCCTGTTGGCAACCCACAAGTCAGCAGCCCTAGCTAGCCTCCGGGAATCCAATTCCTTCGAATCAGCCAAGTGCTGTCTGAGCTCGGGAGAACAGGCATCATAAATAGACTCCAACATAAAAAGATTCTTCATACCCTCATAAGTGTTCACTTTGTAACCCTTAATCCATCCCTCTAAGTTTTTCAACCCTTCACTCACCCAGGTAGCCCAAGGGGTACCATCATGCTTTTTGAGGGTTCTAAACCTCTTAAGATACTGGGAAGGGGTCTTCCCGAATCTAGCTATCAAAGCTAGTTTCACACTTTCGTAATCCGTCTTATCCGCCTCCCCCAACTCCATTACCACATCAGTCGCAACAGGAGGGAGCCTAGAGAACAACCAGGGAAGTAAATCATTCCCGGTGATGTCCTGGAGCCCATGATTGTACTCAAACAGTTTTAACCAATCCAACACATCCAATCTCGGTTCATACATACCCACTAATTCCTTAGGGATCCGGGGTCTTTTGGGACTGGAGCTCCTAGAGGAACCAGAGGAGAGAGAAGCATTTTCTATAGACAACTTTTTCATCTCTAACTCGTGATTAAGTTCTATTTCTCTGAGTCTTAACTCAGCTTGCTTCTGCTCAGCCTGGGCATTCATCCGTCTGAACTCGAGCTCTTGGTTTCGTTCAGATTGAGCCAAGAACCGTTTGTATTCTAATTCGAGCTTCATTTTTTCAAGTTCAAAATAAGCAGGGTTACTTGTGGGACCTGGTATGGGCCCCGTAGGCACAGCTGGTAAGGCAGGTAGAGGAGCAGGGGAGACAGTTTCGTTAGCCTCTCCGTCCTCGTCAGCCTCTTCATCACTATCATCAGAATTACGATTCAGATCAACACCATCACTGTTATCTACATTTGCTGGAGAAATTGGCTCCTTTGAACCAGTACCCAGACTTTGGTTCGCCAGCAATCTCTCTATTAGTTCTAACTTCTTGCCTCTTACAGAAAGATTCTCTTGCCTACAGAGAGCTCGCAAACTCTCAGTATTTTCACCTGACAAGGATTCTTGACAGTAAGTTTCCATCGTAGACATGTTTTTGAAAGTTGCTTTTTAGTGCTAAGCTTCGTGGTTAGTTATCCTACAGTGTCGAAAAGCACTCTAAACTGTATACTCGATGCAAATCCCACCGCTGTACACCAGTGTTAAGCGGAAACCTGTGCAGTTCCCTCTGGGACCACTGCAAAAGATTTAGGACTACAGGTGTTTGGCAGTAAACCCACTTGGTAGCAGTCTGTACCACACAGATTCACTTGGTAGCTGTGGCTGAGCAGTCAGACTTCCCTCAAGAAGAGTTAAGCAGTATGTGGAGTATACAATATAGGGCAATTCTTCACAGTAAGACAAGCAAACACGCAACGAGGCTCAGTGTAAAGATATTAAGGTATTTATTTATAACGGAACATCTATGGAAAACACTATGGCACTATCACGGCAAACACTTCAATCACAATTACTCTACGAAGAAGAAACGATCAATCCCCCTAACAATATTTCGACAAGTCTAGGTTCTACCGGTATCACTTATTTTCAGACAGAGGTGTATACCTCAACCTAGATGGCACTCTAATATCAGTTAGGATGGGAGAGAAAAATAGGCAGGTTACGAAGTCAACACAGTTCAATACTTTACGGGAAAAAAATGCAAGGCAAGAAGACAAGAACCACAATAGATCATAAAGTTCAGAGGCCAGGCCCACTCGGAGAGAGGCAAGGCGATTTGTCCCAAAAAGTCTCTTTGTGGAAATGCGTTCGAGCCCGTATAGCAAATTGTTATTGGAAAGTTTGGAACCAGTTCAGAACCACACGTTAAAGAAAGCTTGGAGGCGACCCAATGGAAAGGCGAGGATTAAGACACCTCACTCGATCCGGCAGAAAGGGAAGCCAGGCGGACACGGTACCTTGTTTGTGGAGAGACAGCTCTGGCGGGGGCAGTTGTTCCTGGTGGTGGATGCACGTCGGGTCTTTGCCAAGAGTAGAGATGATCTCGTCGTCGAAGAAAAGTGAAGTCCGGTGCACCACCAGGGAAGAGACCAGCCGCGGAGTGCTCCGTCACAAGGCACCACCTTTTGGTCGCGGTACAGGGGTAGTGGCTATCCGGTTGCCGAGGTGCTCTGCACGGGCAATTCGACCACTGCGTCCCGAGGCGAAGAAAAAGGAAAAGGGGACTGGTTGTTCCCACCAGTCAGGGGAAGAGACTCTCCGGCAGGGAGATCTCCTCTGTCGTCGGGAAGTGGTGAGTCGGTTCCGCAGGGCTCCACCGGGAGTGTCGTCGTGCAGGTCGGCTCAGCGTTACCCTCGTCGGATTCTTAGGTCCTGTGGCGACTTCTGAAGATCCAGTCCCAAAAGCCCTGCTTTTATGCAGAAAACCCCCATTCATTCAGCCTAGCTGTCAATCAACACACGCTAAGTGGTGAGCGGGGAGGCTCACCACTTGGGCCAATCACACCAGAGTGCGACCGGAGTTGGCAAGGCAACTCGGTCCAGGGTGCCTAAACCCCCTCCCACACCCCTGTGGTAACCCAGACAGAATGGCACCACTTTGGAGGGTCTCTGTCCAGAGGCCCGCCAAAAGTGGAACAAAGGGCTCAACCTTTGGTTTAGGAGTCACAGAGACGAACACAGACGCCATTTTAAAAACCGAGTTCTAGCAGAAAATACCATCCGATAAACTTATTTAAGATAAGTAGACCGGTGGTACGTTAGAGATTAACGAGGAAAAGTATCAATCTCCAACAATGGGACGAATCCCATAGGGTTATGTTCGGGGTCGAGCATAACAAGTAGTTTCCACTGCCACCAGCCAAAACTCGACGAGGGGGGACGGGACAGTGCCCCCTCGAGTAACAGATCTAGGAGTAATCGAATTACCCCTACTAGCACGTCCACAATAAGATGGTTTGTACTAGTTCTGTTAGTACATTTAGGTCTAGTAAAGCCAATGGTGACATTACATGCCCGGGGAGACAGTAGTCAGTTCCCGGGTATGGAGTCTATGGTGGAGTTCCGCTAGGACGCCCCAGTGTTACGGCACGTAGGGTGCGGTGTAACACACATAGAAAAACATATGAGACCCTATGGAGTGAAAGACCCCATAGCCCATAGAACACATTGATATTCAAAGGAATTACACACATTCATGTCCAAGAGTGGGAGGAAAAGAGTCTCACTCTTGGCAGGGTGGAAAAAACAAACTCCAGAAATCCAGCAAAGCTGCTGGGGGACTCACTAGGTTAGGAAATTCAGCCTAAACAGAGAATTCTCCCTAACATCAAGTAATTCCAGGTTGTATTTTCTCAACATGTTTCAGTTCATAAATATGTAAATGTCGAACATTCTTCAGGAGTAGTTCTATGCTGAAAGATTTACTGAGATGATCTTTACAGTGTACTAACCTGTCAGACCTGTCTCTATCCCATTATTATTAAGGGATACGTATGCACACCCACTTAAAACCCTGGTCAACTCCACCAGGCCTGTAAATAAGTGGACCAGGCTGACACAGCACAGACGGTGCCTTCTAAGGGAACCCCACTGATGCAGTAACACTATGCAGGAGGAAGTAATAAACAACATAGAAACACCACTACGTCCAAGCTGTACTAACGAGATTCCAAATATAGGGCAAACAAAACAGTTGCATATCAGAAATAACTGTACGGGCCATCACAGGGCTGCCGTGGCTACTTATAGCCCTTCACGTTCCTGCTGGTACCACTGTCCTTTGCTCCTAGCCACCGGTGAGAGCAGACACCTCACCACTCAGAAGGTGGTTCCAAAACTAATCTTTGGCGCTGAGACCACCACCGGGTACATTCCCTGGTCTAAACTAGAGCCACTCCTGTGGAGAAAGGTGCTGCGTCTGCCAGGTTCAATGGCGGGAATCAGATATGAATTAGGTTTACTACCACTGGGAATGTTTGTGGAGTGAAGGGTGTTGCAACTATATGCTTCAATTTTACTAACCCCGGTCCTCTGTATATGCTGATCTAGGGATCGAAATGGGTGGAGGCACAAGTAGGGCTCTTTTGAATTGGAAATGCAAGTGTGAGGACCTGTTGGACAAGATAGAGTCTTCCGCTGAGGACATTAGTACTAATCTTAACAAACTGAAGTTAAAACTTTACAGATATTAATGGATTAAGACGAGGGAGATTTTACTGGAACACTGATGTTTAAGTGATCATTTTAATTGGAATGTAAACAATGTTAACGTTATTGCTCCCTAGTTGATCAAACACCAGTGAAGAGATGTTATCACTAGAGTGCTAAGACATTTATTGAATGTGCTACCATCACTGGACTTCCTAGGTATGAGGCAGAAGTCTCCTCTGGATCAAAGGTTATGTCCTTACTGTGTTCATAGCATTGAGACCCTAAGACATTTGTGCATGGAGTGCCCTGCCCTTGAGAATCAACACTATGAGAAGTTGAACAGATGTATACAGAACCAAGAAATGACTATGGCTCAACAGTTATGGGTCTGTATCCAAAACACAAATTATTTCATTGTTAATTGCAATTTTCGAATTTGTGGAAATGGTATTGACTGATTTTATTAGTGCATTTTAGTCCTGATCTTAAAATAGTTTTTTGTACTTTTCTATATATTGGCTTGTAAGGAATGTTTAATTGTTTTGAAACAGAATTGCAACGTATTGAATGTTAATTGTTTTCACTTTGTTAATGTGGTTTATGTGTGAAAGGGTCAGCTGTGCAACCAAAGCAGACAATTCATAAATAAATAAATAGATTGCTTTGCGCCGGAGACCTTGATAGCTGTGGGAGTTACGTAGATTACTTCAAACAGGCTCTCGAATCTGGGGTCCTTCCATTGTTGAACGAAGATCCTGATGAAGACACAGTCACCTGGGAAAAGCTGTGGTTGCTGCAGCTGCGATGACTCCTGTTGTGGCCACGATGATCATGATCATGTCATTGGAGCCCAACCTGGTGAGATATAAACCTGATAAAACCCCCTCAAATTTAAGCAGAAGTATGTGCATCTCTAACAGTGTGTGTGGGTGTGAGCAGGGTATGTAATCTCCTGCCTGTTACTATTTCACGTGGGGCGAGGCGATGGTCAGTCCCTGGCTGATTGCGTAGAGCAAATAAAGCAAGAGGCACACAGTGCAACCAACCTTTCTTAAGCGTGTTACATAATTTTGCAAGTTTCTGCTTTAACAAACGGTTCATGCAGTGCACGACCCCGCTGGCTTTTGGGTGAAAAATAGTGCATAGTTTGGGTTTTACACCTAGCAAAGAGCCTTTTTACTTCAACATTTCAATAAAAAAATGAGTACCATTGTCAGAACTGTGAACATCACAAATCCCCCATCAGGGAAACACTTCACATACTAGAAAGTTTGCTGCAGACCTAGTGTCAGGGTGAACACATGAACCTGCTTCAATCTATCATGACAATGTTCAGACCCCAACAAATATGTAATGAAAGTTACTGCACCTGTTAACCATGTACAAGTAATCGATACGTAGATGGTAAAATGGCCCCGAAGGGCGGGGCACGTCGCCTTGAACATTTGAAGTGTGCGACCAGTGGTATATGTTTGGCAAGTAATACAGTTCGCTATGTAATCAGCAATAAGCTCTTGCAGGTTTGGGATGAACCAATCCTCTTGTAATAGGCAGCAATGTATTGTTTGGATGTGTGTGAGGGAAAGTGCAACTGATCAAGGGCGACGATGAGCAACGCTTGAGGCATAATGGGCTTGCCTGAAATATTCAGCCTCCATGTGAGGTCTGTGAGAGACAATGAACACCCCCTCTTTATCTATAATTCTTTTTCCTGCTGGGGGGTGTATGCTTGTAATTCAATGAGCTGGGTCAGGGGAAGGGCGTTGTAAGGTAATTTCCACATGCTATAAAATCAATTCAGTGCAGACTGTGGCATTTGGGTTCTGTAAGTAAGCTGCCCCTTTGGCTGCTAAATCTGCTGCATGGTTGCCTTTAGCAATTGGGTCTGTTCTGGTTGTGTGAGCTATGCATTTACCACTGCTACTTCCGTAGGGAGATATAATGCATCTATTAACCTGGAGAGTAACGCGGCATGCTGCAAGGGCATAACATGGGATTTATTAAACCACTGCCTCTGCCATCTGGACAGGCCGGAATGTATGGTAGATCTAACATAAGCTGAGTCTGAACAGATGGTAGTGGAGCACCCTTGGGAAAGTTCTAATGATGTTATAAGTGCTACGCCTTCTGCTTCATGCGCAGAGTAGTGTGAGGGCAGTGGCATCTTTGCTTACACATGGTATTCCCCAGATTCGAGGCTCAATACTGCTGTTCCCATGTGCCTTGCTCCTGTTTTCTGATATTTTGTCGACAAACCATCAATGAAGATCACCTTCCCCTCTTTGAGCAGTTCCTCCCTTATATGGGCAGTTTCACCGGTAGTGTCCTCATAGGTAGTCCAATCATGCATCGTGCCATTTGGATGTATTGGCTCCAAAATAATGGTTGCTGGATTCATGGTGTAACATCTCACAATATGAATAGAGGGGTTTCACAGAATGACCTCATACCCTGATGCTCGTTGGGTGGTGAGAGTAGATTTTTGCTTTTCTAGGATTGAAAGAACTGCATGCTCCACTTAAAGTGTGACAAGGCGGAGGCCACCAGGGGGCGCAGGCAACATGGCTGCCTGAGCTGAGAGCTCCATACCCAGCCCCGGGTAAGCATCGGCGGAGAACCAGAGCAAGGGCCCCATCGTTCTCAAGACCCCCCCACAAAGCCGTGGGAACCAGTGGCCCCCAGTTGGGTCCAACTCTGGCGCCTCAACGAGACGTCTGTGCCGAGTTGAACCGCATTGAAGAATTTGCGGCCCCTCCCCATAGCCTCGCGTGGAGCACTGGTGAAGGCCACGGAGGCCGCGCTGAACGCGGACGAGGAGGGGCGTGCCGCGGCGCCACGGCCGGGGCCCGCCTCTGGGGAAGGGGAGCCCGCAGCGGCGACCGGCGGATGGAGAGCGGACAGCCCCGGGAACATTGAGGCTTCGAGACTCGGGGACCCAGGCGAGCCCCGTGAGGCCGCGGTCACGTGGCTCTGGGCGGAGGGAACCCAGTGCCCTGGTCCGCGGTGCTGCGCGTCCGGACTGAGCTCAAGGTGAGATCACCCCGGCCCCAGCCACCAACGTGTCAACAAATCCGGGGGGCCGACGCAGGAGCACGCCCCCCCCAGCCTTGACCCTCCCACCCCCCTGGGGCGAACGGGGTGTGGAGACAGGACGCGAGCTCCCCGCCATCCGGGGCGGGCCTCAGGTGACCGCTGCGGTGCGGCTCCGAGAGGCGCGAGCTCTGCGCTCAAGCCCGCCTCGCAGGCCCATAAGCAACCTGCACGGGGGCCGGCACATAGTGGAATACGCCAGGCCCCTGCCAACGGGCGGACGGGTGAGCCTGGGGGCCGACGCGGGCACGCGCCCCCCCACAACCCCCCACACCACCAACTGGGGAGGCACCAGAACTATTGTCCGTACTCCCCCCTCATCATCTCGGGGGGGGTTGGAGAGGCATTCCATCACGCTGGCTGTGGAGACACCACGGTAGAGGAAGGCAAGGAGGCCCTGACCCGCCTCCCCCGGGGCCGTCGCGGGAGTGTGTCCTCGCTTCGACGGACCGAGAGGCACGGAGGACTATGGACTACAGGTGAGGGGCCACCAGGGCCACTATCCCCACTTTCACCCCCCAAGACTGGGACCCCCTGAGTGTACCTCGAGAGGGCTGGGCTGTGGAGGCACTCCGGAGGACACCATTGGCACCAGATCATCGTTTAACCACCTGGGTGCATCCCGCGCCCTGGAGCCTCGGGTTGAACTCCTGCCACTACTCCGAACCCAGGACCTCCACCGGTCGAACTCGGAGACTATCACTAGGGGGGCACCGCTCCGCTCTGGGTCCACCTGTTCCACCTCCGGGGTTACCAACCACATACAACGTACTCCAATCACCAAAGCCGCTGGCTGAACAGGGCAGACAGACAGCAGTCCACCAGAACCAGCGCCCCATGAGCTGGAAAGAGACTCTTGCCAAATACCAATTTGTGGCCACTGAGGGCGACATGGCCGCTGGGTGCGCGTCTGCCCCCGCTTCCGACCTGGGTGCCATACAAAACAATATCCAGATAATCCTAGAGGAGATACGTGGGATGAGAACTGACATGGGCGCCAAACTGGCCGACCTTACTACTAAAGTCACTACCCTCGAGGATCGGATGGAGGGGGTTGAAAACAACCAGCTTTCTACGGCACCCAAATGGAAGCCATATTCCAAGACATGCAACGACGGGAAGAGGAACTCTGGTTCAAAGTGGACGATATGGAAAACAGGGAGAGGAGGAATAATCTACGCATCTTTGGGCTGGTGGAATCCAAAGGCGAAACCACACAAGGCCTTGAGGGCAAAGTACTTGAGATCATAAGGATCGTCCTGGGGGAGAATGCCGAGGTTGAGATCAAATTCGACAGGGTCCACCGGGCGGGCGGAGGGGGCAGGGGCCCGCACTCGGTGCTGGCTTGACTGCATCACTACAAGGACAAAGCTAAAATTCTGGAGAGGGCAAAGAACCTTGGCAACATTCAGTACGGGGATTCTAGGGTGTCTATCTTTCAAGATCTATCAGCCCTCACCCTGCTAATGAGGAAAAAATGCGGCAACATCACAAGGTGGCTCCAGGGAAAGGGGGTCAGATACCGCTGGGGCCACCCCTTCTATTTATCGTTTGAATGGCAGGGAGAGAGACATCATTTGGTTTCGGAGGAGGACATCCAAAGGGCCACGGATGATCTGCTGGGCGACCAAGCTGGTCACTCGGGCAGTAGAGAGGGAGGAACCCGGGACCCCCCAGGGGATCCAGACGGATCAGGAAAGTCCAGCGGCAAGTCTAAGGTCAAGGGGACTCGCAAGTTCCGAAAAACCAGGCACCCTTCGATGGCCTCCGAGGACCATCTGAAATCATGACAACACCACCCTTTCGGAGGTTGTGGAAATCAATGGGTGCTCCTTAATTCCATGCTGCCATAGTGCCGGAGTTTGGGGCCTGGGCCTGTGAGGTTGTGGCCGGGCGCCACGTTGGCGCAGTGTTCGACCCACCAGGTTGAAGGGCGGGAAGCAGTTTAATGCAATGTTAATGGTTTTGTTGGGTTGACCCACGTATGGGGTCCGAGAGTGTAAAATGTTGGATTGACGTGGGGGCCATAGCTCTTGGACCCTACTCTAGACACTTCCACCAAGGAGTGGGTGGGGTCGACTCATTTGGAAAGTGAAAGATGGGAATCCCTAATATAAGAAACACCCGGGGCTGGGTTTCGAGTCCTTGGTGGTTCGTTGACCAACCCCGACACCAGTTGGGGGGGGGGTGGACGAAGGCCTTGCAATGAAAGGAAATGGGGGGTGGGGGGGTGGCTTGGGTGAGGAGGGTGGGTGGGGAAAGCGGGGGGTGAGGGGGGAATAGCCGAATCGAAATGGAGTTTCCTATTCAGATACGGATCACACAACAGCACTCCACCACGGGGCAGAAAGAGGAGGCCTCTCCATTCGACAATGGTTGAAGGCAAGATAGGCACACTTAATGTCAAGGTTCTGAACTCTCAGAATAAGAGATCCCTGACTAGTAACATGTTCCGCAAACAGCAACTGATGGTGCTCTTCCTCCAAGAAACTCACTACAGACAAGGCAAGGAATGGCCCATAAGGGGGAGGGACATAGGATCCAACTTCTGGGCCTCACATAGAAGTTCAAAGAAGGAGGGGGTTGGGATCCTCCTGAATAAGGCGTTTCACCTCTCAGATAGTGAAACCAAAAGGGGCTTCGGGGGGCGGTTCCTGGCGATCAAGGGCACCCATGAGGGCGAGTCATCACCCTGGCCACCCTTTACGCACCCAACTCAGGCCAGATCAGGTTCCTGACCCAAATCATGGGGGTAATGGACGAATGGGCAGAAGGTGCCATGATACTCGGGGGTGACTTTAATCTCATAATGGACCCCAAACTAGATTGGTGGACGGCCCGAGGGGTTGACCCTAAGGTGACATCCAAGGACAATCTGTCATTACGGACCCTCCAGAGGGAACACTACTGAGAGGATGTCTGGCGCGAGGCACACCCAGAACCGGGGGGATACACATTTCCCCCCCCCCACATCACACCTACACCAGAATCGACCTGCTTTTAACTTCAAAGGAAGGGGGCGGGGTGGCCACAGACCCGAGAGTTGAGGCAATAACTTGGTCCGATCACGAGCTCCTAGTGGCGAGTTGGTCCCTTCCCATCTCTCCTCGTTCAACCCATTGGAGATGCAACGACACACTTCTTAGGGACCCGGTCTTTAGAGACTTCCTGAGAAGCGAAATGGTGGCATATTTTGGGACAAACGATAATGGGGAAACAGATATGGTGACAGTGTGGGAGGCGGCAAAGGCCACATTTCGTGGCCTCCTCATAGCAGAGGGAGCCAGACGCAAACGCGAGAGAGGGCTCATCGAGGCCAGGATACGTGCGGACCTCGGGACCCTGCGGGGCAGACTTAATCAGGGGGGGGCTGACAGGGAATCCATCCTGGCGGAAATGCGAGAGAAACGACAGGCCCTACATACTGTTCTTATAGGGGAGGTGGTTAAGAAACTGAGATACACACGGCAGAGGTACTATGAGAAGGGAGACAGGGTTGGAACGCTGTTGGCACGAAGAGCTAGGGGATGTCGATTCGAGAGAAGGGTTGGTCCCATCAGAGGCGGGGGGGTACCATGCTTAATAACAAGGCAGATGTGGTGGGCTCCTTTGCAGACTATTATAGGGACCTGTATGCAAAATAGGGGGGAGCATCCCTAGAGGAGATCCAGGCATATTTGGAGGAGTATCCCTTGCCCCGTCTGACAGAGGTTGAGCTCCAGGGACTGGAGGCAGACATAACTGTAGAGGAGGTCGAGGCAGCCATTAAGAGACTAAGGGTGGGCAAGGCTCCGGGGGGAGATGGGTACACCGCCGATTTTTACAAACAATTTTCACCCGTGTTGTTGGAGCCCTTAGCCAAGCTTTTCAATCAAATCCGGAGCGAGGAGACGGTCCCCCCCACTTTCCTGCAGGCCCTCATTACGGTCATCCCTAAGCCAGGAAAAGACCTCAGGGAACGTGGCTCCTACAGAGCCATCTTCCTCTTAAACCTCGACGCTAAGATTTTCACTCGAATTTTGGCCTCTCGCCTGGAAAAGTGCCTTCCTCGACTGGTTCACCCGGACCAGGCTGGCTTCATACTCAACAGACAGGCCTCAGACAACATGCGTAAAACCCTACATGTGCTATATTCAAGGGAAACCCGAGACGAGGGGGCTCTGCTTCTATCCCTAGATGCAGAGAAGGCCTTCGATAGGGTGAGCTGGGCGTTCATGGGGAAGGTCTTGTCTGCGGTGGGGATGGGCCGGAGGCGGTTGGGATGGATGGCGGCACTGTACTCCACCCCTATAGCCAGGGTGGTGGCCAATGGGACAAAGTCGGAGTCTTTCCCCCTGGGGCGGGGAACAAGACAGGGATGCCCACTATCCGCCCTGATATACGCCTTAGTTATGGAACCCTGGGCAATTTCGGTACGTAACAACAAAACCATCGCAGGAGTGCGGTTGGGTGACTCCCATTGCAAGATCAGCCTGTTTTCCGATGATGTCCTTCTGTACATCACCAAACCATCGCAAACGATCCCCCATGTGTTACATGCCCTGATGCGCTATGGCAACGTCTCTGGGTACAAGGTCAACCTAGATAAATCTGTGGCTTTTGTGGGAGGTCAGTTGCCGGAAACGGAAGTAAAATATGTAGAGAGTCTCCCCTTCCAGTTGCAGAGAGGGGGGTTCCGACACCTGGGAATTCAAATCCCGTCCACCCCAGGTGACCTCTTTTCGTGCAATTTCACCCCAATGTGGACAGCCGTTAAGAGAGACATGGAGAGGTGGGCGACGGCGGGGTTCTCATGGATGGCACGAATTAATCTGATCAAAATGATAATACTCCCTAAGTTTCTCTTCCTGTTTCAGATGCTCCCCACCCAGTAGCCTAAACCTTTCTTGGACTCAATGAAGCGGGAATTGCTTAGATTCCTCTGGGCGGGAAAGAAACATAGAATCTCTTATGATGTCTTAACAAGACTCAAGGAAGATGGAGGGGTGGGATTCCCCGATTTCGACGCATATTATAGGGCTTCCCAGTTGAGGATCCTCGTTGACCATTTTAACCCTGGGACAAAGAAGCAGTGGGTGGCCCTAGACAATAGACTTCTCACTCCAGTCACGCTTGATGAAAAACTATGGGTCCCAAGAGCACGTATTCCCAAGAGGGCACTCGAACATCCAGTGCTGGGGGTCCTCTGGTCGGTTTGGAAGGAAAGGAGTTACTTCAGGTGGCTCACAACCTGGCCTTCCCCGCTGAGTTGCATTTGGGTGTCACCGTTCCTGGCTAAAGTAGCAGAACCAGCCGCATACCAGAGTTGGTATGAGGCGGGCCTCGTCAGGGCTTGCCATCTGTGGGTGGGAGGGTCCTTCATGCCCCTTCCGGATCTTGAGGAAGCTTTGGGCTTGGGTAAGCTGTCGCCATTCTGCTACCTCCAGCTTAAGGGAGTTCTCTCGGAACCCTCGTGGGGGGACACCCTTAGGAGGGACCTAACAGACTTCGAGAAAACGATCATCTCCACTCGGGGCTCCAAAGGGGTGATATCTCGCCTATACAAACTCCTCTTGTTTTTGATTCCAAGGGATCCCCCTCCATCACGGACGCAATGGGAAAGGGACCTTGGCGAGGCAATAGACGACAGGAGATGGACCAAGATGTGTATCCGAGCCCACCGCTCGACTACGTCTCCTCAGTATAGACATCAAGCATTAAAGGTCCTACACAGATGGTACTATTCCCCTCAGAGATTATCCAGAATGATCCCAGGCTATGACCCACACTGTTGGAAATGCCGAAACACCATTGGAGATTATATGCACATGTGGTGGTCCTGCCCCAGGGTACAGATGTATTGGGGGGAGGTCCTATCCTGGATCAGGGGGGTTGATGGAATCGATAGACCCTGCTGCCCTTGGTTGCTCCTTTTCGGGATTGAGGTGGGGGACGATCAGGAAGACACCCAGGGTCACATGCTTCAGGTCATGCTAGTGGCAGCCAGGTGTTGCCTGGCCCAAAAATGGAAGAACCCAAACATACCACAGGAGAAGGAATGGGTCACCAAGGTTCGAGCAATATATGACATGGAGTTTCTAACGCATGTTCTTGATGAATCTGAGTTAACATTGAGGAACGCTGGCTTCCATTTTTTGAAAAGTACGATTGCTCGGTCTGAGGGGTTAAGCCCTCATCGATGGCCTGGCTTGGACCCCTAGACATTGTGAGACTGGGGACGCTAAAAGCACTCATCAAACAGGGCATGTTCCCCCCACATTATGTTGAGCCCAAGACTAAGTGTGCACAGAAATATTCGACAACCATGTTACGTGGATGCTCCTTGTGGACCGGTGTGTTAAATCTAAAATTGACTCTCGCTCATCGGCTAGGGGGGTGGGGGTGGTTGGCGGGGGGTAAAAGCGTTATTGTTGGGAATGTTCTTTACAAGTGTCCATCTGATTTATGGTGCAATGTTTGCAGTAATAACCTACAAAATGTCAATAAAAACATATTTTCAACATATTACTGACAAGGCATCCCATGGTAATGGTAGATGATTTCTGCATGGGGAAATGTAGTGGCCGCCAGATCCTGCTTACACAGGAAGTACCGCTGCATGACAGGGTCCACGAGACCACTGAAATAAGCCAGAGGAACACAGTGTTTTTGTAATATGATGTGGGTAAAACACAGGCATTACTGATCACGTTTTTGAGCTCCTGAAATGATTCAGTCACCTGCACTGTCCAAACAATTGGTCCTTTTATTATTTGTGCTTCTTTAGCCCTTGCAAGAGGGGTTTGGTATAAGATGAATAGTCAAATATCCATGCTTGAAAATAGTTACATAAACCTAACAACTGCAGCAACTGCTTAACAGTAGTAGGCTGCGGTGTGTTCTGTACTGCTGCTGCACTTTCTGGCGTTATTCTTTTCCCTGCTGTTATTATATGTCCTAGGTACACAACCTCTTGCTGACAACATTATAGTTTATCCTTGTCCACCTTGTAACCCTTCTCTGCCAATAAGATCAGAGGTTTTACTGAATCATTTCTACATAGTAGCTTTTCAGTCTTACTACAGACCAGGAGGCCGTCCACATACTGGATCGCTGTGCTCTGGGTTTGTAAGTTTCCTAGGTCCATCTGTAGCACCCTGTCAAAAATGCTGGGGGACTCACAGTGCTCTTGGGGCAACTGTATGTGTTGAAACCTATATCCCCTGTAGGTAAACGCTGGAAGTGGGTGTAAATGGATAGAGAAAAGGGCATTCTTGCGGTCTACTACAGTGAATTAAGTGGCTTCCATGGGAATATTACAAAGGATGGTGGCGGGATTGGGAACCGCTGGGAATTCTACCTCCACAATGTTTTTTAAAGGTTGCAGATTCTGCAACATCCTCCACAACGACCCTTTTGCTTTTTTCATAGGGTAAATGGCTGTGTTACATGGTGATTCTGATGGCTGTATTATGCCCTGCTGCCATAAGCCCAGAAGAGAGGAATACATGCCTTTGTCTGCTTCTTTTGACATGGGAAATTAGTTCACTCTGGGCAGAATTGCACCTAGTTTTAGTATGATGCACACCACCCCTATGCTTTACAGCAGCCTTACATCATGTGGGCTACTCGTCCACAAATGGCTGGGCAACCTCTCTGAGGGGGTCATTCATAGAATTTAGCGCACAAGTGGCGCACGCGGCTGGCGCACAGTGTGCGCGTGCGAATCTCTGCGCCAGCCACGTGCGCTAAAATCCATTTCCGCGCACAGCGTATTCATGGATTTTAGCTACCAAATCCAGCCGTTGCGCACAGTGGCCAGCGACCCTGCAGCAGCGCCAGTTACACCCCCAAGAACGCCCCTCGCGCAGGGAAAAGCCATCCAAATCCCCAATGCAGCGCAAAGGGCTGCGCTAACCCTGTACCAGTATACATGGCCGCCACACAGCACACAGCAAGCGGGGTACGTGTATTACTGGGGTTCGCGGGAAGTTTCACACGCGATTGGCCCTGTGCGAGTGGGGTACGTGTATTACTGGCGTTCGCGGTAAGTTCCACACGTGATTGGCCCTGTGCGAGTGGGGTTCGTGTATTACTGGGGTTCGCGGGAAGTTTCACACGCGAAAGTGCCTGTGCGAGTGGGGTACGTGTATTACTGGGGTTCGCGGTAAGTTTCACACGCGAAAGGGCCTTTGCGAGTGGGGTACGTGTATTACTGGGGTTCGCGGGAAGTTTCACACGTGAAAGGGCCTGTGCGAGTGGGGTACGTGTATAACTGGGGTTTGCTTGAAGTCTCACACGCGATTTGAGCAGGGTACGTGTATTTCGGGGGGTGCGCGGGAAGTTTCACACGCGATTGGCCCTGTGCGAGCGGGGTACGTGTATTACTGGGGTTCGCGGGAAGTTTCACACGCGATTGGCCCTGTGCGAGTGGGGTATGTGTATTACTGGGGTTCGCGGGAAGTTTCACACGTGACTGGCCCTGTGCGAGTGGGGTACGTGTATTACTGGGCCTCGCAGGAGGTTTCACACGCGAAAGGGCCTGTGCGAGTGTGGTACGTGTATTACTGGGGTTCGCGGGAAGTCTCACACGCGATTTGAGCAGGGTATGTGTATTTCAGGGGGTGCGTGGGAAGTTTCACACGCGATTGGCCCTGTGCAAGCGGGGTACATGTATAACTGGGGTTCGCGTGAAGTCTCACATGCGATTTGAGCAGGGTATGCGTATTTCGGGGGTGCGCGGGGAGTCCTACACGTGAATTGGCAGTGTGGGTCCTCCCAGGTGTTCCCTCTACACCCTCCACGGCCCATGCAGGCAGCCCACACCACAGGGGACTACCCTGCACCCCTGGTCATGTCCCCCAGCACCCCCCCAGCAGTGCGGGGCACCTGCCAGCAGGCCCCCACTCATGTCCCACTCATGTCCCCCTGCACCCCCACCCCCCAGCAGTGCAGGGCACCTGCCAGCAGGCCCCCACTCATGTCCCCCTGCACCCCCACCCCCCAGCAGTGCAGGGCACCTGCCAGCAGGCCCCCACTCATGTCCCACTCATGTCCCCCTGCACCCCCACCCCCCAGCAGTGCAGGGCACCTGCCAGCAGGCCCCCACTCATGTCCCACTCATGTCCCCCTGCCCCCACGACATGACAATCCTCTATCATGGCCCTTATGGCAAGCTTCCCCAGGCCAAAGGCCCAACCAAGTATTGCATCCACCCATAGAAAAGGCAATTACATGATACAACCCCAAAGGCAAGTATGTAAATGAACACATGTCCGTCACACACACACAATGGGTGCAAGTGAATGTGAAAACCCATATCATGACATCCAATGAGATAATACCACACATCGAAGTATGAAGAAAAAAATGTATTAAACACAACATGAATGTAATTAAAATTAAACACACAACAATGGGAATAATTAAAGAAATGCTGCATGTCCGTAAAAGAATAAAAAACAAGAAATCATAATCCAAAGAAATCCAAAAGAAATGGTGTCCAAAGTCACAGTCCAACAAAGCAAATCCAAGGGAAAAAATAAAGTGAAATCCATTGCTCCATGGTGAAAATAAAATAAATGAGAATAATCCAATGGTGAACTGTGTACAAATGAACAATCCAGGGTCCATGAGCCCAACTGATGAAATGAAACCTACCAAAAATACTACCTAATAAAAAACTATATACAAAAACGTGGTGCATTGTCCAAGCGCAACCAAAATAAAAAAGAAAAGGAAAGGAAACCTAACACTATCTAACTATATACAATGGCGGGGGGCAAGTCCTGCAGCTCACTCTGTGGTGTCCCGGGCCAGGGCATCATCGAACTCCATGTCGATGTCCCGGAGGGGGGCCTCTGCCCTGACACTCATGGCCTGTTCCAACTCCCTGCGAGTCACCTCGAGGCACTCTGCCTGCCTCAACGCCCGACGCATGGAGAACTCCGCCCTGACCATGGTGAGCCGTGCCTCTTCCGCCCACCGCCGCTCCGCATCTATGCGCTGGCCCAACCGCAGCCACACGGAAGACACATCCATTCCAGGGTCCTCCTGCCCTCTGGCCGATGCCTGCCCCCCTGATGTCGATGGCCCCGAGCCATCATTGCTCCCACCTAGAGCCTGCTCCTGCTGCTGCTGCTGCTGCTGCCGCTGTCCATGTGCCCTGTCCGATGATGCCTGCACATCCTCCATCAGATGGTCTCCAGTTGTGGTGTCCACCCCAGCTGGACCGCCGACTCCCGACTGTGGCAGGGATGGGATCTCCACCAAGCTGGCTGTGTTGGTCAGGCCAGGTCCTCAGGGGGCCTTGGTGGAATCTGGGCCGGAAGACGACAGGGAGAACGACTGGCGCATAGTCTCCACAGAGGAGGAGAAGTCCGCCAGAGTGCGCGTCACATGTAGGAACCCACCAACCAGGGCCCCTCCCAACAGTGCCACGTCGCGATGCTGCTCTTCGTGATGGCCTGCGTTCTCTGCCCAGGAAGAACGCACGTCATCACGAATGTCACGCCTGCGCAACGCGACACTAATCAGGACGGAGGCCATACGTTCATCGGACCCCTCGTCCGCAGGTAGTGGAGAGGCAGATGACATGGCACTCTCCCCTACCTGCTGACGGGCCTGGGCCTCCCTGCTAGTGCATGGTGGTGCAGTCACAGGGTCAAGGACAGGGACATGCACAGGCCCCTCCGCGGTGACCTGTGCTGCCTCCTGACCCTGGCCGTGGACTGCACCACTTGCACCAGTGGTACTACCCCCACCAGGCCCCATGTGCGGCTCAGTAGCAGGCTCCTCCTTCTCTGTGGAGACCACCAACCTGGATGTCTCCGTACCGTCTTCCGCCATTGCAAGCCCCTGTGGGGGCTCACCCGGCCCTTCCGCCTCAGCCGTAGTGGCAGACACGGCACCAGCCCCCTCGCTCCTGGATGATGGCAAGTCCTGGGAGGGTGGCTGGGCCTTGCGTTGCCGCCCAGTGGAGGCATCCCCGCCGCTTGGCTCCACAGCGCCGTCTCCGCCCTCTTCTTCACTTGACGCTGCGTAGAGGGAGACATAGAACACAAGCATCAGGGTACAGTACAATATTACCCTAGACAGGAAGCAATAACACATGAGTGGCAGTGTCTAACGTCACTTCCATCCTGTCCCTCCACAACACATGGGTGAATGCACGGCATGGCGCCTGCAATCAACATCAGCATCCATGTACAAGGGCCTCTATTAATCAAAATGTTGCCTTCAAACTCACATGCATCCTGGCTCACACTGATCCCATGCACACACATCACCGGAGGGTCATGCATCATGCCTTATACACCACAGACACAGTGGATAGACACAGTGCATACAACGGTGACCGCACTGCATGAGTGAATCTACACATCATCACGGACATGTGTCATGAATCCATGGCATATCGAAGTCACAGAGACACTTCTCAGACACACACATGTGCACCATACATGTACATGACAGCAGCACCCATCCTCACACCCCCACCATGTGCAAGAACAGACTCTGGCATGCTTTCATGTGTGCATTTGCCATACAGCTCCCCATGTAGCATTGGAACCCATGCACCAACCATGTGGTTTGTACATTACTGGTCTCACATGCATGACCATGATGTCCCTGCACACACACATCCATACATGGCCCATGTCACACATACAGGCAAGTATCAGACTACCAGCACACTGCAACATGCCCTGTCTCGCAGACCAATGCTTGGCCACTTACCGCTCAACTCCAGGCGGGTCTTCCTCTGAAGGATCTGGGCGTGGAGCGCTGGGCATACGTGTTCCAGGACCCTCATCGGGATGTCACTCATGCTGACCCAGGCCTTGTGGAGGGTCCTGGACCTGAAGTCCTCCCAGCGCTTCTTGACATGCTTGATGTCGCGGGTTGCCACCCCCTCTGCATTGATGGCAACCACTACGTCGTCCCAGATCCTCTCCCGTCCTTCCTTGTTGGCGCATGATGTTCCGAAGAGGGCATCATAATGCCCCAGGACATGCTCCACCAGGACACCAACTTCCTTCACACTGAAGCTGGGGGCCCTCTGCCTCTCTGGCTGGGGGTCGCCAGTGGTCTCAGATGGTATTTGTCCTGACATGGCGACCCTTGAGGCAGGCGTGGGTGGGTAACTGGGTCCTGGGGCTGGGCTGTGGAGCGATGGTATCCCATTCGGGAGTCTTCTGTTCTAGCAGGGGTGGACACAGCAGCTGGAACCCTGGCTGACGTGCAGGCACCAAATAGCAGGGCACGTGGGCAGCAGGCAGTCAGGCAGCAGCAGATGGCAGGTGGGAGCGTGCTCGGAGGTCTGGGGGGCAGGAAAATGGCCTTCAGGGCAGGAGCGTGGTCTTCAGTGTGTGTACGCATGGCCAGCTTGATACGGAGTGAATTGGCACGTGAAAAAAGTGCACGTCAGTGTGAAATCTGAGGAAAGGCCCTTAGCGCGTAAGGGCGTCAGCACACGTACGCGATTTCATTGGACCAAAGTCCCCTAGCGCGTAAGCGCATCTGTGACGTATCACGCACTGTCGTTGCCCTGGCACGGGTTGAAGATCCCACGTGGCTTTCCATTGCTCTGTACATGCTTTTCGTGGGATGCGGGCGTGTGTTTTCCAGCCGTTGGGGTTCACACGCTATTACTTCACAGCGGGTGGGTGTTGGCTACCCGTTCTTCTACACACAAGGCAGAAGGTGATTGGTATCCCGCTCGCCCAGGGCCAATCGCGTGTGAAACTTCCCGCGAACCCCAGGAATAAACGTACCCCACTCGCACACGCTATTTTTCACACAGCGGGTGTCGTGTTTGTCGCATCCCCCTTTTTTTTACGGCCATACTGGCCTGCCTGTTGATCGCATACGTTTTTTTTGGGCTCCTGGCTGCCACACCATACTACGTGTGTCATTTTTGCACACACGTGGTCTACTGGGGGGCGCTTGTCTCTTTTTCTTCTTTTTATGGGGTGCCTGTGTGTTGCGTGCACGTCATTTATCCTAGGGGGCCACAGTATGAGACATTCATCATAGCTGTATATACGTGCTTTTTATTTGCGCACACATTTGTAATGCGCAGGGACGCTACCGCCTGCGTTCGTGTGGTGGACGTGTTGAGGCCTGTGCATGTCTTTGCCCGTGCGCGGGTTTGCCCCATTCGATTCCATGAATATGGGCGGTTCGCGTGCGTGTGGGCGTTCCGTGTACTTCCCAGCAGTACTTCCCCAGTTACGCCTTCTTTTTCACGCGTTGTTCCCCATCCCCACCCTTTTTGGTGTGCGCGTCGCGCGCGGCGTTTGAGCTGTTGCAATGACGTGTGCGCCCGTGTGCGCCATGCTCGGGTTTGGCACACATCCCAAGGAAAACACGCGCAGGGACTTCCATGCGCCAAGATTTTCGGCACACGTTTGTTCCATGAATCAGCCCCTAAATGTTTCTGCAAATGCGATGGCAATGCTTTGGCAAGGAGCAGGGGGTTGGAACTGCTGTGTTGGGTCAATGCATGAAACTGTGCACCATTCAATGTCATCCTCTTCCAGACTGGACAGTTTTACATGGTCTGCATGGTGATAAATAACTCCAGATGTAACATGATAATGGTACCTGGCGACCTTTCCTGTTGGGCAGCTGGTCTAAACAGAAATTCAGCGGATATGTGCAAAGGTTTTCCCTGAATCCCTGCACCTGACCTAACAGTACTGTAACCCCATAGAGGAAGAAATCTGGATGGAGTGGTGCGCCTCTCAAGGTGCTGTAGCCACACATTGCTTGGGGGAGCAGGCGGATGTGGTATGGAGAAAGGCTGGGTATAAGGGGATAACGTTTAATAATACCACCCATGATGGCTCCCCATTTAACAACTGCTGAATGAAAGTATGGAACATATTAACGGACTTGTACCCCGACAGACCTGACCTGCAATCTATAAAGGCTCATATGATGAGCATCCCAGACTTTATATACAGCAGATACACGAGATGTGGCATTTAGAGATGGATGAGTCACGGGACAGAAATATCACCATTTCGATCACGTGTTACTCAAGGGGCTCCTCTTGGAAGTACAAGCAGATTTTTAAAATATTCTTGGAAAAGAAGCAAAGTCGTGGCCCGAGATACAGGCACACATAATACATTATTGTCATCGGAAACAGGAGGAGGATAAAGATCAGGCAGTACAGACACAAAGGGCAGAAGCAAAGTTTGTACCAAAAAAATCTCTCTGCACTCCTTAAACACCACATTGACAAACACTACAATCACACCCAAAATGCACGTTGGTAACCAGAAGTGCACATTAACCACTGCTCCAAAATACTCACAACATGTATCAAACTTGCACACCACAGAAACCCCTAGATTTTCACTTCAAGCACACATGAATACTGCAACAAGGAAGCCTTGCCATGCTTGTAGGTTAGACCACTACCATACCTCGTGCACATCCTGAACTCCAAGAAACTGTGAAAATGATAGCCTGTGTGCTATACAAGACTCAATAACATAGCATAACAGGGCATAGCAAAGAGTTTCACTCATTCTCCTGTCGGGCACTCTGACATCCCCACACAACTTTCTGTTCTGGGAGGAACAGAGGAAGAAATAAGATTTGGCTCTACTCATTTGAGCCCTCCATACTAGCTGAGATTACATTATTTGCCTAGGATCACCCACTTTGGTTAAGCAGTGAAGCTGGGATTTTAACCCATGCTACAGTTTAGGCACTTGATCACATACCTTCCAAGTGCTGGTTAGCACAAGTATTTACATTTTGTATTTCAAGGCCTACATTAATGTGTTATAGAGCAGAGCTCTCAAGCTTCCTGTGGCGGCTATGCATGAGAATGGCACCTTGTCTTGATTTTGCTTGGCATCCTTGGACTTTTAGGTTTCCTTAATTTCAAATGGGAAAGAAAACTACTAGTCGGAGAATGCAAAGGGGCAAACAGGACTGCATGGACTTCTCACGCATGGTCACAGGAAACTTCAGAGCTTCTGCGTTTACTGGCTAAATACACATATCACATATTAAATCAACATTACAACACGTACATCTTTAGAGAAACATGCTAAGCAGAAAGAATGTTGTTGCAGATTATTTTCCCACATCCTAAATGGAAAACTACAAATCTCAGAATGTAAAATAATACAAGCCTGAAAAAATATCTTCTTTTTAGGCCACTGCAGTAATGTCGCTTGATACTGTTATGCAACCATTGAATCCAACCCCTTTATTCATGTCAGACACAGTGGCTTACCTTTAAAAAAGAGACATTTTATCTTGGGTGGACGGGACCCCTATGTGCTAAGGCAGGGGAGTTGCTAGGTCTGGAAATGACCCGGGGCTACGCTGATGTCGGAACTGTTTGGACTGGGGGCTAGCTAGTTTTTTGGCTGTAGCTCCTGAGATTCTATCCGGGGCTACAACCAAAAGTTCAGGGGATATAGCCCCCTTAGCCCCCCCCTAGCAACGCCCCTATGCTAAGGTAATGAGCCATAATGAGGGGGGGGGGTCTTTCAGACCATCAGTGAGCAACGCCCACACATGGGTAAAAGAAGGGCGCGGGTGATGAGAGAAGAAGTGATTGCAGGTCATTAAAGGCCACAGGCAGCCCAGTCCAGGAGGCTGCCTGTGGCCTCGTATGGAAACGGTCGCATTACTTACCAGTAATCTCCACTACTCATAGGCATACTCTTCCTCGTCCCAGTACAGACTGCAAAGGTAAGTACTGGGAAGAGGAAGACGCCATAATCAGCCTGAGCTGCAGGGTGTGTGTTGCAACAGTGATTGGGTGAGGGGGACAATTGACAGGTGCAGGGAGTGAACAGCAATTAAGTGCAACAAAAAGCGCCCAATAAATGAAACAAGGAGACAAAAACCACAACAAACGATCAGGAAGACCTATAAGCATCTACCCTGTGGATCCCAGCCTTGACCTCGGTCATAGATATTCAGAAGGGATTATGAGCCGCCCACTCCTTACAGAGGGTGGCGAGTATGCAGGTACTGCGCATATGCAAATGACATTCGGGTCATTGCCGCCGGGCCTCAGACATTTCTTGTCGCTCTTTCTCAGCGTTTCTCTTTATTTGGGTATTGGAGCTGCTGGGCAAGAAGCAGGGGGGGCATTGGTGCTGCCTGGGCATGAAGCAGGAAGGGCATTGGAGCTGTCTGGGCATGAAGCAGGAAGGGCATCAGAGCTGCCAGGGCATGAAGCAGGAAGAGCATTGGAGCCGCCTGGGCATGAAGCAGGAAGGGCATCCAGAGTTAATGCAGCTTTTTGGCAGTGGCAATATTACAAGTCTTCCTTATACATAATTTAGACCTCTAACGAGATCTTCCAAAAATTGATTGTACCGTCATCACCGCCACACGAAGTGCGAGTGACGACGAGTATAATCGTGCGTGAGTCAAAACCAATCAGGCAATTGACCTTATGTAGTACCTATAAGAACCAACACACTGCTCGCCTATGGTCGCCTATAGATGTACCCATATTATGGGGGAAAGAAAACTAGAAGCGCCGTCGGGCAGAAATTAGGAATTTATTTAAGATTAGAGGAGAAACTTGTGATCACACAGAAGATTGCACGGATGCAGATTACCGCAAGGGGTTATGGGTAAACTTCTATTTACCGCGTGTGCGTGAGGAAGGGGGCGGGGCGCGAGTGAGGGGCTATATTCTACACCCACTGAGTTGACCCTGTTTAATCCACCCTCTGGATGCCCCCTTATTGCCAGGACTGATAGTGGTTGCCCACCCTCTTACTCCACCCTCAAACCCCCTCTCTGGCAGGTGCTCCCCCTGATTATCCCTGTAAGTAGCTGCACCCCCTGGAAGCTCTTGCCCCAGTGTCCAGTGTGCAGCAGGGGGCATTTACAGTTTACATTGATGGGGCATTGAGTAAATGCTGCTGTTTGTCACCTTTATGGCACTTTGCTCCAGTGGGCAGAGCCTGCAGGATTTCTTATGGGATTTCAGAAGGAACATGCAGCCCTTGGCAGAAATGCAAACCTTTATCAGCTTTTACCCATCACAGGCTGACCTGCCTGCTTCTGATGCTTCCTTGGGAGGACATCTGTAGGTTGCCTGCGGTACTGCAGCATTTTTACCTTCATGCCATCTCTAGTGCTTTCTAAAAAGCGAATGTAAAATAATCACTTTCAGCCAAGACACACATGCCACCAGCAAAGGTTTATGCCTGTTCAGGGCCACCATGCAATGCATTGTGGGTATGCAAATGATCACAAGTGCCTGCTTTATCATTACAACTGCCTTTGTCTTATAAGGCAGAGGTGAACTTCCAGTGATGGCCACTGGGAGGCACTGTGGCATCTGTGACTTGACTGAAATGGCTTCTTCTGCTTTCACATTTCATGCAGAGGTTATTTTTTTCTCCTGCTTTCATAGCCACCATAACTCTGCTCATCTTGCTTAGGAAAGGCTGCAGATCTGCGGATAGCCAATAGATGTCCTCACAGGAATTCACACTGTTCCTGTTGCAGGCAGTGCTTTTGTTGCCTGCCTTTCCTTGTGTGTATTTAAAGGTATTATAACCTAGTGAGTCTTCACTAGAGAGCTTGAGGAATCCTAACTGTTGCCTTTTCATCTCACATCCATTCCTCACAGAGGTACATCAGGGTGATCCCAAGGTCAGGCTCAAGTGGGGGTTGCAGGGTTGCTGGTGACAGTTAAAAGGTGGGTATTTAAAGGATCTAGGCCCTGATTCATGGAATTTATTGAGCAGTAAATAGGGACTTTGCGCTGCAAATCGCGTATGAAACCCCCTTCATGGATTCATAGAATTAACTGCAGAGTACTTTCTCGCAGTACTTCACGCAGGCTCAACACGTCTGTGCGTGCAGCCGAGTGCCTTGCGTGAGACACACACCATGCAGATTGTGGGCGTTGCATGCGCAGAGGGCCAAGTAGGGGGTGAAACTCGGAAAATGAGGAAGAACAATGGAAAATGTGGGTGCTACGAGGGAGGGCCCGCAGGCACTCCATCGCACGCCCACAAATATGCAGAACGAGATGATTTCATGGATCCAACTGCGCAACATCTCGTTGGGGAAATGGCCATGCAAAGCCCTCATTCTATCTGCCACCCAAAGGCAGTCCTACAGACACTTGCGCATAGGATTCACCACGCAGAAGTGAGATTGCATGTTGGATTTAGGGGTGCGTGTATGCAGCTGTGGTTGTGATCTAACTTGGGGGTGTCCATTAGCGGTGTAGTGGGGTGCAGGAACGGTTTACGGGGTTGGCACGCACATTTTTCTGAGTTTTACCTGAGTTACAGCAATTTTAACGCATGTTTTTGGGGTTCAAGTAACTATTATGAGGGACTCCGCACAGTGCCCTTGACGTGCAGACCTGGTTGCAGGGGACCCCATGCACTTCTTCAACGGTGCATGTTTTCGCGCCTGAGGAGCAGTCAAATGTAGCTGTTTGTGGCTGTTGTTGCATTGCGGGGTAGCGTGTAAGAGGCGTTCTGGCTGCAACTTGCATGTATGGTTCCTTTGCATGAACAACTCCATGAATAAGCGAAGCGTGCAGAAAAGCCTTTGTCCGCAGCCTCGCGCAGAGTCGTTCTCAGTGCGCAGGCTTTGAGGATCTGTGCACACTATCCATGAATCAGGTCCAAAGTGCCTCATTCACAGAACTCTTTGCACGCTGAAATGTTACTTGGTGCACTTTTCAGCATCCAAAAGTCCCTTCATTGATTCATGTAATGGATTTTGCGTGCATTCTGGCACTTTGCGGGGACTTTGCATGGATCCGTCACGTCTTTGGGCCCGATTCATGTAATAACTTGGACAGAAAATCGGTAACATGAATGCCAAACTGCATTCAAAATTCTGTTAATCGATTCATGAAATGAAATGCGCGGGACATGTCTAGGACCTGCATGGACATCGCGCTGTTTTGGCATAGCTCTGCGAGCAGCCCGAGGCCTGCGCAGAGCGCGGAGAAGGCAGCAGAACTAGTAAATTACGAAGAACAAGGGAAAAACTGGGTGTTCCAAGGGACGGGACGCATGCAGTCCATGGCACACCCACAAATGCGCATGACAAAGTGTATTCATGGATGTGACCGCGCAACCTCTCGCTTGAGAATGCCCACGCAAATCCCTTGATCTCTCCACCACCTGAAGGCAAGCATAAGGACACTTGCGCATAGGATGCGCTGAACGGAGGTGAGTTTGCATGTCGGAATTAGGTGTGCGTGCACGCGGAGGGGTTTTCAATCAGACCTAGGGGTGCTTGTACGCAGTGTATTGGGGTGCTCGGCCGGTTTACGGGGATACACACACTGTTTGACAGGAAAATAATGCATTTATGGGAATCTCTACGCATGTTATCGGGGTGTTGGTTGCAGTTATGGGGCACCCTGCGCTGTGGTGCCAAGGTGCAGGCTTGCTGGGGTGGATCCCACACACTGTTCACGGGATGCGTGTGTTCGCGCCCTTTGAGCCTGCAAGTGTAGGCGAATGTGGCAGTTTTGTCTTTGCGTGGGAATGTGTCAGGGGCGTTCCGGCCGCGACTTTCATATAGGCCTACTTTGCGGGAACAATTCCATGAATACGTTGGGCATGCATTTTTTCTTATGCGAGCAGGCTCACGCATAGTTGTTCTCGGTGTGCAGCCTTTGCTGGATATATGCGTGGATTCCCATGATTCGGCCCTTTATGTGCAGTCTCCTGCTTTGCGCGGTTGTTCTCGGTGTGCAGCCTTTGCTGGATATATGCGTGGATTCCCATGATTCGGCCCTTTATGTGCAGTCTCCTGCTTTGCGCAACACTCCATGTAAAGAGTGGAACGGGCCTATGCAAAGAAATAAAAAGGGGGAGGAACATGCATAGTCCCCATTCTCTCAGCAGAATGAGGAAGAACAGGGACTAACGTGGGTGTGTTGAGGGAAGGGCCACACAAGGCCAAGAAAAGCGCAAACATAACCGAATTCATGGATTCCACACACAACTTCATGTCGGGCAAAGTCAGACACAAACCTCGGGATGTTACTGCATGTCGATAGGAGCCACAGGGGACTTTGCACATAGGAACCAAAGCACAAAGGAGAGGGTAGCATAGCAATTTATGGGTGATGGTATGTAGTTGAGGTGCCACTTGTAGTTAGGGGTGATTGTATGCATATTAGCGGGGAGCAGCCTTGATTTACGGGCGTTCGCATGCAGATTATCTGTGTGCTGCTTTGAGTTACGGGAAATAGCACACAGAGTAGCGGGTGCTGACTTGGGATATGGGGGTTTGTACGTAGTGTTGCCGGGGTGCTGTCTTGTTTGCGGGGGATGCCCCACAGATTTACCAGGGTGCCTCATGTTGCGGATGAGGAAGGAGCAAAGGTAGACATATGTGGGTGTATTCTCTTTGCGTGGGGGCATGTTGGTTGTGTTCCTGGGCAAACAAAATTTTCTTTGCACATCGGGGTACTTTGCATTTTGAGATCCATGAATATGTGGAACACGCAATTAAAACTTTGCACGCAGGTTCGCGCAAAGTCATTTTCGGCGCGTGGGGATTTATGGGCAAATTCCAATGAATCAGGCCCAAAGTGTCATACCCTGTAGCCGCTTATTCCTGTCCCCCATTCGTCGTTAGGACCATCCCCCCACTACCTTATTTGGAGGCACTGCTGACGTCACCTTTGGTGTGCCTATACCTACCCTCTTCCCATACCGGGGTTAGTGTACATATTGCTAGTGTAAGTTTCTGTTTTATTTGTGGCTAGGGTGATTTGGGTAGACACCTCTAATAAATATTTGTGACTATACTGGATTCGCCACCACCCGTGACTGGCGGGCACCATGCTCAAGGACTGGCTTCAGGTAGTCAGCTGGGCTGAGGGAGCTAAGCCTGAATGTTGCTTCATAATAAGGTGGGGTTCCATGGAGCACTCCCCTCCATCAGGTGCTCAAGTTGAAGGAGTCCTTAAAGTCCTCACTGGCAAGGTCAAGGGTTGCGGGCTAACACACCAGTCATTCCTAGACTAAGCCCTGCCTCACGCAGCGCTGCATTCAGTCACCCCGCAGCACCAGTCTGGGTGCCCTTATGGCTGCACCCGCAAGCACCCCTAGCTCATCTGTGACTAGCGCACGCGCCAGTGCTTTTGTAAAGGCTTTCGTAAAGGATATGAATTTATTTAAAATGTGTATATAGCGCGTACATGCAAAATGCATCACAGCGCTGTACAAGATTCTATATCGGATAAATACATTGAGCAAATACACACGAACAATAAAATATCTTTAAAAACAGGAATCACAAAACAAATAAATCATTAAAGCAAATTTAACAACATCATTTCATAAAACAGAATTCCATGACCATGTTTTGAGTGCTTTCCTGAACCTCAAATACTTTGGTACCTCCTGGAGATTAATTAGTAGAGCATTTCAACAAGAGACTGCAGCCCCAGGAAAAGACCTTTTCATGGTATAAGCATTGCTTCATTTCACAAACTTCTAAAAGAAGGGAATCGCGACTGCGGCGACCTCTGGACGCCCTGGAAATATTCTGTTTCTCCCCCAGTAAAATGGAGGCTGCAAACACTTTGCTTTGCAAACAATGCACAATAGCTTCAAAGTAATTCTTGCATCCAGGGGCGACCAGTGAAGTGATGTAAAACAGGAGCTATATTCTCAACCGCTGAGCACCATAAACCACACGTGCAGCATGGAGGAGAACCACTTTCAGCGGGGTCAGGGGTCAAGGAAGAACTAGGGAGACATGTTAATAGAATTTCCAAAATCAATACTGGAAAGAACCAAAGATAGAAATAATGAACGAAAAAGAGAAGAGGATTCCACAGATTTAAGGAAAACAAAGGGTCATTTGCAGATTTTACCAACGCATGTATGTGTGGAACAAGTGTCAGTCACGAGTAAAGTGAACCCCATTATTTAGCAGTATGTGAAACACCTGAGGATGAACCCGGAAGTGGTGCTTTCCTAAACCAGACGAGTGAGAAAACAAAGGAAACTCTGTTTAGCACTGATTCAGTTTAATAAAATGGTCAGATATCCAAATCTCTATACCCGGCTGAGCTTGCGATGCGATTGGCAAATAGAGTTGGGTGTCACCAGCATTCTGCTGCATCCCCCCCCCATGCTTTATAGCCAAATTACCCAGAAGTTCCATGCACACATTAAAATGTAATGGTGATCAAATGGACCCCTGTGGAACACCAATGGGAACAAGAAATGGATCAGAACGATTCTCACCCATAAAAACAACTGACAACCAAAAATGATCAAAACCAGATAAAATCCTGGCCTCAGATCCCAGAAAAGTGGCAGATTTGCGGACTGAGAGAGTTCCGCAAAAGAATGAGGTATTTCCTCCCAATACCTGGGCATTTTATTATACAGGAATAAAGCAAAATAAGGCAACTCATGTTGGAAGCAGAAGGCCGGGCAGCTGGAAGATTGGTTTTTCAACAGGGTAAATAGAGCTTCGGGCTGATTAGCAGCGAATTCTACCCTAGAATTGCAATATTTCGCCTCCAACATCTTAGCAGAATAACAGCACATGCTTGTTTTACATTTTGAAAATTGTCATCTGATGCAAATGGACGCCACGTGTGTTCTGAGGCACGAACAAGTTGTGATTGTAAGTTGAAGGCTTGAAAGACCCCGGGGCGATGGCCTGTGTGGTGCTGTTTCCATATGTTGGGGGGCAATTACATCTACATCAGATTTCACTGAGCAATGCCTGCCTCTTGATATGGCAACATTCTCAGGTACTGAGAGAAGGCACCGAGCATGAATTAACCTGGATTCTGTTCTAACACAGGAGATCTCTTGCCTTGGCCTTGAGTAAAGTCTTGCTGTGTGGCTCTAGGGAAAGCCACCAGTGAGTGATCAGACCAATTGATCACCAAGAACTCGACCTTTGATTGAAAGTTATGAGCACTGATAACCCGATCTAAAAGGTTACCCTTGAATGCCTCGGAACACAACAATTTTGATGAAAATCTAAAAGCCCAAACAATTAAGAAAGGGAGTAAAAATTCTTACAGGCTGCATTACCCCATGCAACATGAACATCTCCAATAAAAAAACAAAAAGGAGAAAATACATGTGCATTGGTCATAAAATCCATCACTTCAGACACAAAAACATCATTACCCCCATGGGGTGATAAATCACAAAAACCTACAGGGCTGATGAGACATGGATACACATGTTAAATGCAATACATTAAAGGGAAGAGAAAGAGTTAATACTCAATTGAGAAGATTTAACATGATTGCGGTATGGCAACCCTCCACCGGCTTGGTGAAGCCTACCGTGCAATAGTGATTAGGTACCAAAAGGTCACCATTGTGTAAAGAATTGACATTAAACCATGCTTCCTGATAAATATAAAGTCAACATGAGAAAAACGCTATCCTTGGCTGGATCGCTACATGTATAAGTTGGCGCTGTTCTATTGCCTAACAGGTTTCGCAACATTAAGTCACGCAGCGGATATGAGCACTGAGATGGAAAAATAGTGTTTAGGTTTTACTTCTATTAAACACATTTTCTTGATAGGAAAGGCATTTCTACTCCTGAGCCTTGAATAATAAATTACTAGTGATAATACTTCATACCAGTCTAGAGTAACTTCTAACTTGCCAACTGCCCAACTGCACAGCACCTTTGCGCATCCTAGGCCCGATTTATGGAATTATCGGCGCAGGAAATAGGGCACTTGCGTGCACAAATCCACCTTCGTCGATTCAGGGAATCGAATGCGTGGTACTTTTCCTGGACTTGTGTGGATTTCATTCTGGCTCGGCACATCTGTGCGAGCCTTCAGGGTCTTTGCGGCAGACTCCAAGCAGACCGTGGGCGTGGCATGTGCAAAGGGCTGGGAAGGGGGCGGAACACAAAAAATGGGGTAGAACTTGCGAAAAAGGGGCCATTCCGACCTCATACGCCCCCAGTTGCACGGCACGAGAATTATTCATGGATTCGATCGCACAACGTCTCGCCCGGGAAATGGCCACACAAGTCCTTCATACGATCCACCACCCGAAAGCAGGCGTAAGTACACTTGTGCATAGGATTTGCAGCATGCAGGTGGGGTTGCATGTCGGATTTCGGGGATCGTGTAATCAATCAGGGTTCCGACATAACTTAGGGGTGCGTGTAAGCAGTGTAGCAGGGTTCAGGAATGTTTTACTGAGGTTCACACGCAGATTTCCAGAGTTATTAGTGAGTTACGAATTTTCATACACATGTTGTCAGGGTGCCGGATACAGTGATGGGGGACCCCGTACAGGATCCCTAAGTCACAGGCCTGCTTACGGGGGACCCCACACACTGTTTGAAGGGTGCACGTATTTGCGCCTGGGGGAGTGCGCAAAGGTAGTTGTTCTGGCTGTTTATGCTGTGCGTGTACGCGTGTCGAGGGCGTTCCCGGCGCAAATTGCGAATATGGTTACTTTGCGCTGTCGATTCAATGAATACACAGGGCGTGCATTTTTCTTTCTGCACTTAGGCTCGCGCAGTGTCCTTCTTGGAGCAGCCCTTGTGGGATTTCTGTGCAAATTTCCATAAATCGGGCCCCTTGGTGGAACGCAGGCGGGTAGAATATAGAGTGTCTTCCCATTTGCACGTAGGCCGAGAGAGAGCAGGTTTCTGCAGCAGTCCTAATGCCACAAGAAGACTAACCCGATCTGAATGGGCCCCAGGTCTGCCCAATTGCAGAGCACCTTTGCACATCTTGGTGCAACGCTTCCGTGTAGAGTGTCTTCCCATTTGCACGTAGGCCGGGAGGGAGCAGGTTTCTGCAGCAGTCCTAATGCCACAAGAAGACTAACCAGATCTGAATGGGCCCCAGGACCAACCAATGGCAGAGCACCTTTGCGCATCTTTTCGCATCTTGGTGCAACGGTGGCGTGTAGAGTGTCTACCCATTTGCACGTAGGCTGGGAGAGAGCAAGATTCTGCAGCAGTCCTAATGCCACAAAAAGACTAACGTGATCTGAATGGGCCCCAGGTCCACCCAATAGCAGAGCACCTTTTCGCATCTTGGTGCCACGCTGGCGTGTAGAGTGTCTTCCCATTTGCACGTAGGCCGGGAGGGAGTAGGTTTCTGCAGCAGTCCTAATGCCACAAGAAGACTAACAATATCTGAATGGGATCCAGGACCGCCCGATTGCAGGGCACCTTTGCGCATTTGGTCAACCACACTATCCTGCTCCACTGTCTCTGTGACAACCTGGGTATAACCGATCAGGCTCTAGCCTGGCTGACCTTTTTCCTTTCTGATCGACCCTCCCAGATGCAACTTGGGTCCTTCCTATTCTCTATCTCCCAAGCGCTGGTTCTCTCTAGGTTGGACCACTGTAACATCCGCTTTCTAAATCTGCCTGGCTCCACTCTCCGCCCTTTACAACTAATCCATAACAGGACTGCGAGTCTTGTCTTCGCTCTCAAGTGCTTGGATCGTATCTTTCCAGCTCTGAAATCCCTTCATTGGCTCCCAGTCAATGCAAGGATTCAATTTAAAACCCTCTGCATTGTCCACAAGGCTTTCTGGGGCTTGGTTCAAAATACCTTCAACTATCTCTCCGTAAATACCTCCCCTCTCGAGCTCTTTGCTCCTCTACTTCTAACTCTCTTAGGGTCAGTCGTTTTTTCAAAGAAAAGAGCTGGGGGCAGATCTCTGTCTTCGGCGGGGGCCTCCCTTTGGAGCAGCCACCCTGCCACCTTGAAACTTGAGGAGAACCATCTCCAGTTCCAGAAGCACCTCAAGACCTTCCTCTTCGCTTCTGCCTTTGCCCCTTTTCTCCCCTGCAATTCTGTTTTCTCTCTCAAGCACAGTGCACCAGGCCACCCTCTGTCCTTCGGGCCCAGGTACCTCCTAACCCTGTCACCCTCCTGCACTGTCTCCGGGCCACCCCTTGCACTGGGATCTGTATCTGTACCCATAGAATCTGCCTCCCACTTTTCTTCTTCACTTATCAGATATACCCTATCTGACTAATCTTTCACTTGCCACTTGCGCGCTGCACTACCACGGTTCATTGCCTGTATTTATTTATTTATTTTCACTTGTTATTTATTCTGTTCTCTCCTCTGTTCCGCACTTTCCACTTTTCCCCATTCCACGCACTTCCCCCTTTTCCATGCACTTGCGTGTTCTCCATGTCACTGGGCCTTGTAAGATCGTTGTTTTTGTCTCCCTTGTCCCCCTCCCTTTGCTTGGTCGCGCTCTGAATCACTTGTGTACGAGCGCAATATAAATAAAATATCATATCATATCATCTTTGCGCATATTGGTGCAACGCTGGGGCGTAGAGCGTAGAGTGTCTTCCCATTTGCACGTAGGCCGGGAGAGAGCAGGTTTCTACAGCGGTCCTAATGCCACAAGAAGACTAACATCTGAATGGAGCACGGGAACACCCAATTGCAGAGCACCTTTGCGCATCTTTGTGCATCTTGGTGCAACGCTGGGGTGTAGAGCATAGAGTGTCTTCCCATTTGCATGTAGGCCGGGAGAGAGCGGTTTCTGCAGAGGTCCTAATGCCTACGGCCTGCTCTGCATGATCCACATGCCTTCACCCCAGTCCTAAGCAGGTGAGCTTGGCTGGGTACCATTGGAGTTCTTATTCTGCCTTCCTGTTCACCCGGAGCACCGTCCGACGCCCCATCTGCCCTTATTGTTTTCATTTACACCGTGCTGCATTGCTCGTAACGGCTGTTCTCTCCTAAAATGGCGGCTTAGACCTCTGTTTACTGTAGCCTAGCAACATGGTCTAACTGCTTAAATCACGCCGAACATCCGTCGGCAGGTGGAAGCCGGCTCCTGTGAGCGAAGGCCCAAGGGAGATAAGGCCCTGTTTGCCCCTGTTTGCCACAGGGTGCTAAGAAGCTATGGCAAAACGCAGGTATCATTGTACTGCCACCCCATTTTCACTCATTGCTTTATGTTAGTACGATTCGAGTAACTGCCTCTCTCATATGTGTAATATACCATCCTCTGAATGACGTGTGAAGTGACTCTTTTCGCAGCTACACCGCTTTCAACACTCTCCTCTGGTCAGTCACTGTTCTGGTACTGGGCAACCTGGTTGATCACTCTCCTCTGGTCTTTGGTTCATATAGTCCATCACCCCTCTGATCATTGGCTCCCTCGTCAGTTTCTCCTCTGGTCTCTGCCTCCCAGATGAATCACTCCCATCTGGTCAATCACCCGCCCGTGTTCCTTGGCTCCCGGGTGAATCACTCCACTCTGGTCAGTCACTCCTCTGATCCGTGGCTCCCTAATGGGTCACTCTCCTCAGGTGGGTCGCTCTTGTCTGGGCCTCAGCTCATATGGTCTATGACCCCTCTGGTCTTTGGCTCCCTTGTGAGTTATCATCTGGTCCATCAATTCTCTGGTGCTCGGCATGTGGTGCCTGGTTGGCTTTGTCAGCTGCTACGTGATATGATTGTTTATTTATATAGCGCCTATACACAATGTGTTTCAAAGCGCTTCAAGGCAAGGGAGGGAACAAGGGAAAATACAACCACATTCTTACAGGCCATGAACAGTAAGGATGTGAAATTAACTATCGTACTCGGCCTGACGACATTTCAGATAGTGCAAGAGCTAAGACATAGATAAGGAAGGGAGGGGGAGAGTGGGAAGGAAATGGAAACAGACAGGCGACTACGGTACTAGGCCTGACGACATTTCTGGTAGAGCCAGAGAAAAACAAAAGGTGAGGGAGAGGGGTGCAGAAAGGGAGGGGAGGAACAAAACAAGCGACTATCATACTAGGCCTGACGACATTTCAGATAGTGCTGGAGGCGTGGTGAGGAGGAAAAAAACAGTAATGGGGGGGTGGAGGAAACAGACGAGGTTGCTATCATATTAGGTCCAGGGACAATTCTGATAGAGTAAGTGCATAGAAGAAAGTAAGGGGAGGAGATAGGAAAAGGGAGAATGGAAAGGAGGAGAGAAAAGAGAGTAAGCAGTCAAAAAGAGTGGAGAAGCAAGAGTGGAGAGAGAATACAATTGCAGTAGTCATTAGTAACACATAATGTTGCAAGCCAGGATACAAGATGAAGATGGGAACAGCATGATTCAGGGCCACCATGAGTACAAGATGCAAAGGAAGTCCAGCATGAGAGTTGAGAAAGAGTGACGCACCGTGAATGAATGAAGTCCATAAAAGTCAAATCCAGCATTGGCCACAAGACAGTGATGGTGAAGGAAGGCACCAGGTGGGCGGGGCTTGCTAAGTGGTGAAAAAGAACAGCAGGCAGGAAGGTACTAGGTGGGCGGGGCTTAGGCCAGGTGACCTAGATCCACTTGCACCTGCTGCCCATCTGCAAAGGAAAAGAAGCTGGAGGGCTCCTTAAGTAGGGAAACAGAGCGGCAAGCAGGAAGGCACCAGGTGGGCGTGGCTTGCTAAGTAGTGAAAAAGAGCGGGAAGCAGGAAGGCACCAGGTGGGTGGGGCTTGCTAAGTGGTGAAAAAGAGCAGCAAGCAGTGAAGCTGGGATTTTAACCCATGCTACAGTTTAGGCACTTGATCACATACCTTTCAAGTGCCACTTGGCACAAGTATTTACATTTTGTATTTCAAGACCTACATTAATGTGTTATAGAGCAGAGCTCTCAAGTTTCATTGAATTAATCTTGTGCATTGATTAAGGACGTGATGATGCATGTCCAGTTCCATTGTGCCATAATCCCATGTAAGACTGAGTGTTGCCGGAGTGTCTCTAAGGAGTCCGTGGGCAGTAAGAACAGAGGTCCTGGGAAACCCTCTAGAAACTGTGGGCCCTAAATTGTTGCCATGGCAAAATCACCTGGTTTAGCAACGCTTAGCCTAGCATTACACAATAGGGCATAAGAAGGCATAAAAGCTGGAGAATTAATCTTGTGCATTGATTTAAGGAAATGAATGCAACCAGCTGTAATGTTTCCAAAGGCAAATGGTTGTCCCAAGTTGTCATTAGATGGTCTGTTGAGCAAAACATGTTAAGAGTAACCACCTGAAAATCATTCTACATCCTACCCTAACCAACAACACATCTTTACACAGAAATGCACCAGCAAAACACGCAGGTTACACAATAGAACACACACCACCCGAAGACATATCTCTACATTACATGTGCCTACATAGCACACTAACCCACTACAGATAAATCAACGCTCTACACTCTTTAAACACTACATTGACAAACACTACAATAACACCCAAAATGTACGTTAGTAACCTGAAGTGCACATTACCCACTGCTCCAGACTACTCACAACATATGTAAAACTTGCACACCAGAAACCTCCATCTTTTCACTTCAAGCACACATCAATACTGCAACAAGGAAGCCTTGCCATGCTTGTACGTTAGACCACTACCTCACCTTGTGCACATCCTGAACTCGAAGAAACTATGAAAATGATAGACGGTGTGCTATACAAAACTTGATAACATAGCATAACAGGGCATAGCAAAGAGTTTCACTCATTCTCTTGTTGGGCACTCTGACATCCCCACACAACTTTCTGTTCTGGGAGGAACAGAGGAAGAAATAAGATTTGGCCCTACTCAGTGGAGCCCTCCATACTATCAGTGATTACATTATTTGCCTAGGATCACCCACTTTGGTTAAGCAGTGAAGCTGGGATTTTAACCCATGCTACAGTTTAGGCACTTGATCACATACCTTTCAAGTGCCACTTGGCACAAGTATTTACATTTTGTATTTCAAGACCTACATTAATGTGTTATAGAGCAGAGCTCTCAAGTTTTCTGTGGGCGGCTATGCATGAGAATGGCACCTTGTCTTGATTTTGCTTGGCATCCTTGGACTTTTAGGTTTCCTTAATTTCAAATGGGAAAGAAAACTACTAGTCGGAGAATCCAAAGGGGCAAACAGGCCTGCATGGACTTCTCACGCATGGTTGCAGGAAACTTCAGAGCTTCTGAGTTTACTGGTCAAATACACATATCTCACATTAAATCAACATTACAACATGGACATCTTTAGAGAAACATGCTAAGCAGAAAGAATGTTGTTGCAGATTATTTTCCCACATCCTAAATGGGAAACTACAAATCTCAGAATGTAAAATAATGCAAGCCTGAACAAACATCTTCTTTTTAGGCCACTGCAGTAATGTCGCTTGATACTGTTATGCATCCATTGAATCCAACCCCTTTTCATGTCAGACACAGTGGCTTTCCTGTAAAAAAGAGACGTTTTATTTTGGGTGGACGGGACCCCTATGTGCAAAAGTAATGAACCATAATGAGGGGGGTCTTTCAGACTATCAGTCAGCAACGCCCACACATTGGCAAAAGAAGGGCGCGGGTGATCAGAGGAAGAAGTGATTGCAGGTCATTCAAGACCACAGGCAGCCCAGTCCAGGACGCTGCCTGTGGCCTCGGATGGTAATGGTTGTATTACTTACCAGTAATCTCCACTACTCATAGGCATACTCTTCCTCGTCCCAGTACAGACGGCAAAGGTAAGTACTGGGACGAGGAATATGGCCGTAGAAGTAATGGAAATCAGCCTGAGCTGCAGGGTGTGTGTTGCAACTGTGATTGGAAGATGGGGCGATCGACACTTGCCCGTCTTCCCAAGGGGTGAGGGGTGGTCAGCAAGTAAGTGCAACAAAAAGGCCCAAAGAAGGAGATAAGGGGATAAAATTCCAACAAACACCCAGGAAGTCGAACTATAAGCATCTACGCTGTGGATTCCAGTGCTCATTGCATCAATTTACTGATGCTTCCTTGACCTCACGCATAGATATTTACAAGGGGTTATGAGCCGCCCACTCCTTACAGAGGGTGGCGAGTATGCAGGTGCTGCGCATATGCAAATGACATCCGGGTCATTACCGCTGGGCCTCAGACATTTCTTGTCACGCTTTCTCTGCGTTTTTCTTTATCTTGGCATTGGAGCTGCCTGGGCATGAAGCAGGGAGGGCATTGGAGCTGCCTGAGCAGGAAGGGCATCGGAGCTGCCTGGGCATGAAGCAGGGAGGACATTGGAGCTGCCTGAGCAGGAAGGGCATCGGAGCTGCCTGGGCATGAAGCAGGAAGGGCATTGGAGCTGCCTGGGCATGAAGCAGGAAGGGCATTGGTGCTGCCTGGGCATGAAGCAGGAAGGGCATCAGAGCTGCCTGGGCATGAAGCAGGAAGGGCATTGGAGCTGCCTGGGCATGAAGCAGAAAGGGCACTGCAGATGCCTGGGCATGAAGCAGGAAGGGCATTGGAGCTGCCTGGCCATGAAGCAGGAAGTGCATTGAAGCTGCCTGGCCATGAAGCATTAGAGCTGCCTGGGCATGAAGCAGGAAGGGCACTGGAGCTGCCTGGGCATGAAGCAGAAAGGGCATTGGAGCTGCCTGGGCATGAAGCAGGAAGGGCATTGGTGCTGCCTGGGCATGAAGCAGGAAGGGCATTAGAGCTGCCTGGGCATGAAGCAGGAAGGGCATTGGAGCTGCCTGGCCATGAAGCATTAGAGCTGCCTGGGCATGAAGCAGGAAGGGCATTGGAGCTGCCTGGGCATGAAGCAGAAAGGGCATTGGAGCTGCCTGGGCATGTGGAATTGTTACGGAGCATTCTCTGAAATGTGCTGATTCCGCTCTACCTTAGAGACCACCAGCTCTTTTGCAGGACTCTATGACTTTTGAACATTTTGAACCTGGAGACAGCGAGATATTTTTCCCACTCTCTCATGTATTTACCTGTGATTTAAACTCTGTGTTTCCTTTGGGTTTTGGAGTCTGGCAAACTCCATAGCCATCTTTTTGCATTAGTGGCACAGATTACTACTGTTTCCAAGAGCAGTGAAATGAAATTGACTTTATTTACATTGTAATTTTCTAGACCCAGTACACACTATCTCACAATAGGGTGCTGGAGGGATTAGTTAGTAGCCCCTTTGTCTAGCTTCTCATGTAACATGTTTTATGTTACCCTTTACACAATTAATGGCTGGTGGCAAAGGTTACTTTTTACTACTGTGATGTGTTTTTACCACGTGCTGCATTTGCAGCTACAGAAAAGCACCCATGGGTGCCATTTTTGTCAAAAAGGCAGCAGTCTTCTTTTTCGCCATTTCTTGTTCTTTAGGTCCTTCTTGAGATTTACTCTGCGTGCCAAACCAGGTTTTGTCCCTTTGTTCATTTTGTCTTTGGTGGGCTTCACGAGTGGAACCCGCCTCTGGCTCCAGAGTGTCTGGTGGGGGCAGGAAGTGAGGGAGGTGCCCGAAACTCCCTGTGCTTAGTCTCCTAGGAGACAGGAATGCACTCTTAGGTGATTGGCCTGCTGGCTGTCCGCCAAGGACAACCACCCTGCTGGGTGACTGACAGCTAGTCTAGAATGAATGGGAGAAACCTGCATGAAAGGCGAGGCTTTTTGGCTTGGAAGGCAGTCAACCACTGGACGAAGGAATCCAAAGAAGAACTTGGAAGAGACACCTGCTGCAACTTCTGGACCGTTGGTTTGCCCGGCGAAGCTCTGCGGCTATGCTGAAGCTCTGAATTCGTATTGACAGAGAAGTCCTGCAAGGACAACTTCTCCCCTTGAGTGGGTGGGACCAATCAACTCCAAAGTAAGCCACCCGAGCATCCTCTCAGAGCTGGTTGAATTTCTGTAGCAGTCGCTGCTGGAACCGAATAGCCAGGGAGAGGAACAACAGTTTGTGTGCGTGGGTTTTAAGTTGGCCAAGAGCTCCAGAAGATCCTCCAGACTCCCAGGAAGCAGGACTGGCCGCGCCTGAGCCACCTCAACAGAGTGCTTGACCCCAGAAGCAAGGAAAGCCCATCTCGACAGCCAAGAACTGCGGTGTTGATGATTGCGGTAGACACGAGGAGCTGAAACACTGAAGTGCCACTTGTTGAAGTTTGCCAGTTGCCGTCGGTGACTGTCCCGTTGTGGTGCAGGAGCCCCCAGAAGTCCTCCCTCTTGTCCCCACGACTGAGGCCCAAGAATAACAGGATCTGCAGAGCTGCACAGGAACAGAAGTAATCTGCTGCATTTTTCTTCAACCTAAAGGTACTGTAAAGTCTTAGAGAAGTTACCTCTCATGATATATTTGTTTGCTCTTCTACTTCACAAGTATCCCGGCTTGTGGCCCTACATTTGATTCTTCTTTTTCACTAAAGACTTTTAAAAACATTGTGCAAAGACTTTTACTCACCTGCAAGAAGTGCTTCAGGCACATAGACTTTTGCCCGTTGACATTATCTTAGCCTGGTTCCCTGAATGATTCTTCTCTCCTCTGTTATTGTATTGCACCTGTTCTTCCAGGAAGGGGTTAATGTACTCGGCATGGGGGGTGGGGTCTAAATATATTTGCCTGCTTAAAGAATATTTGTGATCTCTTGTTTGTTCCAATAACCCTTTCTTTTTGACACTTTCCAAGACTACTCTGAATATAACAGTATGTCCACAGTGTCCTAACTATTTAAGTCACCTGAGGGTGTAGGAATCTCCTGTGTGCCATCCCCAATGGGTCTTTACTGATTCTGAGAAACCTAAGAGTGTGTATTTCTGAAGTGTAGTTGAGTGTTGCTTTTATATTGCTCCTTCTGAAGAAAGCTTGTTTAAATGACTGGTAAATAAATCAGTAATTCTTTTTTATCAAGAAACCTTGAGTATGAGTGTTTAATTGAATACTTGTCACTGTGAATCCTGGTGTAACTCCTCTACTGCTCACATTGACCCCTCTTGAGATAAGCCTGTCTGCTAGGCCACACTACCAACCTGTGTAGTTTAGACTTATACCAAAGGTTGGTTCCCTATTGCCAGGAGGCTAAGGTTGTTATAGTGCACGCTAAGGGTACTACCCCAAATCTTTACCTAACAGGTATGAAGGGCATTGGCGCTGCCTGGGTATGAAGCATGAAGAGCATTGGAGCTGCCTGGGCATGAAGCAGAAAGAGGCATCAGAGCTGCCTGGGCATGAAGCATGGGCAGGGGAGCTGCCTGGGAATGAAGCAGGAAGAACATCAGAGCTGCCTGGGCATGAAACAGGAAGGGCATTGGAGCTGCCTGGGCATGAATCAGGAAGAGCATTGGAGCTGCTTGGGCATGAAGCAGGAAGGGCATTGGCGCTGCCTGGGCAGGAAGGGCATGGGAGCTGCCTGGGCATAAAGCAGGAAGAGCATTGGAGTTGCCTGGGCATGAAGCATAAAGCAGCCAGGAATGCAGCTGTTTGATAGGTAGCAGTGATATTACAACTCTGCTTATACAGCATTATAGATCTCCCAGATAATGGCGATCTCCCAAAAATTGATCCTATCTGTTATCACTGCCACTCGAAGTGCAAGTAACAAGGGGTAAAATCGAGAAAACAGCCATATAAGAAAAAATATTTGCAACCTTATGTAGTACCTATAAGAATAAACACACTGGTTACTTATGGTCCTTCTATAGGGCCTTCAGATAGTAAGTAGGAATTTATGTGAGAATAGCAAAGAAACGTGTGATCACAAAGAAGATTGTATGGATGCAGATTACCCGCAAGGCGTTATGGGTAAAATGATATTAACCACGGGTTGCTTAAACATAGTGCAAATAACAAGCTTGATTAAATATAGTTTTGAATGTTAGCACTTCCTGTTCTCAACCCTGTCATGTGATGCTCCACATCTCTCTATCAGTACATGTCACACAATGCCGCCATTTTGGACTAGTGTCCATTTTTATTAGAAATATGGCTTCTAGGGTTCAATTCCACTAATTCAGATGTCTATATATGTTTGTTATAACAAAATCTAATCATTTAGGGGCTATTCAACAAAATAGTAAATTTCCGAAACAAAAAGCTGCTAGTGCAAAATCAATATACATCAGCTAGTTTACTAAATCTGCACCAGCTAGTGCATAAATGGAAGCGACAGCAGGCCTCGACAGCGAATACATCTGTTACATTACATATATCACAATACAGAGCTAGTGCCTAGACAAATCATTGTTCAGTCTAGTTATATAAAGTCTAGCCAAAACAAGTCAAATTTCTGATGCACCTGTATCTTTAGCAGCACATTCAAATTTAAAGATAAGATAGAAATGTTCTTGTCTCATGTGGGTATAAACACTAGAATACAAGATTACCCCATTCAGCCAACAATGAAGGTGCATAGGGCGTTTTAGGAGAGCTGTTCAAAATGACCTCTCTGATTGTCTATACATGTCTATGCATAATTGCCTATATGAATTGCCTGCTGCTTACGTTTTGAAAAAATGCCGCCCATTTTGAAATGTATAATGCCCACTTTGAATTGCCTACTGCCCACCTTTTTAAAAGGTGCCAGCCCATTTAAATAAAGTTCATGGTAATTGACTGAATCGCCCCTGACCATTCAGAAGTACCCATTCTGAAACATGTCACCCACACTCACACATTCCCGCAACGTACCACCCACACCATTCCTACCTGCACTACCCACAGGCACACCTACCATAAGATCTATGCCTGCCTTCCCAGCTCCCACGCCGAATTGCACCATCACTTACCCAATCCACACCACAGTACACAAGCAAACTCTCACCCCATACCGTTCCACCTGAGAAACCAAAGGCTAGGCTCTCAATCTGCCCGCCTCTCAGCCACTCCTAAAACACACCCAGTAAAGCAACGCCACCGTCCGCCATCACCGACGTCCACCCCAATGCCAAAAACCCTCAACAAAACTGTCACTTCTATTAGCATCCCTAATAAAACCAAATCAGGGAACAACCAGAAAACACAATTCCAATGTGCACTTATCAGTGCACGCTCCCTGCCAGCGCGTGCCACAGAGATTCACAACCTCATTACCGATTTGAACCTAGACATCTTAGCCATCACTGAGACCTGGCTACATGAAGCCTCCGGGTCAGCCATCTGCCAAACCCTACCACCAGGTTAGATCATCCTTCGCCAAGACAGAACCTCTTGTAAAGGTGGAGGGGTCGCCTTACTTCTCAGGGAAACTATTAACGCCAGGCAACTAAAAACTGCGGAGGCGGACAACTTTGACATGCTATCGGTAAAAATATCTCCCTCACCAAATGACACCATAACACTACACATTTTCTACCGGCCTCCAGGTAGACAATGTGAACTCATGGTTCACACAAGAACTCCTGGATACCCGAACCACTAAAAGAGCAGCACTAACCTCATGGCAAACAAACCCCTCCACCACCACAAGAGACACCTACCTTACAGTCGCTAAACAATACAAGCAGGCTATCTCTAAAGCTAAAGCAGCCACATACAACACCAGAATTGAGAAAGCATTATTCTGCATTTATAACGAGCTGTCCATCCCCCCAACTTCCACACAGCCCACTGAGAAAAACGAAACCTGGTGTAACAACATTCAACACTCCTTGTTAAACACAATCGAAACACTCCAGAGCAATATTAAGACTCAACTTGACAAACTGCCTAAAGCCACTGCACCTACATCTAAGCCCTCGACCACCCCGCCAGTCGCAGACCCTCCACAGGGCAAAAAAATAACCATACACTTTGCATTCAGGGAAGTAACAATCCCTGAGGTCCTACTGATCATGAAGCGCACCAAACCATCGCTATGTAAAGGGGACCCATGCCCAGCCAACCTAATTAAAGACTGTGCGACAGCTTTGGCCCCATTTGTCACCACCTTTATCAACGCCTCCTTCGCCAACAGCACGTCCCGCTCACCCTCAAGGAAGCATGGGTTCGCCCACTACTAAAGAAACCTAGCCTTGAGCCTGACTCCACAAACAACTACCGTCCAATTAACACCGTGCCATTCCTGCTGAAAATTCTGGACAAGGCTGCCTATTTACAGATTCAATCTTACCTGGAAACTCACAACATCCTAGGTAAAAGACAATCTGGCTTCCGCCCTCGTCACAGCACAGAATCAGCCCACCTGGACCTTAAGAACCAATTACTCGAAGCCATGGTTAAAGGCAAATCTTCACTCCTCCTACTCTTGGATCTCCCGATGGCCTTTGACTTATGTAAACATCTCAGTGACACTGCTCACTTCTCCCAAGAAGCTACCGCCTGGATCACCTCCTTCTTGGAGGGCCGAGCTATGAGGGTCTTTTTCCGACCAGGCCTCAGCCCCTCCATCCCCCATTGGGTGAGGAGTACCACAAGGATCCTGTACCTCCCTCACTCTATGCAATCTATTCACCCTTCCACTGTTCAGCGACCAGGAAGAATTCGGCATAGGTTTTACCAACTATGCCGACGACACACACATTTTTCTCTCCCTAACAGGGAACTATGAGCAAGATCCCAACACCCTCCAGAAGACATATGCACGCATTCAGGCTTGGATGGATGGCAGCCAATGACCTCTGTTTAAACTGGGAAAATACTGAAATTCTACTGGTAGGCCCCAAAGAATCCCTAAAAAACCTAGACGACAAATACAGCTCCTTCACTATTGAGAACACTGTTATTATAGCCTCTACTGCAGTGAAAACCCTTGGTCTATATCTGGACTCCACCTTATCAATGGACAGGAAGTCAGCGCCATCTCATCTTCAGCTGCACTTACAACAAAATCATAAACGCAGTAATAGCCCACCTGTCGCCAATTAACTGCATTAACATCGCTAGAGCCACAATTGGCGCAAAACTTGATTACTGCAACATCGTACTCCTAGGCACCTCTGCAAATAACATTAACAGATTGCAAATTGCACAAAACAGCACCCTAAGAGCCGCCCTTAGCATCCCTAGGAGAGAGCAAATCTCCCAGGGAAAAAAAGATGCCCACTGGCTCCCGATTAAAGAACGCATAACATTCAAGGCCCTCACGATCACACACAAATGCCTCGCCCAGACCGCCCCAGCCTACCTATCAGAAAGAATACACCAGGTTCCGGCCTACATACCAAAACGTGACTAATACTCCCACCTACTCTCAGTCCCAGCATTCAACAGAGCTAAAGCTGGCGGCACCAGTTTTGAAGTATTATCCCCAAAAGCCCGTAACACGCTCCCGCTCAGCTTAAGAAACAAAGAATCCCTCACAGTATACAGAAAGATGCTAAAAACAAAGTTATTTAACTAAACTACTTCCACAATGTACAGTCTCCAACACTGTTCCTCTGTAACCTCAGAACACTCCTTCAACACTGTCATTGAACATGTATATCTGCCTCTGAAACATCTGACCTATCTTGTATTAAGCAAATATTCTGTAACAGTGCCACGATGCCTCTGGGCAGCTGGGCGCTTTATAAATCCAAATAAAATAAATAAATAAATAAATGAATCTGTATGAATGAGCGCTGCTGCAAATAACTAGATGGTTCTAACAGATAGGCAAGCCTAACACATGCCTCCAGATAAAGGAGGCAAAGTTGTAGTATATATAAATACTCTATAAATCTGTAGCATGTGATTAATGATGCAAAAAGGGGCAAATAAAGTGCAAAGTGAGCAATTGGCTCACACAGGAATAGGTGTTCACTCCCATAGCTCACAAAGTTAAATTAAATTACTGTGCAAATATCAAGTGCCAATACGCATGTGCAAATAATGCTGAATTGTGCAAAAAAGCATCAAACAGTACTGGTGGTGTGAGCTCTCAATACGCACTACAGACTTCAGTTACCATGAATCACGTTGCTTGTACAAATAGCTAGTGCAAAACCTGCAACTGCAAACAAAGCTCTAAAGTGCAAAAATTGCAATATGCAGTACCTTTAAAGTAAGTTCTAAAGTTAACATAAGACAAGATTGTCTAAATGCAAATGCAAAGGGTACGCAGAGATCTTACTAGTAGTGAACAATTCCACATCAGACATCCGTCTGAAGTGCATCAGTATAAAGTGCATATACAGGATATATTCACCTATATAACAAGGATAAAATATGCAAAATGATGACCAGCATAGTTATAAAAGCACTAACATTGCATATCAAGTTTCAGAATTAAAAAACAACAGTGTAGACTAGATCTTCATCATTCATGATGAAAGGAATTACACCTGGCGATACAGAGAGATAACTACGTAAATCAGAAGGCTATCCAATAATTAATTCAGAAAGACATAAAGTTCTTAATCGTCATTCAATCTTTGTGGTTTTAAAGTCTCAAAGCGATAATCAAGTTGGATTCCAATTGTCTTAGTTTCAATTGTCTGTTGCCCTGTCTGGGATGCTCAGGGCTATGGGCTATTCCAGCAGCCAACATCTCTATTGTGCTTTCCTAAAAGGTGTGCAGTCATGGGATACTTAATGTCTGCATTTTTTATCCCACAATAATAGCGTATGATTCTTAACTTCAAGGGTCCTCTCGTCGATCCTATATACCTAAGCCCACATGTACATTCAATTTTGTAGACCACAAATTTTGACAAAAAGGTAATCTTGTGTTTAAAAAAGACCACGTCTTACCACCTGGCACCCTAATCTCAGTATCACTGAGAATAAAATTGCACATTTCCCATTTTGTTGCATGTGAAGAAGCCAGAAGTCAAAACTTTACTCAATAGCCAATGACTTTGTAGAGTACTGGACTGTATTAGATCAGGTGCCAGTAGAGATGTTAAAGAAGCAGCTTCAGAGAAAGTGATGAACGGATGAGGATGTAAAGCATGTTTGAGATCCCGGTCAGTTAATAACACTGACTAATGTTTTTTAAGAATGGATCTGACACTACTGGCCTGTTGATTGAAGGTGCTGATAAACCTCTCTTCACTTTTGCCAGTATTCTTCTTGACATCCTAAGAAGAACTTTTCCATTTTGCAACTTGGCTTTTTCAAAGGAGCTAATAATGTTTTTGGTCTGACAGCCCAGTTTCAAAAAGCTTGCCTGTATAAATTTAGATTCCTTCAAAAGTCTTCAGTGGAGCAGTTCCGTCTCACTCTCAAATGTTAACCGTAGGGGATGGATTTAACTAAAGGCTCCTGATGGTGACTAGAGGGATGGAGAACAGAATTCGAGCTGGTAGATTTTATGAACATAGACGAGGTTAGTCTATTATCTTCAACCTGAAATATAACATCCAAAAAAGTTAATGTCGTTGTGCTACTGTTCATAGTCCATCGCAAATTCATTGCATTGTCATTCATACAAACTACATATTCCATTTGTTTGTCTAGTGTACATTCCAAATCAAGAGTAAATCATTGATGAGCCTATATCAGATCACCACATGTTCTACAAATTCATGGCATCTGTCAGCCCAAGCTTTAGTCTGTTCCCACCATCCCATATATAAATTAGCGTAGGTGGGTGCCATCTCTGACCCCATGACTGTGCCTCAAGTTTGTTTAAAGTGATTCTTGTCAATAATGAAAGAGATGTGCTCCGAAGAGTATTGTAACATAGTTAAAAGCATCTCATTCTGCTGATTGAAACTGATTGAACGTGTGTCCAGAAAGTATTGGCAAGCTTTGAGTCCAATGTTTTGCTGTATTGATGTGTATAGGGACACCACATCCAGCGAAACCAGTATGTGAGTGAGTTCCCAAATGAGGTCACTCAATGGATTCAGTAAATCGGATATGTGAGTTGGGACTCCGTACAAAGGTTTGGAGGAAGAAGTCAAGAAATGTCGAAGTCGTTTCCAGGAGTCTCTTCATAGAGGACACAGTAGGTCTACCTGGTGGATTTAGTAGGTCCTTATGAATCTTTGGCAGAAGGCATAACATTGGTGTAATAGGATATTCAGTTTTCAGAAATAAACATTCATCTGTATCAAGCAATTCCATATCGTGCCACTTTTTCAATAGTAAATGATATTCGTGTTTCGTCTCTTGGAGTACAGATTCTGCAATCAACAGATAACGATTAGGATCATAAATCTGTTTAGTGGCTTCAGCTAGAAAAAGCGCCTTGTCCCAAATAACCACTCCACGTCCCTTTTCCGCAGGGAGAATGACTATAGTGGTGTCATTTTGAAGAACTAGTATCGCTTCTCTTTGAATAAAAGAGAGATTACATTCTTGGAGAGTAGCTAATGAGGGGGAGTTTTTTGAGGTCCTTCGATACCAATTCCTCAAATACCTCAATTTGAATGTTGGCAATATTGGGACAAAATGTAGACTTGCATTTAAAACCGCTTTCAGTGATCAAGTCTGTATAGTTGCCAGATTTTTCTAAAAGTGTCTGATTATTTAAATCTGCGACTGCTCATCACATGAATAATCATCTTCCAAATGTGCTAGACAAGTTAAACTCCTCAAATCTTTCACCGGAAGCAAGTCACGCTTTCGTGGCATAGAACTTTAGCAACTTCAGTTTTCGTATGAACTTGGAAACTTTGAGTTGTGTACTTTTTTTAAATTTTATTCGGATTTGTAAAGCGTGCAACAGCCCGGGTGCATCGTGGCGCTTGTTACAGACATAGCTTAGTTACATATCAAATAAAAACACAGACAATTACAGGCAAGCAATAATGTACAGAGAAATTACAGAGGCAGTTAATGCAGGTTATGTTTTACAAGGCAAAGAGTGAGGTTTTTAGTTTTCTTCGAAAGACAGGGAGCGAGTTTTCTGCACTGAGGTCTGAGGGTAGTGCGTTCCAGTATTTGACAGCAATGTATGGGAAACCTAGGCCGCCGGCTTTGGCTCTATTGATTCGTGGGACGTGCATTTGGTTCGTGTATTGAGTTCTGGTGGGACGTGTGGAGGAGGATATGGCAATTGTCTCAGATAGGTATGATGGTGCAGAGAGAGTGAGGCATTTGTGTGTAAGGGTGAGGATTTTGAGAGTGATACGCTCTTTGACCGGGAGCCATTTTGCTGATTGTCTGGCCTGGGAGATATGCTCCCTTTTAGAGATGTTTAAGGCGGCCCGGAGCGCGTTGCTCTGCGTGACTTGTAGCCTGTTTAAGTTTCTTGCGGATGTGCCTGCCAGTAGGGCATTGCAATCGTCTAGTTTGGCTCCAATGGTTGCTCTGGCTATGGAGAGACGATTAGGTCCGGATAGGTATGGTTTAATGGCCTTTATGAGTTTGGTAGTATGTGCAGATGAGGATGTGATTGCGCTAACCTGTCTCGTCATGGATAGGGTGGACTCTAAGTAGACCCCCAATGTTTTGACGGCTGTGGACACGGGGATAATGGAGTTGTCGATGGTGAAGTGGGTGTACAGTTCATCAAGTTTGGCTAGGGTGTTCATTTGACCCAATATCATAATTTCTGTCTTATCCCCATTGAGGCAGAGGCCATTGACCGCCATCCAGGCCTGGATGGTGAAATAAATTGTGTGAAGCGCCTCGGCGTCTGTGTGGTATGAGCCGGCGAGAGGTAAGAGTACCTGTGTATCATCAGCGTAGTTCGTATACGCGATATCAAGTGAGTCAAGCTTGTCGAAGAGAGGCTTCGTGAACAAGTTGTATAATGTGGGTGCTGTGCAGGATCCCTGTGGGACTCCGAAGTGGATGGTAGTGGGTGTGGCATTTGCTATGTCCGAGAAGACTTTCATTGCTCTGCCTTCGAGGAAAGAGGTGACCCAAAGAGCTGCTTCTTTGGAGAAGTTAGCTGCGTGTGTAAGGTGAGATGTGAGTCTTGTGATCAACCAGATCGAAAGCGGGTGAGAGATCTAGGAGTAGTAGAAGGGCTGGTTTGCCTTTGTCCATGATTTGGGTGATCTGGTTCTTTAGATCTACTAAGGCTGCTTCGGTGCTGTGTCCTTTCCTGAACCCCGATTGCCTAGTCCCTAGGATTGTGTGGGTTTCCAGGGATTGTTGGATCTGGTTGTGTGTGGCTTTGTCCAGCAACTTAAGGAGGAAAGGTACAGTTGTTATAAGTCTGTAGTTGTTTGGTTGTAGAGGGTCGAGAGGTGTTTTTTTTAGTAGGGGGCAGACCCAAGCCTCTTTGAGGCTGGCTGGGATAATGCCTGTTCTGAATGAAGCATTAATGAAAGCCGTACAGAGCGGTGCAAAGCGGTCTGCGTATTGCTTGATGAGCTTAGGTGGGCATATGTCCCCTTTACATGGTGAGGGTTTGAGGTTTTTGAGTATGTTCATGACTTCTAATTCAGTGATGTCCCTGAAAGAGAAGACGGGTTTGGTGGAGTTGGTAGAGGCGGGAATTGAGTTGGTTGGCTTGGTTCTGGCATGCAGCGGTAGGGCTTTGAAGTGGTCCTGGATTTTCTTTTGGAGGAGATTGATTTTGTGTAACATGGCAGATTAAATGCTGGCACACCAGGCTTCATTTTAGACTATTTCATCTGGTGTATTCGGTGGAGAGATGAGCTCATTGAAAATGGTGCAAATTTCCCTAGAGTGCGATTTAGCATTGGAGATGCGTGTGTTAAAAGCGTTTGCTCACTTGGATTGTTTTGCCAATTTTCATGCTATTCTTTTGCCAGAGCGCAGTGACTGGAGTTCTTCAGTGAACCAGGAGTTGGTGTGTAGAGATTTCTTTTCTTTTTTGCATTAAAGTGGTGCTATTTCGTTAATGGCTTTAGTGAGTATATCTTTGTAGATGTCTGCTAGCGTGTCAGGATCGCTAGAGAAAGGGGGTGCTAGTTCAGGGATATTAAGGTAAGGTGCAGGTTATCCTCGTTGAGCTTCTTGGAAATTCTCACTTGAGTTGCAGCAGCAGGGGTGAGAGTTTTGTGGCTTTTAGAGATGGGTAGAGTGAATTGAATACAGTTGTGATCGGTCCATGGCAGTTATGGTCAGCGATCCAATCTAGGATGCAGCCTTTGGAATGTGTGGGACTCAATACCTTTTGTGTAAATCCTAAGTCAGAGCGTTCCTTGGCGAGGGCATCCGCAGGTTGATCTTTCGTGTCATTAAATCCTAGGTTAAAGTCTCCTAGTGGGAGGGTCTTGGTGGAGCTTTTGATGTTGCTACTGAGTATGTGGATGAGGTGTTCTTGAAAGTCTAAGGGGTGGCCTGGGGGCAATATAGCACATGAATGATGATGGTGCTGTTGGGGGACAGAGTGAGTTTAGCAGATAGGATGTCTGAGTTGCTAGTCGATGGGTGACTGACCAGTCGGAGAGGGAGGCTCTCTTTATAGATGAGGGCTACTCCGCCACCCACTCGAGCTGGTCTATCTTGTCTGAGGATGGTAAAGCCTGGCGGAAGTGCAAGTGCAAAAGCGGGACTGGAAGCTTCATATAACCAGGTTTCTGTGATGGCAAGTAGGTCGATGTTCTTGTATATTAAGAGCTAGTGGATTTCAAGTGCATGGGCTAGGAGGGAGCGTACGTTGAGGAGGGCACATTTAATGTGCAGTGTGTGTGTGTGTTTATGCTGGTAGTGAGGGTGGTGGTGGAGTCCGGGTTAGGTGTGGCATGTGTGCTAGTATTGTGTCTGATGTGGTTGGTATGTGATTGTTTGCATGTGCTGGAGTGTTGGAGAAGGGGGGTGTATGTGGGTCGAGCGTGAGCTTAGTCTGTCATTTCTAAATGCTGTGGGGATGGGTTGCGAGCTGTATTCTGTAGGAAGAGTGCGAGTTCTGAGTCTGCTCGTTCTGCAGATAGTGTTGAGGCATGGTGGTGCGGAGGAAGTGGCAGCATGTGGGTGGAGTGCATGGTGTGATGTTTTCAGGGTGTACATGGTAGTATGTTGTAGGGCAGCCGGGACGGGGCTAGACGGTGTTAATTGTATAGCGGGGAGTGCAGTGTAGGTGGATAGAGAGTGTGGTGAGGAGGGTGAACAAAGTGGAGGTGGTCGGGGAGTTAGCGGTGTAGAGTTTGCAGGTGGCTCTGGGGAGCATTATGTGCGTGATGGAGACAGTGGGTGGTACTGGTGGCAGATGGCCGAGTATAGCGATAAATATCAACAGTGGATAGGTATGATACGATGTTCGCAGGGTAGCCTAGAGTCAGCAAAGGCTAATACAATATTTAACAGGTGGAAACAACAGCAGGCAGTTTCGAATTGGGCAGGGTGGCCTAGATCAGCAAAGGCTAATACAATATTTAACAGGTGGAAACAACAGCAGGCAGTTTCGAATTGGGCAGGATGGGCCGAAATAGCTACAAGAAGGCCCTAGGTGGGTGGCCTTAAGTTAATTGAGGTAAGGAGCAGTGGTGCCCATAGGGGTGCGAGGGGCTTCGAGTCTCAGGCACTATGCATGTGGATGGCCTTAAGAGGTTGCAGAGTTACCTTAAAGCAGGAAGCGGCAGGGTCGTGCATACCTTGTATCAATGGATTAAGGATACCTGTATCTGTGTAGTCAAAGACGTTGGTGGGGCAAAAACACAAACTCAATTTCAAGACTGATTCTTCTGTTGGTGTATTCAGTGTGGAGTTCTAGTTCTGTGTCCCCCGTCCTCGACCTCTCGATCTCTGGCCTCTCCCAGAGCATCCCAGTTCATTTGCGCCTCCGTGTCTGAATATTTCAGTTCTCCTTCTTCCTCCTCTTCCCCTTGATGGTGGCCTGCCCCTTCCCTTCCTTTCTCTTTTGCTGTCTAGATGCAACAGTTTGAATTCCTCTAAAACATTGAGGCGATTTGATCTAGATTCCAGGCCAGTTGTTTCAACCTCTGGGCTACTTGCTTCTTCTGATGGTGGTTGATGAGTTGCAGAGGTGAGCGCTGGTAGATTAAGACGTTCTTTAATTTGCTCATCAAACCATTTAGCAAATGTATGAATGCTGATGCGTACATAATCAAGTTTGTCTCTTTTGAATTTAATTAGTTTACAAACTCTAATCTCGCCTTCAAATCTCTATAGTTTCTTCCAAACCTGAGATCCCTGTCTTGCATTCATCGCCATCTGTGGAGGAGAATAACTGTTCTTCCATTATTTCAACTTCCTGGATTAACTTAGACCTATCTAGTTTAGCAAATGTAATGACGCTCTCTATTATTTTAAAGAAGCAGGTGTGTGTATGCTCTGTCCACTCTTAGATCAATAGAGGATCTACTTCTTCGTATGTGGGAATAGTTACAATTCTTAGTCCTCTTGGTATCCTTTGTTCTTCCAGGTATGAGAGTCATAGCTTCCCCCCATTTAGATGTCTCGTGTTTCTTGAACCTTTCCATTTGTCCCTCTTTTGCCTGAATTGTCAGACTCGTTGACAATGTGACTTCACTTCGTTCATCGCCAGTGGTGGCGTCCATTTTATATAAGATTCTCGCTGCCTCCCTGCGTGCGCTTCCAAGTCATCCGCCATTATAGGGACCAAGCAGGAAAAAGAAAACACCGCTTGTCCTGTTAATATGGCGTACACATGATTTTGGGTGAAATGTCCGGAGAAAAAAAACGTATCCCAAAAGACCAAATTTATTTATTTCTTTTCTCCCCCTTTGACCACATACATATGCAGTGGAGACCCCCGCACCCTCTCCCCCTTATCCCTCCACGTTATTTATTAACTTTAACCCCCCTCCCCATATATAAATATGTGCGGTCAACTTGGGCATCCCAAATTCGGTCTTTTGGCATTCGGTCTTTTTGCCCTCGATCTTTTTGGGTAATACCGTAATTATAGCACTTTTCACAAAGTGACACCCCTAACTGCAGCACAGCTGTCAGTTATTATGAAGCACAACAGATGACATCAGTGCTTCTAAAGGGTCTCCCCCACCTGCTTCCAGGGCGCTACATTACACAGCATCAGTTATAGGGGAGATGGGGGATTCACCTCTCCCGCCACTTGGCCCCATGTCATGCGTGACCCCTTCACACATGCTCTATATGTTGCACATTGCATGCTGGGCTATGTAGTTATATTGTAGTTATCTCTTTCCCTTTAAAGTACATGACTACGAGCCCCAGCATGAAGCGCACAAAACCAGGACGGCCTCCAAGTCTCACACATGACACTAGCCCACTTGGCAGCTATGTGGCAGTGCCCGAGGGGGGCGAGGCTGCTAACACACAGCAACCATGAGCACCTTAGGACCCAGGCCAGCATGGCAGCCAGCATGGTGGACGTCTACATTGCGGAAATGGCACAAACAGATGGAGGCAAGAAATTAAGAAGAGCACAGAAAGCACACTGCTTCTGAAATACAGAGGAGCACACTTCCCTCCTTGCACCTGGGAAAGTACACTGCTACTGAAATACAGAGGAGCCCCCTCCCCTCCTTGCACCTGGGAAAGCACACTGCTACTGAAATGCAGAGTAGCCCACTATCCTCCTTGCACCTGGGAAAGCACACTGCTACTGAAATACAGAGGCGCCCCCTCCCCTACTTGCACCTGGGAAAGCACACTGCTACTGAAATGCAGAGGAGCCCCCTCTCCTCCTTGCACCTGGGAAAGCACACTGCTACTGAAATGCAGAGGAGCCCCCTCCCCTCCTTGAACCTGGGAAAGCACACTGCTACTAATACACTGCTACTGAAATACAGAGGAGCCCACTCCCCTCCTTGCACCTGGGAAAGCACACTGCTACTGAAATACAGAGGAGCCCCCTCCCCTCCTTGCACCTGGGAAAGCACACTGCTACTGAAATACATAGGTGCCAACTCTCCTCCTTGCATCTGGGAAAGTACACAGCTGCTGAAATACAGAGGAGCCCCGTCCCCTCCAGAGGAGTCCCCACCCCTCCTTGCACCTGGGATTTAGTGGTTGCTAGCCGATCCTGCGGCTTGAAAACACTGCAAATAGGTGGAGTCCATTACACCATTTTGTCATGCCATTTTGTCAATCTTTAAAAGAAAATGAATATCACCTGGCAGTAAAGGCACACCAAGGACCTACCATCTAAGAGCAGCCTAGATCCATCCATGCCATGTTAGCCAGCCTCCAAAAATATCTGAAATGGGAGAGTAAAAAACATCTTAACCATTACTCCAGCCTGCACATGTGGGCAATTGGATACATTCTTGCTGGGTTGCCAAGCAACCCAAGCACTGAATACAAATATTGCTTCTTCTTTGCAAAGTCAGGTTGAGGTCCTGCACTGACAGACCGGGTCTGCTCCAGGAGCGAACAAATGCCCGGCTCCTCACAACTGCGTTATCGCCACACCAGTTCACACGCTGCTTTCAGTTTTTCACTGCCTTTCCGGTTCTTGACTAGGGGTCGCAAAGACAGTGCCGGGTGTCTCAGGGAGCTGCCAGGGTTTGCAGCTGCGGCCCCTAGCCACCCCCAAATGACATCCTTCCTAGAAAGCTGCCAGCTCCAGCCACGCAGCTACCATCACACTATGCGTTGGGCACGGAGCTTATGAAAAGGGAATCTGATTAGCTGATTACCCTTTCTGAGATGAAATTACTCACATCATTTTATTAATATAATCAAAATAAAAAATGCCAGGGCTTCCAGCCCATTGACAGAGGGCAGTTCCTCAAAACGAATTTACAGGAACACATTGCACGACACAAAGGAAAGATGTTCAGACGAGAAATGCACACTCCTCTTCCTCAGCACACAGAGGCCCACAAAGACCTGAAAGGCGACAGAAAATTCAAAGAAAAGGACGCGCAGTCTACGAAAAAAAGATGAAACGAAAGGCTGATGAAAAAAGGAGAGCAAAATAGACCTATTTAGCACCAGGAGACACAATTAGCCTGATTCATGGAATTATTTGCATGAAAAACGCAGATTTGCGCGCCTTTCTGCCCGAAAATCCCTATACTTTAAAAAGGGATTTTCAGGCAGAAAGGCGCGAAAGTCTGCGGTTTTTACGCAAATAATTCCATGAATCAGGCTAAATATTGGTACGACAACAGGTGACTCACAAGGAGAAGTCACCATGTAACCCTAACCCCCTTACCATCATTAAAGTAAATGGTACCATTTTGAGTGGCGAGAAGCAACGCAGGACAGTCACTAGAAATGCACCTTTCTATAGAAAGTTGGGAGAGCTACGTTTCCAATCTGGGTGTGAGCGGTTCTTTACTGGGTACAGAGTATAAACCTGAAGCCACCAATCCCAGTATGAATTGTATGGAAAACACACCAGCTGAATGAAAGGGAAGGACACTAAGGCAACCCATCAGGCGGCTAGAAGGAATGCTTTAATGGGGCCATTCTCTCTACAGCCAGGGAGATTGTAGCATCCTGCACTGTCAGTGTTGGCAGGTCAGAAGGAAACAATAAGCTGAATGCCCCTTCAAAACAAGCCCAAAACAAGCTGACTCCCAACCGAATGAGCTAAAAAAACAAGTGCACCTCTACAACACTGTGGATAGGTCTCAAAAGTAAGGCAAATAACAGAATAAAGCATGCACACATGGAGAGAACACAGCCATAGTATGTTAGAAAAAAACACATTTATTAAAATTGCATATGATTTTCTGACAATTAGTGGCTATTTTCATTTCTTGTACATGTGTGACTTACAAAAGCACATCATTGGCTTTTTGGGTGTTTGGCTTCTCGGGTCGTCGTCCATCTGGCCTTTGATAAGTGGCCCTCCTCTGGCCCTTTGCTTCCTTGCATACCTACCAGGTAGCCCCAGGCCATGTGTGACAATGTGCCAGTTCATGCATTTCCTGCTGGATGCTGGGACTGACATTTTTTTTCTACAAGAACCAGCATGCAAAGTGAAAATCCAGGGCGGTTCCAGAGGTCCAGGCCTCCCCACTCGGCAACAATGCCCTTGCGAGTTGCTCCTCTTGTCGGGCACCCCTCTGGTCCTTGACTGCTATGTGGGTCACTCTCCTCTGGTCAGTCACCCTTCTGGTCCCGGGCAACCTGGTTGATTATTTTCCTCTGGTCTTTGGTTCATATTGTCCATCACCCCTCTAGTCGTTGGCCCCTCGTCAGTTTCCCCTCTATTCCCTGCCTCCCAGATGAATCACTCCCATCTGCTTAATCACTCTCCCTGGTCCTTGGCTCCCCGGTGAGTCACTCCCCACTGGTCAGTCACTCCTTTGACTCTTGGCTCCCTAATGGGTCACTCTCCTCGGGTATTCGGCTCCCTGGTGGGTCGCTCTTGTCTGGGCCTCAGCTCATATGGTCTATGACTCCTCTGGTCTTTGGCTCCCTTGTATTATTGTCTGGTCCATCAATTCTCTGGTGCTCGGCATGTGGTGCCTGGTTGGCTTTGTCAGCTGCTACGTGATGATGCATGTCCCGCTCCATTGTGCCATAATCCCATGTAAGACTGAGTGTTGCTGAGTGTCTCTAAGGAGTCAGTGGGAAGTAAGAACGGAGGTCCTGGGAAACCCGCTAGAAATGTGGGCCCTAAATGTCTGCCATGGCAAAATAACCTGAATTTAGCAATGCTAGGCCATAAGAAGGCATAAAGGCTGCAGAATTCATGTTTTGTACTGAAATAAGCAAATTAATGCAACCAGCTGTAATGTTTCCAAAGGGCAAATGGTCGTCCCAAGTTGTTATTAGGTGGTCTAGTGAGCAAGATATGTTCAGAGTAACCACAAGAAAATCATTCTACATCGTACCCTAACCAACAACATATCTCTACACAGAAATGCAACGCCGAAACAGCACGTCACACAATAGAACGCACACCACCCGAAGACATATCTCTACATTACATGTGCCTACATAGCACACTAACGCACTACAGATAAACCAACACAACTCTCCACACTCCTTAAACTCCACATTGACAAACACTACAATCACACAATTTAACTTGGTAACCTGTAGTGCATATTAACCACTGCCCCAGACTACTCACAACTAATATAACGTACACACCAAAGAAACCCCATCTTTCCACTTCAAGCACACATCAATACTGCAACAAAGAAGCCTTGAAAGGCTTGCACTTTAGACTCCTACCCGACCTCGTGCATATCCTGAAACTCCAAGAAAGTATCGAAATGATAGCCTGTGTGCTATACAAGACTCAATAACATAGCATAACAGTCCATAGCAACAGAGGAGGAAATACAAAGTGGCCCTTCTCAGTGCAGCCCTCTATACTATCTGTGATTACATTCTTTGCCTAGGATCACACACTTTGATTAAGCAGCGAAGCTGGGATTTTAACCCATGCTACGTTTTAGGCACTTAATTACATACCCTGTAAGTATCATTTGGCACAAATATTTAAATTTTGTATTTCAAAACCTGCAATTATGTGTTATAGAGCAGAGCTCTTACGTTGCCCGTGGCTATGAGTGAGAAGGGCACCTTGTCGCGATATTGTTTGACTTTTAGGTTTCCTTAATTTCAAATGGAAAAGAAAACAACTACAAGTCGCAGAATCCAAAGGGACAAACAGGACTTTATGGACTTCTCACGCATGGTTGCGGGAAACTCCAGAGCTTCTGAGGTTAGTGGCAAAATACTCATCTCGCTTATTAAATCGACATTGCAATATGTAAATCTTTAGAGAAACATGCTGAGCAGAAAGAATAGTGTTGCGTTTTATTTTTCCACATCCTAAATGTGAAACTACAAGTATCAGAATATAAAATAATACAAGCCTGGAAACATATTTTTAGGCCACTGTAGTAATGTCACTTGGATACGGTTTTGCATCAATCTAATGCAACCCCCTTTATGCATTTTGCTTTAAAAAAGGGACGTTTTATGTTAAATGAACCCCTATATGCTACGGTAATGAGCCATGATGAGGGGCGCCTTTCCGACCACCAGTGAGCAGCGCCTAAACATAGGTAAAAGAAGGGTGTGGGGGTGAGAAGACAGTGAAAGGAGTGATTGCAGGCCCCAGGCAGCCCAGTCCATGGTGCTGCCTGTGGCCTCCTATGATAATGGTAGGATTACTTATCTGTAAATGTTATAACTCATAGGCATCTTCTTCCTCGTCCCAGTACAGACAGCAGAGATAGGTACTGGGACGAGGAAGAGGGCCGTGGAGGTACTGGAAATCAGCCTGAGCTGCAGGGTGTGGACTGCAACGGTGATTGGGAAGAGGGGCGATGGCACCTGACAGTGACGGTCCAAAAGAAGGTGATAAGACGATAAAAACCGTAACAAGCGACCTGGACACATTATAAGCCGACACCCAGCGGATTCCAACGCCCACAACATCAATTTACTAGAGCTGTCCACAGATGGCGCTTGTTCTTCTTCTTGCTTATAGATTTTTATCCATCAGCGGTGATTTTTTGGATACCGAGGCTTGAGCCTTATTACTCCATCTTCTCGGGTTGAGTGTGTAGTCGTGGGTTTGTATTCTTCTTGGTCTGTGTGGTCTTGTCACAGTAGGGCTGGTTTCACAGGGTCTTCACAGTGATGGGCCGCGGGTAGCGGTCGAAGGGGTTTGCAGTGGTGGCAGTGAGTCTTCTGCTCAGAGGGTTCGGGTTCAGATCCAGTTCTTGGCAGAAGTTCTTACTCAGCTTCGCTAGATGTTCATCCAACATCTCGATGTCCAGGTCTCTGTGAAGGTCTGCTATCCTTGTGAAGATTGGAGCTCCAGACGATATCCTCAGGGCCTTGTTCTGGACTATCTGAAGACTCTTCCGGTGTCGCTCATGGCAGGTCATCCATGCTGGGGAGGCATAAGTCAGTGTTGGTCTGATGATCGCCTTGTAGACGTTGATCTTTGTCCGGAGTGGCATGGACTTGCTCTTCAGGAGTGGGTACAGCGCTGCCATCTTTCCTGTTGCCTTCTGCTGAGTATTCTCGATGTGGCTTTCCCAGTTGAGTTTGCTGTCCAGGGTCACACCGAGGTAGCGGCTGCTGCTCTCCCATTTGATGGTCTCCCCGTTGAGGCTGATGTGTGGGTGCTCCTTGATCTTCTTTCTGGTGAACAGCGTTGCAGTTGTCTTGCTGGTGTTGAGTTCTATCCGCCAGTCGCTGTACCACTTTGCGATGGTATCCAATGAAGCTTGCAGGTTCTTCGCCACTTCCTTTTCGCTGAATGACTGGGAGATGACTGCAACATCGTCTGCATACAGCACCAGGTTCGTCTTGTGGAGATCTGTCGGGATGTCGTTGGTGAAGAGGTTGAACAGGAAGGGTCCGAGGTTCGATCCCTGTGGCACGCCTGCTCGGATGGGATGTGAAGAGGACATCTCAGACCGCATGGCGACATGGAAGGTGCGGCCTCCCAGGTAGCTTGCAATCGTCTTCACCAGGTAGTTCGGAAATCCCAGGCCAATCATCTTGTGCAGCAGTCCCTTGTGCCAGACTCGGTCGAATGCTTTGGCGACATCCAGGAAGACGATTCCTGTGGACATCTTGATGTTGAATCCGTGGCTGATGGTGTCCACCACTCTCAGTAGCTGATGAGTCGTTGCATGCTCCTTTCGAAATCCAAACTGTTCCTTTGCTTGTAGATTTCTTTCGGAGGTGAAGTCGCTGAGTCGAGCGAGGAGGACCTTCTCCAGGAGCTTCGATAATCCAGAAAGCAGGCTGATGGGGTGGTAGTTTACTGGATCCCTCAGTGGTTTGCCGGCCTTTGGAAAAACGATGACCCTTGCTTCTTTCCAGGAACTCGGGAAGTGCTGGAGCCTCATGCATGCATTGAAGATCTCTGTGAGATGTTCCATTGATGCTGGTGGGAGGTTCTTGATTGCCAGGTTGGTTATTCTGTCGCTCCCCGGTGCCTTGCCGTTCGCCAGTTTTTCTGCAAGTCCTGCTACCTCAAAGCTTGTGCATTCCTTGATGTCTTCTGCTCCCAGCCCGGTTCCGTGATCTGCGAGGTACTTCTCAACTGCTTCCTCCACTCCGTCTGAGAGCCTACTTACCTTGTTCGTGGTGAACGAAGCCTCCAGTGTCTCGGCAAGGACCTCTGCCTTGTCCTTGTTGCTGCATGCAAGGTGGGTTTGTCCCTGGATTGGTGGGCTTGGCTCCTTCTTCCCAGTCAGGCGAAGAGTCATTCTCCACACCGAGTTGTCTGCCTCCTTCAGCTTGGCTGTTGCAGACTCCCACTTCTCTCCACGGTGCTGTCGGATCTGTTCCCGCAGGAGTCTTGCGAGCGTGTTGTACATCTGCAGGAGATCAGGTGTGCGGAGCTTCTGCCACTGGCGTCGGGCGCGGTTCTTGTCGGCGATTGACTGTTGGATGCCTCTCGGTAGGTCGTAGATGGAACATCTGGTTGTCTTCTGCTTCGGAACACTGCTCTTGATTGCCTCCTGGACTGCTGTCATGAAGTCTTCCACGGCCCTGTTGATATCATCCATGGTGCTCAGCGGGGTTGGAGTGACCATGCTGTTCAGTTCTTCTTTGAAGCGGCTCCAGTCAGCTCTTCTGAAGTTGTACTTCTCGGCCTGCTGGTAGGGTTCCATCTCATCTCCCACAGTGATTGCTACTGGATTGTGGTCCGAGGTCAGCTCCACCAGTGTTTCCAGCTCCACAGAGTGTTGCCGGTTCTTCAGTAGCACGATGCCCAGCACATCTGGGTTGTGGCTTACTACACCTGGGTAGTGCGTGGGCTCAGTCGGGCCTGCTACCACACAGTCGTTCTTCCTGGAATACGCCAGCAGTGTCCGTCCCCTCTGGTTGGCAGTCCTGGAGTTCCAGCATCGGTGCTTGGCATTGAGGTCTCCGCCGATGAGTGTCGGAACCGTCGAATCCAGCAAAGCATCCAGGTCTCGGAGATCCAGCTTTGCTTTCGGGGGGCAGTAGGTTGCAATCAGTCCGTGTGGTCCTGTAGCAGTCTTGACTTGCACTCCAGTGGCTTAAATGCTTCTGAGGGGTGCGAGTTCAATCTCATGGTGGTCGATCGTTGTCTTCATGATCACTGCGGTCCCCCCTCCTTTGGCTCCTGCAGGTCGGTCAGTCCGGTACACTCTGTGGTTCGCCAGGCTCAGCTTCTGGTTTCCTTGCAGGTGGGTCTCTGAAAGCAAAGCAACACTCACCTTTCTCGTATCCATCAGGTGAAGGAGTTCGTCTGTCTTCTGAATACCGTTGGCATTCCACATCACGATGGCGCAGCTGGGTTTAGATGCCATGTTGTTTTCTTCCTTCGCCCGCGAATAGGCTCAGAACGAGCCCTGCCACCATCGTCATGGTGGTGTCGATATTCAGCTCTGCAACAAAGGCTGCGATCTTCACTATGATGGTCTTCCAGTCGATTGAGCTCGCTGTTCCCTCTTCCTGTGCTGAGGTGGTTGCTTGCGGCGGGTTCGGTGGTGGATTTAGGACTCCAGCATAGCTCAACCCGGATGTTGTGGGTGTCGTCTGGGTCTTCGCAGGGCCATGGCCTGGTGGCGGGCGAGGTGGGTGGGTTCTCTGTGCGGCCGCTGTTGGTTTTGGCTCCTGACGATGTGCAGGTCTTTGGTTTGGTTGGCGTTGTCCGCTGCTCCTCTGAGAGTCATTTGTAGTAGTTGGTGGGTTCCGTGGAGCTTGCAGTGGTTGTTGTGGTGCCCTCCTCTGCTGCTCATCCTGTTTAGCTTTCGTAAGGGCTGGGCATCCGCGGTAGCTGGCAGGGTGAGGTCCCCTGCAGTTGGTGCAGGTTGCCGGATCTGTTCGGGCTCGGGTGCAGTTTTTCGATGTGTGGTTCTCTCCACATCGCACGCAGCGTGGGTCCTGGTGGCAGAAGGCAGATGTGTGGCCGATCCGCTGGCAGTTGAAACACATGATCGTCCTCTTCTGGCCTTCAGTGGTAACTGTGCAGCTGCACAGCCTGTGATCTTTGTCAGGTCTGCTGGTTTTCCATCACTGGTTTGTGCAAGGGTAGCAACAAATTGCGGGAATTTCTTGTCCACAGATGGGACAGATATTTACAAGGTGTCATGGGCCAGTGCACTCCTTACAGAGGGTGGTGAATATGCAGATATCGCGCATATGCAAATCATATCCGGGTTATTAGCTCCGGCCTCAGCCATTGGTTGCCGTGTTTCCAGCAAAGAAGCTATAGCAATAGGTGCTGTCTGTGCTTAAAACAAAACCACTGCAGCTTTAAATGCAGCTTGTGATGCTCCGGTATTTCCTTTAAATACATTATAGACCTCCACGGTGATAGAGGTCCTCCAAAAATTGATCTTACCCGCTATCACCGCCACACGAAGTGCAAGTAACAACGGGGTTATATGAGGGTAAAAAAAATACTGAAAGTTTGGAGTCATGCATTACCTATTAGAATAAACACACTGCTAACCTATGGGCCTTCTTTATATGCGTGTATACATCTATACATATATACATATTATGGGGGGAAAAAAACTAAAAGTGTCACCAGAGAGGAAGTAGTCATTTAGAAAAGGTGTGATCCTAAAAAAAAGATTACACGGATGCAGATTAGACGCAAAGCATTATGGGTAAACCGATATTTATCGGAGGTTGATTGCAGAAGGGGGCGGAGTGCGAGGGAGGGGCTACACAGCCCTCAACAAGGAGTCTGGAGCTCTAGAGCGCTCAGTGCTTTAAATGGGATTAGAAATTGAGCGAGGGCGTGGGGCTCTCATTAGGTGTGGTGTCCACTCTCATCTTGTTAAGAGGATAAGTCTTCTTTCTGTGTTTGTTTATCCGTGGGCTGTGACCCACGTGTTGGGAGGCGGGGTTACCGCCCGGGAGTTAGTACAGGGTTGATACCTGTTCCCATCCGAGAAACGGACCTTTGGTTGCTAGGGCCATTTCTCAGATGGGAAATAGCTGCTTCAGTGTGAGTGGGCTAGTTACCATTAGAGAAGTGGCCCTTGTTGCTCCCCTAGTGGCCAAGTCCTGCATAATAATGGGAACTAGCCCACTCACACTGAAGCAGCTATTTCCCATTAGAGAAAGGGCCCTCCGACCTGGAAAGGCGGAAAGGTCCTCTCATCTAATGGGAACTAGCCAACTCACACTGAAGCAGCTATTTCCATTTAGAGAAACGGCCCTCTGACCTGGAAAGGCGGAAAGGTCCTCTGGCTAATGGGAACTAGCCCACTCACACTGAAGCAGCTATTTCCCATTAGAGAAAGGGCCCTCCGACCTGGAAAGGCGGAAAGGTCCTCTCGGCTAATGGGAACTAGCCCACTCACACTAGGGTGACCAGATTTTCTAAAAAAAAAAAACCCGGACGGTCTATGGAAATAGAAGTAGGACTAAAGAAAAATACACATTCGACTTTAGTCCTACTTCTATTTTGTTGGCCCGTTGCGGGGGTCATGGAGGGGGTGTGCTAACAGACACACTCCTCGCATTGGAGGAGAGCGCTGGGGAGGGGAAGGGGGAGGAAATGGGGGCCCATTCTCACAGGAAAAGTTGCGCCGGGACCCGATTTCGGGATTTCGAAATCGGGGCCCGGCAAAAAAAAAAACGGCAAAAAGGTCTGTAATCAAAACCCCGGACGGGGTTTATAAACTAAAAAAACTCCCGGGACCCCGGGATGTCAGGTGATTTCCCCGGACTGTCCCGGGAAAACCCGGACGTCTGGTCACCCTAACTCACACTGAAGCAGCTATTTCCATTTAGAGAAACGGCCCTCCGACCTGGAAAGGCGGAAAGGTCCTCTCGGCTAATGGGAGCTAGCCCACTCACACTGAAGCAGCTATTTCCCATTAGAGAAAGGGCCCTCCGACCTGGAAAGGCGGAGAGGTCCTCTCGGCTAATGGGAACTAGCCCACTCACACTGAAGCAGCTATTTCCCATTAGAGAAACGGCCCTCCGACCTGGAAAGGCGGAAAGGTCCTCTCATCTAATGGGAACTAGCCAACTCACACTGAAGCAGCTATTTCCATTTAGAGAAACGGCCCTCCGACCTGGAAAGGCGGAAAGGTCCTCTCGGCTAATGGGAACTAGCCCACTCACACTGAAGCAGCTATTTCCCATTAGAGAAAGGGCCCTCCGACCTGGAAAGGCGGAAAGGTCCTCTCGGCTAATGGGAACTAGCCCACTCACACTGAAGCAGCTATTTCCATTTAGAGAAACGGCCCTCCGACCTGGAAAGGCGGAAAGGTCCTCTCGGCTAATGGGAACTAGCCCACTCACACTGAAGCAGCTATTTCCATTTAGAGAAACGGCCCTCCGACCTGGAAAGGCGGAAAGGTCCTCTCGGCTAATGGGAACTAGCCCACTCACACTGAAGCAGCTATTTCCCATTAGAGAAAGGGCCCTCCGACCTGGAAAGGCGGAAAGGTCCTCTCGGCTAATGGGAACTAGCCCACTCACAGTGAAGCAGCTATTTCCCATTAGAGAAAGGGCCCTCCGACCTGGAAAGGCGGAAAGGTCCTCTCGGCTAATGGGAACTAGCCCACTCACACTGAAGCAGCTATTTCCCATTAGAGAAACGGCCCTCCGACCTGGAAAGGCGGAAAGGTCCTCTCGGCTAATGGGAACTAGCCCACTCACACTGAAGCAGCTATTTCCCATTAGAGAAACGGCCCTCCGACCTGGAAAGGCGGAAAGGTCCTCTCGGCTAATGGGAACTAGCCCACTCACAGTGAAGCAGCTATTTCCCATTAGAGAAAGGGCCCTCCGACCTGGAAAGGCGGAAAGGTCCTCTCGGCTAATGGGAACTAGCCCACTCACACTGAAGCAGCTATTTCCCATTAGAGAAACGGCCCTCCGACCTGGAAAGGCGGAAAGGTCCTCTCGGCTAATGGGAACTAGCCCACTCACACTGAAGCAGCTATTTCCCATTAGAGAAACGGCCCTCCGACCTGGAAAGGCGGAAAGGTCCTCTCGGCTAATGGGAACTAGCCCACTCACATTGAAGCAGCTATTTCCCATTAGAGAAAGGGCCCTCCGACCTGGAAAGGCGGTAAGGTCCTCTCGGCTAATGGGAACCAGCCCACTCACAGTGAAGCAGCTATTTCCCATTAGAGAAAGGGCCCTCCGACCTGGAAAGGCGGAAAGGTCCTCTCGGCTAATGGGAACTAGCCCACTCACACTGAAGCAGCTATTTCCCATTAGAGAAACGGCCCTCCGACCTGGAAAGGCAGAAAGGTCCTCTCGGCTAATGGGAACTAGCCCACTCACACGGAAGCAGCTATTTCCCATTAGAGAAAGGGCCCTCCGACCTGGAAAGGCAGAAAGGTCCTCTCGGCTAATGGGAACTAGCCCACTCACACGGAAGCAGCTATTTCCCATTAGAGAAAGGGCCCTCCGACCTGGAAAGGCAGAAAGGTCCTCTCGGCTAATGGGAACTAGCCCACTCACACGGAAGCAGCTATTTCCCATTAGAGAAAGGGCCCTCCGACCTGGAAAGGCAGAAAGGTCCTCTCGGCTAATGGGAACTAGCCCACTCACACGGAAGCAGCTATTTCCCATTAGAGAAAGGGCCCTCCGACCTGGAAAGGCAGAAAGGTCCTCTCGGCTAATGGGAACTAGCCCACTCACACTGAAGCAGCTATTTCCCATTAGAGAAACGGCCCTCCGACCTGGAAAGGCAGAAAGGTCCTCTCGGCTAATGGGAACTAGCCCACTCACACGGAAGCAGCTATTTCCCATTAGAGAAAGGGCCCTCCGACCTGGAAAGGCAGAAAGGTCCTCTCGGCTAGTGGGAACTAGCCCACTCACACGGAAGCAGCTATTTCCCATTAGAGAAAGGGCCCTCCGACCTGGAAAGACGGAAAGGTCCTCTCGGCTAATGGGAACTAGCCCACTCACACGGAAGCAGCTATTTCCCATTAGAGAAAGGGCCCTCCGACCTGGAAAGGCGGAAAGGTCCTCTCGGCTAATGGGAACTAGCCCACTCACACTGAAGCAGCTATTTCCCATTAGAGAAAGGGCCCCCCGACCTGGAAAGGCGGAAAGGTCCTCTCGGCTAATGGGAACTAGCCCACTCACACTGAAGCAGCTATTTCCCATTAGAGAAAGGGCCCCCCGACCTGGAAAGGCGGAAAGGTCCTCTCGGCTAATGGGAACTAGCCCACTCACATTGAAGCAGCTATTTCCCATTAGAGAAAGGGCCCTCCGACCTGGAAAGGCGGAAAGGTCCTCTCGGCTAATGGGAACTAGCCCACTCACACTGAAGCAGCTATTTCCCATTAGAGAAAGGGCCCTCCGACCTGGAAAGGCGGAAAGGTCCTCTCGGCTAATGGGAACTAGCCCACTCACACTGAAGCAGCTATTTCCCATTAGAGAAAGGGCCCTCCGACCTGGAAAGGCAGAAAGATCCTCTCGGCTAATGGGAACTAGCCCACTCACACTGAAGCAGCTATTTCCCATTAGAGAAAGGGCCCTCCGACCTGGAAAGGCAGAAAAGTCCTCTCGGCTAATGGGAACTAGCCCACTCACACTGAAGCAGCTATTTCCCATTAGAGAATGGGCCCTCCGACCTGGAAAGGCAGAAAGGTCCTCTCGGCTAATGGGAACTAGCCCACTCACACTGAAGCAGCTATTTCCCATTAGAGAAACGGCCCTCGGACCTGGAAAGGTAGAAAGGTCCTCTCGGCTAATGGGAACTAGCCAACTTACACTGAAGCAGCTATTTCCCATTAGAGAAACGGCCCTCCGACCTGGAAAGGCAGAAAGGTCCTCTCGGCTAATGGGAACTAGCCCACTCACACTGAAGCAGCTATTTCCCATTAGAGAAACGGCCCTCCGACCTGGAAAGGCAGAAAGGTCCTCTCGGCTAATGGGAACTAGCCCACTCACACGGAAGCAGCTATTTCCCATTAGAGAAAGGGCCCCCCGACCTGGAAAGGCGGAAAGGTCCTCTCGGCTAATGGGAACTAGCCCACTCACATTGAAGCAGCTATTTCCCATTAGAGAAAGGGCCCTCCGACCTGGAAAGGCGGAAAGGTCCTCTCGGCTAATGGGAACTAGCCCACTCACACTGAAGCAGCTATTTCCCATTAGAGAAAGGGCCCTCCGACCTGGAAAGGCGGAAAGGTCCTCTCGGCTAATGGGAACTAGCCCACTCACACTGAAGCAGCTATTTCCCATTAGAGAAAGGGCCCTCCGACCTGGAAAGGCAGAAAGATCCTCTCGGCTAATGGGAACTAGCCCACTCACACTGAAGCAGCTATTTCCCATTAGAGAAAGGGCCCTCCGACCTGGAAAGGCAGAAAAGTACTCTCGGCTAATGGGAACTAGCCCACTCACACTGAAGCAGCTATTTCCCATTAGAGAATGGGCCCTCCGACCTGGAAAGGCAGAAAGGCCCTCTCGGCTAATGGGAACTAGCCCACTCACACTGAAGCAGCTATTTCCCATTAGAGAAACGGCCCTCGGACCTGGAAAGGTAGAAAGGTCCTCTCGGCTAATGGGAACTAGCCAACTTACACTGAAGCAGCTATTTCCCATTAGAGAAACGGCCCTCCGACCTGGAAAGGCAGAAAGGTCCTCTCGGCTAATGGGAACTAGCCCACTCACACTGAAGCAGCTATTTCCCATTAGAGAAAGGGCCCTCCGACCTGGAAAGGCAGAAAGGTCCTCTCGGCTAATGGGAACTAGCCCACTCACACTGAGAAGTAGTTCCCCTTAGAGAAATGGCCCTTTTTGCTCCCCTAGTGGCCAAGTCCTGCATAATAATGGGAAGTAGCCTACTCACACTGAGAAGGCTAGTTCCCATTAGAGAAATGACCCTTTTGCCCCTAGTGGCCAAGTCCTGCATAATAATGGGAACTAGCCTACTCACACAGAGAAGGCTAGTTCCCATTAGAGAAATGGCCTTTTTTGCCCCTAGTAGCCAAGTCCTGCATAATAATGGGAACTAGCCTACTCACACAGAGAAGGCTAGTTCCCATTAGAGAAATGGCCCTTTTTGCCCCTAATGGCCAAGTCCTGCTATTTCCCATTAGAGAAGTGGCTCTTTTTGGCCCTAGTGGCCAAGTCCTGCATAATAATGGGAACTAGCCTACTCACACTGAGAAGGCTAGTTCCCATTAGAGAAATGCCCCTTTTGCCCCTAGTGGCCAAGTCCTGCATAATAATGGGAACTAGCCTACTCACACAGAGAAGGCTAGTTCCCATTAGAGAAATGGCCTTTTTTGCCCCTAGTAGCCAAGTCCTGCATAATAATGGGAACTAGCCTACTCACACAGAGAAGGCTACTTCCCATTAGAGAAATGGCCCTTTTTGCCCCTAATGGCCAAGTCCTGCTATTTCCCATTAGAGAAGTGGCTCTTTTTGGCCCTAGTGGCCAAGTCCTGCATAATAATGGGAACTAGCCTACTCACCCTGAGAAGGCTAGTTCCCATTAGAAAAATGGCCCTTTTTGCCCCTAGTGGCCAAGTCCTGCATAATAGTGGGAACTAGCCCACTCACACTGAAGCAGCTATTTCCCATTAGAGAAAGTGCCCTCCGACCTGGGAAGGCAGAAAGGTCCTCTTGTGTAATGGGAACTAGCCCACTCACACTGAAGCAGCTATTTCCCATTAGAGGAAGGTCCCTCGGACCTGGGAAGGCGGAAAGGTCCTCTCGGCTAATGGGAACTAGCCCACTCACACTGAAGCAGCTATTTCCCATTAGAGAAAGGGCCCTCCGACCTGGGAAGGCGGAAAGGTCCTGTCGGCTAATGGGAACTAGCCCACTCACACTGAAGCAGCTATTTCCCATTAGAGAAAGGGCCCTCCGACCTGGAAAGGCGGAAAGGTCTTCTCGGCTAATGGGAACTAGCCCACTCACACTGAAGCAGCTATTTCCCATTAGAGAAAGGGCCCTCCGACCTGGAAAGGCGGAAAGGTCCTCTCGGCTAATGGGAACTAGCCCACTCACACTGAAGCAGCTATTTCCCATTAGAGAAACGGCCCTCCGACCTGGAAAGGCGGAAAGGTCCTCTCGGCTAATGGGAACTAGCCCACTCACACTGAAGCAGCTATTTCCCATTAGAGAAACGGCCCTCCGACCTGGAAAGGCGGAAAGGTCCTCTCGGCTAATGGGAACTAGCCCACTCACATTGAAGCAGCTATTTCCCATTAGAGAAAGGGCCCTCCGACCTGGAAAGGCGGTAAGGTCCTCTCGGCTAATGGGAACTAGCCCACTCACAGTGAAGCAGCTATTTCCCATTAGAGAAAGGGCCCTCCGACCTGGAAAGGCGGAAAGGTCCTCTCGGCTAATGGGAACTAGCCCACTCACACTGAAGCAGCTAATTCCCATTAGAGAAACGGCCCTCCGACCTGGAAAGGCGGAAAGGTCCTCTCGGCTAATGGGAACTAGCCCCCTCACACTGAAGCACCTATTTCCCATTAGAGAAACGGCCCTCCGACCTGGAAAGGCGGAAAGGTCCTCTCGGGTAATGGGAACTAGCCCACTCACACTGAAGCAGCTATTTCCCATTAGAGAAAGGGCCCTCCGACCTGGAAAGGCGGTAAGGTCCTCTCGGCTAATGGGAACCAGCCCACTCACAGTGAAGCAGCTATTTCCCATTAGAGAAAGGGCCCTCCGACCTGGAAAGGCGGAAAGGTCCTCTCGGCTAATGGGAACTAGCCCACTCACACTGAAGCAGCTATTTCCCATTAGAGAAACGGCCCTCCGACCTGGAAAGGCGGAAAGGTCCTCTCGGCTAATGGGAACTAGCCCACTCACACTGAAGCAGCTATTTCCCATTAGAGAAAGGGCCCTCCGACCTGGAAAGGCGGAAAGGTCCTCTCGGCTAATGGGAACTAGCCCACTCACACTGAAGCAGCTATTTCCCATTAGAGAAACGGCCCTCCGACCTGGAAAGGCGGAAAGGTCCTCTCGGCTAATGGGAACTAGCCCACTCACACTGAAGCAGCTATTTCCCATTAGAGAAACGGCCCTCCGACCTGGAAAGGCGGAAAGGTCCTCTCGGCTAATGGGAACTAGCCCACTCACATTGAAGCAGCTATTTCCCATTAGAGAAAGGGCCCTCCGACCTGGAAAGGCGGTAAGGTCCTCTCGGCTAATGGGAACTAGCCCACTCACACTGAAGCAGCTATTTCCCATTAGAGAAAGGGCCCTCCGACCTGGAAAGGCGGAAAGGTCCTCTCGGCTAATGGGAACTAGCCCACTCACACTGAAGCAGCTATTTCCCATTAGAGAAACGGCCCTCCGACCTGGAAAGGCGGAAAGGTCCTCTCGGCTAATGGGAACTAACCCACTCACACTGAAGCAGCTATTTCCCATTAGAGAAACGGCCCTCCGACCTGGAAAGGCGGAAAGGTCCTCTCGGCTAATGGGAACTAGCCCACTCACACTGAAGCAGCTATTTCCCATTAGAGAAACGGCCCTCCGACCTGGAAAGGCGGAAAGGTCCTCTCGGCTAATGGGAACTAGCCCACTCACACTGAAGCAGCTATTTTCCATTAGAGAAACGGCCCTCCGACCTGGAAAGGCGGAAAGGTCCTCTCGGCTAATGGGAACTAGCCACTCACACTGAAGCAGCTATTTTCCATTAGAGAAACGGCCCTCCGACCTGGAAAGGCGGAAAGGTCCTCTCGGCTAATGGGAACTAGCCACTCACACTGAAGCAGCTATTTCCCATTAGAGAAAGGGCCCTCCGACCTGGAAAGGCGGAAAGGTCCTCTCGGCTAATGGGAACTAGCCCACTCACACTGAAGCAGCTATTTCCCATTAGAGAAAGGGCCCTCCGACCTGGAAAGGCGGAAAGGTCCTCTCGGCTAATGGGAACTAGCCCACTCACACTGAAGCAGCTATTTCCCATTAGAGAAAGGGCCCTCCGACCTGGAAAGGCGGAAAGGTCCTCTCGGCTAATGGGAACTAGCCCACTCACACTGAAGCAGCTATTTCCCATTAGAGAAAGGGCCCTCCGACCTGGAAAGGCGGAAAGGTCCTCTCGGCTAATGGGAACTAGCCCACTCACACTGAAGCAGCTATTTCCCATTAGAGAAACGGCCCTCCGACCTGGAAAGGCGGAAAGGTCCTCTCGGCTAATGGGAACTAGCCCACTCACACTGAAGCAGCTATTTCCCATTAGAGAAACGGCCCTCCGACCTGGAAAGGCGGAAAGGTCCTCTCGGCTAATGGGAACTAGCCCACTCACATTGAAGCAGCTATTTCCCATTAGAGAAAGGGCCCTCCGACCTGGAAAGGCGGTAAGGTCCTCTCGGCTAATGGGAACCAGCCCACTCACAGTGAAGCAGCTATTTCCCATTAGAGAAAGGGCCCTCCGACCTGGAAAGGCGGAAAGGTCCTCTCGGCTAATGGGAACCAGCCCACTCACACTGAAGCAGCTATTTCCCATTAGAGAAACGGCCCTCCGACCTGGAAAGGCGGAAAGGTCCTCTCGGCTAATGGGAACTAGCCCACTCACACTGAAGCAGCTATTTCCCATTAGAGAAAGGGCCCTCCGACCTGGAAAGGCGGAAAGGTCCTCTCGGCTAATGGGAACTAGCCCACTCACACTGAAGCAGCTATTTCCCATTAGAGAAACGGCCCTCCGACCTGGAAAGGCGGAAAGGTCCTCTCGGCTAATGGGAACTAGCCCACTCACACTGAAGCAGCTATTTCCCATTAGAGAAACGGCCCTCCGACCTGGAAAGGCGGAAAGGTCCTCTCGGCTAATGGGAACTAGCCCACTCACATTGAAGCAGCTATTTCCCATTAGAGAAAGGGCCCTCCGACCTGGAAAGGCGGTAAGGTCCTCTCGGCTAATGGGAACTAGCCCACTCACAGTGAAGCAGCTATTTCCCATTAGAGAAAGGGCCCTCCGACCTGGAAAGGCGGAAAGGTCCTCTCGGCTAATGGGAACTAGCCCACTCACACTGAAGCAGCTATTTCCCATTAGAGAAACGGCCCTCCGACCTGGAAAGGCGGAAAGGTCCTCTCGGCTAATGGGAACTAGCCCACTCACACTGAAGCAGCTATTTCCATTTAGAGAAACGGCCCTCCGACCTGGAAAGGCGGAAAGGTCCTCTCGGCTAATGGGAACTAGCCCACTCACACTGAAGCAGCTATTTCCCATTAGAGAAAGGGCCCTCCGACCTGGAAAGGCGGAAAGGTCCTCTCGGCTAATGGGAACTAGCCCACTCACAGTGAAGCAGCTATTTCCCATTAGAGAAAGGGCCCTCCGACCTGGAAAGGCGGAAAGGTCCTCTCGGCTAATGGGAACTAGCCCACTCACACTGAAGCAGCTATTTCCCATTAGAGAAACGGCCCTCCGACCTGGAAAGGCGGAAAGGTCCTCTCGGCTAATGGGAACTAGCCCACTCACACTGAAGCAGCTATTTCCCATTAGAGAAACGGCCCTCCGACCTGGAAAGGCGGAAAGGTCCTCTCGGCTAATGGGAACTAGCCCACTCACAGTGAAGCAGCTATTTCCCATTAGAGAAAGGGCCCTCCGACCTGGAAAGGCGGAAAGGTCCTCTCGGCTAATGGGAACTAGCCCACTCACACTGAAGCAGCTATTTCCCATTAGAGAAACGGCCCTCCGACCTGGAAAGGCGGAAAGGTCCTCTCGGCTAATGGGAACTAGCCCACTCACACTGAAGCAGCTATTTCCCATTAGAGAAACGGCCCTCCGACCTGGAAAGGCGGAAAGGTCCTCTCGGCTAATGGGAACTAGCCCACTCACATTGAAGCAGCTATTTCCCATTAGAGAAAGGGCCCTCCGACCTGGAAAGGCGGTAAGGTCCTCTCGGCTAATGGGAACCAGCCCACTCACAGTGAAGCAGCTATTTCCCATTAGAGAAAGGGCCCTCCGACCTGGAAAGGCGGAAAGGTCCTCTCGGCTAATGGGAACTAGCCCACTCACACTGAAGCAGCTATTTCCCATTAGAGAAACGGCCCTCCGACCTGGAAAGGCAGAAAGGTCCTCTCGGCTAATGGGAACTAGCCCACTCACACGGAAGCAGCTATTTCCCATTAGAGAAAGGGCCCTCCGACCTGGAAAGGCAGAAAGGTCCTCTCGGCTAATGGGAACTAGCCCACTCACACGGAAGCAGCTATTTCCCATTAGAGAAAGGGCCCTCCGACCTGGAAAGGCAGAAAGGTCCTCTCGGCTAATGGGAACTAGCCCACTCACACGGAAGCAGCTATTTCCCATTAGAGAAAGGGCCCTCCGACCTGGAAAGGCAGAAAGGTCCTCTCGGCTAATGGGAACTAGCCCACTCACACGGAAGCAGCTATTTCCCATTAGAGAAAGGGCCCTCCGACCTGGAAAGGCAGAAAGGTCCTCTCGGCTAATGGGAACTAGCCCACTCACACTGAAGCAGCTATTTCCCATTAGAGAAACGGCCCTCCGACCTGGAAAGGCAGAAAGGTCCTCTCGGCTAATGGGAACTAGCCCACTCACACGGAAGCAGCTATTTCCCATTAGAGAAAGGGCCCTCCGACCTGGAAAGGCAGAAAGGTCCTCTCGGCTAGTGGGAACTAGCCCACTCACACGGAAGCAGCTATTTCCCATTAGAGAAAGGGCCCTCCGACCTGGAAAGACGGAAAGGTCCTCTCGGCTAATGGGAACTAGCCCACTCACACGGAAGCAGCTATTTCCCATTAGAGAAAGGGCCCTCCGACCTGGAAAGGCGGAAAGGTCCTCTCGGCTAATGGGAACTAGCCCACTCACACTGAAGCAGCTATTTCCCATTAGAGAAAGGGCCCCCCGACCTGGAAAGGCGGAAAGGTCCTCTCGGCTAATGGGAACTAGCCCACTCACACTGAAGCAGCTATTTCCCATTAGAGAAAGGGCCCCCCGACCTGGAAAGGCGGAAAGGTCCTCTCGGCTAATGGGAACTAGCCCACTCACATTGAAGCAGCTATTTCCCATTAGAGAAAGGGCCCTCCGACCTGGAAAGGCGGAAAGGTCCTCTCGGCTAATGGGAACTAGCCCACTCACACTGAAGCAGCTATTTCCCATTAGAGAAAGGGCCCTCCGACCTGGAAAGGCGGAAAGGTCCTCTCGGCTAATGGGAACTAGCCCACTCACACTGAAGCAGCTATTTCCCATTAGAGAAAGGGCCCTCCGACCTGGAAAGGCAGAAAGATCCTCTCGGCTAATGGGAACTAGCCCACTCACACTGAAGCAGCTATTTCCCATTAGAGAAAGGGCCCTCCGACCTGGAAAGGCAGAAAAGTCCTCTCGGCTAATGGGAACTAGCCCACTCACACTGAAGCAGCTATTTCCCATTAGAGAATGGGCCCTCCGACCTGGAAAGGCAGAAAGGTCCTCTCGGCTAATGGGAACTAGCCCACTCACACTGAAGCAGCTATTTCCCATTAGAGAAACGGCCCTCGGACCTGGAAAGGTAGAAAGGTCCTCTCGGCTAATGGGAACTAGCCAACTTACACTGAAGCAGCTATTTCCCATTAGAGAAACGGCCCTCCGACCTGGAAAGGCAGAAAGGTCCTCTCGGCTAATGGGAACTAGCCCACTCACACTGAAGCAGCTATTTCCCATTAGAGAAACGGCCCTCCGACCTGGAAAGGCAGAAAGGTCCTCTCGGCTAATGGGAACTAGCCCACTCACACGGAAGCAGCTATTTCCCATTAGAGAAAGGGCCCCCCGACCTGGAAAGGCGGAAAGGTCCTCTCGGCTAATGGGAACTAGCCCACTCACATTGAAGCAGCTATTTCCCATTAGAGAAAGGGCCCTCCGACCTGGAAAGGCGGAAAGGTCCTCTCGGCTAATGGGAACTAGCCCACTCACACTGAAGCAGCTATTTCCCATTAGAGAAAGGGCCCTCCGACCTGGAAAGGCGGAAAGGTCCTCTCGGCTAATGGGAACTAGCCCACTCACACTGAAGCAGCTATTTCCCATTAGAGAAAGGGCCCTCCGACCTGGAAAGGCAGAAAGATCCTCTCGGCTAATGGGAACTAGCCCACTCACACTGAAGCAGCTATTTCCCATTAGAGAAAGGGCCCTCCGACCTGGAAAGGCAGAAAAGTCCTCTCGGCTAATGGGAACTAGCCCACTCACACTGAAGCAGCTATTTCCCATTAGAGAATGGGCCCTCCGACCTGGAAAGGCAGAAAGGTCCTCTCGGCTAATGGGAACTAGCCCACTCACACTGAAGCAGCTATTTCCCATTAGAGAAACGGCCCTCGGACCTGGAAAGGTAGAAAGGTCCTCTCGGCTAATGGGAACTAGCCAACTTACACTGAAGCAGCTATTTCCCATTAGAGAAACGGCCCTCCGACCTGGAAAGGCAGAAAGGTCCTCTCGGCTAATGGGAACTAGCCCACTCACACTGAAGCAGCTATTTCCCATTAGAGAAAGGGCCCTCCGACCTCGAAAGGCAGAAAGGTCCTCTCGGCTAATGGGAACTAGCCCACTCACACTGAGAAGTAGTTCCCCTTAGAGAAATGGCCCTTTTTGCTCCCCTAGTGGCCAAGTCCTGCATAATAATGGGAAGTAGCCTACTCACACTGAGAAGGCTAGTTCCCATTAGAGAAATGACCCTTTTGCCCCTAGTGGCCAAGTCCTGCATAATAATGGGAACTAGCCTACTCACACAGAGAAGGCTAGTTCCCATTAGAGAAATGGCCTTTTTTGCCCCTAGTAGCGAAGTCCTGCATAATAATGGGAACTAGCCTACTCACACAGAGAAGGCTAGTTCCCATTAGAGAAATGGCCCTTTTTGCCCCTAATGGCCAAGTCCTGCTATTTCCCATTAGAGAAGTGGCTCTTTTTGGCCCTAGTGGCCAAGTCCTGCATAATAATGGGAACTAGCCTACTCACACTGAGAAGGCTAGTTCCCATTAGAGAAATGCCCCTTTTGCCCCTAGTGGCCAAGTCCTGCATAATAATGGGAACTAGCCTACTCACACAGAGAAGGCTAGTTCCCATTAGAGAAATGGCCTTTTTTGCCCCTAGTAGCCAAGTCCTGCATAATAATGGGAACTAGCCTACTCACACAGAGAAGGCTAGTTCCCATTAGAGAAATGGCCCTTTTTGCCCCTAATGGCCAAGTCCTGCTATTTCCCATTAGAGAAGTGGCTCTTTTTGGCCCTAGTGGCCAAGTCCTGCATAATAATGGGAACTAGCCTACTCACCCTGAGAAGGCTAGTTCCCATTAGAAAAATGGCCCTTTTTGCCCCTAGTGGCCAAGTCCTGCATAATAGTGGGAACTAGCCCACTCACACTGAAGCAGCTATTTCCCATTAGAGAAAGTGCCCTCCGACCTGGGAAGGCAGAAAGGTCCTCTTGTGTAATGGGAACTAGCCCACTCACACTGAAGCAGCTATTTCCCATTAGAGGAAGGGCCCTCGGACCTGGGAAGGCGGAAAGGTCCTCTCGGCTAATGGGAACTAGCCCACTCACACTGAAGCAGCTATTTCCCATTAGAGAAAGGGCCCTCCGACCTGGGAAGGCGGAAAGGTCCTGTCGGCTAATGGGAACTAGCCCACTCACACTGAAGCAGCTATTTCCCATTAGAGAAAGGGCCCTCCGACCTGGAAAGGCGGCAAGGTCCTCTCGGCTAATGGGAACTAGCCCACTCACACTGAAGCAGCTATTTCCCATTAGAGAAAGGGCCCTCCGACCTGGAAAGGCGGAAAGGTCCTCTCGGCTAATGGGAACTAGCCCACTCACACTGAAGCAGCTATTTCCCATTAGAGAAACGGCCCTCCGACCTGGAAAGGCGGAAAGGTCCTCTCGGCTAATGGGAACTAGCCCACTCACACTGAAGCAGCTATTTCCCATTAGAGAAACGGCCCTCCGACCTGGAAAGGCGGAAAGGTCCTCTCGGCTAATGGGAACTAGCCCACTCACATTGAAGCAGCTATTTCCCATTAGAGAAAGGGCCCTCCGACCTGGAAAGGCGGTAAGGTCCTCTCGGCTAATGGGAACTAGCCCACTCACAGTGAAGCAGCTATTTCCCATTAGAGAAAGGGCCCTCCGACCTGGAAAGGCGGAAAGGTCCTCTCGGCTAATGGGAACTAGCCCACTCACACTGAAGCAGCTAATTCCCATTAGAGAAACGGCCCTCCGACCTGGAAAGGCGGAAAGGTCCTCTCGGCTAATGGGAACTAGCCCCCTCACACTGAAGCACCTATTTCCCATTAGAGAAACGGCCCTCCGACCTGGAAAGGCGGAAAGGTCCTCTCGGGTAATGGGAACTAGCCCACTCACACTGAAGCAGCTATTTCCCATTAGAGAAAGGGCCCTCCGACCTGGAAAGGCGGAAAGGTCCTCTCGGCTAATGGGAACTAGCCCACTCACACTGAAGCAGCTATTTCCCATTAGACAAACGGCCCTCCGACCTGGAAAGGCGGAAAGGTCCTCTCGGCTAATGGGAACTAGCCCACTCACACTGAAGCAGCTATTTCCCATTAGAGAAACGGCCCTCCGACCTGGAAAGGCGGAAAGGTCCTCTCGGCTAATGGGAACTAGCCCACTCACATTGAAGCAGCTATTTCCCATTAGAGAAAGGGCCCTCCGACCTGGAAAGGCGGTAAGGTCCTCTCGGCTAATGGGAACCAGCCCACTCACAGTGAAGCAGCTATTTCCCATTAGAGAAAGGGCCCTCCGACCTGGAAAGGCGGAAAGGTCCTCTCGGCTAATGGGAACCAGCCCACTCACACTGAAGCAGCTATTTCCCATTAGAGAAACGGCCCTCCGACCTGGAAAGGCGGAAAGGTCCTCTCGGCTAATGGGAACTAGCCCACTCACACTGAAGCAGCTATTTCCCATTAGAGAAAGGGCCCTCCGACCTGGAAAGGCGGAAAGGTCCTCTCGGCTAATGGGAACTAGCCCACTCACACTGAAGCAGCTATTTCCCATTAGAGAAACGGCCCTCCGACCTGGAAAGGCGGAAAGGTCCTCTCGGCTAATGGGAACTAGCCCACTCACACTGAAGCAGCTATTTCCCATTAGAGAAACGGCCCTCCGACCTGGAAAGGCGGAAAGGTCCTCTCGGCTAATGGGAACTAGCCCACTCACACTGAAGCAGCTATTTCCCATTAGAGAAAGGGCCCTCCGACCTGGAAAGGCGGTAAGGTCCTCTCGGCTAATGGGAACTAGCCCACTCACAGTGAAGCAGCTATTTCCCATTAGAGAAAGGGCCCTCCGACCTGGAAAGGCGGAAAGGTCCTCTCGGCTAATGGGAACTAGCCCACTCACACTGAAGCAGCTATTTCCCATTAGAGAAACGGCCCTCCGACCTGGAAAGGCGGAAAGGTCCTCTCGGCTAATGGGAACTAGCCCACTCACACTGAAGCAGCTATTTCCCATTAGAGAAACGGCCCTCCGACCTGGAAAGGCGGAAAGGTCCTCTCGGCTAATGGGAACTAGCCCACTCACACTGAAGCAGCTATTTCCCATTAGAGAAACGGCCCTCCGACCTGGAAAGGCGGAAAGGTCCTCTCGGCTAATGGGAACTAGCCCACTCACACTGAAGCAGCTATTTTCCATTAGAGAAACGGCCCTCCGACCTGGAAAGGCGGAAAGGTCCTCTCGGCTAATGGGAACTAGCCACTCACACTGAAGCAGCTATTTTCCATTAGAGAAACGGCCCTCCGACCTGGAAAGGCGGAAAGGTCCTCTCGGCTAATGGGAACTAGCCACTCACACTGAAGCAGCTATTTCCCATTAGAGAAAGGGCCCTCCGACATGGAAAGGCGGAAAGGTCCTCTCGGCTAATGGGAACTAGCCCACTCACACTGAAGCAGCTATTTCCCATTAGAGAAAGGGCCCTCCGACCTGGAAAGGCGGAAAGGTCCTCTCGGCTAATGGGAACTAGCCCACTCACACTGAAGCAGCTATTTCCCATTAGAGAAAGGGCCCTCCGACCTGGAAAGGCGGAAAGGTCCTCTCGGCTAATGGGAACTAGCCCACTCACACTGAAGCAGCTATTTCCCATTAGAGAAAGGGCCCTCCGACCTGGAAAGGCGGAAAGGTCCTCTCGGCTAATGGGAACTAGCCCACTCACACTGAAGCAGCTATTTCCCATTAGAGAAACGGCCCTCCGACCTGGAAAGGCGGAAAGGTCCTCTCGGCTAATGGGAACTAGCCCACTCACACTGAAGCAGCTATTTCCCATTAGAGAAACGGCCCTCCGACCTGGAAAGGCGGAAAGGTCCTCTCGGCTAATGGGAACTAGCCCACTCACATTGAAGCAGCTATTTCCCATTAGAGAAAGGGCCCTCCGACCTGGAAAGGCGGTAAGGTCCTCTCGGCTAATGGGAACCAGCCCACTCACAGTGAAGCAGCTATTTCCCATTAGAGAAAGGGCCCTCCGACCTGGAAAGGCGGAAAGGTCCTCTCGGCTAATGGGAACCAGCCCACTCACACTGAAGCAGCTATTTCCCATTAGAGAAACGGCCCTCCGACCTGGAAAGGCGGAAAGGTCCTCTCGGCTAATGGGAACTAGCCCACTCACACTGAAGCAGCTATTTCCCATTAGAGAAAGGGCCCTCCGACCTGGGAAGGCAGAAAGGTCCTCTTGTGTAATGGGAACTAGCCCACTCACACTGAAGCAGCTATTTCCCATTAGAGGAAGGGCCCTCGGACCTGGGAAGGCGGAAAGGTCCTCTCGGCTAATGGGAACTAGCCCACTCACACTGAAGCAGCTATTTCCCATTAGAGAAAGGGCCCTCCGACCTGGGAAGGCGGAAAGGTCCTGTCGGCTAATGGGAACTAGCCCACTCACACTGAAGCAGCTATTTCCCATTAGAGAAAGGGCCCTCCGACCTGGAAAGGCGGCAAGGTCCTCTCGGCTAATGGGAACTAGCCCACTCACACTGAAGCAGCTATTTCCCATTAGAGAAAGGGCCCTCCGACCTGGAAAGGCGGAAAGGTCCTCTCGGCTAATGGGAACTAGCCCACTCACACTGAAGCAGCTATTTCCCATTAGAGAAACGGCCCTCCGACCTGGAAAGGCGGAAAGGTCCTCTCGGCTAATGGGAACTAGCCCACTCACACTGAAGCAGCTATTTCCCATTAGAGAAACGGCCCTCCGACCTGGAAAGGCGGAAAGGTCCTCTCGGCTAATGGGAACTAGCCCACTCACATTGAAGCAGCTATTTCCCATTAGAGAAAGGGCCCTCCGACCTGGAAAGGCGGTAAGGTCCTCTCGGCTAATGGGAACTAGCCCACTCACAGTGAAGCAGCTATTTCCCATTAGAGAAAGGGCCCTCCGACCTGGAAAGGCGGAAAGGTCCTCTCGGCTAATGGGAACTAGCCCACTCACACTGAAGCAGCTAATTCCCATTAGAGAAACGGCCCTCCGACCTGGAAAGGCGGAAAGGTCCTCTCGGCTAATGGGAACTAGCCCCCTCACACTGAAGCACCTATTTCCCATTAGAGAAACGGCCCTCCGACCTGGAAAGGCGGAAAGGTCCTCTCGGGTAATGGGAACTAGCCCACTCACACTGAAGCAGCTATTTCCCATTAGAGAAAGGGCACTCCGACCTGGGAAGGCAGAAAGGTCCTCTTGTGTAATGGGAACTAGCCCACTCACACTGAAGCAGCTATTTCCCATTAGAGGAAGGGCCCTCGGACCTGGGAAGGCGGAAAGGTCCTCTCGGCTAATGGGAACTAGCCCACTCACACTGAAGCAGCTATTTCCCATTAGAGAAAGGGCCCTCCGACCTGGGAAGGCGGAAAGGTCCTGTCGGCTAATGGGAACTAGCCCACTCACACTGAAGCAGCTATTTCCCATTAGAGAAAGGGCCCTCCGACCTGGAAAGGCGGCAAGGTCCTCTCGGCTAATGGGAACTAGCCCACTCACACTGAAGCAGCTATTTCCCATTAGAGAAAGGGCCCTCCGACCTGGAAAGGCGGAAAGGTCCTCTCGGCTAATGGGAACTAGCCCACTCACACTGAAGCAGCTATTTCCCATTAGAGAAACGGCCCTCCGACCTGGAAAGGCGGAAAGGTCCTCTCGGCTAATGGGAACTAGCCCACTCACACTGAAGCAGCTATTTCCCATTAGAGAAACGGCCCTCCGACCTGGAAAGGCGGAAAGGTCCTCTCGGCTAATGGGAACTAGCCCACTCACATTGAAGCAGCTATTTCCCATTAGAGAAAGGGCCCTCCGACCTGGAAAGGCGGTAAGGTCCTCTCGGCTAATGGGAACTAGCCCACTCACAGTGAAGCAGCTATTTCCCATTAGAGAAAGGGCCCTCCGACCTGGAAAGGCGGAAAGGTCCTCTCGGCTAATGGGAACTAGCCCACTCACACTGAAGCAGCTAATTCCCATTAGAGAAACGGCCCTCCGACCTGGAAAGGCGGAAAGGTCCTCTCGGCTAATGGGAACTAGCCCCCTCACACTGAAGCAACTATTTCCCATTAGAGAAACGGCCCTCCGACCTGGAAAGGCGGAAAGGTCCTCTCGGGTAATGGGAACTAGCCCACTCACACTGAAGCAGCTATTTCCCATTAGAGAAAGGGCCCTCCGACCTGGAAAGGCGGAAAGGTCCTCTCGGCTAATGGGAACTAGCCCACTCACACTGAAGCAGCTATTTCCCATTAGACAAACGGCCCTCCGACCTGGAAAGGCGGAAAGGTCCTCTCGGCTAATGGGAACTAGCCCACTCACACTGAAGCAGCTATTTCCCATTAGAGAAACGGCCCTCCGACCTGGAAAGGCGGAAAGGTCCTCTCGGCTAATGGGAACTAGCCCACTCACATTGAAGCAGCTATTTCCCATTAGAGAAAGGGCCCTCCGACCTGGAAAGGCGGTAAGGTCCTCTCGGCTAATGGGAACCAGCCCACTCACAGTGAAGCAGCTATTTCCCATTAGAGAAAGGGCCCTCCGACCTGGAAAGGCGGAAAGGTCCTCTCGGCTAATGGGAACTAGCCCACTCACACTGAAGCAGCTATTTCCCATTAGAGAAACGGCCCTCCGACCTGGAAAGGCGGAAAGGTCCTCTCGGCTAATGGGAACTAGCCCACTCACACTGAAGCAGCTATTTCCCATTAGAGAAAGGGCCCTCCGACCTGGAAAGGCGGAAAGGTCCTCTCGGCTAATGGGAACTAGCCCACTCACACTGAAGCAGCTATTTCCCATTAGAGAAACGGCCCTCCGACCTGGAAAGGCGGAAAGGTCCTCTCGGCTAATGGGAACTAGCCCACTCACACTGAAGCAGCTATTTCCCATTAGAGAAACGGCCCTCCGACCTGGAAAGGCGGAAAGGTCCTCTCGGCTAATGGGAACTAGCCCACTCACATTGAAGCAGCTATTTCCCATTAGAGAAAGGGCCCTCCGACCTGGAAAGGCGGTAAGGTCCTCTCGGCTAATGGGAACTAGCCCACTCACAGTGAAGCAGCTATTTCCCATTAGAGAAAGGGCCCTCCGACCTGGAAAGGCGGAAAGGTCCTCTCGGCTAATGGGAACTAGCCCACTCACACTGAAGCAGCTATTTCCCATTAGAGAAACGGCCCTCCGACCTGGAAAGGCGGAAAGGTCCTCTCGGCTAATGGGAACTAGCCCACTCACACTGAAGCAGCTATTTCCCATTAGAGAAACGGCCCTCCGACCTGGAAAGGCGGAAAGGTCCTCTCGGCTAATGGGAACTAGCCCACTCACACTGAAGCAGCTATTTCCCATTAGAGAAACGGCCCTCCGACCTGGAAAGGCGGAAAGGTCCTCTCGGCTAATGGGAACTAGCCCACTCACACTGAAGCAGCTATTTTCCATTAGAGAAACGGCCCTCCGACCTGGAAAGGCGGAAAGGTCCTCTCGGCTAATGGGAACTAGCCACTCACACTGAAGCAGCTATTTTCCATTAGAGAAACGGCCCTCCGACCTGGAAAGGCGGAAAGGTCCTCTCGGCTAATGGGAACTAGCCACTCACACTGAAGCAGCTATTTCCCATTAGAGAAAGGGCCCTCCGACATGGAAAGGCGGAAAGGTCCTCTCGGCTAATGGGAACTAGCCCACTCACACTGAAGCAGCTATTTCCCATTAGAGAAAGGGCCCTCCGACCTGGAAAGGCGGAAAGGTCCTCTCGGCTAATGGGAACTAGCCCACTCACACTGAAGCAGCTATTTCCCATTAGAGAAAGGGCCCTCCGACCTGGAAAGGCGGAAAGGTCCTCTCGGCTAATGGGAACTAGCCCACTCACACTGAAGCAGCTATTTCCCATTAGAGAAAGGGCCCTCCGACCTGGAAAGGCGGAAAGGTCCTCTCGGCTAATGGGAACTAGCCCACTCACACTGAAGCAGCTATTTCCCATTAGAGAAACGGCCCTCCGACCTGGAAAGGCGGAAAGGTCCTCTCGGCTAATGGGAACTAGCCCACTCACACTGAAGCAGCTATTTCCCATTAGAGAAACGGCCCTCCGACCTGGAAAGGCGGAAAGGTCCTCTCGGCTAATGGGAACTAGCCCACTCACATTGAAGCAGCTATTTCCCATTAGAGAAAGGGCCCTCCGACCTGGAAAGGCGGTAAGGTCCTCTCGGCTAATGGGAACCAGCCCACTCACAGTGAAGCAGCTATTTCCCATTAGAGAAAGGGCCCTCCGACCTGGAAAGGCGGAAAGGTCCTCTCGGCTAATGGGAACCAGCCCACTCACACTGAAGCAGCTATTTCCCATTAGAGAAACGGCCCTCCGACCTGGAAAGGCGGAAAGGTCCTCTCGGCTAATGGGAACTAGCCCACTCACACTGAAGCAGCTATTTCCCATTAGAGAAAGGGCCCTCCGACCTGGAAAGGCGGAAAGGTCCTCTCGGCTAATGGGAACTAGCCCACTCACACTGAAGCAGCTATTTCCCATTAGAGAAACGGCCCTCCGACCTGGAAAGGCGGAAAGGTCCTCTCGGCTAATGGGAACTAGCCCACTCACACTGAAGCAGCTATTTCCCATTAGAGAAACGGCCCTCCGACCTGGAAAGGCGGAAAGGTCCTCTCGGCTAATGGGAACTAGCCCACTCACATTGAAGCAGCTATTTCCCATTAGAGAAAGGGCCCTCCGACCTGGAAAGGCGGTAAGGTCCTCTCGGCTAATGGGAACTAGCCCACTCACAGTGAAGCAGCTATTTCCCATTAGAGAAAGGGCCCTCCGACCTGGAAAGGCGGAAAGGTCCTCTCGGCTAATGGGAACTAGCCCACTCACACTGAAGCAGCTATTTCCCATTAGAGAAACGGCCCTCCGACCTGGAAAGGCGGAAAGGTCCTCTCGGCTAATGGGAACTAGCCCACTCACACTGAAGCAGCTATTTCCCATTAGAGAAACGGCCCTCCGACCTGGAAAGGCGGAAAGGTCCTCTCGGCTAATGGGAACTAGCCCACTCACACTGAAGCAGCTATTTCCCATTAGAGAAACGGCCCTCCGACCTGGAAAGGCGGAAAGGTCCTCTCGGCTAATGGGAACTAGCCCACTCACACTGAAGCAGCTATTTTCCATTAGAGAAACGGCCCTCCGACCTGGAAAGGCGGAAAGGTCCTCTCGGCTAATGGGAACTAGCCACTCACACTGAAGCAGCTATTTTCCATTAGAGAAACGGCCCTCCGACCTGGAAAGGCGGAAAGGTCCTCTCGGCTAATGGGAACTAGCCACTCACACTGAAGCAGCTATTTCCCATTAGAGAAAGGGCCCTCCGACCTGGAAAGGCGGAAAGGTCCTCTCGGCTAATGGGAACTAGCCCACTCACACTGAAGCAGCTATTTCCCATTAGAGAAAGGGCCCTCCGACCAGGAAAGGCAGAAAGGTCCGCTCGGCTAATGGGAACTAGCCCACTCACACTGAAGCAGCTATTTCCCATTAGAGAAAGGGCCCTCCGACCTGGAAAGGCAGAAAGGGCCTCTCGGCTAATGGGAACTAGCCCACTCACACTGAAGCAGCTATTTCCCATTAGAAAAACGGCCCTCCGACCTGGAAAGGCAGAAAGGTCCTCTCGGCTAATGGGAACTAGCCCACTCACACGGAAGCAGCTATTTCCCATTAGAGAAAGGGCCCTCCGACCTGGAAAGGCAGAAAGGTCCTCTCGGCTAATGGGAACTAGCCCACTCACACGGAAGAAGCTATTTCCCATTAGAGAAAGGGCCCTCCGACCTGGAAAGGCAGAAAGGTCCTCTCGGCTAATGGGAACTAGCCCACTCACACGGAAGCAGCTATTTCCCATTAGAGAAAGGGTCCTCCGACCTGGAAAGGCAGAAAGGTCCTCTCGGCTAATGGGAACTAGCCCACTCACACGGAAGCAGCTATTTACCATTAGAGAAAGGGCCTTCCGACCTGGAAAGGCGGAAAGGTCCTCTCGGCTAATGGGAACTAGCCCACTCACACGGAGGCAGCTATTTACCATTAGAGAAAGGGCCCTCCGACCTGGAAAGGCGGAAAGGTCCTCTCGGCTAATGGGAACTAGCCCACTCACACGGAAGCAGCTATTTCCCATTAGAGAAAGGGCCCTCCGACCTGGAAAGGCGGAAAGGTCCTCTCGGTTAATGGGAACTAGCCCACTCACACGGAAGCAGCTATTTCCCATTAGAGAAAGGGCCCTCCGACCTGGAAAGGCGGAAAGGTCCTCTCGGCTAATGGGAACTAGCCCACTCACACTGAAGCAGCTATTTCCCATTAGAGAAAGGGCCCCCCGACCTGGAAAGGCGGAAAGGTCCTCTCGGCTAATGGGAACTAGCCCACTCACACTGAAGCAGCTATTTCCCATTAGAGAAAGGGCCCCCCGACCTGGAAAGGCGGAAAGGTCCTCTCGGCTAATGGGAACTAGCCCACTCACACTGAAGCAGCTATTTCCCATTAGAGAAAGGGCCCCCCGACCTGGAAAGGCGGAAAGGTCCTCTCCGCTAATGGGAACTAGCCCACTCACACTGAAGCAGCTATTTCCCATTAGAGAAAGGGCCCTCCGACCTGGAAAGGCGGAAAGGTCCTCTCGGCTAATGGGAACTAGCCCACTCACACTGAAGCAGCTATTTCCCATTAGAGAAAGGGCCCTCCGACCTGGAAAGGCAGAAAGATCCTCTCGGCTAATGGGAACTAGCCCACTCACACTGAAGCAGCTATTTCCCATTAGAGAAAGGGCCCTCCGACCTGGAAAGGCAGAAAGGTCCTCTCGGCTAATGGGAACTAGCCCACTCACACTGAAGCAGCTATTTCCCATTAGAGAAAGGGCCCTCCGACCTGGAAAGGCAGAAAGGTCCTCTCGGCTAATGGGAACTAGCCCACTCACACTGAAGCAGCTATTTCCCATTAGAGAATGGGCCCTCCGACCTGGAAAGGCAGAAAAGTCCTCTCGGCTAATGGGAACTAGCCCACTCACACTGAAGCAGCTATTTCCCATTAGAGAAACGGCCCTCGGACCTGGAAAGGCAGAAAGGTCCTCTCGGCTAATGGGAACTAGCCAACTCACACTGAAGCAGCTATTTCCCATTAGAGAAACGGCCCTCCGACCTGGAAAGGCAGAAAGATCCTCTCGGCTAATGGGAACTAGCCCACTCACACTGAGGCAGCTATTTCCCATTAGAGAAACGGCCCTCCGACCTGGAAAGGCAGAAAGGTCCTCTCGGCTAATGGGAACAAGCCCACTCACACGGAAGCAGCTATTTCCCATTAGAGAAAGGGCCCTCCGACCTGGAACGGCAGAAAGGTCCTCTCGGCTAATGGGAACTAGCCCACTCACACGGAAGCAGCTATTTCCCATTAGAGAAAGGGCCCTCCGACCTGGAAAGGCAGAAAGGTCCTCTCGGCTAATGGGAACTAGCCCACTCACACTGAGAAGTAGTTCCCCTTAGAGAAATGGCCCTTTTTGCTCCCCTAGTGGCCAAGTCCTGCATAATAATGGGAACTAGCCTACTCACACAGAGAAGGCTAGTTCCCATTAGAGAAATGGCCTTTTTTGCCCCTAGTAGCCAAGTCCTGCATAATAATGGGAACTAGCCTACTCACACAGAGAAGGCTAGTTCCCATTAGAGAAATGGCCCTTTTTGCCCCTAGTGGCCAAGTCCTGCTATTTCCCATTAGAGAAGTGGCTCTTTTTGGCCCTAGTGGCCAAGTCCTGCATTATAATGGGAACGAGCCTACTCACACTGAGAAGGCTAGGTCCCATTAGAAAAATGGCCCTTTTTGCCCCTAGTGGCCAAGTCCTGCATAATAGTGGGAACTAGCCCACTCACACTGAAGCAGCTATTTCCCATTAGAGAAAGTGCCCTCCGACCTGGGAAGGCAGAAAGGTCGTCTTGTGTAATGGGAACTAGCCCACTCACACTGAAGCAGCTATTTCCCATTAGAGGAAGGGCCCTCGGACCTGGGAAGGCGGAAAGGTCCTCTCGGATAATGGGAACTAGCCCACTCACACTGAAGCAGCTATTTCCCATTAGAGAAAGGGCCCTCCGACCTGGGAAGGCGGAAAGGTCCTGTCGGCTAATGGGAACTAGCCCACTCACACTGAAGCAGCTATTTCCCATTAGAGAAAGGGCCCTCCGACCTGGAAAGGCGGAAAGGTCCTCTCGGCTAATGGGAACTAGCCCACTCACACTGAAGCAGCTATTTCCCATTAGAGAAACGGCCCTCCGACCTGGAAAGGCGGAAAGGTCCTCTCGGCTAATGGGAACTAGCCCACTCACACTGAAGCAGCTATTTCCCATTAGAGAATGGGCCCTCCGACCTGGAAAGGCAGAAAAGTCCTCTCGGCTAATGGGAACTAGCCCACTCACACTGAAGCAGCTATTTCCCATTAGAGAAACGGCCCTCGGACCTGGAAAGGCAGAAAGGTCCTCTCGGCTAATGGGAACTAGCGAACTCACACAGAAGCAGCTATTTCCCATTAGAGAAACGGCCCTCCGACCTGGAAAGGCAGAAAGGTCCTCTCGGCTAATGGGAACTAGCCCACTCACACTGAAGCAGCTATTTCCCATTAGAGAAACGGCCCTCCGACCTGGAAAGGCAGAAAGGTCCTCTCGGCTAATGGGAACTAGCCCACTCACACGGAAGCAGCTATTTCCCATTAGAGAAAGGGCCCTCCGACCTGGAAAGGCAGAAAGGTCCTCTCGGCTAATGGGAACTAGCCCACTCACACGGAAGCAGCTATTTCCCATTAGAGAAAGGGCCCTCCGACCTGGAAAGGCAGAAAGGTCCTCTCGGCTAATGGGAACTAGCCCACTCACACGGAAGCAGCTATTTCCCATTAGAGAAAGGGCCCTCCGACCTGGAAAGGCAGAAAGGTCCTCTCGGCTAATGGGAACTAGCCCACTCACATTGAAGCAGCTATTTCCCATTAGAGAAAGGGCCCTCCGACCTGGAAAGGCGGTAAGGTCCTCTCGGCTAATGGGAACTAGCCCACTCACAGTGAAGCAGCTATTTCCCATTAGAGAAAGGGCCCTCCGACCTGGAAAGGCGGAAAGGTCCTCTCGGCTAATGGGAACTAGCCCACTCACACTGAAGCAGCTATTTCCCATTAGAGAAACGGCCATCCGACCTGGAAAGGCGGAAAGGTCCTCTCGGCTAATGGGAACTAGCCCACTCACACTGAAGCAGCTATTTCCCATTAGAGAAACGGCCCTCGGACCTGGAAAGGCAGAAAGGTCCTCTCGGCTAATGGGAACTAGCGAACTCACACAGAAGCAGCTATTTCCCATTAGAGAAACGGCCCTCCGACCTGGAAAGGCAGAAAGGTCGTCTCGGCTAATGGGAACTAGCCCACTCACACTGAAGCAGCTATTTCCCATTAGAGAAATGGCCCTCCGACCTGGAAAGGCAGAAAGGTCCTCTCGGCTAATGGGAACTAGCCCACTCACACGGAAGCAGCTATTTCCCATTAGAGAAAGGGCCCTCCGACCTGGAAAGGCAGAAAGGTCCTCTCGGCTAATGGGAACTAGCCCACTCACACGGAAGCAGCTATTTCCCATTAGAGAAAGGGCCCTCCGACCTGGAAAGGCAGAAAGGTCCTCTCGGCTAATGGGAACTAGCCCACTCACACGGAAGCAGCTATTTCCCATTAGAGAAAGGGCCCTCCGACCTGGAAAGGCAGAAAGGTCCTCTCGGCTAATGGGAACTAGCCCACTCACACTGAAGCAGCTATTTCCCATTAGAGAAACGGCCCTCCGACCTGGAAAGGCAGAAAGGTCCTCTCGGCTAATGGGAACTAGCCCACTCACACGGAAGCAGCTATTTCCCATTAGAGAAAGGGCCCTCCGACCTGGAAAGGCAGAAAGGTCCTCTCGGCTAATGGGAACTAGCCCACTCACACGGAAGCAGCTATTTCCCATTAGAGAAAGGGCCCTCCGACCTGGAAAGACAGAAAGGTCCTCTCGGCTAATGGGAACTAGCCCACTCACACGGAAGCAGCTATTTCCCATTAGAGAAAGGGCCCTCCGACCTGGAAAGGCGGAAAGGTCCTCTCGGCTAATGGGAACTAGCCCACTCACACTGAAGCAGCTATTTCCCATTAGAGAAAGGGCCCCCCGACCTGGAAAGGCGGAAAGGTCCTCTCGGCTAATGGGAACTAGCCCACTCACACTGAAGCAGCTATTTCCCATTAGAGAAAGGGCCCTCCGACCTGGAAAGGCGGAAAGGTCCTCTCGGCTAATGGGAACTAGCCCACTCACACTGAAGCAGCTATTTCCCATTAGAGAAAGGGCCCTCCGACCTGGAAAGGCGGAAAGGTCCTCTCGGCTAATGGGAACTAGCCCACTCACACTGAAGCAGCTATTTCCCATTAGAGAAAGGGCCCTCCGACCTGGAAAGGCAGAAAGATCCTCTCGGCTAATGGGAACTAGCCCACTCACACTGAAGCAGCTATTTCCCATTAGAGAAAGGGCCCTCCGACCTGGAAAGGCAGAAAAGTCCTCTCGGCTAATGGGAACTAGCCCACTCACACTGAAGCAGCTATTTCCCATTAGAGAATGGGCCCTCCGACCTGGAAAGGCAGAAAAGTCCTCTCGGCTAATGGGAACTAGCCCACTCACACTGAAGCAGCTATTTCCCATTAGAGAAACGGCCCTCGGACCTGGAAAGGTAGAAAGGTCCTCTCGGCTAATGGGAACTAGCCAACTCACACTGAAGCAGCTATTTCCCATTAGAGAAACGGCCCTCCGACCTGGAAAGGCAGAAAGGTCCTCTCGGCTAATGGGAACTAGCCCACTCACACTGAAGCAGCTATTTCCCATTAGAGAAACGGCCCTCCGACCTGGAAAGGCAGAAAGGTCCTCTCGGCTAATGGGAACTAGCCCACTCACACGGAAGCAGCTATTTCCCATTAGAGAAAGGGCCCTCCGACCTGGAAAGGCAGAAAGGTCCTCTCGGCTAATGGGAACTAGCCCACTCACACTGAGAAGTAGTTCCCCTTAGAGAAATGGCCCTTTTTGCTCCCCTAGTGGCCAAGTCCTGCATAATAATGGGAACTAGCCTACTCACACTGAGAAGGCTAGTTCCCATTAGAGAAATGACCCTTTTGCCCCTAGTGGCCAAGTCCTGCATAATAATGGGAACTAGCCTACTCACACAGAGAAGGCTAGTTCCCATTAGAGAAATGGCCTTTTTTGCCCCTAGTAGCCAAGTCCTGCATAATAATGGGAACTAGCCTACTCACACAGAGAAGGCTAGTTCCCATTAGAGAAATGGCCCTTTTGCCCCTAATGGCCAAGTCCTGCTATTTCCCATTAGAGAAGTGGCTCTTTTTGGCCCTAGTGGCCAAGTCCTGCATAATAATGGGAACTAGCCTACTCACACTGAGAAGGCTTGTTCCCATTAGAGAAATGACCCTTTTGCCCCTAGTGGCCAAGTCCTGCATAATAATGGGAACTAGCCTACTCACACAGAGAAGGCTAGTTCCCATTAGAGAAATGGCCTTTTTTGCCCCTAGTAGCCAAGTCCTGCATAATAATGGGAACTAGCCTACTCACACAGAGAAGGCTAGTTCCCATTAGAGAAATGGCCCTTTTTGCCCCTAATGGCCAAGTCCTGCTATTTCCCATTAGAGAAGTGGCTCTTTTTGGCCCTAGTGGCCAAGTCCTGCATAATAATGGGAACTAGCCTACTCACACTGAGAAGGCTAGTTCCCATTAGAAAAATGGCCCTTTTTGCCCCTAGTGGCCAAGTCCTGCATAAAAGTGGGAACTAGCCCACTCACACTGAAGCAGCTATTTCCCATTAGAGAAAGTGCCCTCCGACCTGGGAAGGCAGAAAGGTCCTCTTGTGTAATGGGAACTAGCCCACTCACACTGAAGCAGCTATTTCCCATTAGAGGAAGGGCCCTCGGACCTGGGAAGGCAGAAAGGTCCTCTCGGCTAATGGGAACTAGCCCACTCACACTGAAGCAGCTATTTCCCATTAAAGAAAGGGCCCTCCGACCTGGGAAGACGGAAAGGTCCTGTCGGCTAATGGGAACTAGCCCACTCACACTGAAGCAGCTATTTCCCATTAGAGAAAGGGCCCTCCGACCTGGAAAGGCGGAAAGGTCCTCTCGGCTAATGGGAACTAGCCCACTCACACTGAAGCAGCTATTTCCCATTAGAGAAAGGGCCCTCCGACCTGGAAAGGCGGAAAGGTCCTCTCGGCTAATGGGAACTAGCCCACTCACACTGAAGCAGCTATTTCCCATTAGAGAAACGGCCCTCCGACCTGGAAAGGCGGAAAGGTCCTCTCGGCTAATGGGAACTAGCCCACTCACACTGAAGCAGCTATTTCCCATTAGAGAAACGGCCCTCCGACCTGGAAAGGCGGAAAGGTCCTCTCGGCTAATGGGAACTAGCCCACTCACATTGAAGCAGCTATTTCCCATTAGAGAAAGGGCCCTCCGACCTGGAAAGGCGGTAAGGTCCTCTCGGCTAATGGGAACTAGCCCACTCACAGTGAAGCAGCTATTTCCCATTAGAGAAAGGGCCCTCCGACCTGGAAAGGCGGAAAGGTCCTCTCGGCTAATGGGAACTAGCCCACTCACACTGAAGCAGCTATTTCCCATTAGAGAAACGGCCCTCCGACCTGGAAAGGCGGAAAGGTCCTCTCGGCTAATGGGAACTAGCCCACTCACACTGAAGCAGCTATTTCCCATTAGAGAAACGGCCCTCCGACCTGGAAAGGCGGAAAGGTCCTCTCGGCTAATGGGAACTAGCCCACTCACACTGAAGCAGCTATTTCCCATTAGAGAAAGGGCCCTCCGACCTGGAAAGGCGGAAAGGTCCTCTCGGCTAATGGGAACTAGCCCACTCACACTGAAGCAGCTATTTCCCATTAGAGAAACGGCCCTCCGACCTGGAAAGGCGGAAAGGTCCTCTCGGCTAATGGGAACTAGCCCACTCACATTGAAGCAGCTATTTCCCATTAGAGAAAGGGCCCTCCGACCTGGAAAGGCGGTAAGGTCCTCTCGGCTAATGGGAACTAGCCCACTCACAGTGAAGCAGCTATTTCCCATTAGAGAAAGGGCCCTCCGACCTGGAAAGGCGGAAAGGTCCTCTCGGCTAATGGGAACTAGCCCACTCACACTGAAACAGCTATTTCCCATTAGAGAAACGGCCCTCCGACCTGGAAAGGCGGAAAAGTCCTCTCGGCTAATGGGAACTAGCCCACTCACACTGAAGCAGCTATTTCCCATTAGAGAAACGGCCCTCCGACCTGGAAAGGCGGAAAGGTCCTCTCGGCTAATGGGAACTAGCCCACTCACACTGAAGCAGCTATTTCCCATTAGAGAAACGGCCCTCCGACCTGGAAAGGCGGAAAGGTCCTCTCGGCTAATGGGAACTAGCCCACTCACACTGAAGCAGCTATTTTCCATTAGAGAAACGGCCCTCCGACCTGGAAAGGCGGAAAGGTCCTCTCGGCTAATGGGAACTAGCCACTCACACTGAAGCAGCTATTTTCCATTAGAGAAACGGCCCTCCGACCTGGAAAGGCGGAAAGGTCCTCTCGGCTAATGGGAACTAGCCACTCACACTGAAGCAGCTATTTTCCATTAGAGAAACGGCCCTCCGACCTGGAAAGGCGGAAAGGTCCTCTCGGCTAATGGGAAATAGCCACTCACACTGAAGCAGCTATTTCCCATTAGAGAAAGGGCCCTCCGACCTGGAAAGGCGGAAAGGTCCTCTCGGCTAATGGGAACTAGCCCACTCACACTGAAGCAGCTATTTCCCATTAGAGAAAGGGCCCTCCGACCTGGAAAGGCGGAAAGGTCCTCTCGGCTAATGGGAACTAGCCCACTCACACTGAAGCAGCTATTTCCCATTAGAGAAAGGGCCCTCCGACCTGGAAAGGCGGAAAGGTCCTCTCGGCTAATGGGAACTAGCCCACTCACACTGAAGCAGCTATTTCCCATTAGAGAAAGGGCCCTCCGACCTGGAAAGACGGAAAGGTCCTCTCGGCTAATGGGAACTAGCCCACTCACACTGAAGCAGCTATTTCCCATTAGAGAAACGGCCCTCCGACCTGGAAAGGCGGAAAGGTCCTCTCGGCTAATGGGAACTAGCCCACTCACACTGAAGCAGCTATTTCCCATTAGAGAAACGGCCCTCCGACCTGGAAAGGCGGAAAGGTCCTCTCGGCTAATGGCAACTAGCCCACTCACATTGAAGCAGCTATTTCCCATTAGAGAAAGGGCCCTCCGACCTGGAAAGGCGGTAAGGTCCTCTCGGCTAATGGGAACCAGCCCACTCACAGTGAAGCAGCTATTTCCCATTAGAGAAAGGGCCCTCCGACCTGGAAAGGCGGAAAGGTCCTCTCGGCTAATGGGAACTAGCCACTCACACTGAAGCAGCTATTTCCCATTAGAGAAACGGCCCTCCGACCTGGAAAGGCGGAAAGGTCCTCTCGGCTAATGGGAACTAGCCCACTCACACTGAAGCAGCTATTTCCCATTAGAGAAAGGGCCCTCCGACCTGGAAAGGCGGAAAGGTCCTCTCGGCTAATGGGAACTAGCCCACTCACACTGAAGCAGCTATTTCCCATTAGAGAAAGGGCCCTCCGACCTGGAACGGCGGAAAGGTCCTCTCGGCTAATGGGAACTAGCCCACTCACACTGAAGCAGCTATTTCCCATTAGAGAAACGGCCCTCCGACCTGGAAAGGCGGAAAGGTCCTCTCGGCTAATGGGAACAAGCCCACTCACACTGAAGCAGCTATTTCCCATTAGAGAAACGGCCCTCCGACCTGGAAAGGCGGAAAGGTCCTCTCGGCTAATGGGAACTAGCCCACTCACACTGAAGCAGCTATTTCCCATTAAAGAAAGGGCCCTCCGACCTGGAAAGGCGGTAAGGTCCTCTCGGCTAATGGGAACTAGCCCACTCACAGTGAAGCAGCTATTTCCCATTAGAGAAAGGGCCCTCCGACCTGGAAAGGCGGGAAGGTCCTCTCGGCTAATGGGAACTAGCCCACTCACACTGAAGCAGCTATTTCCCATTAGAGAAACGGCCCTCCGACCTGGAAAGGCGGAAAGGTCCTCTCGGCTAATGGGAACTAGCCCACTCACACTGAAGCAGCTATTTCCCATTAGAGAAACGGCCCTCCGACCTGGAAAGGCGGAAAGGTCCTCTCGGCTAATGGGAACTAGCCCACTCACAGTGAAGCAGCTATTTCCCATTAGAGAAAGGGCCCTCCGACCTGGAAAGGCGGAAAGGTCCTCTCGGCTAATGGGAACTAGCCCACTCACACTGAAGCAGCTATTTCCCATTAGAGAAACGGCCCTCCGACCTGGAAAGGCGGAAAGGTCCTCTCGGCTAATGGGAACTAGCCCACTCACACTGAAGCAGCTATTTCCCATTAGAGAAACGGCCCTCCGACCTGGAAAGGCGGAAAGGTCCTCTCGGCTAATGGGAACTAGCCCACTCACATTGAAGCAGCTATTTCCCATTAGAGAAAGGGCCCTCCGACCTGGAAAGGCGGTAAGGTCCTCTCGGCTAATGGGAACCAGCCCACTCACAGTGAAGCAGCTATTTCCCATTAGAGAAAGGGCCCTCCGACCTGGAAAGGCGGAAAGGTCCTCTCGGCTAATGGGAACTAGCCCACTCACACTGAAGCAGCTATTTCCCATTAGAGAAACGGCCCTCCGACCTGGAAAGGCGGAAAGGTCCTCTCGGCTAATGGGAACTAGCCCACTCACACTGAAGCAGCTATTTCCCATTAGAGAAAGGGCCCTCCGACCTGGAAAGGCGGAAAGGTCCTCTCGGCTAATGGGAACTAGCCCACTCACACTGAAGCAGCTATTTCCCATTAGAGAAAGGGCCCTCCGACCTGGAACGGCGGAAAGGTCCTCTCGGCTAATGGGAACTAGCCCACTCACACTGAAGCAGCTATTTCCCATTAGAGAAACGGCCCTCCGACCTGGAAAGGCGGAAAGGTCCTCTCGGCTAATGGGAACTAGCCCACTCACACTGAAGCAGCTATTTCCCATTAGAGAAACGGCCCTCCGACCTGGAAAGGCGGAAAGGTCCTCTCGGCTAATGGGAACTAGCCCACTCACATTGAAGCAGCTATTTCCCATTAGAGAAAGGGCCCTCCGACCTGGAAAGGCGGTAAGGTCCTCTCGGCTAATGGGAACTAGCCCACTCACAGTGAAGCAGCTATTTCCCATTAGAGAAAGGGCCCTCCGACGTGGAAAGGCGGAAAGGTCCTCTCGGCTAATGGGAACTAGCCCACTCACACTGAAGCAGCTATTTCCCATTAGAGAAACGGCCCTCCGACCTGGAAAGGCGGAAAGGTCCTCTCGGCTAATGGGAACTAGCCCACTCACACTGAAGCAGCTATTTCCCATTAGAGAAATGGCCCTCCGACCTGGAAAGGCGGAAAGGTCCTCTCGGCTAATGGGAACTAGCCCACTCACACTGAAGCAGCTATTTCCCATTAGAGAAACGGCCCTCCGACCTGGAAAGGCGGAAAGGTCCTCTCGGCTAATGGGAACTAGCCCACTCACAGTGAAGCAGCTATTTCCCATTAGAGAAAGGGCCCTCCGACCTGGAAAGGCGGAAAGGTCCTCTCGGCTAATGGGAACCAGCCCACTCACACTGAAGCAGCTATTTCCCATTAGAGAAACGGCCCTCCGACCTGGAAAGGCGGAAAGGTCCTCTCGGCTAATGGGAACTAGCCCACTCACACTGAGAAGTAGTTCCCCTTAGAGAAATGGCCCTTTTTGCTCCCCTAGTGGCCAAGTCCTGCATAATAATGGGAACTAGCCTACTCACACTGAGAAGGCTAGTTCCCATTAGAGAAATGACCCTTTTGCCCCTAGTGGCCAAGTCCTGCATAATAATGGGAACTAGCCTACTCACACAGAGAAGGCTAGTTCCCATTAGAGAAATGGCCTTTTTTGCCCCTAGTAGCCAAGTCCTGCATAATAATGGGAACTAGCCTACTCACACAGAGAAGGCTAGTTCCCATTAGAGAAATGGCCCTTTTTGCCCCTAGTGGCCAAGTCCTGCTATTTCCCATTAGAGAAGTGGCTCTTTTTGGCCCTAGTGGCCAAGTCCTGCATAATAATGGGAACTAGCCTACTCACACTGAGAAGGCTAGTTCCCATTAGAAAAATGACCCTTTTGCCCATAGTGGCCAAGTCCTGCATAATAATGGGAACTAGCCTACTCACACAGAGAAGGCTAGTTCCCATTAGAGAAATGGCCTTTTTTGCCCCTAGTAGCCAAGTCCTGCATAATAATGGGAACTAGCCTACTCACACAGAGAAGGCTAGTTCCCATTAGAGAAATGGCCCTTTTTGCCCCTAGTGGCCAAGTCCTGCTATTTCCCATTAGAGAAGTGGCTCTTTTTGGCCCTAGTGGCCAAGTCCTGCATAATAATGGGAACGAGCCTACTCACACTGAGAAGGCTAGGTCCCATTAGAAAAATGGCCCTTTTTGCCCCTAGTGGCCAAGTCCTGCATAATAGTGGGAACTAGCCCACTCACACTGAAGCAGCTATTTCCCATTAGAGAAAGTGCCCTCCGACCTGGGAAGGCAGAAAGGTCCTCTTGTGTAATGGGAACTAGCCCACTCACACTGAAGCAGCTATTTCCCATTAGAGGAAGGGCCCTCGGACCTGGGAAGGCGGAAAGGTCCTCTCGGCTAATGGGAACTAGCCCACTCACACTGAAGCAGCTATTTCCCATTAGAGAAAGGGCCCTCCGACCTGGGAAGGCGGAAAGGTCCTGTCGGCTAATGGGAACTAGCCCACTCACACTGAAGCAGCTATTTCCGATTAGAGAAAGGGCCCTCCGACCTGGAAAGGCGGAAAGGTCCTCTCGGCTAATGGGAACTAGCCCACTCACACTGAAGCAGCTATTTCCCATTAGAGAAAGGGCCCTCCGACCTGGAAAGGCGGAAAGGTCCTCTCGGCTAATGGGAACTAGCCCACTCACACTGAAGCAGCTATTTCCCATTAGAGAAACGGCCCTCCGACCTGGAAAGGCGGAAAGGTCCTCTCGGCTAATGGGAACTAGCCCACTCACACTGAAGCAGCTATTTCCCATTAGAGAAACGGCCCTCCGACCTGGAAAGGCGGAAAGGTCCTCTCGGCTAATGGGAACTAGCCCACTCACACTGAAGCAGCTATTTCCCATTAGAGAAACGGCCCTCCGACCTGGAAAGGCGGAAAGGTCCTCTCGGCTAATGGGAACTAGCCCACTCACACTGAAGCAGCTATTTCCCATTAGAGAAAGGGCCCTCCGACCTGGAAAGGCGGAAAGGTCCTCTCGGCTAATGGGAACTAGCCCACTCACAGTGAAGCAGCTATTTCCCATTAGAGAAAGGGCCCTCCAACCTGGAAAGGCGGAAAGGTCCTCTCGGCTAATGGGAACTAGCCCACTCACACTGAAGCAGCTATTTCCCATTAGAGAAACGGCCCTCCGACCTGGAAAGGCGGAAAGGTCCTCTCGGCTAATGGGAACTAGCCCACTCACACTGAAGCAGCTATTTCCCATTAGAGAAACGGCCCTCCGACCTGGAAAGGCGGAAAGGTCCTCTCGGCTAATGGGAACTAGCCCACTCACACTGAAGCAGCTATTTCCCATTAGAGAAAGGGCCCTCCGACCTGGAAAGGCAGAAAGGTCCTCTCGGCTAATGGGAACTAGCCCACTCACACGGAAGCAGCTATTTCCCATTAGAGAAAGGGCCCTCCGACCTGGAAAGGCAGAAAGGTCCTCTCGGCTAATGGGAACTAGCCCACTCACACTGAGAAGTAGTTCCCCTTAGAGAAATGGCCCTTTTTGCTCCCCTAGTGGCCAAGTCCTGCATAATAATGGGAACTAGCCTACTCACACTGAGAAGGCTAGTTCCCATTAGAGAAATGACCCTTTTGCCCCTAGTGGCCAAGTCCTGCATAATAATGGGAACTAGCCTACTCACACAGAGAAGGCTAGTTCCCATTAGAGAAATGGCCTTTTTTGCCCCTAGTAGCCAAGTCCTGCATAATAATGGGAACTAGCCTACTCACACAGAGAAGGCTAGTTCCCATTAGAGAAATGGCCCTTTTTGCCCCTAGTGGCCAAGTCCTGCTATTTCCCATTAGAGAAGTGGCTCTTTTTGGCCCTAGTGGCCAAGTCCTGCATAATAATGGGAACTAGCCTACTCACACTGAGAAGGCTAGTTCCCATTAGAAAAATGGCCCTTTTTGCCCCTAGTGGCCAAGTCCTGCATAATAGTGGGAACTAGCCCACTCACACTGAAGCAGCTATTTCCCATTAGAGAAACGGCCCTCCGACCTGGAAAGGCGGAAAGGTCCTCTCATCTAATGGGAACTAGCCAACTCACACTGAAGCAGCTATTTCCATTTAGAGAAACGGCCCTCCGACCTGGAAAGGCGGAAAGGTCCTCTCGGCTAATGGGAACTAGCCCACTCACACTGAAGCAGCTATTTCCCATTAGAGAAAGGGCCCTCCGACCTGGAAAGGCGGAAAGGTCCTCTCGGCTAATGGGAACTAGCCCACTCACAGTGAAGCAGCTATTTCCCATTAGAGAAACGGCCCTCCGACCTGGAAAGGCGGAAAGGTCCTCTCGGCTAATGGGAACTAGCCCACTCACACTGAAGCAGCTATTTCCCATTAGAGAAACGGCCCTCCGACCTGGAAAGGCGGAAAGGTCCTCTCGGCTAATGGGAACTAGCCCACTCACACTGAAGCAGCTATTTCCCATTAGAGAAACGGCCCTCCGACCTGGAAAGGCGGAAAGGTCCTCTCGGCTAACGGGAACTAGCCCACTCACACTGAAGCAGCTATTTTCCATTAGAGAAACGGCCCTCCGACCTGGAAAGGCGGAAAGGTCCTCTCGGCTAATGGGAACTAGCCACTCACACTGAAGCAGCTATTTTACATTAGAGAAACGGCCCTCCGACCTGGAAAGGCGGAAAGGTCCTCTCGGCTAATGGGAAATAGCCCACTCACACGGAAGCAGCTATTTCCCATTAGAGAAAGGGCCCTCCGACCTGGAAAGGCAGAAAGGTCCTCTCGGCTAATGGGAACTAGCCCACTCACACGGAAGCAGCTATTTCCCATTAGAGAAAGGGCCCTCCGACCTGGAAAGGCAGAAAGGTCCTCTCGGCTAATGGGAAATAGCCCACTCACACGGAAGCAGCTATTTCCCATTAGAGAAAGGGCCCTCCGACCTGGAAAGGCAGAAAGGTCCTCTCGGCTAATGGGAACTAGCCCACTCACACGGAAGCAGCTATTTCCCATTAGAGAAAGGGCCCTCCGACCTGGAAAGGCAGAAAGGTCCTCTCGGCTAATGGGAACTAGCCCACTCACACGGAAGCAGCTATTTTCCATTAGAGAAAGGGCCCTCCGACCTGGAAAGGAAGAAAGGTCCTCTCGGCTAATGGGAACTAGCCCACTCACACTGAAGCAGCTATTTCCCATTAGAGAAAGGGCCCTCCGACCTGGAAAGGCAGAAAGGTCCTCTCGGCTAATGGGAACAAGCCCACTCACACGGAAGCAGCTATTTCCCATTAGAGAAAGGGCCCTCCGACCTGGAAAGGCGGAAAGGTCCTCTCGGCTAATGGGAACTAGCCCACTCACACTGAAGCAGCTATTTCCCATTAGAGAAAGGGCCCTCCGACCTGGAAAGGCGGAAAGGTCCTCTCGGCTAATGGGAACTAGCCCACTCACACTGAAGCAGCTTTTTCCCATTAGAGAAAGGGCCCTCCGACCTGGAAAGGCGGAAAGGTCCTCTCGGCTAATGGGAACTAGCCCACTCACACTGAAGCAGCTATTTCCCATTAGAGAAAGGGCCCTCCGACCTGGAAAGGCAGAAAGATCCTCTCGGCTAATGGGAACTAGCCCACTCACACTGAAGCAGCTATTTCCCATTAGAGAAAGGGCCCTCCGACCTGGAAAGGCAGAAAGATCCTCTCGGCTAATTGGAACTAGCCCACTCACACTGAAGCAGCTATTTCCCATTAGAGAAAGGGCCCTCCGACCTGGAAAGGCAGAAAGGTCCTCTTGGCTAATGGGAACTAGCCAACTCACACTGAAGCAGCTATTTCCCATTAGAGAAAGGGCCCTCCGACCTGGAAAGGCAGAAAGGTCCTCTCGGCTAATGGGAACTAGCCCACTCACACTGAAGCAGCTATTTCCCATTAGAGAATGGGCCCTCCGACCTGGAAAGGCAGAAAAGTCCTCTCGGCTAATGGGAACTAGCCCACTCACACTGAAGCAGCTATTTCCCATTAGAGAAACGGCCCTCGGACCTGGAAAGGCAGAAAGGTCCTCTCGGCTAATGGGAACTAGCCAACTCACACTGAAGCAGCTATTTCCCATTAGAGAAACGGCCCTCCGACCTGGAAAGGCAGAAAGATCCTCTCGGCTAATGGGAACTAGCCCACTCACACGGAAGCAGCTATTTCCCATTAGAGAAAGGGCCCTCCGACCTGGAAAGGCAGAAAGGTCCTCTCAGCTAATGGGAACTAGCCCACTCACACTGAGAAGTAGTTCCCCTTAGAGAAATGGCCCTTTTTGCTCCCCTAGTGGCCAAGTCCTGCATAATAATGGGAACTAGCCTACTCACACTGAGAAGGCTAGTTCCCATTAGAGAAATGACCCTTTTGCCCCTAGTGGCCAAGTCCTGCATAATAATGGGAACTAGCCTACTCACACAGAGAAGGCTAGTTCCCATTAGAGAAATGGCCTTTTTTGCCCCTAGTAGCCAAGTCCTGCATAATAATGGGAACTAGCCTACTCACACAGAGAAGGCTAGTTCCCATTAGAGAAATGGCCCTTTTTGTCCCTAGTGGCCAAGTCCTGCTATTTCCCATTAGAGAAGTGGCTCTTTTTGGCCCTAGTGGCCAAGTCCTGCATAATAATGGGAACGAGCCTACTCACACTGAGAAGGCTAGGTCCCATTAGAAAAATGGCCCTTTTTGCCCCTAGTGGCCAAGTCCTGCATAATAGTGGGAACTAGCCCACTCACACTGAAGCAGCTATTTCCCATTAGAGAAAGTGCCCTCCGACCTGGGAAGGCAGAAAGGTCCTCTTGTGTAATGGGAACTAGCCCACTCACACTGAAGCAGCTATTTCCCATTAGAGGAAGGGCCCTCGGACCTGGGAAGGCGGAAAGGTCCTCTCGGCTAATGGGAACTAGCCCACTCACACTGAAGCAGCTATTTCCCATTAGAGAAAGGGCCCTCCGACCTGGGAAGGCGGAAAGGTCCTGTCGGCTAATGGGAACTAGCCCACTCACACTGAAGCAGCTATTTCCCATTAGAGAAAGGGCCCTCCGACCTGGAAAGGCGGAAAGGTCCTCTCGGCTAATGGGAACTAGCCCACTCACACTGAAGCAGCTATTTCCCATTAGAGAAAGGGCCCTCCGACCTGGAAAGGCGGAAAGGTCCTCTCGGCTAATGGGAACTAGCCCACTCACACTGAAGCAGCTATTTCCCATTAGAGAAACGGCCCTCCGACCTGGAAAGGCGGAAAGGTCCTCTCGGCTAATGGGAACTAGCCCACTCACACTGAAGCAGCTATTTCCCATTAGAGAAACGGCCCTCCGACCTCGAAAGGCGGAAAGGTCCTCTCGGCTAATGGGAACTAGCCCACTCACATTGAAGCAGCTATTTCCCATTAGAGAAAGGGCCCTCCGACCTGGAAAGGCGGAAAGGTCCTCTCGGCTAATGGGAACTAGCCCACTCACAGTGAAGCAGCTATTTCCCATTAGAGAAAGGGCCCTCCAACCTGGAAAGGCGGAAAGGTCCTCTCGGCTAATGGGAACTAGCCCACTCACACTGAAGCAGCTATTTCCCATTAGAGAAACGGCCCTCCGACCTGGAAAGGCGGAAAGGTCCTCTCGGCTAATGGGAACTAGCCCACTCACACTGAAGCAGCTATTTCCCATTAGAGAAACGGCCCTCCGACCTGGAAAGGCGGAAAGGTCCTCTCGGCTAATGGGAACTAGCCCACTCACACTGAAGCAGCTATTTCCCATTAGAGAAAGGGCCCTCCGACCTGGAAAGGCAGAAAGGTCCTCTCGGCTAATGGGAACTAGCCCACTCACACGGAAGCAGCTATTTCCCATTAGAGAAAGGGCCCTCCGACCTGGAAAGGCAGAAAGGTCCTCTCGGCTAATGGGAACTAGCCCACTCACACTGAGAAGTAGTTCCCCTTAGAGAAATGGCCCTTTTTGCTCCCCTAGTGGCCAAGTCCTGCATAATAATGGGAACTAGCCTACTCACACTGAGAAGGCTAGTTCCCATTAGAGAAATGACCCTTTTGCCCCTAGTGGCCAAGTCCTGCATAATAATGGGAACTAGCCTACTCACACAGAGAAGGCTAGTTCCCATTAGAGAAATGGCCTTTTTTGCCCCTAGTAGCCAAGTCCTGCATAATAATGGGAACTAGCCTACTCACACAGAGAAGGCTAGTTCCCATTAGAGAAATGGCCCTTTTTGCCCCTAGTGGCCATGTCCTGCTATTTCCCATTAGAGAAGTGGCTCTTTTTGGCCCTAGTGGCCAAGTCCTGCATAATAATGGGAACTAGCCTACTCACACTGAGAAGGCTAGTTCCCATTAGAAAAATGGCCCTTTTTGCCCCTAGTGGCCAAGTCCTGCATAATAGTGGGAACTAGCCCACTCACACTGAAGCAGCTATTTCCCATTAGAGAAACGGCCCTCCGACCTGGAAAGGCGGAAAGGTCCTCTCATCTAATGGGAACTAGCCAACTCACACTGAAGCAGCTATTTCCATTTAGAGAAACGGCCCTCCGACCTGGAAAGGCGGAAAGGTCCTCTCGGCTAATGGGAACTAGCCCACTCACACTGAAGCAGCTATTTCCCATTAGAGAAAGGGCCCTCCGACCTGGAAAGGCGGAAAGGTCCTCTCGGCTAATGGGAACTAGCCCACTCACAGTGAAGCAGCTATTTCCCATTAGAGAAACGGCCCTCCGACCTGGAAAGGCGGAAAGGTCCTCTCGGCTAATGGGAACTAGCCCACTCACACTGAAGCAGCTATTTCCCATTAGAGAAACGGCCCTCCGACCTGGAAAGGCGGAAAGGTCCTCTCGGCTAATGGGAACTAGCCCACTCACACTGAAGCAGCTATTTCCCATTAGAGAAACGGCCCTCCGACCTGGAAAGGCGGAAAGGTCCTCTCGGCTAATGGGAACTAGCCCACTCACACTGAAGCAGCTATTTTCCATTAGAGAAACGGCCCTCCGACCTGGAAAGGCGGAAAGGTCCTCTCGGCTAATGGGAAATAGCCCACTCACACGGAAGCAGCTATTTCCCATTAGAGAAAGGGCCCTCCGACCTGGAAAGGCAGAAAGGTCCTCTCGGCTAATGGGAACTAGCCCACTCACACGGAAGCAGCTATTTCCCATTAGAGAAAGGGCCCTCCGACCTGGAAAGGCAGAAAGGTCCTCTCGGCTAATGGGAAATAGCCCACTCACACGGAAGCAGCTATTTCCCATTAGAGAAAGGGCCCTCCGACCTGGAAAGGCAGAAAGGTCCTCTCGGCTAATGGGAACTAGCCCACTCACACGGAAGCAGCTATTTCCCATTAGAGAAAGGGCCCTCCGACCTGGAAAGGCAGAAAGGTCCTCTCGGCTAATGGGAACTAGCCCACTCACACGGAAGAAGCTATTTCCCATTAGAGAAAGGGCCCTCCGACCTGGAAAGGAAGAAAGGTCCTCTCGGCTAATGGGAACTAGCCCACTCACACTGAAGCAGCTATTTCCCATTAGAGAAAGGGCCCTCCGACCTGGAAAGGCAGAAAGGTCCTCTCGGCTAATGGGAACAAGCCCACTCACACGGAAGCAGCTATTTCCCATTAGAGAAAGGGCCCTCCGACCTGGAAAGGCAGAAAGGTCCTCTCGGCTAATGGGAACTAGCCCACTCACACGGAAGCAGCTATTTCCCATTAGAGAAAGGGCCCTCCGACCTGGAAAGGCAGAAAGGTCCTCTCGGCTAATGGGAACTAGCCCACTCACACGGAAGCAGCTATTTCCCATTAGAGAAAGGGCTCTCCGACCTGGAAAGGCAGAAAGGTCCTCTCGGCTAATGAGAACTAGCCCATTCACTCGGAAGCAGCTATTTCCCATTAGAGAAAGGGCCCTCCGACCTGGAAAGGCAGAAAGGTCCTCTCGGCTAATGGGAACTAGCCCACTCACACGGAAGCAGCTGTTTCCCATTAGAGAAAGGGCCCTCCGACCTGGAAAGGCAGAAAGGTCCTCTCGGCTATTGGGAACTAGCCCAGTCACACGGAAGCAGCTGTTTCCCATTAGAGAAAGGGCCCTCCGACCTGGAAAGGCAGAAAGGTCCTCTCGGCTAATGGGAACAAGCCCACTCACACGGAAGCAGCTATTTCCCATTAGAGAAAGGGCCCTCCGACCTGGAAAGGCAGAAAGGTCCTCTCGGCTAATGGGAACTAGCCCACTCACACGGAAGCAGCTATTTCCCATTAGAGAAACGGACCTCCGACCTGGAAAGGCAGAATGGTCCTCTCGGCTAATGGGAACTAGCCCATTCACACGGAAGCAGCTATTTCCCATTAGAGAAACGGCCCTCCGACCTGGAAAGGCAGAAAGGTCCTCTCGGCTAATGGGAACTAGCCCACTCACACTGAAGCAGCTATTTCCCATTAGAGAAACGGCCCTACGACCTGGAAAGGCAGAAAGGTCCTCCCGGCTAATGGGAACTACCACACTCACACTGAAGCAGCTATTTCCCATCAGAGAAACGGCCCTCCGACCTGGAAAGGCAGAAAGGTCCTCTCGGCTAATGGGAACTAGCCCACTCACACTGAAGCAGCTATTTCCCATTAGAGAAACGGCCCTCCGACCTGGAAAGGCGGAAAGGTCCTCTCGGCTAATGGGAACTAGCCCACTCACACTGAAGCAGCTATTTCCCATTAGAGAAACGGCCCTTCGACCTGGAAAGGCGGAAAGGTCCTCTCGGCTAATGGGAACTAGCCCACTCACACTGAAGCAGCTATTTCCCATTAGAGAAAGGGCCCTCCGACCTGGAAAGGCGGAAAGGTCCTCTCGGCTAATGAGAACTAGCCCACTCACACTGAAGCAGCTATTTCCCATTAGAGAAAGGGCCCTCCGACCTGGAAAGGCGGAAAGGTCCTCTCGGCTAATGGGAACTAGCCCACTCACACTGAAGCAGCTATTTCCCATTAGAGAAAGGGCCCTCCGACCTGGAAAGGCGGAAAGGTCCTCTCGGCTAATGGGAACTAGCCCACTCACACTGAAGCAGCTATTTCCCATTAGAGAAAGGGCCCTCCGACCTGGAAAGGCAGAAAGGTCCTCTCGGCTAATGGGAACTAGCCCACTCACACTGAAGCAGCTATTTCCCATTAGAGAAAGGGCCCTCCGACCTGGAAAGGCAGAAAGGTCCTCTCGGCTAATGGGAACTAGCCCACTCACACTGAAGCAGCTATTTCCCATTAGAGAAACGGCCCTCAGACCTGGAAAGGCAGAAAGGTCCTCTCGGCTAATGGGAACTAGCCCACTCACACTGAAGCAGCTATTTCCCATTAGAGAAAGGGCCCTCCGACCTGGAAAGGCAGAAAGGTCCTCTCGGCTAATGGGAACTAGCCCACTCACACGGAAGCAGCTATTTCCCATTAGAGAAACGGCCCTCCGACCTGGAAAGGCAGAAAGGTCCTCTCGGCTAATGGGAACAAGCCCACTCACACGGAAGCAGCTATTTCCCATTAGAGAAAGGGCCCTCCGACCTGCAAAGGCGGAAAGGTCCTCTCGGCTAATGGGAACTAGCCCACTCACACGGAAGCAGCTATTTCCCATTAGAGAAAGGGCCCTCCGACCTGGAAAGGCGGAAAGGTCCTCTCGGCTAATGGGAACTAGCCCACTCACACGGAAGCAGCTATTTCCCATTAGAGAAAGGGCCCTCCGACCTGGAAAGGCGGAAAGGTCCTCTCGGCTAATGGAAACTAGCCCACTCACACGGAAGCAGCTATTTCCCATTAGAGAAAGGGCCCTCCGACCTGGAAAGGCGGAAAGGTCCTCTCTGCTAATGGGAACTAGCCCACTCACACGGAAGCAGCTATTTCCCATTAGAGAAAGGGCCCTCCGACCTGGAAAGGCGGAAAGGTCCTCTCGGCTAATGGGAACTAGCCCACTCACACTGAAGCAGCTATTTCCCATTAGAGAAACGGCCCTCCGACCTGGAAAGGCGGAAAGGTCCTCTCGGCTAATGGGAACTAGCCCACTCACACTGAAGCAGCTATTTCCCATTAGAGAAAGGGCCCTCCGACCTGGAAAGGCGGAAAGGTCCTCTCGGCTAATGGGTACTAGCCCACTCACACTGAAGCAGCTATTTCCCATTAGAGAAAGGGCCCTCCGACCTGGAAAGGCGGAAAGGTCCTCTCGGCTAATGGGAACTAGCCCACTCACACTGAAGCAGCTATTTCCCATTAGAGAAATGGCCCTCCGACCTGGAAAGGCGGAAAGGTCCTCTCGGCTAATGGGAACTAGCCCACTCACACTGAAGCAGCTATTTACCATTAGAGAAAGGGTCCTCCGACCTGGAAAGGCGGAAAGGTCCTCTCGGCTAATGGGAACTAGCCCACTCACACTGAAGCAGCTATTTCCCATTAGAGAAAGGGCCCTCCGACCGGAAAGGCAGAAAGGTCCTCTCGGCTAATGGGAACTAGCCCACTCACACTGAAGCAGCTATTTCCCATTAGAGAAAGGGCCCTCCGACCTGGAAAGGCAGAAAGGTCCTCTCGGCTAATGGGAACTAGCCCACTCACACTGAAGCAGCTATTTCCCATTAGAGAAAGGGCCCTCCGACCTGGAAAGGCAGAAAAGTCCTCTCGGCTAATGGGAACTAGCCCACTCACACTGAAGCAGCTATTTCCCATTAGAGAAACGGCCCTCAGACCTGGAAAGGCAGAAAGGTCCTCTCGGCTAATGGGAACTTGCCCACTCACACTGAAGCAGCTATTTCCCATTAGAGAAAGGGCCCTCCGACCTGGAAAGGCAGAAAGGTCCTCTCGGCTAATGGGAACTAGCCCACTCACACTGAAGCAGCTATTTCCCATTAGAGAAACGGCCCTCCGACCTGGAAAGGCAGAAAGGTCCTCTCGGCTAATGGGAACAAGCCCACTCACACGGAAGCAGCTATTTCCCATTAGAGAAAGGGCCCTCCGACCTGGAAATGCAGAAAGGTCCTCTCGGCTAATGGGAACTAGCCCACTCACACGGAAGCAGCTATTTCCCATTAGAGAAAGGGCCCTCCGATCTGGAAAGGCAGAAAGGTCCTCTCGGCTAATGGGAACTAGCCCACTCACACGGAAGCAGCTATTTCCCATTAGAGAAAGGGCCCTCCGACCTGGAAAGGCAGAAAGGTCCTCTCGGCTAATGGGAACTAGCCCACTCACACGGAAGCAGCTATTTCCCATTAGAGAAAGGGCCCTCCGACCTGGAAAGACAGAAAGGTCCTCTCGGCTAATGGGAACTAGCCCACTCACACGGAAGCAGCTATTTCCCATTAGAGAAAGGGCCCTCCGACCTGGAAAGGCAGAAAGGTCCTCTCGGCTAATGGGAACTAGCCCACTCACACGGAAGCAGCTATTTCCCATTAGAGAAAGGGCCCTCCGACCTGGAAAGGCAGAAAGGTCCTCTCGGCTAAAGGGAACTAGCCCACTCACACGGAAGCAGCTATTTCCCATTAGAGAAACGGCCCTCCGACCTGGAAAGGCAGAAAGGTCCTCTCGGCTAATGGGAACTAGCCCACTCACACGGAAGCAGCTATTTCCCATTAGAGAAAGGGCCCTCCGACCTGGAAAGGAAGAAAGGTCCTCTCGGCTAATGGGAACTAGCCCACTCACACGGAAGCAGCTATTTCCCATTAGAGAAAGGGCCCTCCGACCTGGAAAGGCAGAAAGGTCCTCTCGGCTAATGGGAACTAGCCCACTCACACGGAAGCAGCTATTTCCCATTAGAGAAAGGGCCCTCCGACCTGGAAAGGCAGAAAGGTCCTCTCGGCTAATGGGAACTAGCCCACTCACACGGAAGCAGCTATTTCCCATTAGAGAAAGGGCCCTCCGACCTGGAAAGGCAGAAAGGTCCTCTCGGCTAATGGGAACTAGCCCCCTCACACTGAAGCAGCTATTTCCCATTAGAGAAAGGGCCCTCCGAACTGGAAAGGCAGAAAGGTCCTCTCGGCTAATGGGAACTAGCCCACTCACACGGAAGCAGCTATTTCCCATTAGAGAAAGGGCCCTCCGACCTGGAAAGGCAGAAAGGTCCTCTCGGCTAATGGGAACTAGCCCACTCACACGGAAGCAGCTATTTCCCATTAGAGAAAGGGCCCTCCGACCTGGAAAGGCAGAAAGGTCCTCTCGGCTAATGGGAACTAGCCCACTCACACGGAAGCAGCTATTTCCCATTAGAGAAAGGGCCCTCCGACCTGGAAAGGCAGAAAGGTCCTCTCGGCTAATGGGAACTAGCCCACTCACACGGAAGCAGCTATTTCCCATTAGAGAAAGGGCCCTCCGACCTGGAAAGGCAGAAAGGTCCTCTCGGCTAATGGGAACTAGCCCACTCACACTGAAGCAGCTATTTCCCATTAGAGAAACGGGCCTCCGACTTTTCTGCCTCTCCAGGCCAGAGGGCTGTTTCTCTAATGGGAAATAGCTGCTTCAGTGTGAGTGGGCTTGTTCCCATTAGACAAGGGGACCAATTGATCTCCTGTTGATCATCAACCTGTCCCGAATGTCCTCTTTCTGATAATGTTCAAAACAACACTTTATAGCCAACCCTCACAGTGCTGTAACTAACTCCTCAATGGTCTCACAACATTTCTGTTGTCTGATGGAAAATTGATAACAAGCCAAAATGTTATTCCCCTTCCCTCGTAATGCTTGTCCATCTTGGCTATGCATACATCAAGCTGGTTGCCCATCTTGATGCATTCAGCTTGTTTTAAGAAATTGTTGTCCAGCCCGACCTCGACAAAGAAACAGTGCCTCTTTCTTTTTACTCAAATAATTAGGACCATATACTGCTAACATATACTTCTGGAATCTTTCTTTCGATATAATAACCTAGGAATAACCCAGTGCCTGGTATATTTCCCATAATCTTTCAATTAGTTTCTGTTGCTTCCCTATTTTTGTGCTCTTGGTATTTGTCACCTTGTTCACAGGGACAAATGTCTGTAATCTCCCTTTTAAGGTGCAATGAAAAAACACCTCTCAGAGTAACAGCCAATTGTGCTACGGCATGCTCCCTTCGTTATGTGTGCAAGTGTTTCTTTCGGTCGCCACAGTGCACGTGGGGCAGGCACAGCACGGAGCGCAGTGCCCGCAGTGAAGGCCTTCAGCTTGCTACATAGCTAAGCAACAGACATGTCAACTCCTTATCATGTCTAAAATTGCCAGGTAACAACTTGCAACACCGGACGATGCGTCCTTGGATCACGTGTTCTGTCGTCTGCATGCACGGCTATGCTGCTAGGGTGCTTCCTGTGTCCTCATAGGCTCACGCACAGCCCAGATAATCCCCAATACATGCCCGGAGAGTCCCCCTGAGCCACCTAACCCTGTACCTGTTCAGCCAGGGCAACCACACTCAATGGCAAGTGCAGGCTCTTTGTCATTGCCGCAACTCATCACCAGTTAAGGAAGTGAACCAGAACACAGCCAGTATGTGTGACTTCATTTCTTTTAAGTTCATCTTTATGCTGTAACAACTCTCTCTGTCCTCACCCTTACACCAACCACCATACAACTTGCCTTGCATTCTCTTCCAGTGTTCTCTGTTCACATTCCACACCCATAAGATTCTCTCTGCTGACATTCCTAACACTATAAGGAGTCCCCCTTTCTTCTAGACGACTTTAATCCCATGGCCACTTTCCGTATTCTAAAATTACTCAACTAGAGTTGTATTGCCAAGTGGGAATGGTTCAGTTAGTCCCCCTCTAGTGCTGTATATGAGCATGGGTTGATCCTCTTCGGATTGACGACGCATTGGCCCTATTGGGCATGAAGATTTGTTTGCTCTCCTGGCCAGAAAGACCATTTGTCTGTCCCGGGCTTGAAGATGCGCTGGCACTCCTGGGCTTGAAGACAAAGATAGGACCTTCCAGGGGCCAGAAACTGATGATATGATGCATCGGCAGGGCCAGAAACCGAAGAGAGGCCAACTCAGCTTGGTGTTGAGAGTTCAACCATGGTCAAGTGTGTTTACCCAGGGTACTGCACCCCTCCTCATCTTTCCAATACCCCTCTCTACTTTTGATAGGCTAGGTATTAGGTTAAGATGTACAACAAGGACCAGCTAGCATAATACTTAATGGACACAGGCTTTCGTCCACAGCATTTACCTTATTTTCAGGGTCCACCTTCTGCACTTCTTCCTTCCTCCACCTTCCTTTTCTTCCTCAGTACCTTTCCAAAAATGTTCCTCCATCGGTGGCCCTCATCTTCCTACACCGATTTTGTCTGTACCTTTTAAACTGTTCTCCAAGTAATTCCTTCTTTTCTCTTGTGTCTCACCTTCCATCTCTGCTTTTCCCCCTTGCTAGTTTTCCCCTTTTCACGCTGCTCTCCCCTTTTCCTTCCTTTGACGCATCTTCACCATCCTCTCCCATCCACCTCAAGTCTAACTCTCCTTCAACTCCCTTTGCCTTCCTTCTTCCTCTTTTACTCTGCTCTTTACTGCAACACTTGTTTCCAAACTCCCATACCAGGCCTTCTACCAAAGCCTCCCTGTATAGTCCTGCCCCTTTTTATACTGGAAAAGGAAAGGTGTTCATTAATGTGCCCAACTCCTTGTGTGTACGTGACAAAGTGATTGGCTCTTCTGAGTAACTCGCCATCTTCAGATCTAGGGATTCGTATCAGTTATAAATTGTCAGCTGCCAACTTGAAGTCAAGCAGCGCTGTCATGGTAGCTGCCTGACCCCACCATGGTGCCTCCTGCAGGCAGCTGCACAATAACTCTGCCAACCTTGAACCTCCTCATATGCCAACTTCATTGCATACCCAAGCTCAAGTAGGTCTTTTCCACAGTCCATCCTGCAGACTGGTATTCAAATGTACTTTTAGTGGGATCAAAGACGATACCCACAAATCTTTTGACCTTCTAATGCAGAGTTGTTCATTCTTCAAAACTCTACCAGGTCTTGAATTACAGACTGGTACCTGGCAAAGGAAAAACTGGATAGGGTAGACAGACGCCTTGGGAATACCTTATATACTGCCTATTATCTTTCTGAAAGTACAGGCCCCTCCAGGGTCTCGTAGCTCCATTCCCATATGTCCACCTAGAAACATGGACACAGTTCTCTCCTTTTTTATGCTGTCACTCAGTTCATTGTTGTATTCAATATGTAATTCTTTTCATTGACAGTTTCATATTTTAAGTCATTTATATTCCATGAAAGTATTTATATTGTTAAAGTAGGCCTTATTTATTACTTGAGTTATCAGTTCATGGTTCTTACATATTTATCATATTCAAGATTTATTATAACCATTTAATTGGACCAAAGTGTGAAATATCTTAGCCGTTGGCATAATTATGGATCTGTGTGTTGAAATTGAACCTGAAGTAGTTGCATTTTTTCCAAATGTTTTGTACCAATTTTTTTAAATGTCAGATTTTGGGGTAGGTCGCTGCCACTGCACTTGGGGATGGTGGACTCACATGGGAGACAGATGCCGAAGGCCGGGGACATCACCTCCAGCCGTCCTTGAGTTTTGGCTGGGCTACATTACAGATTTTCCCTTCGTGGAGGTTTAGGCACACTGCCGGGGCTCCCTGGTGGGGGAAAGCTGTAACATAGGCCAGCCAGAGCTCCAAGATGGTTGCAGGTAAAGTGCCCGGCCTGGGGCGGCTGTCTCCCATGTGGGTTGACAATCCCGCAGCCGAGCAGCGGTTCCAGGAAGCCCCAGAAGGGTGCCACTCCCTCAGGGTAGGTGACCCTGTCAGGGCTCCCTGGGGCAGCCGCTGCACTTGGACATGGTCACTCCATATGGGAGACAGCTGCCCAAGGCCAGGAACAAACTATCCTGGAGTTCTGGCTGGCCTGACTTACAGCTTCTCCCTCTGGGAAAGGTCGGGGAACCTGCCGGGGCTCCCTGGGAGTCCTGCTGCACTTGGGGATGGTGGACCCACATGGTAGTCATCCAAGGTCGGGGACATCACCCCAGACCATCCTGGAGCTCTGGCTAGGCAGCATTACAGAATTTCCCCTCAGGGAACGGATGGAGACCCTGCTGGTGCTCCTTGGGGGATGGTCAACACTTTTTCACCCAGGTAGGTACACCCACACGAGGTACTGTTTTCATCCAGACACCTTTGGGAAGGTAGGCCATGTGTTGGCGGTATGTTTCAGTAGTTTCCAGGTTGGAAATGTCTGAAAATTGTGTTTATTTTCCCTAAAGTTCAGACTTTTCCGGGCTTTTGGGTAATAAGTTCTAGGGCAATTGGCACAAGTCAGACCTCTGTGGGTTCCTACGGGAGTCTGCTCTCCTGAAACAATTGGGTTACCAGTGGTTTAGCCTTTTCCATTTGCACCCAGGTAGTTGCACCGACACATGAGGTACAGTTTTCGTCAGGACATGTGTGTGTATGTAGGATGGTAGGACATTTGTTGTTTTCTCTTGGTTTCACATTTTCATACATTTGCTATTGTCCTTTGTTACACAACCCTTTAATTTCCCAAATGTGAACTACATGTAGTTGACGATTTAAGCACTGTATGCTTTTGTAAACTGCTCATGTCACCTACCCTTCAAAAGGGTTGCCTGTGCTCTTTCAAAAATGGTATGCTTGCCATTCCTCACATTTATTTTCCTTATTTACACATGCTAAGTATGTCTGTTTAGGCCGTCAGCATAAAATTCCTGTGTACTATGGCTCCTTTTTTGGCTTATGGTACATGCGATTTCCTAACTGGAAAAGTCAGGGGAATGTAGCGGGGAACTGCTTTTCTCAATATTCATAGAAGCCATTACCTTACAGGTCCAACCATGTCCAGCACATACCTTTTTTAACTGTCATTTTTCAAATCTTTCCCCAAACTATGGGCATTTTCCCTACATAAATGCCTCACCTGCGCAAATCACTTTTTCTAAACTTGGAATTTTGTCTACTTTTCAGAAATGTATGCCTTGGTCTTCCCTTTCAGCTTTCCTACCCTCCTCTTCCATTCCGTCCACGCATTGACTATTGGGGGGGAGGGGGAGAAGGGGTAAACTTGCATAGCTCTCACAAAATTGATGGTAACCTTATTTTTTTGGTTTTCACTCAACCTGTTCTTGAAAGCCTGGAAAATGGCAAATTCAGCACAGCAAATCATTTGTTCCTAGCTCTTACAAGGAAACACCCACAGGCTTCTTTGTACATAATTTTATTGGCATTGTCTGAAAAAACACGAAATGTGCTCCGTTTTCGGTTATTTTCTCTCACCCCCATACAGCACACTAGGATTCCTAGGTGGCGTTATGATCACCTACATGTGGGAAAAAAGGGGGCCAAATTGGAGCGAGATATCACATGTAAATAAAGCATTACAAGGGATTGAATGGCAACATACCAAAACCCCCAAAAAAGGTCTTGGCGCGCGGGGGGGGGGGAGGTGGGAGGCATTGGCAGTTAAGGGGTTAAAAACAAATAACACATTAGCTTAAAGAAATAGACAATTGGGTAATTAAGTGTTTTTATTATGACAAGTGCTTACACTGTAAAGCAACAAATACATATACATGTGTAAACCAAAGATCAAATTGGTGGAGCCATATGAAGTGAACCTGTTTTACCTGGGGGATTGGAAGGAAAAAAAAGCTGAATAGTGAAACATTTATGGAAAAACAGTTCTCATAACTGCACGAGTCGTTGCAAGAATTGGATAAAAGAAAAAGTAAACTTTATTATTGCAAATGTTCACAATCTTTTGTCACAATATTTCCTGTAAGGACTCAACAGATATCACAACTTAACACCTTCAGCAGGGGCACGATGATACACAGTGCCAGAGGTTTGTAACGCAATTATCTATCTATAAATTATTTGCTTTTCATAATGGTGCTGTAATGTGAACAAGTACAGGTAAACTATAGACAACTAAATGTCTCAGAACATTTCCAAGTTGAAAATGTCACTCGAAATATGGATTTATAGGACAGTGAGCTAAAATAACATGAAAAGCAACTCACACTGCCTCAAATTAAAAATGTGATTAGAGTGGAAGGAACTCAGAAACACTTGACACTTTTCTCAAGCGCACCTGGCACTTTTTGAATCTGTTATACTCTTTGCACTTTAATCAGGCATTTCCAATAGTTACGATTTGCCTTGAAGTAATATGGTTCTGCTTTGACTTTATGACGCATTTGCACACAGCACTTTTATATGGATGTATAATGGATTTATATGTACAAGGCAGTTTTGTCAGTATTTAATATCAGGCATTCCAAGCGGAGTGGCCGAGCACAAATGTACAAACAGAATTTGGGCTGTAGATATTCTGCCCCAGTTCCATAAAAGGCATGATGTACTAGACATTAGCCCTTGACCTGAATGGGCTTGGCCATGGGTAGCCAATGAAGATGGTGCACACATGGAGTAATGTGAGCACAACTAGGTGTGCAAGTGGCTACTCTGGCTGCAGATTTCTGCAGGACCTGAAGGTGCCATAAGAAGTAGCCAGTTTGTGCCAGAAATGGGGCGTTGCAGTGTTCCATGGAGGACATAACATGGAGGACATAACAAGTAAGGACACCACAGGGGCACGTTACTGAGAAAGGAGTAAACAAAGAACCTTACTATGGGGTTTTCGGTTGAAGATGGCCCCTTTGACATACTGGACTTAGCTTTTCTGTCTGCGGAATCTCAGATGACATATTTACCCGTAAAGATGGCCAAAAAGAGGGGGTCCAAAAGGCAGTAGAGGAAGGAGGGCCCACCACCAACACCATATTTTTTTCCCTTGAACCAGCTATTACACATCCATGCACCCACAGCTTCGAGACAGGACCTAAATCTGGTCGCTGCCTTGACAAGAGAGATCTAAACGGACCAGGATCTGTGTGATCTGTTAAGAATAACAGTGGAAGCCGTGATAGCAGATAAGCTTGGTAAGAGGTTACATGTACATGTTAAACAAACCTGGAAGATGGAGGAAACCTGAGGGAATCCACATCTCAAGGCAGACGGTACAGAGTGAAAAGGGGGGATGGAAATTGACTGTTCGGTTAGAGAGAAGCAAAGAAAACCAGGAAAGTACGGCACCAGAAAGGCCGGCCCAGACGAGCAAGGCGGCATGGTCAACGGTATCAAAGGCGGCAGATAAGTCAAGTAATAAGCACCGACGCTGCCAGAGTTGTGCAGCCAAGCCGCATCATCACCGTTGGAGACCAGCACCCCCTCTTTGCCACATCCTGGACGAAAAATGGATTGAGAAGTGGGGAAGAAAGATTACTCAAGAAAGGGCAGATGAAGGTTCAAAAAGCTTCATAAGAAGATTCCAAAAGGGCCCCCGTGACCACCCCACCGTGAGGAGTGCGCTCCTCCCCGGCCATCCGAAAAAGGAGCAATAAGCGGCGTTACAAGACCCCAGGGCAGCAAAAGCAAAGGGGACGACCCGGGAAGCGAGCGGTTCCCAAGAAAACTCCAACTGCAGCGCTTGGGGCAGAGTTAGTGGACCTGAGACCGCCAGCAGCGATGCCTGTGTGGGGACTGGCAGTCGAGCCGGAGGAGATCAGCGAACCCACGCGGGTGGTGCAGAAGACGCAGGGTGCCCATTCAGCCAAGGCAACATAGGCGAGACTGGGGAGTGTGAGTGGACCACCGCGGATCCACTGGCAGTACAGCAGAGCCGGCGCAGCCCGGACACCCAGCTACAAATGAGAGGGAGTGGGTAGTATTCCCCTGAAATCCTGCGCCTGCCTCATTCCCATACAGCAAGCCCCGCTCCACGCAGCGCAGGGCCTCCACGAACCATGCGGCGCAGGGCCCCCATGAGCTGTGATGCGCCCCAGCTGGCGCAGGGTAAGTAGGCATAATTAAGGGAGTTGGCAGCCATGAAGCAGACGCACGCAAGACGCTCCCCTCCCAAACAACGGACATGGAGGTTTGTGAAAGCATCTGCCCCAGCGCACCATAACCTACACTTGGAAGGGGACCCCCCTATGGCAGGAGACCCGCAGCATACCCGGACCCCGGCAAAGGCCCATGCCCATACCATTCAGCAACATCAGAGGCAAACTGCAGTAATAGAAGGGTGACAGCATTAAGTCTCCTGCAGCATCCCCCCCCGCTAATGGCCAGGGAAGGAACCCGGGGACGAGGGGTGGGGACGGCACATGCCCCCAACCCTCGGCATTTGACTCTGCAAGTGAAAGCGCTGCTTCGCTCCACCACCCACCCTTATGAAAACTAACCCTGCCATGCAAGATTAACTGAGAAGGAACCTCCATGGGTGCAAGAGCATACTTAGAGGCTCAGGAGTGGTGGGAGCACGGGCCGCCCCCAGGAAGAAATTCAAGAAGCTCCTGGACTCCAGGCCAGTGTGACACTGCGACCATAACCACTTTCACCTTTGAGCGTATTAGCCCCACGGCCCCCAGGGGGCAACCAACCTAGGCTCTAAAGGGGAGCTAGACCCCCGCTGCGCGCTGAAGGAGGGAGAGAAAAGCATCCCCTTCCTACAGAACAACTGGCCAATACCCTGGGGTCAAGAAGAACCTCAGAGGCCTGGGAAGAAGCCCCCCAGAGTAAGGTGCAGGCAGGCACTCGCCATCAGCAGGGAATGTTGCGCAACAAGCCCAAGGAGGCCGAAAAAGGCCCCTCAAGGGCCAAGATCTGAAGAACACAGAAGGGACCCTCCAAAAGCTATGGAGAAATGAGGGGGAAGCCCCGGAGGAAGAGGATCCAGCGGTGACAGAGAGGCAGCAGTTGGAGGAACCCCTGACGCTACCACAGGGGCAAGAGGTCACGAGCAAGGGGCTGCAACAGTGCTTTAAGGCATTCAGTGACCAAATGACTGCTACCCTTCAGACACAGTTAAGCCTAATACGCAAAGAACTTGCACAATCCCTGCGGGAAATCAAAGGCGACAGTAGAATTGATACAAATGAAACGCAATTCAAGAACTCACTTAAAACACCCGGAAGATAGATGCATTAGCGAAGCAGCAGGCGGTAGCGACACAGCCTGGAGCTCCAAGCCAAGGACTTGGAGAACCGCTCGGGAAGGTCCAACATCAGGGTGAAGGGGCTACCAGAAAGTGTGAGCGATGCCGACCTCGGGGAAACAATGCAGCACGTGTTCAAAGATTTGCTGGGCATGGCTGGGGGAGAAATCCTCAGATAGAAGGTCCGCAGCAAGAAGAACCCGGGGCCAGGCCAAGAGAAGTGGCGGTGGCTTTACAGCGATACAACCGAAACAAATGGATCCTCCAAGCGGCGAGGAAAGCAACCCTGATAAAAGTGAACAGCGCTGTCAGAACTTTTCCAGGACCTGGCCAAATCCATACTAACAATGAGGAGGCAAATGGGCCCGGTGACCAAAGCCCTTACCAAAGCCCAGATAAGATCCAGGTGGACATTCCCCTTTGGAATGGTCTTCAAGTGGGAAGGGTGCCAACACCTCATCACTACGTTGGATGAGGGACCCAAGATCCTGAATATTGAAGAAGAAGGGGATGCAGGGGGAGGACCTAATAGGAGGCCAGAACATGAAAGCCACCAGGAGAAGCCATGGGAGTGGGGAAGAGTAGAGAGGTCAGAGCCGAGACACAAACAATTGCGCGGTCCGGGGGGGATAGCAACCGAAGCCCCAGGCTGAATAGGCTGTCCACTTAACAGCAGCATGGGGGGGGGAGAATCACGAGACACGGGTTAAGACCTGGTGGGGTTACACAGGGAATGTCAGCCTAAGGGTCGGCTCCGGGAGACGGGGGGGCTGGGGGGTGACGGATCTTGGAAACAGGGGAGAGCAGAGGAATGGCTCTCCCCGCACAGTTATTCTCTGGGATGGGAACGAGATCCAGCAACCTAGGACGACGTTACGGCTTGGGGAAGTTGAGCCGAGTCCAGCCGGAGGGGGCGATGTTACGGCCTGGGGAAGTTGAGCCGAGTCCAGCCGGAGGGGGCGATGTTACGGCCTGGGGAAGTTGAGCCGAGTCCAGCCGGAGGGGGATCGTTTCGACATGGTTACTCTCAGAATGTAACGGGGTATGGGTAGGGATCCAAATACTAAAACTCAATGTTAGAGGACTAAACACACCGACTAAAGAGACAGAAACTGGAGAACCTCCTCCAGGATACCAAGCCTGACATTGTGACGCTCCAGGGGACCGATATCCGTAAGCAAGACAGATACAGAATGAAGTTGAGGATAACCCCAGGTTCTGCAGGCCAACGACAAGAGCAAAGCTTGATGGGTCCTCATAGCGTTTAGACACCTACCTGACGTCGAAATAATAGGCACAAAAGTCGACAAGGAAGGTAGATTCCTCTTCGTCCAGCTACAATGGGGGGTGGCCTCTCACAATCGCCACAGTGTACGCCCCCAACTCCGGGCAGGATGAATACTTGCAGGGGGTTTTGGAGAAGCTAAACCAATTAACAACAAGCCAGCTAATACTGACGGGATTTTAACTTGGCGTGGCACCCATCCACGGACAGAAGCGCAGACAGGACACCCACATCTGAAGGCCCATCTAGTAAACTACAGGCTAGCATAACAGAATAGCATTAGCAGATACATGGCATGAACTAAAAGGGGACTCCAAGGGGTATACTTACTACTCACATGTGCACCGAACATTCTCAAGAATTGATTACATATTGGTTTCGGAGACAATGCTTTACCAAGTATGGATCATAGAAAGTTAAACCATCGCCATGCCCGACCACATTCCCCTGCAGCTACAAATCCAATGGGGGGGGGGGACCTCTGGAAGTGGCGGTTCCCCTGACATCTGCTGAGAGATGCAGTAATTTGCGACGAGATACACAAGTCCATCCGCAACTTCTTTGGGGAAAATAAGACCCGGAGGTGCAGGAACATGTAGTATGGGACACCTTTAAGGCAACCATGTAGGGGATGCTCATAGCAAAGCAGGCATCTCGAGCCAAACAGGAGAAGGCCCTTCAGGTGGACCTAGAACAGGGGTAATGGAGACCGATAGTGGGGGTAATGATCAGGAGGGAGTATAGGCATATCAAAGGGCAAATCAATATCCTTCTAGCTAAACAAGCAGTAAAATCGCTCCGATTCTTGAGGCAGAAGTATTACCTCCAGGCAAACAAGACAGGCCGGCTCTTAGCCAGGTAGGTTAAGCAGAAGGAGGCGGCAGGTACAATAGGCCACATTCAGATGGTGCAGGGACAGGAAACCACACGTACAGAAGAGATCCTTCAGGCGTTCACAGAGTTCTATACAAGCCTCTACTCTGCGGAGGCACCGGAGAGTGACTTCCAAAAGGCCTTCTTAAAATCTTGCTGGCTAAAAAGATTAGAACAGAGCCAGCGTGACGCTTTAGAAGGGACGATTACCTAAGACGAGGTGCGTGCAGCGATCCAATCGCTGCAACCAAATAAAGCCCTAGGCCCAGACGGGTACCCCGCCACATTCTATAAAGCATTCCATACCACATTAGTCCCGTTAATGACATCCCTGTTCAACTCCTTCTCCGATATGGGCCGCATCTCCCAGTCCATGGAGGAGGCCAAGGTAATCCTCTTCCCTAAGCCAAACAAGAAACAAACCCTCTGTAGCTCCTACCGCCCTACTGCCCTAATAAACCTTGATGCCAAAATCTTTACAAAAAATTCTAACATCTAGAATGGATAAAGTAATCACAGACCTGATCCACCCGGATCAAGCAGGCTTTGTCAAGGGGCGACAAACGCTTGTCAACATTAGGCGAATATCCCACCTGATAGAGAAGTCAAACAGGGCAGTCCCGAGGGCAGGGAATGTTAGCACTAGATGCAGAGAAGGCATTTGACCGAGTCAAATGGTCATTCTTGTTTGCTACCATGATGGTTATGGGGTTTGGCCCGGGCCTTGTCCACCTGGTCAAAGTCAACTATGGAGCACCACTTATCAGGCTGGCTATCAATAGGCATGTCTCCCAGGCGATAAGGATCACTAGGGGTACTAAGCAGGGCTGCCCATGTCACCATTCCTGTACGCAAACTTTCTCGAACCCTTCCTAGCTAGAATTAGACAGGAGAGGGGAATAAAAGGGATTACATTCGGTGGGGAAGACCATAAGGCAATGGCCTTTGCCGACGACCTCCTAGTCGTGCTAACAGACATGGACACTTCCCTCGGGAAGTTAACAGCACTCCTAGGGGAATTTGGCAGAGTGGCAGACCTGAAGACCAACAACCAAAAACAACAGTCGATTAATGAAAACATTATTGGCTAATGCTTTCACTTTGGTTCGTCTTGCGCTGGTCCAAGAATGTCACCTCTAGCGGCACAATACGAATGCCCCCGGCCGTCCCTCTTAATCACGGCCCCAGTTCCGAAAAACAACAAAATAGAACCAGTGTCCTATTCCATTATTCCTAGTTTAAGCATTCAGGCGACCAGCCTGCTTTGAACACTGTACCTTTTTCAAAGTAAACGCTTCAGACCCCCAGGACATTCAGGCAGGGGCTGGGACAGGCAGTGGTAGCTCGCCTCACGGCGGACCGCCAGCTCAATCCCAAGATCCAACTACAAACCTTTTAACTGCAGCAACTTTAATATATGCTATTGGAGCTGGAATTACTGTGGCTGCTGGCACCAGACTTGCCCACCAATGGGTACTCGTTAAAAGATTTAAAAATTGTACTCATTCCATTTACAGTGCCTCGAAAGAGTCCTGTACTGTTATTTTTCATCACTAACTCCCGGAGTCGGGATTGGGTAATTTCGGCGCCTGCTGCATTCCTTGATGTGGTAGCCATTTCTCAGGCTCCCTCTCCAGAATCAAACCATGATTCCCCATTGCCCGTGGTCACCAAAGTACCATCGAAGGTTGATCTGAATGCATCGCTGCGGTCACATGGATGTGCGATCGGCATGAGGTTATTTAGAGTCACCAAAGCGGCCGGGTGAGCCCGGATTGGTCTTGGTCTGATAAATGCATGCACCCCGGGAGGTCCGCGCTCGTCGACATGTATTAGCTCTAGAATTACCAGTTATCCAAGTAACAGATGGCGCGATCAATGGAACCATAACTGATTTAATGAGCCATTTGCAGTTTCACTGTACCAGTCGTTTGTACTTACATGTGCATGGCTTAATCTTTCAGACACGCATATGCTACTGGCAGGATCAATGAGGTAGCCGCACCTGATGGAGGGTGGCAACGGGGGGAGCCGCGCGACTGCCTCAGAGCCAACCTTCGCACCCTCTGGGGCTGTCTGCAGTACCCGACCGCCAAAGAGCATCCCTAGACGTGTGCGTGTCGGGTGGACAGGTTGGTCACGCGGGTGCCGGCGGCCGGGCCTGCTCAGCCATGCCACAGGGAGGGTGGGAGAGGCCAGGCACAACTTGAACCGGTAGGGGGTTTTGCCAGCACGCTGCCACTGGTATGGCGACAGAGGGGGTCAGCAGCCAATGTGTGTTCCGAACTGCTGGAGAAACGTGCTTGGTGGAGGAGGGGCCGCGTCATGGCTTGCGAGGGGATCCCGTCTGATCTGACCACTGGGGAGTTGCCGGGCTGCTTAGCCTTCGCTCTAGAGCTGCCCACACAAGGGGGCCCTCCCCGAGGGAAGCAAACCCTTGACACGGTCCCAAGGCGGGTGGAAGCAAATTGCTTGAAACAGCCGAGGATGGCCAAGCAGTCCAACCCTAGACAGACCAAGTGCACCAAATCGATCCCATGGAGTGCTCGGAAGAGCACCCCCAGCAGGCCAGTCTCTGCTGGGGCATTGCGTGGGGCACGCCCCCCGGCTGGCCCGGGTTTTCACCATAGAGCCCGGGTTGGGCAACGAGAACCAAGAGGAGCGCAGACAGGTCCCTCTCACCCAGTCTATAGTAATCTGGAGGAAGGAGACTAAGTTTTGTCATCTGTGTACCCAGAGTGACATAGTGGGACCTCTCGGCAAAAGCGTCGGGCTCCTTATAGACCCAACTGGAGAAACATTTTAAACTGACGCCCATCAGAACTTCCAGAGCAGCCAAGCCGCCTGGTCCTTGCAGACATTCCTCTGGCCAATAACCAGATGGCCGGGCTCGGAGAGCGGCCATCTGGTAGGTCAAAGCATTCCAATGGGCCTGGATGGGAAGGGCCTTTGGCCCCCCCACCTGACAAAGGACGGGGCACCGGCAGGTGTCCAAAGGCATGGGCCAGCACCAATCGTCATCCTCGAACTCTGGCAAGGCCACCTTAGAGTTTTTCTCCCCCCTCCACGTAAGAGGTTTTTGATCCACCCTGGAGCTTATCCCTCTGCGGAGGGGACAGTCGCCCCACATGTGAGACAGGTACCCAAGGCTAGGTGCTTGGTGGGACCAGCACCCCCCCAGCCATCCTGG